>NC_064616.1:222614829-223864829 GCF_023898315.1 Schistocerca nitens | reverse complement strand
GACACCGACCACTCGCCCTGTTCAAACTGAGTGACTCATCAAATAAAAACGATTTTGTGCCTCCGTTGCTATCGAGTGTGCCGGCCGCTGTGACCGAGCGGTTCTAGGCGCTTCAGTCCGGAACCGCGCGACTGCTACGGTCGGAGGTTCGAATCCTGCCTCGGGCATGGATGTGTGTGACGTCCTTAGGTTAGTTAGGTTTAAGTAGTTCTAAGTGACTGATGACCTCCGATGTTAAGTCCCATAGTGCTCAGAGCCATTTGAGCTTCTTCGTGTCAACGAGATGCGTCGTATCATGAAGTGTTTACTGCAGGCAGACAACGACTAACAGTCTTCAGCGCTTCTCTGTAAATCGAACATGGCCGTCCAGGGGACCTTTTAGGTACTAGTCGCCGGTATTTATGATAATTTTCTCTCTGTATCCTATTCTGCATATCTTGGAAGTTCTGAATCATTTGCATTCTTCCTTCATGGAGTTCCAATTTTAGTCAAATAGCACAGTGATTTTGTCGTAAGAACGCAAAATTTTCGTCCTTGTAGTTTTCTGAAATGTATTAAACATCGTCGAACATCTTTGTATATCTGGAAACGTATAATCATATTGACAGACGTCCACCACGATAGCTACGTGGTCAGTGTGACGGATTGCCGTCCTGCTGGCCACGTTTCGATTCCCGGTTGGGTCGGGGATTTTCTCCGCTCAGGGACTGTGTGTTGTGCTGTCTTCATCATCGTTTCATCCCCATCCAGCGCGCAGGTCGCCCAATGTGCGAATGTAATAAGACCTGCACCAAGGCGGACGGACCTGCCCCGCAAGGGGCCTCCCGGCCAATGACGCCAAACGCTCATTATTATTATATTGACAGATGAAAGCTTTTCAAAACAAATATATCCGTCTCAGTCAATTACATATTTTCGTTTATGATATTCACTCGTTACCACACTGAGAATTTTGTAAACACAATCTCGAAAATTGTGTATCCAGACACGTTACAAGGTAATATTCCGCAGGAAAGTGACGCACATTATCGTAGTCAACCTTGAATTTTGGTACCAGACGATCTAGGACAGCTAAAAGCTATCACGACTGTCAATAAAAGACGCACGGAAATAATTTCATGGCAGCATTTAAAACTTTTCGGTGAACGTATAAGAAATTATTTGACTTCTCACCAGTTAATAATTGAATTATGACGGTGGAAGGACGATTGGCGTTTGATGGTTCAAATGGCTCTGAGCACTATGGGACTTAACATCTGAGGTCATCAGTCCCCTAGAACCTAGAACTACTTAAACCTAACTAACCTAAGGACATCACACACATCCATGCCCGAGGCGGGATTCGAACCTGCGACCGTAGCGGTCGCGCGGTTCCAGACTGAAGCGCCTAGAACCGCTCGGCCACAACGGCCGGCGATTGGCGTTTAACCTCCCATAGACGACTGTGTTATTAGAGACGTAGAAAACGCTCGCACAGACCAAGAATGGTTCCTTTTAAACAGATCCATCCTGCATTTCACCGTTACTGCTTTGAGTGAAACCACGGAAAATCTGTTCAGACACGAACTTGAGCCCCATTGCTCTTGAATTCGATCCCAATATCATAATCGCTGCACCACCTCTCTGTGTCAATGATTATAGAGCCGTAAGCTGCAATAACAAATGCGGAGCAGTGCGGCGTGAGTTAGGCTGCGATTCACACATCCGATAGCCTTATCTCTTGCACTCGGAAAAGGCCATGTGTAGTCAGACAGGTATATACTATGTTGCTAAGGCTACTATCGATCACGTCATATCGTGCACCAAATTGCAGTTCCACTCATGTGTTTTCTACATCATTAGGGTTCAAATGGTTCAAATGGCTCTGAGCACTATGGGACTCAACTGCTGAGGTCATTAGTCCCCTAGAACTTAGAACTAGTTAAACCTAACTAACCTAAGGACATCACAAACATCCATGCCCGAGGCAGGATTCGAACCTGCGACCGTAGCGGTCTTGCGGTTCCAGACTGCAGCGCCTTTAACCGCACGGCCACTTCGGCCGGCCATCATTAGGGAAACCGTCTATAGACGAAAAGAAAACCGCAAAATAAGAGGAGAATCGACCTTATATATATATATATATATATATATATATATATATATATGTGTGTGTGTGTGTGTGTATGTATGTACGTGGTGCAGAGTCTGTATAATCAAAATAATCTTCCTGACACTCATCCACTGAGAGACACAAAAACAGAGTAGTGGTGGTCTAATTAAAATGTTTAAAATTCCCTTTTTCTTACTGAGGAAAAGATTTATGATACCTGTTTAAAAAGAAGCACTCTTTTCAGTTTAATTGTTAAAACATTTTTATTTTTAAATTTGAGAGCCAATTGGTTTGTAAAGTATTACAAAATAACTCTTTTACCTGTTTTCAGTATGGTATGCGATATTCATTGTTCATTGGCGACTATACGCAGTTTAAAAGCAAATTTTCTTGGAGATGGAATGGTAGACGGAGTTCGGTAAGTATGCCATTTGATGCCAACTCCACCTAGAGTTTGAATTGCTGGCCACGAATGTGCTTGCAACAAGCCGTAAAGTACATTCACCGCTTGTTGCAGCAAACGGAAACAGGCAAATGTTATTTGTAATAATTTATAAAAAGATTCATTTATACTTTCAGCGCGTAAATACTTTCTTCTAAACTAGAATGAAATACCTTCTTCTAATAGCAAACGTAAGGATACGATAATTCCTCTCTATAACACCAGTTCTTTTTGAAAAACCACAGCCGGCCGGTGTGGCCGTGCGGTTCTAGGCGCTTCAGTCTGGAACCGCGTGACAGCTACGGTCGCAGGTTCGAATCCTGCCTCGGACATGGATGTGTATGATGTCCTTAGGTTAGTTAGGTTTAAGTAGTTCTAAGGTCTAGGGGACTGATGACCATAGAAGTTAAGTCCCATAGTGCTCAGAGCCATTTGAACCATTTGAAAAAACACACCCATTAAACTACTTAATTTCAGATTCATTCCAAAAGAGATAACCAGCCCAATAAAGGCAGAAATTTATTTTGGTATCGAAGCGACACAAAATACCAAAAATACTTCCAGGCAAATGTTCGAAGGTCCGTTACAAAAATTGCCGAATACCTTGTTTCATTCTACTAGCAGATGCTTGGCCCTTGTCTCCACCAAAACACTCCCTTCCTCTATTTATGGACCTCTATCAGCGATTTTTAAACTCTTGCTCTGCAGTCCTCCTTTTGGAATGTCCTTCAGAGCTCGTGACGAAGTCGTCTTGCTATTAATAAAGTCAAAACAGTATTGGAATTAAAAAAGAAATGACTTTTGGCAATAAATGTCACGAGCTCATATATAAATATACAGTTGAGTGGGCAGTGCGCTGTCAGGTGAATGAAAAATGGGTTATCTTCCAACTGTTGTTGTCTCCATTAGCGAATTTTTTTGCAGCTTTTTCTAAACGCTTAAAGTGTAATGGCGGTATATTTTTTGCTGTCTGCACAAAAATTCGTAAACTACGACTCTAGTGACATCGAAAAAAAACGGCAAGTGTTAGTTTGACACTGAACTATTGTGTGTTTGTTACCCGTAGAGAACTTTTGCAAATCCGCTATGATAGCGTCCGTTCAGATGGTTCAAATGGCTCTGAGCACTATGGGACTTAACATCTGAGGTCATTAGTCCCCTAGAACTTAGAACTACTTAAACCTAACTAACCTAACGACATCACACACATCCATTCCCGAGGCAGGATTCGAACCTGCGACTATAGTGGTCGCGCGGTTCCAGATTGAAGCGCCTAGAACCGCTCGGCCACAGCGGCCGGCGATAGCGTCCGTCCCAATGTTCCAAACCTAACACTTGCCTCCAGTAATGATACTTTGCATCAGTCACTTTACATGGTTTCATAACTGTTTACCTGTTTCGGCGAATCATTGGACATCTTTTGAGTATAGCACGTGAAGCAACGCGCTAATACATTTTGTACAAGTAATTCGCACTTTGTCAACTTACAAGACATTTTAGCGTGTTCTGAAGATGATCAGTGTAGAAACAAAGAAAGCTTAGTGAACAGCAAAGTCATTTTACCAATCAAATAACACCTTTTGCCAATCACTGATGCCTCCATTTGACATTTCGTCAGAGTTTGCAAAATCAGTTTATTGACTAAAGCTGTAGCCAAAATCGTGACATTTACAGTACATTCTGACTGAGTATATTTGTGGCAAAAATTTATCATTTCTTCAATATGTAACCATTCGTTTTGAAGCGCCATCTGTCCCAGCAGGAATAGTATTCATGGGTGTGACAGGAACGATCATTTCGAGCAAAAAAATCTAGTAAACATGGATTCTAAAATGAATAGCGACACCTTAAGAGCTATGGGCACTTAATCTTCAATATCGTGAAACAAATCACTTCTACTGCAAACTACACTCCTGGAAATTGAAATAAGAACACCGTGAATTCATTGTCCCAGGAAGGGGAAACTTTATTGACACATTCCTGGGGTCAGATACATCACATGATCACACTGACAGAACCACAGGCACATAGACACAGGCAACAGAGCATGCACAATGTCGGCACTAGTACAGTGTATATCCACCTTTCGCAGCAATGCAGGCTGCTATTCTCCCATGGAGACGATCGTAGAGATGCTGGATGTAGTCCTGTGGAACGGCTTGCCATGCCATTTCCACCTGGCGCCTCAGTTGGACCAGCGTTCGTGCTGGACGTGCAGACCGCGTGAGACGACGCTTCATCCAGGCCCAAACATGCTCAATGGGGGTCAGATCCGGAGATCTTGCTGGCCAGGGTAGTTGACTTACACCTTCTAGAGCACGTTGGGTGGCACGGGATACATGCGGACGTGCATTGTCCTGTTGGAACAGCAAGTTCCCTTGCCGGTCTAGGAATGGTAGAACGATAGGTTCGATGACGGTTTGGATGTACCGTGCACTATTCAGTGTCCCCTCGACGATCACCAGTGGTGTACGGCCAGTGTAGGAGATCGCTCCCCACACCATGATGCCGGGTGTTGGCCCTGTGTGCCTCGGTCGTATGCAGTCCTGATTGTGGCGCTCACCTGCACGGCGCCAAACACGCATACGACCATCATTGGCACCAAGGCAGAAGCGACTCTCATCGCTGAAGACGACACGTCTCCATTCGTCCCTCCATTCACGCCTGTCGCGACACCACTGGAGGCGGGCTGCACGATGTTGGGGCGTGAGCGGAAGACGGCCTAACGGTGTGCGGGACCGTAGCCCAGCTTCATGGAGACGGTTGCGAATGGTCCTCGCCGATACCCCAGGAGCAACAGTGTCCCTAATTTGCTGGGAAGTGGCGGTGCGGTCCCCTACGGCACTGCGTAGGATCCTACGGTCTTGGCGTGCATCCGTGCGTCGCTGCGGTCCGGTCCCAGGTCGACGGGCACGTGCACCTTCCGACGACCACTGGCGACAACATCGATGTACTGTGGAGACCTCACGCCCCACGTGTTGACCAATTCGGCGGTACGTCCACCCGGCCTCCCGCATGCCCACTATACGCCCTCGCTCAAAGTCCGTCAACTGCACATACGGTTCACGTCCACGCTGTCGCGGCATGCTACCAGTGTTAAAGACTGCGATGGAGCTCCGTATGCCACGGCAAACTGGCTGACACTGACGGCGGCGGTGCACAAATGCTGCGCAGCTAGCGCCATTCGACGGCCAACACGGCGGTTCCTGGTGTGTCCGCTGTGCCGTGCGTGTGATCATTGCTTGTACGGCCCTGTCGCAGTGTCCGGCGCAAGTATGGTGGGTCTGACACACCGGTGTCAATCTGTTCTTTTTTCCATTTCCAGGAGTGTATTTACTTCCCATATTTTAACAGATGGTAGTATGGGCCGAAACAAAAAATAGTTTAGTAAACATGGGTTCTAAAATGCATGGCTTAAGAGCTATGAGCGATTGTTCAGTAGAAGATATGTGTTTCACAGTAGCGAATATGAACAAGTGCTGACAGGTCTCAACGTATGCATGTTTAATGCACTTTTTTTGTCCATACTGATACCTCTCAAAACATGGAAAGCCAAGAACTTGCAATAGAAAATATTTGTTTCATTGTATCGAAGATGATGTGCTCATAGCTCTTAAGGTATATATTTTACAGCCCATGTTTACTAGACTTTTTTGCTTCGAATGATTGTTCCTGCCTTATCGCTGAACACTGACCATTTCTCCTGGGACATCCTGTATAAGAGATTATGATACTCGTAAGGGAATATGATTGTTTTCAAATTTAGGCGGAACAGTTGTTGCATGGCCGGTATTTCGATTTGTTTGTTTCTATCGAATACCTCTTCCAGGGTCACATCGCGTGTGAGTGACCTTTCCCGCGATGAGCAGCGGCACGGTGTAGCGAAACTTGCGCAAGAGAGCACATTCTTGGCGATACGCCCTCTACGTTCAGCTACCGCCCCTCGCGCCCCAACAACGTACGCTTCCGTTTTTAGATGTCGTCCAGAGAAATGAAACTTCATCCGCTGCGCTACGCTGTCGCTAAGAAAAGACATCACTTGAAGTTAATGCGTTCTCACCTTGCTGATTACGTTGAATGTGTCTTTGCGTCCCGATTCAAATGATTTACAAATGCGTCTTGGACTTGGCAAAGGCAAATTTCCTGTACTCGGGCGTGCATGTGGTGCAGGGCGGCATGCTGGATGAGTGGAGAGCCGCTGAAGAGAGATTAACGCAGTCTTGCCGTTCTGACTGCCGGCTAAGACATTCACAAGCCGTCTGTATCGAATACGTTTCCTATCAAATGGCAACTTTAACGAACAAGACAAAAAGTGAACATAGAGCTGCGAAGACAAAACCGGCGAAACTACACTTCCTAGAATCCTGAAAAAAACACTGTTTATAATTATCGACTGGAACCGACAGTAGCCTCGTCACTTTTTTCTATAAAAATACTTTTACAGTGCAGTTACCCTAGTATTCACTGAATAAAAACTAAAACAGTGAAGTAATCGAATATTCATGTGCCATTTGAAGAATGTCTTATCACAAAATCTGAGAAAAATACACAAGAGACTTTTATGGAAAGGCATACGTTACAGCCGGCCGATGTGGCCGAGCGGTTCTAGGCGCTTCAGTCTGGAACCGCGCGACCGCTACGGTCGCAGGTTCGAATCCTGCCTCGGGCATGGATATATGTGATATCCTTAGGTTAGTTAGGTTTAATTAGTTGTAAGTTCTAGGGGACTGATGACCTCAGATGTTAAGTCCCATAGTGCTCAGAGCCATTTTTGAGCATACGTAACATTGGAAACTGTTGAAGAGCACACGCATTGATCGAGGAAGACATAATATGTGTATGCCGTACCGCGTTTATCCAGCGAACCAATTTTCGGTTTACAGCGCCACCGTCAGGCAGTATATAAGTACCGTTTTCAAGGATGATAGTAAGTGACTGAATATCCTTAAGAAAGATGTTACATTCGAAATGTGTGTTGCAAACACACACTGTGTAAAAATCACCTTTTGTGATGCAAAGGCCACATGGCAGGAAACATTAAAACTAAGCATCAAACAAATGTAAATATAAAAAATGAGCCAAATATCTAATTTGACTCACCCAATGTAGCCGATCCCGTCCTCTCCCATTACACTTATTAACCAGAGTGGTATATTAAGACAACGATAGTCCGTTATTGTCTGACAACGGTCATTTAAGCCGGAAACTAAATAAATACTGTACAACGTCCACAGTCTGTATTTTCATTGATATGCAATATATGAAATTTTCCTACCAATCACCAAGGGAAAAATCTATTATAAAGCAAAAAATTTTAATTCGTTTTAATTTTGTTCGCTTTAACCCCTAAATAAAGGTAAATTTCATAACCATCGTGGCCACTATTCGTTTCTTCTTTATGGATTGTCATTTCGGGCCAACACACCACCGAAGGCCGTCTAACATACTTATGTTAGCCTCATTTAATGAAATCATAATCATCACAACGTATATGTAGCTGACAGGTGAAACATGCTACCTACGCTACATTTCTGAAAATGTAAGTGACGTCATGTTCCAAACCAACTTCATCATTCAGCAAGGCTGAGCACACGCCTCTGAAATAGCTCCAGAGATGCTGGCACCTCGTTACCCCTCTTGTCAAGTAGCAGTTCTGGAGTGAGAGACTACAAGCTTTTCTGGTCTCAGAAACCTGCACGTCAGTGTGCAAATTCCAACCATTTATTTGTACAACCACCACATCAGTCAACAACAAGAGCTTCCTCCACAGCGAATGCTTCATGTTCTATAGAAGTACCAGTATTTTGTTATACGTGAATTAATTTTAACAAGTTAACTACTATACGTCTCAATTTGCAGCCACATAACCGATACCACACTGCAGGCTGAAAATTAAGAATAATCCTATCAACTCCATCACAATGCGCGAAGTGTGTTGAAAACACATTATTTTTAAACGTTTCAAAAAATATGAATCTGTGAACTTATGCCTGTGGTGTGTGAATCTACACTGCTGTTGCAACGCTTCGTTCTGTAACTGCTGATACACTGAATGGAGCGCGGGAGGTTTCGTAGAATATTTATTTTGTAACACATTTTGCCGCCCGGAGTGGCCGAGCGGTTCTAGACGCTTCAGTCTGGAACCGCGCGACCGCTACGGTCGCAGGTTCGAATCCTGCCTCGGGCATCGATGTGTGTGATGTCTTTAGGTTAGTTAGGTTTAAGTAGTTCTAAGTTCTAGAGGACTGATGACCTCAGATGTTAAGTCCCATAGTGCTCAGAGCCATTTGAACCATTTTGTAACACATTTTATGACGTGTTACTTGTGTCTTGCAAGAAAATAAAACAATCAAGGAATAAAACACTGTAGATTTAGGCATAAGTATGGGATAAAACTACCACGGCTGTGTGCAAACGTTTTTTATGTAACCTTCTGCCGTATTTGCACAAGCTGTGGTGTACATCTATTCCAAATCACGTAATTCTACAAGTTTTTTCGCTAGAACACGTAAAGAAAGTGATACTTCTCAGAATACTTTTACAACCAAGAACCGTTGTCATTTGTTTTGTATAACACTGTACTTCTACACAACCAAAATCGAGTACACCGTCGAATCAAATGATGAGAGATTTAAAACACGACAGATTCGGTTTCTGCGTAACCCAGAAATTTTTTTCTAAGTAGTGCTGGATATAAACGAAAATTATATCAAGTTGAAATGCATGCAAATCTAAACTACCGCTGAACGGAGGCGTAAGATCTCGTTCGCTGACTACTTAGCTTGTGTATCTTTGGGGCAAAGAAGGCACAGTTTTTCTCTAGGCGTAGCTACTCGGGTATAAAGACTGACCTTTGCGAGAACAAAGCACGCTACGATACAGACTGCACCTGATTTGTTATCACGAAGTATCACTGAATGCGTACAACAAAATCTACGTATTGCTGAAATGTACGAACTCTTCAGATGACTTGTGGGAGTACGTACGATAGAGGAGTGAAGGGGATACGATTCTAGAGGCGACGAGATACTCTCAATAATTAACATATTGATCTAGAATTGGAACACACAAAAATAGCTGTTTTTAGTCACTTTTATGTTACTATTCCACTACGCGTTTCGGTATTTAATTATTTTTTTATTTATCAAACATTTTGTTTACCAAACCGAAAGTGAGTTGCTAGGAAAATGGCTTGTGTCTCAACTGATATTAATGACAGTCAAGGATATGCCTAACGCAAAACGATCTTTAGATTCAGGGTTAATTTTCGACTTTTCTGGTCCACCCCTTTTTCTTTAATTTTAGTTACTGCGTAATGCTTTCGAATGGTTAGTAAATGTTTTCAGTTTCTTACGAAATACTACCTGTTTTACGTATATCGCAACTACTAAAGAACAACATGCTGAAAGCTTAAAGGGATAACCAACTGACGTAAACTGAATCGCCCTCATGCCCAAAAGGGCGTATACACTTACACGTCTTGTCTCAATCCAGTGTAATGTTGATGTCTGGGCAGATGAATGGCTCCGTCTCGTGGAGAATCTCTTCTTCAGATCCAGAGAGCACTCACACCTTTGCTACACAAAACGTTAACGACACACGTTAGTTTCTACGTCACTGACTATTTTCACACGCCTTCTCTAGATAGAACTTGTGCAGTTCTCGTTATCCAGAGCCGGGGGTTCTCTTCGGCACTACGATCGCATAGCAGATTAGCAAAACGCGAGATTTTTTAACGGCGGAGAAAGCGACCAGCTGAGTGTGTGCTGCTGCGCAGGCTACTGACCACTGGTTAGATAACGCACCAGCCTTGTGACGTACCGGCCACGCCGGCGTATTTATAAATTGTGGCTCCCCGCGAGCCGGCGCACAAGCGCCGCGCAGACACGCCCGCACAAAAATTGCGCGTTCAGCCCCACACGTGCTGCCCTCGCAACTTTCGCAAAACCATTCAGTGGTGATGCCAAACTCTCGGGGAAGAATTTAATGTTCCGTCGCCGTCGTAGATTCTGAAGTCCGAGCAGTAGGCAAGGGTTCTGGGGTTGATTGGGGGAAGAGACCAAACAGCGAGGTCATCCGTCTCATCGGAATAGGGAAGGACGGGGAAGGAAGTCGGCCGTGCCCTTTCAAAGGAACCATCCCGGTATTTTCCTGGAGCGATTTAGGGAAATCACGGAAAAAGTAAATCAGGATGGCCGAACGCGGGATTGAACCGTCGTCCTCCCGAACGCGAGGCCAGTGTGCTAACCACTTTTTCTTTTTTTTATAAAAATATTTATTAAAAAAACAATGTTACACTCCAAATACATACTATGTTATGCATACATGAAGTTATTTAAACATTTCAGTTACGCTGACGTTAAGGAAAGACAACAGAGGATTGTGTTACTGACTAATTACCAGAAAGAATTAATTTAAACATCAAGAACAAAATTTTTAAAGACATTCAAACTTCAACCTGAAGAAGTAAAATCTGCACTTTGAATTACATGAGGTGCAATCTTTACAGAAGCATAATTTCTTTATGATGGATATCAGCAAGTTGATGGGATAATTTTAATTAAAACAATTTAATAATCATATTAGACAATTTCTGAAATACTTGAGAATGGCGGAAAGAAGATATATAATAAATTTGACTAGCCTTCCAACTATACTTTCTGGACATTAATTGAATCTGAAGTGATCAGATCTTTATAATCAGTCTTTCACTGGATCAGATCTATATAATCAGTCTTTCACTGAGACACTGACTTACACATCACAGTGCAAAAATGAACAGGGCAATGTGCCAGCCATTGAATATTACATTTATCAGATAGAATCTTATGGTTTTAAACAATCGATAAGGACATTTCTATAAAAACTGTCTATTTCCAAATTTCTAGTATAAGCCAATAATGCACCTTTAATGTTTTGTGTTTTGATACTATTTCGACACACAATCTCAATGTCACATAAGTTCTGTACATTAGCTTATAAGTTTCAAAAACTACTCTCTGAAGTAGAAAAAGTACACATCATTAATATACTGTAAAATCTTAAATAGTATCCTTAAGGTAACTACAATACATCACTGTCAACACAGTCTTCTTTTTTATATTAACCAATGCCTATTCTTTCAAATACAATTTTTAACATATTACCGAACTTTTTCTTGTGATTCGAATAGCTTCTAATTTTGTGAAACTCACACAGCATGTGTACCTTGAACTCTATGATGCTATCGGATCCTAATTTGTTAAGGACGTAGTTAACAAAATTTCCCAGCAACCAGTGCACAGCGTTATTTTTTGCTTCTGGGAAATAGCGTGCGTCAGGCCTGTGTATCAATGACAGCGATATATACTCAGGGGATGTTCTTGTAATCAGATCTATTTGCTCTCGGACCCACTTCCAACTATTCATGTGACCACTGCAAGTATATCTGTGAATTACTGTGTCAACTAGATGGCATTGTTGACGTAAATTTGTTTCACAGAGTCCGATTGCGTGCAATCTTTCATTGGTGCTAACTATGTTGTTAACTGTCTTGTACCATGCCGTTTTTATGTTAGACGTGAGCACATTAGAACTAATGTTTTTCCAAATCTCAGTCCACTCAATGTTTGGAAACTGTCGTTCTATTTTGTTTCTTCCTTCGCTTTTCTTTCGTTCCCGCATTATGGCTCTCGATGTTAAGTGTCGTGACCTGCCTGAGTTCGACACTGACGTAACTAAACTCAACATAGAAAATCCTCACGTGCTGTAAGCGACTGTTGATATTCTGCACGTCAATCGGGGGAAGCAGGCTTGGAGGTTTAATGATCTCGAAAAGCTGGCTGGTTATGCTTTCTCGCGAGTCTCTTATTAAATTAACTTGTCTTTTGATAAAAAGAGCAGAGGCTTTATCCGTTATATCAGTTAATCCTAGTCCACCATTTTTAGGATCTAAAGTGGCTACTTAAGCAGTGACTCTGAACACTTCACCTCTCCACAAAAAGTTGGTGATTTTGGACATTATTCTCCTCGCTATCATTCTAGGTATTGGAAACAGCTGGGCAGTATAATAAGCCTTAGCAAGGATGCATGAGTTGATATACTGTGTTCTTTGAACTTGGTTCATATATCGAGTTAAATTCTCTACAATGGCTCCTTGCACTTTATCTGCTGCAACTTTCCAATTTAAAGCCGTCATTTTCATAGGGCATGCTGTCAGGGTGATCCCAAGTGTTTTATGTTGTCGGACTAATTTTGCCCACTCGACGTTGATATTATCAAAACCTTTGAGATTTAACATCTTACTTTTTTTTCGTTTGCATTGGCTCCAGATGCTCTACAGTACGAATCAATCACCGTTGCTAGCGTGGTTACCTCGTCATTATTCCTTATAATGACCCCTATATCGTCAGCATAGGCTCTTATAACCGTTTTATTTCCTGATAATGTTAAGCCTTTTAATGTAGCATGGACATGTCGGAGGAAAGGTTCCAGCGAAATGGCGAAGAGCGACATGGACAGAGGACTTCCTTGAGGAACACCTCGTTGTATTTGCATCGGCCTGGATTGTTAACAATTCACCGCTATTTTAGCATTTATTCCAGTTGCTATGTTCTTAATCAACTGTATGACCCTATCGTTGAAACCTATTTTCTTCAATGTCTGTAGAAGATATTCATGATTTACTACATCGAACGCTTTATAAAAATCTAAAAACAATAAAGCACACTTTATGTTTGTTACAGAAGTTATTGCAATGATATCCCTGAATTCCGCTAGATTTTGAAACATGGTTCTGCCTTGTGCACAGTTCTGATGTTGACTAATAATTTTATCTGTAAGGCATGAAATTCTCTTGTTAATTATTCTAGCTATTAATTTATAATCAGAATTCCGCAGTGAAATTGGACGAAAATTATTTAAATCTTTGTTTCCATTATTTTTTGGCACCAAAACAATTTTACTCTCTTTAAACTCAGCCGGAATTATTTTCCCCTGAATAACCTCATTTACAATGTCCGTGATTTTTGCACCTACTATTGGCCAGCAACGGATGTAAAACTCTGCTGGCAGACCATCCGGTCCTGGGGATTTTTTTGGTGGTGAGGCGCACAGAGTCTCATACACGTCTTCTTCAGTGACAACCTCGAGAAAATTTTCGTTGTCATCATCTGTCAACTGTGGGGCTAGGATGTCAAGGAATTCTTCCAAGGAAGCATCTCTACTTTGATGTACAGAATATAGCTCGCAATAATAGCGACAAATCTCGTCCATGATATCCTGCTGGGTTCTGAGAATCGTGCCGTGTTTTGTTCGAATTTCATCAATAAAAGTCCTTCTCCCGTTTTTCGTATGCTTCACTAAATGATATAGGGAAGTAGTTTCATCTTCTGACACCGAATTTGCCTTCGATTTTATTTTCAACCCTTCCATTTGACTTCTCTTGATATTAAGTAACTTGGCTTTGACTTTTTTGATGTCTGCTATCCGAAGTGAGGAACCTGCTGAGACTTGATCATATAGATCTCTCAAAACGGAATAGTAATACTCTATAGTGCATTTCATTTCCCTTGCGCTCTGGGCACTGTATTGAATAAGAACTTTCCTCAACTTTGGCTTTGCCATTTTAACCCACCAGTCAATAGCAGTGGCATATCTACTACGGGCTCGCAGGCATATTGCCCATATTTCTTTAATCAGATCTTCTAAATCATGGTTTACTAACAAGGAAGTGTTCAAATTCCACTGATTCTTGAATCGGCGAACCGGCTGTCTTGTTAGATTTATGCAAGCTATGACACTTGAATGGTCTGAAAAGTACGTAGAAATGGTTTCTACTTTTGTCACGGAAGTTTCAAGATTTTTAGAAATATATAGTCTAGCAATCCTGCTACGTGATGTTGCCGTGACATAAGTGAACTCAACAGTGGAGGGGTATTTGATTTCCCATACATCCTTTAATTCTAAACCAGTAACTAGTTGTTTTAGTTCACTTGAGAAATTAAAATTAGGTAACTGATCTTTTCGATTTAAAACACAATTAAAATCACCTCCAAGTAATAACTGTCTTGGCGATTTCCTTAACAAGTATATCAGGTCATCTTTGAAGAAACGTGCCCTGTCAGCTCGATGAGAACTCCCTGAAGGGGCGTACAAGTTGACGATAGTCACATCATAGATATTTAGTCCTATTCCTCTTCCGGATTCCAGTCGTTCCACCTCGCTTACTACAATCCCTTCCCTCACCAAAATAGCTGTTCCAACACTTGTTTCGGAGACACATTTATGTAACTGACAAAACAGGGAATTACCAAATCCGAAATTAGAACTTCTTGTAACAGGGCAATATCAGTCGCGGATTCGTACAAAAATTCCTTAAGGGCCGATGATTTCAAACCGGTCGTGATTTTATTTATGTTTATAGTGGTGACAGAATAAGATTGCGTCATTGTGCTGTCACTATGTAGTTGTTTTGATGAACTAATATAGTTTCATGTGGTTCAGGGTTCAGTTAAGCTGTAACAGCTTTCTCGGAAGGCTGAACATGGAATAACACTTCAGTCAGTTTATTAGTTACTGTCCCGTTTTTTTCTGCTTCTAATGTTTTCTCTTGTAACGCAAGCAGACTGATTTCCTGGTAAACTTTCTGATTTTTCCTCCAGTGATTCGTGTACGACCGTTTCGGACTGAACATTCTGTGGGCTTCGGTCGCCACCTACCGGATTTTCCCTTCCCTTGGTTACGAACTACACTCCTGGAAATTGAAATAAGAACACCGTGAATTCATTGTCCCAGGAAGGGGAAACTTTATTGACACATTCCTGGGGTCAGATACATCACATGATCACACTGACAGAACCACAGGCACATAGACACAGGCAACAGAGCATGCACAATGTCGGCACTAGTACAGTGTATATCCACCTTTCGCAGCAATGCAGGCTGCTATTCTCCCATGGAGACGATCGTAGAGATGCTGGATGTAGTCCTGTGGAACGGCTTGCCATGCCATTTCCACCTGGCGCCTCAGTTGGACCAGCGTTCGTGCTGCACGGCGCCAAACACGCATACGACCATCATTGGCACCAAGGCAGAAGCGACTCTCATCGCTGAAGACGACACGTCTCCATTCGTCCCTCCATTCACGCCTGTCGCGACACCACTGGAGGCGGGCTGCACGATGTTGGGGCGTGAGCGGAAGACGGCCTAACGGTGTTCGGGACCGTAGCCCAGCTTCATGGAGACGGTTGCGAATGGTCCTCGCCGATACCCCAGGAGCAACAGTGTCCCTAATTTGCTGGGAAGTGGCGGTGCGGTCCCCTACGGCACTGCGTAGGATCCTACGGTCTTGGCGTGCATCCGTGCGTCGCTGCGGTCCGGTCCCAGGTCGACGGGCACGTGCACCTTCCGCCGACCACTGGCGACAACATCGATGTACTGTGGAGACCTCACGCCCCACGTGTTGAGCAATTCGGCGGTACGTCCACCCGGCCTCCCGCATGCCTACTATACGCCCTCGCTCAAAGTCCGTCAACTGCACATACGGTTCACGTCCACGCTGTCGCGGCATGCTACCAGTGTTAAAGACTGCGATGGAGCTCCGTATGCCACGGCAAACTGGCTGACACTGACGGCGGCGGTGCACAAATGCTGCGCAGCTAGCGCCCGCCATTCGACGGCCAACACCGCGGGTCCTGGTGTGTCCGCTGTGCCGTGCGTGTGATCATTGCTTGTACAGCCCTCTCGCAGTGTCCGGAGCAAGTATGGTGGGTCTGACACACCGGTGTCAATGTGTTCTTTTTTCCATTTCCAGGAGTGTACATTCTCATTTGGTTGTGTCGGTATTTTACTTCGCGGCTTATCTGGAGCAGCAGCAGACGCTTTCGCAATTTCGGTTGCCGGCGTCTGCCCTGAGGTGTTGACCGTGATTTCAGTTTGGCCACCACTTCCTCTTTCTTTACTAATTTCACTCACTTTCTGATCGAGGGAAACAAGTGGAGACTGCAGTTTTGCAACCTCTCCCTGAATCTGTTTATTAACAGATAGATTCTGATCTTTGCAATCGGCTACTGCACCTGATGTTTCTTGCAAATTAATGCTGCTTACACCGCCTTCATTTTCTGGTACCGTATGTGTATTATCTTTCTGTTCATTAGTTTCCATTCGCATTTTGCCTTCAGGTTCCTCTGCCTCCTCATCGCACTGTTTTTGCTTGCGAAGTGAGGGAGTGGGACAAGACAGCTCGTCCTCTGAACAACTATCAGTTATCTCCAGAGGTTGTTTTTTCGGTTGCGTTTCAGTTTCACGAGTAGTGGCAACAGGGTTTCCTTTTGTTGTTAACGGGGGAAATTGACTGTTATCGTGAAGGGAGACATCAGCTTGGCCCGCTGCGTTAACATCCTCAACCAGTTGTTCCGGGCTATCCTTTGGTAACAGATCATTTAAGGTAAGCTTCTGACGCTGTATCAAATTACTTTTAAGAACGACAGTTCGCCGCGGACATTCCTGTCTGAAGTGGCCGGTTTCGTTACATATATGACGTGTAGCTTCCTGACCTGTGTAAACAATTTGTGCCTTATACCCACAAACAGTTATGCGAGACGGAATATTCGTCTTAACGTCCATCTCTACACAGCGGACCCCGTTAAAACACTGCAGTTTAAAGCGAGGCGACCATCTTTCATTTGCAATTGATTTAACGTCTCCGTAGTTTGAAAGAGCTTCCTTAATCTTATCATTTTCAATTTCAATGGGAAGATTCAAGACACGAACGGTTTTGTAATGAATGTCCACTCTATAGATGGAAACCTTACTTTTATAACCATTTCTATGCACAAAATCTACTTCATACCCCACTTTCGTAACACTTTATCAACAGTCGAAGCACTGATTAACTTGACAAAAACACAGTATTTTTCCTGATTCAGTTGCCAGGTATGAACGGTTTCAGAATTTAGACCAATTACCTGTATAATCCAGTCATCTATTTCCAGGGATGTCGGCTGAACAGGTCGGGATTCCTTGTCAAAAGCAAATACCAGAGTATTCTTCCTGAGGTTTGTAGCCATGGTTAATCCAGCGAAGCAATTTCGGTTAAACAACCGAAATTCCAAGTAGCAGCAGCAAGACCAGAAAGAGCGATCAGATCACAAGGAACAGGAACGAACACGGAGATTAACTGACGGACGGCACTCGGCGAAGCACAAGTACAGCAATGTAAACACTGAAGTGCAGCGCAACAGTTAACAGCGGCCACTCGCGAGCGCGGCTGAAACGGAACTACCACTGCTCCACCTCGCTCGGTAGGTAAGGGTGGCACAACCAAAAATGCCACCCGGGAATTCGTCGTAAGTGTTTGATGAGGGAAGCTACATCTTTATGTTCACACAGGAGTTTGAATCCTGTTTCTCCTGCTCGCTGGAAAACAATTATTACGGTCCACTGGATACCGTAAAGGGGCTGTCGAGCCCAGGGAGTTTAAAACCAATCTACAAATGGATCAAATGGCTCTGAGCACTATGGGACTTAACATCTGAGGTCATCAGTCCCCTAGAACTTAGAACTACTTAAACCTAACCAACCTAAGGACATCACACACATCTAAGCCTGAGGCAGGATTCGAACCTGCGACCGTAGCGGTCTCGCGGTTCCAGACTGACGCGCCTAGAACCGCTCGGCCACATCGGCCGGCCACCAATCTACAGAAATCGAAGGCTGAACTTCTTCGGCCATTTCCACAGAATGAGTGAGAAAATGCTAATGAAAAATTCCATCTTTTTGAAAAAATAATAATTCAATTAACCACAAAAATTAAAGAAAGATGAAAAATGAAAAGATACTGGATAACTGATAATTACAGAGAGATATTTCTAACAATTTCCCTCTTCTTTTTACTTGTCCACTTTTTCAAGTCGGTGTCTTTCCGGTCCTCATAGTCGTCAACGTAACCAGAGAAAGGGAAGTGGTGTGCAACCACCTGTCTGTGAATTGTGTAAACTTTGTTCTGTGCGTTATCGTAAGTTAATTGTGAATCGTATTTTATGGGACGGGATTTGAAGACCACGCCTGCATTTGCCAAAACGAGCTTGGAAAACCGCCTAAAAACAACACGCAGGTTTACCGGTGTACCAGCCCACGGTCGTCAATCCGCCACACGAATTCGATTTAGGTCGGATTGACCTCCTGTCTCGTAAGCTAGCGCGCTGCGACAAAACCCACGGCATATCTCCTACTATCGTGTCGGACCTCCTTTTGCCCGGCACACTGCAGTAACTCGACGTGGCGTGGACTCAACAAGTCCATGGAAGCCCCTGCAGAAATACTCAGCCATGCTGCCTCTATAGTCGTCCATAATTGCGAGAGTGTTACTGGTGCAGGATTTAGAGCACGAACTGACGTCTCCATTATGTCCCATTTATGTTCGATGGGATACATGTCGGTCAATCTGGATGGCCAAATCATTCGCTCACACTGTCCACAATGTTTTTCAAACCAATCGCGAACAATTGTGGCCCGATGACACGATGCAGAGTCATCAATAAAAATACCATCGTTGTTGGGAATCATGAAGTTTATGAATGGGTGCAAATGGTCTCCAATTAGCCGAACGTAACCATTTCCAGTCAATGATCGGTTCAGTTGGACCAGAGGACCCATTCCATTCCATGTAAACACAGCCCACACCATTATAGAGCCATCACCAAATTGCACAGTGCCTTGTTGACAACTTGGGTCCAGGCTGCCACACTCTAACCCTACCATCAGCTCTTACCAACAGAAGTCGGAACTCATCTGACTAGGCCACGGTTTTCCAGTCGTCTAGAGTCCAGCCGATATGGTCACGAGTCCAGGAGAGCCGCTGCTGGCGATGTCGTGCTGTTACCAAAGGCACTCGCGCTGGTCGTCTGCTGTCATAGCCCATTAACAGCATATTTCGCCGCACTGTCCTGACGAATACGTTCGTCGTACGTCCCAAATCGATTTCTGCGGTTATTTCACACAGTGTTGCTTCTCTGTTAGCACTCACAACTCTACACAAACGCCGCTGCTCTTGGTGTTTATGTGAAGGCCGTGGGCCACTGCGTTGTCCGTGGTGAGAGATAACAACTGAAAGTTAATAGTCTCGGTACAGTCTTGACACTTCGGAAGTCGGAATACTGTATTCCCTAACTATTTCCTAAATGGAATGTCCCACGCGTCTAGCTCCAAGTGCTACTGCACGTTCAAAGTATGCTAACTCCCGTTGTGTGGCCAGAATCACGTCGGAAATCTTTTCACATGAATCACATGAGTACAAGTGACAGCTCTGCCAATGTACTAACCTTTTATACCTTGTATACGCGATACTGCCGCCATCTGCATATGTACACTACTGGCCATTAAAATTGCTACATCAAGAAGAAATGCAAATGATAAACGGGTATTCATTGGACAAATATATTCTACTACAACTGACATGTGATTACATTTCCACACAATTTGGTTGCATAGATCCTGCGAAATCAGTACCGAGAACAACCACCTCTGACCGTAATAGCGGCCTTGATACGCCTGGGCATTGAGTCAAACAGAGCTTGGATGGCGTGTACAGGTACAGCTGACCAGGCAGCTTCAACACGATACCACAGTTCATCAAGAGTAGTGACTGGCGTATTGTGGCGAGCCAGTTGCTCGGCCACCATTGACCAGACGTTTTCAGTTGGTGGGAGATCTGGAGATTGTGCTGGCCAGGGCAGCAGTCGAACATTTTCTGTATCCAGAAAGGTCCGTACAGGACCTGCAACATGCGGTCGTGCATTATCCTGCTGAAATGTAGGGTTTCGCAGGGATCGAATGAAGGGTAGAGCCACGGGTCATAACACATCTGAAATGTAACGTCCACTGTTCAAAGTTCCGTCAATGCGAACAAGAGGTGACCGAGTCCTGTAACCAATGGCACCCCATACCACCACGCCGGGTGATACGCCAGTTTCGAGATGTCGAATACACGCTTCCAATGTGCGTTCACCGCGATGTCGCCAAACACGGATGCGACCATCATGATGCTGTAAACAGAACCTAGATTCGTCCGAAAAAATGACGTTTTGCCATTCGCGCACCCAGGTTCGTCGTTCAGTACACCATCGCAGGCGCTCCTGTCTGTGATGCAGCGTCAAGGGTAACCGCAGCCATGGTCTCCGAGCTGATAGTCCATGCTGCTGCAAATGTCGTCGAACTGTTCGTGCAGATGGTTGTTGTCTTGCAAACGTCCCCATCTGTTGACTCAGGGATCGAGACGTGGCTGCACGATCCATTAGCCATGCGGATAAGATGCCTGTATTCTCGACTGCTAGTGATACGAGGCCGTTGGGATCCAGCACGGCGTTCCGTATTACCATCCTGAACCCACCGATTCCATATTCTGCTAACAGTCACCGGGTCTCGACCAAGGCGAGCAGCAATGTCGCGATACGATAAACCGCAATCGCGATAGGCTACAATCTGACCTTTATCAAAGTCGGAAACGTGATGGTACGCATTTCTCCTCCTTACATGAGGCATCGCAACAACGTTTCAGCAGGCAACGCCGGTCAGCTGCTGTTTGTGTATGAGAAATCGGTTGGAAACTTTCCTCATGTCAGCACGTTGCAGGTGTCGCCACCGGCGCCAACCTTGTGTTAATGCTCTGAAAAGCTAATCATTTGCATATCACAGTATCTTCTTCCTGTCGGTTAAATTTCGCGTCTGTAGCACGTCATCTTCGTGTTGTAGCAATTTTAATGGCCGGTAGTGTATATAACCCTATCCCACTTTTTTCACCTCACTGTACGAGCAGGTCAAGAGACACTTTGAACGGAGCCTTAAAAATGAAAGAAAGAAACTGATAACTCGTGGAGAAACTGGAACTATACTGGAAATCTGGGAACAACAAAGGAAGAACAAACTGCGTGACTTCGTCCTGCATTAAATTCTAAAACTATTTGCAACAGCGTACGCACAGAACACCGTTGGTGCTGATATGTCAGCTGAACAAGGACGATAATACAGGCAGTTATCGCTGGCGCTGTGTGTTAGCAGACCTCTTCTCTGTTGAATACCCGATAAATACGCTCAAATATGAAGAAATGAGGTTAGGTTTTAACGATTCCTCGGTGCTGCTGTCATTACAGAAACAGTACAAGCTCTATTCTGGCGAATGAATGTGGGAAGGAGTCCGTCATTGCCTACTTCTCAGACCATCTTAGCAGTAAAACAACGGTAATCTGACATCAAAAAGGTCGGGGCGAGGGGGGAGGGTGGGCATTGTCATCTCGCGAATATGAGTCTAACTTCTCGACAATCACGCTTCGTCGCTCGGAAGTTACCCATCCGAAACACAATAATCATGATCGTTGAGAGGAGCTAGATACAGAATACCATCTAGCCATCTTCATGTACGTTTCCCAAGATCTACATAAATTACTTCAGACTAGCAGATGGTTAACGATCGTGGGCTTGTCCTCCGGTCAGCCTGAGGGTTGTGCCTGAGAGAACACGATGTACAAACAGTTAAAATACGATAACAGACACAAGAAACAGATAATGCTGCCGACTTCTCTCCCTCAGATAGCCTTGGCGGCTGTGAAGTCAGGTAAGGCATCCGGCCTCACGGTTAAATGATAAAATTCGCCACATCGTGAAAAAGCGGACCCTGTACTAGAGGTAATGATTATTAGAGAAAAGAAAATCTCCCTTCTTTCAGGCTAATCCACATGGTACGTTTCAACGGAACATTTATTTGGAAGGAAATCATTAGTATCCTTATCAAAGAAACCATCCCGGCAATCACCTTAACCGATTTACGAATACCACGGAAAATCTTAACTTGGATTTACGTCTCACTTCTCCTGAATGAGAGCCCAGTGACTTAACCATCAAATAACCTCAATCGATGCCACAAATGTCACGGAATGTGCAAGCTTCCTTCGAGGGACGACGAATAACTCTCACTACTTTCCTGACCTGCCTGATCTTGTGGGATTGTGTCTCGATGACACTAATGACCAAGTAATTAAAAGAAAAAGTGTCCGTCAAAAATGCTGACACCTAGTGAAAGGAGATAGACGTATTAAGAACGTCAGACCCAAGATACTACGGAAAACTTATCGGTTAAGAAAAATGCGACGAATACATCATCCAGAGTATTTTATAGAAAAAGTCTTTTATCCTTTTTTATTATTTGCCAAAGTTCTTTGCTTCAAAGGAACACAGTGGTATTACGTGTACTTCGAGATCAAACACTTTCATTACGGCCTAGCATTTCTTCAGGAAGAAACATAAGACATTTTCAGGCCATCTTGAGTCGACAAAATGTTCAATAATATCTTCTGTGCCCTTACTTTCCGTTAATTAACCCTTCCTCGCTGGCTGTACAGCTATAGGATCTCTAACGGATTTTCTTGCCATTACATCTTTGCCTTGACACTAGGACCGTTCTCGACACGGCGCTCCCTCACAACCACTGAACCCCTGGTCTCACAAAGTCAAATTCATCACCTGAAACAGCAAGGATTAATTCTCTGTTACGTATATTCTACTGGAATGTGTCATATATATGATCAAAAATACGAATAATCATTTTGCAACCCATAAACAAACAAATAACAAAACAATCCATCAAAGTTACGTGGGAAAGGCCCTTGTATGTCATATTACCAACGTCTTCCTGTAACTAGTGGCGTATGTCAGGTGTTTAACTGTACAGCTTGGATGATATGTATGTCTATGGATATAGACGCTGATTTTCCTAGAGTGTATTAACTGTACAGCTTGGATGATATGTATGTCTGTGGGTATGGACGCTAATAAGTGTGAAACGAAGCAAAGAGAAAGGCTAAGATCTCGTGACAATACAAAATCGGCTCGCTTTTAGAAGCACTAAAGGGTCGCCACTTTTGTCTACGAAGCGGTAACAATCAACAATGCCCTGTGGTTCCATTTCAAGGGCACCGCCGCGCGGGTTAGCCGCGCGGTCTCAGGCGTCTTGTCACCGTCGGAGGTTCGAGTCCTCCCTCGGGCATAGGTGTGTGTGTGTGTGTGTGTGTGTGTGTGTGTGTGTTGTCCGTAGCGTAAGTTAGTTTAAGTAGTGCGCAAGCTTAGGGACCGATGACCTCAGCAGTTTGGTCCCATTAGACCTCACCACAAATTTCAGAAATTTTTCAGGGACACTGAGAGAAACTTGGACTTTAATGTAGAACAATGGATTACATAATTCTGGATTGGATTACATTCTCTGGATGATTTACTTCCATGACTGGAATTCGAACTAATTTTCCTCATCTATATAGATATCTCATAACCACGAATAACAGTTTCAGCCAAAGGCACGGGTCTGACAAACATTACGATATTCTACACTGTTTGCAAGTAATGAACGACTTTTAAAAAACCGCAGAAATTAATCATATCCTAAGTGCTGATTTTAATTGTTCCTAACCTAGTGTAACGACCACGGTAGGCTATAAAGCTGGCAGGCTGGCAGTTAAAGTCGTTTATGGCTTCTCGTCCTGCATGGCGTGCTTACATTCAGCTCGTGCAAAGCCACTTGCACTCACAGCATTCAGTACGAGCACCTTACAACGACGATGAATGGGAGCAGGACGAATCAAACCTATTCTGAAACACGGCTGGTCGGCAGTGATGGAACACTTCATCTTTGACCATATATCGGCCAAGGGCTTACTGTTTCACATAAATGTTACATCAAGCTGCCGGGCCGCGATTTGAATCTTACTTATTCCGTTTACGAATACAGAGTTTTTCGAGGAAACGATGCTTTCCATCCTTAATAGCGTCTTTAATAAGGATCTAAATTTATATATCTGTATGAGAAATCTCTTACGATTTATTTAGGAAACTGCGACTCCTCTTTTCCACGTTTAAAAAGCAAGAAAGTAAGAGTAGGGTTTCACGTACAGTCGATGAGGTAAAAAAGACGGAGAGAAAGCTCCGAAAAACCCAGGATGGGGATGGAAATTGATCGTGTCCTTATGAAAGAAACGTCTGAGATGTTTGTCACCTTGTCGAAAGCGTTGTAGGGTTCCATGAGATCTTGACACAATGCAGAGTTCATATAAACTTTTTCCAATATGGCTGCAAATCTACAGCAAAGAAAAGTTGTAGCAAGCAGCTTACTAAATAAATTACTGACCTGTTCAAGTGTTTCTCTTATTTTATATATTGTTAACACACTGTGCATAACGAGAGGTAAGTTCTTAACGATTATCTGATTACATAAATCGTTCACAATACACACGAAACCTTATTGATGAACATTGTGTGACGTAAGACACCAGTTTCGCAATGACACACCCGGCAACTGAGCTCTATATACTGAGGTGGTATTTCATTCTATCAGATAGTCATGCCCATGACGAATTCATCGAAGAACTACCACGCCATTAGCATAGCACAAAATGTAAAATTTTTACGGTTCCCAGAAACCAGTGTCTCACAATAGCAGAAACAGGGGAGCGAACTGCTACTCCGAGGAGCTAGTGAATGCCACCGAAAAACGAATCGAGGCATTCTGAAATTATCGCTGTAAAGCAAAGGATAAGTCCCTATTAGCATGTGAAACATGGAGGGAGAAACGCTCTCGGCCAGTCAGAAGCCGAGAAGAACGGAAAATTCGTTAGCAGAGAGTAACATAGGCGCCCTTTATGTAAATTTAAGATGGAGGAGGGAGAAAGGAGAAGAAAGGGAAGGTACTGATGATATGAGCTACTTCGAGATTTTACGCAGAATCAGCGGTGACGAGCAAATATGTGTGCCGGACCAGAACTTGAAACCGGGATTTCCTGCTTACTCGGCAGCTGGGTTAACCACTGCGCCACCCGGACATAGTGTTAGTCGTAAATGGGCAGACAATCTCGACACACTGCTCGGCCGACCCACTTCCACACTCAGCGCCACCACTTATCCGAAGCTCCCATCCAAGTTCTCAGTCCTCGCTAATATTAGATTCCTCTGGAGGTCCAAGGTAAATGTGCATCTGCACTGATGGTTGTAGATTCATAGCTAACCGAGGAGTTTCAATTATATGTATGTGTGGTGTCTGTTCTTCCGGACATGTTTGAAAGAACAGGCACCACGCATTCATACACAAACATCAAAAAACGTTTTGCATCACCCCGGTTCCCAGAACTCCTGAAGACAGACGTTGGCTGTGGATATTGTATCACAGAGTCCCTTTGACTGTTCAAAGATGTCGCTAAACCTGCCCAAAGATGTAAAACAATATGCACGAGGAGCGCCTATGAGACGGAGGGCGTCCGACAGCCGATCAGTTCCAGTCATTCCACCAGGAAGGAGGTACACGGCTCGTGTTGTCTGTTGTTCAACCATGCCTAGACGGTCAATACCGCGGTTCGATCGCGTCCGCATTGTTACTTTGTGCCAGAAAGGGCTCTCAGCAAGGGAAGTGCCCAGGCGTCTCGAAGTGAACCAAAGCGACGTTGTTCGGACATGGAGGAGATACAGAGAGACAGGAACTGTCTATGTAATGCCTCGCTCAGGCCGCCCAAGGGCTACTACTGCAGTGGATGACCGCTACCTACGGATTATCTCGGAGGAATCCTGACAGCAACGCCACCATGTTGAATAATGCTTTTCGTGCAGCCACATGACGTCGTGTTACGACTCAAACTGTGCGCAATAGGCTGCACGGTGTGCAACTTCAATCCCAACGTCCACGGCAAGGTCCATCTTTGCAACCACGACACCATGCAGCGCGGTACAGACGGGCCCAACAACATGGCGAATGGACCGCTCAGGATTGGCATCATGTTCTCTTCACCAAAGAGTGTCGCATATGCCTTCAACCATACAATCGTCGGAGACGTGTTTCGAGGCACTGTACAGCGAGTGCAGTAGGGTGGAGGTTCCCTGCTGGTTTGGGGTGGCATTATGTGGGGCCGACGTACGCCGCTGGTGGTCATGGAAGGCGCCGTAATGGCTGTACAATACGTAAATGCCATCCTCCGACTGATAGTGTAACCATATCGGCAGCATATTGGCGAGACATTCGTCTTCATGGACGACAATTCGCGCCCCCATCATGCACGTCTTGTGAATGACTTCCTTCGGGATAACGACTAGAGTGGCCAGCATGTTCTCCAGACATGAACCCTATCGAACTTGCCGGGGTAGATTGAGAAGGGCTGTTTATGGACAATGTGACCCACCAACCACTCTGAGGGATCCACGCCGAATCGACTTTGAAGAGTGAGACAATCTGGACCAACAGTGCCTTGATGAACTTGTGGATAGTGTGACACTATTAATCCAGGCATGCATCGATGCAAGAGGACATTCTACTGGGTATTAGAGGTACCTGTGTGTGCAGCAATCTGGACCACCACCTCTGAAGGTCTCGCTGTATGGTGGCACAGCACGCAACGTGTGGTTTTTATAAGCAATAAAAAGGGCGGATGATATTTATGTTGATCTCTATTCCAATTTTCTGTAGAGGTTCCGGAGCTCTAGGAACCGAAGTGATGCAAACCTTCTCTGATGTGTGTAGTAGGCACTCTTGGAACAGTTTTAAGTAAGATTGGCTGGTTTTTGTGACGAGCAGTGTGAGAGACGCATAACTGTGGTTTTATACTAGGCGAAACGTGTTAATGTTTCTTGTAATCAATTTATATTGCATTAAATTCGGTCTATATTGAACGTTTATGCTGAACTTCGTAATTACTGATCGCATAGCGACCTGCTAGGGTGATTCAAAATGAAACGAGCCGGAGGCTGCATAATGAAAACTGATGAAGCGATCGTAATGCCACTACCTACGGAAGAAGGTGTCGTCCCTACAAGAGTGCCGAGGCTCCAAACTCGCCGCTAGGGGGACATCGGCGTACATTGATGTGGTTACAGACCGAGCGCGTGCACGCGTCCACCATCCACTGCACTCAGTAGTGCTGAAAACAGATAACCGGAAGCCTCAAACGAAGTGCATAGAAATGTAGTGCGCTTCCTTACAGCGGAAGGAGTGCAGAGAACGGAAACTCAACGAACAATGAAAGCAGTTACAGCCATATTCTGGCAGCAAAGTATTGGCGGAGGAAGAGGTGGTGGAAAAGGTAATCTCCTATTTTTCGATTTCACATCCTATTCCCCACTAAGTAGGAGCTTGTGCCCGTTATGCAGTGGACGATGAGATGGTTTCAACCTAGAAAAACTTTGTGACACACATTGGCATTCTCTCGGAATCTGCTAATTTTTTACAGAAACCAAAGGAATGGAATCCTTAATTGTTTATGAAGTCCAAAATGGTTCAAATGGCTCTGAGCACTATGGGACTTAACATCTGAGGTCATCAGTCCCCTAGAACTTAGAACTACTTAAACCTAACTAACCTAAAGACATCACACACACCCATGCCCGAGGCAGGATTCGAACCTGCGACCGTAGCGGTCGCGCGGTTCCAGACTGAAGCGCCTTGAACCGCTTGGCCACACCGGCCGGCTATGAAGCCCAACTGGTGGCAGAGAAGCTTTTCGGATCAGGATGGCGCAACTGCGCGCACTCTAGCTTTCAGGAGATTTCATGCTTTTGCCTGGGCGAAAACGCAACAGGTGTCCATCTAGCACTTGACGTGTTCTGTTCACATACGCAGTTCTTAGTGACGGCAACCATTACACTCTGAAAGCATACCCGCATGCTGCTCAAAACAAGTTCAAGACACCGGTACATGATGTTCATTTGGACTGAGATGCCACTCGACTGTCATAAAAGAAATCGGCAGGAAGGATAGCTTGACTTCAACATTACGCCTACTTCCAGGTGTGTCTCTTGAAGTTTTCCCCGCGTAGTGAATATTCCATGAGGTTTCGGTACTGCAGCCGGATTACGTCGAGATGTTACCACGATATACAGGCCAATAACCATCTTCAGATGAGTTTTCACTAGAGATTGCTACTACAAATTTGAACCGAAAACTGGAGCGCTGGCGCATGCGCACAGGTTCTGACGACTGTCGCGCTGACATGTTCGTATATCACTATTGGCCCGGAGACTCCGTCTGGGATGTTTGGCCGCCTGGTTCAAGTGTTTTTGTTTGACGCTACTTCGGCGTCTTGCGCTTCGATAATGACGACAACAAGAAATACATCCAGCCCCGAGCGGGGAAAATCCCCGACCCCGCCGGGAATCGATGCCGGTGCCCCATAATCGAGAGTCAGCAACGCTAACCCCAAGTCGACGAGCTGCTGACGAGTTTAGTGCTGTCTGTCGAATATTGCTCCATGTTAGGCGCGCGAGAGCATGTGTAATGGTGATATTGCACTTACTCATGTCGAATTGGTAGCCACAGGAGTTAATATTCAGTGATCAGAAAAATAAAATTAATATTTCCTAGATGTGGCTTTTGGCATAAAAGTTTGGTTTTGGGAAGAAATTAAAGAGATTACCGGGTCCCACGCTTTTTAAGACTGAAAGCCGCAATCACATTTAATAAGATTTCCCGCAAAACGTATTTGCAAAAATTTTTTGATAACTGAATCCCAGAACGCTGTAAAAAGTCTCGTAATTCCTTCTTCCTATATTTCCAAAAAGAAATCGACAATGCGGGCATTCGCAGCTGGTATTAGCGTTTTTGGTGTTATTTCTCTTATGGGCATCAAGCCGTGGTACAAGGCATATTTCTTTGCCTGAAATTTCGTCTTCCAATGTTGGAGACATCATCACAGGCGTCAACAACTCAGAAAGCAATTACAGTCTCAAACAACCTCAGCAAGCCCAACTGTTTATACGTACCCAGGAAACGGTCGCTTCGTGACGTCATCAGACCGTTGCACAAGATCGCGGAGTTGCGGCGACAAGTTTTACGGGGCTTAATTTAGGGCTAAGGCCCACAACAAGTCTAATTTTAGTCCTTCTTATTTACTGTTGAAGATTTTTTTTTTTAATTTCTGTGGTCCCTCTGTACCTCCTATCATTCATTTCGCTGATACAAATGGTTCAAATGGCTCTGAGTACTATGGGACAACATCTGAGGTCGTCAGTCCCCTAGAACTTAGAACTACTTAAACCTAACTAACCTAAGGACATCACACATATCCATGCCCGAGGCAGGATTCGAACCTGCGACCGTAGCGGTCACGTGGTCCCAGACTGTAGCGCCTAGAACCGCTCGGCCACTCCGTCCGGCTTTCGCTGATACCATCATGGTTTTATCAAGATCGAGTGATTACTATGGTAGTGTGTAAAGAGAAGCCATAGTGATTCAAAAACACAAAACAACTGTAACATAAAACTAGAAAGATTGAAATTAGAAAAGTAGTGAGCCTCAGCACTAAATAAAGCTCCATAATACATGTCGGGGCAACTCTGTGATCTTAGGCAATGGTCTGATAACGTCACAAAGCAACGGTTGCCTGAAAACGAAGAAACTGTTCGGCTTGCTGACCTTGTATGGTATTGTAACTGCTTTCTCTGTAGTTACAACCACTGATTATGTCTCCGGCAGAGAAATATGCCTTACCACGGCTTAATGCTCATAAAACAAAAATCGCTTAAAACTATACGACAGTGTAGACTGATAACCAAGATAGGTATGGAAGATCATACCAGATTTGTGACTGTCTCAGACATCTGGCAGATCGAATCCAGCAAGTTATATTGGATGGAAAATCGTCAACAGAAACGAATGGAAAGCAGGCTACGTCCCAAGGAAGCCCAACAGGACCATTCATGTTCCAGATAGAAACAAACTACACATCAAAAAAAAAAAAAAAAAATGGCTCTGAGCACTATGGGACTTAACATCTATGGTTATCAGTCCCCTAGAACTTAGAATCACTTAAACCTAACTAACCTAAGGACATCACACAACACCCAGCCATCACGAGGCAGAGAAAATCCCTGACCCCGCCGGGAATCGAACCCGGGAACCCGGGCGTGGGAAGCGAGAACGCTACCGCACGACCACGAGATGCGGGCAAACTACACATCAGATAGGGTTAGCAGCAGTCTGAGATTATTCAATGACGATGATTACGCCTATAGAAAAGTAGAGGAAATGAATGACGATTTGCAGTGATTAGCCAGAACATTATGACTACCAACCTAACAGCCACTTTTGGCACGGATAACAGCGGCGACGCGTCGTAGCATGGAAGCAATGAGGCCTTGATAGGTCGCTGAAGGAATCTGGCATCACATCTGCACACACAAGTCACCTAATTCCCACAAATTTCTGGGATGGGGCGATGAGCTCTGACGCCACGTTCAATCACATCCCAGATAAGTTCTGTCGGGTTCAGATCTGGCAAGCTGTGGGGCCAGCACATTAACTCGCTACTGTGTTCCTCGAACCACTCCATCACACTCCTCGCTCTATGACATGGCGCATTATCTTGTTGAAAAATGCCACTGCCATCGGGAAACATGGTCATTATGAAGGGGTGTACGTTGTCTGCAACCAGTGTACGATAGTCCTTGGCCGTCATGGTGTCTTGCGCGAGCTCCGCTGGACCGTGGATGCCAATTAAAATGGTCCCCCAGAACATAAGGGAACTATTTACAGGGACCGATGACCGTAGCAGTCTGGTCCCTTTGATCCCCCAAACCAACCAACCAACCAACTATTTACAGCTTGTCTTCGTCCCGCAAAACAGGTGTCAAGGAGCTGTGCCCCTGGAAGACGACGGATTCGCGCCCTCCCATAGGCATGATATCGCGCGCCTTCCTCATTCTACACACTGACAACACGCTCAAATCAAAAATGTTCAAATGTGTGTGAAAACTGAAAAGGTCATCAGTCCCTAAGCTTACACACTACTTAACCTAAATTATCCTAAGGACAAACACACACACCCATGCCCGAGGGAGGACTCGAACCTCCGCCGGGACCAGCCGCACGGTCCAGGACTGCAGCGCCTGAGACCGCTCGGCTAATCCCGCGCGGCACAACACGCTCGCTGCTACTACATTGCTCAGAGCGTGTGTCTGACTAGCGGTAATTCCTCGCCAGGTGACAGTGCTATCGCCTGCTCGAGTTCATATCGGTAGTAAGTCGTTGGCCACAATGTTCTGGCTCCTTAGTGTGTACAGTGTTATCACTTACACTGAAAAACACATTTTCATTGCGGATAGATGCAACGTAGCATCCATAACAGAATTACAGAATCAGTGGCATATTTCTGGAGTCGGTTACGTAGTTTTAAATATCTAGAGGTAATCCTACGAGAGGTATGAAATGAAAGGTATACATTAACTCTGAAGTAGGGTTGGTGAATGAAAACATTGTTTGGAAAATTCTAGTAATATACAGTTCATAGCCGGCCGGTGTGACCGAGCGGTTCTAGGCGCTTCAGTCTGGAACCGCACGACCGCTACAGTCGCAGGTTCGAATCCTGCCTCGGGCATGGATTTGTGTGATGTCCTTAGGTTAGTTAGGTTTAAGTAGTTGTAAATTCTAGGGAATTGATGACCTAAGATGTTAAGTCCCATAGTGCTCAGAGCCATTTGAACCATATACAATTCATTTATAAAGGAAGCCGCATTAACGATGTTAGTATTGTTCCAATGTTTTGGGGTCCTTGCACGTAGGTCCGCCAGCATACGTCAAAGGAATTCAGAGACGTGCTCTTAGTCATAACATGTCAATACTGTGGTGTCACCGCTAGACACCACACTTGCTAGGTGGTAACTTAAATCGGCCGCGGTCCTGTAGTACATGTCGGACCCGCGTGTCGCCACTGTGTAATCGCAATCCTAGCGCCACCACATGGCAGGTCACAATACACGGACTAGACCTCGCCCCAGTTGTACGGACGACATAGCTTGCGACCAGACCTACCAAGTCTTCCTCTCATTTGCCGAGAGACTGATAGAATAGCCTTCAGCTTATTCCATAGCTACTACCTAGCAAGGCGCCATTTGTATCAGTGCTTATAGCTTACTACTATTCAAGAGATGTATTCCAACAAGAGAATAAAGTTAAGTATATTATTCCAGCTACGTACTGTTCTTCTTATTCATTAATAAGTCTCATGTTCCAGTACTTCACGCCCGTCTGCGCTAGTTTAGCGTGCACTTTCAGCCACTTCGATCTACAAGGTGTTGGCCCAGCTGCCGACACATCAAATACAGCTCTTAAGAAAGAGCAATCGTTATCTTCAGTGAACTTAAATGGGTTTCTCAGGAAGAAAGACGATGTATTCTCTCCAAATAGAGAACCGATATTTGTGGTAGACTGTAAACTATTCCTCTGTCTCCATATTATACCTCACGTTGGAAGGGAAATTAAGGTACGAAAGATTAGGGTGCGTAGATGTGCGTATAGAGTAATTGTTTCTCCTGTTCCATAGGGATATGTGTAGAGAATGGCTTATATTGGTACGAAGAACACTCCGACAAGCTCTCTTCAGTTGCAGGCGGGATATATATGTAACTGTAGGTGTATGGCAGGAAATAGTTCTTTTAACGGATTGTCTCTGAAGTGAGATGACTACTTTACCGCATTTTCTTCTAATGTATTGTATATCAACTGTGTCCATTGGGCATACGACAAACACTCTCGTTCCAAGTGAACACACATTCGTGAATGTCGTATCTTCTTTGAGCATTGTCAGTTAGATACGACAGGATTTCTACATGCTATCGGCACTAAACACGAGGTCACATGTGGTTTCGTCGTTGTTTGGAAATAGGTTAAATAGTCTACATCAAACGTAACGAAAGAGCTTCGCATGTGCAGGGACATTCGGAACAGGTTTTCACCCACAAGCGACAGGAACTTCATTGTAGGAACATCTCTGGTGGACTATGTTAGACGGAGTTCCAAAATTCACTACGTCGTTTTGAAATATATACTTATTGTTACTATCATTTTACACTGACCATCAAACAGGGATCTTTAGTAATGTTGTGTTTCGACGGATTTCAGATTGATCAAGTACAGAAGGGTTCGCCATTTCCTGTTGCTACCCGACGAACTTCGTTAACTTTAATCAGTAATAGCGGAATTTCAGCACACGCCTGATTCTCAGGAAGCTGCTCCAACATGGATCCTTCTTGTGTTTCATTATAACTGTATTATGCGTCAACGTTGTGCCCGCTGTGTGAATTATAGGTCATATGGTCACAAATCTATTTAAATCACAAAGGAGGCAAAAAACTGACACTAAGAATAGAAAGTTTGGAATGTTAAATATTTGTGAAGTATTGTGCATTCAGTACCTAAGAGTGGATTCTGCCATCCAGTACTTATGAGTGCGTGGAAAGTTAAGGCCCATTACATTTACGACCAACTCAGAGCTTGAGAGCATTTAGCTCCTGGAGCCAACTGATGAGGTGTGGCATGGTCGCTACTGCGCAGCCAACATGTCATGTAAGGTGGAAAGACTATAGAAAGGCATGTCACAGTTTAACGTCCAATGTACATCGAGACCATTATATGTCGAGTTAACAGGAATCTGGCAAGTTTGGTGCAATTTTTGTGCAGTCTCGACAGTTTCTAATGTAGAAGTCAAGTTCACTATTAAAGCCGAAAACGTAATTATCGCTACAAAACCAACTTACATGCATATACACTGAAGAGCTAAAGAAACTGGTACGTCTGCCTAATATTGTGTAGGGCTCCAGCGAGCACGCAGAAGTGTCACAACACGACGTGTCATGGACTCTAATTATGTATGAAGTAGCGCTGGAGGGAACTGAAACTATAAATCCCGCAGGGCTGTCCATAAATCCATAAGAATACGAGGGGGTGGAGATCTCTTCGGAACAGCACGTTGCAAGGCATCCCAGATATGCTCAATAATGTTCGTGTCTGGGGAGTTTGGTGGCCAGCGGAAGTGTTTAAACTCTGTAGCAATTCTGGACGTGTGGGGTGTCGCATAGTCCTTCTGGAATTGCACAAGTACGTCGGAATGTACAATGGACATGAATGGATGCAGGTGATCAGACTGGATGCTTACGTACGTGCCACCTGTCAAGAGTCGTATCTAGACGTATAAAAGTTCCCATATCACTCCAGCTCCACGCGCTCCACACCAATAAAGAGCCTCCACCAGCTTGAACAGTCTCCTTCTGACATACAAAGTCCATGGATTCATGAGGTTGTCTCCATACCCGTACACGTCCATCCACTCGACACAATTTGAAACGAGACTCGTCCGATCAGGCAACATGTTTCCAGACATCAACAGTCCAATGTCGGTGTTGATGGGCCCAGGCGAGGCGTTAAGCTTTGTGTCGTGCAGTCATCAAGGGTACACGAGCCTTCGGCTCCGAAAGTCCGCATGTATGATGTTCCGTTGAATCGTTCGCACGCTGATACTTTCTCATGGTCCAGTATTGAAATCTGCAGCAATTGGCGGGAAGGTTGCACTTCTGTCACGTTGAACGATTCTCTTCAGTCGTCGTTGGTCCCGTTCTTGCAGGATCTTTTTCCGGCGGCAGCGATGTCGGAGAATTGATGTTTTTCCGGATTCCTGATATTCACGGTACACTCGTGAAATAGTCGTACGGGAAAAATCCCCACTTCATCGCTATCTCGGAGATGCTGCGTCCCATCGCTCGTGCGCCGACTATAATACCACGTTCAAACGCACTTAAATCTTCATAACCTGCCATTGTAGCACCAGCAACCGATCTAATAACTGCACCAGACACTCGTTGTCTTAAATAGGCGTTGCCGACCGCAGCGCCGTATTCTGCTTGTTTACAAACACTATGTGAGCAGACGTATCCGGACACCAGGCTGAAAATGACTTACATGTTCGTGACGCCCTCCATCGGTAATGCTGGAATACGGTGTTGGCCCACCGTTAGCCTTGATGACAGCTGCCACTCTCGCAAGCATACGTTCATTCAAGTGCTGGAAGGTTTCTTGGGGAATGGCAGCCCATTCTTCACCGAGTGCTGCACTGACGAGAGGTATTGATGTCCGTCGGAAAGGCCTGTCACGAAGTCTGCGTTCCAAAACATCCAAAGGTGTTCTATAGGATTCAGGTCGGGACTCTGTGCAGTCCAGTCCATTACTGGGATGTTATTGTCGTGTAACCACTCTGCCATAGGCCGTGCATTATGAATAGGTGCTCAATCGTGTTGAAAGATGCAATCGCCATCCCCGAATTGCTTTTCAACAGTGGGAACCAAGAAGCTGCTTAAAACATCAATGGAGGCCTGTGCTGCGATAGTGACACGCAAAACAACATGGGGTGCAAACCCCCTCCATGAAAAACACGACCACTCCTTAACACCACCGCCTCCGAATTTTACTGTGGCACTACACATGCTGGCAGATGACGTTCACAAGGCATTCGCCATATCCACACCCCGCAATCGGATCGCAACATTGTGTACCGTGATTCGTCACTTCACACAACTTTTTTCTATTGTTCAATCGTCCAATGTTTACGCTCATTATACCAAGCGAGGCGTCGTTTGGCATTTACCGGCGTGATGGGTGGCTTATGAGTAGCCTCTCGACCATGAAATCCAAGTTTTCTCACCTCCCGCCTAACTGCCATAGTACATGCAGTGGATCCTGATGCAGTTTGGAATTTCTGTGTGATGGTCTGGATAGGTGTCTGCCTATTACACATTACGACTCTCTTCAGCTTTCGGCGGTCTCTGTCAGTCAACAGACGAGGTCGGCCTTTACGCTTTTGTGCTGTACGTGTCCCTTCACGTTCCCACTTCGCTATCACATTGGAAACAGTAGACCTAGGGATGTTTAGGTGTGTGGAAATCTCACGTACAGTCATATGACACAGGTGACACCTAATCACCTGACCACTTTCGAATACCGTGAGTTCCGCCGAGCGCCCCATTCTGCTCTCTCACAATGTGTAATGACTTCTCAGGTCACTGATATGGGGTACCTGGCAGCACAATGCACCTAATATGAAAAACGTATGTTTTTGGGGGTGTCACGATACTTTTGGTCACATAGCGTATCTCTGTATTTGAATACGCACGCCTATACCAGTTTCTTTGGCGCTTCAGTGTATAATTAACCACTGTTGGGAAGAAGGTGTAGTAAAATACTGAAAAATCTATCTATTTGTTCTGAACGTATTAGACACATTGCAACTGCGTCAGATCATTCAGGTACTAACGAAATATTATGAGAATCACTCCACAGCAAAAAATAGTGTTGTTTAAATTATATACCTTTCTGTTGATACTGAACAACAAGAGTACTAATATAGCGTATTGTTCCTACATGTCACGAACCATGGAATCCCAGAGGCAACGACAGTCCATAGAACTGCTCCAATTCATACTTCGGTATTAATAATTTCCCAGAGCAATTTTAAACCACAGTCCTACTCAGAAACACTAAAGAACGCCAAGAACTCTCACTTCTCGCAATTCTCCCCCGCCCTCCTCGCTATACCATGCGAATGGATAGTAGCCGCTTCTAACATTCATTTTAGATATTCAGATATAAGTGGTCTCGCAGGTATTGCTCCTAAAAATAGTAAAGGCAATTTTTTAATTTGTTTAGGTGGATTTCTACACACCCTAATCTTTAAGGTACAATGGCAAAGTGAAACACTCTTGATCCCGGTGAACTCTTCAACTTTTAAGTCAAATGCACTTATTTTTTGACCTACTCCGATTCCAAGTAAACGAACTTTGTCCAACATTTACCCAGTTAGTATGACTTATTTTTTGACCTACTCCGATTCCAAGTAAACGAACTTTGTCCAACATTTACCCAGTTAGTATGACCTAATCCTAAGTGTGATTCCGGAAGTTCACTAAAATATCAATCCAAGACTGCCCTAATCCCTTCATTGACCTCAAAACATTTTCCACCTACAAATGTCTTTAGATAAGGTGAAAGGCAGAAAATGCCATATCTGGTAAACAGGCTGGATGTTCAAAAAATTCGTACTTCTGACTCCTAAGCTTTCCTATTTCCAAAGCACCTACGAGAAGAGAGATGTTTTATTTAATTAAATAAACTCAGAAGAAGAGCTTCAAAACGCCAACATCGCTAGTGAAACATTTATTTCCGTAAGACTACGTTATCATTTTCGTATATAATACTCTACAAAAATTCGCATAACCGCCTCCATCCGTGCTGTGTATCGTGTCAAATCACGAATATGCACGTGAAGATCATAAAAACCACTGGATACAGGCATGTCAAATTAAAAAAAAAATATATACGCTCCTGGAAATTGAAATAAGAACACCGTGAATTCATTGTCCCAGGAAGGGGAAACTTTATTGACACATTCCTGGGGTCAGATACATCGCATGATCACACTGACAGAACCACAGGCACATAGACACAGGCAACAGAGCATGCACAATGTCGGCACTAGTACAGTGTATATCCAACTTTCGCAGCAGTGCAGGCTGCTATTCTCCCATGGAGACGATCGTAGAGATGCTGGATGTAGTCCTGTGGAACGGCTTGCCATGCCATTTCCACCTGGCGCCTCAGTTGGACCAGCGTTCGTGCTGGACGTGCAGACCGCGTGAGACGACGCTTCATCCAGTCCCAAACATGCTCAATGGGGGACAGATCCGGAGATCTTGCTGGCCAGGGTAGTTGACTTACACCTTCTAGAGCACGTTGGGTGGCACGGGATACATGCGGACGTGCATTGTCCTGTTGGAACAGCAAGTTCCTTTGCCGGTCTAGGAATGGTAGAACGATGGGTTCGATGACGGTTTGGATGTACCGTGCACTATTCAGTGTCCCCTCGACGATCACCAGTGGTGTACGGCCAGTGTAGGAGATCGCTCCCCACACCATGATGCCGGGTGTTGGCCCTGTGTGCCTCGGTCGTATGCAGTCCTGATTGTGGCGCTCACCTGCACGGCGCCAAACACGCATACGACCATCATTGGCACCAAGGCAGAAGCGACTCTCATCGCTGAAGACGACACGTCTCCATTCGTCCCTCCATTCACGCCTGTCGCGACACCACTGGAGGCGGGCTGCACGATGTTGGGGCGTGAGCGGAAGACGGCCTAACGGTGTGCGGGACCGTAACCCAGCTTCATGGAGACGGTTGCGAATGGTCCTCGCCGATACCCCAGGAGCAACAGTGTCCCTAATTTGCTGGGAAGTGGCGGTGCGGTCCCCTACGGCACTGCGTAGGATCCTACGGTCTTGGCGTGCATCCGTGCGTCGCTGCGGTCCGGTCCCAGGTCGACGGGCACGTGCACCTTCCGCCGACCACTGGCGACAACATCGATGTACTGTGGAGACCTCACGCCCCACGTGTTGAGCAATTCGGCGGTACGTCCACCCGGCCTCCCGCATGCCCACTATACGCCCTCGCTCAAAGTCCGTCAACTGCACATACGGTTCACGTCCACGCTGTCGCGGCATGCTACCAGTGTTAAAGACTGCGATGGAGCTCCGTATGCCACGGCAAACTGGCTGACACTGACGGCGGCGGTGCACAAATGCTGCGCAGCTAGCGCCATTCGACGGCCAACACCGCGGTTCCTGGTGTGTCCGCTGTGCCGTGCGTGTGATCATTGCTTGTACAGCCCTCTCGCAGTGTCCGGAGCAAGTATGGTGGGTCTGACACACCGGTGTCAATGTGTTCTTTTTTCCATTTCCAGGAGTATATATATATATATATATATATATATATATATATATATATATATATATATATGTGTGTGTGTGTGTGTGTGTGTAAGTGAATTCCTAAGGGACTAGACTGCTGAGGTCATCGGCCTCAAATTTAAAATAAATAGTATGTACAAACAAGTGTTCATGCTCACACAACAGACTGTATTCGGTATTCGGTTGTACTGTGAGAACGGGGCCGGCCGAAGTGGCCGTGCGGTTAAAGGCGCTGCAGTCTGGAACCGCAAGACCGCTACGGTCGCAGGTTCGAATCCTGCCTCGGGCATGGATGTTTGTGATGTCCTTAGGTTAGTTAGGTTTAACTAGTTCTAAGTTCTAGGGGACTAATGACCTCAGCAGTTGAGTCCCATAGTGCTCAGAGCCATTTGAACCATTTATTTTGTGAGAACGAGCACTTGTATTCGACACACTATCCATAGTTTCTACATATTGTTGATTTTAAATTTGAAATGATGATATCCAGTTCATCATGATCTTCGCATTCATATTCGTGACACAACACGATACATAGCACAGATGGATATCAGTATGTGAATTTGTAGAGCATAAGATCCGAAGGTGATACGTAGTCTTACCGAAACCGGTTACCGAAATAAATTCTTTCCCAGAGATCTTGGCTATTTGAAGTTTTTCTTTTGAGTTTATTACACTGCAGATCGCCCCCATTCTGGCGCAATGTCACGAATATAAAACATATTCCTTTGCCCTCTAGGCCCGTTTTCATGTATGTAATCGGTCAGTTGGTGCAGAGAGCTTGTATAGTACTTCTCAGCTTATGTTTTAGCGTTTTTAAAGTTATTAATAAAAAGAATCCCTTTCATACCATATAAATTCACTGACTATACCCTTACAGTAAGATGACAAGAGGTTTTTTTTTCATGGCCACCAACTGTTTTGATTACTATTTCGTTTCAGGCGTGAAACGGTAGACTCGCATCTCATCTACAGTAACAGATCTGTGCACAAAATCATTTGAATTTTGATAAGTTCAAAAATTCGTTTCTGCATTTACGTTTGGACGCTAATCAAATGAGGCCATCTTGTACGTGACTTTCTTATGTACAAAGCACTGTACCCTTTTAAGAGGCCTATGGCATCAGCTATTTCACACATTATTAATCGGCGATTGTCCAATACGAGATGGTGCAGTTTCCCTGTGTTTTCATTTTCGCTCTGTTTTGGGACGTCCTTTACGTGGATTATATTAAAGAGAAATCTGTTCCTTAATTTTTGGAAATGACGTTGTACACTCCTTACAGACCTTCACTAAGTGGGAATGAACAAATTTCCTTTACTTCACGTCTATGGTCACAATTTTTTTTTTTTTTTTGTCATCAACTACCGGTTTCGGCCTATAATGACCATCTTCAGATCTGTTTTATGAAAACATGTCCTAATATACTGGAGCCATCTTGTCAGCAGCACTACTGTTCAAAGCAAACTGTTTTGAACAGTAGTGCTGCTGACAAGATGACTCTTGTGTACACTATTATTTATATACGTTCGACGATGCTGGCGCTGATTTTGTTTTACACTTGACGATGCCACTATGACTCCAGTGTATTAGGACATGTTTTTATAAAACAGACCTGAAGACGGCCATTATAGACCGAAACGAGTAGTCTGATGACATAAAAAATTTGTGACCATAGACGCGAAATAAGGAAATTTATTCTATTTTCGGGACTGTTCAATTCGCGACCATGACGCAGCTTGTGGAACTGGGTATGAATTGCTGTTGGGGACATACCAGCCACAAACCAACAATTTTACGATGTTCGATTGAAACTAAACCAAATGGACTAGTTCAAAATAGCCGTGTAAAGAAAACAGTTCCACAAATCACGTTAACACTTAACTTACAATATTGCACAACATGAATTAATGTGGTCCACAAAACTTCATTGGTCTCAACGCTATCTCTCTCCCAGGCCAAGAACTTCTCACCTTTTCCTCGCAGAGACTTCTTTACTGAACTCAATGAAGCTTTTTCTGTGACTGCCATAAGAGAACAACCCCGTCGACAGTAATACGATGGCGCGAAGGTTAGTAGGTTGGTACGCCATTGGGCCTCGTTAAGCGCCTCCCTTAGCTACATGTCTGCACGCACTGCGTGGCATATAATCAAACACGCCTCACTCGTTGCTCGCCTCTGTTGCCTTGGCCGTGCGCCACGAAGTGTTGGTAATTGGAAGCGAGGTCTGACGCCTCTCAGCACGGATGCACGGCAGCCGCAGAAGCCGGGAGGCGGTCTGACGTGTCGGCTGGCCTTGGAGCGCAGCGGCTATGTGTGAACGATACGGCAAACAATTGGCCGATAGGAAACACGTGTGCAGCAGCCATCTTCAATAATTATCTCCAGTCTACGACGATGCTGTTTCTGCCACATTGCCGGGACATGAGTTCAATAATGAGACGATGGTTGAAACACTATCTATTGCACCGCAACTGTCTAAAGAGCTGTGACTCGATAATCTACACTACTGGCCATTAAAATTGCTACACCACGAAGATGATATGCTACAGACGCGAAATTTAACCGACAGGAACAAGATGCTGTGATAGCTTTTCAGAGAATTCACACAAGGTTGGCGCCGGTGGCGACACCTACAACGTGCTGACATGAGGAAAATTTCCAACCAATTTCTCATACACAAACAGCAGTTGACCGGCGTTGTCTGGAGAAATGTTGTTGTGATGCCTCGTGTAAGAAGTAGAAACGCGTTCTACCACGTTTCCGACTTTGATAAAGATCGGATTGTAGCCTATCGCAATTGCGGTTTATCGTATCGCGACTGTTAGCAGACTATGGAATCGGTGGCTTCAGGAGGGTAATACGGAACGCCGTGCTGGATCCCAACGGCCTCGTATCGCTAGCAGTCGAGGTGACAGGCATCTTATCCGCATGGCTGTAACGGATCGTGCAGCCACGTCTCCATCCATGAGGCAACAGATGGGGACGTTTGCAAGACAACAACCATCTGCACGAACAGTTCGACGACGTTTGCAGCAGCATGGACTATCAACTCGGAGACCATGGCTGCGGTTACCCTTGATGCTGCATCACAGGCAGGAGCGCCTGCGATGGTGTACTAAACGACGAATCTGGATGCACGAATGGCAAAACGTCATATTTTCGGATGAATCCAGGTTCTGTTTACAGCATCATGATGGTCGCATCCGTGTTTGGCGACATCGCAAAGAATGCACATACGAAGCGTGTATTCGTCATCGCCATTCTGGCGTATCACCCGGCATGATGGCATGGGGTGCCATTGGTTACACGTCTCGGTCACCTCTTGTTCGCATTGACGGCACTTTGAACAGTGGACTTTACATTTCAGATGTGTTACGACCCGTGGCTCTACCCTTCATTCGATCCCTGCGAAATCCTGCATTTCAGCAGGATAGTGCACGACCGCATGTTGCAGGTCCTGTATGGGCCTTTCTGGATACAGAACATGTTCGACTGCTGCCCTGGCCGGCACATTCTACAGATCTCTCACCAATTGAAAACGTCTGGTCAATGGTGGCCGAGCAACTGGCTCGTCACAATACGCTAGTCACTCCTATTGATGAACTGTGGTATCGTGTTGAAGCTGCATGGGCAGCTGTACCTGTACACGCCATCCAAGCTCTGTTTGATGCAATGCCCAGGCGTATCAAGGTCGTTATTACGGCCAGAGGTGGTTGGCTTGGTTCAAATGGCTCTGAGCACTATGGGACTTAACATCTGAGGTCATCAGTCCCCTAGAACTTAGAACTACTTAAACCTAACAAACCTAAGGACATCACACACATCCATGCCCGAGGCAGGAGTCGAACCTGCGACCGTAGCGGTCGCTCGGTTCCAGACTGAAGCGCCTAGAACCACTCAGCCACATCGGCCGGCCCAGAGGTGGTTGTTCTGGGTACTGATTTATCAGGATCTATGCAACCAAATTGCGTGAAAATGTAATCACATGTCAGTTCTAGTATAATATAGTTGTCCAATGAATACCTGTTTATCATCTGAATTTATTCTTGGTGTAGCAATTTTAATGGCCAGTAGTGTATATTACTAACGGTTAACCCGGTTCAAGCTTGATGGTGCACAGTTACTGCTGCAGGTTGCCTACCTAAGGGCTTCATGGGCAACAAAAATTTGATTTTCAATATTTCATGTAATTATTGACCGAATTAAAAAATTTAAAATGCTCTCACAATTTAGTCATTAAGAAGAATAATCTTGCGTTAACGTTGAACACTGTAAGACACGTATTACATTTAAAAGCAGCGTACATGCCTTGAGGCAGAGTAACTCACGGCGCGTAAATTATACATACTACACTCCTGGAAATGGAAAAAAGAACACATTGACACCAGTGTGTCAGACCCACCATACTTGCTCCGGACACTGCGAGAGGGCTGTACAAGCAATGATCACACGCACGGCACAGCGGACACACCAGGAACTGCGGTGTTGGCCGTCGAATGGCGCTAGCTGCGCAGCATTTGTGCACTGCCGCCGTCAGTGTCAGCCAGTTTGCCGTGGCATACGGAGCTCCATCGCAGTCTTTAACACTGGTAGCATGTCGCGGCAGCGTGGACGTGAACCGTATGTGCAGTTGACGGACTTTGAGCGAGGGCGTATAGTGGGCATGCGGGAGGCCGGGTGGACGTACCGCCGAATTGCTCAACACGTGTGGCGTGAGGTCTCCACAGTACATCGATGTTGTCGCCAGTGGTCGGCGGAAGGTGCACGTGCCCGTCGACCTGGGACCGGACCGCAGCGACGCACGGATGCACGCCAAGACCGTAGGATCCTACGCAGTGCCGTAGGGGACCGCACCGCCACTTCCCAGCAAATTAGGGACACTGTTGCTCCTGGGGTATCGGCGAGGACCATTCGCAACCGTCTCCATGAAGCTGGGCTACGGTCCCGCACACCGTTAGGCCGTCTTCCGCTCACGCCCCAACATCGTGCAGCCCGCCTCCAGTGGTGTCGCGACAGGCGTGAATGGAGGGACGAATGGAGACGTGTCGTCTTCAGCGATGAGAGTCGCTTCTGCCTTGGTGCCAATGATGGTCGTATGCGTGTTTGGCGCCGTGCAGGTGAGCGCCACAATCAGGACTGCATACGACCGAGGCACACAGGGCCAACACCCGGCATCATGGTGTGGGGAGCGATCTCCTACACTGGCCGTACACCACTGGTGATCGTCGAGGGGACACTGAATAGTGCACGGTACATCCAAACCGTCATCGAACCCATCGTTCTACCATTCCTAGACCGGCAAGGGAACTTGCTGTTCCAACAGGACAATGCACGTCCGCATGTATCCCGTGCCACCCAACGTGCTCTAGAAGGTGTACGTCAACTACCCTGGCCAGCAAGATCTCCGGATCTGTCCCCCATTGAGCATGTTTGGGACTGGATGAAGCGTCGTCTCACGCGGTCTGCACGTCCAGCACGAACGCTGGTCCAACTGAGGCGCCAGGTGGAAATGGCATGGCAAGCCGTTCCACAGGACTACATCCAGCATCTCTACGATCGTCTCCATGGGAGAATAGCAGCCTGCATTGCTGCGAAAGGTGGATATACACTGTACTAGTGCCGACATTGTGCATGCTCTGTTGCCTGTGTCTATGTGCCTGTGGTTCTGTCAGTGTGATCATGTGATGTATCTGACCCCAGGAATGTGTCAATAAAGTTTCCCCTTCCTGGGACAATGAATTCACGGTGTTCTTATTTCAATTTCCAGGAGTGTATATTCATCCAATGTTTAAGAATTATAGCACTTAGCGACTTCTAGCAAACTTTAAACAGAATGTCAGACCTTTTCTAAAATTTTTCTCGCTTACATGCTCAATGTGAAATATTTAACACATTAACTCATTTGTACAGTAACCCGACGTTTGAAGCTGTTTCACACATGGGAGATCGATTATTTAGAGAAAAGGGAGGGTTACTGGTGAATTTCTAAACCATGAGCACGACTCGAACGTGCGTGAGAACGAAAGAACAGGCAAGTATTCATTGCCCACTTAACTCCATTTTAGCTCGGACGTCCTTTGAGATGGATGGGAGAATTGCAAAAATAACACTTCAGATGGTCCGATACCTACTTTCAGTCTCGATGTGGTATTTATCTCGCTTATTTCGTAGTAGTTTTGTGTGGTGTTGCTACGTGTCTACCTGGTTAATCTCTACCTCGATTATTCTTTGGACATTTCGTCTAAATTAATACTTACACGTAATATTATGTATTTTAGATTTATTCTTTGGAACTCGCGATATAGGTTTCACTACGGAATCTGTAGTGTCAGTGTTGCTAATTCACTTGAGAGTCCCAGAGAGCTGCACCCCGTACACTGTAAGGGAGCCAGTCTGCAGCTCGTGGTCGTGCGGTAGCGTTCTCGCTTCCCACGCCCGGGTTCCCGGGTTCGATTCCCGGCGGGGTTAGGGATTTTCTCTGCCTCGTGATGACTGGGTGTTGTGTGATGTCCTTAGGTTAGTTAGGTTTAAGTAGTTGTAAGTTCTAGGGGACTGATGACCATAAATGTTAAGTCCCATAGTGCTCAGAGCCATTTGAACCATTTTTGAACGTTCCACAATAGTAGTTATTAGTTCGTTATAAACCGGCTTTCGGCTTCTTAGGCCATCGTCAGATAACTTAATGTTGAACAGATAGTCCACACAAATTCAGTGAGAATTAATAGCTCTACAAAGAATGCTGTACAAAGATATGTGACATTTTATGACTATACTGATACAAAGCACAAGCATGGCGTAATACCTAAAGAGACAGTGATCAAATAAATCTTATATTACAGTATATTCAGATGTTAAAACTACGTGAGTGTATAAAACAGAAATGTTCTACAGGTGCGTAATGGCACAGGTTATTATGTCATAAGGGCAAACTGGTGAATGTGACGAACAGGCCGAATAAAGGGAGGAGAAGAAAGACGTCTATGGGATGTGGGCGTGTAACAGTTATAACAAGCTTATTAACTAATGGTGACAGGAATAATAACTGGCTGCTAGTTTAAAAATGGTGAGTCATGGAACGGTATTTAGTCATCAAGGAACAGGTCAGCATTCTTCGATTAGCATTAATTAATGTTAGTTTACTCTCTTTAGTTCCTTTATGGAGAACATCACATTTCACATTATATGAATGACATTCATTCAGAGCATTTTCAGCTTGTGTTTTGTATCAAGACATTCATAAAATGTCACATATCTTTATTCAGCATTCTTCGTACAGCTATGAATTCTCGTTTAAGTTGTGTGGACTATCTGTTCAGCATTAAGTTACCTGACGATGACCTAAGAAGCCGAAAACCGGTTCACAACGAACTAATAAATACATTGTATTCAGTTATTAATAAATCTTATGACGTATTATTGGGTACCTAACATCATCGCAGCGACATTTCAATCATCAGCTTCATCTTAAATTACGGTTTCTGTGTCAGATAGTTACTGAAGCTTTCCTGAGTGTCATCCTTATTCTAAAGCTTGTGTATGGTGCCCCAATTACCAAATGCCTGTGTGTCTCATGTTAGTTAGAAATATCTGTGTTTAAAAGGGGAAAATTAGGAGGAGACCAGACATTATCTTGCTCTCTATTACTACACTGGTGTGCAGAACTTTAGGACGAAAATAACTTTCACACGATGTGTCATTACCAAGTAACATAGCTCGATGAAATATCGACCATACAGAGAAAGAACTGCTGCAGTATAGTACGAAAGGTACCCGCCATATTAGAGTACACCAATGTACAATTCGTGCTTAATACGCTTGGAATGGAAGCCGAAAATGTTCTTGGCAATTCCCCAGGAGCTTGAGAAGCGTTCCAAAGCCAACCTCAGGGTTGTGTGGCGCAGTAGATAACATATCAGACACGTATTCGGAAAAAGTGAAGTTCACATTCGCAGAACTGCTTTTTCGTGGTTTCGCTAAATCACTGACGATGAATGCTGGGATGGTTCCTTTCAATTCACGTACAGTCTGAGCTTATGTTCCGTCTCAAAATGTCTCGTCGTAGATGGAACTTAAATACAGTATATCTTCAAGAAACATCGGCCCTGCTGACAAATCTCACAATGAGTAAGGTTAACATCGGCACAAAACACAGAGCTGCCTCCGAGCAGTAAAAGTCGTAACGAAATAGATTGTTGTACAGGGCGGACATAATTAAACTTTCGCTACCTGAGAGGGCCCCACGAAAAACGAGTGATCGTAGGACAAAGAAACTTTGTGGAAGAGAAATAAAGAATAACCCATTGAAACAAAGAAGTTTTAATTTCCATATAGGAGGATAACACTTGTTAATTGCGTACCATTTTTACATTCCAGGTTACAAACTTTGCTCAACGTGACGATCATCAACATCCATGCCAGCCTGGAACCGCACTAGACACTGCGAGATTGCTCGACTGCTGCCCGAAATATCTCAGGTGTGTTGTGGACCGTGAAATGTTCAACTGTCGTGACACAGCTCGCACACTGCTTGAAACTGCGTCCAGCACTCTCAGCCACGGCAACAGTGAACTTCTCGAACAATTTGAGGTGTAACTGCCAGGAGCAGTTCCCAAATCGACAGTTAATTCTAACTTCCGAATCATGTTCCCCAACACCGTTGCGGAATTAGGACATGTATGTAGTCCTTTAATGCGTCGATACTCGCGAAGAGCAGTAGCACTACTACTGTCGTTTTGATAAAACACCTTTACGACTAAGACCCTGCTCAGCTTGGCCAGACCCATGTTCATTGCAACTGTTAATGCACACTGATGCCTGTATTTCAACCCCACGTTATCGTATCAATACTGAAGCTTAACGGCAAGCCATGACGCTAACACTACTAACAACGTACACTACTGGCCATTAAAATTGCTCACCTAGAAAAAATGCAAATGATAAATGGGTATTCATTGGACAAATATATTATACTAGAACTGACATGTGATTGCATTTTCACGCAATTTGGGTGCATAGATCCTGAGAAATCAGTACATAGAACAACCACATCTGGCCGTAATAACGGCCCTGATACGCCTGGGCATTGAGTCAAACAGAGCTTGGGTGGCGTGTACAGGTACAGCTGCCCATGCAGCTTCAACACGATACCACAGTTCATCAAGAGGAGTGACTGGCGTATTGTGACGAGCCAGTTGCTCGGCCACCATTGCCCAGACGTTTTCAGTTGGTGAGAGATCTGTAGAATGTGCCGGCCAGGGCAGCAGTCGAACATGTTCTGTATCCAGAAAGGCCCATACAGGACCTGCAACATGCGGTAGTGCATTATCCTGCTGAAATGCAGGATTTCGCAAAGATCGAATGAAGGGTAGAGCCACGGGTCGTAACACATCTGAAATGTAACGTCCACTGTTCAAAGTGCCGTCAATGCGAACAAGAGGTGACCGAGACGTGTAACCAATGGCACCCCATGCCATCATGCCGGGTGATACGCCAGAATGGCTATGACGAATACACGCTTCCTATGTGCATTCTTTGCGATGTCGCCAAACACGGATGCGACCATCATGATGCTATAAACAGAACCTGGATTCATCCGAAACATGACGTTTTGCCATTCGTGCACCCAGGTTCGTCATTTAGTACACCATCGCAGGCGCTCCTGTCTGTGATGCAGCATCAAGGGTAGCCGCAGCCATGGTCTCCGAGCTGATAGTCCATGCTGCTGCAAACGTCGACGAATTGTTTGTGCAGATGGTTGTTGTCTTGCAACCATCCCCATCTGTTGACTCAGAGATCGAGACGTAGCTGCACGATCCGTTACAGCCTTGCGGATAAGATGCCTGTCATCTCGACTGCTAGTGATACGAAGCCGTTGGGATCCAGCACGGCGTTCCGTATTACCCTCCTGAAGCCACCGATTCCATATTCTGCTAACAGTCATTGGATCTCGACCAACGCGAGCAGCAATGTCGCGATACGATAAACCGCAATCGCGAGAGGCTACAATCCTACCTTTATCTAAGTCGGAAACTTCATGGTACGCATTTCTCCTCCTTACAGTAGTCATCACAACAACGTTTCACCAGGCAACGCCGGTCAACTGCTGTTTGTGTACGAGAAACCGGTTGGAGACTTTCCTCATGTCAGCACGTTGTAGGTGTCGCCACCGGCGCCAACCTTGTGTGAATACTCTGAAAAGCTAGTCATTTGCATATCACAGCATCTTCTTCCTGTCGGTTGAATTTCGCGTCTGTAGCACGTTATCTTCGTGGTGTAGAAAGTTTAATGGCCAATAGTGTAAATCCTGCAGCGCACAGTCTGAACTACATTTTTGTAAAGTTGGATAACCGAACGGTGAACAGTTTTCTGTCTACACTGGCTCTAATAGCGAAATTTTAATTATAACCACTCTGTACTTCGCAACTGTGAAGCGTTCTTTTCTCAACCGAAAAGTAACTTTAGTCCCGAATTGAAATTCTTGAAGTACATAATGATATTTGCGCAACTGCGGTTCGTATTACTGCGGATTCAAGTGCTGGTATAAATCGACACCGTTACATCCTAACCGAGATTCAGTGGTGAATGTTCTAGAAATCAGGATGACTCCCACCATCTTAATTCGCCGCGTACCTCTTGTTCGCAATGGCTGGTTCTCCCTATTTTCCAACGATCCGAATATGTTCGCTGTGCCATACTGCTTTCCCACGACTCGAATACTGACTCAGCACACGCATTCTGGACCAATGTACCCAAGGCATAAATAACTCAGTTTATAAGATCTGTTGTAAGAATACCAAACCGTCTTTTACTAGCTGCCTCGTATGTTGCATTATACTGTGTTGTTCCACCATAGTTCCGCATAACGTCATCATGGCACAATATTCTTTTTAGGGCCCTAAGACCCCTTCAGTTATGGAGGTAATTTATAATGATATTTTGGAATGAATAACTGTTTCACTGTGTTAAAACAACAGCGCCACTTTTGACGCCAGAATTACCGAAAATGTTGCGAGTTCGCTAATTTTAGAGCCGTGGCACAAAGTCAACTTTTCGTAGAAGATTGAGCTGTTGCGTTTGGTGTGCGTTTGGCGTGCTAGCCTTTTACGTATATGAACCTCGTAACTTAAACAAGAACTATGGCGAATTTCTTATACCAAAATAATCACTGCTGTTCTTGCTCAGGGCAAATGATGTAATATGGGTTGCCTATCTGAAGGTGCATGAAATATTTTCCGGGCCAGTTTCTTTTGACAACCTCTTGTATGACCTCGAGTAGTTTTGGAACGTTACCTACATACGTATCTACAGCAGCAAAAGCGTCGCACATTACGCCATAGCACGAATTTCAGACCTTCTAGCATTATAGAACTGTAATGCAACTTTAAAGCCTTATAAATATCCGAGAAGTTACACAGGTTGTCCCAGGAGGAATGGTCAATATTCAGCAACATGACAGGAACGATCATTGGTAGCAAAAAAATTCTGGTAAACATGGGCTCTAAAATGCGCGCCTTAAGAGCTATGAGCACTTCTTTATCTTCGACATTGTGAAACATCTCTTCTGCTGGAAGCTCTTTGCTTTCCATATTTTGAGAGGAGGTTGTTGTTGTTGTGGTCTTCAGTCCTGAGACTGGTTTGATGCAGCTCTCCATGCTACTCTATCCTGTGCAAGCTTCTTCATCTCCCAGTACCTCCTGCAGCCTACATCCTTCTGAATCTGCTTAGTGTATTCATCTCTTGGTCTCCCTCTATAATTTTTACCCTCCACGTTGCCCTCCAATGCTAAATTGGTGATCCCTTGACGCCTCAGAACACGTCCTACCAACTGATCCCTACTTCTAGTCAAGTTGTGCCACAAACTTCTCTCCTCCCCAATCCTGTTCAATATCTCCTCATTAGTTATATGATCTACCCATCTAATCTTCAGCATTCTTCTGTAGCACCACATTTCGAAAGCTATTCTCTTCTTTTCCAAACTATTTATCGTCCATGTTTCACTTCCATACATGGCTACAATCCATACAAATACTTTCAGAAACGAGTTCCTGACACTTAAATCTATACTCGATTTTAACAAATTTCTCTTCTTCAGAAACGCTTTCCTTGCCATTGCCAGTCTACATTTTATATCCTCTCTACTTGGACCATCATCAGTTATTTTGCTCCCCAAATAGCAAAACTCCTTTATTACTTTACGTGTCTCATTTCCTAATCTAATTCCCTCAGCATCGCCCGACTTAATTCGACTACATACCATTATCCACGTTTTGCTTTTGTTGATGTTCATCTTATATCCTCCTTTCAAGACACTGTCCATTCCGTTAAACTGCTCTTCCAAGTCCTTTGCTGTCTCTGACAGAATTACAATGTCATCGGCGAACCTCAAAGTTTTTATTTCTTCTCCATGGATTTTAATACCTACTCTGAAATTTTCTTTTGTTTCCTTTACTGATTGCTCAATATACAGATTGAATAACATCGGGGAGAGGCTACAACCCCGTCTCACTCCCTTCCCAACCACAGCTTCCCTTTCATGTCCCTCGACTCTTATAACTGCCATCTGGTTTCTGTACAAATTGTAAATAGCCTTTCGCTCCCTGTATTTTACCCCTGCCATCTTCAGAATTTGAAAGAGAGAGGAGGTAGTGTGGACTAAATGATTCAAATGGCTCTGAGCACTATGGGACTTAACATCTGAGGTCATCAGTCCCCTAAAACGTAGAACTACTTAAACCTACCTAACCTAAGGACATCACACACATCCATGCCCGAGGCCGGATTCGAACCTGCGACCGTAGCGGTCGCGCGGTTCCAGACTAAAGCGGCCGGCAGTATGGACTAAAACAAGAAAAAATTATCTAGTAAACATGGCTTCTACAACGGATACCTTAAGGGCTACGAGCATTTGTTCGATAGAAGAGATGTGTTTCACAGTAGCGAAGACCTCTCCCAACCTGGTCCACTGCTTTCCTGAAAGTCTTGTGCAAAGATTAGCCATAATGGTCCTCCTCACTATTAATGGCCATCTCACCATCTCCTTTATGTTCACTTTCTCCTTTTTACTTTTGCGACACAATCAGCATTTTGTTAATTTGCTCCATATGTCATCGTGCGCCTTCGCAGCACAGTGGCCATGCGTGTCTGGCTGCTATGCTGAGAAACCGCGATCGATCCCTGGTATTGGCGGAGATTATTCCTTGCTTAAAGGAAAGGTGCACTCGACCTCGTGAGGCCAACTGAGGAGCTACTTGAATGAGAAGTAGCGGTTCCAAGGTTAACAAAGCCGAGAACGGCCGTGAGAGCGGTGTGCCGATCGCGAGCCCCTCCATACCGCATTGGCATAGCATGACATGACTGTCGGTCGCTCCCGATTGGCCCTTCTGTACCGAAACGCGGAGGTTTGCTTTATTTGCTCCATGTCGCAACGAAACTTCTTATAACGTGTCCCACCCAGCACACAGTGCAGCTCAAGACTTTTAGCTTGGATCAGTGCTCTGTTTACTCCCGTTTTTTCTTAAATCTTCGTTTCCAACCCTGCATCTTAACGTTATATTTCACATACCGCGCCGGCCGGAGTGGCCGAGCGGTTCTAGGCGCTACAGTCTGGAACCGCGCGACCGCTACGGTCGCAGGTTCGAATCCTGCCTCGGGCATGGATGTGTGTGCTGTCCTTAGGTTGGTTAGGTTTAAGTAGTTCTAAGTTCTAGGGGACTGATGAGTTCAGAAGTTAAGTCCCATACTGCTCAGAGGCATTTGAACCATTCACATACCGCATCCCCCCCCCCCCCCCCCCCCCGCATTCCAACGATCAGTGTCATATTCTGACTTTTTTTCTTTACGTGTTAGAGCAGGTCGAAGAATATATGACAGTAGGATTAACACACGAATTAAACAGCTGATTTAGACATACTGGCAAGTCTCCCAACATATGAGATGTCAAGCTATAATACGTTTTCAAAAATGGTTCAAATGGCTCTGAGGACTATGGGACTTAACATCCATGGTCATCAGTCCCCTAGAACTTAGAACTACTTAAACCTAACTAACCTAAGGACATCACACAACACCCAGCCATCACGAGGCAGAGAAAATCCCTGACCCCGCCGGGAATCGAACCCGGGAACCCGGGCGTGGGAAGCGAGAATGCTACCGCACGACCATAATACGTTTTCCATATATTCGTTGTGCGGGTATCAGTTTCGATTTGCTGCTTGTTGATGAATTACCGGACTTGCTCAAAGCACGTACAGTCATGCTCAAAAGTATCCGAACGACCTGAATTGCATTTCGACGGATTCACATTCAACCCGCATAACGCAGCTGTCTAGCAGGTCCTCTAATCGCTCCTTGGTATAGTCGTTTGACTATCGAAAATGGTTCCAACAAGTTACCACTAGAAAACACTGCTCTGAATCGCAATAACTCAAGATGTAAAGTAATACCACGGTACTACAAATATCAGGGAACACCTTATCACAGATAAGACTGTCCTTAAGGCTTGTAAGCTCACATTTATTACAATAAATGACATACCTAAAATGCTACCACTCTCATTATTACGTCAGATAGGTAATGCACGCAGTAAGTTCGTCGTATTCATGATGTCCTCTTGAAACTAACACACCGTACTTATTATTTAACACAAAATGACATTAAAAATTTAAGTTATTCACGAGCAGCTAGCTGAGAATATGTATGAACTTCAAATGACACGACGAACCGTCTCGTTCTGCACATGGATTCAAACCCAGGTCACGCAGACTAAGCAAAGATTTCGTGACTGATGGAAACTAACAGTCATTCCTGACGAGGCATACAGAGAGTGATATACCTCGATTTCAGTTTGCAAATATCAACTTTAAATTACATAACGTAAACATTTTGAACGGACGCGTATTCCTACCTAGCATCGATTGTCCCTGTTAACGAACTACGAGAGATGTTAAATATTGCTTCTTCACAAGTAACTTACTTGAAATGCCGTAAGGTAAAGCATTGTGTTGGACATGTATTCGAACCCAGAACCTAATCGGATTGTTATCGAAGCACAATCAACTGTGACATATCGGATTTTCTCGGCATTAGCTAGATGTTTTAACTGAAATGACGAGACGAAACATTAATTTTTTCCTTCCCAGGACTCCAACCCGGCACCTATCCCTGTTATATTCTAGAGAAAACGAATTTTTCTCCACCAGTTGTGTTTTGTAGTTTTCATATGGTAATCTGGCATCTTTAGAAACCAAATCAATCAGATGGAACAATGTTTCAGGGAATTTCCTTCCTAGCTGTTAAGTCAAGCTTTGTGCCACAAAAGGTGTGACATATCTGCTAAGTTGGTATGTAATGTTCTTCGTACTAACGCGGAAACTTCTCCATAATAGCACATTATCTACAACAGAATGCTTGTTGCGAGCACGTTTCTTCTCTTTTCATAAGGAAAGAAGATTAGGGTTTAACTTCTCGTCGACGATGATGCCATTAGAGATTGCTCTTAGGCTTCGACTGGAGAAGGAAATCAGACGCGACTTTTTTAAAGGAAGCAAACCGTCCTTTGTCTTAACAGATTTAGGGAAACCACGAAATATCTAATCCTGACTCGCCAGTCGACTAGTATGCTAGTCCGGAGTTTTAAATAATCTGCCACTCGTTCGGTTTCCTTGAAGCTCTAACCTCATTTCCCTCTGTATTTTCTGCCTCCTTCCGTATTCTGCACACGACCGACTTCCGCAATCTGCACACTATCGACTTTAATTTTAAAATTTTGAAAGATAAGCTGTCGCGAATGTCCACGAAGACATTTTCCGATATTATTTACTATATTCGCACTGAAAAATAACAAAGAGCACTACTTTGAACTGGAACGTGACTGTATCTCGATCAAATTGGTTCCTGCCACAGGCGGGACAACAGTTTGCTTTGTCGAGAAATTTAGTGATGATTCAAAATATCCCGAGTCGGTAACACTTCTAGAAATACACAGGCCGGACATGCCACAGCAGCCAGTGCGAAAATTCCTACAGCAGTGGAGTCTGAGTCTCGAAAAATAATAAGCCACGCACCAGTAACATACCTCCGAATTTTTCCAGTTTCACGTTCAACGCCATGGAAAATCTACTGGTGGTCTTTAAAATTGCAACGCATTGAAGTTGACATGCAACAAAGGTCAAAATGGCCTAAATATGTAAATGATTAGCATTTCGGTGCAACCGCACACAGCAGGTAGCAGTAACGCCATCTACTTTCTGCGCACGGTGTGTTTTCGTACGAGCGTGCAAAAATTTAACAGGACATAGAGGATGCTCCACTGAACAATTTGAGGCAGGGAATCTAGTGTCGAAGAAGCCAGCTTAAGGAGGTATGGAAGTAAACTCGTCTACCGCTTTGTCTAGTATTACTGTTTTCCAGCTTATTTACAACTAACATGCGTACAAGTTTACAAGTACTGTGCTGTTTATTTACACGTACAGTCTTTATTTCCTGTAAGGAAACAAGGAGGACGAGCCATATCTTCAACCTGGCCGTCTGAATGGCCACCTATACTTGAGGTTCGTGCAAAGAGTTCATCCTGAGTTGTAGGAGAACGTAGCCTTGGCTGTTCAAAATGGTTCAAATGGCTCTGAGCACTATGGGACTAAACTGCTGAGGTCATCAGTCCCCTAGAACTTAGAACTGCTTAAACTTAACTAACCTAAGGACATCACACACATCCATGCCCGAGGCAGGATTCGAACCTGCGACCGTAGCGGTCGCGCAGTTCCAGACTGTAGCGCCTAGAACCGCTCGGCCACTCCGGCCGGCCTTGGCTGTTCGCGAGAGGATTTGGATACACATGAAGGTGCTCAGCCTCACTTCAGTGTGAACGTCCGCAGCCATTTCAGTGTTGTGTTTCCTGGTCGCTGGATTGGAAGTGGAGATCCTATTCCGTGGCCTGCGAGGTCATGTGACCTGAATCCCTTTGATTATTTTCTGTGGGATATCTAAAGTCACTTGTGTATGAAATCCAAGTGGATACTGAGATGGAATTAGTTGCCAGAGTTGTAGCTGCCTGTAATGTGATTCGAAACACATCAGGGATATTCGTCCAGGTGCGCCACACCCTTGTTCGCAGATGTCATGCTTGCATTGGGTTAACGGCCGTCAGTTTCAACACATTTTGTAAGATAAAGCACAAATTGTACGTTCATTGTGTCAGTGATGGCATTTTCAGTTAACTGTATTCCCGGCGGGGTCGGGGATTTTCTCTGCCTCGTGATGACTGGGTGGTGTGTGATGTCCTTAGGTTAGTAAGGTTTAAGTAGTTCTAAGTTCTAGGGGACTGATGACCATAGATGTTAAGTCCCATAGTGCTCAGAGCCATTTGAACCATTTTTTTTCAATTAACTGTAAATGTAAATAAAAATGTACACAGTAATGCGATTTCATTTCTATTATCTCCTTAAGTTGACTTCTCCGTCTCCACGATACTTTCCACCAATTGTTCAGTGGAGCATTCTCTATGTTCTGTTACATTTTTGCACCCTCTTACGGAAACACCCTGTACAAGGAAAGGTTCCGCAGCGGGCTTCTCATTCAGATATCGCGTGACTTTCATGTCAGTAAGGAATATATGCGCCGGCCCTTGTGACGGAGCGGTTCTAGGCGCTTCAGTCCGGAACCGCACTGCTGCTACGGTCGCAGGTTCGAATCCTGCCTCGGGCATGGATGTGTGTGATTAGGCTAGTTAGGTTTAAGTAGTTCAGCGTCTAGGGGACTGATGGCCTCAGATGTTAAGTCCCATAGTGCTTAGAGCCATTTGAACCACTTTTTTTTTTTTAAGTATATGGGTTCAGGTGGACCATACGCAGCGCCTTGTAGGATCAAAATGTCCCTATGCGAGTAGCGTCAGGAAAAATGAGTCAGAAAATGAGCTCGGAGCAGGACGTGGATGCAAAAAAAAAAAAAAAAAACCAGCACGATGGTCTCTCGAGAGCCACGAATTGTCAGTGCGGCGAATATTGTAGCAGGTATCTTTGAAGAGGTAGCAGAGGAAGGACCGCAGACAGTGCGTCCACCGACAACACTCGACAACGGAGTGCTACCACGTCGTCTATGAAGATTACTGCTTCTGCGTACAGTCTCAGGATGGACGTATGGATATGTGCAGTCTCAGAGGAAAACTAATGGTAGCAGGTTGCATTTCTCATCATCAATGGCAATATTTCAGAGCGTTCAGCTACAAAATGTTTCAAATGGCTCTGAGCACTATGGGACATACGTCCACTGTGGTCGTAAGTCCACTAGAACTTAGAACTACTTAAACCTAACTAACCTAAGGACATCACAAACATCCATGCCCGAGGCAGGATTCGAGGAGGAGGAGGAGATTAGTGTTTAACGTCCCGTCGACAACGAGGTCATTAGGTTAGGTTAGGTTAGTGTTTAACGTCCCGTCGACAACGAGGTCATTAGAGACGGAGCGCAAGCTCGGGTTAGGGAAGGATTGGGAAGGAAATCGGCCGTGCCCTTTTAAAGGAACCATCCCGGCATTTGCCTGAAACTATTTAGGGAAATCACGGAAAACCTAAATCAGGATGGCTGGAGACGGGATTGAACCGTCGTCCTCCCGAATGCGAGTCCAGTGTGCTACCACTGCGCCACCTCGCTCGGTACGAGGTCATTAGAGACGGAGCGCAAGCTCGGTTGAGGGAAGGATGGGGAAGGAAATCGGCAGTGCCCTTTTTCAAAGGAACCATCCCGGCATTTGCCTGAAGCGATTTAGGGAAATCACGGCAAACCTAAATCAGGATGGCCGGAGACGGGATTGAGCAGAATTCGAACCTGCGACCGTAGCGGTCACGCAGTTCCAGACTGAAGCGCCTAGAACCGCACGGCCACACCGGCCGGCGCGTTAAGCTACAAACAGGGCTGACATTATCAGCAGAGTCAGTATAGAGACAGTGTTTAATGATCATGATGTTATCATTACGACGATGATGATTCTTAGAATCCATCAAGAAGGCTAGGAGAAATAAGAAAAGATAAGTAGTTGTTCCCACCCTACTTAGACAGAGAATGGACATCGTTTAGTTCCAATATGTAAAAAGTACAGCAATTATGGGCAAATTCAAACTTACTGTAAATCACTCTCCGGAGAAGTGGGTTCCCAGTAAGTGAATTAAGGAAGGAAAACACACACCGTGGTTTCATAACAAAATTCAGAAAATGCTGAGGAAGCACAGATTCTTGCACTCTCGGTAGCAGAAAGACAGCAGAAGTGTGGATAGGCAAAAGTTAGTAGAGATTTTTGCGTCAATAAAAAGATCGATGTCCGAAGCAAATAAATTCCACCGGTATACGAGGGTCACTCCAAAAGAAATCACACTATTTTTGTAAAAATACAGTATTCATTCTGCATTTGTGAAAGTTTTACAGTATGTAGATACATTCTTCCCGCTTGTTTTCAAACTTAGTTCAACCTGTTCCCGTGAGTGGCGCCGTCTCAGCATGTCTTTAAGATGGCTGCTACACTTGACGTTCGTCAGAAGCAACGTGCTGTCATTGAATTCCTGTGCTGTGAAAACGAGACAGTGGGAAACATCCACAAGAGGTTGAAAAAGGTGTATGGAGACGCTGCTGTCGATCGCAGTACAGTTAGTCGGTGGGCAAGCAGGTTACGTGATGAAAGCGGGCACGGCAATATCGAGGATTGTCCTCTTAGCGGAAGGCCCCGTACTGCACACACTCCAGACAATGTGCAGAGAGTTAACGAATTGGTTACTGCTGACAAACACATCACAGTGAACGAATTGTCCCGCTACTTTGGGACAGGGGAAGGAAGTGTTTGCAGAATACTGAAAGTGTTGGCGTTAAAAAAGGTTTGTGCCAGGTGGGTTCCCAGGATGTTGACAGTGGCTCACAAAAAAACAAGAAAACGGTATGCAGCGAACTTTTGGAGCAGTACGAGAAAGGTGGAGATGAATTTCTTGGAAGAACTGTGACAGGTGATGAAACATGGCTCCATCATTTTTCACCAGAGACCAAGAGGCAATCAATGGAGTGGCATCATGCAAATTCACCTAAGAAAAAAAATTCAGAACCACACCTTCTGCTAGAAAAGTTATCGCTACGGAGTTTTTCGATTCCGAAGGACTCTTGCTTGTGGACAATATGCCAAGTGGAACCAACATAAATTCTGATGCATATGTGAAAACACTGAAGAAACTTCAAGCTCGACTGAGTCGTGTTCGACCACATCGGCAAAAGCAGGATGTTTTGCTGTTGCACGACAATGCACGGCCACATGTAAGTCAAAAAACCATGGAAGCGATCACAAAACTCGGATGGGCAACACTGAAACACCCGCCTTACAGTCCTGACCTGGCTCCATGTGACTATCATCTCTTTGGGAAACTGAAAGACTCTCTTCGTGAAACAAGGTTTGAAGATGATGACTCCCTTGTGCACGCTGCCACACAGTGGCTCCAACAGGTTGGTCCAGAATTTTACCGTGCAGGTATATATGCACTGGTTCCAGGATGGCATAAGGCAGTTGAGAGAGATGGAAATTATGTAGAGAAATGAAAATATTGTTCCTAAAGGATGTATCTACACACTGTAAAACTTTCAAACATGTAGAATAAAAGATGATTTTAAAAAATTTTGTGCATTTCTTTTGGAGTGACCCTCGTAAATTAGCGCGACATCTTACATCAACGCGAGAAAATTCTGGTTATGCGTAAAATTACTAAGCTGGTCAAAGGCTTGTATCTACTCACTCATTGACCAGTCTGCTGTGGCAACAGGAGACAGCAAGAGAAAAGAAGTTTTAAATTTCGAGTTAAAAAAAAAAAAAGTCATTCACGCAGGAGGATCGTTTAACAGTCGCACACACTCCCGCAGAGAGGACACTGAAATAGCCAACACAGGCGTTCAGAATCAACTGAAAGGGCTGAAAACAAGTAACTGTCCAGGTCCGGTTGGAATCCCAAATCCGTTTTACAGAAAGTAGTCTTCGGTCTTGCCCCTTAGTTACCTCGCAATTATCGCGAATCTCTTACCCAGCGCAACGTCCCAAGTGACTGGAAAGAAGCGTAGGTGACTCCTGTATACAGAGTGGTCCATTGATAGTGACCGGGCCAAATATCTCACGAAATAAGCATCAAACAAAAAGCTACAAAGAACGAAACTCGTCTAGCTTGAAGGGAGAAACCAAATGGCGCTATGAATGGCCCGCTAGATGGCGCTGCCATACGTCAAACGGATGTCAACTGCGTTTTTTTCTAAAATAGGAACCACCATTTTTTATTACATATTCGTGTAATACGTAAAGAAATATGAAAATGGACCACTTTTTCCGCTTTGTGATAGATGGCGCTGTAATAGTCGCAAACGTATAAGTACGTGGTATCACGTAACATTCCGCCAGTGCAGACGGTATTTGTTACGTGATACATTAACTGTGTTAAAATGGACCGTTTACCAATTGCGGAAAAGGTCGATATCGTGTTGATGTATGGCTATTGTGATCAAAATGCCCAACTGGCGTGTGCCATGTATGCTGATCGGTATCCTGGACGACATCATCCAAGTGTCCGGACCGTTCGCCGGATAGTTACGTTATTTAAGGAAACAGAAAGTGTTCAGCCACATGTGAGACGTCAACCACGACCTGCTACAAATGATGATGCCCAGGTAGGTGTTTTAGCTGCTGTCGCGGCTAATCTGCACATCAGTAGCAGAAAAACTGCGCGAGAATCGGGAATCTCAAAAACGTCGGTGTTGAGAATGCTACATCAACATCGATTGCACCCGTACCATATTTCTATGCACCAGGAATTGCATGGCGACGACTTTGACGTAGGGTATAGTTCTGCCATTGGGCACAAGAGAAATTACGGGGCGATGACCGATTTTTTGCACGCGTTCTATTTAGCGACGAACCGTCATTCACCAACAGCAGTAATGTAAACCGGCATAATATGCACTATTGGGCAACGGAAAATCCAAGATGGCTGCGACAAGTGGAACATCAGCGACCTTGGCGCGTTAATGTATGGTGCGGCATTATGGAAGGAAGGATAATTGGCCCCCATTTTATCGATGGCAATCTAAATGGTGCAATGTATGCTGATTTGCTACGTAATGTTCTACCGATGTTACTACAAGATGTTTTACAGCATGATAGAATGGTGATTTTCTTCCAACATCATGTCCGGCACATAGCTCGCGTGCGGTTGAAGCGGTATTGAATAGCATATTTCATGACAGGTGGATTGGTCGTCGAAGCACCATACCATGGCCCGCACGTTCACAGGATCTGACGTCTCCGGATTTCTTTCTGTGGGGAAAGTTGAAGGATATTTGCCATCGTGATCCACCGAAAACGCCTGATAACATGCGTCAGCGCATTGTCAATGCATGTGCGAACATTACGGAAGGCGAACTACTCGCTGTTGAGAGGAATGTCGTTACACGTATTGCCAAATGCATTGAGGTTGACGGATCTCATTTTGAGCATTTATTGCATTAATGTGGTATTTACAGATAATCACGCTGTAACACAATGCGTCCTCAGAAATGATAAGTTCACAAAGGTACATGTATCACATTGGAACAACCGAAATAAGATGTTCAAATGTACCTACGTTCTGCATTTTCATTTAAAAAACCTACCTGTTACCAACTGTTCGTCTAAAATTGTGAGCCATATGTTTGTGATTATTACAGCGCCATTTATCACAAAGCGAAAAAAGTGGTCCAACTAAAACATTCATATTTCTTTATGTACTACACGAATATGTAATAAAAAATGGGGGTTCCTATTTAAAAAACCGCAGTTGATATCCGTCTGACCTATGGCAGCGCCATCTAGCGGGCCAACCATAGCGCCATCTGTTTCCCCCCTTAAGCTAGACAAGTTTCGTTCTTTGTAGTTTTTTCGTTTGACGCTTATTTCGTGAGATATTTGGCCCGGTCACGATCAATGGACCACCCTATATGGGAAGGGTTCAAGAATGGACCTGCAAAATTACAGAGCAACATTCTTAACGTAGATTTGTTGCAGAATTCTTGAGCATATTCTAACTTCGGATGTAATAAATTTCCTTGAAACAGAAAGGCTTCTGTCCACAAATCAGCACTGATTTAGAAAGCATCGCTCATGCGAAACTCAGTCTGCCGTTTTCTCGCACAATATCCTGCAAACCAAGTATGAAGGGCATCATGCAGAATCCACTTTCCAACATTTCCGGAAAATGTTTGACACAGTGCCCCACTGCCGACTGTTAACGACGCTCTGAGCATGCGGAATAGGTTCCCAGATGCGTGAGTGGCACGAAGATTTTTTATCTAATTGAAACCAGTATGTTGTCCTGGACGGCGAGTGTTCATCAGAGATAAAGGTATCGTCAGCAGTTCTCTACATACATCAACGATCTGACGGAGAGGTTGAGCAGCATTCTGCGACTGTCTTCTGATGACACTGTAGTGTACGGGAAACTGTCTACATCTCCATGCACTGAGGTGACAAAAGTCGTGAGATATCTCATAATGTCGTACTGGACCTCGTTTTACCCGGGGCAGTGCAGCAACTCGAAGTTCAAATGGTTCAAGTGGCTCTAAGCACTATGGGACTTAACATTTGAGGTCATCAGTCCCCTAGAACTTAGAACTATTTAAACCTAACTAACCTAAGGACATCACACACATCCATGCCCGAGGCATGATTCGAAACTGCGACCGTAGCGGTCGCGTGATTCCAGGCTGAAGCGCCTAGAACCGCTCGGCCACACCGGCCAGCCAACTCGAAGTGATATGGATTCAACAAGTAGTGGGAAGACCACTGCAGAAGTATTGAGACATGCTACATCTACTGTCGCCCATAATTGCGAAAGTGTTGCCGTGCAGTATTTTGTTTACGACCTGACCTCTCCACTGTGTACCATAAATGTTCAATGGGATTCATGTCGACCGAAATGGGTGGCCAAATCATTAGCTCAAATTGTCCAGAATGTTCTTCAAACCAATCGCGAGGAACTGTGGCCCGGTGACATGGCGCAATATCATCCATGAAAATTCCATCGTTGTTTGAGAACTCTTAAGACCATGAAAGGCTAAAATAGTCTCCAAGTAGTCGAACATAACCATCTCATCATCGATTCAGTTGGTCCAAAGAACCCATTCCATTTCATGTAAACGCAGCCCACACCATTATGGAGCTATCACCAGCTTGCAAAAAAAATGGCTCTGAGCACTATGGGACGTAACATCTGGGGTCATCAGTCCCCCTAGAACTTAGAACTACTTAAACCTAACTAACCTAAGGACATCACACACATCCATGCCCGAGGCAGGATTCGAACCTGCGACCGTAGCGGTCGCGCAGCTCCAGACTGTAGTGCCTAGAACAGATCGGCCACTCCGGCCGGCACCAGCTTGCACAGTGCCTTGTTGACAACATGCGTCGATGGCTAGGGGGGGTCTACGCCACACTTGAATCCTACGAGGTGCATTGAAGTTCTAAGGCCTCCGATTTTTTTTCTAATTAACTACTCACCCGAAATCGATGAAACCGGCGTTACTTCTCGACGTAATCGCCCTGCAGACGTACACATTTTTGACAACGCTGACGCCATGATTCCATGGCAGCGGCGAAGGCTTCTTTAGGAGTCTGTTTTGACCACTGGAAAATCGCTGAGGCAATAGCAGCACGGCTGGTGAATGTGCGGCCACGGAGAGTGTCTTTCATTGTTGGAAAAAGCCAAAAGTCACTAGGAGCCAGGTCAGGTGAGTAGGGAGCATGAGGAATCACTTCAAAGTTGTTATCACGAAGAAACTGTTGCGTAACGTTAGCTCGATGTGAGGGTGCGTTGTCTTGGTGAAACAGCACACGTGCAGCCCTTCCCGGACGTTTTTGTTGCAGTGCAGGAAGAAATTTGTTCTTCAAAACATTTTCGTAGGATGCACCTGTTACCGTTGTGCCCTTTGGAACGCAATGGGTAAGGATTACGCCCTCGCTGTCCCAGAACATGGACACCATCATTTTTTCAGCACTGGCGGTTACCCGAAATTTTTTTGGTGGCGGTGAATCTGTGTGCTTCCATTGAGCTGACTGGCGCTTTGTTTCTTGATTGAAAAATGGCATCCACGTCTCATCCATTGTCACAACCGACGAAAAGAAAGTCCCATTCATGCTGTCGTTGCGCGTCAACATTGCTTGGCAACATGCCACACGGGCAGCCATGTGGTCGCCCGTCAGCATTCGTGGCACCAACCTGGATGACACTTTTCGCATTTTCAGGTCGTCATGCAGGATTGTGTGCACAGAACCCACAGAAATGCCAACTCTGGAGGCGATCTGTTCCAGTCATTCGGCGATCCCCCAAAACAATTCCCTCCACTTTCTCGATCATGTCGTCAGACCGGCTTGTGCGAGCCCGAGGTTGTTTCGGTTTGTTGTCACACGATGTTCTGCCTTCATTAAACCGTCGCATCCACGAACGCACTTTCGACACATCCAGAACTCCATCACCACATGTCTCCTTCAACTGTCGATGAATTTCAATTGGTTTCACACCACGCAAATTCAGAAAACGAATGATTGCACGCTGTTCAAGTAAGGAAAACGTCGCCATTTTAAGTATTTAAAACAGTTCCCATTCTCGCCGCTGGCGGTAAAATTCCATCTGCCGTACGGTGCTGCCATCTCTGGGACGTATTGACAATGAACGCGGCCTCATTTTAAAACAATGCGCATGTTTCTATCTCTTTCCAGTCCGGAGAAAAAAAAATCGGAGGCCTTAGAACTTGAATGCACCTCGTACCATCAGCTCTTACCAACTGAAATCCGGACTCAACTATCCAGGTCACGGTTTTCGTGTCATCTAGGCTCCAACCGATATGGTCACGAGCCCATGAGAGGCGCTGCAGGCGACGTCGTGCTGTTAGCAAAGGCACTCGCATCGGTCGTCTGTGCCGTAGCCCCTTAAGGCAAAATATCGCCATACTGTACTAACGGAGACGTTCGTCGCACGTCCCACATTGATTTCTGCGGTCATTTCACGCAGTGCTGCTTATCTGTTACCGCTAGCAACTGTACGCAAACTCCGCTGCTTTCGGTCGTTAAATGCAAGCAGCCCATGGTGAGAGGTAATGCCTGATATCTGGCATTCTCGGCACACTCCTGACACTCCACAGTCATATTATTTAATTCTCTAATGGTCCGCAGCTCGTGATCTTGCGGTAGCGTTCTCGCTTCCCGCGCACGGGGTCCCGGGTGCGATTCCCGGCGGGGTCAGGGATTTTCTCTGCCTCGTGATGATGATGATTGGGTGTTGTGTGTGTTCTACATCATCATTGACGCACGCAAGTCGCCGAAGTGGCGTCAACTAAAAAGAACTTGCAATACGGCGGCCGAACTTCCCCGCATGGGGCCTCCCGGACAACAATGCCATACGATCATCATCATCATTCTGTAATGAATTTCCGAAATGGAATGTCCCATGCGTCAAGCACTAACTACGATTCCACGTTCAAAGTCTATTAATTCCTGTGCTGCGACCATAATTACTTCGGAAACCTTTCACCTGAGTACAAATGACAGCTCCGCCAATGCACTGCCCTTTTATACCTTGTGTACGCGATACTACCGCCATCTGTATACGTGTATATCGATATCCCGTGACTTTTGCCACCTCCGTGTAGATACTCCCAAAGCCACCGTATGGTGCGTGGCGGAGGGTACCCTGTACCACCACTAATCATTTCCCTTTCTGCTCCACTTGCAAACAGAGCGAGGAAAAAGCGACTGTCTATATGATTCCGTACAAGCCCTAATTTCTTTTATCTTCGTGGTCCTTACGGAAAATGTATGCTGGTGGCAGTAGAATCGTTCTGCAGTCAGCGTCAAATGCGGTTTTCTAAACATTCTCAATAGTGCTTCCCGAAAAGAATGTCGCCTTCCCTCCAGTGATTCCCATTTGACTGCCCGCAGCATCTCCGTACACTTGAATGTTGTTTGAACCTATCAGTAACAAATCTAGCAGCCCGCCTCTGAACTGCTTCGATGTCTTCCTTTAATCTGACCTGGTGTTCGTCCCAAACACCCGAACAGTACTCAGCAATGGGAGGTACTAGTGTCCTATATGTGGTCTCCTCTTGAGACAAACCATACTTTCCTGAAATTACCCCAATAAATCGAAGTCCACCATTCGCATTGCCTAATACAATCCTTACATGCTCATTCCATTTCATATTGCTTTGCAACGTTACGCCTACATATTTAACCAACGTGATTTGTCAGGTAGCACACTTCTAATGTTGTCATGTAGTGTATAGAAAAGTGTCGTCGTTAAGCGACCGAAGGATAATACAAAATGACTTATAATTTCTGTTTGGTGTAATCAATGGCAGCTTGGTCTTAGTATACAAAAGTGTACGTTAATGAAGGTGATTTCTGCAAAATGCATTACATTGTGCTGTCTGTGAGTGATATTTATTCTGCTACCGGTTTCTGCCTTAAACAATCTTAATCTGCAGCACAAAGTGGACAATGTGACAACGCAAAACGAAATAAGATCAAAACACAAAAAACCGAATCAATGCAAATACAAAACTTATAGCAGATTTAACACATGTCAAACGTGCTTTGACATACCCGCCAGGTTAGCCGAGAGCGCTGCTGCGCTGCTTCCTGGACTCGGGTAGGCGCGCCGGCCCCGGATCGAATCCGCCCGCCGGATTAACGACGAGGGCTGGTGTGCCGGCCAGCCTGGATGTGGTTTTTAGGCGGTTTTCCACATACCCCAAGGTGAATGGCGGACTGGTCCCCAGTTACACGACTCACAGATATTTGACACACATCCGCACTTTTCCATGATTTATACTAGACGCAGACAGATGGGGTACTTTGATTCCGTCCCGGGGGGTACGGGGTGGTGGCAGGAAGAGTATCCGGCCACCCCTTCAACTTAACACGCCAAATCCGATTTAATCCCGCCAACCCCGTGCACAATGCGGGACAAAGGCGCAAGCGATAGATACATGCTTTGACATACGTTACTTCTGAAAACCGTAATTGCCGAAATAAATGGAAAATTGTAGCAAGTTTACAGTACGATAGCTCACTCACAAAAGGACAACACAAGCCAAAGAACTTCAAAGTCAAAGATGACAGTGTGTGATGTTTATATGGGACATCTGACCTTTGGCAGTGCTTCAAATGGTTCAAATGGCTCTGAGCACTATGGGACTTAACATCTTAGGTCATCAGTCCCCTAGAACTTAGAACTACTTAAACCTAACTTATCTAAGGACACCACACACATCCATGCCCGATGCAGGATTCGAACCTGCTACCGTAGCAGTCCTGCGGTTCCGGACTCCAGCGCCTAGAACCGCTCGGCCACCGCGGCCGGCTCTTTGGCAGTGCTATGAGATGCCAATACTCGTGATGAAGCTCTGCAGTCAGTCACTGGCACGCATCTCTGGTGTGTGTCGTGCTGACATTACATTTATTGTTCCACTGACGGGTCTGTAGTTTATCCAGATATCTTTAGTCCACATTTTTCATACACGCATCATTATAACAGCATTATAGAATATGTAGACTGAAATTTCACAAATGACGAACCACATTCAAAAAGTCAATTTGTCGCCAGTTCTTTGGTTTGCACGAGGCATAGCAAGTCTCAAACAAAGTTTACCATTATGAGACAGCGATATACACCATTGTTTGTGAAAATTGCAACACCCAGAAGGAGTGGTCTCGGTCACTCCAAAATCGGTGGCTGTGTAGAACAGTGGAACCACACTACGTGATAAATGAGATGGCATGCATGTAGGCCTCGATGGGCCCTTTTTTGTGTGACCGGACAGGTCAGCGTCAGCCACAATCAGTTAGTCCAGAGCCGCCGAACGAAGTGAATTCCTGGAAGCAAGTGCCGTTGTGCTTCATCGACGTCAAGGTGCGCAAAATCAATGAAAGTTAGAATGGGGCAGAAAGTCATGTTACGCGCTATTGTGGTGAAAACTATTGGGCAAACTGCATTGTTGATCGGCATAGCGGACACACGCCAAGTGTGACGGTCTTAGTAGCTATTGGCTTAACATGCCATCTCGCCTTCTACGTGATGAGGGCAAACTGAATAGCAACCGCTTCAACAGAGAGATTCTGGAGTCCATGGCACTCCCTCTGCTGCAGACAGTTCCGCATGCCATATTTCAGCAGGACAGTGCCCAGCTACATGTGTCGCTGAACGCGCAAGCCTTGTTCAAAGAACTACGGGTACCACTGCTTTCCTGGTCTGCACGTTCGCTTGACGTGTCGCCTTATGAACGTGTCAGGGATTCTTTGATTCCAGGTCATGACGTCTATAGGCCCTGATTCCAGCACACAGAGGCTTTACACTGTACTGATTTCTCACTAATAAAGTGCATGTACAGGTCTGCAATACCAATCAGTTTGTTGTCTGCCTGTGTGCTGTGCACTTGCGTTCAGTGAGTTGTGATTTTATATAGCAGCTTACGCTTTTCATTTTGTAACAATGATTATTAGTACACTCCTGGAAATGGAAAAAAGAACACATTGACACCGGTGTGTCAGACCCACCATACTTGCTCCGGACACTGCGAGAGGGTTGTACAAGCAATGATCACACGCACGGCACAGCGGACACACCAGGAACCGCGGTGTTGGCCGTCGAATGGCGCTAGCTGCGCAACATTTGTGCACCGCCGCCGTCGGTGTCAGCCAGTTTGCCGTGGCATACGGAGCTCCATCGCAGTCTTTAACACTGGTAGCATGCCGCGACAGCGTGGACGTGAACCGTATGTGCAGTTGACGGACTTTGAGCGAGGGCGTATAGTGGGCATGCGGGAGGCCGGGTGGACGTACCGCCGAATTGCTCAACACGTGGGGCGTGAGGTCTCCACAGTACATCGATGTTGTCGCCAGTGCTCGGCGGAAGGTGCACGTCCCCGTCGACCTGGGACCGGACCGCAGCGACGCACGGATGCACGCCAAGACCATAGGATCCTACGCAGTGCCGTAGGGGACCGCACCGCCACTTCCCAGCAAATTAGGGACACTGTTGCTCCTGGGGTATCGGCGAGGACCATTCGCAACCGTCTCCATGAAGCTGGGCTACGGTCCCGCACACCGTTAGGCCGTCTTCCGCTCACGCCCCAACATCGTGCAGCCCGCCTCCAGTGGTGTCGCGACAGGCGTGAATGGAGGGACGAATGGAGACGTGTCGTCTTCAGCGATGAGAGTCGCTTCTGCCTTGGTGCCAATGATGGTCGTATGCGTGTTTGGCGCCGTGCAGGTGAGCGCCACAATCAGGACTGCATACGACCGAGGCACACAGGGCCAACACCCGGCATCATGGTGTGGGGAGCGATCTCCTACACTGGCCGTACACCACTGGTGATCGTCGAGGGGACACTGAATAGTGCACGGTACATCCCAACCGTCATCGAACCCATCGTTCTACCATTCCTAGACCGGCAAGGGAACTTGCTGTTCCAACAGGACAATGCACGTCCGCATGTATCCCGTGCCACCCAACGTGCTCTAGAAGGTGTAAGTCAACTACCCTGGCCAGCAAGATCTCCGGATCTGTCCCCCATTGAGCATGTTTGGGACTGGATGAAGCGTCGTCTCACGCGGTCTGCACGTCCAGCACGAACGCTGGTCCAACTGAGGCGCCAGGTGGAAATGGCATGGCAAGCCGTTCCACAGGACTACATCCAGCATCTCTACGATCGTCTCCATGGGAGAATAGCAGCCTGCATTGCTGCGAAAGGTGGATATACACTGTACTAGTGCCGACATTGTGCATGCTCTGTTGCCTGTGTCTATGTGCCTGTGGTTCTGTCAGTGTGATCACGTGATGTATCTGACCCCAGGAATGTGTCAATAAAGTTTCCCCTTCCTGGGACAATGAATTCACGGTGTTCTTATTTCAATTTCCAGGAGTGTATTATCTTCAATATTGTCTAAAAGACATCTGAGCTAGCCTTTGTTTTCTTGTTTATATTTTTGTGTATATCGTAGTTTTAGTGGTGTAGATTTACGCCGCCTGCCACGTCACAGGGGAGTTATTGTTTATATAGCAGCTTGCGCTTTTCGTTTTGTGACAATGAGTATTAATATCGCCTTCAGTGTGGTCTAAGAAACATAAGAGTTAATTTTTGTTTTCTTGTTTATTGATTAAGGATGGACAGGGATTGTGCTTGCAATGTACGGATGCAGGGGGAATTGGCCATCGTCCACAAACAGCTGCAAGCTGTGTTGCATATGGTTGACAGCCTTCAGGCTACTGCCCTGGGCTGCAATGGCGTTGGGGCCCCTGAAGCCTACAGGGTCGTTTGGGATCCTTGGTACCACTGCACTTCCTGAGTCGCATGTCCCAGCCGGTCGCCAGTTACTTGACGGTGATTGGTGAACAGCGGTAAGATCGCGAGTCTCTGGGCGGAAGACGAAAGGGGATACTGGCTCCAAAGCTGTCCCCTTTTAATGTTTTTTGTGGGATCTAAAATTTAAAAACCTCTCTCACACCGGCCTGATTTAGCTTCACTGATCAGGATAGTAAAAAACATGCGTATATTAAGGGAATTTTCATTCACAAAGCAGGCTTATCACATTCGTACAGTTCAATACTGTTCTATCCTGATTAAATTGAGCTTAACTTAAATTCCATAAGGCAGTGAAGCAATTTCGAAGTCTCGGTGCGACGAAAATTGTCAGTCGATCTCCTGAAAACATTTGTAATAATTAACTTTCGGTGATCACATGGGGAACACCGGAGATCTGCTGGTAAGACCGTGTTAGCCTATTAATTGAAAGTAATAAGCTGGATATCTTGAGCATACAAAACGGCAGGTTCGTCCAGTGTAAATCAGACGTTCCCCACTGATCCCGTGCAACACAGCGTAGTAAGCAGACACTGTCAATAATAATCAGTTAAATAATACGCGAACACACTTACTTTAGTTTAGTTCATGTATTAAATTCCTTCTCATACAGAATCTCATCAAGATGGCGACTAGCTCAACAATACATACATATACATCTTCGTTCTTTCACGGCTAATCGGCAAGATCTCCCTCATTCTTTTCAAAAGAGAAAACATAGATAGCAGAGAAGCTATTCCATGGAGTAAATGGACGCTCCAAGGAATAATAGGGCTTGAAACTACTTTGCATTGATAATCATCGTATATTAAAGTTTACGAATCGGTAAGATAAGTAGAGATATTTCGAGATATCTACTGAGTTATATAATTTATAAAATTTCTGAAAATATCGCGGAGAGACCGCTGCAAGAGACATTACACACTTACGCCCCATCTACATCTACATCTACATGACTACTCTGCAATTCACATTTAAGTGCTTGGCAGAGGGTTCATCGAACCACAATCATACTATCTCTCTACCATTCCACTCCCGAACAGCGCGCGGGAAAGAGGAACACCTAAACCTTTCTGTTCGAGCTCTGATTTCTCTTATTTTATTTAGATGATCATTCCTACCTATGTAGGTTGGGCTCAACAAAATATTTTCGCATTCGGAAGAGAAAGTTGGTGACTGAAATTTCGTAAATAGATCTCGCCGCGACGAAAAACGTCTTTGCTGTAACGACTTCCATCCCAATTCGCGTATCATATCTGCCACACTCTCTCCCCTACTACGTGATAATACAAAACGAGCTGCCCTTTTTTGCACCCTTTCGATGTCCTCCGTCAATCCCACCTGGTAAGGATCCCACACCGCGCAGCAATATTCTAACAGAGGACGAACGAGTGTAGTGTAAGCTGTCTCTTTAGTGGAATTGTTGCATCTTCTAAGTGTCCTGCCAATGAAACGCAACCTTTGGCTCGCCTTCCCCACAATATTATCTATGTGGTCTTTCCAACTGAAGTTGTTCGTAATTTTAACACCCAGGTACTTAGTTGAATTGACAGCCTTGAGAAATGTACTATTTATCGAGTAATCGAATTCCAGAGGATTTCTTTTGGAACTCATGTGGATCACCTCACATTTATTTAGCGTCAACTGCCACCTGCCACACCATACAGCAATCTTTTCTAAATCGCTTTGCAACTGATACTGGTCTTCGGATGATCTTACTAGACGGTAAATTACAGCATCATCTGCGAACAACCTAAGAGAAATGCTCAGATTGTCACCCAGGTCATTTATATAGATCAGGAACAGCAGAGGTCCCAGGACGCTTCCTTGGGGAACACCTGATATCACTTCAGTTTTACTCGATGATTTGCTGTCTATTACTACGAACTTCGACCTTCCTGACAGGAAATCACTAATCCAGTCGCACAACTGAGACGATACCCCATAGGTCCGCAGCTTGATTAGAAGTCGCTTGTGAGGAACGGTGTCAAAAGCTTTCCGGAAATCTAGAAATACGGAATCAACTTGAGATCCCCTGTCTATAGCGGCCATTACTTCGTGCGAATAAAGAGCTAGCTGCGTTGCACAAGAACGATGTTTTCTGAAACCATGCTGATTACGTATCAATAGATCGTTCCCTTCGAGATGATTCATAATTTTTGAATACAGTATATGCTCCAAAACCCCAAAAACAGGTTGAGGCATTGCCCGCTGTTGAAAGTACATGCGAGTTGGTGCGGGATGCCTCCCCTGTTGGGACTTCGGCCGATCTTCCTGAGGGGTCCCGACAAGCACAGAGGGTGAGAGTGCTTGTCATTGGGAGTTTCATTGTTAGGTGGGTGACGGTGTCCCTCAAGAACCTGGCGGGCAGGTTGGGAAAGAATGCCGGTGTCCACTCACTATGCTTTCCGGAGGGGGGGGGGGGGGGGTGAGCGCAATGGTAGCACTCCGCTGCAAATCGTGGCTCATGTTGGATCGAATGACGCCTGCCGCAAGTATTCAATCCTCAGTTCCTACAGCCGAATGGCTGATCTGGTGAAGACAGCTAGCCTCGCTCACGGGGTGAGAACAGAGCTATCGTTTTGCTGCATCGTTCCCAGAACCCATGGCGTTCCTCTGGTTTGAAGGCTTTAAACAGAGGGTCAGAAGATTTTGTGACGATCATGGATGCAGACTTCTCGACCTCTGCTATCTGGTGGAGGAGTGTAGAGTCTCTTCCCTCCCCCCGGGCCCCTTAATACACTACTGGCCATTAAAATTGCTACACCACGAAGATGACGTGCTGCAGACGCGAAATTTAACGGACAGGAAGAAGATGCTGTGATATGCAAATGATCAGCTTTTCAGAGCATTCACACAAGGTTGCCGCCGATGGCGACACCTACAACGTGCTGACATGAGGAAAGTTTCCAACCGATTTCTCATACACAAACAGCAGTTGACCGGCGTTGCCTGGTGATACGTTGTTGTGATGACTACTGTAAGGAGGAGAAATGCGTACCATCACGTTTCCGACTTAGATAAAGCTAGGATTGTAGCCTCTCGCGATTGCGGTTTATCGTATCGCGACATTGCTGCTCGCGGTGGTCGAGGTCCAATGACTGTTAGCAGAATATGGAATCGGTGGGTTCAGGAGGGTAATACGTAACGCCGTGCTGGATCCCAACGGCCACGTATCACTAGCAGTCGAGATGACAGGCATCTTATCCGCATGGCTGTAACGGATCGTGCAGCCACGTCTCGATCCCTGAGTCAACAGATGGGGACGTTTGCAAGACAACAACCATCTGCACGAACAGTTCGACGACGTTTGCAAGGGCATGGACTATCAGCTCGGAGACCATGGCAGCGGTTACCCTTGACGCTGCATCACAGACAGGAGCGCCTGCGATGGTGTACTCAACGACGAACCTGAGTGCACGAATGGCAAAACGTCATTTTTTCGGATGAATCCTGGTTCTCTTTACAGCATCATGATGGTCGCATCCGTGTTTGGTGACATCGTGGTGAACGCACATTGGAAGCGTGTATTCGTCATCGCCATACTGGCGTATCACCCGGCGTGATGGTATGGGGTGCCATTGGTTACACGTCTCGGTCACCTCTTGTTCACATTGACGGCACTTTGAATAGTGGACGTTACATTTCAGATGCGTTACGACCCGTGGCTCTACCCTCATTCGATCCCTGCGGAACCCTACATTTCAGCAGGATAATGCACGACCGCATGTTGCAGGTCCCGTATGGGCCTTTCTGGATACAGAAAATGTTCTACTGCTGCCCTGGCCGGCACATTCTACAGATCTCTCACCAATTGAAAACGTCTGGTCAATGGTGGCCGAGCATCTGGCTCGTCACAATACGCCAGTCACTACTCTTGATGAAGTGTGGTATCGTGTTGAAGCTGCATGGGCAGCTGTACCTGTACACGCCATCCAAGCTCTGTTTGACTCAATGCCCAGGCGTATCAAGGCCGTTATTACGGCCAGAGGTGGTTGGTCTGGGTACTGATTTCTCAGAATCTACGCACTCAAATTGCGTGAAAATGTAATCACATGTCAGTTCTAGTATAATATATTTGTCCAATGAATACCCGTTTATCATCTGCATTTCTTCTTGGTGTAGCAATTTTAATGGCCAGTAGTGTATGTCAGGCGTGCTCTACACGCAGGAAGCGGTAACGAGGGTAGGAGAGTAAGTGTGGCGTGCGCATAGGAACCGATAATATGCCTTCTGAGTCCAGACAAAGTAGCATTCATCATAGGAGATTGGAGAAAGGGAATGTTAATATAGTATTAGTTAACTGTAGGAGCGTCTATGGAAATGTCCCAGAACTAATTTCGCTTATAAATGGTAACAATGCCCACGTGGTAACAGGGACTAAACTAGACTGGCTAAACCAGACGTTAACAGCAATGTAATTCTAAACCCCAACATGAATGTTTATCGCAAAGACTGGATGAACGCTGGTGGTGGAGGCGTGTTTATAGCAATAAAAAATACGATAGTATATAGTGAGTTTGGAACAGATTCAGAATGCGAAATAATTTGGGTGAAGATAACTGTTACAGGTAGATCAAACATGGCCATCGATTGCTTTTACAGACCCACTGCCTCAGCAGCATCAGTGGCAGAACAGTTGAAGGGAAACTTTGAGAATATTTCGCGTAAATTTCCTGGTCATGTTATAGTTTCAGGTGGGGATTTTAAGTTACCAGATATAGACTGGGCGACTCAAGTGCTTAAGGCGGGTAGCAGAGACAGAGAATCATGCGAAATTGGTCCGAGTGCCTTATGCGAAAATTACTTTCAGCAGTTAATATGGTAACCGATTCGTGAAGATAACATCTTAGACCTGCTTTTGACATGCAGACCCGAACTTTTCGACTCATTTTGCGTAAGATAGGGGATCAGTGATCATAAGCCCGTTACGGTCTCACTGAATACGGCTGTAAATAGGAATACAAATAAATGCAGAAAGATCTTCCTGCTTAGCTAGAGTGACGAGAAGCAGATTACCTGACGCGTCATCACGAAACCAAAATTTCATCTCCAGCGCTGACAATGACGAGCGTCAATGGACACTGTTCGAGAGCATCGTACAATACGCTTTAGACAAGTACGTCCTGAGCAAAATTATGAAGGCTGGAAAAGACCCACTGTGGTTTTGCAAGCGTGTTAGGAAGCTGCTACGAAATACGAGAGAGCTTCACTGTAAATTTAAATGCAGCTAAAGTTTCACAGACAGACAATAACTTAATGAAGCCAAAACTTGCGTAATGAGGGCTATGCGAGAAGAGTTCATCAACGAATACGAAAGTAAAATTCTATCTAACAACTTTACAGAAAATCCCAAGAAGTTCTGGTCTTATCTTAAATCAGTAAACGGTTCGAAGCCATCTGTCCAGACACTCTGTGACCATAATGGCACTGAAACAGAGAATGAAAAAGAAAAGGCCGAAATACTAAGCGTCTTTTTCCAAAACTGTTTCACAGAGGAAGATCGCACCGTACTTCCTCCATTGAATTGTCGCACGAACCACAAAAAGATAGATATCGAAATAAGAGAGACAATTGCTCAACAGAGAAAGGGCAGCTGGATTCGAGTGGATACCAATTCGATTCTGCACAGCGTATGCGAAAAAAATTGCCCCTCTTCTAACAGCAGTGTACGCATGTCTCTACAGGAACGAAGCGTTCCTAGTGCTGGTGCCGTTTTCAAGAAGGGTCGTCGAACAGATTCACAAAACTATAGACCTATATCTGTGTGGTCGGTCCGTCGTAGAATTCTGGAACATTTTTTATGCTCGCGTATTATGACATTTCTGGAGACCGAAAATCTCCTCCGTAGGAACTAACATAGGTTGCGGAAACAACCATCTTGTGAAATCCAGCTCGCTCTGTTCGTCTACGAGACCCTGTGAACAGCTGATATAGGCCTCCAGGTGGCTGCCGTGTTGCTTGACTCTCGGAAAACTTTAGATACAGTTCCGCACTGCCGCTCAATGAACTAAATAAGAGCGTACGTAATATCAGACCAACTGTGTGATTGGACTGAAGAGTTTCTAGCAAACAGAACACAGCACGTCATTCCTAACGGAGAGGAGTCTTCAGAAGTAAAAGTAATTTCGAGAGAGCAGCAGGCAAGTGTTGTAGGTCCATTACTGTTCACAAAACAATATATAAATGACCTAGTAGATAACTTCCGAAATTCCATGAAGCTTTTCGCGGATGATGTATACAAAGAAGTCGGAGGTGCTAGAAATTGTAGCGAAATGCAGGAAGACCTACAAAGGATCGACGCTTAGCGCAGGGACTGGCAATTATTGACTCTCAATGTAAACAAATGTAACGTATTGCGAATACATACACAGAAAGACCCTTTACTGTATGATTACACAATTGCAGAACAATCACTGGAAGCAATTACTTCGATAAAAGTATGCGTACGGAGCGATTTGAAGTGTAACGACCACATAAAATTAATCGCGGGTGAGGCAGATGCCCGACTGAGATTCATGGAAAGAATCCTCACGAAATACAGTCCATCAACAAAGGAAGCGACTTACAAAACACTCCTTCGACCAGTCTACTCTATATCTATACCTACACTAATAAAACTGTAAAAGTGTCGTATCTGTCTGTCTGAACATGCTAATTTTCAAACTACTACACGAATTTACAGGCTTAATATTATTAAAATAGGATCACAGAAAAAAGGAAATCGTAATTAAAAATTTTACCCAAAATCGTGTGCTGAGCTTAGTAATTCGGATGTTTAATCATCACAGCGTAGTACACCAGAGAACCAACAGATCGCGCTGTTAGTTTCATAGTACACAAGTTAGTTTCCTAGTACACAAAGAATCAACATATGGTGTTATTAGTGTTTTTTAACCCAGTGACAGATATACTTTCGGAAGTTTACGTCAGTGACAGAAGTAAGCACCGCAATCTTATCTTTACGAATTTACATGGATAGGACATACGATCTACTGATTTCACTTTGTTTATTAAAAACTTAACGATATTGCTTTGCTTCTTTCGATAGGTTTTATTTATATTTTTTCCTAGGAAGAAGTGATTTATTAAGTTTGCCTTGCGATTTGGATGCCAAGTAATTAAGTTTTTATTTCGTTTTATTTACGAGCGAAAGAGCGCAGAAAACGTTCGAGTCTTTCTGAATACGCCACAACAGCTAAAAGACTAAGAACAGTGCGGTCTCAAGAATCCACTGAGAAGATCGTGAGGCATGACTTTCTGCGACTCGAGATTATCAGCCTTTAACTCGCTGTTTGGAAACTTCTCCCGAAAGCAAGAATTGACTTAACTCCGATCGAGAGCATCAAGCACTGTCTCGCTCCTCAGAACCCTTCGCCCACAGAGGCTTAAAGTTACTTCTCTCCAACGTAGCATCATAGAAGCGGAAATTTTGACGGGAAGTGGCGCAAGCAAGCGAGTTTTTATACCCTGAATCCCTCCTATTCCTAACAGTTTACCACTTCACTTTAAACGTCTACAATTCCCGGTGAGCTTATGTAATGCCATGACCATAAACAAAGCACGAGGCCACACGCTGTGTTTTGCGGGCGGGGATCTTAGTGTCACTTGCTTTTCGCACGGCCATCTCTATGTGGTTCTCTCAGTCAGTGAAGCAACACAAGCTCTGTGTTTATGTTCCCAATCATACTACTTCAAACTTTATATACAAAGAAGCTTTATAAGTTAAAAATAAATTACACACGTACGAAGACTTAAGCACAGCTATAAATAAATACCTGGGCAATGCTGAGTTTCTCTGCTAGACTGTAGAATAAATTTAATAGTTATTACATGCATCCTTCTTGCTGTAGCAATTTACACAAGCAGTAGGATAGTACAAGAAACTTACAAAAAAGTAATTATAAATACCCCCCCCCCCCCCCCAATACCAAGGTACAGAATGTATGTTTCTCTGTTCTTGATATACAGGATGATCCCGTGATGATGTTACACACTTCCAGGGATGATGGAGAAGGGTAAATATATCAATTTGAAGTTAAAGATCCTTGTCCAGAAACGAACGAGTCGAAAGTTATAAGCGATAATCGTTCTGATACCTGTGACAGTGAAATACATGTACAAGTACGGTAATTGCTATGATTGCAGGGTACCCAACTTCCAGAGGTAGTATGGACCAAAACAAGAAAATATTGTCGAGTAAACATAGGATCTGAAATTGCAAACCTACTAGTTCAGGAGAAGCACAGTATCCAAGATGAACAAGTGCTCACAGCTCTTAAGGTTTGCATTTTAGAGCACCTGTTTACTGGGTATGTTTCTCTTGTTTCGGTCGATATTACCACTATGAAAGTTACCTACTCTTCAATCTTAGCAACAACAGAACCGAAACGATTTTCGTTTATAACTTCCGACTCGGTCGTTTCCACATCAGGATCCCTTATCTCTAATTTAGACTTTAACCGTTTTCCATCATCCCTAAAAATCTGCAACCATCAAGGAATCACCCTGTATGTGACACATATCACGCGTCAGATGACTGTAAAAGAAGACGCCCTCTCTCTGCGATTTCAATCTACAACAAATGGGAAGACCAATACAATATACTTGCGGAACAGAAAGAAGCATACGTTTGTGCTACGATTATATTTGACGTAATTTCTTGAAAACATTCAGAAATGTACGTGTCACTGGGTTGCGCAAGAAAAAATAGCAACAGGATTCCTTATTCTAAACGCCACAGACAAGGTGAGCGCAGCTGGCGCCAGTGTTCTCGTACTTAGAATGGCATCGCTGCCATCGATTATACGGTCACCATCTTTGTCTTCCGCGATTCAGGCCGGTGGTCGGGGGTTAACGGAGACAGAACAAGGACATTGGAGTGGAGATTCGCAGGGTCGCAGGTGGCTTGTTTGACGTTTACCGCGAGGCCTGTGGTACGACGCCTGTACACTATGGGTAGGGTCAGCGAGAGATCCCGGCAGTGGCTTGATGGGACCTCGGGTTTGGTATCGCGGTGGTGCACTGTTGTGTTTTGGGGTTTTTCTGCTGCGAGGGTTTGTATAGGTTCTTGTTACCGGCCATTCAAATTGAGATGTGTCTATGGCGTGACGGAGGTAATGTGTGATGCTCGCCGCTGTTGCATGTGAAAACGCTTCGTCTGCTTTGTGTCTGTGCAGGAAATTATGTGAAGTAAATAGCTGATACCACGGTGACGTCTTGCTCTCACGCGTTGTTGAATATATTTCGGAATTACTGAATGGTGAAGATATCCCAAGTGTAAAGCAAATGAAGCCATTTGCACCACACTAATGTACTGTGCCGGCCGCGGTGGTCTCGCGGTTCTAGGCGCGCAGTCCGGAACCGTGCGACTGCTACGGTCGCAGGTTCGAATCCTGCCTCGGGCATGGATGTGTGTGATGTCCTTAGGTTAGTTAGGTTTAAGTAGTTCTAAGTTCTAGGGGACTAATGACCACAGCAGTTGAGTCCCATAGTGCTCAGAGCCATTTGAACCATTTGAACTAATGTACTGTGTTATTCTGCTTAAATCTGTGTCAGTTATATGTGCATTTACATGCCCTTCTTTAGTCGCAGAAGTTGTAGAAGTGTGTAAACAGAGAGCTATGTGGAAAGGGATGTAAAGTTGAAACCCTTCCAATAAGTGAATAAACCGAACTCTGTATTACTAAAGGTGCCTTTCGATACCAGCACCTACCTTGGCTAATAAGTGTTATTCGGAGGTTGTCACGGCACTGTAAGTAATTATTATACACAAAATTGTTTATTCTGATTATACTAAGTTGGAGATGTAAGGTCAGTTGTGTGCCACTGTAAATTACTATTGTCTCCTCTCTATGGCAGCCTAGCATTGTCAGTGGCTTCAATCATTATTCCTGTTATATTTCGAATTTTGTATTCGTGTGTTTGCTTAAGCTGACACTGTTGTGTTGTAAGACCTATAAACAGGCAAGTCAAACTGAGTGTTCTATGAGCTCAAGACGATATTCTATTACGTGGTACCTTAGTTTGTTATAGGTTAGAAGCATTTTACGTGTTATTAATATTCTGCTGTTTGCTTTGTCTAAAGAAGAGCTAGTTCTGTGAAGTAGTCGTTTATATTTTATTAGTGTGTTACGCGTTGTGCCTTTTCATGTTAACTGTTTTTTTAAGAAGCTACAAATGACTCTGTGTATGTTTCAGGTAGCTGAAACTTAAGTGTTCACGGGGGTCGCGTCCGGACGGGGTTGATAGTGGCACTTTCTACTACGGCACATCCGGCTATCCTCCTTCAGTACATTTGTCTCGCTTATATCGTTACTACGTTTGTCGAGTGGAATTTGGTCTTACTGTGATCACCTTATATGTTGAAGTTGAGTATCTCCCTTGCCAGGACGCGAACCTTCGTGAATATAGTCGTATTCTCATCTGTAAAGATTGATAGTGTTATTCATTTGTTCTCGTCACATGTATATTATTTATCTTGTTATATTTAATGTCAGTAAAATGTAAGTGTTAGCTAGGTCCGAATTGGGACGTTGTATTCTCCTCTTGTGGATACAAATTTAAGTGACTTTATTCCTTTTTAAGTAGCCTTTATATGCGTACATTTTGCCTCCATGTTTGGTGTTTTTATGGCTTCCACGTTAATTAAAATTACAATAAAGGTAAATTTGGCAACGGAGGGTTTCGTGTTTTTATTAGTTGCTAAGTGGATCCTAAGTTAAGTGCAGGAACCCAACCAGTGAGTACACTAATGTCGCTTTACAGTTAAAAAAAATACTAGACTGTCAGATGGACTTTTGAGAACAAATTATTTTTGCCACTATATATCACTGAATAGTAAAACAGCCAGCATTTAAAACATTAAGATGCTCGAAGTTTGTTCTGTAAATTAAGTCAAACAGGCCAGAACTAATCACCGAGACTGGCGCGGCCACGAAAGTCAGAAAAAGCTCTTTGGACAGGATTGGTTCAAATGTCTGCGCTATACTCATAATAACGCTCGGGTTACAAGCTTCACGAAGACTAGCTATACATGAATCCGGAGTTATGGAAGCAAGTGAAACTAAATTCCAGTGCGATGACGACAGGATTCGCGGACTGCAGTGTAGCGCGGCTTTTTCCTCTCTATTTGTCGCTAGAATTTTGTATCAGAAGCGTGTGATTTCAAAAATTTTCCTCAGAGCATCGAGAGTCATGTTATGTAGTTGACAGACAATTCCACAAACAACCGTACAATGGAACCGTCATCAGTACACTGCTTCATAAAACACACTGTCGTCATCACTGACCTTCAGAGCCATCTAGCGGCTAATTTGGGTCCAAGGACTGTGCGCGAGCTGCAGAGAACTGTCTTCAGAGAAGAACAGTGCAAACCATAGAAGTTCTTAAACGCAAAGATGCTACAGCAGCCCTACGCTAGTGTTGCTCTGTATGTGTGTGTGTGTGTGTGTGTGTGTGTGTGTGTGTGTGTGTTTTTAGAATCTGTTTGCTTGAACAGTACTAAATGTCATATGAACATACGACCTGTTAGTAATAGTTTCCGAGGAAGCTAATGGAAACAATGGAGAACAGGACAAACGCAGGTGATAGTAAACTAAATACTGTGATCTAATGTTTTGTTTAATAATGTACATTTCCTCACAAAAGATGTCAAAAAAGTACACCGTCAAATGGAACGCATTTTGCAGCTCTTGTAGACAGCTTCTGTGTTGCTGAGCTTATCTCATTCGAGGGGGACGATGAACTCCAGGTATACTATTAAATCATGAGTCAACATTTACCCGCAACGGCACGAATGACGCGCAACTCTCACGTGTGGGTACATGAAAATCTGCACGCTACTATAGAAACAAATTTTCAACGACGTTTCGCAGCTAACATGTGGTGCGGTATTATTAATGACAGGCTCATCGGTACGGTTGTTTTATATAACCATCTGAATGGAGTACGGTATCCTGATTCCCCTCAAAATGTGTTACCAGAAAACTTGGAGAATATTCCTTTGGCAACGCGACGTCGTATGTACTTTCGGTACGACTGACTCACATGATTTTCAGGCAGCTGTATGGCGGACGGTTAAGAAAGGAGCATTCATTCATTTGAAGTCTTTTGTTCACAATCATCACTACTATTACCCCTCAAAGCACGTATCTTTCCTCTTGATTCACCCTACACCACAGTCACTTGAATTCTCTTGAAAATCGTACCGTACGTCCCCGTATGCTGCGGACTTTTTCAGGAGGGTCGAAACGTCCATATGTGGCGAATTCATAATGTGGCTCACTACTGTCTAAACTGAATTATTGTTAAATACTTCTAGTTCACAAAATCACTTTTTTTTTTTTTTTACATCTGAGCGCACTGTAGCCATTGCTGGTTGTTGCTACCGCTACCGCCCCATTATGGAAGACCAACGCATTTCTTCTTCAATATCGGAAACGGATAAATCAGCTATAGCGAAATACACTTTGCAACCACAAAACCACTTGATTCTATTTTAGCTATCACAAATTCTGAAACACCCGAATGAAATTTTCACTCTGCAGTGGAGTGTGCGCTAATGTGAAACTTCCTGCCAGATTAAAACTGTGTGCCGTACCGAGACTCGAACTCGGGACCTTTGCCTTTCGCGGGCAAGTGCTCTACCATTTTATTTATTTATTTATTTATTTTTTTGCTTTTTCAAAATGTTTTATTTTAAGTAACTAAGTACTACGAAATTGCTGAGAAAACAGGACTGCATGTTAATGAAGAAAAGACAGAATACCTGCCCATAAGTAAGAAAACCAGAAAAGATGCACCTTTGACTGTAGATGGATTCAATTTCAAGACTGTTGACCACTTCAAGTACCTAGGAAGTCTTTTTAGTAATAACAACAGAACAGATATAGAAATAGATGCCCGTTTAGCAACAGCAAACAAGACACTTTTTAGTTTCATCAAAATTCTGAGGAAAAGATCACTTAGCAGTAACTTCAAAATCTGCTTATATCAGTCGACCATTATACCTATGATGTTATATGGATGTGAAACATTAATATTTAGAAAGGAAGATGAAGAAAAACTTAATATTCGAAAGAAAAGCACCAAGGAAAATTTTTGGACCTGTATACGTCGAAAATAACATGGAATGGAGAATAAGAAGAAATGAAGAATTAAGAGGGCTGTACAACACTATAACATCGTCGAAGTTCTCAAGAGAAGAAGGTTGAATTGGGCGGGCCACATAGCAAGAATGACATAGGATAGACTGCCTAGAATGGCATTCAGCAGAACAATAGATGGAACGAGAGGAAGAGGGAGACCCAGAATCAGATGGCAGGATCACATTCGCGAGGAAACAACTAGGATGAACAGCAACAGCAACTGGACAAACAGCGCACTGGACTGACAGAAGTGGAAGAGGCTCACAGAGCAAGCGTATGGTCGATAAGGCCCTTACCACATGTAAAGTAAAGTATAAAAGTAACTAACAAGGGAACCTCCCCATCGCACCCCCCTCAGATTTAGTTATAAGTTGGCACAGTGGATAGGTCTTGAAGAACTGAACACAGATCAATCGAGAAAACACGAAGAAGTTGTGTGGAACTATGAAAAAAATAAGCAAAATATGCAAACTGAATAGTCCATGCGCAAGATAGGCAACATCAACGATAGTTTGAGCCCAGGGGCGCCGTGGTCCTGTGGTTGGCGTGAGCAGCTGTGGAATGAGAGGTCTTTGGTTCAATTCTTCCCTCGAGTGAAAAGTTTAATTTTTTGTTTTCGCAAAGTTATGATCCGTCCGTTCGCTCATTGACGTCTCTGTTCACTGTAATAATTTTAGTGTCTGTGTTTTGCTACCGCACCGCAAAACCGTGCGATTAGTAGACGAAAGGACGTGCCTCTCCAATGGGAACCGAAAACATTTGATCGCAAGGTCATAGGTCAACCGATTCCTCCATAGGAAAACACGTCTGATATATTCTATACGACACTGGTGACGGCATGTGCGTCACATGACAGGAATATGTTGTCGACCCACCTAACTTGTATACTTGGCGAATGGGTAAAAATATTCTTCTACCTTGCCCGATTTAGGTTTTCTTGTGGATGTGATAATCACTCCCAAAAAAGTAGTGAAAACATAAGAGTTTGTCACATAAACTGCAACAAGTGAATGCAACAGTTTCACAGTCGCACAGTTTTCCCTGTGCTCTGTCAAAACATATGTTTTTAACGTTTTCAAATTTTTCCTTTTAGGTGTAGCGTCCCCATACTACGGCGCAGTTACCTCGCATCGGACGGACGGACGGACAGATAATAATTGTCTGAAAATAAAAAATTGAACTTTTCACTCGAGGGAAGGCTTGAACCAAGGACCTCTCGTTCCGCAGCTGCTCACACTAACCACAGGACCACGACGCCCCGGGGCTCACACTCTCCTTGATGTTGCCTATCTTGGGGGTGGACTACTCAGTTTGTATATTTTGCTTACTTTTTTCCCAGTTCCACACAACTTCTTCCTGTTTTCTCGATTGATCTGTGTTCCGTTTTTCAAGGCCTATCCACTGTGCCAACTTATAACTAAATCTGAGGGGGGTGCGATGGGGAGGTTCCCTTGTAAGTATTACACGAAGTGAGGCGACCCCGTAAATATGTAGTCCTTTGCCTAAGTTCATATATTTCTCTTTCCATAATTTCTAACTGTTGGAACATCTGGAGGATGAGGAGGAGGAGGAGGAGGAGGAGGAGGAGATTATTATTTTTTTTCTAAAATAAATAACTGCCTTCTGCATAAAATAAAAGTATTTCTTAAAATGTAAATAAATATACTTTTTTGATATTAGGTTTTGTTTCAGATCATGTATCATACTAAATTATTTATTTATTTATTTTTATATTTGTTGAGATCACATAGGACGCCCTCCAGGCGAAAAATAATGATGTGTAATTACCATCAATAGCAAACAAAATAAATGAAAGAAAACTCCCTCCTGGCAGAACAGACAAAATGGCATCCGCGTCCCGCTTACTTGTGGGTAGCCGCACACTGAATCCCAAGGTAGTCAGGCAAGTTCCAGGCACGTCTTCACGAAGAATATTGCATTTGCCGGTTCATTGGACCGAGTCCTGGCATAATACAATCTCACTGAAATCATCTTCTCATACCTGGGACGCCCCAGCTGCAGGTGTGGGGGGTGAGGGGGGGTGGGTGGGGGGGGGGGAAATCGAAGATGGCACTAACCAAAAAATTGGCATAGTACTGACAGTATCGCGGATGGTGCACGAGAAAAGTAAAGCGATCTTGCAGGAACGTCCAAAAATCAAGAATACTCTTATCACCTTCATGGAACAAATAAGAGATCGAGCGTTGGTCTTCGTACGTGAGAAGTATGTCTCATCTGGGAACAGAATAGATTTCGGTGTAATGGCAAGGGGAGCCGTACGTAGAAGAAAGGCAAGCATATTCTGAATCAGCTGCCACGCCTCTGCAGAAGATGCACACATCAGTCGATGTTCGTCCGTATCAAGCGTGTGACAACGAGGACACAGCGGAGAATCTGTCATTTTTATGGAATGTAGACGAAGTTGTGTCACGTATTTTCCATTAACGACCAGATACAAGGTCGCACGAGCGCTCGTGTGGAGGAGGATATGGTGCACAGAATGCCCAACCGCGGGACATGCGATCGTAGGATATCGGCTTTCCACAACATTCCGAGTATGATTTCTCATCATTAGGCGGTAAACATCACGTGCCGTAGGGTTCCTGGTACTAGGCAAGTCGGCATGGACATAACTGTATTCGATGAAAAAGGTCCTGACATGTCAGAGAGAGGAAGAAATATTGGCTACTGCAACGGGTGCCACTCGAGAGGGAGGGGCCAGTTCGTCAATCAGGCTTCCCGATAATCCGGGTCGGCGGCGGGTCCACGATTTAACCATCGTACTTACACAAAGGGCAGCTGCTCTCGCTTGGACGTTGACAAGGCCGAGGCCACCATCTCGAGGAGGAGGTGTCAGCGTGTCGTAGCGGACTTTGAAGATGAGACCCGCGCTTACAAAGTAGCCGAACGCCGCCTGAAGTCTGTGTGCCATTGCCTTTGGCATCGGTAAAATCTGTGCAAATGGGGTAGTCGCGAGACTAGACGAGTGTTAACAAAATCCGCCCTTTTTAACATGTCCAATGCTCTCAGGTGCGAATAGCTTGAAGCAGGCGTTTATAGCTTAATGAGATCGTGCGCTGTATATCACGCGTGAAGGTGCTCCCCAAACATTTGAGCTTGTCCACTAATGGCAATGGAGCCACACTCTCTGCTGGAAGACCTCTACCGACGGACATAACACTAGATTTCGTGAGGTTCACACGGCTGCCCTCAGCAGTCCCGTACTGGTTGATCCATAGCAGTGCCTCCCGCACTTCATCCTCCGGTAGAACCAAGAACAGCACGTCATCTGCATAGGCGTGGCAGATGAAATCATTCCCCCTCATTGTTATCCCTGTCAGTCGGCTCCTCAAACCGTGTAACAGTGGCTCAAGGGCGATGGCGAAAAGCAGCATCGACAGCGTACATCCTTGACGGAGCGACCGCATGACATTAATAGGGCCCGCCACACGGCTATTGACCAGCACTCACGACGTGGCACCTCGGAGGAGCCGCAAGACGATGTGTATAAACCTGTGGGGAAAGGCCATCCGTCGGAGTGCGTTTTCTAGAAAGTCATGACTCACTCTCTCAAAGGCGTGGTCGAAGTCCACTGTCACTAAGGCACCGCGACTGCGGCAGGTCGCGACCAGGGCTATGACGTCACGGCAATTGCTTAGTGACGTCTGAATGTTGCTGTCACCACCAAAGCACGTTTGATCCAGAGAGATGACTTGAGGGATGACGCGCCGAAGGCGAGCGGCAAGAATCCGGGTAAAAATCTTGAAGTCACAATTTAACATGGTCAACAGCAGAGAATGTCCAACTCCCCGACGCCCCTGATGGCTTGGGGACCGGGATAAGCAAGCCTTCTACGAATTCGGGTGGGAGAGGAAGGTTAGCGTTCATCAGTTCTTCACACATCGCAGTCCAGTGTGAGCCCATGATGTCGTGGAATGTGCGGTAAAACTCCAGCAGGAACCCGTCTGGACCTGGGGCTTTGTTCGCCGCACCCTTATGAAGAGCATCGGCGACGTCATCAACCGTAATTGTCGCTATGAGAATCTCCGCAGCAGCCTCGTCCAGGGTAGCTGCCAAGGGGCTCTCCTAGTATACAATAGTGACAGCTTGCGCGCTCTATTGTGCCATCAAGGCGGTGACGCATAAGAGAAATTATCTTTGCCTTAATCCGTTGAATTTCAACCTGTCGTTGAATAGAGGAGGCATGGTTTGAGAGTTCCCGGAGAATTGTGAAATAGTATTCCATGGTATGACGTTGCCACAGCATTTTGTCGCGACTGTAATTTATCATCGAACGACGGAAAGCAGGCTTCGTGCAGTCTAGCCACCACCGGAGTGTTGAAGGATACGCTGGAAGGCGTCTCACGCAGTTGTTCCACGTCGTTTCTACGACCTGCCTGCATTCCGGATCCTTGAGATGGGCGACATTCAGCTTCCACAGGCCTCGACCGCGCCACACCTTCTGCCTCTGGAACTAAACAGTGCAAATGTAGGCGATATGGTCGGAAAAGGAGGTAGGCCATAACTCAGCGTCAAGCGTGGAAGTTACAATTCCTTGTGAAACGTAGACACGATCAAGACGACTTGTTGAATGGCTGGTGACGTACGTATATCCAGGTCGATCACCATGCACGCGGTCCCAAGTATCGGTGAGGTTCAGTTCATGCACGAGCAGCTTGAGATCCTGGCATGTCGTGAAATGGGGATGTTGGTCCTTCTGGGATAACGCACAATTTAAGTCGCCGCCAAGAATAATACGGTCGTAGCGGCCTACCTACAAACAAAGGAGCAACATGTTCTGAGTAGAATCGCGACTGTTCCCGTCGCTTGGCCGTGCCCGAGGGAGCGCAAACATTGATGACTCGGACACCGTGGAAAGTCACAGCAAGGCCCCCTAGCCGATGGTAGGTAAATCACGGCTTCTACCCCAATGCCTTCCTTTAAAAGAGTAGATGTCCCACTGTCACCGTCAGCACACGGCTTGAGGTAGGAAACATAGCCATAGATATTAGGAAACGTCGCCAGGCGAACTTCCTGCAAAAGGGCAACATCGAGGTCCGACGCCCTCAACATTCCACAGAGCAATTGTAGTTTGACAGGGGTGCCAATGGTGTTGACATTCATGGAGCCAATCCGTTAAGCTTGTCGTGGAATTGGGACTACAGGGACGCACATGGAGGCACGAAGAGCAGCAGCGAACAGTAACGTTGTCCCAGTAGGCTGCACATCCCCATCCAGTAACCCTGTCGATTAGTAGTCGTGGGTTGGAGCAGCAGCATTCGCTGATGTCTCAACTGTTGGTGTTTCGTCGTCTACATCGTCAGACCACGCAAAGGTGCGTGAATGGTGTGCGTCCAGTGGAGCACCTGTGGAGTCCAAAGGCGGCGTCACGTCGGCGGTGGAAGAGTGGTGTTGCCACAGCTGCTGTTCAACGTCCATAGATACAACGCCTGGTGCATGCAAAGATGGTTGTACCTTCGACGGGGTGTAGACTGGTGCTTCCACCACGGAATCGTCCATCGAAGGAACACCTTGATAGTTGTGATCCTCATCGTCTTGAGACTGCGTCCTGCAGGTACCAGACGGGGCGATCCGCCGTTTCCGATGTCTCTTCGGAGACCGTTGCTTGCGCACGTGATCTTCAGTGTCCGAAGACGCCTGGGGATCCGGATGTTTAGGCACAAAAGCATCGGTAGGCACAACCATGGAGTCAAGGGCCATCCGCTGTCCGAGAGACTGCTCACCACTGCACATGTCGGGAAGAGGAGGCAAGAGCGTCAGTCCGTCCGCAACAGCCTGGGGCATTACCGTAGACGACGATGTGGCAGCAGTAGGAGGCAGTGGTGATAACGGTCGGGGGTCGTTGTGGAGAACTTCGACAAACGTCAGCAGTAGCGTCGTCGGAGCGGTCGTGGCCGACAGGTCCCCAGGCGGCAACTCTGTGAGTCTGCAGACAGCTGGAACGGAGGTGTCCTCCTTTGTCACATCACGAGCATGTCTTCGGCTGGCCATCATAAATAATAATTGCACGGCAGACACCAATATATAAGTAGGACGGCACATGTTTGGTTAGCTCTATGCGGATCTGTCGTACTCCATCGAGAACAGGGTATGTAGTGAACTGAACCCACTTTTCAGCTGTATGACTAATCACCTTTCCATATGGGCGGAATGCAGATACCACTACCTCTGAAGGCACCTCGCGAGGGAGTTGAAATACACGTATCGTCCGCAGTCTAAATCCTGCATGTTCCACAGTTACGTCACCGATGTGTCCATCAGAGTGACGGAACTTAAGACCACTTCGAGTTTCACTGAGAATTTTGTCACATATGTCTTCGTTAACCAATTTCACGTATACCACACTGCTCACTGTAGACAGGTGGATGCCAACAAGATCGTTGCAATCAATCTTGACTTCATCTCTGATAAACTGTTCGATTTCCAGTGCTTTTGGTCGGGCATGTTCAGGTGCAAAGCTAATCTTTAGTGTCGATTTTCTGTGGGTATAAGCCATTCTGTTGAAGGAAATATAGCGCGCTAAGACGGCAGAATCACGTAAACAACTCCGCGAGCGAGCTGCGCGGCGAGGACGTAAACAAGACGTCCGTGCCTCTAGCGTGCCGTAAGGCGACTGTCTTCAACTGAGCTACCCAAGCACGACTTACAACCCCTCCTCACAGCTTTAATTCCGCCAGTACCTCGTCTCCTACCTTCCAAACTTCACAGAAGCACATAGTTTTAATCTGCCAGCAAGTTTCATTCTCAAAGACATTTGCAGATAATACAAAAAGTTGTACAGGTGCGGTAGAGATAGCTAAAACACACCTATATTACTGTCAGAACCTGGAAGGAGTGAAGCTTAACTCTTTCTGGCTTTCGGTGTTGAAGAGAAACTACATACAAGAATTTATCGCCGTGAGACGATAGCGGCAGTGACAATGGAGAAATTGTGCCAATATACACTGCAAACTAAATTCACTTCAGTCACTGCTACGTCAGTATGTGTACTGATCGTACAACTAAGTCACGACTGATGATGTGCTCCAAAGATTAGGACGTAATTTTAAGATTTTCAAGAGAATCCACCACACCAACATATAAGAGCCAGGAAAAATTTATAGGCGTATGACTTCCAGCCTTGAAAGTTTTTATTCTACAACCGATAAGAATTCCTCACATCGTTCCCCGCAGGAATGATGGATCTATACGTAGTCGTGTGTGTGGCTAGGCACTTCAGTTCGTCAAGTGGCATATTAGTAATCCCAAGGAGTATGGAGATTACAAGCTCGCTTAGTTCAAGATTTTTTTTCGTGACACTTCATAATTTTCACTTCTAGCCTTACCTTCTGCATCTGTACAAGCTATTTTTTACATTGGCACACAATTAACTTTTCATTGGATATCCACTCATAAATCGATGGACAAGTTTTTCCTTAACCGGGGAAAGGGAAGTGTATAAAACCTCCTACAGCGGGTGCGGCTTGGAAAGCAAAGTTTTAATGAAATCTGTATTTTATTTAACGCTGATTTATCGCTAAACGCCGGCCGGAGTGGCCGAGCGGTTCTAGGCGCTGCAGTCTGGAACCGCGCTACCGCTACGGTCGCAGGTTCGAATCCTGCCTCGGGCATGGATGTGTGTGATGTCTTTAGGTTAGTTAGGTTTAAGTAGTTCTAAGTTCTAGGGGACTGATGACCTCAGAAGTTAAGTCCCATAGTGCTCAGAGCCATTTTTTATCGCTAAACATAGTTATGCAGTAAATGGTGGTGGTGGTTGTTGGGATGTTTAAGGGGGACTAAACAGCTAAGGTCATCAGTCCCCCGCAGTAAATGGCTCTGAGCACTACGCGACTTCACTTCTGGGGTCATCAGTCCCCTAGAACTTAGAACTACTTAAACCTAACTAACCTAAGGACATCACACACATCCATGCCCGAGGCAATTCCAACCTGCGACCGTAGCGGTCGCGCGGTTCCAGACTGTAGCGCCTAGAACCGCTCGGCCACCCCGGCCGGCATGCACTAAATGCTACCTAGTAAATGTACCAAATCAGAATCCATTGGATTCAGCACTCATACAGCACAAAGATTTCGCATAGCAAATTCCTCAATTAAAATGTACCGTACTCTTTCTTGTGACAAGTCTATGGAGCCAGAGGTTTCACACATCCTTAACTGCCGATCGTCGAATACTGTATTGTGCATCTTCTCGGCGTTTTCATCAGTGGTTCAGCTGAGTGTCCTTCACTGGCATCAGCATGAAGATAAAATCGGCACGTTTGAATTCAATCACTTATTCCTTAACTGATGAAAGTAAAATAGTACATAACTTAAAAAAAACATCTACGGGTTTGAACGAAAACTCGTCGGCGATAAACTTACCAAAACCAAGGATTTTATGACAGTATGGTATTCCAGTACTCCATCTGAACGAAAGACGCATAATAAGAGTACTTTAAAAAGCCGTGTACGAGAAACCACATCACCTAAACATTACTTAGGTTACTGCACAATACGTACCAATGTAAGGACAAAAACTGTTTAATAGAAATTCCGTTTCTGTGGCAGGCCGAGAAACTTTAACCTTACCCACTAAGAAAACCTATTCCACGGACGTGAATACTTTTCAGTTAACGCGTAGCCAGCTGTGTAGCGTGGAGGCTACAACACCAACAAGTTGGAAAGAAAATAGACGATCAGATTATATGCGGCACGAATGTGTAATAGGTTTATATTCGGCAACCTGCTGAAGCCAGAGCAACGGCGTTGTCACCCACAGTGTATACAGCACACAGCACGCGAGTGGCCACTAATTCACCAGTGACACGTTTATAGCGCATTATCGTTATCAGACTGCTCAGCGAGGTGCGAGAACTGCACGAAAATAAGTTGAGTTCTGCGTGGGGCAGACTTGAAAGCCTCCTATAAGATCTCTTCCACTGCCTATCGATAAAAAAAACAAAGGATGGAAGGAAGGAAAAGCAATATTTAACCTACCGTCGACAATTAGGATATTGGAAACGGTGCACAAGTTCGGATTAGAAAGATAAATCGGCTGCATCCTTTTTAATGGAACCATACCGGCATTCGCCGTAATCTATTTAAGGGAACCACGGTGAGCCCAACTTAGGATGGCAAGATGGTGAGCGCTCAGCTCCTACGAAATGTGTGTGCAGTCCATTAACCACATAACATTTGCGGTATTCCTTTCTCAAAGAAAGTTCCAGTCACGGTGTAGATAAATTGTGTTTTCATTAGTTAATTTCATTTCAGTTAGCAACACAATGTTTTAAGGAGGAGCCAGCTAGGCTGCCGTGTACAAGCGTCACGAGTTTGACGCAACTGTAAGCCTGCTGCGTCATGTAGTATAACAGCATTGCTTCACTCGGCGAGACTCAAGCACGGGGATGCAGACAGGTGCAAACCGCGTCACAGGAAGGGTAATGCGAACGGCGCCTGTGTGATATTCGCAAGTTAAGGACCTTGTGAAAGCCTATCCTCATACAACTTCCTGGGAAGAGCAGCTGCTGCTGGTGTTGTTGATGAAGATGTTGTACGTGACTGCAGGCTTTTTCGGCGTATACCAATGATAAAATCTTCCCAGATGATCAGCCGAGTAGTGGCGTCGCCTTGCTACAACGTTTCACTGAGTTTCGCACCCATCGTATTCAGACGACGCCCCTACTGGGCTGATCACCCGAGAAGATTTTATCGATGATGATGATGATGATGATGGTGGTGGTGGTGGTGGTGGTGGTTGTGGTGGTGGTGATGATGGTGATGTTGGTGACGTTGACGACGACGACGTTGTTGTCTCCAGTCCGAAAACGTGTTTGATGCAGCTCTCAATGCTACTCTAAGCTGTGAAGGGCTCTTCGTCTACGTATAACTACAGCAATGCAAATACACTTTAACGTCTTTATTGTACTCAGGCCTCACTCGTCTCTCCATTACCAAATTGCTGATTCCTTGATGTCTCGGGATGTTTCCTATAAACCGATCCCTTCTTATGGTCAAGGCGCACTACAAACTTCTTTCCTCTCCAGTTCGAGCCCATACCTCCTCATTATCTATCTGATTTACCAACCTAATTTTCGGCGTTCTCCTGTAGCACCACATTTTTAAAACTTCTATTCTCTTCATGTCTGGACTGTTTATCGTCCACGTTTCGCTTCCGTATGTGAGGTAACTGGCGAGTTGAGGCGCCCTGGAAATATTTTAAGTTCAGAGTTGGCGGCCACCGCTCACGCTGCTCGGCTTGCCATGCCTCGTTAGCAACCGCGTGATACCGCACAACGGCCGGACCACGTGGTCCGGCCGAGTGAGTGGGTGGAAATTCCATGGTGACGCTGTGTCGATGAAGGAGACATGCCGGGAGTGACAAAGATGGCGGACTTTGTGAAACCTTAATGGCAGACACTTAACAGTTCGTATAGAAATTAATAGTAGCCAGACGAATCATGATACCTCAAAAAGAAACATGTACATTACCATTATCTGCACGACGATTCTGATGGTGTAATCAGATTTTCAATATCTTTATTAGTTTCAAGTTTAGTCTCTGACGATAAATTATACAAGTAACAACAAACGAATTTCGAAAACCTAAACGGTTCATCCGATTTTGTCGATCGATGTGTCTTTAGAAAGCTATTAGTGTAAACCTAAATTGGTATAAATTACAGGCATGTAACTTAATTAGTACATGAGTTATTGGAAGTCAAAGTGGCCGATTACTATCGACCGCATCAGGCCATAAGTACTCCACAGTTACACGAAAAAATGGTAGCAGCATGCTTATAAATATATTTATTCGTCTATGTCTTTGTTTATATCCGATATATACTAATCAAGAAGAAATTGGTCAAATATTTGCTGTGTTTAGACAGCACAGAGACATTAGGCTACAGGCCTACTTTGTTTCTGTTCCCATGATATATGTTTATTTAATTTGTTTATGTATTTAATAATGTGTGTTAGAGCGTGTTTATGGTCCAGCCGTAGGACTATTTACTTAATTTCAAGTTATTACATGTAAATCCAGCATTTCGAATGTGTTTCATTATGTTTGTGAGAGTGCGTTGGCTTCAAGACTAGGCGGGTGCACTTTAACCAATCACAGCGCTCGTTACTACAGCAGGCGACTACCGAAGTGGCGGAGGACTGGTAAGTGAGGGAGCGACAGACGCACGGTTGCATATATATTTTGTAACTACCATTAAGCCCTCTAGTACCCAGTATTTTGACTCAACTATGAATATGTATGTCCAACTCAGTACAAATCTTCCGCGCGTTTCGAGCATTAATTGCCAGCGATTCTACAAATGCAGATTTAGCATTACTGAGCGCAATTTTAAATACTGTGATTCTTTAAAGTTTAATTCTGATCTACAGTTCGAGGAATAATAATTTGGCATTTTTTCCTGATTATTTTTGTTGCTATCCAACAGGTACTGCTCCATCGTCAGGAGTGTTCTTTCTGTTTGATATTTTTAATTTTCAGTGAAAATATAACAATATTGGTATACAAATAAAAAACTCTTTATAATAACTCGTTGAATACTACTGATTTAATCATAAGAAGGATTTAACTTCAGCTTTTTATACCTAAATAGTGACTTTCATATAATTTACATTAATAATATAAAAATAAGTACTTGACTTATACTAATTAAATATGTTTACCATTTCGGTATTAAATCAATGTACCTATAAAGCATTGACTTGATACCTGTCAATCAATTGTGATGCAATACGTTTTGCGTAATTCCTATCAAATTTAGCTTTTGGCACACCATTGTGGCACTATAAATTCTCAGACTCATCGAATCAGCTATATCAAATACGCAATTTCAGAATCTTGCCCCCCTCTTGGACAAATTTCTTAGGAGGCATACGAATAGCTAGTTCGGTCCCCGAGACTAAGTTCGATTGAACATAGAGGAATCATTAAGTCGAACGTTTGAAGTCCGAACACCGCCACCCCAGACCACTGCTGACGTAGTACCTGCCCTTGTCCACTAACAGCCAGGCATTACCACAAACCAAAGCATGCTTTCCTGCTGCTCTGCATCCTGTATTGGCATGCAAGAGTATAATACCCCGTACTGATTCCTGTGTTTGCCATCAGTAGAGAGGCACTGCGCGTGGGAAGTGTCAGTCACAGCTAGAGGTCCGCTTTCTAGTACACCTTGTATCCGTATAATTATTTCAAAGAGTCACAATGATGCCAATGCGCCTTTTAGTGCACGCATCGTCCCCCTGCCTCATGCTCTGTGGATCTGAATATCACTTAACTCACGGTCATGACTTTCTACTCACCAGAATTGGATCTCGAAGTAAATTGATTCTAAATACCATTTCCTGACGCAGTCTGATGCAAACAAAGATGGTAGTGGCTGGAAATTCTATACACGTCACATGTAAGTTCAGTGTTTTCTTGTGATTCCGTCCAATAATTAAAAGATGCTCCTTAACAGTTGACGATGTAAGGCGGACTGAAGTGTAATCGTATGCCAATGCGTCTAACCAGTAGCTCTGGTAATTTTACATATACAAGACATTCCAGCCCTCTTAACTCACGTGTTTTACTTTTATGTTTAGATGTGCGACGCTTCCAATTTTATAATCTTTTGTTTCGGTAGTCATTTCCCCTAACTCCCCCCCTCACGTTCCAATATCACCATAATTCGAGTCAGTATAAGTAAGTTAAATAATTTCCTGGTAGCAACATTTGCTGCAACGTAGGATGAGTAAACAGTTCTCTGCTTTGAATGATTGGAAGCTAATTTACACACACAGTCTCGACGTTAAAGGGAGTCTAACTCTACTTTCGTAATCTATGCCTCCTTGTCTCTGGTGTTAGTCTTGATTTCTCTCTTACTGGTTAGCAAGAACTTCCCTACTTACGTTGTCGCTTAAGACTTAGTGTTCTTGATGTCAAACTACAAGGTATGAAATAAATAAATAGGGATTCTATACCAGTTTATACCATTTCAGTTCTTCACAAAATTCGTTACAATGATTTTTAAACTGTAAACCAAAGGATAAATATGAATACTGGTTTAATATTTGGTGTGAGAATTCGTCAGTGATGCCCACTTACGTTGGACATCGTTAGCTCTCGAAATAATTGTGATTATTTCTTACTTGAACCAACAGTACTCTTCTCAGACGAACTCACGCCCAATTATGACGTAAACGGTAGCTTACCTGAAACAGAAAAAGAAAACACGTTGACTATAATGAAAACTTTTTATTCATTATGAGAATGTAATGGAATGTATTAGAGACGAATTAGCACTATTTAAGATAGCAGCGAAATACAGGGTGTCCGAAAAGACTTTCCCTGATTACATAAATTGATAGCTCAGGCTAGAAGTAAGAAACAAATATGAAACTTATGTCGAATTGTTTACAACTATCAAAGTTTTTTTCTGCTTTAGTTTCGCAGTACGTAAGTAGTGGATGAGGTGCAGTGCCCAAGAAGCCATGTTAACCAATCAGGAGAAGGCACAGTGTGTCCTGTGGTACCATGAGACACGATCACCAACCACAGTGCAGAGACACTTCCAGACAACATTTGGAAGGAATCCACCTGATGTCAAGAGCATTAAAGCCTGGTATGAGAAGTTCAAGAACACTGGATCGGTTGCTGACCTTCCGAGGTCTGGTCGACCAAGAACCTCAGCAGACAGGGTGGAAGCTGTAAGGCAGTCTTTTCTGCGAAGTCAGAAGAAATCGGCGCGCAGGGCCTCACGTGAATTACAGTTGCCAAAAAGCTCTCTCCATGACATTTTACACAAACGTTTATTGTTTCGTGCAAATCGTTTAGGCCTTGTTGCCCGATGACAGTACACGTCTATATGACTTTGCGGTCGAAATGCTATCACGTATTGAGGACCATGATGGTTATCTCAGCGAATTGCCTTTTCCGACGAAGCGACCTTTTCTGTCAGTGGAGTAGTGAATCGCCATTTGGGTTTCACAACCCCCTGGCGAGGTCATGGAGTGCACCAGAGGCAGTCCAAAGGTGAATGTTTGGTGCGCGCTATTGCACGATCGAACTATCGGGCCAATCTTCTTCGCTCAGGCTACCATCACATCTGCAGTGTATCTGGACATGTTGCAACTGTATGCTGTTCCTCAGCTGCTTCAGTATCACCCCGATGAATTGTTTCAGCAAGACGGTGCACCGCCTCATTGGGGTTTCGACGTCCGTGCCTATCTCGATATGACCTTTCCTGGGCGATGGATTGGTCGTGATGGGCCAAATGTTTGGCCTCCACGCTCTCCTGCCGTAACCACATCAGACTTATTTTTATGGGGTTATGTCAAGGACGAGGTCTACCGAACACGTGCACCAGATCTTAAAACCTGCGGCAACGGATAACCACAGTCGTTGAATCGATCCCTCCAGTGATGTTGGCTAATGTGTGGACGGAAATTGAATATCGCCTAGATGTGCTGCGTGCTACCAAGGGTTCAAAAATGGTTCAAATGGCTCTGAGCACTATGGGACTTAACATCTGCCGGCCGCGGTGGTCTAGCGGTTCTAGGCGCTCAGTCCGGAACCGCGTGACTGCTACGGTCGCAGGTTCGAATCCTGCCTCGGGCATGGATGTGTGTGATGTCCTTAGGTTAGTTAGGTTTAAGTAGTTCTACGTTCTAGGGGACTGATGACCACAGATGTTAAGTCCCATAGTGCTCAGAGCCATTTGAACCATTTGAACTTAACATCTGAGGTCATCAGTCCCCTAGAACTTAGAACTGCTTAAACCTAACTAACCTAAGGACATCACACACATCCATGCCCGAGGCAGGATTGGAACCTGCGACCGTAGCAGTCGCGCGGTTCCGGACTGAAGCGCCTAGAACCGCTCGGCCACCGCGGCCGGCTGCTACCAAGGGTGCTCATGTGGAAGTTTACTGACGTGTGAAAAAAACTGATAGTTTGTAAACAATTAGGCACCAGTTTCATATTTGTATCTTACTTCTAGCCTGAGTTATCAGTTTATGTAATCAGGGAAAGACTTTTCGGACACCCTGTATAATATGTGCACGTCCGTCGCGTGAAAAGGGGAGAAGTGTGTGTGTGTGTGTGTGTGTGTGTGTGTGTGAGAGAGAGAGAGAGAGAGAGAGAGAGAGAGAGCCGCAAATCACACAGTGCAAAAAGGAAGCATCTGGGAAGGGCCGCGGTTGGCGTCATTCCATGAAGGCGTAGCGTTACAGAGAAACACGCGCACACCAACATAAGAGAAGGAGCTGGAGCTGGATCACGGCAGTTCAGACGACGTATACTTTGTTTTCAACAAGCTTGCGGTTACTTTCCGGGTATTACGCATGCACTTAGTTCAGCACACAAACAACAAAATTTGCTGTAAACACATGATAGTACAATCAGGAATGAACACAGCAACCAGTCGCGTATCAATCTGTATTTTATTGCAGATCTAGCTACAATTCAACTGATCAGTGCGTTTAGCAGCAAGTCATATAGATCCAGAAAGCATGTACGTACACATTTTGTTAAAATGACAAAACTGTCCATAGCTCACTTCACACTGAGGCTGCTGTTTATAAGCCTTTACTGCCACCATAGTGACACTTTACTACTAACGCACTGATGATGGCTATACTGTAGCTGAAATCTAGCTCCATCTGCAATAAAATACAGACTGACACGCGACTGTTTGCTGTGGCCATCCTTTATGATAATCATTTCACAGTCGCTGAGCACAACGATTCCTAATGGAATCCGACCGTCATGATAGTGTTCGACAGCTTGAGCCTCAATCGCGGAGAAGGAACAGAAGAACTCCCTTTTTTTGAAGTACAACTTCTGTACGGATATTTATAGCAGACGATATTTTGTCCCATTAAAATATTTACTACCTCATATCCAATTAACAACAAGGGCAAGAGAAAAAGGTTCTTGAATAGCAGCAAAAGACTGTTTAGGTAAGCAATCTACATCTGCATCTGCGTGATTACTTTGCTATTCACAATAAAGTGCCTGGCGGAGGGTTCAATGAACCACCCTCAAGCTGTCTCTCTACCGTTCCACTATGGAACGGCACGCGGAAAAAACGAGCACTTAAATTTTTCTGTGCGAGCCTTGATTTCTCTTATTTTATCGTGATGATCATTTCTCCCTATGTAGGTGAATGCCAACAGAATGTTTTCGCATTCGGAGGAGAAAACTGGTGATTGAAATTTCATGAGAAGATCCCGTCGCAACGAAAAACGCCTTTGTTTTAATGATTGCCACTCCAATTCACGTATCATGTCTGTGACACTATCTCCCCTATTTCGCGACAATACAAAACGAGCTGCCCTTCTTTGTACTTTTTCGATGTCATCCGTCAGTCCCACATGATGCGGATCCCACACCGCACAGCAATACTCCAGAATAGGACGGACAAGCGTGGTGTAAGCAGTCTCTTCAGTAGACCTGTTGCACCTTCTAAGTGTTCTGCCAATGAATCGCAGTCTTTGGTTTGCTCTAGCAACAATATTATCTACGTGATCGTTCCTATTTAGGTTATTTGTAATTGTAATCCCAAAGTATTTAGATGAATTTACAGCCTTCAGATTTGTGTGACTTATCGCGTAATCGAAATTTAGCTGATTTCTTTTAGTAGTCATGTGAATAACTTCACACTTTTCCTTATTCAGGGTCAACTGCCACTTTTCGCACCATGCAGATATCTTATCTAAATCATTTTGCAAGTCGTTTTGATCATCTGATGACTTTACAACACGGTAAATGACAGCATCATCTGCAAACAATCTACGACGGCTACTCAGATTGTCTCCTATGTCGTTAATATAGATTAGGAACAACAGAGGGCCTACAACACTTCCTTGGGGAACGCCGGATATTACTTCTGTTTTACTCGATTACTTTCCGTCTATTACTACGAACTGTGACCTTTCTGACAGGAAATCACGAATCCAGTCGCACAACTGAGGCGATACTCCGTATGCACGCAGTTTGGTTAGAAGACGCTTGTGAGGAACGGTGTCGAAAGCCTTCTGGAAATCTAAAAATATGGAATCAATTTGACATCCCCTGTCGATAGCACTCACTTCATGAGTATAAAGAGCTAGTTGTGTTTCACAAGAACGATATTTTCTGAAACCGTGCTATGTGACAATAAATCGTTTTCTTCGACGTATTTCATAATGTTCGAATACAGAATATGTTCAAAAATGGTTCAAATGGCTCTGAGCACTATGGGACTTAACATCTATGGTCATCAGTCCCCTAGAACTTAGAACTACTTAAACCTAACTAGCCTAAGGACATCACACAACACCCAGCCATCACGAGGCAGAGAAAATCCCTGACCCCGCCGGGAATCGAACCCGGGAACCCGGGCGTGGGAAGCGAGAACGCTACCGCACGACCACGAGATGCGGGCACAGAATATGTTCCCAAACCCTACTGCAAATCGACGTTAGTGATATAGGCCTGCAATTAAGCGGATTACTCCTACTTCCCTTTTTGGGTATTGGTGTGACTTGAGCAATTATCCAGTCTTTAGGTACGGATCTTTCTGTGAGCGAGTGGTTGTATATAATTGCTAAATATGGAACTATTTTATCAGGCATACTCTGAGAGGAACCTGACTGGTATACAATCTGGACCGGAGGCCTTTATTAAGTGATTTAAGCTGCTTCCTTACTCCGAGGATATCTACTTCTATGTTTCTCATCCTGGCAGTTGTTCTTGATTGGAATTCAGAATATTTACTTCGTCTTCTTTGGTGAAGGAGTTTCGGAAAACCGTGTTTAATAACTGTGCTTTAGTGGCACTGTCATCAGTGACTTCATCGTTGTTATCGCGCAGTGAAGGTATTGATTGCGTTTTGCCACTGGTGTGCTTTATGTATGACCAGAATCTCTTTGGGTTTTCTGTCAGATATCAAGAAAGAATTTCGTTGCGGAAATTATTAAAAGCATCTCAAATTAAAGTACGCACCATATTTCGAACTTCTGTAAAACTTTGCCAATCTTGGGGATTTTGCGTTCTTTTAAATTTGGCATGCTTTTTTTGTTGCTTCTGCTACAACGATCTGATCCGTTTTGTGTACCGTGGGGGGGGGGGGGGGGGATCAGTACCATCACTTATTAATTTATGTGGTACATATCTCTCAATTGCTGTCGATACTATCTCTTTCAAAACATTCCACAACTTTTCTACACTTTCATGATCAGATCGGAGGGAGTGAAGAGTGTCTCTTAAACAGGTGTTAACAGCATTTTTATCAGCTTTTTAAAATAGATATACACTACTGGCCATTAAAATTGCTACACCACGAATATGACGTACTACGTACGCGAAATTTAACCGACAGGAAGAAGATGCTGTGAAATGCAAATGATCAGCTTTTCAGAGCATTCACACAAGATTGGCGCCGGTGGCGACACCTACAACGTGCTGACATGAGGAATGTTTCCAACCGATTTCTCATACACAAACAGCAGTTGACCGGCGTTGCCTGGTGAAACATTGTTGTGATGCCTCGTGTAACGAGGAGAAATGCGTACCACCACGTTTCCGACTTCGATAAAGATTGGATTGTAGCCTATCGCGATTGCGGTTTATCGTACCGCGACATTGCTGCCCGCGTTGGTCGAGATCCAATGACTGTTAGCAGATTATGGAATCGGTGGGTTCAGGAGGGTAATACGGAACGTCGTGCTGGATCCCAACGGCCCCGTATCACTAGCAGTCGAGATGACAGGCATCTTATCCGCATGGCTGTAACAGATCGTGCAACCACGTCTCGATCCCTGAGTCAACATATGGGGACGTTTACAAGACAACAACCATCTGCACGAACAGTTCGACGACGTTTGCAGCAGCATGGACTATCAGCTCGGAGACCATGGCTGCGGTTACCCTTGACGCTGCATCACAGACAGGAGCGCCTGCGATGGTGTACTCAACGACGAACCTGGGTTCACGAATAGCAAAATGTCATTTTTTCGGATGAATCAAGGTTCTGTTTACAGCATCATGACGGTCGCATCCGTGTTTGGCGACATCGCGGTGAACGCACCTTGGCAGCTTGTCTTCGTCATCGTCGTACTGGCGTATCACCCGGCGTGACGATATGGGGTGCCATTGGTTACACGTCTCGGTCACCTCTTGTTCGCATTGACGGCACTTTGAACAGTGGACGTTACATTTCAGATGTTTTACGACCCGTGGCTCTACCCTTCATTCGATCCCTGCGAAACCCTACATTTCAGCAGGATAATGCACGACCGCATGTTGCAAGTCCTGTACGGGCCTTTCTGGATACAGAAAATGTTCGACTGCTGCCCTGGCCAGCACATTCTCCAGATCTCTCACCAATTGAAAACGTCTGGTCAATGGTGGCCGAGCAACTGGCTCGTCACAATACGCCAGTCACTACTCTTGATGAACTGTGGTATCGTGTTGAAGCTGCATGGGCAGCTGTACCTGTACACGCCATCCAAGCTCTGTTTGACTCAATGCCCAGGCGTATCAAGGCCGTTATTACGGCCAGAGGTGGTTGTTCTGGGTACTGATTTCTCAGGATCTATGCACCCAAACTGCGTGGCAGTTCTAGTATAATATATTTGTCCAATGAATACCCGTTTATCATTTGCATTTCTTCTTGGTGCAGCAATTTTAATGGCCAGTAGCGTACTTTGCGTTTCTTTTTGATGGTTGTAGGTGTTACGGTATTGTGTGTTTGTGTGTGTATGTGTGTGTGTATTTTTTTTTCCGAGCACGAGGATGAATTATAGGGACTGCCCGAGCCATCAGTCACCAGCTCTCAATATTATTGAGCCCTTGTGGTCTATTTCGGAGAGAAGGCTGCGTGATCGCTATCCACTTCCATAATCGTTACCTGAACGTGCCACTGATTTTCGTCCCTTGCAAACCACACAGGACCTGAAATTTATCCAATCCGAGGCGACTGGAAACTGATCTGCATATCAGCGACTTTCCTACACCGTATTAGGAATGTTAACGAGTTATATTTTTGGTGTTTCCATATTTTTCTCCACCCTCTGTATGTCGGCTATCTTTGGCTTGTGTCTGATTTGAGTAGACAATATACGAAGAGTCACGAGTTTCGTACCCAGCTGTGAGTCTGTTTGGGCTTTTAGTCTATATGCCTTCCGTCACAGTGGCTATGTCTGACTCTAACCTCATAACCGTAGATGCTCTTCCGCCTGTCTATTAAGATGGGCTTTACATAACACGATGAGTGTATGTGTCGGGAGGGTGGGGGGAGGGGTGTGTATTTGTGTTTCTGGGTAATCGACCGGACTCTGTAGGTGGGAAGAAACGAAGGAAACAGGCACTCTTCTTAGCTTCATGCTCCATCAATGTCCAGAGATAGTTTACTAGCTCATGCTGAACAAGAATGGAGAATGATTTTGACTGTGAGTTTATTTGAGGCGTTAGCATGAATTGCTTTAGAAATATAGTGGCCGGCCGGGTTGGCCGAGCGGTTCTAGGCGCTTCAGCCTGGAACCGCGCGACCGCTACGGTCGCAGGTTCGAATCCTGCCTCGGGCATGGATGTGTGTGATGTCCTTAGGTTAGTTAGGTTTAAGTAGTTCTAAGTTCTAGGGGACTGATGACATCAGATGTTAAGTCCCATTGTGCTCAGAGCCATTTGAACCAAATATAGTGGTCAGGCGGTTGTTTGCACCTCACTTCTCCCATATTAGAAAATGGTTCAAATGGCTCTGAGCACTACGGGACTTAACTTCTGAGGTCATCAGTCCCCTAGAACTTAGAACTACTTAAACCTAACTACCCTAAGGACATCACACACATCCATGCCCGAGGCAGGATTCGAACCTGCGACCGTAGCGGTCGCGCGGTTCCAGACTGTAGCGCCTAGAACCGCTCGGCCACACCGGCCGGCCCCATATTAGAATCTGTTACGTACGATATATGCAGGTGAGTCAGAAGGAAAGGTACATGTTTCTAAGAGTGATAGTCTTGGTGACTCTGTACACAATACTTCAAATGAACATATGCTCTTTTCTTACCCGTATCCGACCTACAGGTGTTTGAAATTCACCGGCGTCAGTCGCATGTCCTTCAAAAACACTCACATGCAAATACAACCAGTGCGAAATCAGGCTGCATAATGTTGTTTTTACTGCCCATTTGACTGCGCACTTCATTTGCGCACTATAGCACTAGTGACACAGTACTTCACTGAAACATATCCTGGGCGTTGAATCGGTCGCCGTGGAGTCTTTTCTCAGCCACCGACGTCACTCCATTAGATGACTGTTGGTGGGGTTGGCTCAAGAGCGGAGTCTACAAGCGCAGAGTGGACACAAAGCACAAAAGAGGTACTTCTCGCTCGTGTTTTACATGCGTGTGCTCAAGTAAAGGGCAGTGCGAAGGAGCTCAGGTCAGCAACACAGCAGCTGTCTAAAAGAGCTGCAAAATGCACTGCAGTTGGCGGTGGACGTTTTGAACATCTACTGTGACGAAATGTACACAATTAAACAAAATATTAGATCATAATGTTTCATTTAATATCACCTGCACTTGTTAAGTCCCAACTATCTTAGTTTTCATTAGTTACCGCGGAAACGTTTAAGAACAGGGCATAAGTTCATACGACTTTTTTTGTTCAGAATCATTAATACTGTCACCCCTCAAGTCATGTACCTTTCCTCCTGACTCACCTTGTAATTAAATGGTATATTTACAGTAGATAAGCATGTGTTGGTCTAGTAAAGTCAAGCCATGGGATAATAAGGTGACGTTTCTCCTTAGTCGAAAAAAATGGTTCAAATGGCTCTGAGCACTATGGGACTTAACAGCTATGGTCATCAGTCCCCTAGAACTTAGAACTACTTAAACCTAACTAACCTAAGCACACCACACAACACCCAGTCATCATGCTTAGTCGAAAGAATAAGTGCTCCTCCATATTGGAAAACCAGTTCCTACCGGATATATGTGCCACTAACCTCCCAATGCATACGCAGTGGTTTATGCAGGATGGGCCTCAGCCATATGTAGCAACGCTGTTTGAATTCCTGGCATGAAACAAATGTTTGGAAATCAGAAGTGGCTCGCTTTCGTTAGCGTCATATTTATGGAGGCATCTGAAGTTCTGACAACCCCAACGTCAGCTCTACGATATATTTTCCACTGTAATTTAACTTCTTGAAAGTTTTGTGAAGATGAGTACACGAAATCTTGAAAATCTGCACAAAATCAGTGGTGCTGGATGTCTCGAGTAGTTATAGCAACAAAACAGTGCTAACAGTAAACATATTCTGCTTGAACACCAAGTCTCCGTCCATCTATCTTCAGAAGTCACGGAGATGAGTGTGTTTAGACAGGACGAAAAGGAATTAAGTCTAAAGCGAAGTGGACCCTTATTGCGTTTGCCTTTCTGAATGTTCTAACAGTAAGTGGTGCTTAACTACAGGATGCTGTTTTTAATTTCGATGAATGATGCACAGTAACTTACCGTACGGAATAACTAGATTGATACGGTATTTTGAAGCAGTTGTGATTACTTTTTTTTAATTTGGTAATCTGGAATACCGTACTGTCATAAAATCCTTGGTCGCTTCATCATGAACGGAAATTCATCCGAATTTGATAAAGGTTTACAAGAAACTTGCTCCTTCTAATTCAACAGTTAAGAAGTGCGTAGCTATATTAAAACGTATTTCCCTTTGAGATGTGCCGACCGGAGTGGCCGTGCGGTTCTAGGCGCTACAGTCTGGAACCGGTCGACCGCTACGGTCGCAGTTTCGAATCCTGCCTCGGGCATGGATGTGTGTGATGTCCTTAGGTTAGTTAGGTTTAATTAGTTCTAAGTTCTAGGTGACTGATGACCTCAGAAGTTAAGTCGCACAGTGCTCAGAGCCATTTTGAACCTTTGAGATGTCCCACGCAGACAACAACCGTAGATGAAAACACAGGAGCAAGGAAGGACGATTATGGTTGAACATCCCGTCGACAACAAGATCATTAGAGACAGACAAAAACAGAGAGAACGTGCACAATATAGAACCGGACGAACTGTGATAAAAGTTGTACATAAAATAGTTGATTCAGTTGATTCCACAGGCATATAAGAGTCAACAATGCGACAGATCTACCCAGAAAATGTTCCGCGCTGCATTTGTTGAATCCCGATCAAAGGCAAGTATTGAAACTAATGTCTCAGCAATGTCTGAATCGCTGTACAGAGAATCCAACTGATTTAGTGCGCCGATGCATTACCGTAGATAGAATGTGAGTCGACAGCTCTCCGCCAGAAAGGGAACGCAATCTATTCGAGGATGCAAAAGGGACTCTCCTCATTACCTACCAAATGTAAAACAACTGACCAGTTCGACGCAAGACTTCTGGGTGATATAGATAAAAATACGCGAAGAAATGAAGAATATCATTCGTGAGGAGAATGCATACATCCTTAAAAGCGCTTAGGCAGTTAGAAACTGGAAGCATTTTAAGTACGATTTGTTGGAACATCCATCCAATCCAACACCAATTAAAGAACTTTGCGACTGGAAACATCTGAGCCCGATACGAATAAGATAAGGCAATCTTAGGTTAGTATTTTGCAGGCTTTCCTGAATCGCACTTGGTAATGGAATTTACTCACTGGCAAAACGTCGGTGGTAGGTCCCTGACTGAAAGGGGGACTTTGAGAACAAGGGTCCTGTCGTCTTTGAACACAGAAACACTATTGGGGAACAACAATTGTGCCATGGGATGGACCCAATCAGCCAAAATGGTCACACAGTCCTTGGCATCTAAATCTGCATCTACATATATACTCCGCCAGCCACCAAGCGGTGTGTGGCGGAAGGAACAAGTCATCTGTATTTTTAAGAGGTTTTGCAGTAACGTTTCGTTAATTCACCCAGAAAGTAAGTGGTAAGACAATGCTAACCCATGTGAAGTACACTCAGTTTGCAAGTAAACGATGTTAAGTACTCAAATGGTTCAAATGGCTCTGAGCACTATGGGACTTAACTGCTGAGGTCATCAGTCCCCTAGAACTTAGAACTACTTAAACCTAACTAACCTACGGACATCACACACATCCATGCCCGAGGCAGGATTCGAACTTGCGACCGCAGCAGTCGCGCGGTTCCAGACTGAAGCGCCTAGAACCAAAGTACTCATTGACGAGCTTTTAAGAATAAGATTTTGGGCAGGATTTACCATTTTAAACATACACTGTCATTGTTAATATACTAGAAAAGAATTACTTATCTGAATAAAAAATGTAATTGGAACATCTTAATGGTAAGATTTTACTAAAACTTTACTGCTCAGTTTCAGAAAACAACCAACTTGTTTCTTACCATTGTTTACAGCGGAGATATTCATTATTATAAAAAAAAATGTGTGTGAAATCTTATGGGACTTAACTGCTAAGGTTATCAGTCCCTAAGCTTACACATTACTTAACCTAAATTATTCTAAGGACAAACACACACACCCATGCCCGAGGGAGGACTCGAACCTCCGCCGGGACCAGCCGCACATTATTATAAAGTCAGTACGGAATTACTAACATTATTTAGTAGTAGTAGTAGCAGTGGGACCAACAACTCGATTTCACAATCAAGTGGAGATTAATTAACTTGTAACTCAATGTGATGGACGGAAACAGCGCATCATTATTCAATATATTATGACATTTCTTGCAGTAGTAATTCGAGGGACAGAACGTGTTTGTATCTACTCGAGAAATGTGTGTGGGACACTGAATGTCAGCGCTGCCAAGCTTGTTGCGTCAGTCAGCCTGTTGCGTTCGCACTGTTTACAAATACTCACTGCACGCGGTTTCCTTACCCCACTGCAGTCTGACGAGCAGGCGCGGTACGCAAACATTTCATTCTGAATAGAAATGAATTTATGAATTCACGAAAACATCTCTGTTCTCCTAAAGATATGTACAACTAGACAAAAGGAACAATGAGTAGAGTTCAACCTTCCGTCGTCATCGAGATCGATAACGGTATTAGTTGCATAGGGATGGAGGAAAGCCAGCCGTTATGGCCGAGCGGTTCTAGGCGTTTCCGTACGGAACCGCGCGACCTCTACGGTAGCAGATTCGAATCGTGCCTGGGGCATGGATGTGTGTGATGTCCTAAGGTTAGTTAGGTTTAAGTAGTTCTAAGTTCTAGGGGACTCATGACCTCAGATGTTAAGTCCCATAGTGCTCAGAGCCATTTGAAAATTTTTAAAAAATTTTTTTTGATGAAGTAAAGAAATAGGTGTCGCTTTAAGGAATGATGCAATTTTGAGAAAACACGAAACACTTCTCCTTAACGGTAGGGTGATGATTCGAGCCCCGCTACTAATACCAGTCCTCACTACCTGAACAAGTCTACCACCTTACTCCCCAACGGAATGTAATTTAAGTATTAATTGTCGCAGGAGGCTCGTACAAACATACCGTCTCACGAACTCCCGTACGGAGGACATAGTAATACGCACCACTGTCGTAGAGAAGCAGCTGAAAGAGTTGAAAATAAGTAAGTCGCTACGTCCGGATGGAATCCCAGTTCGGTTTTACGAAGAGCACTCTACGAAATTGGCTCCATTTATCGCGAACGTCTCGCCAAAGCACACAGTAACAAGCGACTGAAAAAAAGCGTAGGTGACTCATGTATACAGGGTGTTACAAAAAGGTACGGCCAAACTTTCAGGAAACATTCCTCACACACAAAGAAAGAAAATATGTTATGTGGACATGTGTCCGGAAACGCCTTCTTTCCATGTTAGAGCTCATTTTATTACTTCTCTTCAAATCACATTAATCATGGAATGGAAACACACAGCAACAGAACGTACCAGCGTGACTTCAAACACTTTGTTACAGGAAATGTTCAAAATGTCCTCCGTTAGCGAGGATACATGCATCCAACCTCCGGCGCATGGAATCCCTGATGCGCTGATGCAGCCCTGGAGAATGGCGTATTGTATCACAGCCGTCCACAATACGAGCACGAAGAGTCTCTACATTTGGTACCGGGGTTGCGTAGACAAGAGCTTTCAAATGCCCCCATAAATGAAAGCCAAGAGGGTTGAGGTCAGGAGAGCGTGGAGGCCATGGAATTGGTCCGCCTCTACCAATCCATCGGTCACCGAATCTGTTGTTGAGAAGCGTACGAACACTTCGACTGAAATGTGCAGGAGCTCCATCGTGCATGAATCACATGTTGTGTCGTACTTATAAAGGCACATGTTCTAGCAGCACAGGTAGAGTATCCCGTATGAGATAACGTGCTCCATTGAGCGCAGGTGGAAGAACATGGAGCCCAATCAAGACATCACCAACAATGCCTGCCCAAACGTTCACAGAAAATCTGTGTTGATGACGTGATTGCACAGTTGCGTGCGAATTCTCGTCAGCCCACACATGTTGATTGTGAAAATTTACAATTTGATCACGTTGGATTGAAGCCTCATCCGTAAAGAGAACATTTGCACTGAAATGAGGATTGACACATTGTTGGATGAACCATTCGCAGAAGTGTACCCGTGGAGACGAATCAGCTGCTGATAGTGCCTGCACACGCTGTACATGGTACGGAAACAACTGGTTCTCCCGTAGCACTCTCCATACAATGACGTGGTCAACGTTACCTTGTACAGCAGCAACTTCTCTGACGCTGACATTAGGGTTATCGTCAACTGCACGAAGAATTGCCTCGTGCATTGCAGGTGTCCTCGTCGTTCTAGATTTTCCCCAGTCGCGAGTCATAGGCTGGAATGTTCCGTGCTCCCTAAGACGCCAATCAATTGCTTCGAACGTCTTCCTGTCGGGACACCTTCGTTCTGGAAATCTGTCTGGATACAAACGTATCGCGCCACGGCTATTGCCCCGTGCTAATCCATACATCAAATGGGCATCTGCCAACTCCGCATTTGTAAATATTGCACTGACTGCAAAACCACGTTCGTGATGAACACTAACCTGTTGATGCTACGTACTGATGTGCTTGATGCTAGTACTGTAGAGCAATGAGTCGCATGTCAAAACAAGCACCGAAGCCAACATTACCTTCCTTCAATTGGGCCAACTGGCGGTGAATCGAGGAAGTACAGTACATACTGACGAAACTAAAATGAGCTCTAACATGGAAATTCAGCGTTTCCAGACACATGTCCACATAACATCTTTTCTGAAGTTTGGCCGTACCTTTTTGTAACACCCTGTATAAGAGTGGTAAACGAATGGACCAGTAAAATTACAGACCAATATCCTCAACACCGATTTGCTGCAGAATGCTTGAACATATTCTCAGTTAGCACTTAAGTAGTTTCCTTGAGACGGAAAAGCTTCTGTCCATAAATCAGTATGGATTTAGAAACAATCGCTCGTGCGAAACTCAGCTTACCCTTTCCTCGCACAACACTGCGAACCATTGCAACAGGCAGATTATATACTCCTACATTTCCGAAAAACGTTTGACACGGTTCCCTGCTGCAGAATGTTAACAAAGGTACGAGCATACTGAATAGGTTTCGACGACTTCTAAGTAATAGAACCCAGTACGTTGTCCTCGACGGCGAATGCCAATGAGACAAAGGGGCATCGTCAGGAAATTCCCGGGGAAGTGTGACACGGTAACTCCTATTCTCTATATACATTAACTATTGACGGACAGCGTGAGAAGCAAAAAATGGTTCAAATGGCTCTGAGCACTATGGGACTTAACTTCTGAGGTCATCAGTCCCCTAGAACTACGAACTACTTAAAACTAACTAACCTAAGGACATCACACACATCCATGCCCGAGGCAGGATTCGAACCTGCGACCGTAGCGGTCGCGCAGTTCCAGAATGAAGCGGCTACAGCCGCTCGGCCACCGCGGTCGGCCGTGAGAAGCAATCTGCGGCTGTTTTGCTGATGACGCTATGGTGTGCGGGAAGATGTCGTCGTTAAGTGACTGCAGGAGGATACAAGATGACTTAGACAAAATTCCTAGTTGGTGTAATGAATGGCAGCTTCCTCTAAATGTAGAAAAATGTAAGTTAATACAGAAGAGTAGGAGACACAATCCGGTAATGTTCGGATACAGCATTAGTAGTGTGTTGCTTAACACAGTCATGTCGATTAGATATCTCGGCGTAACGTTGTAAAATGATATGAAATGGAACGAACACGTAATGACAGTAGTAGATAAGGCGAACGGTCGACTTCGGTTTATTGGTAAAAATTTAGGAAAGTATAGCTCGTCTGTATACGAGACCGCGAATAGAACACTAGGGCGGCCCACTGTTGACTACTGCTCGATCAGTGGGTTCGATAAAGACGCGAGTATTACGGATATGTTTCGTGAATTTAAATGGGAATCCCTGGACGGAAGACGACGCTCCTTTCGTGAAACGCTATTGAGAAAATTTAGAGAAGTTCTGCAGAGAGATTTTGCTACCGCCAACGTACATTTCGCGTAAGGACCGCGAAGATAAGATAAGGTAATGTATGCATGTAGACAGTCGTTTTTCCCTCGCTCTATTTGCGAGTGGAACAGGAAAGGAAATGAATAGTTGTGGTACAAGATGCCCGCCGATATACTCCATACAGTGGTTTGCGTAATATGTATGGAGATGTTGATGTGTTTACCTGTAGCACTACGGTGACACATATCCGCGCATCCATCTGAAGAGGCATTCTCAGCCAACATAGCGGTGACGTAATGCCTACTCTGTTCGCCTTGCCTACAGCAGGCCCCATTTCCAAATTAAGTTTATCTGTTACGGCTACATCACATACGAAACACAAGTTAACTTGTAGTCATAGTCTGTGTGATTGGAACGCAAGGTTTTCAAACTGCTCGTACGTGGCGATGCTTCTCCTCTCCCTTCCCCGACCACACGTAACCTCGCTAGGTGGGGCAGTGGATAAGGCGCTGAATTTACGTTCGGAAGGATCGGTATTCCAACCGTCGACCGTCATTTCGCTTCGTCACTTAAGGCGAATGACCGGACGAGTTCTGCAACAAGGCCATGGTCTATCCCTCCCTCTCTTCACCCTTCTCCAACTGAGTTAGAGCGCTGCCTCTAATGACTTCGCTGTCGATGAGACGTTAACTTTAACCTTCCTCCCACTACTCTGCCCTCTCCTTCCCTACCTAGCCCGCAGCCAGCCGATCTACAATGGAAATCATTTCCCTGTAGTCAGACGAGATTCAGGCCATCGTGTTTAAGGTTTGAACCAAAAGTAATACGGATGCGTCTCCAATCTTACAGCTGTCCGAAGTCATCCCTAAAGCCCCGGCCCGAGCTGGCGTCGAAGCGAAGCCCGTGTAGTGGAAAATTACATTCGTTTCGGAGCCGAGTAGTAAAGAACGTTCATTATAACTGCCCTTTCCATTTTAAGAAGGAGAGAGGTAGCGACATGAATAAAAAGTCTTCTTTTTTATGTATTGGCCTTTGTTTACAACCCATGCAGCCATCTACGTAAATAAAACAGAATTGTAAGGGAGAGTCAAATTAAAGCGACTGGTGGAAAAATGTAAGTAAACTATTTATTATCTCCTAAGTAATCGCTATAACCTTTATACCTATATCCCACTGTGAGACATGACCGTCAATACCCTCATCGAATAATTTTTGCGGCTGCCTACGGAACTATGATTGTGTCCAGGCGTGCATCTCTTCGTCTGAACCAAATCGACGGCGACGATTGTCTTTCTTCAGGGCTCCAAAAATATGGAAATCGCATGGGGAGAGAAAGGACTATGTGGACGATGTGCAAGGGCTTCCCAGCAAAACTTCTGAAGCGTAGTCGAAACAATCTTGCCAATACGTAGGCGAGTCTCATTTTCATTTCACTGTCCCTTATGCATACATCTGGTATACATAACAAACAATATTGGGCAAACAAACTCAGTGGTGATAATATAGAACAAAGGCAAAAACAACTTAAAATAACATACAGAGATTACACAAAATTATTTAGTTTACGCAAGTTATTTCACATCTTACTTCTAACTTCGGTTAGGAACGAGTAAAGTTCTTTACACACAGCAAAGTCAGTGATTTCTTACTCACAACATTCCTTCGCAACTTTGACGTGAGCTATTGCGTCCAAAAAATATGTGATTTGTGTATTACATTTCGCTGCAAGCTCAAAGTGGATATGATGCTATGCTTGTGCTGTGTAGGTGCTGTGCAAAGCGGCACTGGTTGAACTTCAACCGCTCTATGGTAATTTCAAATTTCTGTGTACACCTGAGTCCACGGTATCAAAGCCTTGGCTGGTAGTACTTGTGTAATACGTGCGTAGTATTATCCTTTAACTGTCTGAGAAGCGTGTAAGTTTTTGTCCCACTCATTCCGAATCGTCTTCTGGAAATTGGTATTAGAGCCTCCGCTGGAACATGCGTTTAGTCCTCTATCGGCGATATCACACCTTCTTTAGCAGTTGAGTCAGCGATCTCATTTCCAAGTGTGTTGTTATGCGGTTTAATCCAATACATAGACACTACGTCATTCATTTCTAACTGGTCCACGAACGCTATCATCTCGTACGTTATGGGGTGGTTTTTATGCTCTCGATGAAAATATTTAAGAAGAGTGAGAGCAGATTTAGAGCCCGAGAAGATGACAATGTTTTCCTCCGGTACTGTGTGACAGAAGTACGTGCTTCCAAGGTTACCATAAGCTCCGCCGTCATTACTGTAATTTCCTCTGGCAACTTGCACTTAAATCCTACTAGCACATGAGAATCCCAAAAGGCGTATTCTGTTCCCTCCCGTTTCTTTGAGCCGTCTGTATAGCTTATCTTCGCTTGTGGGTATTTGGTTCGGAGCTCGCGCAAGGTATGGTTTGAAACAGTTCATGTAACTCGCAGAACAAATCTCATGTCAGGTTCAATGACAATACTTTGTTAAAAAATGAACAGTCTACGTGCAGAGCTGGTTAATCTAATGTCAAGTGCTGCCTCTATATATTCCTTGCTAGTGGAGACAGACTTTACACGATCAATAATTAAACGTGCAACATGTTATAGATAGTTCCTGGGTGCAGGATAACAAGGCGTCCTCTGAAAAGTGACTCCTCTTCATTCAGAATTTTATGTTTAAATATTTGCGCCGCAAGTGTAAGGGTTGTGCGTTACTTCCCGTAAGTAATATACAGAAGAGATCCAAAAAAACAAAAAAATGTTTCCACTGTTTAAAAGTCCATAACTGGCAAACTACGAGGTGCATTCAAGTTCTAAGGCCTCCGATTTTTTTTCTAATTAACTACTCACCCGAAATCGATGAAACTGGCGTTACTTCTCGACGTAATCGCCCTGCAGACGTACACATTTTTCACAACGCTGACGCCATGATTCCATGGCAGCGGCGAAGGCTTCTTTAGGAGTCTGTTTTGACCACTGGAAAATCGCTGAGGCAATAGCAGCACGTCTGGTGAATGTGCGACCACAGAGATGTCTTTCATTGTTGGAAAAAGCCAAAAATCACTAGGAGCCAGGTCAGGTGAGTAGGGAGCATGAGGAATCACTTCAAAGTTGTTATCACTGTTGCGTAACGTTAGCTCGATGTGCGGGTGCGTTGTCTTGGTGAAACAGCACACGCGCAGCCTTTCCCGGACGTTTTTGTTGCAGTGCAGGAAGGAATTTGTTGTTCAAAACATTTTCGTAGGATGCACCTGTTACCGTAGTGCCCTTTGGAACGCAAGGGGTAAGGATTATGCCCTCGCTGTCTCAGAACGTGGACACCATAATTTTTTCAGCACTGGCGGTTACCCGAAATTTTTTTGGTGGCGGTGAATCTGTGTGCTTCCATTGAGCTGACTGTCACTTTGTTTCTGGATTGAAAAATGGCATCCACGTCTCATCCATTGTCACAACCGACGAAAAGAAAGTCCCATTCATGCTGTCGTTGCGGGGCAACATTGCTTGGCAACATGCCACACGGGCAACCGTGTGGTCGTCCGTCAGCATTCGTGGCACCCAGCTGGATGACACTTTTCGCATTTTCAGGTCGTCATGCAGGATTGTGTGCACAGAACCCACAGAAATGCCAACTCTGGAGGCGATCTGTTCAACAGTCATTCGGCGATCCCCCAAAACAATTCTCTCCACTTTCTGGATCATGTCGTCAGACCGGCTTGTGCGAGCCCGAGGTTGTTTCGGTTAGTTGTCACACGATGTTCTGCCTTCATTAAACTGTCGCACCCATGAACGCACTTTCGACACATCCATAACTCCATCACCACATGTCTCCTTCAACTGTCGATGAATTTCAATTGGTTTCACACCACGCAAATTCAGAAAACGAATGATTGCACGCCATTCAAGTAAGGAAAACGTCGCCATTTTAAGTATTTAAAACAGTTCTCATTGTCGCCGTTGGCGGTAAAATACCATCTGCTGTACGGTGCTGCCATCTCTGGGACGTATTGACAATGAACGCGGCCTCATTTTAAAACAATGCGCGTGTTTCTATCTCTTTCCAGTTCGGAGAAAAAAAATCGGAGGCCTTAGAACTTTAATGCACCTCGTAATTGACGGAGTTGTCTCATCTTTGGTAGTGTAATAGCTTGTAGTTCCGGCAATCGCCACAAAAGCGTTGTATGCGTTGCTTTGTTTTGTCAGATGACAGTCGCCAGATAGCCAGTGTTTTGTTCTTAGTTGCACCTAGTTACTCGAGTAAACATGGCTGGCGCAAGGCTTACATTCGATGAAAGGAAGTCAGTTTTGAAGTGGTATTTTAAGTACGAAAATATTAATGAGGATCAACGGCAATGGCGAAACGAATATCAAACAGAGCCACCGACACGTTTAACGATTCGTCGCATTCGAGACAATTTTGAAGCCGAAGGCTGTGTTAAAGATGTACACTAACAATGATCTGGACGACCTGTAACAGTAACAAGTCCAGCTAACTCCCGTCGTGTGTTACAACAATTCACTCGCTCACCACAGAAGTCTGCGAGACAGTGTGCCCGTGAAACTGGAGTGAGTCGCTCAAGTGTTTGGTGAATTTTGAAGGCAGCAAAGTGGAAGTGCTACATCCCACGATTGCTACACGCAATCAACGAGGACGACCCAGAGTACTGCGAGTGGTTCACTAACATGGTGCGCAACGATGAACAGTTTGCAGAGATGATTGTGTGGTCCGATGAGGCACACTTCAAACTCAGTGGAACAGTAAATCGCCATAAGTGCATCTACTGGGCCGCCGAAAATCCGAACTTCCATGTAGACAAAGCCGTGAATTTGCCAGGAGTAAATGTGTGGTGTGGGTTGTCTTACTGGGGCTTGATTGGGCCATTCTTCTTTGACGGCACAGTTACCGGTGAGGTGTACCTTCAGAACCTTCAGTCATCCATTTTACCTGCCATCCGAGACTTGTATGGAGACGGAAGAGTTTACTTTCAACAATATGGTGCCCCAGCCCACTACCAAAATCGTGTTATGGCGTATCTCGACGAAAATCTACCAGGAAGATGGATAGGCCGTAGAGGTGCTGTGGAGTATCCACCACTTTCCCCAGACCTAACTGGGTGGCCCGCATCTCGTGGTCGTGCGGTAGCGTTCTCGCTTCCCACGCCCGGGTTCCCGGGTTCGATTCCCGGCGGGGTCAGGGATTTTCTCTGTCTCGTGATGGCTGGGTGTTGTGTGCTGTCCTTAGGTTAGTTAGGTTTAAGTAGTTCTAAGTTCTAGGGGACTTATGACCACAGCAGTTGAGTCCCATAGTGCTCAGAGCCATTTGAACCCAGACCTAACTCCTCTGGACTTTTACCTGTGGGGAACAGTAAAGTACGTCGTTTATCGACAAAAGCCACGCACATTGGATGAATTTCGAGAATCCATCGTACATTCATCTGCAAATATCCAGCTGAACGCGTTGCAGTCAGTAGTTCGTGCTGCAGTTCGGCGGAATCGTTTGTGTGTGGATGTTAAAACCTACAGTGATATCTTTAAGTTGGACTGTAAGCTACACTTTCACCAAAAATGAGACAACTCCATCAATTAGTTTGAAATTTATGGACTTTTAAACAGTGGATACATTTTTTTGGACCCCTCTGCATTTCTTGCCGTTGACTTCATGGCACCAAGACATATTCTAAGCTCTTCTTGTTGTACCTTGTTAAGTCTTTATAGTAGGTGTCCGTCGCCGATCGCTACACGTTCATGCAGGTGTTGTAGTCCGCACCTGCATCCCATGTTACCCCTGTCACTGTTCTTAACTCGTCAATTTTTCTTTCATATTTTTCTACTACTTGACTTATCTGCGTAGTGGACGGTAGTTTACAGTCGATATACAGAGAGAGTATTTCTTGACTGCATTCACCAGAAGAACAAACGCTCTTAGTTTCTTAGTGGGGAGCTCTTGCATCCGGCGTCTGGTGTAAATTCTCACAGCAGACTTGTTCTGTGGTGCAGTTAGTCCATTTTCCTCCAGGCAGTAGCCGATAGCTGTAATAAAAAAATGGTTCAAATGGCTCTGAGCACTATGGGACTTAACATCTATGGTCATCAGTCCCCTAGAACTTAGAACTACTTAAACCTAACTAACCTAAGGACATCACACAACACCCAGCCATCACGAGGCAGAGAAAATCCCTGACCCCGCCGGGAATCGAACCCGGGAACCCGGGCGTGGGAAGCGAGAACGCTACCGCACGACCACGAGATGCGGGCAACTGTAATACGAGTAGCTGCATCCATTTTATGCTGTCCTTCTTCTAGGCTGTCGCTCGGTGCGTATATGTCCAAGTCATCAGCGAAGTGAAATATGTTGATAGTGCAGTGCTACCGAAAATGGCGTGCGTATTTGTGGTGTACATATTAGACAGTATTGGCGAGAGAAGTGATCTTTGAGAGATTCCCTTCACCGCCATCCTTCGTCTCACGCTGTTACTAACAAATTTGATGCAAAATTCTCTCACCCTAATCAGAGAAATGAGGTTGCCAATGAAGGCTAGGGATATTGTGTCGCTCCTTGTCTAGTACCCAGAGAGGTCAACTGCTTCATAAACATTCTCCGTACGCATATAAACCGATATCAGGAACTTCTTGTTAAAGAGGCAAAGCTGGATATCTCTAATAAGTTGTGTTAGTGTATCATACTATCCGCTTCCTCTTCGGAAACCCATATGTCCAGTCTCTGACAAGCTATTATATAAATACCCACGATTCTGTCCTGTGTTTTATTATTTTTTACAGTACCTGCAAGGAACAACATTCGTCGTTGCCGCTTAACAGTTGTAACCAGTACATAAAGACCGAAGCCATTGCTTTTGCACTCAAGCACATCCTTAAGTAAATTTTCGGGACAGTAACATTTCATTCCAGAAATCGACACTGTGAAAAGCCCTGATATGTACTAAGAATAGTAGACAATTTTCCAAGTCACAAGCAGCAACACTGCTAACTTCACACTACAAGGAATCAGAATGAACAGTTTTGTTGCGAAATGCGATTATTGTATATAACGGTTTCATCTGTATATTTACTCCCGATGAAAATATATTCAAATACATATGGTATCTGAAATAAAATATATTTGACTTTAGGAGACTGGCTACTCGTAAATGTTCAACGTCACAAATAAAGATTTGTACTCGCTTGAGACCCAGTAGTGGATCTGACTTTCGCAAACTATATTATCTCAGTGCAAAGGAAAGAAAGGAACCAGTGTGATTGCGGGAAACTGTGGATCTGTCCATTGTGTATCCTCGGATGGCTCAAATTAAAGAGCCAGCACTCAACAGACAGATGTTCGAGTTTCAGCTCCGGTCTGCTACACTTTCCTTGGCAAGGTGTTAAACATCCTTAAGGAATCATTTGTAAATAATTAAATTTATGCCACATGCAATGTGAATAATAATTATGTATGAGAATGCAGACTTCCTGCTGAGTAGCAGCTCTCGGGTTTCTAGCTGGGTGGCAATGTTCAACATTGTGACGTCTTTGTGATGAGTATGACACTACTTGAAATTTCGCGGTCTTCCAGCACTGCCATCCCGCTAGAAACCCGACAGCTTTTCATCAATAATTACATGTGTTTGGAGTTTCAGACCTATGGAATCACATTACGTTACAAAACATAAGTTTTTAGAGTGTTTTAATACTCTGCGCTACCCAATGAAAGAAGTATTTGGTACTGCCTGTTAAAATGATGTGATCCAAGTCTACAGTTCACTGTTGTCAATAAGGGGGTGGGGTACATTACTGTACCGAATGCCAAGCGTCCATACGCCATAGATACCTGTTGAATAGACAGGGTAGTATCTACAGTGCAGCGAATGTAGTTTTAACCTCCAGAACACATTATCATCAGATGATATGCTGTTTGAATAAAGCCGCCGGAATATGCAAAATAGCGCAAGCTTAGAGATTAATATCTCAAAAACGGAGACGGGGAATAAACTCGACTTGTAGGAGAGATGGTAGGATAGGAACAAACTGCGCCATTTTTATAGAATCTCGTTGATATTTACTGACGTGCATCGACTGGCTTGTTACCGAAAGTCTATATCAAGTATATAATCAACTGATGGTACAGGGTGTTTCAAAAATGACCGGTATATTTGAAACGGCAATAAAAACTAAACGAGCAGCGATAGAAATACACCGTTTGTTGCAATATGCTTGGGACAACAGTACATTTTCAGGCAGACAAACTTTCGAAATTACAGTAGTTACAATTTTCAACAACAGATGGCGCTGCGGTCTGGGAAACTCTATAGTACGATATTTTCCACATATCCACCATGCGTAGCAATAATATGGCGTAGTCTCTGAATGAAAGTACCCGAAACCTTTGACAACGTGTCTGGCGGAATGGCTTCACATGCAGATGAGATGTACTGCTCCAGCTGTTCAATTGTTTCTGGATTCTGGCGGTACACCTGGTCTTTCAAGTGTCCCCACAGAAAGAAGTCACAGGGGTTCATGTCTGGCGAATAGGGAGGCCAATCCACGCCGCCTCCTGTATGTTTCGGATAGCCCAAAGCAATCACACGATCATCGAAATATTCATTCAGGAAATTAAAGACGTCGGCCGTGCGATGTGGCCGGGCACCATCTTGCATAAACCACGAGGTGTTCGCAGTGTCGTCTAAGGCAGTTTGTACCGCCACAAATTCACGAAGAATGTCCAGATAGCGTGATGCAGTAATCGTTTCGGATCTGAAAAATGGGCCAATGATTCCTTTGGAAGACATGGCGGCCCAGACCAGTACTTTTTGAGGATGCAGGGACGATGGGACTGCAACATGGGGCTTTTCGGTTCCCCATATGCGCCAGTTCTGTTTATTGACGAAGCCGTCCAGGTAAAAATAAGCTTCGTCAGTAAACCAAATGCTGCCCACATGCATATCGCCGTCATCAATCCTGTGCACTATATCGTTAGCGAATGTCTCTCGTGCAGCAATGGTAGCGGCGCTGAGGGGTTGCCGCGTTTGAATTTTGTATGGATAGAGGTGTAAACTCTGGCGCATGAGACGATACGTGGACGTTGGCGTCATTTGGACCGCAGCTGCAACACGGCGAACGGAAACCCGAGGCCGCTGTTGGATCACCTGCTGCACTAGCTGCGCGTTGCCCTCTGTGGTTGCCGTACGCGGTCGCCCTACCTTTCCAGCACGTTCATCTGTCACGTTCCCAGTCCGTTGAAATTTTTCAAACAGATCATTTATTGTGTCGCTTTTCGGTCCTTTGGTTACATTAAACCTCCGTTGAAAACTTCGTCTTGTTGCAACAACATTGTGTTCTAGGTGGTGGAATTCCAACACCAGAAAAATCCTCTGTTCTAAGGAATAAACCATGTTGTCTACAGCACACTTGCACGTTGTGAACAGCACACGCTTACAGCAGAAAGACGACGTACAGAATGGCGCACCCACAGACTGCGTTGTCTTCTATATCTTTCACATCACTTGCAGCACCATCTGTTGTTGAAAATTGTAACTACTGTAATTTCGAAAGTTTGTCCGCCTGAAAATGTACTGTTGTCCCAAGCATATTGCAACAAACGGTGTATTTCTATCGCTGCTCGTTTAGTTTTTATTGCCGTTTCAAATATACCGGTCATTTTTGAAACACCCTGTCAGATAAAGGATGAAGCCGTGCGCTGTTCCGTTGGATTACAGCACCTGGATTGAGAAGGACTCTTAGAGTCTGGAGTTTCCCAGAGGAAGTGCTTGTTGTCGATTATAATGACAGTTTGTTTCAGCCGACGTATCTATTGATATTTCACGCCGTAGCGTTTGCCGTTCATCCCAAGGCCAACTACAATCCCTAGTTGGCCTCGCATTCATCCAGTGCGAAGCTAGAAACACAGTTTCAGCAGCAGCTTGCCAATACTTTTTTTCGTTTGGCTACCACAATACTCAGCGTTTAAGTGAGACCCTCCCCACAATTAGACGTCACGCCAATCCCGTCTTAATTGTGTTCACGCTCGTACTGTAGTCTTAAGCTCAACGCTGTTTTACCGGGTGAATATCGAATTATGAAGGGATGTAGTGCTCCAGTGTTATGCTTACTGTTGATTAGTTGATTATGATCAGCAATATTGTGCCGATGAGAAGCCCAAAGTCTGTGGTGACATCACATGACGTTTTTCACTACCATATTATCAGCTCATTCGGATATCTAGTTGCTGTTTCCATACAGAGTCCACAGAAGCAGCATTTTATTCCATACGTCCAAAAGTGTCATTACGGAAAATTATTCCACATTCACGACAACCACTCATCCATTTCTAGCCTGCAGTTTCATTATAAGGCGCTCTCAGCGTATAGTTTACAGCTTCTAACGATACCACCACTAGCAAAGTAGGTTATAAATCAGATTAATAACGTTGCTCACGCAGCATATGTTCGCTTTATTGGGCAACAACAAAGTTGTTGACTGTGGATGGTATCGTCAGAAAGCAAATAATGAAGTCACTGCAAAAAAGTCATTAATTTTGGCACTTATCTTGAATGGATTCCCACGTAGATTTCGTCGAAGTTGTTATGGCTCATCTTCTTGATTCTAGGGTGATTCCACTTTGACTGCTAGAAGGTCCAGGTCTGTATTTTAGCAATATTTGAAGACCTAACAAATACGTTTTTCAGGAAATTCTTAATGATCAAACAATCCCACATCAGAACAATGGTATGGTAGAAATAATTTTTGACTTAGTGTTCACGATCCACATTTTTATTAAACTTCTTGTAAATTCACATACACTTCTTCTTAATTGTCACATCATCAAGAAAACAGTTTTGTATCAATCTTCATATATTTAATTTCCACTTTAACCAAACACAATACTTGACTGTTCTTTTACAAAGCGAAATAACTTAACTTCTGCAAAGTGAAACTAAGACTGGTCTGTGCCCATTCGCGCCAAAACGGTTACAAGTAAGTCAAAGATTATGACAGTCTCACAGAAATGAATACACACAAGAACCATATCACTGTAATGTATCGATACATCGGAGTACCTATACATCAATAAAACCAAATGTGAATATTGTCACAAAAATATGTCTGTTACTTCGCAGAAAAGTAGTACGATATTACTGGTATCGAGAACTGGGGTTGGAGTGCCGTAATGGTCACGTAAATAAAGAACCATTACAAGCTCTTATAGTAATACACGGATTATCACTTTTCAAACACTTCTGTTTAAACGCATCAAGAGACAGGCTTACAGAAGTGCATTCGTAAATCATGGAATAAAGCAGGGATGTTACTACTAATATTTAATGAGCCACGTACTGCATTTATTTCTGACTCGAATAAAAAAAAGCAAGGCAATACGTTATGGTCGCCTACTTAATAGCGCGTTAGCCGACCTTTGGAACGTAATTCAGCACGATTCTGCGTGTCATAGATTCGAAGGTCTACGGTAGGTTCCTCGGGTATGTGGGTTGTTATGCACAGGTTACACAATTCCTGTAAGTTACGGTCCAGGAGTTTCTAGGCGAATCTGGCACCCGATAGCGACTCAGATGTGCTCCATCGGGCTCAGATCACATGAATTCTAGTTCTATGTCGTGGTCCTGAAAAAACTGTAGCTTTCTGGCACGGACAATTATCATGCTGGAAGATGCCATCTCTGCTGGGGAAGACACTAGGCATAAACGGATGCAAATGGTCCGCATTAATGTTCACTTGGTCCACAGCTGTCACGGTGCCTGTGCTGCCACGGAGGCCCAAGTAAATGTCCCCAACAGCATCCACTAGTGTGATAAAAGTCGTGGGATACCTCCTAATATCGTGCGGACCTACTTTTGACCGGCGTAATGCATCAACTCGACGTGGCATGGACTCAACAAGCCGTTGGAAGTCCCTTGCAGAAATATTGAGCCATGCTGCCTCTATAGACATCCATAATTGCGAAAGTGTTGCCGGTGCACGAACCGACACCTCGATTATATCCCACATACCGGGTGTTTGCGTAAGAGCGTGCAAAAATGTAACAGAACGTAGAGAATGCTCAACTGAAGAATTTGAGATAGAGAACCCGGGGTCAGAGAAGCCAGCTTAAGAAGATATGAAAGTAAATTTGTCTATCGCTTTGTCTAGCATTACAGTTTTCCAGCTTATATACATCTAACATGCATACAAGTTTACACGTACTGTGATCAGAATGAGATTTTCACTCTGCAGCGGAGTGTGCGCTGATATGAAACTTCCTGGTAGATTAAAACTGTGTGCCCGACCGAGACTCGAACTCGGGACCTTTGCCTTTCGCGGGCAAGTGCTCTACCAACTGAGCTACCGAAGCACGACTCACGCCCGGTACTCACAGCTTTACTTCTGCCAGTACCTCGTCTCCTACCTTCCCGAGTTCGAGTCTCGGTCGGGCACACAGTTTTAATCTACCAGGAAGTTTCACGTACTGTGATGTTTATTCACATGCAAGGAAACAAGGAAGACGAGCCTGATTACTAGGAAACCATGATGCAGGTTTTGCTTACTTTACCTGTCCATAAGGTGGCTCTGTTGTATAGTATTTACATTGTCCCATAACAGAACGTGTTATGAATCAACAAGGTGGCTCGCGGAGTATAGATGTAGATGTAGATGACGGTGCACCGTATCACATCTGTGTGGATGTCCGCAACCATCTCACTGCTGTATTTCCTGGTCACTGGATTGGAAAGGGAGGTCCTCTTCAATGGCCTGCGAAGTCGACTGACCTGAATCCCCTTGATTATTTCCTATAGGGATCTTTAAAGTCACTTGTGTATGCGAACCCAGTGGATACGGATATGGAATTGGTTGCCGGAATTGTCGCTGCCTGTGACGTGATTCGAAACACGCCAGAGATATTTGCCAGGGCGCGTAAGAATCTTGTTCACCAATGTCATGCTTGCATTGAGGTTGATAGTCGTGAGTTTCAGTGCATTTTGTAAGATACAGTACAAATGGTACGGTCGTTGTGTCAATGGTGGTATTTACTGTTAGCTGTAACTAATGCACATAAAAAAGTACAAAGTAATGTGATTCTATTCCTATTATCTCCTTAAGCTGGCTTCTCCTACCCCAGGTTCCTTACCTCGAATTGTTCAGTGGAGCATCCTGTATGTCTGTTAAATTTTTGCACGTTCTTACGGAAACATCCTGTACATTTGATGGGATTCACATCGGGCGACTTGGCGGCCAAACCATTCGCTCCAATTATCCAGAATCTTCTAGAAACCAATCGCGAACAATTGTGGCTCGATGACATGACATCGTTGTTTGGGAACAGGAAGTCCATGAACTGCTGCAAATTGTCTCCAACTAGCCGAACATAACTATTGCCAGTCAATGATCGGTTCAATTGGGAAAGACGGCACAGTGCCATGTAAACACAGCCCACACCATTATGGAGCAACCACCAACTCGCACAGTGCCTTGTTGACAACTTGGGTCCACGTCTTCGTGGGGTCTCGGACCCTACCATCAGCACTCAGAAACCGTAATCGGGACTCATCTGACCACGCCATTGTCTTTCAGTCGTCTAGGGTCCAAGCGATATGGTTACAAGCCCACGAGAGGCGCTGCAGGAGGTGTCGTGCTTTTGGTAACGCATGCGTGTCGGTAGTCTGCTGTCATTGCCCATTAACGCCAAATTTGACCGCCCTGTCGTAACGGTTACACTCGTCGTACGTCCCAAAATTGATTTCTGCTCTTATTTCACGCAGTGTTATTCTCTGTTAGCACTGACAACTGTAGGCAAACGCCGTTGCTCTCGGTTGTTCAGTGGAGGCCGTCGAACACTGCGTTGTCAAATGGTTCAAATGGCTCTGAGCACTATGGCACTCAACTTCTAAGGTCATAAGTCCCCTAGAACTTAGAACTACTTAAACCTAACTAACCTAAGGACATCACACACATCCATGCCCGAGGCAGGATTCGAACCTGCGACCGTAGCGGTCTCACGGTTCCAGACTGTAGCGCCTAGAACCGCACGGCCACTCCGGCCGGCACTGCGTTGTCGTTGTGACAGGTAATGCGTGAAATCCGGTACTCTCCTCACAATCTTTACACTGTGGATCTCTGAGTATTACATTCCCTAACGATTTCCGAAATGGAATATCCCACGCGTCTAGCGCCAACTACTATCCGCGTTCAAAGTCTGTTAAGTCCCGTTGTGCTGACATAATCACGTCGGAAACCTTTTCACACGAATTACCTCAGTACAAATGACAATTCTGCCAATGCACTGCCCTTTTATACCTTGTGAACGCGATATTACCACCATCTGTATATGTGCATATCGCCATCCCATGACTTTTGTCAACTCAGTCACTGCCCCCACCGGTCTGAGTCGGTGTTTCGAGCACTCGCCCGCCTGGGTGTCCGACTTCACCATCGACCCGGTGTAACAAGGTACTTGATTCATCAGACCAGGCGGTACGTTTCCATTGCACGAAACACCAATACCGATGATCCCACTGCAACCGTCATTGATGATTTCATTGGGTCAACACCGCAACACATAGGGAGCGTCTACTGCGAAGCTCCCTGTTCAATAATGTGTGACGAACGGTGTGCTCCGAAGCATCTGAACCTTCCACCGTCTGTCTACATCTGCCGCAGATTGCCACCTATCCTGCTTTAGAGAACGGGCAAGCTTCCGACTTCCACTTTCTGTGGTGAGCCGTGGAGGTCCAACACCTTATCGCCCGCTCGTGGTTTCACCGTCCTTCAACCACTTTCCATGGACGTTTACCACAATAGCACGCGAACAGCTATCCAGTTTTGTCGTTTCCGAGGCCCTAGTTCTCAGGCGCCGGACCATAACGCTCTACCCCCTGTCGAATCGTTTATACCACTGATTCCATATTCGTCACTGCTCCGCTCATATTCACTACTGACCATTAAAATTGCTACACCACGAAGATGACGTGCTACAGACGCGAAATTTAACCGACAGGAAGAAGATGTTGTGATATGCAAATGACTAGCTTTTCAGAGCATTCACACAAGGTTGGCGCCGGTGGCGACACCTACAACGTGCTCACATGAGGAAAGTTTCCAACCGATTTCTCAAACACAAACAGCAGTTGACCGGCGTTGCCTGATGCAACGTTGTTGTGATGCCTCGTGTAAGGTGGAGAAATGCGTACCATCACGTTTCCGACTTTGATAAAGGTCGGATTGTATCGTATCACGATTGCGGTTTATCGTATCGTGACATTGCTGCTCGTGTTGGTCGAGATCCAATGACTGTTAGCAGAATATGGAATCGGTGGGTTCAGGAGGGTAATACGGAACGCAGTGTTGGATCCAAAAAATGTGCGTGAAATCTTACGGTACTTAACTGCTAAGGTCATCAGTCTCTAAGCTTACACACTACTTAACCTAAATTATCCAAAGGACAAACACACACACACCCATGCCAGAGGGAGGACTCGAACCTCCGCCGGGACCAGCCGGTGCTGGATCCCAACGGCCTCGTATCACTAGCAGTCGAGATGACAGGCATGTTATCCGCACGGCTGTAACGGATCGTGCAGCCACGTCTCTGGCTGCGGTTACCCTTGACGCTGCATCACAGGCAGGAGCGCCTGCGATGGTGTACTCAACGACGAACCTGGGTTCACGAATGACAAAACGTCAATTTTTCGGATGAATTCAGGTTCTGTTTACCGCATCATGATGGTCACATCCGTGTTTGGCGACACCCGCGGTGAACGCACATTGGAAGCGTGTATTCGTCATCGCCATACTGGCGTATCACCCGGCGTGATGGTATGCGGTGCCATTGGTTACCCCTCTCGGTCACCTCTTGTTCACATTGACGGCACTTTGAACAGTGGACGTTACATTTAAATGTGTTACGACCCGTGGCTCTACCCTTCATTCGATCCCAGTGAAACCCTACATTTCAGCAGGATAATGCACGACCGCCATGTTGCAGGTCCTGTACAGGCCTTTCTGGATACAGAAAATGTTCGACTGCTGCCCTGGCCAGCACATTCTCCAGATCTCTCACCAATTGAAAACATCTGGTTAACGGTGGCCGAGCACCTGGCTCGTCACAATACGCCAGTCACTCCTCTTGATGAACTGTGGTATCGTGCTGAAGCTGCATGGGCAGCTGTACCTGTACACGCCATCCAAGCTCTGTTGACTCAATGCCGAGGCGCATCAGGGCCGTTGTTACGGCCAGAGGTGGTGATTCTGGGTACCGATTTCTCAGGATCTATGCACCAAAATTGCGTGAAAATATAATCACATGTCGCCGCGCGGGTTTAGCCGGGCGGTCTAAGGCGCTGTAGTCATTGACTTTGCGGCTGGTCCCGCCGGAGGTTCGAGTCCTCCCTCGGGCATGGGTGTGTGTGCTTGTCCTTAGGATAATTTAGGTTAAGTAGAGTGTAAGCTTAGGGACTGATGACCTTAGCAGTTAAGTCCCATAAGATTTCACAAACATTTGAACATTTTGTAATCACATGTCAGTTCTAGTATAATATATTTGTCCAATGAATACCCGTTTATCATCTGCATTTCTTCTTGGTGTAGCAATTTTAATGGCCAGTAGTGTACTATCCTTACTACGTGACATGCCCTCAACGCCACAAGGTGGCATTCAGACTCGTGGTGGACAGTGGTCATAATGCTTTGGCTCATCAGTGAACGCAGTCACACAGGAATCACAAAGTGCTCGGGGAAGTGATTTGTAAGTGGACAGTATCATTTTAAATACCCTTTTATTTGTAGACGACAAGGTTATTTTCAGCTTTACAGGAGACGACCTTCAGTTAGCACCGAATACGCGGGAACTCGTAGTCAAAGATTTTAACCTTAAGATATCGGTGATAGAAATCACGCAACGGGTTCCGAAGGGAAAAATTTGAGAACTAAAATAGTTATAAATAAATAACAGAAGAAGTACGCAGTTACAACTAGTTAGAGAATAAGGTTTCGTACTACGAAAGAATGGAGGTTACCAATAAAATAAATTTCGTAGAATTTATGTTACATTTAACAGAACATTAAGCAGGAAAATGCAGAAATCAACAACAAAAAGTTCTGTAACTTTTGGCAGCGTGTACTGGGTAGTAAACAAGTCAGCAACAGAGAAAACTGCCAATATGAGATTTTTAAGATCGGTGGTAAGCTACACACTCTTTCTTTTTTGTTCTTCTTCTTCTTTTTAGTGGCATTATCCAATAGGGTCGGCATGCTAATCTGTATTTGGCAATGTTAGAGGCAGGGCGTGGCCGGATGCCCTTCCTGTCACCACTCCTTCCCCCCCCCCCCCCCCCCGGTGTGGCCGAGCGGTTCTAGGCGCTTCAGTCTGGAACCGCGCGGCCGCTACGGTCGCAGGTTCGAATCCTGCCTCGGGCATGGTTGTGTGTGGTGTCCTTAGATTAGTTAGGTTTAACTAGTTCTAAGTTCTGGGGGACTGATGACCTCAGAAGTTAAGTTCCATAGTGCTCAGAGCCATTTGAGTCATTTCAACACTGGCTACTTTCCTGCCACGTATTTCTGCAATATCGTAGAAGGAACAGAAAGCTTCTAGTAGCCCTATTTCAGGATCTTGTTCAAACTCAGTGACGTGCTCATGAGTCCGTCTTTGTCGTTTTAAAGGAATTCTTGACTAATATCTACTCACCGACTCCAAGGTAACTAACGCTCACGATCGTTATAGCATATATTTAAACTAAATCTTATTTGCATCCTCATAGTGACGCTGCTAGCACCACTCTTATGGGCCTCGCGCGAAATTTGAAGAGAGCATGTTACAGATGTAGGAACACGCCTACCAGCTTTGCTTTATGTCGCACAACTCCTTCTTGGTGGCGCAATTTTTTTTCTGCCAGTGTGTTTTAATCACAGCTTTCGATCCGAGCATCGTGCATTTCTGTGAACCGAAAAAATTTGAGATACCCCCTTTTTTGTGCCACAAATCACGCCATCAGGCACTCTGATACAGATACGTACTTCATTCGACAACAAACTGAAATGATAAACAAACAAAACAAGAGTAAATAAAATCATTAAGTTGTTGTGGTCTTCAGTTCTGATAGTGGTTTGATGCAGCTCTCCATGCTACTCTATCCTGTGCAAGCCTCTTCATCTCCCAGTACCTACCGCAACCTACATCCTTCTGAATCAGCTTAGTGTATTCATCTCTTGGTCTCCCTCTACGATTTTTACCCTTCACGCTGCCCTCCAATACTAAATTGGTGATCCCTTGATGCCTCAGAACATGTCCTACCAACCGATCCATTCTTCTAGTCAAGTTGTGCCACAAACTCCTCCCCAATTCTATTCAGTACCTCCTCATTAGTTATGTGATCTACCCATCTAATCTTCAGCATTCTTCTGTAGCACCACATTTCGAAAGCATCTATTCTCTTCTTGTCTAAACTATTTATCGTCCATGTTTCACTTCCATACATGGCTACACTCCACACAAATACTTTCAGAAACGACTTTCTGACACTTAAATCTATACTCGATGTTAACAAATTTCTCTTCTTCAGAAACGCTTTCCTTGCCATTGCCAGTCTATATTTTATATCCTCTCTACTTCGACCATCATCAGTTATTTTGCTCCCCAAATATCAAAACTCCTTTACTACTTGAAGTGTCTCATTTCCTAATTCCCTCAGCATCACCCTATTTAATTCGACTACATTCCATTATCCTCGTTTTGCTTTTGTTGATGTTCATCTTATACCCTCCTTTCAAGACACTGTCCATTCCGTGCAACTGCTCTTCCAAGTCCTTTGCTGTCTCTGACAGAATTACAATGTCATCGGCGAACCTCAAAGTTTTTATTTCTTCTCCATGGATTTTAATACCTACTCCGAATTTTTCTTTTGTTTCCTTCACTGCTTGCTCAATATACAGATTGAATAATATCGGAGATAGGCTACAGCCCTGTCTCACTCCCTTCCCAACCACTGCTTCCCCTTCATGCCCCTCGATTCTTATAACTGCCATCTGGTTATTAAGTATATTTTTTAAAATGAGGTATCCTGAGGAATGCCTGGCGTGCCTGACATAGCACTAGACACAATATACATAAAGTATATACAGATTGTTTGAAAAAGAACTCCCTAGTTTTAATGTGTCATAGAATCTCTACAAAGTGACATATACTATTCTATTTTGTGGTGTTTGAATCATCAGCTCTCCAAGTTTGGCTCTCCTGCAGTTGGCAGGTCTGCTTGACCTTGAGACGGCACCAGTGCTATTTTTTTCCTCTGTTGCCTCAGTTCAGTCCAGCGCGTTCAGTGCAGTACAGAGTAACTCAGCACCAGTGTGTACTCCCGCAACAGAAAGCGCAATGTGTTACTTGGATTGTGAAAACTGATTCAGTTATAACAGTTCAAATGGCTCTGAGCACTATGGGACTTAACATCTGAGGTCATCAGTCCCCTAGAACTTAGAACTACTTAAACCTAACTAACCTAGGACATCACAGACATCCATGCCCGAGGCAGGATTCGAACCTGCGACCGTAGCGGTCGCGCGGTTCCAGACTGAAGCGCCTACAACCGCTCGGCCACCCCGGCCGGCAGTTATAACAGTGCAACGTAATTTTATAAGTCAGTATGGTGGTGAACCACCTACAGCAAAAACTATCCATCATTGGCTAAAGTCTTTCAAGGAAACCGGTAGTGTTTTACAAGCAAACTCACCAGGTGGACCGAGAACTTCAGAAGATGTTGTTGAACAGATCTGTGTTTCGTGTGTTCGGAGCCCGAAGAAGTCATTAGGTAGATATAGTCTACATTTAGGAGTGACTAGAGGCACTGTGTATGATGTTGTGCGTAAAAGTGTTAAGTTGTGTGCCTACAAATTGCAACTGTTACATGAAATAAAACCTACTGATAAAATCGAAAGGCATGAGTTTGCTGTTGACTTTCTACACACAATTGGTAATGATGTCAATTTTTTAAAAAGGGTTATCTTTTCAGATGAGGCTACATTTCATATCAGTGGAACAGTTAATCGTCATAACTGCAGAAGTTGGGGGGCAGAGCATCCACAGGAAGTTATTCAGCATCAATGTGACTCACCCAAAGTTATTGTCTGGTGCGGTTTGATGGAAGATCGTGTGATTGGTCCTTTCATTTTTGTACGAAAAACAATAAACGGGGACATTTACTGTGACATATTGACAGGGTACGTCTTTCCCCAAATGGACGATACTGAGGCGGAAAACGGGCTTGTGTTTTTCCAACAAGATGGCGCCCCACCTCATTACAATAACCATGTGCGTACGGCTCCTGACACTCGTTTTCCAGAAAGGTGGATAGGCAGGGCTGGCCCAATACCTTGGCCACCACGAAGCCCAGACTTAATCCCACTGGACTTTTCCTTTCGGGGCCACATAAAAAATGTGTACAGTGAAAAGATCAGAGACATCAATCATTTACGGGAAAGAATCGTCGCGGCGGTTGGGACAGTTACACCAGAAATGGTGAATACATGACGAGAAGTGGAATATCATCTCGATGTGTGCAGGCCAACTATTAAACAAAACTTGAAGGAATTCTCTTTCATGATATGTACTCATTGATGTAATTTTTCATTAATTACCCTATTAAATTTATACTTGAAACTAGTGACTTCTTTTTCAAACACCCCGTATATCCACAGGGTGACCACTAGTTGAACGACTTGCTAGGTGTACGTCTTGTGAAACATTCACTACACAGGAGCGTTAACTACAAAACGGTTAGCTGATGTGGTTTCTTGAACTTGTAGCTATGTGGACACTTCTTATTAAACTCAATACATCAAAACTGATATTTTCTTTAGCGCAGGAGATGTGTGATTGCATGGCTTGAAATGACATCACATTTCTCTCGAAATGACATCACATTTCTCCTAGATATTTAATATAGGAGTGCTATTTTTCTTCTCAAGCATCAAAAAGAGCTCTTGGTCCTATTCTGAAGTCCTAACCACCATTTTTCAAAGCAGATGAATTCCAAAAATACTTCTGTCTACTCCATGTGATTAAGAATCAGATTACCATACCATTAATTTAATTACCCGACCTTCACCCATCCCTGTCGACATTGTCGTTGACGATAAGTAAAGCATATATATATATATATATATATATATATATATATATATATATATATATATATATATATATATATATATATATATATATACTGCTGGCCACCGTAAATGCAACACCAAGAAAGACAAGAGGTAGCACAACAAAATTTATTTTGTAGATAACATGTTGACCAAGTATCAAATGATTACGTTTACAGACGTCTGTGACATGTGGTTCCTGCCAGAATCAGTAGCCAGAGTAGCCGCCATTGTTGGAGATCACCGCTGCCACACGTCTCGGCATTGAGTCAACGAGACGTTGGATGTGTTCCTGGGGTACAGCAGCCCAAGCAGCTTCCACACGTTGCCAAAGATCATCTGGTGTGGTAGCTGGGGATGTAATCTGGGTCACTCGTGGAGCAACCATGGACCACATGTTTTCTATCGGCGAAAGATCCGGAGAGGGAGCCGGCCAGGGAAGCAATTCAATCTGGTTATTGACGAAGAACCTTTGGACAATGCGTGCCACGTGTGGTCGCGCATTATCCTGTTGAAATATGGCTGTGGCCGAGTCCTGAAGGTAAGGAAGGACAACTGGCTCCAGCACCTCGGATATGTAGCGCCGGCTATTTAAAGTACCGGCAATGCGTACTAGAGGCGTGCGAGAGTAATATCCAATACCGTCCCATACCATAATACCCGGTGCAAGACCAGTGTGGCGGTGCATAATGCAGCTGTCCAGCATCCTCTCTCCACGGTGTCTCCACACTCGAATCCGACCATCGTGGTGCTGCAGACAGAAGCGTGCCTCGTCAGTAAAGACAGCGTCATTCCATTCTGCCGTCCACATCCGTTTGTCATCACACCATTGGCGACGGAGACGTCTGTGGTTCTGCGTCAATGGTAGACGAAGCAATGGACGTCTTGCGGACAGACCACTCTGCTGTAAACGGCGTCGAATGGTACGCGCAGACACTGGATGATGCGTTACAGTCGTAATGTGTTGTGCTATGGTTCGGGATGTCACTGAGCGATCCGTCACACCCATGCGCACAATTTGCCTATCAGCACGTGCAGTGGTGCACCGAGGTGAATGCGATCGACCACGTCGGTCCGTCGTACCCTCCTGCATCCAACGGTCACATATCCGCATTACAGTTGTTTAGTTTCGTCCAACACGACTAGCGATTTCTCTGTATGATAATCCACAATCTCGGTAAGCCACTATCCTTCCTCTGTCGAACTCGGATACTTGATCAAAAGATGTTCGCTGTTGTCTACGAGGCATAACTGATCGTCTTGTGAAACAACCACAAGGTAAACACACGTGCCGAACGTACACTCGTCAAAATCGCCAAGCCTTAAATGGCGCTATGAGGTGGCGCCACAGCCGCGCGTGATGTGCGTCTGCGCTGAAATTCTAATCAGTTGCATATCTCATCGCTGCAAACTCATGGTGTAAATTTCACTTGATTCGGATGCTTCCTTCAGGGTGTTGCATTTACGGTGGCCAGCAGTATATATATATATATATATATATATATATATATATATATATATATATATATATATATACTGTGTGGCTGGTCCCGGCGGAGGTTCGAGCCCTCCCTCGGGCATGGGTATGTGTGTTTGTCCATAGGATAATTTAGGTTAAGTAGTGTGTAAGGTTAGGGACTGATGACCTCAGCAGTTAAATCCCATAAGATTTCACACACATTTGAACAAATTTTTGATAAGTCAAAATGTGTGTTGCACTCTATAGCGCGACGTCGTGCACATACAGCTTTGACAGAAGAGAAGGTCGACTACACTAGGCGACCTTTCGATTCCCAGAACTTGTCGCTCACTCAGATGAACTGCAAATGCTTATAACGGTAAGCTGTTTCCATAACAAAACAGCACATAAAGCGAAAACGCACTGAACACATTAACGATGACCATTTTCGCTGTACTCACACCTTTGACAGAAGTGAAGGTCGATTACGCTAGGCGATCTTTCGAGTCCCAGCACTTGTCGCTCACTCAAATGATCTTCGTATGCTTATAACGGTAAGCTGTTTCGATAACAGAATAGCACATAAAGCGAAAACGCACTGTACACATTAATGATTACCATTTCCGCTGTTTCAGCCGCCACGATTAGCCGGTAAAATTCTTATAACCGATTCTAAGAAATATTTCACTGTCAGAGGCAGTGAATTTGTTTACGACTGCAGCAGGTAGAAAGTAACGTTTAACGTGCCGCCGACAATGACGTAATTTAAGACGGAGCACAATTTTTGATTGGACGTCAAGGAAATCTGACGTACTTTTCGAACGAATAATCCCTACATTCGTCTTTAAGGAATCCGTGGAACATCTAAATACAGATGAGGGAGAAGTATTTGAACCGTGTTCCTCTCGAATGCTGGTGCAACTCTTAGCCACAGTGCCATCTCACTCGGTCTCTTTTGCACGAACAAGACTGAATACGTACAACCATCAATTTGAAAGCTCATATAAATATTTGAGGCATTATGCACATATACACATGGCGGTGGTATCGTGTACAAAATGAATAAAAGAGCAAAGCGTTGGCGGAGCTGTTATTTATACTCAGGTGATTCACGTGAAAAGGTGTCCGACGTGATTACAGCCGCACGACGGGAATTAATACACTTTCAACGCGGAACGGTAGTTCGAGGTAGACGCATAGGACATTCCATTTCGGAAATTGGTGGTGAATTCTATATTTCGAGATCCATAGTATCAAGAGTGTGCTGAGAACACCACGTTTCAGGCATTATGTCTCACCACGGACAACGCAGTGGTAGATGGCCTTCACTTAACGACCATGAGCAGCGGCGTTTTTGTAGGGTTGTCAGTACTAACAGACAAGCAACACTGACTGAAATAACCTTAGAAACCAATGTGGGACGTACGACGTAGGCGTCCGTTAGGACAGTGTGGCGAAATTCCGAAATTTTGCGTTAATTAGCTATAGCAGCAGATGACAGACGCGAGGGCCTTTGCTAAAAGCACATCACCTGCAGCACCTCTCCTGCGTTCGTGACCATATCGTTTGCACCCTAGATGACTGGAAAAAGTGACGCGGTCAGACGAGTCCCGATTTCAGTTGGTAAGAGCTGATGGTAGGGTTCGAGGGTGGCGCATACTGCATGAAGCCATGGAGCCAAGCTGTCAACAAGACATTGTGCAAGCTGGTGGGGGCTCCATAATGATGTGGGCTATGTTTAGATGGAACGGACTGGGTACCCTAGTCTGATCGCCTACTTGGAGACCATTAGCAGCAATTCATGAGCTTTATGTTCCCAAATAACGATTGAATTTTTATGGAAGCCAATGTGCCACAATTGTTAGCGACAGGTTTGAAGAATGTTCTGGACAATTCGAGCGAACGGTTTGGCCATCCAGATCGCCCGACATGAATACCAAAAAAATGATCAAATGTGTGTGGAATCTTATGGGACTTAACTGCTAAGGTCATCAGTCCCTAAGCTTACACACTACTTAACCTAAATTATCCTAAGGACTAACACACACACCCATGCCCGAGGGAGGACTCGAACCTCCGCCGGGAACAGCCCCACAGTCAATGACAGTAGCGCCTTGACCGCTCAGCTAATCCCGCGCGGCGAGATGAATACCACCGAACATTTATGGGACATAATCGAGAGGTCAATTCACGCACAAAATCATACACTGGCAACACTTTCGGAATTATGGACGGCTATGGAGTCAGCATGGCTCAATATTTCTGCTGGGGACTTCCAACGGCTTGTTGAGTCCATGCCACGTCGAGATGGTTCACTACGCCGGGGCAAAAGGAGGCCGACACAATGTTAGGAGGTACCTAAGAAATTTTGGTCGTATGTCAAAGCGGTAGGTGGATCAAAACAAAATGTCCAGACACTCTGTGACCAAAATGGTACTGAAACAGAGGATGACAGACTAAAGGCCGAAATACTAAATGTCTTTTTCCAAAGCTGTTTTACAGAGGAAGACTGCACTGTAGTTCCTTCTCTAGATTGTCGCACAGATGACAAAATGGTAGATATTGAAATAGACGACAGAGGGATGGAGAAGCAATTAGTATCGCTCAAAAGAGGAAAGGCCGCTGGACCTGATGGGATACCAGTTCGATTTTACGCAGAGTACGCGAAGGAACTTGCCTCCCTTCTTGCAGCGGTGTACCGTAGGTCTCTAGAAGAGCGTAGCGTTCCAAAGGATTGGAAAAGCGCACAGGTCACCCCCGTTTTCAAGAAGGGACGTCGAACAGATGTGCAGAACTATAGACCTATATCTCTAACGTCGATCAGTTGTAGAATTTTGGAACACGTATTATGTTTGAGTATAATGACTTTTCTGGAGACTAGAAATCTACTCTGTAGGAATCAGCATGGGTTTCGAAAAAGACGGTCGTGTGAAACCCAGCTCGCGCTATTCGTCCACGAGACTCAGAGGGCCATAGACACGGATTCACAGGTAGATGCCGTGTTTCTTGACTTCCGCAAGGCGTTCGATTCAGTTCCCCACAGCCGTTTAATGAACAAAGTAAGAGCATATGGACTATCAAACCAATTGTGTGATTGGATTGAAGAGTTCCTAGATAACAGAACGCAACTTGTCATTCTCAAAGGAGAGAAGTCTTCCGAAGTAAGAGTGATTTCAGGTGTGCCGCAGGGGAGTGTTATAGGACCGTTGCTATTCACAATATACATAAATGACCTTGTGGATGACATCGGAAGTTCACTGACGCTTTTTGGAGATGATGCTGTGGTGAATGGAGAGGTTGTAACAATGGAAAATTGTACTGAAATGCAGGAGGAACTGCAGCGAATTGACGCATGGTGCAGGGAATGGCAATTGAATCTCAATGTAGACAAGTGTCATGTGCTGCGAATACATAGAAAGATAGAACCCTTATGATTTAGCTACAAAATAGCAGGTCAGCAACTGGAAGCAGTTAATTCCATAAATTATCTGGGAGTACGCATTAGGAGTGATTTAAAATGGAACGATCATATAAAGTTGATCGTCGGTAAAGCAGATGCCAGACTGAGATTCATTGGAAGAATCCTAAGGAAATGCAATCTGAAAACAAAGGAAGGATGTTACAGTACGCTTGTTCGCACACTGCTTCAATACTGCTCAGCAGTGTGGGATCCGTACCAGATAGGATTGATAGAAGAGATAGAGAAGATCCAACGGAGAGCAGCGCGCTTCGTTACAGGATCATTTAGTAATCGCGAAAGCGTTACGGAGATGATAGATAAACTCCAGTGGAAGACTCTGCAGGAGAGACGCTCAGTAGCTCGGTACGGGCTTTTGTTAAAGTTTCGAGAACATACCTTCACCGAAGAGTCAAGCAGTATATTGCTCCCTCCTACGTATATCTCGCGAAGAGACCATGAGGATAAAATCAGAGAGATTAGAGCCCACACAGAAGCATACCGACAATCTTTCTTTCCACGAACAATACGAGACTGGAATAGAAGGGAGAACCGATAGAGGTACTCAAGGTACCCTCCGCCACACACCGTTAGGTGGCTTGCGGACTATGGATGTAGATGTAGATCCCATAACTTTTGTCAAGTCAGTATATACTAACATAGCTTATAAGTATGCAGGACAAAAACAGTTACACTGGCAAGACATCGTGCTGATTACGCGTAGCATAGCCTCTAGCGTTGGTAATGATTTCAGTTTGGCAAGGATGAGAGTCCACAAGTACCTTTCAATATTCCAAATCCTCTCATTGATGATTAGATGGCGGAGAGCTACCAAATTATTAGGATGTTGAGTGTTATATTTAATACGCTACAGGATTAAGATCAGGAGACTTAGCGGACTAGTCGTGATGTGACAGGGTGTTTGAATATTCGTCAAACCAGGAACTTTACGCACGCAACCCTGTCATCACAGCTGTTGTCATCTCGGAAGGTGGGTTTGTCCACAACATACTCATCATGAAGATGTAGTAGAAAGGACATATATTGAAATAAACATCCTGCTTCATGCTCATGGTAACCTGAATGAGTGGCTCCAAGTCAGGTATGAAAAACACCTCCAAAACAGCACAAACCATTTCCGGCCTGCGACACATTCCACACACTGCTGGCTGAACGCTTCATTAGGCTGTCGGACCATTCGACGCTACGCCTCATTTGGAAAGGGGTCAACTCCCGATTCGTCGGACCATACTACACTTTCCCGGCACGCTCTTTTAAAGATGTAATTAATATTTTGCCGGGAAGCGTACATCTAGGCAACAAGTGAGGACACCACTACTTAATGCAGTCATATCATGCCACATATCAGTGCCTTACTGGTCAATAAGCGTTGGACGTGGCAAGGGAGTTCCACGTACTGGATGGCGTACGATATGTGTAACCATTTTGTTTTTGAATAAACACTTTACTATCAAGGCAAACTCAAAGGAACATACACTGCCATGGAAAACACTCTGCGGAGAACAGTTTTAACTAACAAGGGGAGGCCGCCAATTGTGATATTCAGATTCGATTCATACTGCGCATAAGAAAAGCTCATGGCCAGAGGTGCAATGTGGCAAAGCACCAAGATGCACTTCTCAGCCGTTGTCGAGAAAATCGACAGTTAAAAGAAACCGTTGCCGTGAAATACTCTCTACGATTAATAATTTTCCGCAGCGTCGTGGCGCAGCGGTAAGCGCTCGGGTTCATAATCCGAAGGTCGCCGGATCGAATCTCGCGCCATGCAATTTTTTTTATTATTAGTTTTTTGTAATTCAAATATATATATATATATATATATATATATATATATATATATATATATACTATTAATGAATTGCTTATGCATACTGGTGAAGGCGGATCGCTCTCCAATTGTACCGCCTCCATTTTTCCGTTTTTTTAACAGGGTGTACCAAAGCTCTCCCGTCCGCACTGATTTTCGACGATATTATAAGTTGCGCTAGGGACCGCATCTACCTTCTTTCGAAGTTAGCAGGTAACTACGCTGTTATGCCGTGGCTCGTTTCGGCCCATTCAGCATCTGTCCTTCAAGTGTAACGAGCGAGTAACGGAGTTTATATTTCATACATGCCGCAGCAAATTTGTGTTCGTGGGGTCTCTATTCTAATTCGAACGTTTGACTTACGCTATACGCATTCGTTTCGGAATATCGTTTCTACGTCTTCCGTTAACTATACGTGGTTAACATTATGAAGACAATTAATAACATTTGTGAAATACAACTTTGTTTGTGGAAAACATAATGATGTTCGAAGTCGCCAGTTTTTGCACGACAAACGACTTTCAACAACTTATTATATGCATAATTGTTGCAACTGATTGCCGGGAATTATATATATATATATATACATATATATATATATATATATATATATATATTATATATATATATATTACTAAAAACAAATACAAAAAAGGGTTGCATGGCGCGAGATTCGATCCGGCGACCTTCGAATTATGAACCCGAGCGCTTACCCTGCGCCACGACGCTGTAGAAAATTATTAATCGTAGAGAGTATTTCACGGCAACGGTTTCTTTTAACTGTCGATTTTCTCGACAACGGCTGAGAAGTGCATCTTGGTGCTTTGCCACATTACACCTCTGGCCATGAGCTTTTATTATGCGCAGTATGAATCGAATCTGAATTTCACAATTGGCGGCCTCCCCTTGTAAGCTCATTCTCAATGTGTCCACTATTTTGATTCCTAACTCTCTTCGCACGAACAGTGATGTTAGTAATAACCCTGCGGGACGTGTCTTCCGTGATTTCACAGCAAGCTTGAAGAATAAGGTATCTGAGCTCCATTAAATCATTTACATGTTTTGGGAAAATTGTTTCCTTTAGGTACCCTCAAAGAAAGAAGTCGCATGGTTTCAAAAAATGTTCAAATGTGTGTGAAATCTTATGGGATGTAACTGCTAAGGTCATCAGTCCCTAAGCTTACACACTACTTAAACTAAATTATCCTAAGGACTAGCGCACACACACCCATGCCCGAGTGAGGACTCGAACCTCCGCCGGGAGCAGCCACAGAGTCGCATGGTTTGAGCTCTCGACTATTGGGGGGACTCAAGATTGTCTTGTCAGTGAAACGACCTGAGAATTCTAAGTGAAATGACCCGCATGTCAAAACGCTCGTGAAAGGAATCCAACACAGTGTTTGCAGTATGTGACCTTGCTGCATCTTGCATGAACCATTGCGTGTTGAACGGCAACGCAGTACCAAGAAGCTGTGGAAAGAAGTTATTGCGGTGGATGTTCAAATAACGCGCAATATTCATAGTTTTTTCAAAGAAAAAAGGTCTAGTAAGTCCGTGACTGGAAATTGCGACCCACAAAGTAATCTCAGAGCATGACATCGTTCATGAAGCAGTTGCGGATTTTCAGTAGTCCAAAAGTGTACATTCTGTTTGTGAACCGCCTCCGCCCGGGGGGCAAACAGTAGTCTCACTACCAGTTGTGTACTACAGTGAGCATTTGAGCAGAGGTCATCTCGTAAGGGAACATCCGGAGGCGACTTTCAAGAATCCGTCGAATGGAGTGTGTGGATGTGCCCAGTTGCATTGCTACCGTTCTGCACAGCTTTCTAGGGCTTCTCTGTAGAGCAGCTCGTACCGCTTCAGTATTCTCCGGCGGGCAAACAGACTTCGACTGTTGTTCGCTTCCAATATTGATCCCTCCAGTAGAAATAGATATTACAGGCTGTGACTGGTTCTCTTGCAAAGGGCCCAACGTGTGTTAAACTGTAGTCGAAACCACTCCTGAGTCGCAAAAGGACTTTCCATTTCGTGAAAACGTAACACAACTGACGATCACTGCTGCGGTGTTAGTCTTCATCGTCGGTCATGTTGTAAACATTAGTCTCATACCGACAGCCGGCCCGCGCGGGGGCCGAGCGGTTCTAGGCGCTTCAGTCCAGAACCGCGCTGCTGCTACGGTCGCAGGTTCGAATCCTGCCTCGGGCATGGATGTGTGTGATGTCCTTAGGTTAGTTAGGTTTAAGTAGTTCTAAGTTTAGGAGACTGATGACCTCAGCTGTCGAGTCCCATAGTGCTTAGAGCCATTTGAACCATCTCCCAGCGACCGAATTATGAGTTACACGTCTTTTCGTAACTCACTTGTTTAAAGCTCTACTACTGCCGCTGTTGAGTTGCCCTACGGGATGCGTAGTGCGTCTCATAATTCATGTACGAAACAAATGGTGACATATTTCGTGCGCCAGCCTCTAATTGTCCTGCACAAGCACCTAGCAAGATTGTTTGTCATTGCCTTCTGGAGACCAGTGATGTCTAGTGCATAAATGTATCGTCGTAAGCGCTGATTAACGCTTTTCCAGTATGGTGTCATGTTTTTGTTAATTGTGAAAGAATGGGATGGCGTGAAACTTGGTGCCAGTACACGTAATTTCTAAGAGTGATTTCCAGCGGGACTTTCATATTGATAGAAATGAATAGCTGGCCCAGTGACACCGCCTATCTCAGTTATAATGTACAAGAAAGTAACTAACGAGCGAAAAGACTCAAAAAAATTACAACGGTCACTCCAAAAGAAATGCACACTATTTTTGTAAAAATACAGTTTTCATTCCGCATGTAATGGAAATGCCGTGTGACTAGGGCCTCCCGTCGGGTAGACCGTTCGCCTGGTGCAGGTCTTGCGATTTGACGCCACTTCGGCGACCTGCGCGTCGATGGGGATGAAATGATGATGAGTAGGACAACACAACACCCAGTCCCTGTGAAAGTTTTACAGTGTGTAGATACATCCTTCCTGCTTGTTTACAAACTTAGTTCAACCTGTTCCCGTGAGTGGCGCCGTCACAGCATGTTTCAGGATGGCTGCTACACTGGACGTTCGTCAGAAGCAACGTGCTGTCATAGAATTCCTGTGCTGTGAAAAAGAGACAGTGGGAAACATCCACAAGAGGTTGACAAAGGTGTATGGAGATGCTGCTGTCGATCGCAGTACAGTTAGTCGGTGGGCAAGCAGGTTACGTGATGAAAGCGGGCACAGCAATATTGAGGATTGTCCTCGCAGCGTCAGGCCTCGTACTGCACACTCCAGACAATGTGCAGACAGTTAACGAATTGGTGACTGCTGACAGACGTATCACAGTGAACGAATTGTCACGCTACGTTTGGATAGGGGAAGGAAGTGTTTGCAGAATACTGAAAGTGTTGGCGTAAAAAAAGGTTTTCGCCAGGTGGGTTCCCAGGATGCTTCACACGACCTGCACCAAAAATGCTTTTTTTTTTCTTTTTTTCTAAACGCTTGGCCGTCAGCAGCTCCCATTTCTCACATTTTCATTTCTGGTCAAGCCCTGCATAAATTCGGACGACGTCGGTAATGGCGAGTATACGTGGTCCCCTCGTAAGTAGAATAGACCAAACGGATTTAAGTCTGTGACAAGAAATCGGCGAGAAAAAGCTTCAGCGTTTATATGAAGTATTACGAGAGTCACTCCAAAAGAAATTCACTCTTTTTTTTAATCCATCCTTTATTCTACATGTCTGAATGTTTTACAGTGTGTAGATACATCCTTTAGGAACAATAGTTTCATTTCTCCACATAATTTCCATCCCTCTCAACTGCCTTACGGCATCTTCGAACCAGCGCCTGTATACCCGCACGGTAAAATTCTGGACCAACCTGTTTTAGCCACTGTTTGGCAGCGTGCACAAGGAAGTCATCATCTTCAAACCTTGTTCCACAAAGAGAGTCTTTCAGTTTCCCAAAGAGATGATAGTCACATGGAGCCATGTCAGGACTGCAAGGCGGGTGTTTCAGTGTTGTCCATCCGAATTTTGTGATCACTTCCACGGTTTTTTGACTGACATGTGGCCGTGTATTGTCGTGCAACAGCAAAACATCCTGCTTTTGCCGATGTGGTCGAACACGACTCAGTCGAGCTTTAAGCTTCTTCAGTGTCGTCACATATGCATCAGAATTTATGATGGTTCCACTTGGCATGATGTCCACAAGCAAAAGTCCTTCGGAATCGAAAAACACCGTAGCCATAACTTTTCCAACAGAAGGTGTGGTTTTGAATTTTTTTTTTTTTTCCTTGGTTGAATTTGCATGATGCCACTCCATTGATTGCCTCTTCGTCTCTGGTGTTTCATCACCTGTCACAATTCTTCCAAGAAATTTATCTCCTCCATTCTGGTACTGTTCCAAAAGTTCGCTGCATACCGTTTTCTTATTTCTTTGTGAGCCACTGTCAACACTTTCAGTATTCTGCTGACACTTCCTTCCCCTATCCCAATGTAGCGTGACAATTCGTTCACTGTGATGCGTCTGTCAGCAGTCACCAATTCGTTAACTCTCTACACATTGTCTGGAGTGTGTGCAGTACGAGGCTTGCTGCTGCGAGGACAATCCTCAATATTGCCGTGCCCGCTTTCATCACGTAACCTGCTTGCCCACCGACTAACTGTACTGCGATCGACAGCAGCATATCCATACACCTTTTTCAACCTCTTGTGGACGTTTCCCTCTGTCTCTTTTTCACATCACAGGAATTCTATAACAGCACGTTGCTTCTGACGAACGTCAAGTGTAGCAGCCATCTTGAAGACATGCTGTGGCGGCGCCACTCACGGGAACAGGTTGAACTAAGTTTGAAAACAAGCGGGAAGGATGTATCTACACACTGTAAAACTTTCACACATGCAGAATGAAAACTGTATTTTTACAAAAATAGTGTGCATTTCTTTTGGTTCAAATGGCTCTGAGCACTATGGGACTTAACATCTGAGGTCATCAGTCTCCTAGAACTTAGAACTACTTAAACCTAACTAACCTAAGGACACCACACACATCCATGCCCGAGGCAGGATTCGAACCTGCGACCGTAGCGGTCGCGCGGTTCTAGACTGAAGCGCCTAGAACCGCAGGGCCACCGCGGCCGGCCATTTCTTTTGGAGTGACCCTCGTAGCTCAAAAGAGCTTCTGCACGGAAAACTACCGCTACGCGTGGCCCGCTACTAAAAAAGCGAGAAGAGCGTTCCAGCAGTGCGACGATCTTAAACGATTTCAGACTATCTATTGCCTCGCATATGCAGCAGCCAGAGTTTGCGAAACGACCTGTCAGACATCGTTGTCCGAACAAACACAGTGTGTTAGTCTTCCGCTCATTCACAGTTCCCCATTGCTGTCAAGTTTGGTACTAACGGTTGAAAGAGGAAAGCAGTTCAAGGTATAGTATCTAATTTTCACGTTCAGCAGTGTGCACGGAGGAACGTGTCGCTAACTAACAATTTGAGTAGCTTTGGAAATAGGTTTTTCTACCCCTTCGGTTTACAAGCTACTGTGCTTCGGATAAAATGGCAGAATAGATAATAATTCGGCTAACAGGTGAATTGGCGAACCGCTGCGCCAAGAAATGAAGCGGCTAACTGAAGGAAGCTGCTCGTTAACAAGCCAAAATAGCCGGCCGTTGCAACAGCACTGGCATGCGCGGCGCCAGCTGCGGCCACAGCTGCATGCGACCACTTGCCGTCACTCGCTCAAGTTTCGAAACAATGCGAGCAGTCGACGGCAGAAATAAAACCATCTGCCATCAACGTGGTCCGACACTTAACTGTAACTCTTGAAACTGCAGTAGTGAGCGCCCCATGACAGCCGCCAGTTTTAGCCCACCTCATTCACCTCTCTCAAAACGCTCGAGAGAACAACATTGACTGACTGGCTAAAAGGGTGCAAACGAATTCCGCGACTTCTACCTGCTAAACAAACGAGCTCTAGACTATTTTTCTTTATTGTCATTTCATTCCATTGTCCCAAAGGGGTGAGGGTCGTCTGGGAACTCTTCAGCCAACAGAGGATGGAGTACTGTTTTTAAAAAAAAGGATGAACGATACAAAAAAATTTTAAAACACATAAAAGATGTTTTTGATTCATGATATTTAAAATAACAAATAGTAAAACGTTGTGGACATTTAAAAACAATGGACTAAATTACACTTCGCTATTATACCATTTGTTGCATTTAGGAGTAAGAGAAGCCCCGCCCGATTGGCCGTGCGGTCTAACGCACGGCTTTCCGGCCGGGAAGGAGCGCCTGGTCCCCAGCACGAATCCGCCCGGCGGACTTGTGTCGAGGTCCGGTGAGCCGGCCAGTCTGTGGATGGTTTTTAGGCGGTTTTCCATCTGCCACGGCGAATGCGGACTGGTTCCCCTTATTCTGCCTCAGTTACACTATGTCGGCGATTGCTGCGCAAACAAGTTCTCCACGTACGCGTACACCACCATTACTCTACCACGCAAACATAGGGGTTACACTCGTCTGGTGTGAGACGTTCCCTGGGGGGTCCACCGGGGGCCGAACTGCACCATAACCCTGGGTACGGTGTGGGGCGGCGGAGGGGTGTAGTGGACTGCGGTAGTCGTCGTCGGGTTGAGGACCACTGCGGCTGCGGCGACGACGGAGCCTCTCCGTCGTATCTAGGCCACCGGTTAACGTACAATACAATACAAGGTGAAGAAGGAAAGATTTACATTAAATGTATTCGCAATTCCGAATATGGAGAACCATTAGCTGTAGAATGTAATGACGACAATGAAAATTTGTGCCCGACCGGGATTCGAACCGGTATTTCCCTCTTATCGCGAGCGGTCGCCTTACCATTTAGCTATCCGTGCAGAACTCACGGCCATACTCAAACCTCCATATGTCGTCAACCATGCTTCTACAACCTGTACTCGTACATGCATTACGTATATTCGCGTACAGCTGACACCTTTTACTTTAAAGTCGCTTGCCTGGTACCGGCAGATAAATATCATAGTGCGGTGCCTGTGTTATTCCGAGCCGCGCGGGATTAGCCGAGCGGTCCCAGGCGCTGCAGTCATGGACTGTGCGCCTGGTCCCTGCGGAGGTTCGAGTCCTCCCTCGGGCATGGGTGTGTGTGTGTGTTTGTCCTTAGGATAATTTAGGTTAAGTAGTGTGTAAGCTTAGGGACTGATGACCTTAGCAGTTAAGTCCCATAAGATTTCACACACATTTGAACATTTTTTTGTTATTCCGATTTACGATGCAAAATTCCTTTGGACATGCATGAATATACATTTCGGTAATCATGTTATATTACATTTAGAAATTAAAAATTACAACGCAGATTAAAAAAAACACACCCACACAGTTCATATTCGTAAATGATAAGTACAGCAATAGTTACAAATCACCGAGCGAGGTGGCGCAGTGGTTGGTACACTGGACTCGCATTCGGGAGGACGACGGTTCAAATCCGCATCCGGCGGTCCTGATTTAGCTCTTCCGTGATTTCCCTAAATCGCTTCATGCAAATGCCGGGACGGTTCCTTTGAAAGGGCACGGCTGCCTTCTTTCCCCATTCATCCCCAATCCGATGGAGCCGACGGCCTCGCTGTTTGGTCCCCTCCCCTGAATCAACCAACCAACCAGTTAGAAATTACGGTAGATGGATGTATAGTTATGTGTGATACAGTAACGGTTAGTGGGACTAAGACAAAGGGATGAAGGAGGGAGGGAACGAGGAACACAAACCTATTCAATAAAAGCAGATGAAAATTCACTTGACGCCTTCCTGAGAGACAATCACCACTCATTCCAAATTAATAATATAAATGTAGACCAGATGTGGCTTAAATACAGAGAAATAGTATCGGCAGCAATTAAGAGATTTATACCAATAAATTAACAAACGACGGAGCTGATCCTCCTTGGTACACAAAACGGGTTAGAACACTGTTGCAGAAACAACGAAACAAACATGCCAAATTTAAACAGACGTAAAATCCCCAAGATTGGCGATCTTTTACAGAAGCTCGAATTTTAGCGCGGACTTCAATGCGAGATGCTTATAACAGTTTCCACAACGAAACTTTGTCTCGAAACCTGGCAGAAAATCCAAAGCGATTCTGGTCGTATGTGAAGTATGTTAGCGGCAAGAAACAATCAATGCCTTCTCTGCGCGATAGCAATGGAGACACTATCAAAGACAGTGCTGCCAAAGCAGAGTTACTAAGCACAGCCTTCCGAAATGCCTTCACAAAAGAAGACGAAGTAAATATTCCAGAATTCGAATCGAGAACGGCTGCCAACATGAGTAACGTAGAAGTAAATATCCTCAAAGTAGTGAAGCAACTTAAATCATTTAATAAAAGCAAGTCTTCTGGTCCAGACTGTATACCAATTAGGTTCCTTTCGGAGTATGCTGATGCTTTAGCTCCATACTTAACAATCATATACAGCCGTTCGCTCGACGAAAGATCCGTACCCAAAGACTGGAAAGTTGCTTAGCTCACACCAATATTCAAGAAAGGCAGTAGGAGTAATCCACTAAATTACAGGCCCATATCGTTAACGTCGATATACAGCAGGGTTTTAGAACATATATTGTGTTCGAATTACCTCGAAGAAAACGGTCTATTGACATAAAGTCAACATGGGTTTAGAAAACATCGTTCCTGTGAAACACAACTAGCTCTTTATTCACATGAAGTGCTGAGTGCTATTGACAAGGGATTTCACATCGATTCCGTATTTCTGGATTTCCGGAAGGTTTTTGACACTGTACCACACAAGCGGCTCGTAGTGAAATTGCGTGCTTATGGACTATCGTCTCAGTTATGTGACTTGATCTGTGATTTCCTGTCAGAGGTCACAGTTCGTTGTAACTGACGGAAAGTCATCGAGTAAAACAGATGTGATTTATAGCGCTCCCCAAGGTAGTGTTACAGGCCCTTTGCTGTTCCTTATCTATATAAACGATTTGGGAGACAATTTGAGCAGCTGTCTTCGGTTGTTCGCAGATGGCGCTGTCGTTTATCGACTAATAAAGTCATCAGAAGATCAAAACAAACTGCAAAACGATTTAGAAGAAATATCGGAATGGTGCGAAAAGTGGCAGTTGACCTTAAATAACGAAAAGTGTGAGGTCATCCACATGAGTGCTAAAAGGAACGCGTTAAACTTCGGTTACACGATAAATCACTCTAATCTAAAAGCCGTAAATTCAACTAAATACCTAGGTGTTACAATTACGAACAATTTAAATTGGAAGGAACACAGAAAATTTCGTTGCGACGGAACCTTTTCACGAAATTTCAGTCACCAAGTTTCTCCTCCGAATGCGAAAATATTTTGTTGACACCGACTTACATAGGGAGGAACGATCACAAAGATAAAATAAGGGAAATCAGAGCTCGTACGGAAAAACATAGGTGTTCATTCTTTCCGCGCGCTATACGAGATTGGAATAATAGAGAATTGTGAAGGTGGTTCGATGAACCCTCTGCCAGGCACTTAATTGTGATTTGCAGAGTACCCATGTAGATGTAGATGTAGATAAGGGAAAAGAAGATGAAGTGACTCGTATGGAAAAGAAAAGAGAAAGGAGCATAATTGGGAGAAGATAGGGGCACTGGCTTTAATATATTACAGAGGGGAAGTTGGCCATATAAGTTAATTGGACAAAGAGGTAGTCACCCGTAGAGTAACCATTACAAGTGTCATCTAATAACGTGTAATTCCGCCCCTGGACTTGATGACCGCGTGGATTCGTTTAGAAAGTGAGTCCACAAGGTTGTGCAGGTACATCGTATCCCTGTTACGCCCTCGCTGACGGTTTTGTTGCGTAATTGCACCAAATTGTGGGGATGCTGATGTCCACCTTTCATCCGTTGTTCCAATATGTTCCGCAGATTTTCTATGAGGTTCGTCAAGTGAGTCACATATTCTTCCAGCCCGATGAACTTTGCTGTTGTCGGTTTTATGTGCCTGTGTGAGCAATGGTCTCTTGTGAGGTGACCGACTCCGAATGTTCACTGCATGCAGTTCCTGTCGCAATGTTCTCTCGCTAACGGGTTGGGATTCATCCTCATTCACTACCTGCAGCAATTTCTGTCGGGTTTGGAAGCGATTTTGATTCACAAGCCATAAAACGCGTCTCCGCTCCTTCTCAGTGAGGACCTTTTTCGGACCACAATTCTCACGTCGTGTTTCGTGGCCAATCTTGTTACTCCTCTGTTTGTAGACACGTTGAACAGTCCGACGTGAAACACCAAGTCCAGGAACTTCACACAACGTATAGCCATGGGCACGGCCAAACATGATTGCCGTTTTTTTTCAATCAGTCACACCCTTACATTTTATCCATCCGCTCGAGACACATGTCTAACAGATAGCTACTGCTTTATGCTTACGTAGAAGCACTGCTCGCGCGGTTGAGCACGTGACTCGACCGCTGCGCCACCTGTAAAGGTGTAACGATTACTCTGTGCGTGCGCGCTGGGGTGACCTTACGTTAGTTTTCGGGGAAACCGTTACGAGACTGAAGTAGCAGGTCATTGAATTGTGCGCAAAGTGCACGACTGCTTGTTTCAAAAGCAGGCAGGAGCGACAGCGAAGGAATATGCGAATGTGGTGTTTTTTTTTTAATTTCTTTATATTTGTACAACTGAGATACTAGATATGTGGGAATTGGTGTTTCGATTATAATGACATGAAAGGCGTTTAATTTCTGACGCGTGGTAATGTGGCTCTTGCGCGCTGAGCAACCGATGAAGTAGACACAGCTTGTGGTAGTTATGTAATTTGTCTGACCTCAACCACCATAACTAGGCGTGCGAAGCTCTGACCGATGGGTATCTCGACGATGTTGCAGATCTAACACACACAAGCATTCATGGTTACTTCGAACCGCCTTGTCTTTTTACTATTCGTGCCATGCTGAATTACATCACTATATTGGTGGTTCTGTAGAAAGAGTCCTTTTTGAGAGCATGGAGGCAAGTGGCGCATTGCGACGGTGTTCTCTGCTTAGTTAAGATGCTCATCCAAAGTTATACACAAGCTCTTTACTGTTTTCTGATATGGTATTGCAATACGGTCGAGCTGAATAGGAGGCAATTGTACGCGGAATTCTGAACATATTGATTTCTGTTGGGATACTAAGATTACTTGTGACTGTTTTCATTTAGTTTAAGGGGGCATGTTTTTCGGCCATGTTACCACTGAAGATAGATCATCATACCCTGAACGACAGGTGCAAAGTGGGAGGATGGTTGGTAGGGCAATATGGGATTCGGGAAACAGATAGCTAGGGTGGAGGCCAGGTCAAAGCCTAGATGAGGAAAGAAAAGGGAGAGATTGCCAGGGAGGGGAGCCTTGAAATCAGAAAGGAATAGAGTGGGATAAATCTGGTAGGAGGGATAGATGTCAGGGCAGATTTCGTTGTCAGGCACTGGGAGTCTGTTAAAACTACGCTAGAAGAGGGCATGGAGAGTGTGACAGTGGTTTGTGGGTGGAATGTGTTGATATATCTACGGCAGCAGACTTTGATTTGTGATTAGGGAAGAGGGAGGCAATGGGGCTGTTGGAGTAGAGTTTACGGAAAGTATAGGACAGACAGGGATGTTTTGTGTGGGCGAGAAGGTGGGGAAAAGAAATGAACTGGTAAAGGATTCTTGTAGGGGAGGATAAATGGATTCGAAAAGCAAGGCGGAATGCATGGCGTTGAAGAATTTGGAGAGATATCAACAGATATCCAGGCGACATTAGCACAGGAGAGAATAGGTCGGATCAAGGCTTTGTGCTTGTGGAGGGTGGTGGAGCGATGCAGTCCCCATGTTCGGTCACTTAGTTTGTCTATTGTGACTTTCTGTTGGACGTATAGTCGGTAGAGTGTCCATGTTTACTATCAAGGGTTAGTCCGAGATATTTTAATATATTTAATTGGATAGCGCGATCATAAATGGTAAGGTAACAGTCGTGGAGGCGCAAATTGCCGGTGGATTGTCCTATAGTTATCGCCTGGATTTTGAAGGGATTAATCCTGAGTATCTACTAGTTGCCCCAGGATTTGATCTGATCAAGATGGATGTAATGGGCGTGTTGGAATTTCTGGAGGGTAAGGTAGAGGCGAGGAAGGCGGTGTCATCAATATAATGGAGGTTTAGGTACGCAGCGGTGTAAAGGATGTGCAGAGAGGAGAGAGCCTTGGGGCACATCTGCAACAGGACAGAAGGTATGGGAATTGGCACTGTTAATAGCGAAAAAAAATGGACGGTTAGATAGAAAGGAACCAATTAGATGGGCATAGTTAACTGGAAGTGCATATTCTAGAGTTTGAAGACAAGACCAGGATGCCATACACGGGTATAGACTTTGTCAAGTGATACAGAAGTGGAGGATTTACTGTCATTAACTTGATAGCATATGATATGGGTTACGTACAGGAGTTGAGGTCATGGGAAGATAAATTGGGATGGCAGTCACACTGGTTTATAGGCAGGCTGAGTGGGCTGTAGGAGGTGGTTTCACTTGAGGGATTCTTGGGTTTTAGGAAAATAAGGATTCTGGAGGCTTTCTGTGGTTCAGGATAATAACCTGTGTAGAGGATAGTGTTGTAAAGAGTTGCAAGAGATGCTAAGGAAGGAAGAAGGGCTTTGATGTCTATCGGAAACACAATTGTAGCCAGGAGCAATGTTGCATTTCTTGTAGAGGACTTGTTCAACTTAATGAGCAGTTATTGGTGTGTTCAGCTCTGTCTGTATTATGTTGTCCAAGTATGGGAAACTGGGGATAAGGCGTGGGACAGTGGTATCTGTACGTTAATGGACTGTGGGGAAGCCTGCCGGGTTGGACGAGCGGTTCTAGGCGCTACAGTCTGGAACCGCACGACCGCTACGGTCGCAGGTTCGAATCCTGCCTCGGGCATGGATGTGTGTGATGTCCTTAGGTTAGTTAGGTTCAAGTAGTTCTAAGTTCTAGGGGACTGATGACCTCAGAAGTTAAGTCCCATAGTGCTCAGAGCCATTTGAACCATTTGAACTGTGGGGAAAAAGTAGTCGAAATGAGGGTCATCAGATTGCGGATATGTAGGAAAGATAGAATGTAAAATGATTAGCTTTGCTCAGGTTGTCTGGTAGTGGATGGTAATGATGGAGCAGACGGTAGTAAGATGCAGAATAGCTGCCAGTGAGCCGGTGGAAAGCTTTCCAGTACTTGGAGGAGTTTAAAGGGATTGTAGTGTTAAGCCTGTTGCAAATGTGGCGCCAGACCCCACGTTTCTCAGCGATCAGTAGGTTTATAAAATAAGTCTGTAGTAGCCGGTGGCGTGTGGGTGTATCCCGATCACGAGTCTAAAGGAAGGAAGTATAATAGACAGGATTCCTGGACGAGGAATAGAGCTCGTAGAAGGAAAGTGGGCCAGTTAAGACTGATACGTTTGGTTGGGATATGGCATCTAACAAGGTCTGATGTACAAAAGAAGCAGCATGAGAAACATCATCAAGGCGTTGGATGGTTATTGGGTGTCTTCCGATATGGGTATCGATGGATTTCCTGTTGGCATGGGAGTAGACTTGGACGTTAGGATTGGGTGTGTAGGGTTGGGGTAGTCCACAGGGGATAGTAAGAAAGATGGATAGGTGGTCACTTCCAATTGGATCCTGGAATTCTGCAGTACTACGCCCAAGGGGCATAGCTGATGCTAGGACGAAATCGGGCATGGACTTACTTTCGAGGCTAGTGCGATGTCGAATGGGGACTGTATCACGTTGGAGGGTATCAGTAAATCGATGCCACCGCTAGAGTTCAGATTGGAAACGGCTGTGGATGTTGAAGTCAGTGGCAGTAATAAAGATGGAGAAGATATTGTCTATGTGGGTAAGGAAGACATAAGAAATGGGACGGTTAGGTCGAATGTACATGGCGTCAAAGGTTATGGTTATAATTTTGAGCAAGAGAGTAAGGATGAGATTTTCGGTAGGAGTATTGTAAGTTCAAAAAAATGGTTCAAATTGCTCTGAGCACTATGGGACTTAACATCTGTGGTCATCAGTCCCCAAGATTAGAACTACTTGAACCTAACTAACCTAAGGACATCACACACATCAATGCCCGAGTCAGGATTCGAACCTGCGACCGTAGCGGTCGCGCGGTTCCAGCCTGTAGCGCCTAGAACCGCTCGGCCACTCCAGCCGGCAAACTTGTGATTTTCTGTTGACTACTCTCCACAATAAAAAATGGTTCAAATGGCTCTGAGCACTATGGGACTCAACTGCTGTGGTCATCAGTCCCCTAGAACTTAGAACTACTTAAACCTAACTAACCTAAGGATATCACACACATCCATGCCCGAGGCAGGATTCGAACCTACGACCGTAGCAGTCACACGGTTCCGGACTGCGCGCCTAGAACCGTCTCCACACTAAAACAGTAACATAAAAATGATATGCTAAATATTCCAATTAGCAGGAAGAAGTGTTTAAAGGGAAGAAATAACAGTGATGAGTCAAAACATTACGAGCACTGCCCACCGCGAGATCGAATACCATCTAGCAGCGTTGCGGGCACGTGACACGGTGTGGAAAGTACACTTGTATAAGGAGAGCAGACACGAATGGAGTGTCGTTCTAGCCACGGTATGGGCCACAAATGGGAAAATCCGCTTACATTTGCTTGTAGCAATAATATACGGCAAGGTCTCTGCTGAACTATTCCAATCAGATACATCCAATGATTGGATGCTTTCTGTTTCCTCTGTTTGTGAAACGTCTGTGGGATACTTACAAAATTCGTTCGCACGCACTCAATCGTGTCTTCAGTGTCGAAAGACCCGCTGATTTACCCTTACAAAGGAATCTTGCGTCTCTACTGTGCACACGACCGCTTAATGGAGTTGGCACTCCATGTATCATCGTGATAGACGTCGGTAAGAAATGTCTTTGCAACCTCATAACACACTAAGGCAAATGAAATTACGACACTACATAAACTTTTTCGGCGGATGACGCCATTTTTACTATCTGATAATTGCTGCGCTCTTAGAGAAGGAAGCGAAAACAGTTGAAGGATTTTTTTTAAAAATTACTTTTATTGACATCTACCCGACCATACAGTCGTCGAAACTGTACACTACCACTAGCATGTTACAAATATCATCTAATATTTCAAACGAGTTGCATAAAATTTATGACAAACAAATTTTGAAATACCGTATCTTTTACTGAGGCAGCTAAAACACACAGCAAATGTTAAAACACATTTAAATCATACCATTTCAGATATTATAAGACGTCGCACCACGGGTACATCAAGCCGTAGATTGGCACACAGATTAATTCATAAAAGAAAATAATTTGTCAATATTAACTCAATAATAGTTGTAAGATCATTCCGGTTATCCTGTTTGACGGTCGAGCTAATTTTTTGTGAGACTTCAAAAGCAAATGCTCTCGGTTGTACGATATTTTCTATTGCAACATAATGTTTGCTGCATGAGAACAAGAGATGATCCGTATCTCCGATCTTCACATAACCGCGGTCAAAGAACAGAGCCGCGGTGGTCTAGCGGTTCTGGCGCTGCAGTCCGGAACCGCGGAACTGCTACGATCGCAGGTTCGAATCCTGCCTCGGGCATGGGTGTGTGTGCTGTCCTTAGGTTTGTTAGGTTTAAGTAGTTCTAGGTTCTAGGGGACTTATGACCTAAGATGTTGAGTCCCATAGTGCTCAGAGCCATTTGAACCATTTTTGAAAGAACAGAGTTTGCTGGGTGTTAATCCTATAACAACGTGACGGAAAACATTCATGGGCAAATCTTATTTTGCAAATCGTAGTGTAGTTCTCCTCAACAATTTGCAACAATTAAAGTTTATATTTGATGGAACTATACACTACTGGCCATTAAAATTACTACACCTAGAAGAAATGCCGATGATAAATGGGTATTCATTGGACAAATATATTATACTAGAACTGACATGTGATTGCATTTTCACGCAATTTGGGTGCATAGATCCTGAGAAATCAGTACATAGAACAACCACCTCTGGCCGTAATAACGGCCTTGATACGTCTGGGCATTGAGTCAAACAGAGCTTGGATGGTGTGTACAGGTACAGCTGCCCATGCAGCTTCAACACGATACCACAGTTCATCAAGAGTAGTGACTGACGTATTGTGACGAGCCAGTTGCTCGGCCACCATTGACCAGACGTATTCAATTGGTGAGAGATCTGGAGAATGTGCTGGCCAGGGCAGCAGTCGAACATTTTCTGTATCCAGAAAGGCCTGTACAGGACCTGCAACATGCGGTCATGCAGTATCCTGCTGAAATGTAGGGTTTCGCAGGGATCGAATGAAGGGTAGAGCCACGGGTCGTAACACATCTGAAATGTAACGTCCACTGTTCAAAGTGCCGTCATTGTGAACAAGAGGTGACCGAGACGTGTAACCAATGGCACCCCATACCATCACGCCGGGTGATACGCCAGTATGGCGATTACGAATACACGCTTCCAATGTGCTTTCACCGCGATGTCGCCAAACACGGATGCGACCATCATGATGCTGTAAACAGAACCTGGATTCATCCGAAAAAATGACGTTTTGCCATTCGTGCACCCAGGTTCGTCGTTGAGTACACCATCGTAGGCGCTCCTTTCTGTGATGCAGCGTCAAGGGTAACCGCCGCCATGGTCTCCGAGCTGATAGTCCATGCCCTTGCAAATGTCGTCGAACTGTTCGTACAGATGGTTGTTGTCTTGCAAACGTCCCCATCTGTTGACTCAGGGATCGAGACGTGGCTGCACGATCTGTTACAGCTATGCGGATAAGATGCCTGTCATCTCGACTGCTAGTGAAACGAGGCCGTTGGGATCCAGCACGGCGTTCCGTATCACCCTCCTGAACCCTCCGATTCCATATTCTGCTAACAGTCATTGGATCTCGACCAACGCGAGCAGCAATGTTGCGATACGATAAACCGCAATCGCGATAGGCTACAATCCGACCTTTATCAAAGTTGGAAACGTGATGGTATGCATTTCTCCTCCTTACACGAAGCATCACAACAACGTTTCACCAGGCAACGCTGGTTAATTGCTGTTTGTGTATGAGAAATCGGTTGGAAACTTTCCTCATGTCAACACGCTGTAGGTGTCGCCACCGGCGCCAATCTTGTGTGAATGCTCTGAAAAGCTAATCATTTGCATATCACAAAATCTTCTTCCTGTCGGTTAAATTTCGCGTCTGTAGCACGTCATCTTCGTGGTGTAGCAATTTTAATGGCCAGTAGTGTAAGTTGTATCTCCGTCTAATGCCTTTCCTCATTTAATCGTGATACGATTTATTACTTCTTGATAAAGTGAAGTAAAGCAGTCATCAATTGGAAGATTGCCATTGCCCCCTCTGATCTTTGAACTGACTTACACAGCCAGTTACTGGGGGACTGGAACGTGGTGTACTCAGCCGCGTGATGCCAATTGAGGAGCTACTTGGAGTAATAGCGGCTCCAGGGCAGGTGCTGACCCCACGGCTTTCCACACTGCATCCCATGACGCCACTCGTAGAGGACGACAGGGCGGTCGGCCGGCGCCGATTGGCACGCCATGGCCTGTGGGCGTAGTTTACTGCCGTCACACGTGCTGTGATCTTCGTTTCTGTTGAACATCCTTCGTCTACTATCACGTACTATGTCGTATCAATCACTCGCTGAACCATTTGCATATCTGACACGACATTCCGTACGATTGTATCTCGGTCATCAATCGCTAGTTTGGCACAGTGTCGAACGCTGTTCGGAAATCTAGGAAGATGGAATCTGCAGTGTTGGCCATTAAAACTGCAACACCAGGAAGGATACATTTGTAAGTGCGAAATGTAGAACACAAAACAGCCACCTCTGGCAGCAACAAAAGCACCGAGTAGAACTGAGCTCGGATGACAGATAAGGGAACATCATTCCATGCTGCTTCATTTCTATGCCAGGGTTCTTCAATCGTAGTTGCAGATGAGTGATGGCGTGCTAGCCTCTCGGCAACATGCAACCAGATGTTTAATGGATGGGAGATATAGCGAACACGCTGGAAGAGCTACAAACACCCTGCACATCGAGGTTGTCAGAACAGCACCGGCAACATGCGGTGTTGCGTTATCTTGTTGAAAGATAACACCACGGAGACATCGAAGATACGCCACAGTCACCGGCCTTAAAACGCAACACCTGCTGTACAAATTACCGGCTAGGCGTACCAAAGCTGATTGTGTGGTGTAACCATGGGCACCCTACACCATCACGCCACATGCTGGGTCAGTATGACGACGACGAATGCAGTCTGGCAACGTTCCTGCTCCTCTGAGTTTCCTCACAAGGATTGGTCGACCCTAATGCTACATAGAGGAATGGGCTTGTCTGAAAAGACGAGTGGTGTCACTCAAGTGTCCATTGTTGAAGTTGGGTGAAACGCTGTCAGTGCGACTCCCACCGATGCCGCGTCAGGGAAGGCGCTACGCTGTTCACCATGCTGACACCTGTAATACACTGCCTGACAAGGAAGTGAAAAAAAGTTTATGGTCGGATGTCAGTGCAACTTCGTTCACATACACACCACTGCCTGGTAAGTAAATGATTTAGAGTTGCAGTTCTCTGTAACAGGTATAAAGGCCATCAGAGTTCATTAGTGTTGTACATGTTTAGCGTTGTTACCAGGCCTGGTAAGTATATAAAGGGGCGTGAACAGCGTCAGATGTAGAGTGATCACTGTGAAGGACACGGAGATTCCGCATATTCACGTGAGACAGCATTCTCAACAACTGACAGTGTTTGAAAGGGGGTTCATGGTGCGTCTCCATCTGGCTATCTGGTCGAATCGTGCAACATCCAGATACGTGGAACATTCGAATGTAAGAGTGGCCCGACGTTGGACTGCATGGGAAAGTAAGAGTAGGAATACTCTCTGTCGAGGTTCCGGTCGGCCATGCCTCACCACAACAAGGGAGTTCAAAATGTTCAAATGTACGTGAAATCTTATGGGACTTAACTGCTAAGGTCATCAGTCCCTAAGCTTACACACTACTTAACCTAAATTATCATAAGGACAAACACACACACCCATGCCCGAGGGAGGACTCGAACCTCCGCCGGGACCAGCCGCACAGTCCATGACTGCAGCGCCTTAGACCGCCCGGCTAATCAAGAAGGGAGCATCGCTGTATTGTGAAGCAAGCACATTGAAATCCTTCACATCTGCGTCTGCCATCCGAGAACATGTAATGGACTCCGCGCAATATACTGTCATCCCGCACCATTGGTCGTAGACTATCAGCAGCCGTACTAGGGAAGTACTCTCCCATACGTAGGCTGCTGTCAACACCACAACACGAACTGCTGTCAGGTTTCATAACTAAACTAAACTCCGCCCGAACAGGCCACGATGGCCCAACGGTACCGATCGGCCGCCGTGTCATCCTCAGACCGAAGGCATCACTGAATGCGGATATGGAGGAGCATGTGGTCAGAGCTGCCCATTGTGGCCGAGGGGTCCTAGGCGCTTCAGTCCGGAACCGCGCGGCTGCTACGGTCGCTGGTTCGATTCCTGCCTCGGGCATGGATGTGTGTGATGTCCTTAGGTTAGTTAGGTTTAAGTAGTTCTATAAGTCTAGGGGACTGATGACCTCAGATGTTAAGTCCCATAGTGTTCAGGGCCATTTGAACCATTTTGAACCATGTGGTCAGCACTGTCAGGTTTAATTCCATGGGCAAACTGTTGTGCCCAGCGACTGTATTAATTTGAAGTAGTAAAGAGTGCAGCAATCAGTCGCAAAAAATTTGCACAGCAATAAACAGCGACTGATTGCTGTACCCTTTACTACTCGATAAACGGCTGTATTGGAGTGGTGCCGAGACCGGGATGCAAGGGCTGCTGACCAAAGGCGTCGCGTTGTGTTCAGTGACGAATAACGTCCAGCAGTACACCAGATGACCGTTGTCGGCGAGTATGGCAGCACCCTGGAGAGACCTCCTGTCCTTCCGATGCTCTGGAGGACACAGCGGTGTTACTCCTGACTTCATGGTACGGGAAGCCATCGGGTATGGCTTCTGGTCACGGCTGATAACTGAAGGAACTCCTGATGCCACACGATATGTCACGGACGTCCTGCTCCCCATGTGACAGTATCGTGATGCTATTTTGCAACAGGACAACGTAAGTCCACACTTGGCACGTGTCCATCAGGGACAGATTTGGGCATCTTACTGACCACAGGAGTAACTCAGTAAGATGCCCAAATGTTGTCAGCGATGGACCATGTGTAGAACAATTCAGACGTCAACTCCATCCTGGTGCCACTAGGCAGGATATCAAGGACTAGTTACAACAGTTGTGGGCCAGCTTGCCTCAGGAGAAGACACAAAGGATTTAGACGCCCTAACAACCGAATCAGCCCATGCATCCTGGTCAGAGAGGTTGTAACGTCAAACTGATAAGCAGACTCAGACTGCCATGTTCTTTGTCAATCTGGCTCGATTTTGTAACCACTGCAGTACCATCACACAATCTCTCACCCCGTGGAGGTTCAGTTCGTTTCCTCTTCCCCTTTTGGCTCCTCCACTTTTTTATCAGGTGATACAGGGTGTTCAAAAAAAGTGTCGACTACTTTGAGAGGTAGTACGCGTCGAAACAAGAAAAATAAGTCCAATAAACATTGGTCGGGAAATGCATTCTTTCTGAGATAAGTCCAACAAACATGGGTCCGGAATGCATACTTTCTGCGACAAACACGTGTTTACAGGAGGCGGTCAACGTGGCGACCAGTCATGACAATGCACCCCTTTGTCCTCCGGCGTAAAGAATGGTGCACCCTTTGAAATAAAGGGTGTAAATTTTAAGTTGACTAACCAGAATAACTTGAAAAATAAGCTTCACACGAAAAAATGTGTAGAATCCAAAGTTGATTATTTTCGAGGGGGACATATGCTGGTGCTAAAAGCAGCCCGCCACCCCAGCCCCATGGGGGTGGGGCAGGAGGCAACTTTAAAATTTCAAATGAGAATCCCCGTTTTTTGTTGCAGAATCAGATTCTACGTAAAAAACTACGTACATTTTGTCTGAAACATTTGTTTTGATTCTTGGTAGTTGGCGCTGTAATTCAAGAAAATCCATGTTCTCATTTTTGAGTGGAAAATGGTTACGGATGAATAAAAAATACTTATTTACTTCGTAAATTTTGATTCGCTAAAACAAAAACTCTCCTTTTCTCCACATAGGGTGGCATTTGGGAGAGAGGAATTAGAGTTTTACAAATGTTGACCCAAATATTAATTTTTTCCGTAGATTCGGAAAAGTTCTGTTTGTTTCGTGGTCATAAGGCCACACAACTTTTAATTATCAAACAAATCATCTAACTAGCTAACTAACTAATCAAAAATCCTACGAAGTAAATAAGTATTTTTTATTTATCCGTAACCACTTTCCACGCAAAAATGAGAACATGGATTTTCTTGAATTACAGCGCCAATTACCAAGAATCAAAACAAATGTTTAAGGCAAAATGTACGTAGTTTTTTTATGTAGAATCTGATTATGGAATAAAAAATGGGGGTTCCCATTTGAAATTTTAAAGTTTCCCCCCGCCCCACCCACAGGGGGCTGGGGTGGCGGGCTAATTTTAGCACCAGCAGATGCCCCCTCGAAAATAATCAACTTTGGATTCTCCACATTTTTTCGTGTGAAGCTTATTTCTCGAGTTATTTTCGTTAGTCAACTTACAATTTACACCCTCTATACGCGGTTGTTGTGCTTGCTGGAACGCAATGAAAACGCGACCCCATAGTGTCAGCACTTCGTTGATTGGAGTGGCGTAGGCCAATTCTTTCAAGTCTCCCTATAACCGAAAGTCTAGGAGATTGAGGTCTGGGGAACGATCAGACCAAGGTGTGGTATGCATCCGACCAATCCAGCGATCCCGAAATGCCTGCGTCAGATGTTCGGGCACATTCTGACGAAAATGTGCTGATTCACCACCACCCATAAACCACATTTGTGATCGTTGCTGCAATGGCACAGCCTCCAGCAAGGTACGCAACACATCAATGAGACAGTCCAGATAATGCGCCCCAGTTAACCTTTCTGGTAGGTAGTACGTATGGCCCAATCAATCTATCGCCAAGTACGCCTGCCCATAGGTCGATTGAGAGTCGGTGCTGATGCCCCGTTTCCGAATTGCTTGGGAATTTACATCTGCCCATACATACTGGTTATAGAAATTCACAACACCATCTCTTGTGAACCCTGCCTCATCGGTAAATGAAATCTTGGATGCGAACAGTGGATCTGCGGCACACTTGGCAACAGCCATTGACAGAACCGCCGTCTGCCAAGATGATCCTTTGGCTTTAGGGCCTGAACGCGGTGTAGATGATATGGATACAGCAACTGTTCATGAAGTATCCCAGAGATAAGAGAGTGAGCGACGCCTTCTGCTGCTAACTAAGGTTATTTTCAGTTTACGTATCTATTCTATCTATCGCTTGTGCCTTGTCCGCGGCTACGCAAGGTCGGCCATGGTAAATCGGATTTGGCATATGAAGTTTAAGGGGTGGCCAGATGCCCTTACTGCCGCCACCCCGTACCCCCCAGGACGGAATTAGTGTACCCCAACTGTCTGTGTCTAGTGGAATCCATGAAATAGTGTGAATATGTTCAGATGTCTGCGAGCTGTGGAACTGAGGCGGAACGTGAGGACCAGCCCGGTATTCACCTAGCGGGATGTGGAAAACCGCGTAAAAACCACATCCAGGCTGGCCGGCACACCGGCTCTAGTCGTCAATCCGCCAGGCGGATTCTATCCGGGGCCGGGGCGCCTACCCGAGTCTAGGAAGCAACGCGTTAGCGCTCTCGGCTACCCTGGCGGGTGGTTATTTTCAGTTTACCTGTGTATGTTAAATGGTTCTTGTGGTGTCACCGCCAGACACCACACTTGCTAGGTGGTAGCCTTTAAAACGGCCGCGGTCCGGTAGTATACGTCGGACCCGCGTGTCGCCACTATCAGTGATTGCAGACCGAGCGCCGCCACACGGCAGGTCTAGAGAGACTTCCTAGCACTCGCCCCAGTTGTACAACTGACTTTGCTAGCGATGGTTCACTGCCTACTTTACGTTCTCATTTGCCGAGACGATAGTATAGCATAGCCTTCAGCTACGTCATTTGCTACGACCTAGCAAGGCACCATATCAGTTACTATTGATATTGTGAATCATTTACCGTCAAGACCGACGTTCATCATTAATGGATTAAAGTTAAGTATTCCACCAGCTACGTCTGTTTTTCTAAATTCTAATTTCCTTGTCCTGTTCCAGACCTCACGCCAGCCTGCGTGAGCTAAAACGCGTGCATTTCCATTAGTAAAACGGTGTTGGCTCTCCTGCCAACCACAACAGTTCTAATTGAAATATAATTAAAGGAACGAAAGCTTTGGCTAGATAATAAACGAAAAAAAAACGGAGAAAGAGTCGAACGTGCACCACTGCAAGTACAGTTACTGTGACAAAAAAATGGCTCTGAGCACTATGGGACTTAACTTCTGAGGTCATCAGTCGCCTAGAACTTAGAACTAATTAAACATAACTATCCTAAGGACATCACACACATCCCTGCCCGAGGCAGGATTCGAACCTGCGCCCGTAGCGGTCACGCGGTTCCAGATTGAAGCGCCTACAACCGCACGGCCACACCGGCCGGCAGTTACTGTGACATCATAACGTGGTTTGCGGAGTATGCTGCAGATGTAGACACGGGTCCCAGGGGCTTCTTGCAACAAACATAGCATACGCTTCTCCATGTCAGGCGAGCGGACTGTTTGGGGCCATCCACTGTCAGTCTTCAGAGGTGCAAGGGAACCTGTGTCCCTCAGACGCTGGAAAAGTCTGCCGAACAGCTTATCAGAGGGCATTCTGCGCTGTGGTTATATTTCAGCGTAGAAGGCACGGGCTCGCAGGCTACGTCCATTTCCTAGACCATAGCAAAATATCATAACCGCCATTTCACTTGTCGAGTAGTAGGCTTCCATTGCTAACAGCTGTTGGAAGAGAGAAAATGTAACTGTACTACACCATCTGTACGTACAAACAGCGCAATAACAGCAAACACGTAAGTGAATCCGCATTTCGAAGAAGGTAAAATACCATGATACGTACGCAGGGTTGATAGTACAGTACTGTACAATAACGCACACAAACAAGACGGAAACTAATGTAGCCTATAATACGACTCGAACCACATAACTGACTGTAGACCACCTAATGGTAAGTAGAGTACTGTGCATTAGACATCATAATACGCTGCCGACACATTTGACAGAGCGCCAATGCAGCGACCGTGCTAGTATCCGCAACGAAACGTCGCGCAGCCCTTCCTGTAAACACGTGTTTATCTCAGAAATTATGCGTTTTCGGACCCATGTTTATTGGACTTATTTCTCTTGTTTCGATGAGTACTACCATCTCTCAAAGTAGTCGACACTTTTTTCTGAATCCTGTATATATCAGGACGCCAACGCATAAATGTAGTAGTATCGGTACGCCAGAGCTGTCTGTGGTTTGTCGCAGGTTCGAATCCTGCCTCGGGCATGGATGTGTGTGCTGTCCTTAGGTTAGTTAGATTTAAGTAGTTCTAAGTTGTAGGGGACTGATGACCTCAGAAGTTAAGTCCCATAGTGCTCAGAGCCATTTGAACCATTTGTCTGTGGTTTATTCAGAGTCTACAACAACACTATGTAGCTTAGTGAAACAAGCTTCCACCAGGTGGAAGCATCATAGCCGTTACCAATATATTAATTTATGGGCTTCTAGAGATAACGTTCATATAACTATGTGCAATAATAATTGTTTCATGTTTCTGAAAGTAAATTATAAATGTGGTTGTACAAATGTTAGCGTTGTAGTTCTCTTTGTAAACTATTTTTGGACTGCGAGAGAGACAGTTGTTTAAAGCATTTTTGCTTTATATAACTGTACAGGGAAATAATACAGCGCACTGTTTATTACTGAATGTCGGTATTTCGAATAACTACGAAATAACATTGCGGTTCCACGGCGTCTGAGTGATCTAAAAGAGATGGAAGACACACAGAAAAATGGCTTGTGAAATGGATTTACCATTTCTCGTGAGCGTTCAGTAAATGGCTAAATGAGAAGCTGACGTCATTGTCTTAGTTGAAAACAAATGGGCATTATATGATAAAAGAAGAAGCCGACCGAGCAGAGCCATTATTACAACTGTAGGGAATGGGAAACTGATTAAAGATGTCTTGCAATTTTGGAAATACAGCGGTATGTGTGATCCATTTATTCATTCGTGTCCGCAGCTCGTGGTCGTGCGGTAGCGTTCTCGCTTCCCGCGCTCGGGTTCCCGGGTTCGATTCCCGGCGAGGTCAGGGATTTTCTCTGCCTCGTGATGACTGGGTGTTGTGTGATGTCCTTAGGTTAGTTAAGATTAAGTAGTTCTAAGTTCTAGGGGACTGATGACCATAGATGTTAATTCCCATAGTGCTCAGAGCCAATTCATTCGCCCATAGTGCACTGGGTAGCTAAAATGTTTCGTTTTCCTCTTCCTTCGATTTATATATGTAATAGTTTGTGATCTCTCTCTCTCTCTCTCTCTCTCTCTCTCTCTCTCTCTAGTCTTGGTCAAATGCACAAGTAATACATAGTTATGGTTCAAATGGCTCTGAGCACTATGGGACATATCTTCTGAGGTCATCAGTCCCCCAAAACTTAGAGCTACTTAAACCTAACTAACCTAAGGACATCACACACATCCATCCCCGAGGCAGGATTCGAACCTGCGACCGTAGCGGTCTCGCTGTTCCAGACTGTAGCGACTAGAACCGCTTGGCCACTCCGGCCGGCAATACATAGTTATACTGAGGATCAAACTTCGGCCGGCCATTGTGGCCGAGCGGTTCTAGGCGCTTCAGTCCGGAACCGCGCTGCTGCTACGGTCGCAGGTTCGAATCCTGCCTCGGGCATGGATGTGTGTGATGTTCTTAGGTTTGTTAGGTTTAAGTGCTTCTAAGTCTAGGGGACTGACGACCTCAGATGTTAAGTCCCATGGTGCTCAGAGCCATTTGAGCCATCAAACTTCGATAGTTTATCTGCCACACAGTAACTACGGTTATTTTCAGTTTATCTGGGTATGTTACATGGTTCTAATTTAAACATAATTAAAGGAAGGAAAGCTGTGGTAAGATAAATCACGGAAAAAAGGAGAAAGCGTCGAATGTGCTCCGCTGCAAGTACAGTTACTGCGACAACGTTAGATGACTAGCGAAGTATGATGCAGATGTAGACATTCACTTCCATTTACTGTGTGAAGAACGTGCGAGTAAATGAGGATTCAGAACCTATCGGTACTTAAAGGACTTGTGTATAATCTGCAGTCGATTTCGCGTTTAGGCATGGTTCTGCTGATTAACATTTCACAAACACTCATTTAACAGAATGAGATTTTCACTCTGCAGCGGAGTGTGCGCTGATATGAAACTTCCTGGCAGATTAAAACTGTGTGCCCGACCGAGACTCGAGTTCGAGTCTCGGTCGGGCACACAGTTTTAATCTGCCAGGAAGTCTCATTTAACAGATTGTTCCACAGTTATTTTTCTACTGTTTTAGAGGGTTTAAATCATATTAAAGTCATGTGCTAACGCATTTATGTGTATAAATAATTAGGTGTACTTATGAACTATTTAGACAGATTTAGCGACTGTGTTAGACGCTTGCTAACGAGCAGAAGTGTGAATGACCTAGAAGACAACATAAAACTAGGGTACGTCACATTTGCTCAACATATTACAACACTTAAAGTTATTGTTCCAAAAGATGCAGTCTCTATTTGTTTTTTTTAATGTTTACTGTTAACATACTACTTCCATTTGAGGCTAAATTAGTTAGTGTGCACCTTAGTAGTGCTACGAAACCCCACAATTTCAACATATGTCAGGCTACACACGGTCCACTAATATCAGTGGCACTTGTATTGCTGAGGTGGTTCTAAGTTCAACTAACAATAACTTTTCCTTGCATTTTGAGTGATTTTCAGACACAGATCCACAGTTCCAAAGATAAGAACACTTAGGTGACAGCTGTTTATTTATTTCTTTATCTTTAACTAATCCTATTATCAGTCAATGACTTTATTTGTAAAAAACAAGGGGGTAGGCATTACACAGTCCGTGGTGCTCCGGACAACGTCACAGTCGTCTGGACACTTGTCTTGCTGCAAGAAAGCTCATTTGCCGACTCAAGCCGCGTGACGTTGCAATATGATCCTGCACGCCTCAGAAAACAAATTATCTACCGTCTTGGACGCTAGTCGCGGGGGCAGTTGAGATCCTGCGTGGCGTTCAGTACGGCCCTCCTGACCCCGTCGATTCCATATTCGCATGACACTCGTGGAATCCCAACCAACGGGAATTTATCGCCGATCGATATACAGCAGTCTCAAGAGGCCACGCTCCTGACGCTGAGTTCCCACACGTCCTGTAGACTGTTCTCCTTCTTACTTGAGAAATATGGCGATCTTCTTACAAACAATCCACATTCATATGCGATTTGTGAATGAAGAGTAGATAACGTAACCCCTAACCTATTTGTACGGTTGCACTGAAATGCTTATCAGCTGCATATTCAAGCATGTTGATGTTTGTTGCATGCTGCCTTCGTAGTGTTTTAATTTTAATGGCCAACAAAGTACCCCTTCACATATGCGCACTATTTACACTCTATTATGTGCGAAAAAAGCGAGCTATGCTTGAGATGAGTAATGTTTCCTGCCATGTGGAGACAAAGTTTCTCTTTGTGCAGGAATGAATTGTGGGTATATATAATTGTTTTTAGATGCGTGCAACCTCTCTTTTGCCTCTATTGTAAACACGACTCATCTGCGCTCTTCTCCAGTCACGTGGGACTTTTTTCATACGGGAGAGATTCTCATAAATATGAATCAAGAGATGATCTAATTTCTCAGTGTATTCAATGCCAAATTTAATACGTAGTCTATAAGATCCTTTCTTTGTTTTCCTTTTGGGTATTTTCAATGGTTTTTCACTACCGAAAATAATTTTCCGGATAACACTCTATGGCTTAGTCAAAAGCAAAGACGGTCTGTAAGTAAAAACTTTATTGCTAAACAATTAATTAAACAATATTTTGAACAAAACACTATGTTTTATGTGGTTGTTTCAATTTCGAGCAGCAATTATTATTTTCAGTTGTCTGACGCTATTATTTTCATTTGTAATGCTATCAGAGTGAGCGAAGAGGTGAATGCAGCACGTATGTGACCAAAAAAACCTTAGAATTTGTTGATAATGACGAACGAGCATGTGAACCATATCGTGTAATTGTTCAGTAAGACACATTTTCGGCATGAAATGCTTATTGTGAAGAGGCCAGTTTAGATCGGCTGCTCCCGTCGGAGGTTCGAGTCCTCCCTCGGGCATGTGTGTGTGTGTTTTGTCTTCAGCGTGAGTTGGTTTAAGTCAGATTAAGTAGTGTGTAAGCTTAAGACCGATGACAGAAGTTTGGCCCCATAGGACTTACCACAAATTTCCATTTTCCAGTTTAGATATTATAGAAACAAAATCTGTAATTCCGCCCTTAAGACAAGAAAATATGGGATTGTTTTGATCTTATTTCCTCTTCAGAAAGTTCAAGTTTTGGCATACGATTAAATTTCATTCGGAATTGAAGATTGGTCAAGGAGCATAATTTCCTTGTTGTCCGAGAAAAGTTATGAAGCTGACTGGCTACAGTATGTTTCAGCCAATCAGAGAGTAGTACGACTGTGCGGTTATTAAGGGAGAGTGATCGGCACGTGCTCGTCTCTAGAAGTCCAGATTCAGCTTCCGTAACGTGAGGAGGTATTGCCTGGTGCCCCAGTAGTTTTGTGGAAGTTTTCTTATTTTCATTTGCTGAGGAATTCAGTAAATCTAAAACTGACGAGATCCTCTGTAAATAACGCTTCTGGAAGTTTTGGTGTAACTATCTTGCGGTGGGTTAAACTTCAGCGTGGCATACTATGCAGTCATATTTCAGAAACTTCAGATCACAGAATACTGGTGAACTGTATAATACTGGGCGAGCATTCTTAACTGATAAATAATTTGTAGACTTTGAGATCGTTACTGACTGGTTCAAGTTGCAGTTCTTTGAACAGCCTGGCTATTAGTGACAGAATGTGCTGTGTGAATGAACGGAACAGTACAAATGTTGATCAAGTATTTGCTTTTGAAGTCAGGAACAGCGTTTTAGTGCGGATTGCCTGTCAGTAAGTTAACTGAAGAGCGAGCAGGCGATTCCCCACTCTTAGTACGAAACTACGTCATTATGTTATACTGGCTCTTCCGCAAAGTGCCTTTCAAATGCATCGTAAAGCATTGTTCTGACACGTCTGCGAATGTTTATTTTCTACTAAACCTGTTGACAATATACGGAATGCAGAAATTAGTAAGTAATATAACTAAGGTTCACAGCTCGTGGTCTCGCGGTAGCATTCTGGCTTCCCGATCACGGGGTCTCGGGCTCGATTCCCGGCGGGTTCACTGATTTTCACCTGCCCCGAGATGACTGGGTGTTGTTGTGTCGTGTTCATCATCATCATTCATCCTCATTACGGTCGGAGGAAGGCAACGGCAAACCACCTACATTAGGACCTTGCTTAGTACGGCGGTGCGGGTCTCCCGCATCGTACCCTACGCTCTGTCAAGAAGCGTGGGCTTCATTTCCAATATAAATAAAGCAAGAAATCAACTAAATCACCGCACGCTGCACTTCATTGCTAGACGGCACACTGATTCTTGCAAGGGAAACTCCCCATAACACTCCCCTCGGATTTAGTGGTAAGATGACCCAGTGGATAGCCCATCAAAAACGGAACACACATCAAGCATGAAAAAAGGAAAAACGTGTGCTGAACGGAGAAACCCCCGTCGGAGGTTCGATTCCTTCCTCGGGCATGTGTGTGTGTGTTGTCCTTAGGTACGTTTGTTTAAGTTACACTACTGGCCATTAAAATTGCTACACCAAGAAGAAATTCAGATGATAAACGGGTATTCATTGGACAAATATATTATACTAGGACTGACATGTGATTACACTTTCACGCAATTTGGGTGCATACATCCTGACAAATCAGTACCCAGAACAACTACCTCTGGCAGTAATAACGGCCTTGATATGCCTGGGCATTGAATGGCGTGTACAGGTACAGCTGCCCATGCAGCTTCAACACTTCAACACGATACCACAGTTCTCAAGAGTAGTGACTGGCGTATTGTGACGAGCCAGTTGCTCGGCCACCATTGACCAGACGTTTTCAATTGATGAGAGATCTGGCGAATATGCTGGCCAGGGCAGCAGTCGAACATTTTCTGTATCCAGAAAGGCCTGTACAGCACCTGCAACATGCTGTCGTGCATTATCCTGCTGAAATGTAGGGTTTCGCAGGGATCGAATGAAGGGTAGAGCCACCGATCGTAACACATCTGAAATGTAACGTCCACTGTTCAAAGTGCCGTCAATGCAAAAGAGAGGTGACCACACGTGTAGCCAATGGCAACCCGTACCATCAAGTCGGGTGATACGCCAGTATGACAATGACGAATACACGCTTCCAATGTGCGTTCACCGCGATGTCGCCAAACACGGATGCGACCATCATGATGCTGTAAACAGAACCTGGATTCATCCGAAAAAATGACGTTTTGCCATTCGTGCACCCAGGTTCGTCGTTCAGTACACCATCGCAGGCGCTCCTGTCTGTGATGCAGCGTCAAGGGTAACCGCAGCCATGGTCTCCGAGCTGATAGTCCATGCTGCTGCAAACGTCGTCGAACTGTCCGTGCAAACGGTTGTTGTCTTGCAAACGTCCCCGTCTGTTGACTCAGGGAACGATACTTGGCTGCACGATCCGTTACAGCCATGCGGATAAGATGACTGTCGTCTCGACTGCTAGTGATACGAGGCCGTTGGGATCCAGCACGGCGTTCCGTATTACCCTCCTGAACCCACCAGTTCCATATTCTGCTAACAGTCATTGGATCTCGACCAACGCGAGCAGCAATGTCGCGATACGATAAACCGCAATCGCGATAGGCTACAATCCGAACTTTATGAAAGTCGGAAACGTGATGGTACCCATTTCTTCTCCTTACACCAGGCATCACAACAACGTTTCACCAGGCAACGCCGGTCAACTGCTGTTTGTGTATGAGAAATCGGTTGGAAACTTTCCTCATGTCAGCACGCTGTAGGTGTGGCCACCGGCGCCAACCTTGTGTGAATGCTCTGAAAAGCTAATCATTTGCATATCACAGCATCTTCTTCCTGTCGGTTAAATTTCGCGTCTGTAGCACGTCATCTACGTGGTGTAGCAATTTTAATGGCCAGTAGTGAAATATGCTGGATGACCATCCTCGGCCAGTATGGCGGCTACCTGGGGAAAGGTTCCATTCTTCCAATGTTTTGGAGGGGACAGCGATGTTACTTCTGACGTCACGGTGTGGGAAGCCATCGGGTATGACTTAGTCACGGTAGTAATTAAGGGGACTGTGACGGTACAACGCCATGCACATCCTGCGCCTCAATGCGGTGCCACTTTTTTTTAACAAGCCAATGCTCGTCCACAAATGGCCCGTGTCTCTATGAACTGTCGGAGTAATGTTCAGGTAACCTCTTTGCCAACAAGATCCCCATATCTGTCCGCGGCAGAAAATGTGTAGGACCAGTTACTCAACTCAGTCCCAGTCCTAGTACCGAGGACCAGATACAGCCGTTGCGAGCAGGCTGACATCAGGAGAGTATACAACGGCTAAGACGGCCTTCCCCACCGAATAAGTGAATGCATCCAGACCAGAGAGGGTGCATCTTCATACTGATAAGTGGGCTCCTATCGCCAAGTTCTTTGTAAATTTGACTCGATTTTGTAATTACTGATATAACATCATACACCCTCTCAGAGAGTAGAGTTACATTACGTTTCCTCCTCCCGTCACTTTTTTTTTTCAGGCAATGGACACTAGTGGCCACTAAAATTGCTACAGCACGAAGATGACGTGCTACAGACGCGAAAATTCACCGACAGGAAGAAGATGTTGTGATATGCAAATGATTAGCTTTTCAGAGCATTCACACAAGGTTGAAACCGGTGGCGACACCTACAACGTGCTACAAGAGGAAAGTTTACAACCGATTTCTCATACACAAACAGCAGTTGACCGGCGTTGCCTGGTGAAACGTTGTTGTGATGCCTCGTGTAAGGAGGAGAAATGAGTACCATCATGTTTCCGACTTTGATAAGGTCGGATTGTAGCCTATCGCGATTGCGGTTTATCGTATAGCGACATTGCTGCTCGCATTGGTCGAGATCCAATGACTGTTAGCAGATTATGGATTCGGTGGGTTCAGGAGGGTAATACGGAACGCCGTGTTGGATCCCAACAGCTTCGTATTATTACGAGCAGTCGAGATGACAGGTATCTTATCCGCATGGCTGTAACAAATCGTGCAGCCACGTCTCGATCCCTGAGTCAACAGATGGGGACGTTTGCAAGACAACAACCATTTTCACGAACAGTTCGAGGACGTTTGCAGCAGCATGGACTATCTGCTCGGAGACCATGGCTGCGGTTACGCTTGACGCTGCATCACAGACAGGAGCGCCTGCGATGGTGTACTGAACGACGAACCTGGGTGCACGAATGGCAAAACGTCATTTTTTCGGATGAATCCAGGTTCTGTTTACAGCATCATGATGGTCGCATCTGTGTTTGGCGACATCGCGGTGAACGCACATTGGAAGCGTGTATTCGTCATCGCAATACTGGCGTATCACCCGGCTTGATGGTACGGGGCGCCATTGGTTACACATGTCGGTCACCTCTTGCTTGCATTGACGGGACTTTGAACAGTGGACGTTACATTTCAGACGTGCTATGACCCGTGGGTCTACCCTTCATTCGATCCCTGCGAAACCCTACATTTCAGCAGGATAATGCACGACCGCATGTTGCAGGTCCTGCACCGGCCTTTCTGGGTACTGAAAATGTTCGACTGCTGCCCTGGCCAGCACATTCTCCAGATCTCTCACCAATTGAAAACGTCTGGTCAATGGTGGCCGAGCAACTGGCTCGTCACAATACGCCAGTCACTACTCTTGATGAACTGTGGTATCGTGTTGAAGCTGCACGGGCAGCTGTACCTGTACACGCCATCGAAGCTGTGCTTGACTCAAAGCCCAGGCGTATCAAGGGCGTTATTACGGCCAGAGGTGGTTTTTCTGGGTACTGATTTCTCAGGATCTATGCACCCAAATTGCGTGCAAATGTGATCACATGTCAGTTCTAGTATAATATATTTGTCCGTTTATCATCTGCATTTCTTCTTGGTGTCGCAATTTTAATGGCCAGTAGTGTACGTGTGTTTACGAGTTGGCACAAAGCCAACGTTAGTTATGCACTTGACCCCGTAACGACACAAACATCCGAACTGTTCGCGTGCCACTGTCTTCTATGGTGTAGTGAAAGTTGTGCAGAGTGGTGAGGTGAACAAAGGTTCCACGGGAGCGCAGCGCCCGCATTGGCGCGCCGGCGTGACGTAGCGGCCGGCCCCGCCCCCCGCCAAGGCCAGCGCAGCACGCGCGCCTCCTGCCTAGCCTCCCGCCTCCCGCAGCCCATCACACGCCACACGCCTCCTGCGCAATATCTGCAGCGGCTCCGCTTCTGCGCATCTCTTCTGCTGCTGCTGCCCACTTCTATGCATCGTAATGGCTTTGCAAGTACACTTGCACAACTCCCCTTTAACTTACAGAAGGCTAGCAAAAAAATGGTTCAAATGGCTGTGAGCACTATGCGACTTAACTTCTGACGTCATCAGTCGCCTAGAACTTGGAACTAATTAAACCTAACTAACCCAACGAGGGAACCTCCCCATCGCATCCCCCTCAGATTTAGTTATAAGTTGGCACAGTGGATAGGCCTTGAAAAACTGAACACAGATCAATCGAGAAAACAGGAAGAAGTTGTGTGGAACCATGAAAAAAATTAGTAAAATATACAAACTGAGTAGTCCATGCGAATATAGGCAACATCAAGGACAATGGGAGTTCAGGAGCGCCGTGGTCCCGTGGTTAACGAGAGCAGCTACGGAACGAGAGGTCCTAAGTTCAAGTCTTCCCTCGAGTGAAAAGTTTAATTTTTTATTTTCAGTTTATGTGACAAACTCTTATGTTTTCACCACTTTTTTGGGAGTGATTATCACATCCACAAGAAAACCTAAATCGGGCAAGGTAGAAGAATCTTTTTGCCCATTCCCTAAGTGTACAAGTTAGGTGGGTCGACAACATATTCCTGTCATGTGACGCACATGCCGTCACCAGTGTCGTATAGAATATATCAGACGTGTTTTCCTGTGGAGGAATCGGTTGACCTATGACCTTGCGATCAAATGTTTTCGGTTCCCATTGGAGAGGCACGTCCTTTCGTCTACTAATCGCACGGTTTTGCGGTGCGGTCGCGAAACACAGACACTAAACTTATTACAGTGAACAGAGACGTCAATGAACTAACGGACAGATCATAACTTTGCGAAAATAAAGAAAGTAAAATTTTCAGTCGGAGAAGGACCTATCCTTCCGCAGCTACTAAAAATGGTTCAAATGGCTCTGAGCAATAAACCTAACTAACCTAAGGACAGCACACAACACCCAGCCATCACGAGGCAGAGAAAATCCCTGACCCCGCCGGGAATCGAACCCGGGAACCCGGGCGTGGGAAGCGAGAACGCTACCGCACGACCACGAGATGCGGGCTCCGTAGCTACTCACGCTAACCACGAGACCACGGCGCTACTGAGATTACACTCTCCTGTATGTTGCCTATCTTGCACATGGACTACTCAGTTTGTATATTTTACTAATTTCTTTCATAGTTCCACACAACTTCTTCCTGTTTTCTCGATTGATCTGTGTTCAGTTTTTCAAGGCCTATCCACTGTGCCAATTTATAACCAAATCTGAGGGGGGTGCGATGGGGATGTTCCCTTGTAAGGACATCACACATATCCATGCCCGAGGCAGGATTCGAACATGCGACCGTAGCTGTCGCTCGGCTCCAGACTGTAGCGCCTAGAACCGCACTGCCATTCCGGCCGGCGAAGGCTAGCACACCGGACGAATAATTATTCACCCCCCGAAGGCATCACGCTAGTATCCCCTCTGGCCTTCATAATTGTTCTTTTGGCAGAAGAGCCAACACCGTGTTACGAATGGAGGCCGAAATGCGCGCGTTTTAGCTCACGCAGGCTGGCGTGAGGAGGGAAGAACTATACTGACGTGAGGTCTGGAACATGACAAGGAATTAGAATTCAGAAAGCGGACATAATTAGTTTGATACTTAACTTTAATCCATTAATGATTAACGTCGCTCTTGACGGTACATGATTCATAATATTATCTGTTCAGGATACATAGTAACTGAATATGGCGCTTTGCTAGGTCGTAGCAAATGACGTAGCTGAAGGCTATGCTAAACTGTCGTCTCTGCAAATGAGAGCGTATGTAGACAGTGAACCATCGCTAGCAATGTCGGCTGTACAACTGGGGCGAGTGCTAGGGAGTCTCTCTAGACTAGACCTGACGTGTGGCGGCGCTCGGCCTGCAATCACTGATAGTGGCGACACGCGGGTCCGACTTATACTAACGGGCCGCGGCCGATTTAAAGGCTACCACCTAGCCAGTGTGGTGTCTGACGGTGACACCACAATAATAGCGTCAATTCGGCGAAGAAAGAAATCTACAAGTTCCCAGGTGTGCCAAATCCAGATGAAGCCGCTCACTAATGATAAGATTCCACAAAATTACCAAACTCCGGGGATGTTGACTGCTACCTTTCGCCCGCCGTTCTAAATTGTCAGACACCTCGCTTCCAGTTCTTTCACTATGTTGCCGTCCTGTGGGAATATGCATCCTAAGTACTTGAAACCGTCCACATGTTCTAACTTTGTTCCTCCTATTTGGTACTCAATCCGTTTATATCTCTTTCCCACTGACATTACTTTCGTTTTGGAGATGCTGATCTTCATACCATAGTCCTTCCATTTCTGATCTAGCTCTGAAATATTACTCCCGTGAAGACTTCATATATGAAATTCGCTAAGAAAGCCTGCACTCACATATGAACCAGAATGTTTATTTCAACGTTCATTGTGACCATGTGCTGCTCTTCCATTACATCTTCATGATGGGACGGCAGTGAGCACTCTCATCTTCCAAGATGACAGTGTCCGCACGGTACATTCCATGTCTGACGAATACATATGCAGCCTATCGCACCTCAACAGGGTCGCTTCATCATCCGGTACACAAACAGCAGTTGAGCGGCGTTGCCAGGTGAAACATTGTTGTGATGCCTCGTGTAAAAAGGAGAAATGCGTACCATCACGTTTCCGACTTTCATAAAGGTCGGATTGTAGCCTATCGCGATTGCGGTTTATCGTATCGCGACATTGCTGCTCGCGTTGGTCGAGATCCAATGAAAGTAAGCAGAATATGGAATCGGTGGGTTCAGGAAGATAACACGGAACGCCGTGCTGGATCCCAACGGCATCGTATCACGAGCAGTGGAGATGACAGGCATCTTATCCGCATGGATGTAACAGATCGTGCAGCCACGTCTCGATCCCTGAGTCAACACATGGGGACGTCTGTAAGACAACAACCATCTGCACTAACAGTTCGACGACGTTTGCAGCAGCATGGACTATCAGATCGGAGACCATGGATGCGGTTACCCTTCACGCTGCATCACAGACAGGAGCGCCGGCGACGGTGTACTCAACGACGAAACTGGGTGCACGAATGGCAAAACGTCATTTTTTCGGATGAATCCAGGCTCTGTTTACAGCATCATGATGGTCGCATCCGTGTTTGGCGACATCGCGGTGAACGCACCTTGGAAGCGTGTATGCGTCATCACCATACTGGCGTATCACCCGGCGTGATGGTATGGGGTGCCATTGATTACACGTCTCGGTCACCTCTTGTTCGCACTGACGGCACTTTGAACAGTGGACATTACATTTCAGATGTGTTACGACCCGTGGCTCTATCCTTCATTCCATCGCTGCGAAACCCTACATTTCAGAAGGATAATGCGTTAACGCATGTTGCAGGTTCTGTACGGACCTTTCTGGATACAGAAAATGTTCGACTGCTGCCTTGGCCAGCAGATTCTCCAGATCTCTCGCCAACTGTAAACGTCTGGTCAATGGTGGCCGAGCAACTGCCTCGTCACAATACGCCAGTCACTACTCCTGATAAACTGTGGTATCGTGTTGAAGCTGCATGGTCAGTTGTACCTGTACACGCCATCGAAGCTCTGTTTGATTCAATGCCCAGGCGTATCAAGGCCGTTATTACGGCCAGAAGTGGTTGTTCTGGGTACTGATTTGTCAGGATGTATGCACCCAAATTGCGTGAAAATGTAATCACATGTCAGTTCTAGTGTAATATATTTGTCCAATGAATAGCCGTATATCTGCATTTCTTCTTGGTGTAGCACTTTTAATGGCCAGTAGTGTAATTATTTAATGTATATGTGATACGGCGTAAAGTCCCGCGCCGGCACGTCAGTCGGGAACGACGGAGCAGAGAGGGCTGAGACGAAGACGTCAGCCAATTCCACGCTGACCGACCCCTCTCCAGGACGACAACGCGACAACAGTGACGTTTATGCGAAGAGAACATAAGCGCCGCGCCCGAGTGTCCGCGGGCCAGTTCTACAGCAGGATCACGATTAGGCACTAGTAAAGCAACGACTCAGAACTTGTATATACTGAAGAGATTGTTTATTTTGTCTGTCGTCCTTTGCTTGCGACACATCTGTGTAAAAACAAAGTTAAGTATTGTAATCACTTCTTTTTGTACTAAAACTCATTAACAGGATTTTCTTGAATAGTTGTCTAGCGATTAGAGAAAGCAGGTTTTCCAGACACCCCACATCGACGACTAGGCAGGGTTCAACAATATGCGACAACGGGTTCTATCGCAAGTTGACAGAAGCAGTCTCTTAAGGAAGAAATAATAAATTCCTACTATACTCAAGAGCAAACATATTACTATGTGGCGACTTCATTTGCGTTCTGAGAAAGAAAAGCAGGCACCCAACTACACTACCTGTGCCGAGGTTGAAAATCTCGATAAATGTCACGATATGGAGGACACTTGGACTCATTTAAAATCGTATGATAAACATACGATATACCTACGTCAATAGAGGTACCTCCACTACACAACTAAAGACTTCCTGTACAATACTGTCAACTGCGAAGATTGGACAATGAACTTTTCAGGCCATAACACATACAGGGTAACAATTATTGAACTACACGAAATAAAATCGTCATAACTTCTGAACGGTTTGCGTTAGGACGTTCAAACTGCACGGTTGGCAGTGGGGAATGATGGGAATTAGTATGCGCATGCATGTTTTGGTTCAGCGACGAAGCCCACTTTGGATGCGTTTGTCAATAAACAAAATTGGCGCATTTGGGGGACTGTGAATCGGCATTTCGCGATCGAGAAGTCTCCTCATCCTCAACGGGTGACTATGTGGTGTGCAATGTCCAGACACGGAATAATCGGTGCGATATTCCTTGATGGTACGGTGACTACCTAACTGTACGTGAAGGTTTTGGAAGATTATTTCATCCCCATTATCCAAAGTGACCTTGATTTTCAACAAGATGTGGCTCATGCGAGACGGGGCTCGACCCCATTGAAGCAGGAGAGTGTTTTACGTCGTGGAGGAGCACTTTGGGGACCCCATTCTGGCTCTGGGGTACCCGGAGGCCACTGGCATGGGCCTCGATTGGCCGCCATATCCTCCGTATCTCAATACATGCGACTCCTTTTCGTGGGGCTATATTAAAGGCAAGGCGTACAGCAATAATCCCAAAACCACTGATGAGCTGAAAACAGCCATTCAGGAGATCATTGACATCATCGATATTCCGACACTTCAGCGGGTCATGCAGAATTTCGCTATTCGTCTGGGCTATATCATCGCCAATCATGGCAGGCATATCAAACAAGTCATAATCTAAATCCAAATATCTGAAGTGAATTTTACATGTTGAATAAAGTGTGTGCACGCAGTAGTTTGTAATTAATTTACGTTATTTTTTTCATTTAGTTCAGCCTCTATCACATCACAATCAACCACACGCGAGGAAAAAAATTAGTTGATTCGAAGCATTTGGCAGTTAAACGGTTCACTTCTAGACGAGGACAGCTTACAGCAAGAGATCAAACCAAGGAGAAAAAATTTATTCGCCTTAAAATACAAAGACCGAACCACATGGAGGATCGAATGCGCAAAACCTCATCCTTAGAAGCTGTTATTCAGTACGCCACAAACAAAGTTTACTGGGAAGAAAACAGACTACCAAATATTATTTGACTGACCTACCTGAGACGATTATTCAACAACAAATAATTTCATTGCAAAAACATTAGAAATAAAACGAATTAAATACGGGGAGGGGCGGGCAGGGTGGTGGGTGTTGGGGGGGGGGGGGGAGGAGGGGGGGGGGGCGCCGCAAGCAAAACACTTGAGAACTCTACCATGAAAATAATTAAATGATGGTATGGCATTGATGGCCGGGAGTCTCCACCTGAGGAACCTCGACTGCCGAGTTGCAAATCTTTTCAGCTGACGCCACATTGGGTGACTTGCGTGTCGATAATGAAGAAATGATAAAGAGAACTTCTCAAACGGAGAAAATCACCGACCCGAGCAGGAACAGATCCTGGGCTCGCTGCCGACGCGCTGATGGCTCAGCTAATGGGCAGACAAAAAAATGTTCAAATGTGTGTGAAATCTTATGGGACTTGACTGCTAAGGTCATCAGTCCCTAAGCTTACACACAACTTAACCTAAATTATCCTAAGGACAAACACGCACACCCATGCCCAAGGGAGGACTCGAACCACCGCCGGGACCAGCCACACAGTCCATGACAGCAGCGTAAGGAGCAGACACAGCTCTAACTAACAACTGACCATATAGTGCAGGACCGAACGTCATTATATCGCATTACTTGCAATGTAAAAAGGGCGAAACAGAAATTACTCACTAAAATTAAAGGACGAGCAGGGAATTTAGTATACGGAAAAAACAGCGATAGCGCCACAGGTTAAAAAACTACAAAAAGCTAGATGCAAAAACAAACAGTGTATTCCACAGCATCAAAAGTGGACAGGAAGACAACACGATTCGTCTTGACAGCCTCCCACGATCTCAGATGGAGACGTAGGTAGATTCCTCATACAATTCCCCCCCCCCCCCCAAAAAAAAAGAAAGTCTCACTTTGCCCAGTGATGGTTGGGTCTCCGCTTTTTTGCGGCGGCGGTGGTGAATCCACATCTTTCCATTGCTTGCGTTGCTACTTTGCCTTGGTGTCATACTGAAACGCACAGCACTCGTCCACGGTAATTAGCCAGCTAAAGAAGTCATATGGACTGAACCGACACAGCTGCAACATTTCCGCTGTGGCCTCGGTTCGGCAGGCTTTTTGAGTGAGTGCGACAAGTCTTGGAACCCAGCGGGTGGCGTCCTTCGTCATATTCAAAATGTCGCGCAAGATGCTGATAACTGATCCATAACTGATTTTCAGTTTTTCGTCTATCGCCTTTATTGTGATACGCCGGCCGAGCACCAGAGCCTCCGCTCCTTTTGTGATTCCCGCTTCTTCGGCATTCAGATTTGTTTTCTAACATTCTGCGTGGTGTCTGTTTGTTCTATATCGTGTCTCCCTACCACTTTCGCGCAACGACGCTCTGAGCGTGTTTTTTAGGGAATTGACTAGTTTGAACCTGGGACCTGTTGCTGGTAAGGAGACGCCAGACCACACATGGCAAGTAGAATTCAGAAGAGTTCAGTGAGACTAGCGATGATACAACCAAATACTTAATGATTTCAGCGTCAGCTCCACTGCACTACCTGTAAAAGAATCTTAATGCTAACTAAATTTAGTGGAAGGGGTTCAAGGCTTTCCTATTTTTAGTTAGCTGGTAAAATAACGTCGAAAAAGCAGTTAAGTTTACCATTGGAAATTTTATTCTACTCACAAAACATTGTTTATAAATTGCACTATTGATAAAAGGAAATGTTTTAATACAGGATGGTAAAAACCAACTGCGTTCAACAAAAATGTGAACGAATATTCCCTGAATGGGTTTCCAAGTTCTACAATGGATCGAAGGATGACCTATGCCATATCACATCTATAATCTAGGTTTAAATTAAGTTTCACAAAAGAGAAAACTATCAAAATGGTCTACAGTGACCCTCAATTATCTTTAATTACTTATCTAACTTGTCGTAAATTACAGTGGCTGATGTGGCTTCTCAATAACTATATAACAGAAAAATCATCGCGTTTCAGATTTTTACTTCAAGTGGCAAATGTGAACACCATGAGCTTTAATTGACGATCGACACTAGTATTACGCAAAAAGGGGGTGTAACAGATGAGACTTCTGCAGTTCTGAGTGAAGCTTTATGCGCTGTTATGCGGCATCGCGTGCGCTCATTACCTTGTCGGTGTTCGTCAGGGGGCGGCGGACAGCACAGCTCCGCTTACCTCGCCGTCTCGGAAGCAACTCTCCCCTAACTTCTCCTTACTACAATTTACCGAAGTTGGTTTAAAAAAAACTATCTGGCTGTGTTTTCATCTGACCAATCAGGGTCTCAATGTTAACCTTAAGCTCCACCGACAAAAATTATGTTTATCCAATGAGAAACATTATACTTTTCGTGGTGGGGCAATGTTTTTAAAGTTTGCAACGTAACAGAGACGCGAAAAAGTCTCACGCTAAAACTTGCAGCTGGTGTGGTCCTTTTAGCGTTATCGTAAGATCTATACTGTTCTTCTGGAGGGCTCTATCTTTTAACATGGGCTGGAGGGTGGTCCTGACGTAACAGAGACGCGAAAAAGTCTCACGCTAAAACATGCGGCTGGGGTGGCCCTTTTTGTGTTATCGTAAGATCTATACTGTTCTTCTGGAGGGCTCTAGCTTTTAACATGGGCTGGGGGGTGGTCCTAACGTAACAGAGACGCGAAAAAGTCTCACGCTAAGGCTCTACCTTTTAACATGGGCTGGGGGTAGTCCTAACGGTTAGCTGGCGACGTGGGTGTCTGTCCCTTATCGTAGGGCCTTCTAACTTAACACGGTTCTGCTCTCGGCTTCTGTTCTCATTTCTCCCTTCGGAACTGCGTCTGTCTCACGGTGGGAAGGTATGACATGCATTTAGGCATTCTTGTGTTAGTCTGTGGTATTCCATTTGCTCACTCGTTACTCGTATTACTTTGGTTAGTTTAATGTCACGATTTATTCGGAGCTATGTGACATACTACTGGATTTGCTTATCATGTCAGGGTTTTCATGGAAGGTGTTGGATTTGCCTGACACCTTACAGTTTGACAACACTGGAAGCGTCTGCGCCACCTAACCACTGTGTGATATGATAGTGAGTTGTCGCCATACGCTACAAACTCAGCACAGATTGTTGCAGCGGAATTACCCTTCAAATGCAGAAAACGATGTACCACACGATACTCAACTTTGTCAATGAGTTGCGTCACTTTGCTTTGGCTACTCTAGCGGGCGTGCTTCGGTACTCTGGAGCGGACATTTCAGCGTGTTACAGGACGGCAGATATTTACCTGCAACCAAACAAAAAAGTAATTATGTAACTTTTTGTTTTACATAACAATATATTTTATATAATATTTATATAATAATTCCAATTCCAAAGAAAGCAGGTGTTGACAGATGTGAAAATTACCGAACTATCAGTTTAATAAGCCACGGCTGCAAAATACTAACACGAATTCTTAACAGACGAATGGAAAAACTGGTAGAAGCCCAATACTGACCCTACGACTTATCTTAGAAAATAAATTAAGGAAAGGCGAACCTACATTCCTAGCATTTGTAGACTTAGAGAAAGCTTTTGACAATATTGACTGGAATACTCTCTTTCAAATTCTAGAGGTGGTAGGGGTAAAATACAGGGAGCGAAAGGCTATTTACAATTTGTAGAGAAACCAGACGGCAGTTATAAGACTAGAGGGACATGAAAGGGAAGCAGTGGTTGGGAAGGGAGTCAGACAGGGTTGTAGCTTATCCCCGATGTTATTCAATCTGTATATTGAGCAAGCAGTAAAGGAAACAAAAGAAAAATTCGGAGTAGGAATTAAAATCCATGGAGAAGAAATTAAAACTTTGAGGTTCGCCGTATGACATTGTAATTCTGTCAGAGACAGCAAAGGACCTGGAAGAGCAGCTGAACGGAATGGACAGTGTCTTGAAAGGAGGATATAAGATGAACATCAACAAAAGCAAAACGAGGATAATGGAATGTAGTCGAATTAAGTCGGGTGATGCTGAGGGAATTAGATTAGGAAATGAGACACTTAAAGTAGTAAGGGAGTTTTGCTATTTGGGGAGCAAAATAACTGATGATGGTCGAAGTAGAGAGGATATAAAATGTAGACTGGCAATGGCAAGGAAAGCGTTTCTGAAGAAGAGAAATTTGTTAACATCGAATATAGATTTAAGTCTCAGGAAGTCGTTTCTGAAAGAATTTGTATGGAGTGTAGCCATGTATGGAAGTGAAACGTGGATGAGAAATAGTTTAGACAAGAAGAGTATAGAAGCTTTCGTAATGTGGTGCTACAGAAGAATTCTGAAGATTAGATGGGTAGATCACATAGCTAATGAGGAGGTATTGAACAGCATTGGAGAGAAGAGAAATTTGTGGCACGACTAGAAGAAGGGATCGGTTGGTAGAGCATATTCTGAGGCATCAAGGGATCACCAATTTATCTTAGATGAATCACGTTTTATGCTCCATTGGTGTGGAACGCCTGACAGCAACCCTGCAACAATCGTTGAAAGGGTTCAGACTGGAGAAAAAAACGTTATGGTCTGCGGATGTTTTTGGGGCATTTCCTGGGTGATGTCGTCACTAAGGAGGGCACACCAACACAAGTATGTCTCTATCCTTGGGGACAATTTCCACCCCTATATGCAGTTTGTTTTTCCTCGGCATCTACCAACGCGTCACACAGCTCGCACTGTACGTGCGTGGTTCGAAGACCACCAGGATGAGTTTACCCTACTCCCCTGGCCACCAAACTCCCTAGATTTATACCCAATCGAGAATCTGTGTGATCGCTTCGATCGGGCTGTTCGTGATGTGGATTCTCAACCGAGAAACTTAGAGCAGCTGGCCACGGCACTGGAGTCGGCATGGCTCTACGTCCCTGTCGGTACCTTCCAGAACCTCACTGACCCTTCCTGGACGTCTCGCAGCTATCTGTGCTGTAGAAAGTGGTTATTCGGGCTACTGACAGATGGTCACATTAATGTGGCTGGACAATGTAGATATTTTACGAATGTCAGTCACTCGTTGCTCAAACCAAATACGTAATCAAACTACATCAGGCCTTGCTGTACATTCCATTCCGTTACATTAATCAACGTTCAGGGGCACCTCTTTGAATTTGTACCATACGCTGGTCATCTGTAATTTTTCAATCGTCTCCTAATTCACTACTGGCCATTAAAATTGCTACACCACGAAGATGACGTGCTACAGACGCGAAATTTAACCGACAGGAAGAAGATGCTGTGATATGCTAATGATTAGCTTTTCAGAGCATTCACACAAGGTTGGCGCCGGTGGCGACACCTACAACTTGCTGACATAAGGAAAGTTTCCAAACGATTTCTCATACACAAGCAGCAGTTGACCGGCGTTGCCTGGTGAAACGTTGTTGTGATGCCTCCTGTAAGGAGGAAAAATGCGTACCATCACGTTTCCGACTTTCATAAAGGTCGGATTGTAGCCTATCGCGATTGCGGTTTATCGTATCGCGACATTGCTGCTCGCGTTGGTCGAGATCCAATGAAAGTAAGCAGAATATGGAATCGGTGGGTTCAGGAAGATAACACGGAACGCCGTGCTGGATCCCAACGGCCTCGTATCACGAGCAGTCGAGATGACAGGCATCTTATCCGCATGGATGTAACAGATCGTGCAGCCACGTCTCGATGCCTGAGTCAACAGATGGGGACGTCTGTAAGACAACAACCATCTGCACTAACAGTTCGACGACGTTTGCAGCAGCATGGACTATCAGCTCGGAGACCATGGCTGCGGTTAGCCTTGACACTGCATCACAAACAGGAGCGCCTGCGATGGTGTACTCAACGACGAACCTGGGTGTACGAATAGCAAAACGGCATTTTTTCGGATGAATCCAGGATCTATTTACAGCATCATGATGGTCGCATCCGTGTTTGGCGACATCGCGGTGAACGCACATTGGAAGCGTGTGTTCGTCATCGCCATACTGGCGTACCACCCGGCGTGATGGTATGGGGTGCCATTGGTTACACGTCTCGGTCACTTCTTGTTCGCATTGACGGCACTTTGAACAGTGGACGTTACATTTCAGATGTGTTACGACCCGTCGCGCTACCCTTCATTCGATGCCTGTGAAACCCTACATTTCAGCAAGATAATGCACGACCGCATATTGCAGGTCCTGTACGGCCTTTCTGGATACAGAAAATGTTCGACTGCTGCCCTGGCCAGCACATTCTCCAGATCTCTCACCAATTGTAAACGTCTGGTCAATGGTGGCCGAGCAACTGGCTCGTCACAATACGCCAGTCACTACTCTTGATATTCGGGAGGACGACGGTTCAATCCCGCGTCCGGCCATCCTGATTTAGGTTTTCCGTGATTTCCCTAAATCACTCCAGGCAAATGCCGGGATGGTTCCTCTGACAGGGCACGGCCGACTTCCTTCCCCATCCTTCCCTACTCCGATGAGACCGATGACCTCGCTGTCTGGTCTCCTTCCCTAAAAAAAAACAACAAACTACTCTTGATGGACTGTGGTATCGTGTCGAAGCTGCATGGGCAGCTGTACCTGTACACGCCAACCAAGCTCTGTCTGACTCAATGATGAGGCGTATCAAGGGCGTTATTACGGCCAGAGGTGGTTATTCTGGGTACTGATTTGTCAGGATGTATGCACCCAAATTGCGTGAAAATGTAATCACATGTCAGTTCTAGTATAATATATTTGTCCAATGAATACCCGTTTATCATCTGCATTTCTTCTTGGTGTAGCAATTTTAATGGCCAGTAGTGTAATTCTCTAATGGCATGACCTCCTGGTTCATAGTGTAATATATCTGAAGAACACTGAAAATGGAATGTAAACTCACTCATTAAATCAGTGACATGGAAATTTGAAAGGTACTTCAGTTTTGATGAAACAGATTTCAATGGTTAATAGAGCAGTAAAAAATATAATGAAGTATTTTTAGCTTCGGTTTGGAGGTATTGCTGCTAAAATGTGGAAGAGAACAGTGAAAACTTTCATAGCACATCTGAACCTCCTTGCAGACAAGTGAATGGCAGCAGTATAGTTTGTTTACGAGGGTCAGACTCAGTCACGTGGTGACTTCAGAAAGTAAGTTACATGTGTCGTCCCATGCCAATGCCATAGCGAAACAAGAGTGACGCATTGTCAGAAGCGAGTACACGGTCTGAATTTCCCGGAGACACAGCTGAAATGCTGTGCGGGCAACAGGTCCATCACAGGGTGGTAACTGGAAACGTACTCCTAAGATGAAGTACGCGGGACAGTATAATTATTGTAGGCGAAACGTCTAAGCTGCACACCCACTTACTGTGATTGTCTGTCGGCATACGGACCAAATCCAATTCCTCGTGCAGCCATAGTGAAATGGTGCCAACATTTTGGCAAAGTCCACACAGATTTGGGTCATCGTGACCGGGAAGGAAGACCGTCGAAATCGTCCACAGACGACAATGACCAGGCAATCGAGTAACTTATACGCATCAGTCGCAGATATTTCGATGATGAGCACGTTCACACAGCGGTTCTCGCATAGCTTCGTGACCAAGGAGCGGATTTCTACAGTCGAGGAATACAACCGTTAGTAGAACATTCCGACCGTTGTACACAGAGGCTTGGTGACTACGTTTGAAAAACAGAGTAATGTATCTGTGTCACTTTGAAGTGTAGTGCGGCATTCACTAAAAAGTTACTTGGCTTTCCATAATAATGTGTAACTTACTTTTTGAAGTCCCCCCGTATTGGTTCAAAATGGCTCTATGGGGCTAACATCTGAGGACATCAGTCCCTTAGAACTTAGAACTACTTAAACCTAACAAACCTAAGGACATCACACACATCCATGCCCGAGGGGTATTAAGACGAGTTTCTGTACATCGGCCCAAACGAAACGATGAGGTCATTAGGGATAGAGCACGGTCTCAGACGTATAAGCGTGGCGAAGGAAACAGCTATTGTCTTTTTCGAAGGAGCAACCTCCGTATTTGCCTAAAGCTATTTCAGGAAATCGTGGACAATCTAAATGTCAATGGCCGGACGGAGGTGATGTACTTTGTTCGGTGAAATCTTCTTGAGCCAAACGAAGACATTATGGTAGTTGTGAATTAATATTTTGCAGATCTCCGAGAGCCGCATTTCAGGGATGGAATCTGCTCACTGGAAAAACGGTAGGTACAATCCACTGACCTGCATGGTCAGTTCGAAGAGACAGAAGAGCATTTGTGGCTAAGAAGATACAATCTTTCAGTTCCACTCCGAGATGCAGTTCTCTATAGGAAGACAGCAACGCCAGAAGACTGCAGACAACTGCAGAGGGTCTATGATTCGTGCGAGACGGGCAGTTGACTCTGTACGTAAATAAATGTAACATATTGCGCCTAAGCAGGCGAAGAAATCCATTACAGTATTAGCGACAAGTCGCTGGGAACATTACCTACCATAAAATGCCTGGGAGCAACCATCTGGAGCAATCTGCTGTGGAATGACCATATAAAAAGAATTGTAGGAAAAGCAGACGCACGGCCGAGAATCACTGGAAGAATCTTAAGGAAATGTAATTCATCCAAGAAATAACTGCCATACGAAACACTTGTTAGTGCGATTCTTACGTATCTGTCTCTACATGTTATAAATTAAAGTCCCCCGTCGCGGTTTCTGTCTATATGCTCAGGCTAATCTCGGGAACTGCTGTAGGGATTTTGATACATTTTTGCCACATAGATAGACTGAGTCACAAAGAAGGTTCGTAAATAATTTATAATATTATAGTAAAGATGAATGTGTAACATGTGTAGTGTTATCTGTTCCATATTTAATTCGCGTCCGGAGTGACATATCGTGCAAATGGCGGAAGCTGTGTTGGTCATCTACAGAGGGGCGCGTATATGGAGGGAGTAGTATTAAAGTAAACAACCGCCGCAAGTCCAAAGAGCAAAAATGTTTGACCAGAATATCTATACATATTATATATAAGATTTATACATCACAGTTTTAAACATAGCTCACAGCAGCTGCCGTACGTAAACTTTGAATGAACGATGTATAAGGCAACCAGTTGCAATAAGTTTATTGTAATAAGCCTTGACCATGTTTCAGTACCTCTAAGGGTAATGTTAAGTTATGCGACTTCATTCCATCTGAAAAAGAATAACCTTAGTGGTACTGAAACCCGATCAAGGCCATTACAACAAACTTTTTGCAGCTGTCTGTCTAGCTGCGTACATCATTTATTGATGTAGGAATTGTAATATCAGGAACAACTGCAGGGATTTTGAGTCGGTTTTCATCTACATCTACATCCATACTCCGCAAGCCACCTGACGGTGTGTGGCGGAGGGTACCTTGAGTACATCTATCGGTTCTCCCTTCTATTTCAGTCTCGTATTGGTTCAAATGGTTCTGAGCACTATGGGACTCAACATCTGAGGTCATCAGTCCCCTAGAACTTAGAACTACTTAAACCTAACTAACCTAAGGACATCACACACATCCATGCCCGAGGCAGGATTCGAACCTGCGACCGTAGCGGTCGAGCGGTTCCAGACAAGCGCCTAGAACCGCTCGGCCACAAAGGCCGGCAGGGTAGTATTGTTCGTGGAAAGAAAGATTGTCGGTATGCCTCTGTGTGGGCTCTAATCTCTCTGATTTTATCCTCATGGTCTCTTCGCGAGACATACGTGTGTGTGGGTGGGTGGGGGTGGGGGGGTGGGGGGGGGGAAGGGAGCAATAGAGCGTTTCTCTTGCAGTCTTCCACTGGAGTTTATCTATCATCTCCGTAACGCTTTCGCGGTTACTAAATGATCCTGTAACGATGCGCTCTGCTCTCCGTTGGATCTTCTCTCTTTCCTCTATCAACTTTATCTGGTACGGATCCCACACCGGTGAGCAGTACACAAGCAGTGGGCGAGCAAGTGTACTGCAACCTACTTCCTTCGTTTTCGGACTGCATTTCCTTAGGATTCTTCCGATGAATCTCAATCTGGCATCTGCTTTACCGACGATTAATTTTATATGGTTATTCCATTTTAAAGCACTCCTAATGCCTACTCCCAGATAATTTATGGAATTCACTGCTTCCAGTTGCTGACCTGCTATACTGTAGCTAAATGATAAAGGATCTTTCTTTCTGTGCATTTGCAGCACATTACACTTGTCTACACTGAGATTCAATTGCCATTCCCTGCACCATGCGTCAATTCGTTGCAGATCCTCCTGCATTTCAGTACAATTTTCCATTGTTACAACCTCTCGATATACTACAGCATCATCCGGATGGATAGATAGACTGAGTCTCGAGGAAGGTTTGTTGAATAACTTATTACCGCTATGTCAGACGAGTCGTCCGCCCTTAATACTTGCCCGTGCGAAGCGGGGCTGGTCGCTAGTTACTTATAAACCTGGGACCCTTACCAAGTTGAATTAACGGAAACACACACATACGCACTATCCAACGAAGAGCGACACTTTTCATCACAGGATCGTTTAGTTGCGCTAGTTGGAGCATATACTGGATTCAAACATTATGAATCACCTCGATGGGAACGATTTATTGATACGTAATCAGCATGGTTTCAGAAAACATCGTTCTTGTGCAACGCAGCTAGCTCTTTATTCGCACGAAGTAATGGCCGCTATCGACAGGGGATCTCAAGTTGATTCCGTATTTCTAAATTTCCGGAAAGCTTTTGACACCGTTCCTCACAAGCGACTTCTAATCAAGCTGCGGGCCTATGGGGTATCGTCTCAGTTGTGCGACTGGATTCGTGATTTCCTGTCAGAAAGGTTGCAGTTCGTAGTAATAGACAGCAAATCATCGAGTAAAACTGAAGTGATATCAGGTGTTCCCCAGGGAAGCGTCCTGGGGCCTCTGCTGTTCCTGATCTATATAAATGACCTGGGTGACAATCTGAGCAGTTCTCTTAGGTTGTTCGTAGATGATGCTGTAATTTACCGTCTAGTAGGGTCATCCTAAGACCAGTATCAGCTGCAAAGCGATTTAGAAAAGATTGCTGTATGGTGTGGCAGGTGGCAGTTGACGCTAAATAACGAAAAGTGTGAGGTGATCCACATGAGTTCCATAAGAAATCCGTTGGAATTCGATTACTCCATAAATAGTAAAATTCTCAAGGCTGTCAATTCAACTAAGTACCTGGATTTTAAAATTACGAACAACTTCAGTTGGAAAGACCACATAGATAATATTGTGGGGAAGGCGAGTCAAAGGTTGCGTTTCATTGGCAGGACACTTAGAAGATGCAACAAGTCCACTAAAGAGACAACTACACTCGTTCGTCCTCTGTTAGAATATTGCTGCGCGGTGTGGGATCCTTACCAGGTGGGATTGACGGAGGACATCGAAAGGGTGCAAAAAAGGGCAGCTCGTTTTGTATTATCACGTAATAGGGGAGAGAGTGTGGCAGATATGATACGCGAGTTGGGATGGAAGTCATTAAAGCAAAGACGTTTTTCGTCGCGGCGAGATCTATTCACGAAATTTTAGTCACCAACTTTCTCTTCCGAATGCGAAAATATTTTGTTGAGCCCAACCTAAATAGGTAGGAATGATCATCTAAATAAAATAAGAGAAATCAGAGCTCGAACAGAAAACTTTAGGTGTTCGTTTTTCCCGCGCGCTGTTCGGGAGTGGAATGGTAGAGAGATAGTACGATTGTGGTTCGATGAACCCTCTGCCAAGCACTTAAATGTGAATTGCAGACTAATCATGTAGATGTAGATTTAGGGGAATCATGGATTTATTGTATTTACCGTCGTCTTTCTGCACGTTTGTCGGCGGGCGTCTCTTCTCAGATAGCCGGAACCAGAAAGAGGCCCGAGCTCGTTTCTCGGTCTCGTAATAAGAACGCCACTTTGTGTGCGGGGGAGGTCGAGTTAGTCCTGTAAAACCCTTCTAGTTAAACGAAGGCCAGTGGTTTAGCTAGAGGAGGCAGTTGGCAGGCCGCGACATGACGACACTGGGACGGGGGAGATGGCTGCTCGGGTACATGCGCAAGAAGCGCGTGGGTACGGAGCGGCGGGCTCTTTCGCGGCCATGCGCTGGGAACAGCGCGCATGCTGCCTGCCTGGCCGACCTTCGTGGACACCGCAAAAAAGTCGGCGCTGCCAACCTGCCGGTACGCATTACGCCGACCTCTCACTCTGCGGCCGGGCTTCCCGTTTGCAAATTACTGTGGCCACTGATTGAGGGTGGCTGGTAGCAAGCTCATCGACATCATCAGTCCCTCTGCGCATACACACACACACACACACACACACACACACAAAACTGCGCACTCGTGTATCGTAGATCGGCAGCAAGATAAAGAGTGGGAAGAGAGAAATAGCAAATCACCTAGACGGAAAGTGTGTGTAGTGTCGTGCTTGGTATGAGCAAAAATTTACAAAACCTCTTTAATGTTGACGGTCTGTCTATCCTTAGTTGCTATTAATGCTGTTGTTACTGTCGTCGTTGTTGTTATGGTCTCCATTTCTACAACTGGTTTGATGCAGCTCTCCATGCCAGTCTAACCAGTGCAAGCCTCTTCATCTCTGAATAATTACTGCAATCTACGTCCATTCGAATCTGCTTAATGCATTCATGACTGGGTCTCCCTCAATAATTTTATCCCTCCTCCCAAACACACACACACACACACACACACACACACACTTTCCTGCGTTACTAAACTGACTGTTTGACTATTCCTCGATGCCTCACGATGTATCTTATCAATAAATACCTTCTACATCTACATTTATACTCCGAAAGCCACCCAACGGTGTGTGGCGGAGGGCACTTTACGTGCCACTGTCATTACCTCCATTTCCTGTTCCAGTCGCGTATGGTTCGCGGGAAGAACGACTGCCGGAAAGCCTCCGTGCGAGCTCGAATCTCTCTAATTTTACATTCGTGATCTCCTCGGGAGGTGTAAGTAGGGGGAAGCAATATATTCGATACCTCATCCAGAAACGCTCCTTCTCGAAACCTGGACAGCAAGTTACACCACGATGCAGAGCGCCTCTCTTGCAGAGTCTGCCACTTGAGTTTGCTAAACATCTCCGTAACGCTATCACGCTTACCAAATAACCCTGTGACGAAACGCGCCGCTCTTCTTTGGATCTTCTCTATCTCCTCTGTCAACCCGACCTGGTACGGATCCCACACTGATGAGCAATACTCAAGTATAGGCCGAACGAGTGTTCTGTAAGCCACCTCCTTTGTTGATGGACTACATTTTCTAAGGACTCTCCCAATGAATCTCAACCTGGCACCCGCCTTACCAACAATTGATTTTATTTTAATTTCAAATCGTTCCGCACGCATACTCCCAGATATTTTACAGAAGTAACTGCTACCAGTGTTTGCTCCGCTATCATATAATCATACAATAAAGGATCCTTCTTTCTATGTATTCGCAATATATTACATTTGTCTATGTTAAGGGTCAGTTGCCATTCCCTGCACCAAGTGCCTATCCACTGCAGATCTTCCTGCATTTCGCTGCAATTTTCTAATGCTGCAACTTCTCTGTATACTACAGCATCATCCACGAAAAGCCGCATGGAACTTCCGACACTATCTACTAGGTCATTTATATATATTGTGAAAAGCAATGGTTCCATAATACTCCCCTGTGGCACGCCAGAGGTTACTTTAACATCTGTAGACGTCTCTCCATTGAGAACAACATGTTGTGTTCTGTTTGCTAAAAACTCTTCAATCCAGCCACACAGCTGGTCTGAAATTCCGTAGGCCCTTACTTTGTTTATCAGGCGACAGTGGAGAACTGTATCGAACGCCTTCCGGAAGTCAAGGAAAATGGCATCTACCTGGGAGCCTGTATCTAATATTTTCTGGGTCTCATGAACAAATAAAGCGAGTTGGGTCTCACACGATCGCTGTTTCCGGAATCCATGTTGATTCCTATAGAATAGATTCTGGGTTTCCAGAAACTACATGATACTCGAGCAAAAAACATGTTCTAAAATTCTACAACAGATCGACGTCACAGATATAGGTCTATAGTCTTGCGCATCTGCTCGAAGACCCTTCTTGAAGAGTGGGACTACCTGTGCTCTTTTCCAATCATTTGGAACCTTCCGTTCCTTTAGAGACTTGCGGTACACGGCTGTTAGAAGGGGGGCAAGTTCTTTCTCGTACTCTGTGTAGAATCGAATTGGTATCCCGTCAGGTCCAGTGGACTTTCCTCTGTTGAGTGATTCCAGTTGCTTCTCTATTCCTTCCATGCATTTCTTTTCTCCCGAATTCGATTCTGTGCCTCCTCATAAATTATTCGATTTAAACATCTAATCTTCAGCATTATTCTGTAGCACCACATTCAAAACTTCAATTCTCTTTCTGTCCGAACCGCTTATCGCCCACGTTTCACTTCCGTACAAGCCTATACTCTACACAAATACCTTCTGAAGCGACTTCCTGAAACTTATACTGTTATCAGATGTTAACAAATGCCTCTTTTTCAGATATGATATTCACGATATTACAATTTGCGTTTCATATGCTATTAATATTACACAGGGTGTCCCACTCAAACCTCCCTGATTTCAAGGACCCAGAAGAGAGAAACCACTGTAGATACGACAATGAAAAATGCACCACATTGTAGAGCATCTCAAAGAATTTATATTCCCGCGTCAGAAGTGCCAAGTATCATCGCCAGAGTGCAGCATGAAGTGAAAATGGCAACTTCACAGCAGCGTACGCAAACAGTAGTGTGGTTTGCAGAAACAAAATCGCCGATTACTGTGCAAAGAAATTATCGTCGTGTCTATGAATGTGATCCACCTAATGTGAAAACTATTACGGAAGTTTCTGACAACAGGAAGTGTTCTGAAACAATCTGGCAGTGCACGTTACGGAGTTTCAGAAGAGACAGTGGGGGACATCAGACAAACGTTTCTCAGAAGTATGAAAGCTGTCACGACCGGATGACATATCTTCCGGTAAACCTTCCGGGATGTAAGGTCGTGGTCCATGAAGAGTTTCATGGACCACGACCTTACATCCCGGAAGGTTTACCAGAAGATATGTTTCTCAGAAGCCCGCGTAAGTCAATTTGTCAAGCATCTAGGCAACCTGATGTACCTCGATCAACATTGCATCGTGTAGTTCACCAGCGTCTTCGTATGTGTGCTTACAAAGTGCAAATTCTGCAACATCTGACGCCGAACGACAAACCATGCCGACAACAATTTGCTGCGGATATGCTGCAACGTACTGATATGGATGCCAGCTTCCTGGAAAGATGTTTATTCTCAGATGAGGCAACCTTTCATCTATCAGGAAGGGTTAATAGGCATAATGTTCGGATTTGCGGTTCGCGAAATCCGCACGTTGTCATTGAACATGTTCGTGATACCCCAAACTAAACGTCTGGTGCGGGCTAATGTGCGACAGGATTGTTGGACGTTCTTCTTTGCGGAACAAACAGTGAATGGGTCAGTGTATCTGGACATGTTGGAGCAGTTTGTGTACCCTCAGATACAAGACTTGCAACCCAACATAATTTTTCAACAAGATGGAGCTCCGCCGCATTGGTCAACGGCTGTTCACAAGTTCCTGGATAGGAAATTTCCCAATCGTTGGATCGGATGCGGAGGACCCATTGCCTGGGCACCACGTTCACCCGACATTACGCCGCTTGATTTCTTCATGTGGGGATTCGTGAAGGACCGCGTGTATGCGACTAAAGTGGACTATATTCCTACGTTGCGACATCGTATCACTAATGCGATTACAACAATAACAGAGAAAATGTTACAAAGAACTTGGCAAGAAATTGAATATAGACTCGATATTCTTCTTGCTACAAATGGTTCACATGTAGAGGTGTATTGATCATAAGTAAATTCTTTGAAATGCTCTACAATGTAGTGCATTTTTCACTGTCGTATCTACTGTGGTTTTTTTTTTTCCTGGGACTTTGAAATCAGGGAGGTTTGAGTGCGACACCCTGTATTAATGATTTTTAGATGGTGACTGTGTCTCTGCAACAGACTAAAGCCAATATTTGTGTTGCCACGGAGCCGGCCGAAGTGGCCGTGCGGTTAGAGGCGCTGCAGTCTGGAACCGCAAGACCGCTACGGTCGCAGGTTAGAATCCTGCCTCGGGCATGGATGTTTGTGATGTCCTTAGGTTAGTTAGGTTTAACTAGTTCTAAGTTCTAGGGGACTAATGACCTCAGCAGTTGAGTCCCACAGTGCTCAGAGCCATTTGAACCATTTTTTTTTTTGTTGCCACGGAAAAACATATCATGCCTTTATTCACTTGAAAACAAATGGCCATAACCTAGAAATCATTAACGTAGCATTAATGCCTGGCCTGTTGATCTAGCGGTGAAGCGCGTCCCTGCAAACTGAAGGGTCGCGGGATCGATCCAAGACGGGCAATTTCGGATGACTAAGCGAACAAAGGCGAGGGGATGCTAAGGTGTACAGTGCAACGCATGGAGTCATCTTCGCCCTTCAGTCAGCAGCAACTGTCTGCTGCATTAATATGCCCAACCCCACACTGACCCTCAAATGTTGCAAACACTCAAATGGGGGAGGAATTGTCTGCTGACGTGACACAATACGAAATGGGTGTCATCTGGAAGACATGGGAGATTCGTAATTAGAGTCAGAGTTTGAAAGAGATTTGGAAGACTTGCAGTCAGACAGTGCAGAAGGGATCGGTGGCGTTCCTTAGGAATGTTGGGTTGATTTGGGAGGGGGGGGGGGGGACCAAACTGCGAGGTCATCGGTCTCATCGGATAGGGGAAGGGGGGGGGGAAGTAAGTCGGACGTGCCCTTTCAAAGGAAGCATCCCGGCATTTGCCTGAGGCGATTTAGGGAAATCACGGAAAACCTAAATCAGGATAGCCGGACGCGGGATTGAACCGTCGTCGTCCCGCAAGCCAGTCAGGTGTGCTAACCACTGCGCCACCTCGCTCGGTGAAACTTAGGAATGTCTCAGATCATCGGCGGAAGTGGCAACCATACGAATATTCGAGTTAGTGTGTAGAACCTACGGGACTTTCGAAAGAACATCATGCAAACACTCCCGAAGAAGGGAAGAGATGACAAATGCGAAGAATATCGCACAATCGGCTTAACAGCTCATGCATCCAAGCGGCTGGCAAGTATAATATACTAAAGACTGGAAAAGACAATTGAGGATCGGGTACACAAAGATCACCTTAGCGTCAGGAAAGGTAAAGGCACCAGACATGAAGTTCTATGTTGCCCTTGATAATGTAGGCAAGACTTAAGAGAATGAAGACACTTTCATCACTTTCATAGGATTTGTCGGCTTAGAAAAAGAATTCGACAACGTGAAGTCGTGTAAGGCATTCGAAATTGTCAGGAAAATAGGTGTAAGCTGTAGGCAAAAATGGGTAATATGCAACGTGCATAAGAACTAAGAGGAAGCTATAAGAACTGAAGTCCAAGAGAGAAGTTCACCAGAGGGCCTACAGAAGGAATGCAAAGTTTCTCTCCAACTGTCCAATATGAATATCGAAAAAGCTATAACGGAAGTAAAAGAAAAGTTAAGGAGTTCGATTATAATTCGAGGTAACTAAGATTTGCTGCTAACACTGCTGTCCATAGTGAAAGTGTGGAAGAATTACAGAAGCTGTTGAATAGAATGGCCAGTCTACTGAGCACAAAATATGGATTGAGAGTAAACCAAAGACAGAAGAAACTAATGGGGCATGGGGTAAATGAGATAAGCGACAGACTTAGAATAAAAATTTGGCACTATGTGACAGAACGAATTGAAGGAATTCTGCTAGCTTGGTAGCAAAATTACGTATTACGGACGAGGTACGGAAGATATAAGAAGCGGACTAGCACAGGTAAAGAGAGAAGTGCTCGCTAAAGGGCGCCTACTAGTCTGAATCACAGGCCTTAACACGTGGCAGAAAATTCTAAGGATGTGCGTCGGGAGCACAACACCGTATGGGAGCGAATCATGGACTGTGCGAAAACAGCAAAAGAAGAGAATCGAGGCGTCTGAAAATTAAGTGGGCTAATACGATAAGAAATGAAGAAGTTCTGCGTACAATCGACGAGGAAAGGAATACGTGAAAAATACTGTATAGAAAATAGAACAGAATGACAGGACCTGTGCTGCGGCAACAGGGAATAACTTCCATGAGAGCTGCAGAGTATGAAAACTGTAGCAAACAGATAACTGAGGAAGTTGAGTGTAACTGCTACTATGAGCTGAAGAGCGTGGCACGGGATAGGAAGACGCGGCGAGCCGCATTAAACCAGCCAAAATACTGAAGACTGATGACCTCCCCGTACCCCTCCCGCCCCCCCCCCCCGAAAAAAGCACGAAAAACAACGGCAACAACAGCTACCCAGGACCTCTCAGATCACCATATCTCGCCAGCAGTCATTTTCAAGTCTTCAGTTTGCTGAAGAAGAAATAAGAGGTGTAAAACGTGTACGGGTGGCCATAGTGACGGATCCACTCACTTCTAAGGCGTTGGGTTGGTTCAAATGGCTCTGAGCACTATGGGACTTAACATCTGTGGTCATCAGTCCCCTAGAACTTAGAACTACTTAAACCTAACTAACCTAAGGACATCACACACATCCATGCCCGAGGCAGGATTCGAACCTGCGACCGTAGCAGTCTCGCGGTTCCGGACTGAGCGCCTAGAACCGCTAGACCACCGCGGCCGGCTAAGGCGTTGGGTGCTGCGCGTTCCACGCAATGAGAATTAGTTTAGAAGTGATGCAGTTTTCTTCTGTATGTTTGTATGCAATAAAGTATCGCATGAAGTATCATTGAACAATACACTTATTACTTTCCGTTTCTTCATTAAGAAAGTTATAGCTACACACAAGAATATGAACCAATGTAAAAGCACAAAGAAACAGCCTGCGGAAAAATTATGGGTAAAATTCTATGTAACAGCATTTGTGTAATAGCCAGAAGCAATCACAAAGTACTCTGTTAAAACTACTTCGTCATTTTAGTGAGAGCCTATGCGCAACGAACGACCGTCTTTTTCCGACGTAGCATAATTGAGACTAATATAAGATACTGTTCAAACGAGTTACACGCTGATAGTATTCTGCAGCTAGTCGTTACTAATATAAAATAGCTCACGCTTGTCCTGGTTCCCACTACTATCTACAAATTTTGTATTTCTCAGCATCTCTCTTCGACAAACAAAGACTGTAGCAAATCAAAGTTCATATGCAACACTTGTTATGTGAATATGCGGAAATTTTGCTGAGGCTGTTCTGTCGATCTTTCGCTATCGTTTCTTGAAATGCTTACAAGTGAAACTTAATGACGATGCTGCAGAGCGCACATAACGTAAAGACAAAGCAGAATAATTACAGTGACGTGGTGGTGCAGTGATAAGCACACTGGACTCGTATACGTGAGGACGGCGGTTCAAATCCCTGACTAGCCAACCAGATTCGTGTTTTCTGTTGTTTCCACAAGTCGATTACGGAGGATGCCGCGACGGCTCATTCGGTAAAGACATGTCGGATTTCCTTGCCCCAGTCTGAGCTTGTGCTCCGCGTCTATTGACCTTTTCGTTGTCAGGACGTTACACCCTAATCTTCTTTCCTTTTTATTTTTATTGCAGTATCTGTAGGTTGTAGTAACCATCAATCTGGTCCGGAGACAATCTGTGCACAGAACAGGCGGAGAATCATAGTTACTGTCCCCTGAAATGGCACGTGGTCAGCGAAGGAAAAACGCTGCTTCGTACCAAAGAGGTCCAAAGGGAGTTGATTGATTGATTTTAACAGGAGAGCTAAAACAACTTAGGTCTAACCCGCCACTGCCCGCACCGAAACTAGGTTTATTGTGCGGTATCGCTCCCTGTATATCTAGTAAAGCCAACCAGTGCCCTTAAATAGTGCAAGGAGTCCCTCTACCAGTTTTTTCTTACACACAATTTCTTCAGGTCTAGTTGTCCCGAAGATTCTGTATCTTTTACTCTCCAATGCCATGCATTCAAAGATTAGGTGTGATGCAGTTTCTTCAGCCTCACCACAGATCCTACATTTAGGGTCCTCTTCCATTATGCCCATCGTGTGTAGGTGTCTTTTCAAGTTCCCATGACCGGTCATCAGTCCAGTCATGAGTTTGATCTCTTTCCAGTTCAATCCCAGGATTACAGAGCTTCTTTTAAAACACGGCTTGGGCATCATTACCTTACCATGTTTTTGTTAATGGACCTTGGTCCAATATCCTACGTGCTGTTTCCTACGCCAGTTCCGTAGTTCTAAATTGATCATAGCCTTGGTGATTGTCAAGACAGGTTCCGGTCCAATAAATGGAGTTATTGCCCCCATCCTAGCCAATCTATCGGCTTGTTCATTGCCACAGATCCCTGAGTGGCCAGGGACCCACACTAGGTACACCCTATTGCTTCCCCCTAGCTCCACTAGAGCCCTGTGGCAGTCTGCGACAATGTTAGATCTTGTTGCAGGAGCTGCCAATGATTTCAGGGCTGCCTGGCTGTCTGAATAGATGTAGATGCTACGGTCATTGTAGCACCTACTCATATTCTCCTCCACACATGCCCTGATTGCAGTAATTTCGGCTTGGAATACAAAGGCCAGTTTCCCTAGAGAGATGCTGCTCTCCGGTCTTGGCTGAACCCGGTAGAACCCTGCCCCAACGCCTTGATCTGTTTTCGACCCAAAGGGAGTTACTTTCTCCCGCTCCTCAAGAAAACCAGTTACACGTCTTGGAAACCGTGGCAGATGGTGGTCAAATTGCACTTGTTGTTCTTAAAGAATCACAGACTCCCAGAGATGTTCAATAGGACTGAAGTCTGGGGAGAAATTTGCGGAACACGCTGGTTACGGCATCCGAGTGATGTTCCAAGAGGGGAGGGGGAGGGGGAGGGCGGGAGTGTGGGATGTTCAAACGTTCAAATGGCACCCCCCCCCCCCCCGCCATCCAAAGAAAGTTTTACTAAAAACGTTTATATTTTTATATCTACTCACTTCATATTACTCAGTTAACTTTCAGGTAATCAAGTGGCACGAAAACTAAGAATCTCAAAAATGGCACGGAAGTCTAGAAATTACAGGTTGCGTTTAACCCAGGATACATTTCAGCTGCTTACGTGAGAGTCTGCCCACGTGGATCGTACAAGACCTGACCGGCTGCAGAAAACTTTACGGTCGAGGAAAGGAGACCATTCACAGGCTGACCTGACCTGCTGACAACAATAACTTCGACACTATTCATGAGTGCGCGGGCCGGCAAAACAAAGGCAGCTGAATAAGTCAAGATGGAAAAGAAAAGACCCTCCACAAAGAGAAAAAATATTAGAAAGACTGACTTCACAATATAAGCGGAAATTATTTAAAGAAAGCCTGTTGTATACTACAGTGGCATTCACAGCCACAAACTTTTACTGAAGAGATTCTATCATACCACTGACATACCACAAATCTGGTGAGTCGCGTTGCTGATCCATTGCACTAACTTACATCGTATCTAACTGAATACTGGCACAGAACGCCGAAGGCTCCTGGAGCTTCAATTCTTGAGCAGAGCAAGACTCTTCAGTAATATTAATACCTGGCGGTTATAATTAAAGTGTAGCTATTCACGGAGGTCCACTGTGGGCTGTAATTATTGTATGGCAGCGAAATTCGTAGATATGCTAAAGCGTTAGTGCGAATTCGATTAACGTCGGAAAAAAATTAGTTCCAACTTTGGCCACCAGGTGCAAACCTGGCGCTGTATAACATCTCGTCGATGTCTCTGTTGCTCATATTGAACAAATTGTGTAAGCGGCAGATAATACTAAAATCAACATTATGCCCTTCTCACTTGTCTGACCTTTTCTGCCCACGTCCCGTTTCTAATCCATTACTTACGGAAACATTTCTATATGTCTTTCTGGCATTAACAGTTCCAGATCGGCGGGTCTACCAAGTTTGGCTGCCTTACTTATCGTAAGCCTACAATAGAAACCTGTGAGTAGCTGCACTTCACACTGTGGTGACAAAAGTCATCGGATACCTCATTCCGCACGGCGTAGTGCATTAGCTCGACGTGCCATGGATTCAAAAATCCTACTTAAAAATTCCATCGGTATTTGGAACATGAAGACCATAAATTGCTGCAAATGGTCTCCAAGTAGCCAAACAATCATTTCCAGTCCATTCCATGCAAACACAGCCCACACCATTATGGAGCCTCCACCAGACGCAGTGCTTTGTTGACAACTTATGTCCATGGCTTCGTGGGGACTGCGCCACACTCGAACCCTACCGTCATCTCCTACCAACTGAAATCGGGACTCATCTGATCAGACGACGGTTTTCCAAACTTCTAGCGTCCAACCGATATTGTCACAAGCAAAGGAGAGGCGCTGCAGGCGATGTCGTGCTGTTAGCAAAAAAAAAATGGTTCAAATGGCTCTGAGCACTATGGGACTCAACTGCTGTGGTCATCAGTCCCCTAGAACTTAGAACTACTTAAACCTAACTAACCTAAGGACATCACACACACCCATGCCCGAGGCAGGATTCGAACCTGCGACCGTAGCGCTGTTAGCAAAGGCACTCGAGTTGGTCGTCGGCTGCCATAGCCCATTGAGCCAAATTTTGCTGCACTGTCCTAACGGATACGTTCGCCATACACTCGAAATTGATTTCTGCGGTTACCTCACGCAGTATTGCTTGTCTGTTTGCATTGACAACTCTACGCAAACACCGTTGCTATCGATCATTAAGTGAAGGCAGTCGGCCACTGCGTCGTCCGTGGTGAGAGGTAATGCCTGAAGTTTGGTATTATCGGCACATTCTTAACACCGTGGATCTCGGAATACTGAACTATCTAACGATTTCCGAAACGGAATGTGCCATGCGTCTAGTTCCAATTACTATTCTTCAAAGTTTGTTAAGTTCCGTCGTCCGGACATAATCACGTCGGAAACCTTTTCACCTGAGTCACCTTAGTACAAATAACAGCTCTGCCAAAGCATTGCCCTTTTATACATTTGTGCGCGATACTGCTGCCATCTGTACGTGTGCATATCGCTGTCCCACGACTTTGGCACTTCGGTGTAATTATAACCACGCGGTACCTGACCTATCTAGACAACTAGAACAACCTATTTCACTCCTCCTAGAACAATATTTAAAAAATGGATGGAAGATTAAGGTTTAACGTCCCATAGAAAACAAGGTCATTGGAGACGGAGCACAAGCTTGGATTGTTTTTTCCTGGCATTTGCATGGGGCGATTTAGGGAAATCGCAGAAAACCTAAATCTGAATTGTTGGACGCGTATTTGAACCGACGTCCTCCCGCATGTGGATTGCATTCCAATTTGTCCCAGACATTATTCTCCACATTTTCTGTCAGGATATCCGATCTTCGTAACTTGGCAGTGTGTGCGTCTCTTGGAAGACACAGTATTAAATTTCAAACCCCAGCGGTACTTTTTTTTCCTGACTACGAATACTGGAACGGGGTCCTGATCCGCAAGAAAACAGAGGACAGCTGTGACTTTGCTCCGAAAAAAAAAAAATGGTTCAAATGGCTCTGAGCACTATGGGACTTAACTTCTAAGGTCATTAGTCCCCTAGAACTTAGAACTACTTAAACCGAACTAACCCAAGGACATCACACACATCCATTCCCGAGGCAGGATTCGAACCTGCGACCGTAGCGGTCGCGCGGTTCCAGACTGTAGCGCCTAGAAGCGCTCGGCCACCCCGGCCGGCACTTTGCTCAGAAAATAGATGTTAACGGCATGGAGAGCTGCATGCTGACGACAAGCACCTCCGACAAAGGTGTCATGCAATGATTGGTGACTCAGTGGTTAAGTACCAAATTACAGTGTTTGACAACGTATAAAATACCGAGTTACACCGTTATTGGGAGTCCACGTTTAATGGTAGTTCTCCGTCTAACAATCTGGGATAAGACAGTTCAAACGACGGAGGAAGGCAAGAACGTACCACTTCCAATAGGAAAATTCCTTTTAAAGAGCTGTGAGCGCAAACTAACCGTCGGTTTGAAAAAAGCTTGACTTATTACAATAATTATGTGCCAGGGACGAGAATGAAGCAACGATCGGTCGGCCTCGCGCAGCTTCCTTGTCTGATTACAGAGTAGTTGTTATCAACTGGCATATCTTAACATATACCTTAACTGTTTTGACCACTGAATGTGCGAAACATGTAAGTAAGGTGAAAGAAAGGAGCAAACAAGAATGCAGTGGTATGCAATGTAAAGAGATAATAGACACGATGCAACGAAGAGAGACGCGTAGAGTGTTGCTCACCAAACTCCAGTGGCAGGCGCTGCAAGAGAGGCGTTGTGCATCATGGTAAGGTTTCCTACTGAAATTCCAAGAGCATACTGTATAGGAACAGCTGGGCAACATATTCCTTCCACAGATGTCTCGTGATATGGCTACACGGAGAAAATCGGAGAAATTAGAGCTAATGTTGAGGTTTACCATCAATTATTCCTTCAGCGCTCCATTCACGAACGTAACAGGAAAGGGGGGGATCAGACAAAGGTACCGGAAGAACCCCGCCACACACCGTAAAGTGGCTTGCAGAGTGTAGATTTTAGTCACATATACAGGGTTGTTACTATTATATGTGTAGCTTCTGTTATTTGGAATATGTTCGAAAGAACAGACACGGCATATACAGGGTGTTTCCGTAAGAGCGTGGAAAACTGTAATAGGACATAGAGAATGGTTCACTGAACAACTTCAGGTAGGGAACCTGGGGTCGCAGAAGCCAACTTAGGAGATGTGGGGCGTTCAACTGCGCTGTCATCAGCGCCCATACGAAGTCCCAATTTCTTCACAGTCTAATTTTTTACACAGTACAGGCGCGCCACTGTCAAAAGTGATGACGACGAAATGATGAGGACAACACAAACACCCAGTCCCAGAGCAGAGAAAATCCCCAACCAGCCTGGCAATCGAACCCGGGACCCCGTGATCCAGAGGCGGCAACGCTAGCCACTAGACCACGACCTCCGGACAGGAGATGTGGAAGTAAACTTGTCTACCGTCTTGTCTAGCATTACTATTTCCCATCTTATTTACAACTAACACGCGTACGCGTTTACACGTACTGTGTTGGCTCGGTTCAAATGGCTCTGAGCACTATGGCTCTGAGCACTATGGGACTTAACATCTGAGGTCATCAGTCCCCTAGAACTTAGAACTACTTAAACCTAACTAACCTAAGGACATCACACACATCCATGCCCGAGGCAGGATTCGAACCTGCGACCGTAGCGTTCGCGCGGCTCCAGACTGTAGCGCCTAGAACCGCTCGGCCACACCGGCCGGCTGAGCACTATGGGATTTAACTTCTAAGGTCATCAGTCCCCTAGAACTTAGAACTAGTTAAACCTAACGAACCTAAGGACATCACACACATCCATGCCCGAGGCAGGATTCGAACCTGCGACCGTAGCGGTCGCGCGGTTCCAGACTGTAGCGCCTAGAACCGCTCGGCCACCCCGGCCGGCGTACTGTGTTGTTTATTTACATGTAGATTCTTTATTTCCAGCAAGGAAATAAGGAGGACGAGTCTGATTACATGTAATTCATGATTCAGGTTTTGTTTACTTTACTTGTCCATAATGCGTCTCTGTTGTATCGTTTTTACACTGTCACATGACAGAACGTGCGCCGGCCTGGTGGCCGAGCGGTTCTAGGCGCTACAGTCTGGAACCGCGCCACCCCTACGGTCGCAGGTTCGAATCCTGCCTCGCGCATGGATGTGTGTGATGTCCTTAGGTTAGTTAGGTTTAAGTACTTTAAGTTCTAGGGGACTGATGACCTCAGAAGTTAAGTCCCATAGTGCTCAGAGCCATTTGAACCATATGAACAGAACGTGCTATGAATCAACGAAAGACCCATTCATTATCCAGTGCTATTCGGAGAAGCACAGTACAATAGGATGGAACACTGCCGATACAGTATTTCCTGGTTGCTGGATTGGAAGGGAGGTCTTCTCCCATGGCCTGCGAGATCACCTGACCTGGATCCCCTTGATTATTTCCTATGGGGATATCTAAAGTCACTTGTGTATGAGACCCCAGCAGATACGGAGATGGAATTAGTGGCCAGAACTGTAGCTGCCTCTGATGTGATTCGAAATACACCAGAGATATTCGTCAGGGTGCGTCAGAATCTTGTTAGCCGATGTCATGCTTGATTTAAGATTGATGGCCGCCAGTTTCAGCACATTTTGTAAGAAACAGTACAAATGGTACATTCATTGCGTCGATGATGGTATTCGCAGGTAACTAGTGTAAATAAAAAAGTACACAGTAAAGTGACTTTATACCTATTACCTCCTCAAGCTGGCTTTTCCGACCCCAGGTTCCCTACCTCAAATTTTTCAATGGCGCATCCTCCATGTCCTGTTAAATTTTTGCACGCTCTTACGAAAACACACTGTATAACAGTAATATCTAAGCGGTGACGGCAGTTCGTGGTATCTTCACTGTTGATGCACTCTAGGTCCGACCTCTTGCGTGTGTCATGCGAGATGCTGCGAGCAATGAGGAAAATGGACAGGGAGGCGTTACGGAAGTAGTGTGTGACATGCTGGGAATTTGGGTTGCCGTGCAGAGGGCTCGGATAGCCGAAACGCTTCAGGCGACCGCTCGCGTCTAGCGGGAAATGTGGGTTCGGGTCCCTGTCCGTCATAAAGTTTCATTTGTAGCGGCATTTCTTTTTTATCTTGTACATATATGGTCGCTGAGTCGTGATTATGTGGTGTCTGTTCTTTTTGACATGTCCGAAAGAAAAGACACCACACACACAATAGTAATATCTAAACCTCGACGGCAGTTTATGATATCGTCAGTGCGGATGCCTCTTAGGTCCGACCTCTTGCGAGAATCGTGCAAGCAATGAGGGCAGCGGGGCGCTACGGAAGTAATGTGCGAAAAGTTGGGAATTTGGGTTGACCGTAGAGCGTGCTTTGATAGCCGAAGCGGATAACGCGACCGCTCTCGTCTTGTTGCCACCGAATTATTTCAATGCCCTCATGCGGCTGACATCAGTATCTCTCTTTCATCATGTGTTACATATTCTTGCAGGAGGAAGTGTTAGTCAAAACTAGAAGAAAAGTTCCAATAATTAGATGTCGGGAAAACAATACCGTTGATAAATGGACCGTTTTACCTGTGACAAGCAACGTGTAGTATCTACAGACGAGGCAGGCTTCACAAGTGGGCAAATGCAAATCCCCGAGTAATCGTGGACATGAGGCATCGGGATCGCTTCACTATCAATGTATGACCAAGAATTGTCGGTGACAGACTCGTAGGACCATACTCTTTACCAAAAAGATTAACAAATGCTGTGTATTACCGACTTCCACGCGACGAATTAGCAGCACTATCGGAGAACGTTACCCTTGCAGAAAGAGGACTGAGGTTTACGCACGACGGGGCGCCACCCCGTTTTCTACGGATAGTGCGACAGTACCTCACCGCTGCCTTTCATGGGCGATAGATTGGTCGACGAGATCCGCTGGCATGGCCTCCCAGTTTACTGGACCTGAATCCGTTGGATTTCTGGCTATGTGGACATCTAAGGCATTGGTGTATGTCCAACGCATCTACAGTGTGCAGACGTTACAGGAGCGTGGGATCAATGCATGTAACGCAGTCTGAATGGGGCCAGGTGTATTTGAAAGAGTGCGTGATTTACTGCAAAGAGGGTCTGAAGGATGTGGTAACCACATGCAGCACTACCTATAGCCCGAAAGAACAGACGCCACATATACATTAGTAATATATGACACTTTTTTTAAACACCCTGTATATGTGGCTGAAATCTACACTCTGCAAGACACTTTACGGTGTGTGGCGGAGGGTACTTCAGATATCACTGTCTGATACTTCCTTCCCTGTTACAATCGCTAATGGCGCGTGGGAAGAATGATCGACGGTAAACCTCCATATTAGCTCTAATTTCTCGGATTTTTTCGTCGTAGCCATTTCATGAGACATCTGTGGAAGGAACATGTTGCCCGATTTTTCCTAGGCCGCACCCTCTTGGAATTTCAATAAAAACCTCTTCATAATGCACAACGCCTCTGTTATAGCATCTGCCACTGGAGTTTGTTGAGCAACTCTATAACAGACAGATGGAAATGCCGTGTGGCTAGGGCCTCCCGTCGGGTAGACCGTTCGCCTGGTGCAAGTCTTTCGAGTTGACGCCACTTCGGCGACTTGCGTGTCGATGGGGATGAAATGATGATGATTAGGACAACACAACACCCAGTCCCTGAGCGGAGAAAATCTCCGACCCAGCCGGGAATCGAACCCGGGCCGTTAGGTATGACATTCCGTCACGTGGACCACTTTTTTTTTTTTTTTTAATCTCATTTTGTTCGCTTTTGATCGTTGCATCTGTTCGGGGCGGACGTCGTAAGACATCCGTTTAAGTTCGTTGTTGATCGATTAGCTCAGTTTTTTTATTACAGAGGGCTGCTAACCCTCTGACCGAACACGCTGAGCTACCGTGCCGGCATCCACTCAGCTACCAGGGGCGGACATAACAGACAGATGAGAATGAGAGGACATAGCAGCCCATATCTTGATTCGAAGAACTTTTGTTCTAGTTTTGACCAATATTACCTACTGCAGGAATATGTAACACTTTTTCTTAAACATTCTGCACAATCTGCACGCTTTGGAAAGTACAGGTATGTTGCATAAAATAAATTTTATTTTCTATTACAGTGTTAGTTTTCCTCAGCCACCTATTTCCTCAATTAAATTACGGAAATCAATGAATACAGTTTTAGGCATGTGGTAAGTTTCCCTCCTTCAAAATGTAGCAAAACACTGGACTGTGCTGTATTATGGGGTACTACTAATGAAGAAAGGTAAAAAAAAATCGGAGAACTTTTGGCAAAGGAGGGTCATTAGCAACGGAGTAGTATATTACAGAAGTATGGGAGACAGAAACGTTTGTGACCTCTCCAAGGAATGATGCTGGCGTCTGTTAAAGTCATCTAGGGGTGTGATGAAACACCTTGGACAGAGGTTCGAGGCCCAGAACCGCATGCATAACCGTAGCATCCTAACCGATATAGTCGGTTTCGCCAGTGAAAATTTTACATCCTTTGCTACGAGTAAATAGCGCTCGCGTCCTATATTTCACTGTCGGCAATGGAGTTTTTAGCCGAGTACGTCACGTGATGGGTTGGAACTACATTCGCGGTGTGTGTCCTCTAACTCGCGAACACGGCACTATTTTATCCCTAGCTAACTGCGTGCGCGTAGAAAACCAGACTAGACGCTCTGGTCGCAGTGGATACAGAAGACGCAGACAAGATGCACACGGCTCGCAAATGTGTTATCGATAAGAGCCGCCAATTGAGTGATATTATCTTCAAGAGCAATCGAAAGTAATTACCACGAGTGCTTTTCATAGATTAAAGTAAGTTTCGTATTCACTGTTTCGTTTGATTCTTTTTTTTATTTTTGCCTGAAATGTGTGAGAGTTTCTTCTGCCCCTTTTGTGTACGTCGGTATGATGCATGAAGACCATGACAGCTAATTAGCGTGTAATAAGGTAGGCGCCGGAGGCGACAATGTAGACAGACCCGTAATTATGCGGCCTCTGCCTGTGGTAAACGCTTGCCTTTCTGAGTAGAGAGGAAACTAACTAGCGCGTCCCCGGTAAACTGTCCGCATGCCTCTTATTTCACCTTAGATGTTACGTAACAATGAGTCACTTGATGTTGTTGTCCAGAAGCGAATGTTCCAAGGCTCTGATTCGGAAACATGTCCTGAAACTGTAACACGCGTATATATCTTTAGTTGTGCTCCGTCCAAGGACATGTTTAAAGATTCTGTACAAAGTTGTACATGAGGCACCAACTGCCATAAGGGACTTCTTAGATAATACATTTAGTACAACTTTTCTAAATTCTGATTCCCGGAAAATATGATTTATCCAGCTCTACAAAATAAGCGTTTCTCTCAGCTTTATCGTCATATTTTGACGTGAATCTTCGTTCACTAACAGTTTCCTTAAGTTCAGGTAAATAAAATAATCGATTGGGGTCAAATTCGACCAGTCTGGTGGATGTGGAAGCAAAGGTGATGCAGTTTTGCAGTAACATTACCAGGCGTAAAAGGTGGCGGAGATCTTACAATATTGGCAAGCTCGCATACCGTCGGCTATCAATGAATAGGGCATTGTGAACTTTTGCCACAACCCCGTCGACCATACACGGTTTTGACCGTCCTGAGCGCTCATCACCATTAATACTTACACTTACTGTGGCCCACTTGTTACACATAGAACTCTATGGGGAATAATTATTTAATGTCGAAATCAACGCCTCTTTTATATTCGTTGGGTTTAGACAAGCAGGGCGACAGCAAAAAAAAAAAAAAAAAAAAAAAAAAAAAAAAAAAAAAAAAAAAAAGAGAGAGAAAAGAAAAGAAAAAGTTCTGAAATGCACCGCGGCATCCATGTGCAGTTGGCAGCACTGTGGGGCAAAGACAACGAGCTGCAAACACCTTTGCCAATAACCAAACGAGCAACAGCGTGTTTTTGCAGTACACATGTTTAGCAAAAAGAATGAAGTTTGGAATCTGTTTCGTGGAAGACCAAGTAATTTTTGTTCTCTCTCTCTCTCTCTCTCCCCGTCTCCCTCCCTCCCTCCCTCCCTCCCTCTCACTCTCTCTCTTTCTCTCTCTCTGGGTGAGGCCTCTTGGCCAGGTGCCCTCAAAATATGATACCCGCGGGCTTTTATGAAATAAGAAGAAAGTACGGATATCGAGAAAATCATATTGAGGCTCTTAGCGTTTCAGTCGTAAGGCAGTTGATTTTCTAACAATCTCTTCGTCTTAAAATATAGCTGCGGACAGAATGACTGATTTGCCGACAAGTAAGCAATCAAATTAAAACAAAAACATTTAATTTCGAAGCTTTTTCCATTCCTTATGCTGTGACGAGAGTACAGACATTGAAGATTTAGCTCAGTTAGCTGCGTTTCTTCGTATTTTAGACGAGGATTTCAACATGTTCGAAGAATTGTTGAAACCATAGTAACGTATAACACAAACACGGGTGAAAATATTTAACTGTAATTCTCAACTTCTGCAAATCTATTTGTGACAAAATTAACTTCTCTATCTGCAACAGAAGCAGAGACATTATTTACACTACTGACCATTAAAATTGCTACACCAAGAAGAAATGCAAATGATAAACTGGTATATACTAGAACTGACATGTGATTACATTTTCACGCAATTTGGTTGCATAGATCCTGAGAAAGCAGCACCCAGAACAACCACCTCTGGCCGTAATAATGACCTTGATACGCCTGGGCATTGAGTCAAACAGAGCTTGGATGGCGTGTACAGGTACAGCTGCCCATGCAGCTTCAACACGATACCACAGTTCATAAAGAGTAGCGAGGTTCTGAGCACTATGGGACTTAACATCTGAGGTCATCAGTCCCTTAGAACTTAGAACTACTTAAACCTAGATAACCTAAGGACATCACACACATCCATGCCCAAGGCAGGATTCGAACCTGCGACCGTAGCGGTCGCGCGGTTCCAGACTGAAGCGCCTAGAACCGCTCGGTCATCAAAAGTAGTGACTGGCGAATTGTGACGAGCCAGTTGCTTGGCCACAATTGACAAGACGTTTTCAACTGGTGAGAGATCTAGAGAATGTGCTGGCCAGGGCAGCAGTCGAACATTTCCTGTATCCAGAAAGGCCTGTACAGCACCTGCAACATGCGATCGTGCATTATCCTGCTGAAATGTAGGGTTTCGTAGGGATCGAATGAAGGGTAGAGCCACAGGTCGTAACACATCTGAAATGTAACGTCCACTGTTCAAAGTGCCGTCAATGCGAACAAGAGGTGACCGAGACGTGTAACCAATGACGCCCCATACCATCACGCCGGGTGATACGCCAGTGTGGCGATGACGAATACACGCTTCCAATGTGCGTTCACCGCGATGTCGCCGAACTCGGATGCGACCATCATGATGCTGTAAACTGAACCCGGATTCATCCGAAAAAATTACGTTTTGCCATTCGTGCATCCAGCTTCGTCGTTGAGTACACCATCGCAGGCGCTCCTGTCTGTGATCCAGCGTCAAGGGTAACCGCAGCCATGGTCTCCGAGCTGATAGTCCATGCTGCTGCAAACGTCGTCGAACTATTCGTGCAGATGGTTGTTGTCTTGCAAACGTCCCCATCTGTTGACTCAGGGATCGAGACGTGGCTTCACGATCCGTTACAGTCGTGCGGATAAGATGCCTGTCATCTCGACTGCTAGTGATACGAGGCCGTTGGGATCCAGCACGGCGTTCCGTATTACCGTCCTGAACCCACCGATTCCATATTCTGCTAACAGTCATTGGATCTCGACCAGCGCGAGCAGCAATGTCGCGATACGATAAACCGCAATCGCGATAAGCTACAATCCGACCTTTATCAAAGTCAGCAACTTGATGGTACGCATTTCTCCTCCTTACACGAGGCATCACAACAACGTTTCACCGGGCAACGCCGGTCAACTGCTGTTTGTGTATGAGAAATCGGTTGGAAACATTCCTCATGTCAGCAAGTTGTAGGTGTCACCACCGGTGCCAACCTTGTGTGAATGCTCTGAAAAGCTAATCATTTGCATATCACAGCATCTTCTTCCTGTCGGTTAAATTTCGCGTCTGTAGCACATCATCTTCGTGGTGTAGCAATTTTAATGGCCAGTCGTGTATTTATTCGCACTATCACTCTCCTTTTCTATTAGAAAGTTATGTACTTATTCTGCGCTTCATTGACAATACGGAACTCCCACATCGCTTTCTTGGTAAGGTGTTACTGGATATGATTTGCCATGGACTACATCCGATCTGTGGGAGATACGACAAATGAACAACTGAAGGTGTCGGTTACGGTGAGCGTGTAGTGTAGTGTAGCGCTGCGTACTTTCTGTGGAGTAAAATGAAGGAAAAGTGTGGAACCTGATACTGGTACGTAGCGTGCTTTTCGGGATATGCTTGAAGGCGTGCTGAGCGGTGCCTATCGGATGGACTGATTATCACCGATAGTGTCCTTTCTGTAAGACTTACCTACATTTCTGTGAAAATACTGTCCGAACAGTGAAAACGCCTGTAACATGCTATCACCAAAACGGAACACAGAGTAATGCAACAATTCTCAGATATAAAAGTACTATTATGTGGTTGCCGTCGCTGCGGGGATCAGCCAGCATATCATCGTCAAGCTGCTCCTCCATTCCATTCAGTAAGTACAGGGTGTTTCAAAAATGACCGGTATATTTGAAACGGCAATACAAACTAAACGAGCAGCGATAGAAATACACCGTTTGTTGCAATATGCTTGGGACAACAGTACATTTTCAGGCAGACAAACTTTCGAAATTACAGTAGTTACAATTTTCAACAACAGATGGCGCTGCGGTCTGGGAAACTCTATAGTACGATATTTTCCACATATCCACCATGCGTAGCAATAATATGGCGTAGTCTCTGAATGAAATTACCCGAAACCTTTGACAACGTGTCAAAAACATGCAGATGAGATGTACTGCTTCAGCTGTTCAATTGTTTCTGGATTCTGGCGGTACACCTTGTCTTTCAAGTGTCCCCACAGAAAGAAGTCACAGGGGTTCATGTCTGGCGAATAGGGAGGCCAATCCACGCCGCCTCCTGTATGTTTCGGATAGCCCAAAGCAATCACACGATCATCGAAATATTCATTCAGGAAATTAAAGACGTCGGCCGTGCGATGTGGCCGGGCACCATCTTGCATAAACCACGAGGTGTTCGCAGTGTCGTCTAAGGCAGTTTGTACCGCCACAAATTCACGAAGAATGTCCAGATAGCGTGATGCAGTAATCGTTTCGGATCTGAAAAATGGGCCAATGATTCCTTTGGAAGACATGGCGGCCCAGACCAGTACTTTTTGAGGATGCAGGGACGATGGGACTGCAACATGGGGCTTTTCGGTTCCCCATATGCGCCAGTTCTGTTTATTGACGAAGCCGTCCAGGTAAAAATAAGCTTCGTCAGTAAACCAAATGCTGCCCACATGCATATCGCCGTCATCAATCCTGTGCACTATATCGTTAGCGAATGTCTCTCGTGCAGCAATGGTAGCGGCGCTGAGGGGTTGCCGCGTTTGAATTTTGTATGGATAGAGGTGTAAACTCTGGCGCATGAGACGATACGTGGTCGTTGGCGTCATTTGGACCGCAGCTGCAACACGGCGAACGGAAACCTGAGGCCCCTGTTGGATCACCTGCTGCACTAGCTGCGCGTTGCCCTCTGTGGTTGCCGTATGCGGTCGCCCTACCTTTCCAGCACGTTCATCCGTCACGTTCCCAGTCCGTTGAAATTTTTCAAACAGATCCTTTATTGTATCGCTTTTCGGTCCTTTGGTTACATTAAACCTCCGTTGAAAACTTCGTCTTGTTGCAACAACACTGTGTTCTAGGCGGTGGAATTCCAACACCAGAAAAATCCTCTGTTCTAAGGAATAAACCATGTTGTCTACAGCACACTTGCACGTTGTGAACAGCACATGCTTACAGCAGAAAGACGACGAACAGAATGGCGCACCCACAGACTGCGTTGTCGTCTATATCTTTCACATCACTTTCAGCGCCATCTGTTGTTGAAAATTGTAACTACTGTAATTTCGAAAGTTTGTCCGCCTGAAAATGTACTGTTGTCCCAAGCATATTGCAACAAACGGTGTATTTCTATCGCTGCTCGTTTAGTTTTTATTGACGTTTCAAATATACCGGTCATTTTTGAAACACCCTGTACATACATGATCATCAGTAAACCTCTCCATACTGCTGCATATTACCGTCAACGTCAACTAACATAGCCGGAAGACGAAATTTATTTGAACAGAAGCGAGCAATACTTTGAGGGCGAAGAGTAAAGTGGCCATCACGGTTGCCAACAATAAGTACTGTTACTGAATGAAACAAGTTTAACGGTTTCCAGAAATTACTGTAACCAGTCGTCCTTTGTTTTATTCTTCAATTTTTTATATTCCATACCCGGTTTTGAATCCCCTAGCGCCTCATCACCGCCTGTTGTTTTATTCTTCAATTTCGATTGTCCACTACCGATTTTGAATCGCCTACCGATTCATCATCAGGTTGTAGGCGATTCGAAACCGGTAATGGAAAATAAAAATTGAAGATTAAAACAAAAGGCGACTGGTCGCAGTAACTTCAGGAAACCTTTATTCATTACAGTCGCAGTGCTCCACATACATAATTGATAAAAGTTACAATTACTCTGTAACGAACAACGACAGACAACGAGTCTTTTACCCAGAAAACATTCCTGCACAACTTCCGAAATTTTGTCAATGTATTTCGCGTTCATCCTGTGTTGGCACCATTTTGTGATCAGGAACCGTATACTGAACGCCCATAGCCTTCCCTTTCCCAATGTAAGTCGTGTATTACACTGAAGAGCCAAATAAATTGGTACACCTGCCTAATATCCTGTAGGGCCCCCACGAGCACGCAGAAGTGCCACAATACGACGTGGCATCGACTCGATTACTGTCTGAAGTAGTGCTGGAGGGATTTGACACCATGAATCCTGCACGGCTGTCCATAAATCCGTAAGAGTACGAGAGATTAGAGATATCGTCTGAACAGCATGTTGCACGGCATCCCACATATGCTCAATAATGTTCATGTCTGGGGAGTTTGGTGGCCAACGGAAGTGTTTAAACTTAGAACACTGTTCCTGGAGCCACTCTGTAGCTATTCTGGACGTGTGAGTGTCGCACTGTCGTTCTGGAATTGCCCAAGTCCATCGGAATGTACAATGGACATGAATGAATGCAAGTAATCAGATGGGATGCTTACGTACATGTCACCTGTCAGAGTCGTATCTAGATGTATCAGAGGTCAAATATCACTCCAACTGCACACGCCCGACATCATTGCAGAGCCTCTACCACCTTGAACAGTCCCCTGCTGACATGCAGGGTCCATGGATTCATGAGGTTGTCTCCATACCCGTACACGTCCATCCACTTGTTACGACTTGAAACGAGACTCGTCCGACCAGGCAACATGTTTCCAGTCATCAACTGTCCAATGTCGGTGCTGACGGGCCCAGGCGAGGCGCAAAGCTTTGTGTCGTGCAATCATCAAGGGTACACCAGTGAGCCTTCGGCTCTGAAAGCCCATATGATCTTTCTTTAATGGTTCGCACGCTGACACTTTTTGATGGCCCAGCACTGAAATCTGCAGCAATCTGCGGAAGTGTTGCACTTCTGTCACGTTGAACGATTCTCTTTAGTCGTCGTTATCCCGTTCTTGCAGGATCTTTTTCCGGTAGCAGCGATGTCGGAGATCTGATGTTTTACCGGATTCCTGATGCTCGCGGTACACACTTGAAATGGTCGTACGGGAAAATCCCCACTTCATCGCTGTCTCGGAGAGGCTGTATCCCATCGCTCGTGCGCCGATTATAACACTAAGTTCAAACTTACTTAAATTTTGATAACATGCCATTGTAGCAGCGGTAACCGATCTAATAACTGTGCCAGACACTTACACTCCTGGAAATGGAAAAAAGAACACATTGACACCGGTGTGTCAGACCCACCATACTTGCTCCGGACACTGCGAGAGGGCTGTACAAGCAATGATCACACGCACGGCACAGCGGACACACCAGGAACCGCGGTGTTGGCCGTCGAATGGCGCTAGCTGCGCAGCATTTGTGCACCGCCGCCGTCAGTGTCAGCCAGTTTGCCGTGGCATGCCGCGACAGAGTGGACGTGAACCGTATGTGCAGTTGACGGACTTTGAGCGAGGGCGTATAGTGGGCATGCGGGAGGCCGGGTGGACGTACCGCCGAATTGCTCAACACGTGGGGCGTGAGGTCTCCACAGTACATCGATGTTGTCGCCAGTGGTCGGCGGAAGGTGCACGTGCCCGTCGACCTGGGACCGGACCGCAGCGACGCACGGATGCACGCCAAGACCGTAGGATCCTACGCAGTGCCGTAGGGGACCGCACCGCCACTTCCCAGCAAATTAGGGACACTGTTGCTCCTGGGGTATCGGCGAGGACCATTCGCAACCGTCTCCATGAAGCTGGGCTACGGTCCCGCACACCGTTAGGCCGTCTTCCGCTCACGCCCCAACATCGTGCAGCCCGCCTCCAGTGGTGTCGCGACAGGCGTGAATGGAGGGACGAATGGAGACGTGTCGTCTTCAGCGATGAGAGTCGCTTCTGCCTTGGTGCCAATGATGGTCGTATGCGTGTTTGGCGCCGTGCACGTGAGCGCCACAATCAGGACTGCATACGACCGAGGCACACAGGGCCAACACCCGGCATCATGGTGTGGGGAGCGATCTCCTACACTGGCCGTACACCACTGGTGATCGTCGAGGGGACACTGAATAGTGCACGGTACATCCAAACCGTCATCGAACCCATCGTTCTACCATTCCTAGACCGGCAAGGGAACTTGCTGTTCCAACAGGACAATGCACGTCCGCATGTATCCCGTGCCACCCAACGTGCTCTAGAAGGTGTAAGTCAACTACCCTGGCCAGCAAGATCTCCGGATCTGTCCCCCATTGAGCATGTTTGGGACTGGATGAAGCGTCGTCTCACGCGGTCTGCACGTCCAGCACGAACGCTGGTCCAACTGAGGCGCCAGGTGGAAATGGCATGGCAAGCCGTTCCACAGGACTACATCCAGCATCTCTACGATCGTCTCCATGGGAGAATAGCAGCCTGCATTGCTGCGAAAGGTGGATATACACTGTACTAGTGCCGACATTGTGCATGCTCTGTTGCCTGTGTCTATGTGCCTGTGGTTCTGTCAGTGTGATCATGTGATGTATCTGACCCCAGGAATGTGTCAATAAAGTTTCCCCTTCCTGGGACAATGAATTCACGGTGTTCTTATTTCAATTTCCAGGAGTGTATTATCTTATATAGGCGTTGCCAACCGCAGCGCCCTATCCTGCATGTTTACATATCTCTGTATTTGAATACTCATACCTTTACCAGTTTCCTTGGCGTTTCCGCGTATTTAGAGACGATTTGGTTTCTTCAGCCGCTATATGTGAATTTATAGGCAATATTAAAGCATCTTAAGTAAGCTAGGAGCGTATTTGAAGTGTTCCTCCTGGATAACATGGAAGCGTATGTTTCCGAGTATCTGCAGAAAGAAATTTCCTTGTTTGTTTCGTTGATGCTTGTTTTTAGAAATTCAGTTCTACAGTGGACGGTTTGTGTTAACGTTCGTTGTGCAAAGATCGCGTATTTAAGAGAATGTTACCGAAATTTTCAGGTTTCTTTTCGTTGGTTAACATCAACAGGGAATCATTAGAAACATAGCATTAGCTCAGTTGGACAAGAGTGAGAGTGTTCACGAAGTCGCCTGGAGTGACTTACGAAAACTATACAAGCTCTGATTGAGGACAACCATTCCGATATTTCGACGGTACCTTTCCTGATAGGAGTCAAATATTTTACCAGTGGGCCATTTCACTCGCGTTGACGTCAGTAGGACAAATTTTAAGACCCATTACTATCATAAAAGTTGCTAAGAGAACTGTATGCACGTCTTCAAACATATTGTCTCACAACGTCAGTGTTTCATTGTTATAATAGTGTAAAAGCTTTACGTAGAAGGGAGGCTGAGACGTGAAGTTGTCACTGTTGAGATCTGGATTGGTTAATTAATAATTAAAAGCTGAGATCTACATGGTGTGACGCTTAGATCTGGACAAATGAAACTATTTTTAAAAGTAAATTTATTAAAACAAAATGTAAATGAAAATGAAAATTCTTTTATAAATAGTAGTGGTATCTTTCAAAAGTAACATTACTCGATGTAGCCCCCTTCAGCCGCAATGACCGCCTCCAGTCTTGTCGTGAAGCAATCGCACGCACTCTTTAAAACAGCGCTGTCCATATTCGTGTATGCTGCTTCGACAGCCGTGCGTACATATGCGATATTAGGGTGCCTCGTCTTACTGGTAACTCTTTCGACTACGCTCCAAACATAGTAGTCGAGTGGGTTCAAATCCGGGTTATTGGGGGGCCAGATTTCCTTTGACTAGAACATGTCAACGTTATCTGAGAGCCAGTGTTGGACTAAATGGCGTGTATGAGGTCCTCATCTGCCATCTGACGCATTGTTCGCTGGCTTATATTCAATACTGGCGCCAGTTTCCTCAGCGATTGCCCCTGATCCTCCGAAATCGGTGCCTGAGTCTTTTCTATGACTGCCGCAGTTCGTGACACGCGTTTCCTCGAATGAGGTTTCCTCGACGGGTTAGCGGAACATTCCCCCCAGACTTCTCTGAAGCATTATACTTGAGCACAATATCGTAAACACTTGATCTCGGGTACCCGAAGAACCGAACTATTTCAGTGGGCGAACGCCCAGCGCGAAGACTTTCGATAATCGCGGCTCTTCGGTTGTACTCCGCACTTGTCCGTAACATCTCTGTCATTCTGAGATTCTGACTGTGGACTAGATGCCTATGGCTTTCAAGAACGCCAATGGCGATCTCCGGCGGAATTACGATATGGCGGAAAATTCAAATTGAAATTTACCCGGATTTAAGCGCCGCGCCCTGTACTTAATCAACAACTTCAGTCATCTACATCTACATCTACATGGCTCAAATGGCTCTGAGCACTATGGGACTTAACTTCTGAGGTCATCAGACCCCTAGAACTTAGAACTACTTAAACCTAACTAACCTAAGGACATCACACACATCCATGCCCGAGGCAGGATTCGAACCTGCGACCGTAGCGGTCGCGCGGTTCCAGACTGTAGCGCCTAGAACCGCTCGGCCACTCCGGCCGGCCTACACCTACATGGATACTCTGCAAATCACATTTAAGTGCCTGGCAGAGGGTTTATCGAACCACCTTCACAATTCTCTATTATTCCACTCTCGTATAGCGCGCGAAAAGAATGAACATGTATATCTTTCCGTACGACCTCTGATTTCCCTTATTTTATCTTGGTGGTCGTTCCTCCCCGTTTAAGTCGGTGTCAACAAAATATTTTCGCATTCGGAGGAGAAAGTTGTTGATTGGAATTTCGTGAGAAGATTCCGTCGCAACGAAAAACGCCTTTCTTTTAATGATTTCCATCCCAAATCCTGTATCATTTCTGTGACACTCTCTCCCATATTTCGCGATTATATAAACGTGCTGCCTTTCTTTGAACTTTTTCGATGTACTCCGTCAGTCCTATCTGGTAAGGATCCCACACCGCGCAGCAGTATTCTAAAAGAGGACGGACAAGCGTAGTGTAGACAGTCTCCTTAGTAGGTCTGTTACATTTTCTAAGTGTCCTGCCAATAAAACGCAGTCTTTGGTTAGCTTTCCCCACAACATTTTCTATGTGTTCCTTCCAATTTAAGTTGTTCGTAATTGTAGTATCTAGGTATTTAGCTGAATTTACGGCTTTTAGATTAGACTGATTTATCGTGTAACCGAAGTTTAACGAGCTCCTTTTAGCACACATGTGGATGACCTCACACTTTTCTTTATTTAGGGTCAACTGCCACTTTTCGCACCATTCCGATATTTCCTCAAAATCGTTTTGCGGTTTGTTTTGATCTTCTAATGACTTTATTAGTCGATAAACGACAGCCTCATCTGCAAACAACCGAAGACGGCTGCTCAGATTGTCTCCAAAATCGTTTATATAGATAAGGAACAGCAAAGGGCCTATAACACTACCTTGGGGAACGCCAGAAGTCACTTCTGTTTTACTCGATGACTTTCCGCCAATTACTACGAACTGTGATCTCTCTGACAGGAAATCATAGATCCAGTCACACAACTGAGACGATATTCCATAAGCACGCAATTTCACTACGAGCCGCTTGTGTGGTACAGTGTCAAAAGCCTTCCGGACATCCAGAAATATGGAATCGATCTGAAATCCCTTGTCAATAGCACTCAGCACGTCATGTGAATAAAGAGCCAGTTGTGTTTCACAAGAACGATGTTTTCTAGACCCATGTTGACTGTGTATCAATAGACTGTTTTCTTCGCGGTAATTCATTATGTTCTAACATAATATATGTTCTAAAATCCTGCTGCATATCGACGTTAACGATATTGGCCTGTAATTTAGCGGATTACTCCTACTACCTTTCTTGAATATTGGTGTGACCTGTGTAACTTTCCAGTCTTTGGATACGGATCTTTCGTCGAGCGAATTTTAACGGAGTATTGAAAGAGATCACGTGAAACTTTTTAAGCAGCTTTCGAAAATATTAAACTTGAACGTCATAAACCATGAATTCTAACTCCATCGGCAAAATTTCGGAGGTTGTTCAAGGATATTTTCTGAATATTTTGGTAGGAGATATTAGTGCTCTCCGATGGCTCGTTACATAGTAGTAATATAATTATGATTTATTCGGTTTATTACCCCATCACTTTCGTTTTTGTAAACACGCCTTCAGAACAGCAAAACCCCGTGAAAGGCAATCAGCAAAACATAAAACACGAAACAGAGAGTAACGCAACAACCCACAGATGGAGAAGTACTGCGATTCAGTGAGCCCGTACACGAATTGCAAATCGGCCACTCTTCACCAGTAAAGCTGTCCATCACAGTTAATGTACATCTAACACCAGCAGAACAACAGACGCGAAGCAGAACCCCTCAGAATTGAATGCACACTTGAGGGCGCAGAGCAAAGTGGGTATTACTGTTATCAGCAGCTAGTACTACGAGTAAGAGAAACACGTTTTTTTCCAGACAAGATGAACAGCGCATACCGTCGTGGGACAATAAATCAAATGAAACGCAGTTGCTGTGTAACGAGCCGCCGGAGACCATGGGCCACTTGTACTAAAATACAAAGAAAAGTTCCCCGAGAAATGACAGAAATTTTGTCGGCGGACTTTGTAGTTACCCTGTGTGCATTAACTTCAAATAACATCGGCAACGTTCGGTGAAATATAGTAATAATTGGCTTGCGTATTAGATTTGCTTTATTCCTAGGCTTTTAACTGAGGCTTATGTAACTCCTCTAATAACATACATTAGTTGGTTGGTTGGTTGTTTGGGGGAAGAGACCAAACAGCGAGGTTATCGGTCTCATAGGGTTAGGGAAGAATGGGGAAGGAAGTCGGCCGTGCCCTTTCAAAGGAACCATCCCGGCATTTGCCTGGAGCGATTTAGGGAAATCACGGAAAACCTAAATCAGGATGGCGGGACGCGGGATTGAACCGTCGTCCTTCCGAATGCGAGTCCAATGTGCTAACCACTGCGCCACCTCGCTCGGTAACATACATTAGTCCTACAACTTTGCTTCCGCCGTTTTGCAATGGACGGCAGCAACCGAAATTGGCGGTGCAAGTGGTACGTTGTAAGCGTCATACAGTAATCTTAGGAATTTGTAAACATAACGTCATCAGCATATTAACAGAATCTTCCGTCGGTTCTTGGTAGAACAACATTATAATAAATGGAAAGCACTCGTTTGCTTTTGTTCTACAATATATTGTAGAACAAAAGCAAACTGGTGCTTTTCATTTGTTGTCATCAGAATACTTGTCGTTTTGTGATTGCACCATGAAGCTATTCTCTACTGAAAATGTCAACTTACGAGCCCATTTGCGGGAAGTTTTAATTTTTTGCTTTAACATGAATTAACCTGCAGCCGAGGCTCATAAAATGCTGAGTAAGATCTACAGTGAGGCATCTATTAGCGAAAGAACGTGATCGGTTTCAATTCTTCAAGAACGGTGATTTTGAAGTCGATGGCTGGCATGGTGGTGGAAAAGAGATGGGGCTCGAAGCAACTGAAACCGACTGAAACAGTCACGGGAGATCGTTATCGAAAGCAATTTATGCGTTTGAGCCCGGCACTGAAAGACAAATGGTCACAATACAATGGCAGACATGAAAAAGGTGGTTAAGCTGCATGACAATGATCGATCCCATGTCGAAAAACCCGTCGAAACATACTTGGAAACGTTGAAATGGAAAGTCCTACCCACCTGTCGTATTCTTCCTCTGACTACCATATTTTTCGATCAACGCCACACGGCCTTGCTGACCAGCACTTTCGGTCATACGAAGAAGTGCAAAATTGAATCAATTCACGGACCTCCTCAAAAGACGCCTAGTTCTTCCGCCCCGGGATTCGTATACTTCCCGAAACATGGGAGAAAGTAGTGGCCAGCGATAGACAGTACTTTAAAAAGTAAATATTTTGTAAATTTTTCATAATAAAGTCTCTAACCTCGAGAAAAGCGGTGGAAGCAAGGATGTAGACCTAATAATACCTCTAGAATTTCTATAAAATACAGTTACAGCTCTGGTTTTCATTCTGGTGAGGATCACAGACAAAATTAATTTTTTAATGTCCCCTTTGAAGCAGGTCGCTTGCTACGTTCAGAAACAGTAAACAAGACTATCTTCAACAGCGAGTTTATCTGTAGTCTCTGTGTTGAGCAGTGTCAGCGTGTAGACACAATGAGAGCGAAATGTCCTTCTGGACAGGCAGTAGTGCTATGACCTCAGCTGCGCAATGACCTCCCGGAGACATGTGCGTGCATCACGCATGCCGTACTCGCTTTTCTGCCACGCCCTGACCTGGCCAGTGTTCGGGCTGCGCTGCATTGGATCTGTAGGGTCGAGAAACCAGTTGCACTAATGGGTATTAGGCCACTCCTGTGCTTGATCTGCATAAATGATTTACCAGAGACATTAAATAACTGAATAAAACTTCGTGTATGAAGTTCCTACGCATCGTGTTTAAGACCAAACAGACGTGTCACCAGCACATGGATATATAGGAGGGCGTGCTTTTCAGCCTCCGAAATTTTAAGGAGAAAGCTCTTAAAGCTTTTTAAATAAAACGAAAATTATTAACATTCTGTATCTTTATTCTTCGTGTCTACATATTTGTAGCCCTCTGCCGCTGGAGAGCTCCGAATTGTAGCGAGTAACAAGGCGGTATGTAACGTAACTACGTCGGCGCGTGAGAAACAGTGCACTGTAATTTACTCGTAGTTTCGAATTCGAAGAGTTCGTCCACACATGGAGCGCTCTTTCCTTCGCCATGACAATGCCAGAACGCACACACGTGCGACTGAACATCTGCAACAATCTGACACCTTGGTTTCACGGTCATCGATCGTCCTCCATATAGCCCCGACTTGCCCCATCCGATTTTCATTTGTTTCCTAAAATTAAAAAACACTTTCGAGGATTGCACTTTGATAGTGATGAAGTGCTGCAAGCATCGATGAGGTTTTGGCTCTGTCAACAAAGTCAGACATTCTACAGTGACCGTATCAACACACTGGACTCTCGTTGGGAGAAATGTGTTCGTTGCCAGGGTGACTATGTTGAGAAATAAATCTGTAGACATGAAGAAAAAATGTAGAATGTTAAGAACTTCTGTTTTATTTAAAAATATTTACGAGTTTTTACATGAAAAATTCGGAGGCATTACTTTTCACCAGATCCTCGTAATATCAAATGGTTCAAATGGCTCTGAGGACTATGGGACTTAACTTCTGAGGCCATCAGTCCCCTAGAACTTAGAACTAATTAAAGCTAACTAACCTAAGGACATCACACACATCCATGTCCGAGGCAGGATTCGAACCTGCGACTGTAGCGTTCGCGCGATTCCAGACTGTAGCGCCTAGAATCGCTCGGCCACCCCGGCCGGCTCGTAATATCAAAATGTCAGTTCTATCCGTTTTGCACTTAGAAATGTCTCTCTCACTGTGTTACCAAGCAGACGGTATTAGTAAAACTTTGCGTATTTTCATTCGATAATGCCCTATAGTGCTGTTTTCTGAAGTAATGCAGCAGAGATCTATGAGTATTTATTCTGCAGATGCGTGCAGTGGGAATAGGGGAATAATGTGTAAAGTCTGTAGCCGAATATCTAGGAGAAGCCACTTTAGGGTCATTACGATTCTATTCGTGCCAATATATTTCTTCTTAATGGTATTATGGTTAGTAAACATAGTGAATTTAGAATGAAATGTGAAATTCACAGTCACAGTACTGTAAGCAAAAATAGTTTCTATGTGGCCTATACGTCCTTGTCTAAGGTTCAGAATACAGTTTTATATCCTAGTCCAAAAGGCTTTGCCCGCCGGGGTGGCCGAGCGGTTCTAGGCGCTACAGTCTGGAACCGCAAAACCGCTACGGTCGCAGGTTCGAATCCTGCCTCGGGCATGGATGTGTGTGATGTCCTTAGGTTAGTGTGTGATGTCCTTAGGTTAGTTAGGTTTAAGTAGTTCTAAGTTCTAGGGGACTGATGACCTTAGAAGTTAAGTCCCATAGTGCTCAGAGCCAATTTAACCATTTTAATCCAAAAGGCTTTAACAGGTTTCTATAAAGTTCTGGGTTTCCAAGGTCGAAATGGTGCGACGTTTCGATTAGAGTCCCTTCCCATCATCTTCTGGCGAAGTGCGGAACAAATTGCTGACAGACATCAGGCAGGAAACCATGAAACTCAAGATCGCCCAGAATAAAGTAGAAGGGTACATTATTAGCCACTCATTCTATAATTTATCATAATATTTGGACTTGTGGGCGAGAATTCCAGTTAGCACTGAAGTGTTTTAGCTTTCCTGCTATCTAGACAGCTGACAGCGCTCTATGGAATCAGTAAAGTTCATTACATGGTTAGTGCAGTAGGGGATAATAGCAGCAGCTAAGTAGTCTTCGCGGAAGAGCAGTGGCTTTTTTTTTTTTTTTACTTTTTCTTTTTCTTGTGCCTTTGTCCCGCATCTGCGCAGGGTCGGCATGGTTATTAATGGGTTCGGGGTCGTTAAAACACATGCGCGGAAAAACGGGCAAACCATCAAATGCAAAAACTTGGAGATAAGTGTTGCCATCTGTTGCTGGGTACGGGAATATCGAAACTGACATTGGTCTCACCCCTAAATATCATTTGAGGTGAGACCAGCGTCAATTTTGATATGTTCCCATACCCAGTAACAGATGGCAACACTTATCTCTAATCTTTTACATTTGAGGGTTAGTCCGTTTTTCCGCGCATGTCTTCAACTTCATGGTTGCCGGATGTTCTTCCCGCCGTCACCACGTTACCCCCAGGATCGTAATGTGTGTCCCCCAAGCGTCTGCATGCAATGCCATTCATGTGAAAGTGTGCGAAACGTTTCTAAATGTTAGCGAATCGTGAAACTTAGGCGGGACTTGGGTATCAGCGCGATATTCAGTAAGTGGGATGTGGAAACCGCCTAAAAACCGTATTTAGACTGGTCTGCCAAGGACCCTCGTCGTTAATCCGTCGCGCAGATTCAATCGCGGCCAACGCACCTCCCAGTCTCGGAAGCAGCGCTTCAACACGTTTCGCTATTGGGGCGGATAGCAGTGGCATTTTATTAATATACACTCCTGGAAATGGAAAAAAGAACACATTGACACCGGTGTGTCAGACCCACCATACTTGCTCCGGACACTGCGAGAGGGCTGTACAAGCAATGATCACACGCACGGCACAGCGGACACACCAGGAACCGCGGTGTTGGCCGTCGAATGGCGCTAGCTGCGCAGCATTTGTGCACCGCTGCCGTCAGTGTCAGCCAGTTTGCCGTGGCATACGGAGCTCCATCGCAGTCTTTAACACTGGTAGCATGCCGCGACAGCGTGGACGTGAACCGTATGTGCAGTTGACGGACTTTGAGCGAAGGCGTATAGTGGGCATGCGGGAGGCCGGGTGGACGTACCGCCGAATTACTCAACACGTGGGGCGTGAGGTCTCCACAGTACATCGATGTTGTCGCCAGTGGTCGGCGGAAGGTGCACGTGCCCGTCGACCTGGGACCGGACCGCAGCGACGCACGGATGCACGCCAAGACCGTAGGATCCTACGCAGTGCCGTAGGGGACCGCACCGCCACTTCCCAGCAAATTAGGGACACTGTTGCTCCTGGGGTATCGGCGAGGACCATTCGCAACCGTCTCCATGAAGCTGGGCTACGGTCCCGCACACCGTTAGGCCGTCTTCCGCTCACGCCCCAACATCGTGCAGCCCGCCTCCAGTGGTGTCGCGACAGGCGTGAATGGAGGGACGAATGGAGACGTGTCGTCTTCAGCGATGAGAGTCGCTTCTGCCTTGGTGCCAATGATGGTCGTATGCGTGTTTGGCGCCGTGCACGTGAGTGCCACAATCAGGACTGCATACGACCGAGGCACACAGGGCCAACACCCGGCATCATGGTGTGGGGAGCGATCTCCTACACTGGCCGTACACCACTGGTGATCGTCGAGGGGACACTGAATAGTGCACGGTACATCCAAACCGTCATCGAACCCATCGTTCTACCATTCCTAGACCGGCAAGGGAACTTGCTGTTCCAACAGGACAATGCACGTCCGCATGTATCCCGTGCAACCCAACGTGCTCTAGAAGATGTAAGTCAACTACCCTGGCCAGCAAGATCTCCGGATCTGTCCCCCATTGAGCATGTTTGGGACTGGATGAAGCGTCGTCTCACGCGGTCTGCACGTCCAGCACGAACGCTGGTCCAACTGAGGCGCCAGGTGGAAATGGCATGGCAAGCCGTTCCACAGGACTACATCCAGCATCTCTACGATCGTCTCCATGGGAGAATAGCAGCCTGCATTCCTGCGAAAGGTGGATATATACTGTACTAGTGCCGACATTGTGCATGCTCTGTTGCCTGTGTCTATGTGCCTGTGGTTCTGTCAGTGTGATCATGTGATGTATCTGACCCCAGGAATGTGTCAATAAAGTTTCCCCTTCCTGCGACAATGAATTCACGGTGTTCTTATTTCAATTTCCAGGAGTGTACATAATACACTACTGGTCATTAAAATTGCTACACCAAGAAGATGATGTGCTACAGACGCGAAATTTAACCGACAGGTAGAAGATGCTGTGATATGCAAATGATTAGCTTTTCAGAGTATTCGCACAAGGTTCAAATGGCTCTGAGCACTATGGGACTCAACTGCTGAGGTCATTAGTCCCCTAGAACTTAGAACTTGTTAAACCTAACTAACCTAAGGACATCACAAACATCCATGCCCTAGGCAGGATTCGAACCTGCGACCGTAGCGGTTCTGCGGTTCCAGACTGCAGCGCCTTTAACCGCACGGCCACTTCGGCCGGCGTATTCACACAAGGTTGGCGCCGGTGGCGACACCTACAACGTGCTGACATGACGAAAGTTTCCAACTGATTTCTCATACACAAACAGTAGTTGACCAGCGTTGCCTGGTGAAACGTTATTGTGATGACTCGTGTAAGGAGGAGAAATGCGTACCATCACATTTCCGACTTTGATAAAGGTCGGATCGTAGCCTATAGCGATTGCGGTTTATCGTATCGCGACATTGCTGCTCGCGTTGGTCGAGATCCAATGACTGTTAGCAGAATATGGAATCGGTGGGTTCAGGAGGGTAATACGGAACGCCGTGCTGGATCCCAACGTCGTCGTATCACCAGCAGTCGAGATGACACGCATCTTATCCGCATGGCTGTAACGGAGCGTGCAACCACGTCTCGATCCCCGAGTCAACACATGGGGACGTTTGCAAGACAACAACCATCTGCACGAACAGTTCGACGACGTTTGCAGCAGCATGGACTATCAGCTCGGTAGCCATGGCTGCGGTTACCCTTGACGCTGCATCACAGACAGGAGCGCCTGCGATGGTGTACTCAACGACGAACCTGGGTGCACGAATGGCAAAACGTCATGTTTTCGGATGAATCCAGGTTCTGTTTTCAGCATCATGATGGTCGCATCCGTGTTTGGCCACATCGCGGTGAACGCACATTGGAAGCGTGTATTCGTCATCGCCATACTGGCGTATCACCCGGCGTAATGGTATGGTGTGCCATTGGTTACCCGACCCACTTTACATTTCAGATGTGTTACGAATTGAAAACGTCTGGTCAATGGTGGCCGAGCAACTGGCTCGTGAAAATACGCCAGTCACTACTCTTGATTAACTGTGATATCATGTTGAAGCTGCATGGGCAGCTGTACCTGTACACGCCATCCAAGCTCTGTTTGTCTCAATGCCAAGGCGTATCAAGCCTGTTGTTACGGCCAGAGGTGGTTGTTCTGGATACTGATTTCTCAGGATCTATGCACCCAAATTGCGTGCAAATGTAATCACATGTCAGTTCTAGTATAATATATTTGTCCAATGAATACCCGTTTATCATCTGCATTTCTTGTTGGTGTAGCAATTTTAATGGCCAGTAGAGTATATACCGCACTAAAACAGTACGACAGTAAAAAAGAAGATTACGATGGTTGCTTCCGTCTTCTGCTGTATAACTTGACTCGTTACAGATTGCTGAAGGCTTTCCTTCATGAGGGGATTTACAGAACACAAGGTGGGAATGAACGGATGTTCGAAACGGTGCCGGGCAAGGTTTTAAAACATACGACGCTAATGATGAGTTTACTGGAAGTTAGAATGAAATTTACAATATGGAATGAAATTCTAAAAGCTAGTTAGAATCTAATCAAACAAGAGTATACTCACAGTTAAAAGAAGAACCCCTTTAATATCGATTAAATGATTTGTATCAACTTAATCTAAGGTGGCTGCAGTGGCACTGGAAGCTAGTTGCTGAACGATGTGTTAACCACTGCACCACGCGTCCTCAGTTGTTTACTTTGTGGATGTGAATAGGACGGTGCCAGTAGCTTTGAGATGGGCTCCAGTGCACAAGTTTGCTACAGTGAAGTGTTCCTGTTGAAGAAGGCAGATTTCCACGTGTGAGGTGTTTGTGAGCTGAAAAACGCCTCCGCAGCCTTGGAGGCGTCTGTCCTTTGTCAGTGGCTGGCAGCGCTTAAGGTGGCGAGAGACGTGAGCGAGAATGCTCTCCTCCTTCACTAGTGGGCGCCTGCAACGGCCACGAATCTGGACAACATGATCTGTTCACCGAAAGCAAATTTCGCATTTAGGGCTGCCAGAAACTGGCCATCATTAAATTACAGTAAACTGTGCCTCTGGAGCTTCTGAAAGAATCGTAAACCATTCGCATCTTACGAACATGGTGACACAAACGAGCGAAACGACAGTGGAGGAATTATTTCCTCACGTTGTAGGATGGCCGAATGTGGATTACGACACAAAGGTCAATGGAACCCGTTGTACCAACACTTAGCTTTATTTACAGAACTGATAACCGTGATGGTGGCTGACTAATCTCGGAGCGTGCTAACACTGGCTCCGCAGTTCGGAAAGTTAACGACTGGCACTGTATGTTACCGTGCACTTCACTCTATTTCATTCCCCCGTGAGCTCATCGCAGCTTTGACTATAGTGCATCGTTCTGTTGTGCGTTAAAACGCGAACTCCCACTGATTATGGTCACTCTCTGCAGTATCAAACACTTACAAGATTCCTCTTTCTACGATACAATTACTTGTACTTCTTTAATCCAGAAACGTGTTTTTATATAGCTGCTTCACTCGCAGAGGATGCTTTTATTTAAATATCTTACGTTGAGCTTTATAATGTTTCTGGGGCAGTCTGTTGTGACTCTCCTCAGTTTACGGATCACAGCATGTCACTTTCTCAATATCTTTGCGTTTCTCTATGTTTTGTGTTTTCTGACATTAGAAAACTTTCGACACAATTTGCTTGATATTTTGACATTGCACTTTGACTCCATCGAAGTGTACAGCAAGCATGTCAAACTCAGAGGCTAATCCGGTACAAATCAACGAGGTGCGAGTTCGTGTCTTCTGGAAAATAATTCAATTTTCACAGAAATGCCCATTTCTTTAACTATACTATACATAAAGGAGCAAGTACAACAATAAAATATTTTCTTCCTTTTAAAGAAAATCTTTAAGCCCTTTCCGTTTCATACAAATGCAGATTTATTTTGAATGTGCAGTACCAAAAGCAGAAGAACGACGGCAAAATTAATGTTACTACCTGGAGGATAATTGTGTTTGCAGTGATTAAATTCTAGACTGATTGATTGTCAGTAGTTCTGGATCGGACGGGAGATTTATTTCCCTTCATGAGTTTCAATATCTGCTTGTAAGTACTTACAGACTTGGATATAAATCCAAATACGAATTTTCTGGTATTTTAAAATCAGGCAGTAAAATATTTGTAAAATCCAGGGACACAAAATTTCGCTTTCAAATCTGAATCGCACAGGTTCTCAACCACTTCTATCTCCGTTTTGCTTAGACACTGACTTTCAAAATTTTATAATCTGCAAACAGTGTTGGCAGCCTCACAATTTTAATCGCGTATTTCTTATAAGATACAGTTTCACTAGAACGGATTTGTTCACGTTACATGTCAGAAAAAAGCGTCAAGTTTTCATTCTTCAACGCTTTCCAAAAAACTAGTTTACATTTGAATGTTTTAAACTGGCCCCTTATGTTCGTACTGATATGGTATTTTCCTTGCAGTTTTAGATTTACATTTTGTGTTTTGTTACATAAACCATGAACAAAAAAAATCTTGCCGTCATACGGCATCCAAAAACAGGTTTGTGCCTTGATTTTTATTTATTCAGAATCGACATATTTCTTCTTTAAAGTGCCAGAATTGTTAAAGAATCTTGGAACACAATAGCCAACGTACATCGGTTTAGTATCAAAACAGGATTATTCGCTTTCTAACAAAAGTTACTGCGGCTGTCGCAAGCAAAGACGAAAGAAGGTGGTTTTGTCATCCCTGACGTTCAGAAACTAATGAAAGGCGAAACATCTGAAGGCAAATTGAATGAAATTTAAAGACAATCTCGGATACCCTATAAACAACTTGTCAACAAGTTTCCTGACAACTGCAAATACCGTGAGTACGACAATTGATACGAAACATCCTGGGTACCTTCAAAGTATTGGATACCTCAAATGTTCAAATGTGTGTGAAATCTTATGGGACTTAGCTGCTAAGGTCATCAGTCCCTAAACTTACACACTACTTAACCTAAATTATCCTAAGGACAAACACACACACCCATGCCCGAGGGAGGACTCGAATCTCCGCTGGGATCAGCCGCACAGTCTATGACTGCAGCCCCTAAGACCGCTCGGCTAATCCCGCGCGGCTATTGGATACCTCAAAGAGAATTGAAGCTGTAGTTTCTGGACTCCTGCGTGAGCTGTTGTCTAGAAAATATAGGTGCTGTGAGTGAGGAACAGGGCGAAAGGATTCATCAAGGCATTAAACAAATGGAACGGTGGCGCCGTGACCGACGGGATATCAGCATGAAGGCTGACTATAGTCGGATGCTGCATAAGGAGTGTCTTCAGTCGGAGCGCAGAACAAAACACAATGGAAATTTGAGAAGAAAAAATAAAAAAACATTAAGGTTTATGCGTTTGAATTGTTGCTGAAGAACATATCTTCATTTTAATTTTATGAGTGCCTTATTTTATCATGTCTTATGTAATTTTTTTTCGTTTATGTGTTTTGTCTGAATTTTACGGATCTCCGTCATTACTTCGAGAAAAAACCTTATGTGAGAGAGGGAAACCCTTCGTTTTTCCGAATTTAGCATAAAAACATTAGAATCACCTAAAATTACTTAGTAAAAAATTGTAAAGTATGAAGAGCTCAAAAATAGCTTCAAGTTTCAGAGATGGCTTCGGGGCGAAGCACTTTTCTGTTTCATTTCTCTCTTAAGTATGTATGAGCTATTTCACATCTAGGTCGCAAGCCAGGGGGTAGGGAGGGTAGGCGGCTCGCACAGGCTAGGGCCCAGCTGGCAAACGCCATCTCGACTATATGGCCAGTCCGACACTGAGCCTCCGTATTAGCTATAATTTATGTGTATTTCATTCTGCTGACATGCTCACTTCAAGAAGCGTGTCTTGGAAGGTGCATTCCCGGATTTTAACACCAAACTCTCCGTGACGCATAACAATTCTAGTGTAGCATCGGTCACTGGAGTTTGATGAGCATTCCCTAACGTTCTGACGCTTAATAAACGAACCCGTTACGAAATATGACGCTCTTCTTTTGATCTTCTCTATTCTTTAATTGATACTATCTGATAATGGTCCAACAATGACGAGCAATATTGAAGAGTCAATAGAACGAGCCTGTTTCGTAAGCCACTTCTTCAGGGAGGAGTTACGCTTCCTAAGGAGTCTTCAAATGAATCACAGCCTGGCATCTACTTTCCTGCCACCAGTTTCACGTGGCGGTTCCACTTTAGGTAAATACAGATGGGTACTGATACACATTTTATGGTTGTATGTGTTTCCAGTAATTTATAACCAATTGTGTAATCGAACAGTAGTGGGTTTTTCGCGTAGCTAGACTATGTACTATGTGATCAAAAGTATCCGGACACCAATCTGAAAATGATTTACTAGTTCGTGGCGCCGTCCATCGGTAACGCTAGAAGTCAGTATGGTCTTGGCCCACCCTTAGCTATGATGACAGCTTCCACTCTCGCATGCATACGTTCAATTAGTTGCTGGAAGGTTGCTTGGGGAATGGCAGCCCATTCTTCACGGAGTGCTGCACTGACGAGAGGTATCGATGTCGGTCGGTGAGGCCTGGCACGAAGTCGGCTTTCCAAAACATCCCAAAGGTGTTCTATAGGATTCAGGTCAGGACTCTGTGCATGCCAGTCCATTACAGGGATGTTAATGTCGTGTAACCACTCCGCCACAGACCTTGAATTGTAAACAGGTGCTCGATCGCGTTGAAAGATGCAGTCGCCATCCCCGAATTGCTCTTCAACAGTGGGAAGCACGAAGATGCTTAAAACATCAGTGCAGGTCTGTGCTGTGATAGTGCCACGCAAAACAACAAGGATTGCAAGCACCCTAAATAAAAAACACGACCACACCATAACACCACCGCCTCCGAATTTTACTGTTGGCACTACACACGCTGGCAGATGACGTTCACCGGGCATTCGCCATACCCACACACTGCCATCGGATCACCACATTGTGATTCGTCACTCCACACAACGTTTTTCCACTGTTCAATCATCCAATGTTTACGCTCCTTACACCAAGCGATGCGTCGTTTGGCATTTACCGGCGTGACGTGTGGCTTACCAGCAGCCTCTCGACCATGAAATCCAAGTTTTCTCATTTCCCACCTAACTGTCTTACTACTTGCAGTGGATCCTAATGCAGTTTGGAATTCCTGTGTGATTGTCTGGATAGATGTCTGCCTATTACACATTACGACCCTCTTCAACTGTCAGCGGTCTCTGTCAGTCAACAGAGGAGGTCGGCCTGTACGTTTTTCTGCTGTACGTATCCCTTCGCGTTTCGACTTGACTATCACGTCGGAAACAGTGGACATAGGAATGTTTAGGAGTGTGGAAATCTCGCGTCCTGACGTATGACACAAGTGAAACCCGATCACTTGACCACGTACGAAGTCCATGAGTTCCGCGGAGCGCCCCATTCTGCTCTACGGATGTCTAATGGCTACTGAGGTCGCTGATAAGGAGTATCTGGCAGCAGGTGGCAGCACAACACACCTAATATGAAAAACGTATGTTTTTGGGGGTGTCCGGATACTTTTGATCGCATAGTGTATTTATGGCTCGCACCAAGTGTCGCTTTTCTGCAGTTCTTCATGCATTTCGCTGCAGTTTCCTGGCGTTGCATCTTTCCTGCAAACAATAGCGCCATTCAGGAATGGCGCCACGGAGCTTCCGACGTTATCCACACCTACAACGTGCTGACATGAGGAAAGTTTCCAGCCGATTTCTCATACACAAACAGCAGTTGACCGGCGTTGCCTGGTGAAACGTTGTTGTGATGCATCGTGTAAGGAGGAGAAATGCGTACCATCACGTTTCCGACTTTGATAAAGATGGGATTGTAGCCTATCGCGATTGCCGTTTATCGTATCGCTACATTGCTGCTCGCGTTGGTCGAGATCCAGTGACTGTTAGCAGAATATGGAATCGGTGGGTTCAGGAGGGTAATACGGAACGCCGTGCTGGATCTCAACGGCCTCGTATCATTAGCAGTCGAGATGACAGGTATTGTATCCGCATGGTTGTAACAGATCGTGCAGCCACGTCTCGATCCCTGAGTCAACACATGGGGATGTTTGCAAGACAACAACCATCTGCACGAACAGTTCGACGACGTTTGCAGCAGCATGAACTATCAGCTCGGAGACCATGGCTGCGGTTACCCTTGACGCTGCATCACAGACAGGAGCGCCTGCAATGGTGTACTGAACAACGAACCTGGGCGCAAGAATGGCAAAACGTAATTTTTTCGGATGAATCCAGCTTCTGTTTATAGCATCATGATGGTCGCATCCGTGTTTGGCGACATCGCGGTAAACGCACATTGTATTCGTCATCGCCATAATGGCGTATCACCCGGCGTGATGGTATGGGGTGGCATTCGTTACACGTCTCGGTCACCTCTTGTTCGCATTGACGGTACTTTGAACAGTGGACGTTACATTTCAGATGTGTCACGACCTGTGGCTCTACTCTTCATTCGATCCCTGCGAAACCCTACATTTCAGCAGGATAATGCACAACCGCATGTTGCAGTTCCTGTACGGGCCTTTCTGGATACAGAAAATGTTCGACTGCTACCCTGGCCAACACATTCTCCAGATCTCTCACCAATTGAAAACGTCTGGTCAATGGTGGCCGAGCAACTGGCTCGTCACAATACGCCAGTCACTACTCTTGATGAACTGTGGTATCGTGTTGAAGCTGCATGGGCAGCTGCACCTGTACACGCCATCCAAGCTCTGTTTGACTCAATGCCCAGGCGTATCAAGGCCGTTATTACGGCCAGAGGTGGTTGTTCTGGGTACTGATTTCTCAGGATCTATGCACCGAAATTGCGTGAAAATGTAATCACATGTCAGTTCTAGTATAATATATTTGTCCAATGAATACCCGTTTATCATCTGCATTTCTTCTTGGTGTAGCAATTTTTAATATAACAGCTGTGTAACACGCCCTTGGTGTATTCCCGAACATCTGTTTCATCCTATTCGTGTTGAGTTGTATCTTTTATCTTTTTAGGAACTCCTGAATCCAGTTATAAAGCTCGTCCGGTATTTTCTAAGCTCGTACTTTATTTCGCTAAAAGTCAGTGCGGAACTGTTTTAGAATGCTTTTCAGAAGTCCAACATGACGATGATGAGGATGATAATGGATGTGGGGCGCCGGCCGCGGTGGCCGTGCGGTTCTAGGCGCTTCAGTCCGGAACCGCGTGACTGCTACGGTCGCAGGTTCGAATCCTGCCTCGGGCATGGATGTGTGTGATGTGCTTAGGTTAGTTAGGTGACTGATGACCTAAGATGTTAAGTCCCATAGTGCTCAGAGCTATTTGAACTATTTTTGATGTGGGGCGCTCAACAGCGAGGTCATTACCGCCCTTACGAAATGTCAGCATTCCATTTGCTTGTGGGGGTGGGAGGGTCTTCAGGTGTGGAGGTGAAAAGGGGGGGGGGGGCGGAGGACGAAGGCTATTCCCACAGGCAGAGTTGTTTATAATGCAAGAAATTCTATCAGTTATAAAAAAAACGCCGTTACGAAGCACTAAAGTAAGACAATGAGAATCGATTAATATAAATAACAAAATGGCAGGACAAGCTATCCATTCAAAGCATGCTGACCTTCCCTCCCCGCCACTTTAGGAATGAGGAACGACAGTTCACAAAATTTCAAAACCCGTGTGATAATGGTGTCAATGGTGGCGAGGATGGTCGGCAGATATCCAGCCAAAGTGAGGGTTGCCCTGATGTCAGCACATAAAACACACGTAGCCAAAATATGTTAAAGTGGCACACCACAAACTTCACAGATTGGTGTATCCTCCCGCCGGAGGTGGAAACCATGTGCTAGTGGGCAATGTCCCATGTGCAGTGTGGTGAGCAGCACTTCCTTCCATCGGTGTGGTTGGCATGAAGTCTGCTATGACTGCGCGTTCGATTTGAGTGACCGCATTTTGTTTTTTGTCACTTCCAGCGCACTTCCACCCATTCGGTGTTCCGGTGACGCATGATTCTTCAGTCAGACAATGAGATGACGCAGTGCAAGTTTCGGCACATCGGCGCACACCACCATCCCTGCACGCTTCTTTGGCTGCTTTGTGGGCTGAGGCATTTCCCAGCATCCCGACGTATGCAGGCACCTCCGTTTTGGGTCCACTGTAAGGTGTCATGGATGATCTGAATCAACTGGTATACTGTATACATGTGATGGACCGCTTGTAACACACTGAGTGATGAAGAGCAGATGAGACGCTCTGTACTGTGATACCCTCGAATCCAATCAAATGTCGTCAAATGTCATTTACATTACTGGCCATTAAAATTGCTACACCACGAAGATGACGTGTTACAGACGCGAAATTTCACCGACAAGAAGAAGATGCTGTGATATACAGATGATTAGCTTTTCAGAGCATTCAGACAAGGTAGCAATGGTTGGCACCGGTGGCGACACCTACAACGTGCTGACATGAGGAAAGTTTCCAACCGATTTATCATACACAAACAACAGTTGACCGGCGTTGCCTGGTGAAACATTGTTGTGACGGCTCGTGTAAGAAGGAGAAACGCGTACCATCACGTTTCCGACTTTGATAAAGATCGGATTGTAGCCTAACGCGATTGCCGTTTATCGTATCGCGACATTGCTGCTCGCGTTGGTCGAGATCCAATGACTGTTAGCAGAATATGGAATCGGTGAGTTCAGGAGGGTAATACGGAACGCCGTGCTGGATCCCAACGGCCTCGTATCACTAGCAGTTGAGATGACAGGCATTTTATCCACATGGCTGTAACGGATCGTGCCGCCACGTCTCAATCCCTGAGTCAACAGACGGGGACGTTTCCAAGACAACAACCATCTGCACGAACAGTTCGACGACGTTTGCAGCAGCATGGACTATCAGCTCGGAGACCATGGCTGCGGTTATCCCTGACGCTGCATCACAGACAGGAGCGCCTGCAATGGTGTACTCAACAACGAACCTGGGTGCACGAATGGCAAAACGTCATTTTTTTCGGATGAATCCAGGCTCTGTTTACAGCATCATGATGGTCGCATCCGTGGTTTGGCGACATGGTGGTGAAAGCACATTGGAAGTGTGTATTCGTCATCGTCATACTGGCGTATCACCCGGCGTGATGGTATGGGGTGCCATTGGTTACACGTCTCGGTCACCTCTTGTTCGCATTGACGGCACTTGGAACAGTGGACGTTACATTTCAGATGTGTTACGACCTGTGGCTCTACCCTTCATTCGATCCCTGCGAAACCCTACATTTCAGCAATATAATGCAAGACCGCATGTTGCAGGTCATGTACAGGCCTTTCTGGGTACAGGAAATGTTCGACTGCTACCCTGGCCAACACATTCTCCAGGTCTCTCACCAATTGAAAACGTCTGGTCAATGGTGGCCGAGCAACTGGCTCGTCACAATACGCCAGTCACTACTCTTGATGAACTGTGGTATCGTGTTGAAGCTGCATGGGCAGCTGCACCTGTACACTCCATCCAAGCTCTGTTTGACTCAATGCCCAGACGTATCAAGGCCGTTATTACGGCAGCGGTGGTTGTTCTGGGTACTGATTTCTCAGGATCTATGCACCAAAATTGCGTGAAAATGTAATCACATGTCAGTTATATTATAATATATTTGTCTAATGAATACCCGTTTATCACTGCATTTCTTCTTGGTGTAGCAATTTTAATGGCCAGTAGAGTAGCTACGCATCATAATTTGTAGTTTCGGATGGAGTACTTGGAAAACCCCACCAGGAAAAACAGCTGAACAACCGAGTTCATTTGCTGGGAGACATCCGTATGCATGGTGTCCCAGGAGGAATAGTCAGTATTCCAGGGTATGACAGGAACGATCATTCGAAACAAAAAAGTCTAGTAAACATGGGCTCTAAAACACGTACCTTAATATCGATGAGCAGTTCATCTTCGCTAATGCGAAACGCATCTCTTCTACTGAATAGTGCTCACAACTCTTAAGGTATACATTTTAAAAGCCACATTTACGTTAATTTTTTTTGTTTTGTTCCATACTACTTCCTCCCAAAATATGGAAAGCAAAGAGCCTGCAGTAGAAGAGGTCTGTTTCGCAGTACCGAAGATTAAGAAATGCTCGTTGCTCTTACGGTATACAGTTCAGAGCCCATGTTTACTACACTGTTTTGCTTCGAATGATCGTTTCTCTCATATCCTTGACTACTGAACATCCTTCCTGGGTACACTGTACACAACGATAAAACCGTAGTACGTACTTAAAATAGGGGAAAGCAGGAGAGCTTCTGTAAAGTTTGGAAGGTAGGAGACGAGGTACTGGCAGAAGTAAAGCTGTGAGTACCGGGCGTGAGTCGTGCTTCGGTAGCTCAGTTGGTAGAGCACTTGCCCGCGAAAGGCAAAGGTCCCGAGTTCGAGTCTCGGTTGGGCATACAGTTTTAATCTGCCAGGAAGTTTCAGATTCCCCATTGTCTGAACAAGCCTAATGCAGCACGATGCACTAGGTAACCCAGACGACTGCTTCGCCTCAGGAGCAGTACTCACCTTGAGGTTTCATTTTATTTTAATTTCTTTACATACTATCATTCTCACGATCCAGCCACTTAAGTTGTACGCTGCATCAATTTCTTCTCAAGACGCTGCAATATTGTATAATTTTCTTTCCATCGCAATAAGCGCCACTGTATCCACCGATATCCTCAAAATCTACATCGGTACTTGACAACTGCTAGTTAAATGCAGCTGTCTCATGCGTCTGGGTTTTTTAAAAAGATATGCGTGTTCTGCTGCGCCAGATGTACACTGAGGTGACAAAAGTCAGCAGATAGCGATATTCACATATACAGATGGTGGTAGTATTGTGCACACAAGGTATAAAACGGCAGTTCTTTGGCAGAGCTGTCATTTGTCCTCGGGCGAGCCATGTGAAAAGGCTTCCGATGTGACTGTGGCCGCAAGACGGGAATTAAAGAGTCTTTGAACGTGGAATCGTAGCTGGAGCATGGGACATCCCATTTCGGATATCTATAAAGAATTCAATACTCCCAGATCCACAGTGTTAAGAGTGTGCTGAGAACACCAAATTTCACGCATTACCTCTCAGCACAGACAATGCAGTAGCCAACAGCCTTCACTTCACGACCGAGAGCAGCGGCGTTTGCCTAGAGTTGTCAGTGCTAACAGGCAAGCAACACTCAGTGAAATAACCGCAGAAATCAATGTAACACGTACAACGAACGTATCCGTTAGACCGATGCGAGTGCCTTTGCTAACAGCACATCACCTGCAGCGCCTCTGATGGGCTCGTGACCATATTCGTTGGACCCTAGACGACTAAAAAACCCTGATCTTGTCAAATGAGTCCAGATTGCAGTTGGTAAGCGATGATGGTAGGGTTAGAGTGTGGCGCAGAGCCCACGAAGTCATGGACCCAGGTTGTCAACCTGGCACTGTACAAGCCAGGGTAGCTCCAAAATGGTGCGAGCTGTGTTTACACGGAACGGACTGTAATTGGTTATGTTTGCTATTTCCAAGCCATTTGCAGCCATTGATGGACTACATGTTCCCAAATAACGATGCGCCATGCCACTGGGCCACAACTGTTTGCGATTGGTTTGAAGAACATTCTGGACAATTCGAGCGAATGATTTAGCCACCAGACTGCCCAACATGAATCCGATCATAATTTATGGGACATAAACAAGAGGTCAGTTCGCGCACAAAATCCTGCACCGGCAACATTTTCGCAATTATGGGCGGCTATAGAGGCTGCATAGCTCAATATTTCTGCAGGAAACTCCCATCGACTTCTTGAGTCCTTGCCACGTCGAGTTGCTGCACTACGCAGGGAAAATGGAGGCCCGACAGGATTGTAGGACGTATCCCAGTGTAGAGTAGCTCAACTTCCGTTGGAAAGTGCTTTGACGAGCGCGTGATCTATAACACAGCTGGTAATTAAATTCAACACCAGGCAGGTTAGCACATAATGAAATGTTACTTATTGTGCGCATGTACACTGAAGAGCCACAGAAACGTACACCTGCCGAATATCGTGTGAGACCCCTGCGAGAACGCAGAAATGCCGCAACACGACGTGGCGCGGGCTCGAGTAACGTCTGAAGTAGTGCTACAGGGAATTGACACCATGAACCCAGCAGGGTTGTCCATAAATCTGTAACAGTACGAAGGGATGGAGATCTCTTGTGAACAGCACGTTGCAAGGCATCGCAGATATGCTCAATAATGTTCATTTCTGGGGAGTTGAGTGGCCAGCGGAAGTGCTTAAACTCAGAAGAGTGTTCCTGGAGCCACTTTGTAGCATTTCTGAACGTGTGGGGTGTCGCATTGTCCTGCTGGAATTGCCCAAGTCTCTCAGTATGCACAATGGACATGGATGGATGCATGTGATCAGACAGGATGATTAAATACGTGTCGCCTGTTAGAATCGTATCTAGACGTATCAGTGATCCCGTATCACAGTATCACACCAACTACACACGCCCCACACCATTACAGAGCCTCCACCAGATTGAACAGTCCCCTGCTGACATGTAGGGTCCATGGATTCATGAGGTTGGCTCCATACCCGTTCACGTCCATCCGCTCGATACAATTTGAAGCGAGACTCGTCCGACCAGGCAACATGTTTCCAGTCATCAACAGTCCAATGTCGGTGTTGATGGGCCCGAGCGAGGCGTAAAGCTTTGTGTCGTGCATACATCAAGGGTACATGAGTGCGCCTTCGGCTCCGAAAGCCCAAATCGATGATGTTTCGTTGAGTGGCTCGCACGCTGACACTTGTTGATGGCCCAGCATTGAAATCGGCAGCAATGTGCGGAAGGATTGCACTTCTGTCACGTTGAACAATTATCTACAGTCGTCGTTCGTCCCGTTCTTGCAGGATTTTTCTCCGGCCTAGCGATGTCGGAGATCTGATGTTTTACCGGTTTCCTGATATTCACGGTACACTCTTGAAATGGTCGTACGGGAAAATTGCCAATTCATCACTATCTCGGAGGTGCTGTGTCCCGAGCGGTTCTAGGCGCTACAGTCTGGAATCGCGTGACCGCTGCGGTCGCAGGTTCGAATCCTGCCTCGGGCATGGATGTGTGTGATGTCCTTAGGTTACTAAGGTTTAAGTAGTTCTAAGTTCTAGGGGACTGATGACTCAGAAGTTAAGTCCCATAGTGCTCAGAGCCATTTTTTGCTGTGTCCCATCGCGCGTGCAATGGTTCACTGCTCAACTATAACACCATGTCCAAACTTACTTAAATCTTGATAAACTGCCGTTGTAGCAGCAGGAACCGATCTAAGAACTGCGCCGGACACTTGTTGTTTTATACAGGCGTTGCTGACCGCTGCCCCGTATTCTGTCTGTTTACATATCTCTGTATTTGAATACGCATGCCTATACCAGTTTCTTTGGCGCTTCAGTATATTATGAGTATAATAGGAAGAATACTTGAAAAAATATGTAGGTTATTTTGAGATATGCAGTATGCGAAATTTGGTATACGAAACTATCACCTCTGGGAGCAACATCGTGTCTAACTGGGCTGGGTATCAAGTCGAAGTGAGGCTGGATAACACAGAGGGTACGTCATTCCATGCTGCTTCAACTCTATGCCAGAATCCAACAATCGTGTTTGCTGGGGAGCGGTGGCGTGCCAGTCTCTCTGTAACCCATGAACATATGTTTGTACTGATGAGAGATCTGGAGAACTGTTGGTCACGACAACAATCGAACACCCTCTGTATCGTGGTAACGCAGGACAGCACGGGCAACATGGGCCTTACGTTTTCTTGCTGAAAGGTAATGTCACGGAGGCATCGAAGATAGGGCACAGCCACTGGCTTGATACGCTAGAAAGTTAACGCCTGCTGTCCAAATTACCGGCTATACGATCCAGAGACGATCGCGCTGTGTACCTAACAGCACCTCACATCATCAAGTCAGGGCCCATATGACGGTGACGAATGCAATCTGGTAAAGTCCGTTCTCCTCGGAGCGTCGAGGCGCGGATACATCCATCGTGATGCTGTACGCAGAACTGGGACACTTCTGAAAAGACGACGTGGTGCCATTCCTAGGTTCAGTGTCGTCGCGGGGCGCACTGCTGTCGGCACATCTCTCTGCTTCCGCGTCGAGAGAAGCTGCAACAAAGGTCGCCGTGCTGACAGACTATGGTGATCGCGACGTCGTCGCATTCTCCGTGCGGGTACTTCTTTTGCTGCAAACAGGCCCTTTTCCTGTCCGAGAGAAAAGGAATGTCTGTACTCTCAGGCGCTAGTCGCGTAGCCAGTGCAGATCCTTCATGGCCTAAAGTACGGCCCCTTTGGACCCAGCGATTCCTTGTTCGCATGATAGTCGTGGGATCCCGACCAACGCGAGCTACAATATCGTGGAACGATAAACTGCAGCCTCGACAGGCTACGATCCTGCTACTATCGATTAATTCAACGTAATGCTAGACGCTTCTCCTCTTTACACGACGCATAACACGATTTTCTCACAAACAACCAACATTCATCTGTGATTTCTGAACGAGAAACCCGCTGCGTACTGTTTACCTGGATACAATACGTAAGTGGCGTTGCTACTACTGCGTTGAAATGCATAATCATTTACACGTCAATGTTAGTACACTCCGTGGCAATTTGGTGTTTGTTGCGTGGCGTCTTCGTGGTGTCGCAGTTCTAACAGACGGCAGTGTAGACAGTTTCTAAACGTTGACGCGCCTCGTGTGACGCGTTGCATCCGCGTCAGCAGGTCCCTTTCGCCGCCTCGCAGACGGAAGAACTTACTGGAGGTACTGTCGCGTGACGCAGCGGCGCGCCAGCGGCCTTGGACACACACGGCCAGCTTCCCGTTACATCTGCTCTCAGCGTCTGGCTACCAAGATGTGTATCTTACACCCCACCTATACATTAATCATCGTACTATGCATTCAGCTGACATAAGCCACCCATAACAAACCAAGAATACTAACGGTATCTGTCGCGAGTACACAGGCCCTACGAGGGGTGTGAGAAAAGGGATGAGACTGATTTCTTATCTATCAAAGTTTTTACACAACTCGCCATTAAATTTGCTACACCACGAAGATGACGCGCTACAGACGCGAAATTTAATCGACAGGAAGAAGATGCTGTGATATGCAAATGATTAGCTTTTCAGAGCATTCACACAAGGTTGGCGCCGGTGGCGACACCTACTACGTGCTGACATGAGGAAAGTTTCCAACCGATTTCTCATACACAAACAGCAGTTGACCGGCGTTGCCTGGTGAAACGTTATTGTGATGCCTCGTGTAAGGAGGAGAAATGCGTACCATCACGTTTCCGACTTTGATAAAGGTCGGATTGTAGCCTATCGCGATTGCGGTTTATCGTATCGCGACATTGCTGCTCGCGTTGGTCGAGATCCAATGACTGTTTGCAGAATATGGAATCGGTGAGTTCAGGAGGGTAATACGGAACGCCGTGCTGGATCCCAACGGCCTCGTATCATTAGCAGTCGAGGTGACAGGCATCTTATCCGCATGGCTGTAACGGATCGAGCAGCCACGTCTCGATCCCTGAGTCAACAGATGGGGACGTTTGCAAGACAACAACCATCTGCATGAACAGTTAGACGACGTTTGCAGCAGCATGGACTATCAGCTAGGAGACCATGGCTGCGGTTACCCTTGACGGTGCATCACAGACAGGAGCGCCTGCGATGGTGTACTCAACGACGAACCTAAATGCACGAATGCCAAAACGTAATTTTTTCGGATGAATCTAGGTTCTGTGTACAGCATCATGATGGTCGCATCCGTGTTTGGCGACATCGCGGCGAACGCACATTAGAAGCGTGTCTTCCTCATCGCCACACTAGCGTATTACCCGGCGTGATGGTGTGGGGTGCCATTGGTTACACATCTCGGTCACCTCTTGTTCGCATTGACGTCACTTTGAAAAGTGGAAGTTACATTTCAGATGTGTTACGGCCCGTGGCTCTATCCTTCATTCGATCCCTGCGAAACCCTACATTTCAGCAGGATAATGCATGACCGCATGTTGCAGGTCCTATACGGGCCTTTCTTGATACAGAAAATGTTCGACTGCTGCCCTGGCCAACACATTCTCCAGATCTCTCACCAATTGAAAACGTCTGTTCAATGGTGGCCGAGCAACTGGCTCGTCACAATACGCCAGTCACTTTCTCTTGATGAACTGTGGTATCGTGTTGGAGCTGCATGGGGAGCTGTACCTGTACACGCCATCCAAGCTCTGTTTGACTCAATACCCAGGCGTATCACGGCCGTTATTACGGCCAGAGGTGGTTGTTCTGGGTACTGATTTCTCAGGATCTATGCCCTCAAAATGCGTGAAAATGTAATCACATGTCAGTTCTAGTATAATATATTTGTCCCATGAATACTCGTTTATCATCTGCATTTCTTCTTGGTGTAGCAATTTTAATGGCCAGTAGTGTATTTTCTTCAAACAACAGAATTGTCCCCTTCAAAGCAGTTCCATTTGGCAACTATGCACCGTCTATGTCATTGTTCCCAGTCTTGGTGGCAGCACTGAAATGCCTCACCTGATAGGGCCTTTAACATGCCGATCACATTCTTTCGAATTTTCTCCAGAGTACCAAAATGACGTCCTTTTAAGACATTTTTCAATTTATCGAAAAGAAAAAAAGACACAATGACTCAGATCAGGTGAACAGGTGGACTGTGGAACAAGAGGTCAAAAATTCCGTGATGGAAGTGGCTGTATGAGATGGGGCATTCTCATAATGCAGCATCCACTTGTCTGCAATATCTCGTCTAACTCGATTCACACCTTTCTGAGGAAAGAGCATTTCTGTAAAACACTTGACTGACAGTATGTCCTGGAGGAACAAATTCTTAATGCGCTATACTTCTACTGTCAAAACAGCAAAACAAAATTGTTTTCATCTTTGATTTCCTCATTCGAGGTTTCTCGGTCAAGGAGATGTCTCAGTGTGCCGCTCAGGATCGCCCCAAAAATCCAGGATTCATCACCTGTGATCGCACGACTGAACCATCCGTGGTTACTGGCAATCCTCTCAAGAAGGTCAACGCACACGTTTCTTCGGTTGTCCTTCCGCTCAGTTGTGGGGTTTTCCGGCACCATTTTGGCACAAACCTTTCCCATGTGCTGAACTTCGATCAAAATTTGATGTACGGCGAAAATGTTTACGTTTAACTAGTCACCCATCATCCTTATTGTTACACTTCGATCTGATCTCACAAGAACACTCACATGTTCGACGTTTGCGTCGGTTTTTGAAACCGAAGGTCTCCCTGAGCTAGGTTCATCTTCAACGCGTTCTCGGCCTTCCAAAAATGATTTGTGTCAGCGAAAAACTTGTGCGCTTGATGAATAATGTTCCCCTACGCCTGTTTCAACTTTTTGAAGGTCGCGGATTCCCCAAGTTTAACACAAAACTTGATGGTATCATGTTGCTCTGAATTCTGCGCTTCCATTTTCATACCACATAACAAAAACACAACTTTACTGTTGGCGTTCTCAAAAATCACGTAATGGATGTACGGAGCTGAAGCTCGGACTGAGCATCTGGAAGGTATGAATACACTGGTCTACCTAAGTAGAACAACGCAGCCTTGTCATATCGCTCGCAGTGTTCTCAGTCTCATTACTTTTCTCACACACCTCATACGAGGAAAAAGTGAATATTTCTTGGTTGTAAAGTGAAAACCTTTCAGATTTGTTCATTTCCTCCACTGTTCTGCCATCTCTAGAGCGCTGGAATGTTTCGACACCTCAAACTTCAAATCCCTCAGTTTCCCCATTGCCAAAGGTCCTTTGTGGTAAACTGCATTAGCTGATCCAAACAAATTTTTTTTCTATTACAAATCAGGCCTGTCTTCACATGCATTTAACACAGGTCTTAAAGAATACTTGCTTCGTAATGGCCAGTTGTTTTACTCTTTGCAAGGTAATCCAGAGAGGAATCTCTCTTGTATCTACGGAAACACTGGACAAAGCAGGTGAAACTGACTTCGCCCTTCTTGTGCAGGGCCACCGACTTCCACTCACTGGTCTGATTGCTCTTTCGTGTGTGCCGTGAAATGGTGAACCTAGGCCTCGCACACATCCGCACAAAATCAGTTACATTCTTTTTATAACAATCCAAAGACGGCTGAGAAAATGATTTTCGCATTTGTTTCTGATCGACATTTAATAAACTTAGCATATATGATTGAGCTTCCATAAGTTCTTTTGTAACATCACAGTTGAATTTCCACACGAGTGCTTGAAGACAGCGATGGGAGGATGCTTCGCAGAAATGCCTCCGACACCAGCACGAGTGTCTTGTGACTTGACTTTTGATGCTGCCGTTACGAAAGTGAAGTCGAAAGCCAAAGACTGGCCAACCAGCTAAGAGCACATTCCTGAATGCCCTAGTCACAGGTCTGCCAGTGGACACTGGGAAGTCAATGTACACACCTAGAATGTGCAACGAAGAAGTAGCATATTTGATGCATTTTAGGCAAGAACAGGAGGTGAAAATTATGCAATTTTTGTCTGTCTTATACCACACGTGCCACATATCTCCAGCAATGATTCTGTTTCTGACTCCCTTTCCAAAACTTTACATACTCTGAAAACTAGTGCTATTACTATTAACGTAATAATTCTTGTGCTACCGTCGTGTCATTATAATTATGCCCCTAAGCCAGCGATAGGCGTTCTTAACACAAATCGTAATCCGTTCGCCATGACTTCAATCCTTGTGGGTGAATACAAAGCAGCAGAGAGCGGCTGTAATATCCAGCGGATTGTGTGTCGTTCCCATAGCTACCACACTACTATGACCCATTTAACTGAAGCATAAATCTGAATATTGAAACTAATATTTAAGGGTTAGGCACTACAGTTGGGGCCACTGTCAACAATGCAACCGGCAGCCACTGTTAGTTTGTGTTGAGTCTGCGTAGTCAGTTACAGTCAGTTGCGGACGTAGGATGGACGGACGGTTCATTTGCAATGGACAGGAAAGATGAGATTAACGTTTTTCGTACTGAAGTAGAGTGAGAATTTTGTGCAGAGAAAGTTTGTGCATAATAACAACTCCATAGTGCAATACACGAGAACGTTTGTGCGTGTATTCGCTTGCAGCATCGTATCTGTGAATAAAACAGGATTATTGCCACACATCCTGACTTTTACCATTGACTCAGTAATAAAAAATTCCCACAGCAACATTACCCAGTTTCTTCCCTGCGAACGTCATATCTGCAACATCACGCCGCGTTAGAACTTGGGGCACGGAGACAATCTTCGGATGTGGCGTATAGGAAGAGGACACAATGTGATGAGTGAGCAGCAGAACCGTAGCAGCGCATCTGTAGAATCTAATACCAACGATGAATAACCCTTTGAGTCCCGACAGTATGAAAAACAATATAATTTTGAGTTTTTTCCCAAAAATAACCTTTTTTATCATGGTGAGCAATGAATAAAAGATGGAATGGATAAATATTAAGCAATCAATAGTTTTAAGGAGGTGGTTTCACTTTACAATCACTGGGACATACAGTTTTCGATCACTCATCATTTCACGTGATATATTTGAAAGCAATCTAGCGTTTTTCCTAGACACAATCTGGAATCTCGAAACTGCCACCAATTCATAATGCCTAAAAATATAGCCCTAAATAACAGGCAAAAATGGGCATAAAATTTAACAAAATTTATATCAAAAATAAATACTGCACGACTGCTTTCATTTCGAAACCACTCATAAAAGTTGTAGTACAAATGCAAATTTATATTACGATAACTTTAGACATACTTACTTTCACCGTCAATGATCTACTCAATGTGATTAAAAAAAAAAAAACATGTCAACATCTCTGGAATCACGTAACACAACCAAAAAATAAAAATAAAAAAAATTAAAAAAAATGTCAAAATCTCTGGAATCACGTAACAACCTTTTGCTCTGAACGCTGTAAATGACTGCTACAATGCAATGCATTCGTAGAAGTACGTCCGTGTAGCACTAGATACCTCTGTTTTGCAATGGCATGTCTTTCTTCATGTCGCCAAAGATGTGAAAATCAAACGGTGAAAGGTCTGGGCTGCACAGAGGACGCTGCAATGTTTCCCAACCAAATTGCTGAATCGGAGTCTTCATCTGATAGGCAGTGTGACGGCAGGTGTTATCGCGCAACACGTGCAACAGCATTCCTGAGCGTTTTGACTTAATGGTGTGTCGCAGTTTCTGCAAAGTGACTTCACAGCACAGCGCATTGATTTTAGTTCAACGCTCGAGGAACTCGACGAGCAGAGGATCCCTGCAGTCCAAGAAGGTCATCAGAAGCTTACCATAACTTGCGTGAACAGCTCTGGATTTGAAACTTCCTAGCAGATTAAAACTGTGTGCCGGACCGGGACTCGAACTCGGCACCTTTGCCTTTCGCGGGCAAGTGCTCTACCAGGTAGGAGACGAGGTACTGGCAGAAGTAAAGCTGTAACGACGGAGCGTGAGTCGTGCTTGGGTAGCTCAGTGGTAGAGCACTTGCCCGCGAAAGGCAAAGGTCCCGAGTTCGAGTCTCGGTCCGGCACACAGTTTTAATCTGCCAGGCAGTTTCATATCAGCGCACACTCCGCTGCAGAGTGAAAATCTCATTCTGGGAGCTCTGGACTTCTTTGGAGGGGGAAATGGGTGATGTTTAAACTGCTGACTTTGCCGTTTGACATCAGGCTGTCGGAATGCTGTCGGACGGAATCATCCTATTTCACGATAACATACACCACCACAATACCAATCGGACGAAGCCTACGCTTCAGCGATTTGGTTGCGAAGCACGGCAACACCCTCCGTACAGGTTGGATCTTTCACACATGCGTGGACGTCGGTTTCAGTCAGACTAGGAAGTGCAAGAGTGGGTGCGGCTGTGGATCCATCAGCGGCCGATCACGTCCTACGAAACGGGAGATGATCATCTCGTCTTCCAGTGGGATAAATATCTTAACACGTGTGGTTGTCACTTCTGAATGGAACAATTCCATGGCCCTGTTGTGGCGGATGTTTAGTTTTCATTGGAGCATCCATTATAATATTGTTTCGCAAATTACACTACTGGCCATTAAAATTGCTACATCAAGAAGAAATGCAGATGATAAACGGGTATTCATTGGACAAGTATATTATAATACAACTGACATGTGAGTGCATACATCCTGAGAAATCAGTACCCAGAACGACCACCTCTGGCCGTAATAAAGGCCTTGATACGCCTGGGCATTGAGTCAAACAGAGCTTGGATGGCGTGTACAGGTACAGCTCCCCATGCAGCTCCAACACGATACCACAGTTCATCAAGAGTAGTGACTGGCGTATTGTGACGAGCCAGTTGCTCGGCCACCATTGACCAGACATTTTCAATTGGTGAGAGATCTGGAGAATGTGCTGGCCAAGGCAGCAGTCGAACATTTTCTGTATCCAGAAAGGCCCGCACCGGACCTGCAACATGCGGTAGTGCATTATCCTGCTGAAATGTAGGGTTTCGCAGGGATCGAATGAAGAGTAGAGCCACGGGTCGTTACACATCTGAAATGTAACGTCCACTGTTCAAAGTTCCGTCAATGCGAACAAGAGGTGACCGAGACGTGTAACCAATGGCACCCCATAGCATCACTCCGGGTGATACGCCAGTATGGCGATGACGAATACACGCTTCCAATGTGCGTTCACCGCGATGTCGCCAAACACGGATGCGACCATCATTATGCTGTAAACAGAACCTGGATTCATCCGGAAAAAATGACGTTTTTCCATTCGTGCACCCAGGTTTGTCGTTGAGTACACCATCGCAGGCGGTCCTGTCAGTGATGCAGTGTCAAGGGTAACGGCAGCCATGGTCTCCGAGCTGATAGTCCATGCTGATGCAAATATCGCCGAACTGTTCGTGCAGATGGTTGTTGTCTTGCAAACGTCCCCATCTGTTGACTCAGGGATCGAGACGTGGCTGCACGATCCGTTACAGCCATGCGGATAAGATGCCTGTCATCTCGACTGCTAGTGATACTGGGCCGTTGGGATACAGCACGGCGGTCCGTATTACCCTCCTGAACCCACCGATTCCATATTCTGCTAAGTCTTTGGATCTCGACCAACGCGAGCAGCAATGTCGCGATACGATAAACCGCAATCGCTGTAGGCTACAATCCGACCTTTATCAAAGTCGGAAACGTGATGGTACGCGTTTCTCCTCCTTACACGAGCCGTCACAACAATGTTTCACCACGCAACGCCGGTCAACTGCTGTTTGTGTATGAGAAATCGGTTGGAAACTTTCCTCATGTCAGCACGTTGTAGGTGTGCCACAGGTGCCAAACTTGTGTGAATGCTCTGAAAAGCTAATCATTTGCGTATCACAGCATCTTCTTCCTGTCGGTTAAATTTCGCGTCTGTAGCACGTCATCTTTGTGGTGTAGCAATTTTAACGGCCATTAGTGTACTTCGAAAATGTTAGCCACTGAGCTTTAATTGATTTTATTTATCGTGTGACATATTAAGAGTTTCTGAATCACAAGAATAGCTATACATGTACAAATATTACTAAACTACTACATATCAATGCAGCTCCCCAGTATAATATGAGGGCGTGCTGAGAAGCAACGCCTCCGAATTTTGTATGTAAAAACTCTTAAAGCTTTTTAAATAAAATTACCGTTATTAACATCCTACATCTTTATTTCTCATGCCTACATATTTGCAGCCCCCTGCCACAAGAGGGCTCCAAACTGTAGCGTGTAACATGGCGGCGTGTAGCATAACCATGTTAGTGCCTGAGAAACAGCGTGCTGTAATCAAGTTTCGAATTCGAAAAGTTTATCCACACATGGAGTACCGTCTCCTTTAGCGAGACAATGCCACACTACACACGAGCACTGTGACATCTGCAACAATTCACTGTCGTCGATCATCCTCCATACAGTCTCGATTTGACCCCATCCGATTTTCATCTGTTTCCGAAACTTACAGAACACCTCTGAGGACGTCACTTCGATAATGACGAGGCGGTGTAAGCAGAGGTGAGGTTTTGGCTCCGTCGACAACGTCAAACATTCTACAGTGGCAGTATCAACAAACTCGTCTCTCATTGGGGAAATGTGCTCATTGCCAGGGTGAGCACGTCGAGAAATAAATACGTAGACATGAAGAATAAAGATGTAGAATGTTAGTAACGTTTTTTATTTAAAAAGCTTTAAGAGTTTTCTCATAAAAAATTAGAGGGATTACTTTTCTTACTTTTCAGCATGCCCTCATATAATACAAATGACGACATCTATAGGACAGTATCAAAGTCTTTTATGTCGTTTATTACACCACTCGTCACTGTCAGGAAAGCTTCGAAAGGACCCTTGTATGCACGTGCAGGCTATTTTTATACAATATGAGCAACTGTCTGTCGTTCAACATAACGGTCACAAGATGGTGATGAAGATTTGCCCCACATTTGGTTGGTTGGTTGGAGAGTAAAGGGACTAAACTGCTTGGTTATCGATCTCTTTTTCCGTGGTCATACAGGTCTCGGATGAAAACCACACCCCCAAAGAATCCTATCACCTAAAACCTGGGAAAGGAACAAAATGCGTAAAACGCACTGTGTAACCACAAAAGGAGAAACGAAAGAAGCACGTCAAAAGTGAAAACATGAACTAAAAGGGAAAAAGAGGTAGAAGGTGTTAAAACAATACAGCAGATGGCCTGGGCTGGATGATCGCAAAAACAAAAAAATGGATGAGCCAGTCACTATGCAACACACTAAAATTCTCAGCCTAGAGACGCAAGGCAAGAGAAACACATATAGTGAAAAGACGAACATCAAGTTGAATAAACAACACCACAAAGAGCGAGGAGAGATAAAAAATTGCAGGTAGGGTGAGGACCTGGGAGATAAGGCCAGGCGCCCATCCTTGGACTGAGTGATAAACACCCCCCTCTCAAATAAAACTTAAAACTAGATCATCCATTGAGGTATTGTCACCTAACACAGTAGGAAGGTTAATAAAAGTCTGACTCAAGGCGGCTAGATTGAAACAGTCCAAAATGATGTGGGCTACAGTCAATCAAGAACCACATTGACACTGGGGTGGGTTCTTACGACAGGGGAGATGACCGTGAGTCAGCCAAGTATGGCCGATGCGGAGCCGTCAAAGGACAACTGAGTCCCTGCAGATGGCTCGCATGGATAACCTCCACACATTCATTGTCTCCTTTATAGCACAAAATTTATTTGGCGTACTGAAGAGTGTGCCATTCGGTATCCCAGATCCCAGAAACTTTATGGCATAAGGCTGATCGATCAGTTTCCAGTGTGCCAATTTCCAGAATCGGTCTACCAGTAGTCCCTTTGGCCAGCCTGTCAGCAAGTTCTTTTCCTGGGATTCCGATATTTCCTATGGGCCCAGATGAAGGCCACTGAACGTCCACGGTTTTTGAGGGCATAAACAGACTCCTGGATAGTCATTACTAAAGGATGGCGAGGGAAGCATTGGTCAAGAGCTTGTAGGCTGCTTAAGGAGTCACTACAGATGAGGAAGGACTCACCTGTGCAGGAGCGGATTTTGCTCAAGAGTGCGAGAGATGGCTACCAACTCTGCAGTGAAAACACTGCAGCCATCTGGCATGGAGTTCTGTTCAAATTGTCCAGCATGAGCATAAGCGAGGCCATGGTAACCATCTACCAACATTTCGTTGATTTTGACTTGGTAACAGGCGTGTGTGGATGGTAGCATTCATCCTGCTAACAGTTATAGAGCATGGGTTGCAACTCAATGTTCTTATTAAGATCAGGCAGTCAGTGCAGCCTCAGTGGGCCAGGCTTGAAAATGGACCTATAAGGGTTTGAAACTGGCTGTCTGATAAATAACTGCATCTGTTCAGGACAATTAATAGACGCTTTACGTTTCCCTCTACCATCGAGCCATCAGTGTAGATTATTTCAGAGCCCTGGAATAGAGAAAAGTTGGCGGTGGAGGGCCTCAGGAGGAACTGAGTCTTTTGGGTCTTGCAATAGGTCCAAACGAAGCTGTGGCTTCGGCATGGATCATGGAAGTGTACATGAGTGGACCCAGAAGAAAGGTGGGAGAGGAAAAGAATCGAGTTCAGTGAGAAGGGACCAGACATGAACTGCAATTATAATCCTCGACCTGGGCTGCCATTGCAGGAGATGGATTGCCATACTAAGGAAAAGGAGACGGTAATTTGGATGTTGAGGCGAGCTAGGAATATGCGCAGTGTAATTTGCTAGTAGGTGTTGTCACCTGATCCATAATGGTGGAACCCCAGCTTCCACGAGTAGGCTGTTCACTGGGCTCATTTGGAAAGCTCCTGTCGCAAGTCGAACTGCATCGTGGTTACAGGGTCCACCATCCACAATGCTGAGAGCGGTGCTGAACCATATCCCAGGCGCCCATAGTCAATATGGGACTGTAGAAGGGCTTTGTACAGCTGCAACAGAGTAGGGTGACCTGCATCCCAGTTGGTGACTCAGGCACTGAAGAGTGTTAAAATGCCGTCAGCACTTTCGTTTAAACTGACGAAGATGGGGAAGCCAAGATAAATGGGTATCAAAAACCAGTCCTAAAAAGCGATAAGTCTCCACTACATTAGATAGTTGGTCATCGAGGTGAAGTTCTGGATGTGGATGGACACCATAATGACAACAGAAGTGCATGAGGAAAGTCCTGCTGGCTGAACACTGACAGCCATTGGTTAGGGCTCATGACTGCGCCTTTCATATGGCTACCTGCAGTCGACATTCAGGCACACCAACAGTGGTTGAGCAAACGGAAATACAAAAGTCGTCAGCATATAATAAGGGTGATACTGAGGGCCCCACAGCTCCTGTGAGACCATTAATAGCCACTAAAAAGATTGGGATGCGCAGTATGGAGCCCTGCAGGACCCCATTATCTTGGATATGGGGGGAACTGTGTGAAGCACCGACTCGAACTCACGGTGCAGAGCGACAAAATGTTCTGCATAAAAATCGGGAATGGGCCCCTGAGATCCTACTTGTACAATGTAGTGAGGATGTGGTGCTGCCAAGTGGTGTCACAGGCTTTCATCACGTCACAAAAGAAGGCAGGAAGGTGATGACGACGGGAAAAGATCGTTCAGATGGCAGACTCCAGGTATTGCAAGTTGTCAGTGATGGAGCGACCTTGGCGAAAACCACCCTGGGACGGAGCTAGAAGGCCCCGTTACTCAAGGAACCAACACAACTGCTGGCTTACCATATGTCTGAGCAGCTTCCACAGAATGTTGGTGAAGCTAATAGGACGATAGCTATCCATATCCAGCGGGTCCTTATCAGGTTTTAGCTGTGGAACGATGATACTTTCTCGCCACTGTGATGGAAATATGCCATCGTTCCAGATGTGGTTGAAGACAGCAAGGAGGTGGCGCTAGTAATCCACTGGCAGATGTTTAATCATTTGGTGATGAATGCAGTCTGGCCCAGGGGATGTGTCAGGACAATCTGCAGGGGCACTGAGAAATTCCCTGTCATTGAATGGAGCATCATACGGCTCAGGGTGGCATGAGGTAAAAGATAGGTGTTGTCATTCCACCCGCTGTTTTAGGAGACAAAAGGCATGGTGTAATTCTCAGACACAGAGGTTCGAGCGTAATGCTCAGAAAAATGCTTTGCGGTTGCATCTGGGTTGGTATATACAGTTCCATGTGTGGAAATGCCATGTATATGTTCAGGCGTCTGATATCCGTTACGGTGTCTGAACTTAGTCCAAGCCTGGGAAGAAGAGCTTTGTGTTCCATTGGTGGAGATGCACCATTCCCAGTACTCCTGCTTTCGCCTTTTGATTAGCTGATGGACCTGTTTGAAGGCAACAAGGTGCTTCAGGGATAGGTGCTGCCTGTGATGTTGTAGGGCCCACCTATGATCCCTAATGGCCTTAACGATTTCTGATGACCACCAAGGCACTGTCTTCTGCCAAGGACAATCTGAGGAACAAGGGACTACCGATGCAGCTGCAGAAACAATGGTTGTAGTTACATCCTGGATCACCACACTGATGTTGCCATGCGATGGAGATCCAACAATGGTAGCAGAGATGAAAGCATACCTGTCATCCTTGCTAAGAGCCCATCTGGGCAAGTGTCCAGGTGAGTGACGCCAGGGGAGGGACAGGAAGAGCAGAAAGTGGTCACTACCACACAAGTTGTCATGAATCTCCATTGAATAGACCATAGAAGGCCAGGACTGCAAACTGAGGGATAAATGGCTGAGTATGTGCCATGTGCCACTCTGAAATGAGTGGGTGCACCTGTATTTGGCAGGCAAAGGTCGAGTTGAGTTAGTACATTCTTGACATATCTACCACAGCCAGTAATTTTGGTTCCACCCCACAAAAGGGTTATGGGCGTTAAAATCACCCAGAAGTAGAAAAGGTGTGGGGAGTTAGGAAATTAGTGCAGCCAGTATATGGTGACATACTTCACCGTCTGGAGGAAGGTAGATATTGCAGATGTTAATTTCCTGCATTGTCCTCACACTGACAACCACAGTTTCTAAAGGTGTTTGAGGGGGCACAGGTTCGCCATATACAGAGGTAAGGACATATATACACACTCCACCTGACATGCTGTTACAGTCAGTACAATTTCTGTAATACTCCCAGTAGCCACGAAGAGATGGTGTCTGCATTGCCAGAAACTGAAAGGTAATGTAAAAAGCAGGTGCACCACTTCAGAGTTGTCATAAATCAACCAGGTGGGGGGAGGGGGGGGGGGACTGCCGCAATTCCACTGGAGCATGCTGTTTTCTGTAGCCTGGGAAGGCATGAAGTGGATAAGGAGGCAGTTTACGCCTCAGGGGCACATTCTGCCACCTGTTGAGGGTTTGTGGCCTCTGTGTCCATTGGTTCTGAGTCTCTGGGGAGATCTAGGTCCTCAGGGGACACTAGGATCTCTACCTCATCCTCAGAATTGGAGCCTGCTGGAAGAGTTGGTGTGGGAGCCACCACGATATCTTTCTTCTTGATAGGCTTCTTCTTTCTGCCCTCTCACTTCTCTTTTGGCTTCTTTGGCTGGGAGGGCTGCTTGTCTCAGGAACTGATGAAGATCGTGAAGCTCTACAACCAGCAACTTGTGGCTCCTTCAGCCATTGGCTGGCATTTAGCTACACAGCAGCAGAAGCATAGGAAGGCAGTGTCCCGAGGGGCCCCTTCCTTGCAAGAGGAGCTGGAGGAGACTGTTGCTTCTCCAGCCGAGGGTGGGGACCAATGTCTGCAATTGCTAGGGGGGGGGGGGGGAGGGTGTTGCTCCTGAAGTAGATGTTAGGGGTGCAACGGGTGGAGGAGTGCCCCCAACCATCAAGGAGGCAGGCATAGTCTGGCGGCCTAAAGGCACACTTTAAGAGTTATGGCTGATGATGATGCTATTTTCATAAAAGGTGATGGCATTGTAGCTGTAGCATGACATCATGTGTACAGGGTTAAGACAGTCGTACTTCTATTTTAGCCTCTGTGTAGGTCAGCCAGTCCAGGGTCTTATATTCCTCTCTTTCAGATCAATGGTACAGTCTGGCGAACAGCGGGAATGGTGACCTTTACAGTGCACACAAATGGGAAGAGGGGCACAAGGACGTCCACATTACCAACACGTGGGGATGACATAACATCGAGAGCACATGTGCCCAAATTTCCATCATTTGAACCACCACATAGCGGCAGGAACATAGAGTTCAGGCAATGTATCACCCTCAAAGGCCAAGATGAAGGCACCAGTAGAAACCCTGTTGTCCTTAGGCCCCCTGTACTACACACGCCTGACAAAGTGGACGTCTCATTGATGTAGGTTAGTGTGCAACTCATCATCAGACTGCAGGAGGAGATCTCTATGGAATATAATGATTTAGACCATGTTCAAGCTCTTATGGGGAGACATCACACAGCATGTCACAGGTGAACAATGCCCGTGGCTTTGGGGGGGAGGCTGTTTTTATCAGGACTGACACATTTCTCACTTTGGACATGCCTGCCACTTTCTCGAACTTGTCCTCTATGTGTTTTACGAAAAACAGAGGCTTTGTCATTGAAAAGGATTCCTCATCATACCTGGCACCAACTGAATATTGCGGAGAGTATGTCTCACCTTGATTCTTAGCCCTGCATTCCTTCCATGGGGTAGCCAGGGAGGGGAACGATTTGGGGTCATATCTGTCAACATTAAACTGGCCTTTTCCACTCTTGGAGACTGCTGGGGTCGTATGACTGTATGACCACCACTCCAATCAGGGGCTATCTCCACGGGCGCCAACCAGCCACAGCAAAGGCCTCCTGGGATGATGGCCATTTCTGGAAGTCCTGATGCTCCAGGAAGACTGGATCTATTCCTTGGCATACACTGGGAACTTCGCATCTCAGGCATCAGCTGTATGATTCCTGTTGTCGGGGGGCTACAAAGAAGAGGGTACATGGCGAGCCCTCCGTGATGGGCAGGCTACCGTGCTGGATATTGGGTGCAAAAAGTGCCATCATTATCATGGGTGCAGAAGAGGACAGTGGGCAATGGATGTAAATGATGCACCTCGAATGGAGTCCTCGCCCAAATAGCTGGATTACAGGCAGGGTTGCAGAGCCATGATAATAATAGGTGCAGAAGGTCTCAGCGCATGATGGATATATGATGCACCATGTAAGGCGTCCTTCCTCAAATGGACTGCACAAATATAGAATTTCGAAAGGCGGAGGTCAAACCTTAAAAGGGGGTCATAAGACTTAAAGCCGAAAAGTAGCAGACTCCTTTCAGTCACCTCTTATGACAGGCAAGAATACTATGGGCCTATTCTAACCCCCAAACACAAAGGGGGAAGTCCACATTTCCTGAGGCTAGTCAAATCCAGGGGAATTCTCCAGGGTGCAGTGCAGTTTCAGTTATTGTGCAAGAATTTTGTTGTCAGTAGCGTTTCTGTTCATCGATGACACTGAATTAATTTTCAGCAAAAGTCCTGGCTTTGATAAGAGTAGGATGCCTTGGTCTTCATCTTTTCTGCTCCATAGGGAATACACAATTCAATATTGGAGGGTTGGGGTTATCAACAATCTTCTGATATTCACATAGTAGCACACTCTTCTGTACGATATCAGGAAGTGGAATGTGACTCAAGATAGGTAACCAGTATATGGGAGTAGATTGTACTGATCTACTAGTGATATGCATGGATTCGTTAAGTAGTACGTCTATCTCCTTCACATATGAACTATCAATGAACTGCTGGGAAGAGGTTAAAGAAGAGCAGAAGATTCAGAATTTGGAGGAGACTTTGATGCAATGATGTAGTGCGTACTGTTTCTACAGTTTCAAACACTACTAATACAGTAACCGATGGTAGTCTGGGTAACACAGAGACAAATGGACCAGTGGGTGAGACGTATAGTACTGATACAGTAGGTTTGCCTGTGTTTGAAGAAGCATTTTACGGAAGTCGTGAAACACACTGATACTGTAGCGGCAGCAAATGTGGAATGGATTTATGTGCATGGTCTAAAGTTGGTTGTGAACCCCAGTCTTTTGGGAAATGTCACTTTCCACATGGTATGTCTTTATTACCTGAAGTTAACGTTGCTAATCTCCTTCAGATTCTTCAAACTTTTCAGCACAGATTTTCTGCTCCTCATTCACTGATGTTTAGCACCCCAAAACTCATAGTGAACTTCGAAATTCATAATAAATTGAGCACTTTTATTGATTAGTAGTCCTAAAGAACACATATGGATATGTACTTCATTGTTATGCTGGATAACACATTTTGTCACTTAAAGAAGCAGTCACAGTGTCCCCTATGATTACGGCTATCGTTTTCAAAAGCAGCATTAATTACATAACGCACACCTTACGCTGCCAGCTGCTAGTCGCCAACAATGGAGCAACTACAAGGAGTATAACTTTGCTTCCGCCGTTTTTTCCTCGACATTTGAGGCTTTAATGAAACAAATTGGATACACATCTATCATTCAAAGTATTTTCCATCGCTGGCCACTAGGGCAGTGTACGGATCCCACGTCGGAAAAATTGGTCATCTTTTGAAGCGATCCAGGAATCGATCCAATTTGTGACTTCTTCATGAGATCGGAAGTGTTGGTCAGCCAGACCATGCGCCATTGATCTAAACAGGTGATAATCAGAGGGAGCAATGTCTGGAGAATACGGCGGGTGGGGTAGGACTTCCCATTTTAACGTTTCCAAGTACGTTTTGACCTCTTCTGCAACGTGCGGTAAAGCGTTGTCGTGCTGCAAAATCACTTTATCGGGCCTCGCGCTGTATTCCAGCCGTTTGTCTTTTAATGCTCTGCTCAAACGCATTAATTGCGTTCGATAACGAGCACCTTTGATTGTTTCACTTGGTTTTAACACCTCATAGTACACGACGCCGAGCTGGTCCCACCAAATGCAGAGTATGATCTTGGAGCCGTGAATATTCGGTTTGGCCGTCGACATGGCAGCATGGCCGGGATATCCCCATGATTTTTTGCGTTTAGGGTTATTGCAATGAACCCATTTTTCGTCCCCGGTCACAATGCGATGCAGAAATCCCTTCCGTTTTAGCCTTTTAATCAACTGTTCACAAACACACAAACACCGTTCAACGTCTCTTGGTTTCAGCTCACACGGGACACAAATTCTTTCTTTCTTAATCATGCCCACAGCCTTGAGACGTTTTGAAATGGCTTGCTGTGTCACTCCCACTAATCGTGCCAATTCATCTTGAGTGTGACGCGAGTCTTCACTCAGCAATGTCTCCAATTCTGCATCTTCGAAAACATTCTCTCTTCCACCACTATGCCGGTCTACGACATTAAAATCACCGTTCTTGGCGCGCTGAAACCACTCACGACACGTTCTTTCACTAATAACGTCCTTACCATACGTACTTGAGAGCATTCGATGACACTCAGCCGCTGTTTTGTTCATATTCAAGCAAAACAGTAACACCTCCCGCAAATGACGAGAATTAGGCTCGTAAAATGACATTTTCAATCAAGAACGACTTTATGATGCAGACACAAATCGACTAATGTTTGAAAGAGGTTATGTTGACCGAGATCCAAGCGAACTGCCTGACGTGTGCCATCTGTTTCTTTCGACCGCTACTTACCGTTGTCGTCACCTATCGGCAAACAGCGGAAGCAAAGTTGTACACCTTTTAGCTTAAACGAACAGCGAGTAGCAGCCTCTATGTATTTTTTAAAAAGTGGCTTTCGGCTGTGCACCCATTCAGCCAGCGTGTTTTATAATAATGTACTAATATCAGTGATCAAGATCGTTACATCTACATGGTTACTCTGCAATTCACACTTAAGTGCCTGGCAGAGGGTTCATCGAACCATTTTCATACTACTTCTCTACCATTCCACTCTCGAATGGCGCGTGGGAAAAAGGAACACCTCAGTCTTTCCGTTCGAGCTCTGATTTCTCTTATTTTATTATGATGATCATTTCTCCCTATGTAGGTGGGTGTCAAAAATGGTTCAAATGGCTCTGAGAACTATGCGACTTAACTTCTAAGGTCATCAGTCGCCTAGAACTTAGAACTAATTAAACCTAACTAACCTAAGGACATGACACACATCCATGCCCGAGGCAGGATTCGAACCTCCGACCGTAGCAGTCGCCCGGTTCCAGACTGTAGCGCCTAGAACCGCAAGACCACTCCGGCCGGCAGGTGGGTGTCAACAAAATATTTACGCATTCGGACGAGAAAGTTGGTGATTGAAATTTCCTAAATACACTCCTGGAAATGGAAAAAAGAACACATTGACACCGGTGTGTCAGACCCACCATACTTGCTCCGGACACTGCGAGAGTGCTGTACAAGCAATGATCACACGCACGGCACAGCGGACACACCAGGAACCGCGGTGTTGGCCGTCGAATGGCGCTAGCTGCGCAGCATTTGTGCACCGCCGCCGTCAGTGTCAGCCAGTTTGCCGTGGCATACGGAGCTCCATCGCAGTCTTTAACACTGGTAGCATGCCGCGACAGCGTGGACGTGAACCGTATGTGCAGTTGACGGACTTTGAGCGAGGGCGTATAGTGGGCATGCGGGAGGCCGGGTGGACGTACGTGAGGTCTCCACAGTACATCGATGTTGTCGCCAGTGGTCGGCGGAAGGTGCACGTGCCCGTCGACCTGGGACCGGACCGCAGCGACGCACGGATGCACGCCAAGACCGTAGGATCCTACGCAGTGCCGTAGGGGACCGCACCGCCACTTCCCAGCAAATTAGGGACACTGTTGCTCCTGGGGTATCGGCGAGGACCATTCGCAACCGTCTCCATGAAGCTGGGCTACGGTCCCGCACACCGTTAGGCCGTCTTCCGCTCACGCTCCAACATCGTGCAGCCCGCCTCCAGTGGTGTCGCGACAGGCGTGAATGGAGGGACGAATGGAGACGTGTCGTCTTCAGCGATGAGAGTCGCTTCTGCCTTGGTGCCAATGATGGTCGTATGCGTGTTTGGCGCCGTGAAGGTGAGCGCCACAATCAGGACTGCATACGACCGAGGCACACAGGGCCAACACCCGGCATCATGGTGTGGGGAGCGATCTCCTACACTGGCCGTACACCACTGGTGATCGTCGAGGGGACACTGAATAGTGCACGGTACATCCAAACCGTCATCGAACCCATCGTTCTACCATTCCTAGACCGGCAAGGGAACTTGCTGTTCCAACAGGACAATGCACGTCCGCATGTATCCCGTGCCGCCCAACGTGCTCTAGAAGGTGTAAGTCAACTACCCTGGCCAGCAAGATCTCCGGATCTGTCCCCCATTGAGCATGTTTGGGACTGGATGAAGCGTCGTCTCACGCGGTCTCCACGTCCAGCACGAACGCTGGTCCAACTGAGGCGCCAGGTGGAAATGGCATGGCAAGCCGTTCCACAGGACTACATCCAGCATCTCTACGATCGTCTCCATGGGAGAATAGCAGCCTGCATTGCTGCGAAAGGTGGATATACACTGTACTAGTGCCGACATTGTGCATGCTCTGTTGCCTGTGTCTATGTGCCTGTGGTTCTGTCAGTGTGATCATGTGATGTATCTGACCCCAGGAATGTGTCAATAAAGTTTCCCCTTCCTGGGACAATGAATTCACGGTGTTCTTATTTCAATTTCCAGGAGTGTAGATCTCGCTGCAAACAAAACCGAATTTGTTTCAGTGACTGCCACCCCAGCTAGCGATTCATATCAGTGACACTCTCACCCCTGTTGCGCGATAACACGAAACGAGCTGCCCGTCTTTGCACTTTTTCGATGTCCTCCGTCAATCCTACCTCGTAAGGATCCCATACCGCGCAGCAATATTCCAGCAGAGGATGGACAAGTGTAATATAGGCTGTCTCTTTAGTGGGTTCGTCGCATCTTCTAACAAGGGAACCTCCCCATCGCACCCCCCTCAGATTTAGTTATAAGTTGGCACAGTGGATAGGCCTTGAAAAACAGAACACAGATCAATCGAGAAAACAGGAAGAAGTTGTGTGGAACTATGAAAAAATAAGCAAAATATACAAACTGAGTAGTCCATGAGCAAGATAGGCAACATCAAGGGCAGTGTCAACTCAGCAGCGCCGTAGTCCCGTGGTTGCGTGAGCAGCTGCGGAGCGAGAAATACTTGGTTCAAGTGTTCCCTCGAGTGAAATTTTTTTTTATTTTCAGTTTATGTCACAAACTCTTTTGTTTTCATCACTTTTTTGGGAGTGATTATCACATCCACAAGAAAACCTAAATAGGGCAAGGTAGAAGAATCTTTTTACCCATTCGCCAAGTGTACAAGTTAGATGGGTCGACAAAATATTCCTGTCATGTGACGCACATGCCGTCACCAGTGTCGTATAGAATATATCAGACGTGTTTTCCTGTGGAGGAATCGGTTGACCTATGACCTTGCGATCAAATGTTTTCGGTTCCCATTGGAGAGGCACGTCCTTTCGTCTACTAATCGCACGGTTTTGCGGTGCGGTCGCAAAACATAGACACTAAACTTATTACAGTGAACAGAGACATCAATGAACGAACGGACAGATCATAATTATGCGAAAATAAATTTTTCACTCCAGGGAAGACTTCAACCAAGGACCTCTCGCTCCACAGCTGCTCTCGCTAACCACGAGACCACGGCACTGCTAACCTCACGGCATCCTTGATGTTGCCTATCTTGCGCATGGACTACTCAGTTTGTATATTTTGCTTATTTTTACATAGTTCCACACAAGTTCTTCCTGTTTTCTCGATTGATCTGTGTTCAGTTTTTCAAGCCCTATCCACTGTGCCAACTTATAACTAAATCTGAGGGGGGTGCGTTGGGGAGGTTCCCTTGTAAGTGTTCTGCAGTCTTTGTTTCGCCTTCCCCACAATATCATCTATGTGGTCCTTCCAATGTAAGTTGCTCGTAATTGTAATTCCTAGATATTTAGTCGAACTGACAGCCCTTAGATTTGTGTATTTATAGTATACCCAAAGTTTATCATATATATATTCTCAGTGTATCAACATCAATCCTGTCTCTAAGGACACGTTCATATACAGTATTTGCACATTTTGAATCCACAGACATGCCCAAGGATGGACTTGAACTCACGAAGCTTGCTTCTGAGGTACCAACGCTTCCTAGAAACTATGAATCCCAGCCCGCTAGATATCGTCATGGAATTATCGTTGTCAGTGCTCTTTATTCTCTGTTAGTTACTCTTCGATTCTCGATGCTGGCATTTTAGTTGGCGATTAGGCAGTCTGAAGAGCGTGAATTAACGCGATTACAGTATTCCTTGTGTAGCAGAGTTAATAAACATAATAGCTTACATGAATAACTAATTCCAGGTTTGGTCAGAGAACCTGTCTTCTCGAGACCACTTATTGAGCAAAAAGAGAAGATGTAGCGTGGTTCATAGACTGTTGCAAGCCTCTTAATTTAATACTATTTTGCATCAGTGTCATTGCTCATTTATTGAAATAGTAACTTATTTGTCCCCACGAGGTTGTGTGGACGTCCTAACCATTCCACTCAGGGCAACCTGATACGATAAAGTTAATACACTCCCACAGAGATGACTAGGATCAAACAAATCATAATGCTCATCCATATTATCGAGATCTTTCTAATGGAAGTTTTAGTTTGATCTGTTTCGCCTCATTTCAAAGAGGTCATCAAGAGACTGATCTGAGCAGTCAAACAGTGCAGGTTACTTACTTCACCCCAGTGTTAAACCAAGTTCTCACACTGCAGCAATCACTGAAATTAAGGTGTTCCGTCATAATATGAAAGATAAATCCTCGCTTGAAAGAACGTTTTGTATGATTTGACTCCTTGAGCGACTGCTTCTATGATGAGACTGCTTGAGTAAAACGTAATTCAGTTTCTAATTATTAATACAGATAGAATAGAAATGTACTTAACACAACAGTTCATAGAAGGACGGACCCTCCATGGTATAGAGCCAGTGTAAAGAAGCTTCTACACAAGCAGTGGCTGCTGCACAACATGTATAAAACAAAACAGATTATGGATATGGAGATGCTAAACAAACCACGTTTGGCATTCAAAGGGGCAGTCCGTGAATCTTCAGTGACAACCACGGCAGAATGTTACTGTAAAACCGATTGCAACTTCCCCCTCCTACCACGTAAAAAAGATCGAAATTTAGTGTAGTACAGTAAAGGCAGAAATTATAAACTTCGTTTTCAAATATTGGTTTCAAAAGGATGAACCAGGAGTACTGTCCCAGCTTCTTTCTTGCACCACTGCAAACATGATGCAATACTAGTGTCAGTGGCGTTGAGAAACATCTGAAATCGCTAAAGCTGAACAAGCCTCCGTGGAATTTCTATCAGCTACTATAGGAAATTTGTAGCTTAAGTTAACGCTTCCCTCGAACATAATACACTGTAGATAGCTCAGACAAAAACTGTGCCCAGTGGATGGAAGAAAGCATGGGTCACAGCAGTAGGGCAGCAGAAGTGACCCGAAAAACTATTATCCGATACCACTTCGTCAATATGTGTAGAATCTTGGAAGTGTTCTGGATTCAAACTTCGTACTGGTGTCTTTAAGAGAATGATCTTCTTAGGGCCAGCTAACATGGATTCTGAGAACAACGACCATGAGGAACTCTATTTGTGCTCTTTTCACATGACATCCTGATGGCCATGGATTGAGGCAGACATGTGGATGCAGTATTTCTTGACTTCCGAGAAGCTTTCTACTAACCAACACAGAAACGTTTATTGCCTAAAGTATGGATGGAATTTGTGATTAGTTACGGATTAATGTGTAGGGAGGACTTAGGATGATATCTTGGATGGAATGTCATCAACACATGTAAAAGTAACTTCATGTGTGCTCCAGCGAAGTGTGTTATGATCCTTACTACTCATGTTGTGTAGTCATGATGTGGGATACAATATTAACAGCAACGTCAGACTTTTGCAGATGATGCAGTTGTCTATAACGAAATACTACCTTAAAAAACAGCCACACAAACATCCACACAGATCTTAATAAGACTTCAAAGTGGTGTAAAGATTGGCTACTTGCTTTAAATGTTGAAAAATGTACATTTATGCACTTTGTATAAATTAATATACTATAGTTGGAATCAGTCAACTCGTATAAATATCTGGGTGTAACAGTTTGTGGGCATATGAAATAGAATGATCACATAGGACTAACTGTAAGAAAAACAGACGACAGACTTCATTTCTTAGGTAGGATACCGGGAAAATGCAGTTTGCACAGCAGACTTCTTACAAATCATCCGTGTGGCCCACCCTAAAATATTGCTCAACTGTATGCAAGCCGTATCAAGTAGGACTAACATAGGATACTGGATGTATACAAAAAAATGGCAGCAGAAATGGTTGAAGTTTTGTTTTTTGTCGTAACAGAGTGCCATGGAAATTCTCAAAAAGCTGAAATGAGAGGTACTTGAGGGTAAACGTTAACTGTCTCACAAAAGCCAATTAACGAAGTTTCAAGAACCAGTATTAAGTGAGGAATCTAGGAATATACTACAGCTTCCTATGTATCGCTCCCGTATGCATCGCAAATAGAAGATTGCGCATAGGCATTAAAACAGTCAATCTTTCTGCACTACATATGTGAATGGTACAGGAAGAAACCTCAATATGTGAGCACTCCATATGTGAATGGTACAGGAAGAAACCTCAATATGTGAGACAATGGAAAGTGCCCTCTGCCGTACACTTCACTGTGGTTTGTAGAAAATGGATGTAGATGTAGAACCTCTGTGAAGGTCCAATCAAGTTATGAGATACATATGAGAAACGAATTCCAGTCTCCAGAATATTTCAGACATCCCTTCTAGTGATATCAAGTAGCAGTTTGGATTTCTAAATAGTATTTATATTGCGAATGATATTACACATGCAGTGAGAATAGACAAATTACATGGTACTGGTATATTCCATTACCTATTAAATGCAATGTACCGGGTAAATCACAACATCCCATTTGGTAATTTATAATATTACGAGGTCTCAGTAAATTCTGCAAAATGGTTCAAGTAATATCTAATGGTAAACAAAGTATGTCAATAGGGAAGAGTCCTGTATTAAGCTAACAACCTTCAGCCAAATGGGAATTAATTGTATGTGGTGTCCCACGAGGTTCCAATTCAGGACCTAATTTTTTTCTCATGTAAATTAAAGACTTTCCTAGAGTAACTTTATCATATACAAATGTTTCGTTAGCAGATGATACAAACATATTGGTACATAGTAAACTGAGCAAACTTCCAAAAAGAGATTTGAACAGAAATTTTTGGAGCATTAATTCTTAGAATCAGTACTAGGCGCTAGACTAATCTTCATAAAGGCCTAAATACCAACCGTTTTCAGTAACTTGCCAGCAAATATAAGTTTAACTATTAACAGAGACAAGTCTTACCGTTGTAATATGGCTGGCACGACGGTTATATAGTTTATGTTTTATACAATAACGCGCCACAACACCTAGAAGAATGGTAAGCATCCTAATAACGATTAGTTTAAGGGCACCCTAACGAGTTATTAGCAGCTAAATCCTTTTACTTCATTGAAGAATTTCATAGCAGGATCAAACGTGTGTAATGCCTGAATTAGATAGCGTTTCAGTTGTGTAATGCAATCTGTGTGAGAAAGGTTTGTAAACTGTTTTTGTATTGATGATGCTTGATTACAACAGCCAAAGAATTATCTTGTGCACTTTTGTATGTATACATTTAAATGTTTTTCGTAAGCTTTTCAATTAATGCCCAAACGAAAATAAATGTATGCAATCTGGCATTTTGCACATCCTTGAGGTCCAGTATTTGCAGAAGGAACATTAATAGATCAGTTCTTTTGCATGAATTTTCGTTTTTCTGTCACATACCACATCTTTGAGCATCTCATCACTATGAGCCTCTGGAATGAACAGTCTAACTAAGTTTGGTCATTACTCCTGGGTGTACTGGATTCCTTCCACCTTCCCAGAGAGTTTTGGATCGACATTTTACAGGACTACAGGTTTAGGTCTCCTTCAGGACATTGCCTGATGAGAGGAAGAGCAGGGAGTGGGGAGAAGGGTGCATCGGGGAGTATGAGCAGGACTGTTTCTGCTAACTGATCTTTCTTACATTTAATTATATGATGTCACGCTTTGTCAAGGCATTTTAAAAAGGGTAACAGAAGTATGGAAGTTTGATGATACAGAAAGGCTGACGATGTAATGTAGCTTCTCCCTCACATAATTCTGCGCTCTAGCCAGTTCTTTCGTCACATTTATCCCGGTGTAAAGTAATATCACTCAACAATTATGGCTTGTGTTTCTGTCATCTTTTCGAGTAGTAACTAGAGAGGATACTGTCATCTACCTGCAACAATAACAAACAACAATTAGAAACGTCTGTTTGCACCAGCATCTGTAGACTTCAACGAATACGTTAAAAATACTTACAGTCATTTGTATGTTCATGTTTGGTTTACTTTCACTAATTCTCAGTGAAATAAAACCAAATTTGTATTTCCTTTTTATGTTTGTATTTAGTGTAAGTTATCAGATTAGAGGTCAATGACGAGACGGTATTCCCTTCATGTAAATAATCAGGGAAGTTAAATCATTAACCCCATTTTCAATGTCTTCGTTAGCTTTTTTTACTTTATTTCGTAATAACTGTCTCAGACAGAGGAATGTGTAAGTACACATATCATGTGGTGATCCTTACAAGTTCAGTATCACCCCGTATGTGCAACAACACCTATTAGAGTACAATTATATCATGCCAAAACTTACCGCTCGATTGTTCCTGTTATCTCCATTGCGAGAAAAATGTGCGTCATGAAGGAACTCTTTTTCCATAACCACAAATTTGTTTGCCATTCACATCATTACAGATTCGTGATTTTTATGAACTTCCATCCGCCATCGTAATGTTCTTCAGCAACATAATTTTAAAAACAATTCATCTATAGGAAAAATTTGTGTACACGAACTTGGCGCGTCTTGTCCGCCAAAGATATTACATTGAAAGCTACAAGCACTGTTAAGTTTTGATTAGTAAACGCTGATAAAGGGTTTCTATGGGAACTGGGTGATTACTGGGAAATTGCGGGAGTTAATGACTGTACACTGTTCCACAAGCAACATCACTGAACGAAAAGGTATTTTAGTTGTACCACAGATAGTATGTAATTCGACAAGATGCACTAGGATATTTCACTGGTTTTTAATTGTATACAGATGTTCGCTGTTGGGGAAACATGACGTCTGATAAATTGTTCACTGGTTGGTACAAAATTTGTCCACAATGATTTCATGTATTCTAAGACAACATACTTGGCCAGAGCATAGAACGTACTATATCTCTTTTTTATTAAGATCTGTTGCTTTGAAAGCGTAACTACAGTACTGCCGGTGTATATAAAATGTAAAACGACGTTCACCTGCATTTCTCCTAAGGGGGACTATCAGTACTCCTTCAACGCTGTATTTATTTCGGCGTTTCTTTACAACTATGAAATCATAACTCTGTGAAACGAAGGGTACCAATTCAAAAGGACAACAGTTGTGCAAAGCACATTTCATTACAAAAGTTAGGATGGAATGTATTAAGACTTATTTCTCGTATATTGCAATGCAATTATGCACACTTTCACCTACCTTAGAGGACTACTGGTATAAGGAAGTGTGGCCCGTGAGCGTTGACGCGGTGAATCGTCCAAGTTTTCGTTGTTATTAACTGACACACGTCAACAACGTATCCGATATTTCTGTGTATTGAAGAAACACAGCGTCACGTCATTATCCAGCCCCAGATGGCTAACGCATCTGTCCCTCACGCTTGCAATAACGTGAGTACCGTACAGAGTTACACATGCAACATACGTACGTCAAGACAATACTGCACGCCGGAACTTCTCTGGTCGGCAGAAAAGCAAAGTGTCTGTTAAAAGGAGGTGCTATCGATATCACCGTTTGTTCTACAGAAGTTACATTTACGTACCTTGCCCAAAAAGGCTTGAATAAATGTATACATTGTTAAATGAAATTACAACATAAAGGTTCGAAATCTTGCGAAGTATGGCCATGGCAATATATAATGATAATGTTTTATTTATAAACTATCATATAATTAAAACAATTTATCGTGACACCAATACGCTGAAAAAACCCAAAACATATTTCTTGTTCTGTATTGTTGGAAACTCTAAATTTGCCATTTATTATCCAGTAACAGCGGTGCGAAGGTAACCTCCGTTATATTATCCATGGAGTCATGTGCGGAGCACTTGTTTTTCTATTTCCCAGTGTAGCTCTCAATTCACAAACGCTGTTCTAGATGCTTGACTGCTAGTACTTCTTTGTCCGTTCACGGAAAAATACGTTTTCTTTGACAGAGAGCAAGAAAACCACCAATCTGGAAATGATAGTGACTATTTATCGGTGTTTTCCGAGGGCGGTTATTTCAAATTCTCTGTCATACAAATACAGTGTATGGGTATGCGTCTTGATCAGTAGCAGTACGCAGAAAACATTTGAAATTGTCCCCAATTACGTTCGTAACGCCGATTAATCATCGTCGGCCTATACTTGTTGCCTTAAAAAAGTAGCAGGCGCCGACTACTCGAGTAAATGTTTTATATTCAATTTGGATTCTTGCTTTGTTTTTATGATCTTTTGTTGTTAATAATTAAAACGAAGCTTTTACGCTTCTGTGACAATATTCCACTTATTACACAGATTATATTGATACTCGCGTATTTGTGACTATAGTTCTGAAATTTACCACTGCACTCTTGTTAACATCCATGTAGGTTATAGTGTGGCATTGGACCCCCCCCCCCCCCCCCCGTCCCTTGAATTCGGGCTGCGGTGACAGATTGATCTTAACACAGCCTGAGGTATAGGTTTAGTTGAAAGATGACGATTTGGTTGTGAGATGGCGAAACAAATGAATGGGAAAGCTGAATAAAGGTTTTGGTAACAAATTGACCGGTAGTACAGCCCAAGGTTTACTTATTGCTACACATAGTGGCCAGTCTTTTTGTGAAACACTGCAGTGTCTCAGGCCGGAAGTTTAAGATAATTGTTAGTAGTCTGTGCCATACCTGTTACTTGCCCAATGACAGTAAAGAACAGTAGGCAGTATAACATGTTTCTTGTATGTGAGTGGTATCTGGTTTCTCCTCGACATTTAGCTTGCTTCTATTATCAACCTTGCATCACATCCTTCCTTTAGCTTGGAAATATGTTTCATTTCTGATATTTTAACATGCCAGGCCTTACATCTGCAAACCACTGTGAAGTGCAAGGCTAACACTCAGAATTATCTTGGATAAATCTTTTCCATTAGCTGTTTTGTGGATGCTTTCTTCAAAAGATATCTTTGTTGCTTTTTCTTTCAATATTTTACTCTCCATTTCCTTTTGACAGTTCTCTTAGCATACAACTAACACTAGTTTATGGTCACTATCTATTTCCGGACTTGGATAACCATTGCATAATTTTATCTGATTCCTGTGCCTCTGCTTCATTAGTATATAATCTAACCAAAACTGCATTTTATCTGGCACCTCTCACGTGTGCCTTCTTTTAAGAGAAACTTCAAATAATGTGTTTGTGTTGACTGTATTTTGATTGCAGAAATCAACCAAATTTTCACCTCTTCTATGTTTTTCCCCCAAGCCAAAGTTTCCTACTGTCTTATTTTCTGTATGGGATCCCGCTACTGCATTAAGAGTGCTCATTCTTACAATACTGTTATTTTTTAGTCAGTTTTACCACTTCTTCAATATCTTCACACACAGTCTCCACTTATTCCAACTCATGAGCCAGTGTTGAGAAATATATCAGAACGATTACCAAGTTCACAGATGTACTGTGTATCTTGACAATTATTAACCAGTCACTGACTTGGTAAGCATTTCCTACATTATTTGACTGTTGTCCTTTTATTATAACTGCCACTCCATGCTTTCCTCTTTTCTTGCTATCACAATAAATTACTCTAAACTTATTATTGTAGAGGTTTCCATTTTCTCCCCGTCTTGTGCCATATAGGTCTACCAGGACTCGGTATTGGGACCATTGTTATTCTTGATTTTTATTAATGACATACCACAACAGTTTTCAACAGCTGATACCATATTATTTGCTGATGATACCAGCTGCATTATGAAAGGGAAGAATGATTATGAGATGCAGCAAAAAATCGACAAAACAGCAGAAGTGGCAGAAAAATGATTTAAAGATAACTGTCTAGTTGTCAATGACAAGAAAACTGTGTGGATGAACTTAAACCATATGGAACAAAAATACGACCAATGTAAAATTCACGTTATCGAATAGCCAAATTCAGCAAAAGAATTACATAAAAAATTTTAGGACTATGGGTGGATGAGCATGTAAGATGGGAAAAATGCGTAGAAACGCTTAACAAAAAATTAAGCAAGTACTGTTACGTATTAAGAGTGCTTAAAGTTTGCTGCGATACTGAAACAGTGTTAAGTGCTTATTACACATACATGCATAGCCTGCTGAAGTATGGTATAGTTTTCTGGGGAAATACCTCTTTTGCAAAGCAGTCTTTTAAGCTCCAAAGAAAGCTGTAAAATTAATAAGTGATGTTGCTTACAGAGCACGATGTAGAGGTATCTTTAAGGAATTAAAATTCATGACCTTACCATCTGTATTTATATTTGAAAGCATCTGCTTCATTAAAAACCATCAAGTTTCAGCTTTGAATAGTGAGATCCACAATTATCAAACAAGGAACAGGGATGACTATCATAGGGAGGTGCACAGAAAATCAATATATCACAACAGTGCTGTTTACAAACAAAAAATTCTGTACAGTGCATTGCCAGATAGCATAAAAAAATGCCAAACATTAACACATTCAAAAAAGGACTAAAAAATCTGCTAAGAAACAACAGCATCTACAGCATTAATGAATACCTGGAATTTTGCTCAAATCTGTAGGTCTGCTTCATAACTCTCTAAACAAAAATTCATAATTATAAACCATTCCTAGATAAAAGTAAAATCTTTTGGCCATATATGTACCTAATTATGCACCTAGTTTTTGTGCTATACGTTACTATGCTTAGTTAACTAAAGTATTGGTATAATAGTTTTAGTAAAATCAACGACGGAGTTTCGCCAGCATTTATTCTATCTGTATGTACATATATAATTTTATAATCAAATTAAGCAGAATAATGTTTTTGTTATAAAGATGTGTTGATACCAATGATAAGATTTTGTACATTATGTCAATATGTAATATTTTATGCTGTCCTGTACTTTGACAAGTCCAATATAATGAATGTTATAGTACGGGTGCTAAATAAATAAAATAAAAATATATCTGTCTCGTTCTTCCTTATTCGGTCTTTTACTTTATCCAGTTTTCCCACTTTCAATATCATCCATAAATTCCATGTTCCCATCTTCATGACAGTTTTAGAGGGATTTCGCTTGGTAGTGATCCGAGAAGCTTTCTTACCGCTCCTGCCAGATCTCAAGTTCCAAGATCCATGACCAGCAGTTAATGTCTCATGAATATCAATTTCCATGGTTGCATTCTACTTGGGATAGTGTAGACATCTTTCATGTGATGGTTTCTCGTTGCCTTGTCCATTCTACATCACTGACCCAGATGCATTGGTTTGTCTGTCTGTACGGGTAGTTCTCATTCCAATGACGAAAGAGTGCCTTGACCTCAATTCACTTATCCACCATTGAAGGAGGTTGTTCGTGACACTGAGGGGGGCCACTTATACTGATGGCCACTGGTTCCCCTTCCTGTCACCTTTTGGGACAGACAGATTACCACATATGAATTCTAACCTACAACCCAAACACTGACCAGTATTCATTAGCATTAAAGAGAATTTGCTTCAAGTTAAGAAACACATTATCTATTTCTGAAGAAAGCTAAAAAACAGTTGCATTGTTTGTCAAAACAAAAGACAGATGGTCATTCGTCCAGTTCCACAGATCTCATCATGCAGGAAGACTGCCATATATGAGGGGACAGGTTACCATTAACAAAGTGATGCAGGTGTTAGAAACTGCATTAATAATCAACTACCAGAACTGTTAAACTCCTGTAAATGAACAGTGCTCACTCAGTATCAATATAAAACATACAACTAACAGGAAAGGCCTCACTTAAAACTAAATCTGGTTTCTCAGTTACTATAAATTAAATAGCCAATACTTATCTTTTACTGCTGTGTTAATATCTGTATGATCATAGTGATGTGATACAATAAAGAGTAGGGACCTGTTTGCAAAGAATATTACTAGCTGACATGCAGTTAATAGGAAACTTCAATTCTTGAGTCTAGACAGACCAATTATAGAAGGAGTAGCTCATAAAGTGTGCTTTTATATGTTTAACTGTTTACCATAATAGTAGGGACCTGTTTGCAAAGAATATTGCTAGCTGACATGCAGTTAATAGGAAACTTCAATTCTTGAATCTAGGCAGACCAATTATAGAAGGAGTAGCTCATAAAGTGTGCTTTTATATGTCTGTTGAACTTACAGGAATACTCAATTACTTGTTTGATGTGTTATAGCATTTTGATGAAGATCTATGCATTAGACTGCAAGAAAATAAAAACCTAGACAAGGAGACAAGTTGTTCTTTTTTTTCATCTCCTATTATCACTTTGTAAATCACAAAAATCAGTTAAATGGATTTTTATGCTCAAGAAGAAATAGGGACCTGTTTGCAAAGAATATTGCTAGCTGACATGCAGTTAATAGGAAACTTCAATTCTTGAATCTAGGCAGACCAATTATAGAAGGAGTAGCTCATAAAGTGTGCTTTTATATGTCTGTTGAACTTACAGGAATACTCAATTACTTGTTTGATGTGTTATAGCATTTTGATGAAGATCTATGCATTAGACTGCAAGAAAATAAAAACCTAGACAAGGAGACAAGTTGTTCTTTTTTTTCATCTCCTATTATCACTTTGTAAATCACAAAAATCAGTTAAATGGATTTTTATGCTCAAGAAGAAATGCTGTTAAGGAGTATGAATACTGTGGCATGGAAACCAAGTGGAATACTGTAATGATAATCTGCATCTAGCAGTCACCTGATGGTAATATAACACTGTTCATGAACAGATATGAAGATGTTGTGTATTTCTGTAAATCTAAATATAATGAGATTGTATTATAAGGTGAGTTTAAGGTTATTTTGCAGATGTCAAGCACAGTGAGTGATATAAAGAATCTTATAGTAAATTTCAATATCTAACCCAGCTGAAAACTCCAGAATCTCTCTATTCCAATGGATAACAAATAATAGGTACCGAACAGATATGTGCCACATTTAATAAATATTTTTCAGGTATTTCTGACAGTCTATCAGCAGGCTACTCTCCTGTAGCAAAATCTTGCCCCTTAGAACGCACTTTTTATGAAAAATCACTTTTCTAATTCTTGCAGCAGTGAAGGAGATTTTCAAAATTTTTAGGAACATCAATAATCCCCTCTCATGTGGCCTTGACAATATACCTGTCCACACAATAAAAAGGACAATAACAGTGAAACCACTGTGACATAACTAACTGTTCCTTAAGAACTGGCATTTTACCTGAACCATTTAGAACCTTCAAATTTGTTCTCTTTCACAAGAAAGAAGATAAACATGATGCTGACAACTATTGGCCAATCTCCCTCATCCCAACTGTTTTTAAAACAACCAAAAATATCAGGTTAACTCAGGCAATGGTCTTTCTTGAAAGTAGCTCCTTACTAACACTATAGCATTCTGGCTTTCAGAAAAGTAAGTAAATCAGTGAACTTTTTTCTTCAGATATTAAATGCATTTAACACAAAAAATTATGCTTTTTGAATTGTTATTGGCCCAATAAAGGCTTTTATTCTGCTTATTCACTTTCTTCCACGAACTTGATGTGTATGGTATAAGAGGAGTCTTCAAGGGCTGGGCTTAGGCCTATCTGTGCAACATAAGGCATTTGGTAGAAATAATATCTGAGAGACCAACAATTCGTCATGATGAAATACCAGTTGCCTCAAGACTCCTTCAAGGCTCAACCTTAGGTCCACTTCTCTTCATTCTGTTCATGATCTCCATTAAAACCTACCTCCATCAGTACCACCAGTACCTGTATCGTTCACTGATGGTGTAAACCTGGTCTCTTGCAACATTTCTATGCAGAGATAAGAGCTAATTTGTTTCTGAGGGTTGAAATATATAGCATTTGTCACACAAAAATGAATTGTAAAGGTCATGCTATGATTACAACCACACACGGCATCAAAGCCAATTTTCGAGGAACTGTAAGATTATTGCTTGTCCCATGAATTAACATTTTAGACAGTCTCATCCATAGATAAGAATCTGCATCTGTTTGATCTGATTGATCTTGTGTACGATCACCACACCCACGTAAAAGATAATGTACATCTGACTGAGTAAATGCTACAGTAGTATAAGGAAAATAGGCTTCGTATTATATACTACACTACCATTCTCAATAATAAAAACAAAACCATTAAGTAAGAATAACAATGGTATACTGCTCCAACATTTGTAGAAGTTAACTTAAGAGTTGATTTTTTATTGACAATTCTTATCATAATATTTATACCTTCTCTGCTGTAGTACATGTACATGTAAGAACTGTCATAATGATTAGATATGTGTTTTTGTTAAAATTTTCCATAACATATATCCCATACTGTGAAAATGATTCTGTTGTGGTGGGAACAAACATGAGGATTTGGTGAGCACAGAAGAGACCTGTGCATGATCTTCAGTTATCTAGTGTACAAAGAATTCTTTTCACCAAACTAAAAATCAGCCATCAGCTACATAAAAATGTTAATTTCGCATTACTAGTTTCAACAGATTAATCTGTCATCTTCAGAGCTTTGATACAGGTTTAAAGCACAGGTAAGATGACATCAAAATAAGGATCACATGATGAAAACATCCTTCATTAAAGTAGAGCAAACTGTGACACATTCCAAAAAGTACATAATATATGTGATATATAGAAACCAAGTGACTGATACCTACAGCTCACTTTTTCTGTATGAATACTTTGTTTACATTAGCTTCATTGAATTAAAAGACAATTATGTAAGACAACAGGGAGTGAAAGTATGCAGAATAATCTAGCACCCTGGTCTTCAAGTCATCACAATGAGAGAAATGCAAAAAATGCTGATTTGGCCTCTTTGATGAGATCTTTTTTTGTATTCTATGTGCTGGCTATGTTTCTGCGTGTTATCCATATGGACCTCAAGGAATTTTAAACATAGTGTTTTATGTAGTGTGTAACCAATAATGTCTGTTTCTGCTACCATCTGTTAATTTTTATTTATTTAGAATTGCATAATATGATTGAGGCTCAGACTGCTATGAAATGGCTGTAGACCTGTTCAGCTATCATCTGTGCTGTGTGTGATGGGGTTGTGTTTGGGCCCTAGATTAGTATGCTTTTGTCATTCAGAAACATTTCAGTTTTTGAACAATCCTATAAAATTGTTGGAAGGTCATTCACATTAATGGGAAAAAAACACAACTCCAAAAAATAATTAATAAAGAGCAATAAAATTTTGGGAATGCATTTGCCTAGGTAACATATTCAAGTAATTAACATTACAATATCACAGGTTAATGTAAGTATGAGATAAATAGCATAACAATCAGAAAGTGAAAACAAGCATGCAAATGTGCATGCATTGTGTTGTACAGGTGCCAGATTTAAGTTTGAGAGATGGAGTTCTGTACTTGTTGCAGTCGGTCAGTCAACATAGGGCCAGTTAATGCTGTTTGTAGTGATGCTTGAGTTGTCATTGATAATGTCCTGTATGAGCTCATTTGAAGACAGAGCTGGTGACTGGGCAGGCCAAAGCAACATGTAGACACTCTGTAGAGCATGTAGGGCTACAACAGTGGTATTTGGGCAAAAGTTATCCTGTTAGAAAACATCTGCTAGAACGCTGTTCATGAATGGCGGCACAACAGGCTGAATCACCAGATTGACATAAACGTGCAATCAGAGTGTGTGGAATGACCATGAGAGTGCTCCTTCTGTCATATGAAATCACACTCCAGATCATAACTCCCGGTGTAGGTCCAGTGTGTGTAGCATTTAGACAGTTTGGTTCCAGGCCGTCAACTGGCTTCCTCCTAACCAACACATGACCATCACAGGCACTGAGGTAGAACTACATTTTACCAGAAAACACAACAGATCTCCACCCAGCCCTACAATGAAGTCTCCCTTGACGCCACTGAAGTTGCAAATGGCAGTACTTTGGGGTCAGTGAAAGTCATGCTACTGGGCATCTGACTCCGAGCTGTCCTTGAAGTAACTGATTTGTAACAGTTCATTGTGTCACCGTGATGCCAACTGCTGCTCAGACTGCTGCTGCAGATGCAGTGCGATGTGCCAGATCCATACGCCAAATGTGATGGACTTACCTCTTGGTTGTGCAACGTGGCCATCCAGAGCCTGATCTTTTTGCGACCATACATTCCTGGACCACCACTGCCAGCAGTGATGTACAGTGGCTACATTACTGCAAAATCTTTCTACAATATCGCAGAAGGAACATCCAGCTTCTCGTAGCCCTCATTCAAACTCAGTGAGTTGTTGATAATGGTGTCTTTGTTGCCTTGACTAACATCAACTCACCACATCCAATATTAAAGGTAACTGACGCTCACAACTGTTACAGCATGTATTTCAAGCTAACCTGATTTGCACCTTCATAGTGGTGCTACTAGCACCAATCTTATGCTGTTGGGGTGGAATTTGAATAGATATAATCTTTCAGATGTAGAAGCACACCTACAAACTTTTGCTTACGTTGCACAACTCATTCTTGGTGTTGCAGTTTTTTCTGTCAATGTATATTGATTAGGAAAAAGAGTGCACCCAATGCTTAACTTTTTGGTTCTCCACATGTTATGGTGTACCATTCTGAATTCAAAAATCCCTGACTGATTATAAAGGCCAAAAGTACTACTGTCAAGTCAGCACAATGTTTTTAATACTCTGTCAGAGACAACATCATTGTCATAAGAATTATCAATTCATAAATAAAATAATGGTATTTGTTATCTCTTTAGGGGTTGTCTTTCCGGTGGTGTTAACAGTGTCTACTGGAGTCAATGTAGAATGTAGTTTATTCATCTCCTAACGTACAGTTAGAGATCAAAGATTTTTGTACTGGAGACATGTCACATTATTTTTAGAAAAGGTTATAATGATTAACATATTTAAGCAGACATTTCTGAATTTTTAGACATGAACAATTTAACAAGAACATGTATAACACTTATAGTCATTTTGTAACTTGCAATACAATTTATACAATATATTAACAATTTATTATACAACACATAATCTTTAATGTTTCTTTTCTTTTCAAATTGCCAAACTGTCCTGCATGAATTCTTCAATTGAATAATAACATTTTTCCCATTTGTAGTTTTTAAATTTTACATACTACAAAACACAATTTATTTCTTTTTTATTTACCCAGACATGTTTTCTCACCTATTTGTCATATTCTGTGGGTCAAATTTATTTCTGTAAAATGTAATACAAAGTTGATGGTCGTGTATCTATTTTACGCCTGAGAACACATGCGCATTTTGTTTGGTTTGTTTCGATTGTTCATCTGAAAATTACATCCCTAGTGAAAACAAATTTTTACAGGTCAGCATTTTTGTGCCCTTTTTATCATTTTGACAACATGGCATCTGCAAAGTAATCACAAATAAATTTACTTGATTTCTAAAATTCTTTTTTGTGGTTAGTGGTTATGTATGTCACTGTACTTACATTTTCCATCCTGTTGTACACCTCTTTCTATTGCTATTGTGTGTACTGTTTTCACACCTTGTTTATATATTTCACTGTCACTTTTTCCGTCACATGTATTTTCCACAAAACAAGATTTGAGCAAACACATACAGCTTCATACTCATTGCGAGGAGCTTCCAACCCAAGCAAGATGATTCTAATGCATTTGTGTATTATTGTTTGTTAGTAGAGGCAATATTTGCTATCATTGTCAGGAAGTAATAATTGAAATTGGTAGCCAATGATTTCAAGGTATTGTCATTTCTGACAGCTTTCATCTGGGAACTCAGTTTTATTTGATTCACTATTATTATTATTATTATTTGTTTGTTACTTAATAATGCTGCAATTTTTTTCTTTCCTTTACTCTTATAATTTTATTTTTGGAGTCATACTATGTATGGATTTTTTACAACAGTCTCTGGGGTTTTACAGTACTTCTGATAATGAAGTTTGTAGTTTGTCTGTGGAATACAGGATTTGTATGAGCTGCTTTAATCTCTTGTCCCTGTTCCTCTTCAGTGCCAACAAGAATTAATAAGTAATAGAAATAAATTTTCAAAAGCAATTAATTTGACATTAAGGCCCATACACTTAGCAATACAGGAACACAAACTTAACATACTGGTACTTTCAGAAATACAGGGTGATTAAATTTAAGTTGAGCTTTCAAACCCCTGTAGAAATAACACCACTGGTCAGAATGATGTCAAATTGCAACAGAATATTATCGGAGAAGGGGGAAAACGTATGGCAGAAGAAAAATAAATAGTTAAGAAATGTAGCAATAGATGGCACTGTAAGCACCATAATACAATATCGCTTGACTAAAAATGACAGATCAATCAAACAACAATGCCTAAGGTGTCCATTTGACACCAAACAAACTGTTTTACTCTGTGTGCATGGGTGTACAGGCGTGATACTGTTAGTTATGTGAGCCCATCCACCACGGCAAGGTCATATCACATTAGATGGGAAAAATCGGTTTTTAATTGTCCTGAGGCCAAAAACTGCATAAAAGGTATTAATAACATAGGTTTTTAATTGTCCTGAGGCTAAAAACTGCATAAAAAGCATAAATCACATTTGTTTCTATTTGTCCTGAGGCCAAAAACCGCATAAAAATCATCAATCAAAATCAAATCAGATTATTAATTTCCATGTGGCTGGCGCCAAACATTTTCAATATGCTGTCTACCATTTTCTGCAACAAGTTTAAATTGAGAAACAGCATATTCCACAACTGATTGAAGTGTTTCCGGGATCACATTCAGGATGTGTTGTGCAATGTATGCCTTCAATGCAGCTAAGTTTGCAATTGGAACACTGAACACAACATCTTTCAGATAGCCCCCAGCTAGAAGACACACAGATTAAGATTAGGTGATTGGGACAGACAGGCTGTAGGGAAATAGCAGCAATTAATTCTACCATTTCCAAAATGGCACTTCAGCAGCTGCTTAACTGGAATTGCAATGTGCAGAGGTGCACCATCTTGCATATAAATGGTCCCATCCACACACCCATGCTGTTGGAGAGCTGGAATGATGTGGCTGCGTAGAAGACACTCATAGTGTGTACCAGTGATGGTACCGGTAACAGGACCGGAAGCACCTGTCTCCCTATGGTAAATGGCACTGTAAACCCTCACCAGACAGTGACCTTTTCAGGCTGAAGTGGTAGTGGTTGATTTGTTTGTGGATTTCCCGTTGCCATATTCGACAATTCTGTGTATTGACATATCCTGTCAGGTAGAAGTAGGCTCCCATAAAATCTTTCACCACCAATCATTGCCCACTTGCATGCGAGCAAGAAATTCTAGAGCAAAGGTCTCTCTTGCTGGCAGGACAAAAGGAAGCAACTGGTGCATATGGGTAATTTTGAATGGATAGCAAAGAAGGATGTTTCGTAGGGATTTACGCACTGTGCTCATGGGTATGTCCAATGTTTGGGCAATTCTCCATGCACTACATGTTTGTCCATCATCACTCGTCTATTCCTTCATTGCTGTGGCCACTGCTTCCACTGACATTGAAGCAATTTGTTTCCTCCCTCTACCAGGTGGCACACCAAAAGAACCCACCTTTTTGAATTTCTGAATCATTTTCTCCAGACCCATGGCAGTCATCGGACCAATGCCTTTTTTCAAACTCTTCAGTATCTGGAACTTCTGCAGAGTGACATGTGCACAGTCATCATTCTTGTAATACAGATTTACAAGCAGAGTGCGATCCTGCATTGAGACAGTCATGGCAAACGATGCAGACGCGAAAGGAGTAAAAGCCATGTACCCGGCGTATATACACCAACTTCAATGGGTCATGTGCATGACAGGTGTTTTCATTTATGTATTCTGACACAAACAGTGCCATCTATTGGTCAATTTTCACAATATTTTTTTTCTTCTGCCATATGTTTTCCCCCTTCTCCGATAATGTTCCGTTTCAATTTGACATCATTCTGACCCGTGGTGTTTTTTCTACAGTGTTTTGAAAGCTTAACTTTAATTATAATCACGCTGTATTTTGGAAAGGACTTCAAAATCAATAGTTTTATATTATTCCAATAATTCACTGGAAAATGTTGTAATTTCCAAAACAGGAAGTACCTTATGACTTACTAGTTATATGCATAAACAGTTAATATGTTGCCCTCGCTTTACTAGGTTCAAGTAATTTTCACCTATGGGAATCAGCTAATACATAATTGGTATTTCTTATGATCAGTACAGTATAATAATTGATGCTCCTCAACAGTTATTATAATATGCTCATAACTGAAGGTGCTGAATGAGAGTTAAAGTTAATTCCCACCTGGAAATTAGCCAGTTCAGTTCATAGTGGTGGGAAGTATAAAATACCGCTGATGATGATCAGTCTGTTCAGTGGAAACAATAAATTTTTTATTTCCTTGATGTTCTTCAGTGTGAATAACTGTGTGTGACAGTAGATTTCATCATTCCTTTTTTCCATATCTAGCTTTATACAAGCAACAGGCACCACTATCCTTACACAGGAAACTCGCCATCACTCCCCCCCCCCCCCCCCCCTCCCCAGATTTAGTCATAATATGGTCCAGTGGAGAGCCTGTCAGAAACTGAACACAGATCAAGCACCGAAAACAGGAATTAGGTATACTGAACTGTGAAGAAAGAGGTAAAATAGAAACAGTGAATGCTCCAAGCTCAAGATGTGCAACATCGAGCTCACATATGTAGCCACTCCATCATAGTTACTTGGTTACGGTATTGGGCTGCAAAGTGGGAGATCTGTGTGCAAATCCCATTCATGTCTCATATTGTTTTTTATTTGCTTCACAAAGTTATGAACTTTCTGTCTGGTCGTTGATGTGTCTTTTCATCTTCTGTATTCTTGGTAATTGTCATACCATTCACGGGTTATAGAATATGTCACATGGTAAGAATATATTACTGTTGCAAGTAAATGTGATGAATAGTGATAGGAGGTGACTTGCTGCATTGACCTTTCACAGAAATTAAAACAAGAAATAAGTGGGTGTGAACTATGTTACAACAAAGGAATTCAAAAGTCAAAACTTCCAAAACTGAACACAAGAGTCATAAGACATGGCATTTCTGTGGAACAAGCAGGAGGTATGCACATCTAGTGCTCCATTTCTTGAACCCTGCTGTTGCAAATGGACATTACACTATGACACAGACACAAATCTGAATACAGCGAACAGACATGTGAATAACCAGATGGACAGTTCATGATTTTGAGAAAAAAAATTTGAGCACGAGTGAGATTTGAACATAGATCTCATTCTTTGCACTCCAACACTGTAACCACAAAACCATGATGTTGGTACGTAAATATGCTCAACACTGCTCATCTTGAACTTGGACCATTCACTGTATTTTGCTTCTTTTTTCACAGTCCAGTACACCTTCTTCCTTTTGTCATGCTTGATCTGTGTTCAGTTTTTGATGGGCTATCTTACCACTAAATCTGAACGGGGTGTGATGGGGAGAATCCCTTGTTAGTGTTAGCGACTGAGAGTATGTTCACTGTGTGGCTACACGACATAAACTCTGGCTTCCAAGAAATAACAGTGCCTGCACATCAAAATACTTGCAGCACATTCTGAGCCACATGTTCTAGTAAGAGATTACTCTAAATCAGTGTTTTCTGCTTGTTCTTATCAAATCATAACTGTACCTTTTGATTAGAAACTGTCCACAGCCACACTGCTGCTATGCTTCCACTTTAGATTAGGACACTGACTGCAGCTGGTTACATTACCTCTCACATCTATCACAGTTAAAAAATCAGTCTGACATTCACGTTTAATGCCATGATAAAATCAAATTCAGTATGGCTGTGCCACATAACAATCCTAAGTCTGTTAACTTGACCCTGGAAGTTTGAAAGGCCACATGGGCTGCCACAAGAACCAACCCAATCTACAATTTTTTGTTTTTGTTTTGACAAACTACATACTAGTCATATGTGTAAATTGTCAAAAGATGATTCTGTATCAATATTTATATGTGGTAGTGGTACTCCAATGAAACTTAAATTTTTTGGGCATTGTACTGTGTATAATTTAAGTTTCAGTGCAGTACCTCTACCACACATAAATACTGATACAGAACCATCTTGTGACAGTTTACAGATATGTCTAGTATGCACACACACATAAGCTCATCAATAAAAAAAATTTGTAGATCGGTTGGTCCTCGTGGCAGCTCATGATTGGTTTATCACGAAGGTCCGATAAGCGATTACATTCCTTGGTGGAAAATTCTCTAAGCTTGTAGCCATTTAATGTAGAGCTGAATCAATGCAAACAGTGGTGACGGTGAGCCATGCTTGACCAACATCAACAGAGACGTCGGTCAGTGCAAAATCGACACGTCCACCATGGAACACTAATGGTCCACGTAGAACTTCAATTGTCTAAGCAGAATCAGCATTCATATTATAATCTGTCTCTATATCCACAACTTTTTTGTAGATCATAGGATCCCAGCAATGAACTGGGGATCAATATATCAATACATTATTAGATTACTAGTTTCAGCAATATAAATTTTCATCTTAAGATCTATAAAACTGGACAATGATAGTTACATCATACAATAATTTACCCCAGTCTTGCCACAATAAGAACATACAGTGTTCACAAGAAAGTCAAGGCATTACAATAATGCACACTGCACACATGTTACGTTTGTATTGTGACAGAGTGGTGTAGATCATTGCATGATGTAACTACCTCTGCCTGGTTTTATGGATCTGAATATGGCATTATGTATTACTAAAACTTCCAGAAATACTGGAGCAGTTAACCATATCCATCCCTTCTTGTACTATCTTGATAACTCCATTGTCACAGGCATCACCTGTGCAGCCTTTGTACCCCGTAACTACATTGCACGATGCAGGGCTCAAGTGCTGCGTATACAAATGCCAGTTTCTTCAGGAGCAAGTGGAATACCTCAGACACCATATACATCAGTAATGTATTAACATAATGATCTTGTCAAATAAACAAAAGGTTTTTGTAAGAAGACTACAGTACAAATTCTATATTACCTCCCGCATTGACTGCTCATGTCGGGTAACCACAGTTTGTAGAATCGCCTACAGGTTCAGGGTTCTCAACCCATCCAGGCTGTGATCACTTCCCAGACAGAGAGATGCCCACACACACATCTGCCATTTAATGATGTCAAAGATGATTGGGACATGTATTTGTAGCAGCTGAAACAGCATTTTTGCTGTTTTTCAGGGTTCTGGATGACACTCTCCAATGGTCACTGTTCCTTTCTTTGGCTTCCCCAGTGATATTTTTCTTACTAAAGAAGTTGGTTCCACTCTCACATTTGAGGAGATGTGTTTATTGCTGTCAAATTATTATTCACAATGATTACACGTGGTTGCATTGCACCTCAAGTTTCATCAGTACCACAAGCAACCTGGTCAGCTCTGCTGCTTATGGGTGACAGATCAACAAGGATCGAGTCAATGTAGTGATTTTACTTCATATGCATAAACTTCATATGAAGATTCCTTGACCCAAGATGTAGTGGTTCAGTTGGCTGCAGATCTGGTAGTTCGCACTGCAACCCTCAAACTAGACACCCTTCCTTGGACGATCTGTTGAAAAATTAACACTCTTTTGAGATTAAGCAAGCAGCAAATGAAGGCCTCATGGTTCGACCCCAAGTAGCAGTGATCCAGCTGCCACTTCATGGGTGGACCTTACATAAGTCTTTTCCCCAATAGTGACATTGTGGTTCACCGATTTTGGACTTGTTAATGACCTCTTAACATGCCCTGTTGGGATAACAGGGTCCCCTGTCATGTCTGACTGCTTCATGACACACCTGCAAGTGGACTGCCTGAACTGCTGGCCACACTGTGCCCTTTGTGGTAAAGATGGGTGTCTCTGAACTGTTTGTCATCAACTATTGGGGCAGTAAGATGACACTCCGCACGTGTCAAGGGACAGTGCACGAACTTCAAGCAGTAGTTTATAAGGGCAATCCTTTCACCACTAAGTTGTTTCTCAACCTCATGATTGCAAACCAGAATATCTGTTTCCAGGTGGATGCAGGAACTACAGTTTCTTTGATTAACCCCCATCTGTACTTGACTACCTGTGCAACCTTTGTACCCCTTTACTACTTTGTGTGATGCAGGGCTCAAGTGCCACTTACACAAATGCCAGTTATCGCTGGAGCAAGTGCAATACCTTAGCTACTTGCTCACAAAAAAAGGTTTCCAGCCCACTGACTGCAACATTTTTGATTGACTCTCTACCTGTCACCAAACCTTAAAGGAGCCACATGTTTTTTTGGGAAAGGTGAATTATTTTTCTAAGTTCCTTTCATAAGTGGCCCACATTATGCACTGCCCTTTTATTCCTTGTGTGCACAATACTACCACCATCTGTATATGTGCAGGTCATGCACAATAAGTCCATGAACACTGCTGATAGGACTGGGCAGGTTGGCACTTTCTTTGAAAACTACAGGCTGAGAAAGGGGGAAAAGCTTCATGCAAATGTGCAAGATATCTATGCCAATCCAAGAAAAGAATTATGAACACTGAACATAGAATGAAATGCTGCAGGCCATGAAGTGTTGAAATAGCAGCAGTCTGTATTCAGCCCACTCCTGGGTGGTAGCATTGAAATTGTAGAGGAGCCGGTTCATGTCCACTGCCATTATCAGCAGCTGGGGCAACATGTTGAGGTGGGGCTTGCTGTGGAAGCTGTTGGTCCTCCAACAGCAATGTCACCTTATCCATCGCTTGAGTAAACTACACTGACTGACACTTAGAAAGTTCATGCAACATCACAGGTTCCTCTTAGTGGGTGGCTGCTGTAACAAAAAAAGAATAACTGACCAGTAATACAAGATGTAGGGAAGACAAAGAAACAAAGAGGAGCTCCTCCAAAACCTAAAGCTGAAAGCCGCCCAAGCAAAATAGGAAAAACAAGTGTAATAATCACATTTTGGAAGTGATGGACACTGAACTAGAAAGCAAGGGCATGCCACCACATCAGAAAACAGAAACCAACACAAGAAGCAGCCTCTGTCACCATTTTGTCATATCTGTGGATAGTGGAACAACAAATAACAAAAGGTGTGAGTAACTAAGGAGGTTTATTCCGCTACAAGTGAAGACAGAAAACAGAATAATACAACTTCAGTGATGGGGCTAGCACTGTCACTGGGATGGCAATCAGCATTGTCCTTGGATGAATACAATATCTGGAGTACTGAATAGTCCAATTCCAAGCATTGTCGAGTGCAGATGAAGGGGAACCAAATGGTGTGGCATCGAAGTATCAGCAGTAGTGAAGTCTAAGATGAAGCTGCCACAGTGAGGTGCTGTGTGCACTTATAGAGCTCTGGTGTCATAAGTACATGCCTGCTGTCAATGAGTCTATGATGGTGTGACACCACATGATAGGTGCAGTACAGTTGTGCAACTGTTTTACATAGGTGCACCAGCCATGCATTGCTAAGATACTGCAGCAGCAGCTATGTGCATGGGCTGTACCTGCACTGTCAAGGTGGGCAGCACTGCACATGTGTTGTATATTACACATATTACTTCCCGGTCATTGTCTGTCGTAAGGGAGTTCGGGTCGCGAGTTCAGACTGCCAGTGAGTTCGAACGTGTCTGGAGTGCAGTCCGGACCTGCCAGTTGTGGAGTTGCAATGCAGCACTAGTGCAGTCGGGTTGGAGCAGTGAGGTCTGTGTCAACATAGCTTGCCTGACCATTGCTACCACGCATTACTTGAGCTGGGCCACGGTCTTGGTGGATTGTCGGTCGGTCGTCCTACTGGACAACACGCTTTGGCTCGCCGATTGTTCATGAGTTGGCTATGTGTGTGTGTGTGTGTGTGTGTGTGTGTGTGTGTGTGTGTGTGTGTGTGCATTGACTCCCAATTTGTCTTCATGCTTGCTTAGTTACTGTTGGGTATCATTCGGGTCTTCATGCAAGTGTTTGTCAGGTTGTGTGTGTAGTTGGTGTTATTTCCACTGACGACTATTTTACATGTTGTCGCCATTCTGAGGGGAGTCAGTCAGTTGGTGCAGACCAAGGAGGATATCTCCATGTGGCGTAGTCAGCTGGGTCAGCTGGTGGTCTCTGCGCAGTGTCAGAGTGTGCGTGGAGCTGTCCAATCGCTATGAGCTTCATGGCTCAGCAACCCAGGAGGTCAAAGTTGAGTGGTGCCTTAAGTACCCAAGCCATGTCTGTTCATGCTGTGTCGTTCATTTCGGTGGTTCGCTGTTGAGTGTTTGTAGTGGTAAAATCGAGCATGTGGTAGAATTAACTATATTGGTTCAATACAATTCAAGTGCACCAGTGGAATTTTCCGCCTTGTAGCCATTAGTATTCTGGTAACCTGCCCTGGCCACTGATGTAATTTTGGGCAGTGTTCTTTTTTGGTGGAGTTAACTATGTTACCTTATTTCAAATTCAAGTGTACCAGCAGAATTTTCTGCCTTGTGGCTGTTAGTGTTCTGGTTACCTGCCCTGGCCTCTAACGTGATTTCAGGCACTGTCCTTTCCTCACCTGTTGTCGCTGTCCAACATGGTATGTAGTTTTGACAGATTAACACATATTTCATTCTGGATAATCACGTCCATAACAGTTTTGTCTTTGAGTTTTCATGTACCGATTGGTGGCTAGCAAGTTCTTTGGTCGGTAGGCCCATGACTGTCTCTTGGTTGAGTTACCGATGGATCGAGTGTAGTTGGGCCCACCACCTGTCTTACCTAAGTGAATGTTAATGTTTTGAGGACAGGCCCATCCCCCCCCCCCTCCCCCCTCTCCACAGATGCGTCTGAGCACCATTGTCTATACTGTCCTTTTCATGGGTGTTTAATGGTCTGTTGGTTATCTATTATAGCCAATGCTTTCAAAGCAAAAAAAATTTATTGTGTTTTATGTAAATCAAGGGTCTTCAGCCCGTATAAGTAAGTTTGAATTCTGGCAAGTGGATATTTTGCTGAAAGTTACTGTTGTTGTGCTATCTTTTCATTTAATGCACCGTCAGCCACTTAAAGCTTAAAGGTTTAAGGTATTTTGAATTTTTGGAAAATCAATAGTGAGCCTGCAGCCACTTAAAACCTTATTCTTACATTCTTATTCTTTTACATTTAGTGTGCTTTTGGCCACTTAAAACTTAAAGCTTAAGGTATTTTTGAATTTTTGGAAAATCAGCTGTGGGCCTTCAGCTGCTTAAAACCTTATTCTCAAAATCTCCCCTTCATCGAAAACACTGCGGCCTTCTGCCTTAAAAGATTATGGTAATATATTTTAAAATTTTGAAATTAAATTGTGGCCTTCAGCTGTTTGTATTGCACCTTGTATATGTTTTTTGCATCCACTTTTGCCTTGAGGCTTTCAGCCTAGCTGTGATATATGTAGTTTTAACTATGTGTCTTCAGTCACTTGAAATGTATGTTGTTGATTTTTAAGATTTCTTGTTTGGAGGCCTTCAGCCATGAAAGAATTGGATTTTGAAACTCGTAGTTGTAAAGGTTTGGCTATGTGCCGTTTTGTCATTAAATTACAATTTTGAAGTGAAATTGACCACCACCTTATTTGGCCCTTTCCACAATCCTAATCATCTGTTCTGCCCAGGGGGTTTAGTGGGCATTTCACAGAGAACAGAATTTGAGTGCTAGGCCTGGCTCACCGGACTAAAGAGAGAACACTTAAGACACTTCTGGTGGAAGCAGACTGCAGACAGAACACCTGGAACTGACCGTGAGGGGTAAAGGCTATAAGTTTAAATACTGGACCTGTTCCACTCAATGAGCAGTCACAGGTAGCACCTGATGAAGATAATTGTCAAAATATTAAGCATGAACAATGCTGATATCTGGCAGAATTCCTGACACAAAATGTCAATAGATCACTGGGAAACACTGAAGAATTAAGTCAAAAGACTCTATGGGTAGGAAAAGTACCAAAATATCAAGAAGCTGCACAAGATTTGACAGAAGAAAGTGTGGATTTGGAGTTCGCTCAGTTTCCTGATGAGTTGTTGAGATGGAGATGTAGTACTAGTTTTTTAAGGTTAAATATCAAGTACACTGTTTTTTCCTACTGATTTTTGTTTATTTCGAACTAGTTTTTGACCTATTAGGTCATCTTCAGGAAACAACTTACTAACGTCTGGAAGGGACACTGGTTCTTCAGTAATCAAACATTATAGGTGAAGGTACAATCAGTTGCATAGAGTGTTGTGTATGAAACTTTACTCAATGGACAAAGTTAAACACAATAAATAATTAAACTACACAATATTACAGGTTAAATGGTATAAAGCCTTTTTTGTGGTCTTGAATTTGACTGAGAAACTGTTAAACTGAATACTCTTCATTTATGTTGTGCAATAAACATGTTTTCTAACATTGTAAGCTAAACATCAGGCAATGGACAGCACTATATACAATAATTATAATATATAATCTTACAGTTACAGATTATATGGTTATGATGCCACAGTTTGTGATGTTGTAACACTGGTTGAGAACTATCTAGCTGAGCACCAGTACTTTAGGTTGAGCAACAAACATGTTTTACATTGTAAATAACATTTTTATGAAATGGGTAATATTTAAACATAGTACATGGTTAAAATGATAAATTACAGCAGAGCACATCCCCATTTTTAAGCTTCACATGATGCAATCAATCAGCCACATACCCACAAACCACCACACTGACACACACTGTTACACAAAACTAAAGCATAATAGAATATCCTTTTCCATACCCCACAAACTTTGACAATATAACTTTTAATACTTTAATATTGTATTGTGGAATTTTTCTACCAAGACATAATGGAAGAGTCCATAAATAAGTCCTAGTTTTTGCTAGGATTAAGCATCACATCAACTCCAGAGTGGCAAACAAGATAAAATGTTGGGCAAGCTTGCTTCTTGTGATAGAGAAGATTCAAGATTTGCACCACATGATACATGTGTTAACAAGGGCGTTTTTACACCTTCACCCTCTTCAGTTCAGTGTGCCAAACCAAGTGATAGCATTCCATCTTCAATCCAGTGCAACTGTCTACTTGCTGATGTTCCATTTTTGGTCCGCTGCAATTCTAGGTGTTCCCTCTGTGGTTCTCTCCTGTTAGAAGCATTCATAGGTGAATCTTCTTTGTTCCGGTGCACCAGGCCAAGCACTGGTATTTCAGCTTTGGTCCCGTACACCTGTTGTTGTGCTGGCGTTCTGTTGTCAGTCCAGTGTGGTTCTAATATTCGCCCTGCAGTTATTTCCTGCTAGAAGCATCCTGCGACATTTCATCTTTGGTCCAGTGTGCCTGGTGCTCTGTCTGGGGTTCATTTCCAATGTCCACACTCTTAGTTCTTCTTTTTGTGGATTTCTGCTCCTGTCCTCAATGTGTTTTTAGTAATTCCAATGCAGGATCCCCAGTTCTACTGAGTTCATACCCAGTGACATGATTCATGTGCCTTTTTGTCACCTTTATTTCTGTTGGTTGTCTTATAACACTGTCCCAGTATCAAGGGGTGTGTGCCCAAATTCTCATATTGTTGTAGTTCATGGAATGATTGAGTTCCAGCCATTGCTGAGCAATGGCTGGTTTAGTTGCCTCTTAGTTGGGTATACCTCTGATAATCTTTGCATCAGATGTCCACTGTCCTAGTTGTTTGGCCAATATACAATATGACTCTTTGGCAAGATGGTTTTTGTAGTCCCAGGTCATCTTTTACATTTCACGGTTGTCCTCTTATTTTGGTAAGTGGGCAGGACACACACTTGATGTTATGCTTCCTGAGAATCCTGCTAATTTTTGCAGAAACAAGTCCCACATGGAGCACGTACACCATAGTCTTTGATCCATCTTGCTCTTATAGATCCTGTAGGCGGGTGGCTCACTGAAGGGCATTCTGAATTTGTTTGGCCGTATATACATTTTTGCAGAACACTGATCATAAATGCTCTATTTCTGCTGCCAAGCTATCTAGGTCATACAAGGTTTGTGCCTGCCATTCTACTGCACTGACACACAGGTATAAATCAGCATGTGTAGGTTTGTGAAACACATCATGGCTAAATGACCCATCTGCTCTCCCTTTGAGAAGTACATCCAGAAACAGCAGCTGATCATCCTTCTCCTGTTCTGTGGAGAATTTTGTATTTTGGTGGTGTGAGTTAAGATGTTTCTGGAACTCATTGAGCCTCTCCCTGCGATGAGGCCAGACCACACAGGTATCATCCATGTACCTGAAGAAGCATGTGGGTTTGCATCTAGCAATCTCCAATGCATCCTCCTCATCTCCCCTCATGAATGTAATGGCAACCACTGCACACAGAGGGCTGTCCATGTCTACACCTTCTGTTTGATGTTCCATTCAGAGAATAAGTTGAGGTCAGTATATGCCTGAACAGGTCCAACAGAGCACTGTCAAATTTCTCTGCAATAAGTTCCAGTGAGCCTTTCAGTGGCACCCCGGTGGACAGGGATACCACATCAAAACTGACCGGGATACCATATCAAAACTGACCATTATATCAGACTCTGTAATATGTAGTTCCTTCCGATGTTCCAAGAAGTCCTCAAAGTTCTGGATGTGGTGAATACATTGCCCCACATATGGGAATCACAGTTTCTTCAAGTACCTGGCTGCTGGATACGTTGATCCACCAATGTTGCTGACAATTGGGCACAGTGGTACACTCTCTTTGTGTGCTTTTGGCAGCTCATATAGTCAAGATGAAAGTGGCACTCTCAATCGTATTTGTTTGATGACCTTGTCAGACATACCCATTTCCCTCAAGAGAAACCTGATCTTCTTGTCCACTCTGTCCATAAGGTTACATTCCAAAAGTCTGCATACAAGGTCCTCCTCTCGTTGTAATCAGCCTGCGGCAAAATGACTATGGAGTTCCCTTTGTCTGTTGGCAACACCACAATTCTGCTGTCTTTCAGGAGCCTCATGAGTGCAACCCTCTCATCACTTGAGATGTTTGAATTTGGAGGCTTCATCTTGGTGAGTGCTCTGCAGATCTCCTGGTGAATTTCTCTTGTCACATTTGGTGGAAATGTATTGGCTACTTGCTCCACTGCACTGATAAAATGTGAAATGGGCGCATTTCTAGAAGTCAATGCAAAGTTGAGACCTGTGCTGAGTACCTTCACACTGCTTGCCACTTAGGTTAATCAGAGTGTATGTGCCTTCCATCTGCTGTTCTTTCTTACTCATATGGTTAAGCTTTGCAGACTGCCATGCTGAGGCATTCTTTCTGGCACACCCTGCTAGAAACTGAGAGGTGCCCCAGTCCCAATCTTTACCTGCAAAGGAGGCTGCCATGTACAGGTGACGGTGCAAAAGCTTCCTGGCTACCATACCTAGACTGTAGTCCATATCTTGAAACCTCTTTATGACAAATGCCATGCTTCCCCAATGTTTTACCTTGTTTGCCACTCTGGAGTTAATGTGATACCTAATCTTAGCCAAAACAGGTACTATGTCTCCATCTCAATGTCCCAGCAGGAAACTGAGAGAATGCCTGAGAATGTTTTAAGTGGGAGTGGACTGCAGATGGAACAGATGGAGCTGATCATGGAGGGATAAGGCTGTAGGTATAAATGCAGGACCCGTTCCATGCAGTGAGTTGGTCAGGTAGCACCTGACAATGATAATGAGTCACATTGTTGAAATATTGTGCATGACCGAAACTGATATGACAGAATACCTGACACCTTAAGATGACAGTGTTGTTTATGTTTAATGTTGTTACTACGCCTGGTAGTGTATATAAGGGGATGTCAACCAGGTCAGATGTTGAGTGATCACTGTGAAAGATACAGAGATGCGCGTACACAAATGAGACAGAGTTAGTGCCAACTGACACAGTTTGATAGAGACCTCACTGTGGGTATCCATTTGGTGAATTGGTTGATCATGCAATATCTAGATTTGTGAGGCATTCAGATGTGGCAGTGGCCCAGGGTGAGACTGTGTGGGAATTTGAAGGTAGGCATTCTGGTTCTCAATTTTTCAGTTGATCACATATGACCACCACAAGGGAGAACCTCTGTATTGTGCGCCAACTACATCATAACCTTTTCACATATGTGTTTGCATCTAAGAACAAATCATGAACTCCTTGCAACATCTGTGTCATCCCACACAGATGACTAATAACAGCCAGACTGGGTATTGTTGTTCTGTATGTAGACTGCAATTAACACCATAATACAAACAGTTATGTTTTGAGTGTTGTCATGACCAGGAAGATCAGACTGCTGATGAATGGTGTCACATTGTGTTCAGCGATGAATGGCAGTTTTGCACTCCCTGAATGGCCATTGTGGGTGAGTATCACAATGACCTGGGGAAAGGTCCCATTCTTTGAATGTTTTGGAGAGCCACAGTGATGTTACTCTTGGTGTCATGGTGCAGGAAGCCATGAGATGTAGCTTCATGTTATGGCTGGTAGTGATTGAAGGAACTCTGACGGCGTAATGGTGTGTCATGGATATCCTGGATTACCTCTCATGTTGCAATATTGTAGTGCTATTTTTCAACAAGGCAGTGCTCGTCCATACATGACTTGTATCTCAATGAACTGTCTGTGTGATGTTGAGCTAAGCCCATGGCCAGTAAAATCCACAGATCTGTTCCTGATAGAACATGTGTTGGACCAGCTTTGACATCAACTCTGTCCCAGTGTCAGTACCCAGGATATCTAGGACCACTTACAACAGTTGGAACCCACCTTGCTTCAGAAGGTACAAAAGCTTTATGATGCCCTTCCCAACTGAATCAGTGCATGCATCCAGACCAGAAGGGGTGCAATGGTATACTGATAAGTGGGCTCATACTGCCAAGTTCTTTGTAAATTTGACTTGATTTTGTTATCACTGAAATAACATCACATACCCTCTCAACCAGTGAAGTTTCATTTCCCTTCCTCCTCCCACTCTGAGTCTTCCTGTTTTTGTCAGGCAGTGTAGTCTTACAATTATGGATGTCATTATTTCTAATGGATTAGTTACAATACTTTTCATGAGAGAAAATATGTAGTGTGGTGTGTGCCTGTATATTTATACCCTGCAAACCACTGTGAAGTGGATGGCAGAATGTATGCTGCATTGCTCTCTCTTACTACAGGTTCTTCCCATTCAATTTGTGTATGGAGTGCTGGAGTTGCTGAAATGCCTCAGTGCTTGTTGTAATTAGTCTAATCTTGTCTTTAAAATCCGTAAGTGATATGGATGGGGTTTAGTATATTATTGGATTACTCACTGAAAGCTTTTCCTTGAAACTTAGGTTTTTACTGGATAGTTTGGACTCATGATTGAACTTTGTGAAATAGCAGTAATGATTTAAAATGTAACCTGAAAAATATGCCCTATCTATCACTGATGGATTACAAAGTAGAACCTTATGCATTTTTTGTTAATTTTGGTGTCAGCCATTCATTAGCTATACCATTAATTCCACAAAACTTTAGTTTTGTAATAAAATGTTGCAATTCACATTGTTAAATGCCTTGGATAGGCTACAGAAAATACCAACTGGTGCTATTTTGTTATTTAATCCTTGTAAAGTCTGGTGAGTGAAATCATGGATAGTATTATCAGTTTTAAATTTAAATTCTAATTTTCTATATATATAATTATCATCAAGATGGGACACAATTTTTGAGAGCATCACTATCCGAAAAATATTATAAAAGATTTTAACAGTAAAACAGGTTGAAAACTATTGGCATCACTTCTGTCCCCTTTCTTATAAAAGTGTTTAACAATTGTATAATTTAGTCTTCCTGAAAAAATTGTTCTGAGTTAGACTGCATTAAATTTTACTTGTTACTTATAATATGAAAACAACTCTTTAGAAATTTATTGGAAGTTTCATCAACTTCATGTGAGCTTTTATTTTTGAGAGAGAGTGTTATTTTTGTAGTCTCAGATGGAGAAGCAGGTGAGAGTACCAAATCATTAAATTTTGTGGAAGCTGTGTTGAATCCTGCCTACTTGTTGAATATGGGATGTCTAGGAAACCTGCTGTCTTGGATCACTAGACAACAATTCAAGCAAATCATATTAATGAGTTTTTATTACAATAAGATAAATGACAATACTTAACTTTGACAATTACATAGATGTGTCGCAAGCAAAGGGCGACGGACTTACTTACTTACTTACTTACTTACTTACTTACTTACTTTACTTAACTTAACTTTACACAATCAGGCCCAATGGACTGTGCACTGCTTTGAGAGATTGCCTCCACTTCAGCCTGTCTTGAGCTCCTTTCTGCCATCCTTCCAGCAGTCCCACAATCTGAAGGTCTTTGGATACACAGTCACTCCATTGAGTTCTAGGTTTTCCTACAGGCCTTCTGCCGGTTGGCTTGGTGTTGAGTACAGTTTTCAACCATCAGTTGTCCTGCATTCGAGCAACATGCCCTGCCCACTGGAGTTGTCACGTCTTCATTGTAGCCATGATGTTTGGCTCTTTGTAAATATCATACAACTCTGTATTGTGATGAATCCTCCATTTTTCACTCTCATTATCGTAAACTGGTCCAAAAATCTTCTGAAGGACTTTCCTTTCAAATATTATCACTCTGTTCAGATCTTCCTTGGTTGTACTCCAGGTGGCACATCCATATAGTACTACTGGCTGTAGGAGTGTTTTGCAGATGTTTATTTTGAAATGTCTTGACAAACTTCTGGTTTAGAGGAGAGCATTAAGGCTGTGGTAACAGTGATGACCTGCCTGTAGTCTTGCCTGTATTTCCATTTTACTGAATGGTTCATCACTGAGTACTCCGCCCAGATTTTTGAACTCCCTGACTTGCCGATAAGAACCTCCAGTTGTCTGTAAGGGTGGAAGTGGTTCTCAAGTTTCATTATGCCTATGGTGTAGAACCATGTATTCTGTCTTGATTGATTTGAAGTACAATTTTCCTTTCTGTTGTTTCCAGGATGTCAGCCATTTCCCCTGATTCTTCTTGCAACCCAGATAGTAGCACTATATCATTAGGTATACCTGAGGTACTTGATGTTCATATCCCCTGTCTGAACTCCTCTGAGTTCATTAGATGACATCTCCCACAATACCTTCTCTAATGCAAGATTGGAAAGAACAAGTCATAGTCCATCGCCCTGCCATAACCAAGTTTTTATTTTGAATGTTTCAGTCACCTTATTTCCAATTTTTATCTTTGCTGTAGTATCCATCAGGTAGGCCTTCATGAGGCTTACTAGTTTCTTGGCAAAACCAAACTCTTCCAGACACCTCAGCATACAAGCCTGATGAATGTAATCATATTTTTTTCTGAAGTTGACAAATAGCATGTGTAGTTCTTGGCCAAACTCCCACCTTTTTTCTATGATCTGGCGTAGGACAAAGATTTGGTCAATAGTAGATCTTCCGTGACGAAGTCCTCCTCGAAATTCTCCAATAATGGTGTCTGACAATGGTTGGATTCAATCTAGAAGACAGTTTGAGAAGATCGTATAAGAAATATTGAGCAGAGCAATACCACGGTAGTTTTCACATGTCATTCAGTCATTCTCCTTGTGGATGGGACAGATTAGTGAATTCCTCCAGTCTTCTGGAATGTTTTCAGTGTTCCAAATGGTCTCTATTAACTTGGGAATTCTTGTGACAAGGTATTCACTATTCAAATACACATTTCGGTCTTGCAGCCAGTCGTCCTTAGCTTCCAGCCACAATATTTCGACTGGACAACTGCCAGCCATCCTCAGGTGAGCCATCGAAGACTGACGAAGACGCCCTCCGTTCCGCAATATATAGCGTGCAGCGAGTATTCCGTGCATGCGTCAAAATCATATTGACAGACAAACCACACTGCCCGCCGGCAGCGCCCTCACTGGTGGAACTGCAGAACTCAGCTGTCTTCGGCATTGTCAATTGCCACGGTCATCGGAGTACTCTGATGTCTTCGTCTGGAGCAAATCTTAGAGATGACGGGTTTCCACGCATTATCTAGCTGGTAGCCACTGTCACGGTTCATAAGATTGTTTGTCATGTGAATTTCCACTGATTCTTTTATGACAGAGTCCCAAAAGGATGTTACTGTGGCCAAAATTGTTGTCTTGTCGTACTCCATTGAGTGTCCAGTGGAAATGAAATGCTCAGCAATTGCAGAGTTGCTAGGCAGCAAAAGGTGAGTACAGCATTGATGTTCAGTGCAACGTTCTTCCACTGTTCGCAATGTTTGTCCTATATATGACATGCCACACTGACAAGGTGACAAGGTATTTTATAAATTCCCGCCTTCCGCAATACCAGATTGTCTTTCACTGATCCCAGCAGGTCGGAAATCTTCGATGGAGGACGGAAAATCACTTTCACTTCAAAACCGTGGAGGATTCTTGCAATTTTGAATGAAATGTTGCCAACAAAGGGAAGAAAAGCTAAAGATTTAGTAGGCGTACTCTCTCCTCTCTCCACTCCCTGATTCTTTGGCTTAATTGCAAGAGCCTTGCTAATTTGCCGGGTAGAATATCCATTCACTTTGAAAACCCTCTTCAGGTGGGCAAGCTCTTCAGGCAAACTATCTCCATCTGACACTACATGAGCTCTGTGTTCAAGTGTTTTAAGTACACTCATTGTTTGCAATGGGTGATGGCAGCTGGAAGAATTTAAATACAAATCAGTATGTGTGGGCTTCCAATAAACTGAATGCCCCAAAGAGCCATCAGTCTTCCGTCTAACTAGAACATCCAAGAAAGGGAGGCAACCATTTTTCTCTAATTCCATGGTAAACCGAATGTTCTCATGAATGGAGTTGAGGTGATCTAAAAACTCCATTAATTTGTCTTCTCCATGTGGGCACACTACGAAAGTATCATCCACGTACCTCCAAAAAACAGTTGGTTTGAGGGCTGCTGATTCAAGTGCTCTCTCCTCAAAATCCTCCATAAAATGGTTGGCCACCAAGGAAGACAAGGGGCTACCCATGGCGATGCCGTCAATCTGCTCAAAATATTCTTGGTTGAACATAAAATATGTTGAGGAGAGAGTGTGGCGAAACAAAGCAGTGATTCCCACCTGAAACTTATTGCCAATCAGTGCCAAGGGGTCATTGAGGGGTACCTTGGTGGCCAACCTTTTTATGGAGGATTTTGAGGTGAGGGCATTTGAATCAGCAGCCCTCAAACCAACTGTTTTTTGGAGGTACGTGGATGATACTTTCGTCGTGTGCCCACATGGAGAAGACAAATTAATGGAGTTTTTAGATCACCTCAACTCCATTCATGAGAACATTCAGTTTACCATGGAATTAGAGAAAAATGGTTGCCTCCCTTTCTTGGATGTGCTAGTTAGATGGAAGACTGATGGCTCTTTGGGGCATTCAGTTTATCGGAAGCCCACACATACTGATTTGTATTTAAATTCGTCCAGCTTCCATCACCCATTGCAAACAATGAGTGTACTTAAAACACTTGAACACAGAGCTCATGTAGTGTCAGATGGAGATAGTTTGCCTGAAGAGCTTGTCCACCTGAAGAGGATTTTCAAAGAGAATGGATATTCTACCCGGCAAATAAGCAAGGCACTTGCAATTAAGCCAAAGAATCAGGGAGTGGAGAAAGAAGAGAGCATGCCTACTAAATCTTTAGCTTTTCTTCCCTTTGTTGGCAACATTTCCTTCAAAATTGCAAGAATCCTCCACGGTTTTGAAGTGAAAGTGATTTTCCGTCCACCATCAAAGATTTCTGACCTGCTGGAATCAGTGAAACACGATCTGGTATTGCGGAAGGCAGGAATTTATAAAATACCTCGTCACCTTGTCAGTGTGGCATGTCATATATAGGACAAACATTGCGAACAGTGGAAGAACGTTGCTCTGAACATCAACACTGTACTCGCCTTTTGCAACCTAGCAAGTCTGCAATTGCTGAGCATTTCATTTCCACTGGACACTCAATGGAGTATGACAAGACAACAATTTTGGCCACAGTAACATCCTTTTGGGACTCTGTCATAAAAGAATCAGTGGAAATTCACATGACAAACAATCTTATGAACCGTGACAGTGGCTACCAGCTAGATAATGCGTGGAAACCCGTCATCTCTAAGATTTGCTCCAGACGAAGACGTCAGAGTACTCCGATGACCATGGCAATTGACAATGCCGAAGACAGCTGAGTTCTGCAGTTCCACCAGCGAGAGTGCTGCCGGCAGGCAGTGTGGTTTGTCTGTCAATATGATTTTGATGCATGTGCGGAATACTCGCTGCACGCTATATATTGCGGAATGGAGGGTGTCTTCGTCAGTCTTCGATGGCTCACCTGAGGATGGCTGGCAGTTGTCCAGTCAAATTATCGTGGATGGACGACGACCGGCTGCAAGCCTGAAATCTTTTTGAGTATTTAGTTCACCGCGAAAATTTTAAATTTCACACAAGGTATTCACTCACTTCCTGTATTATTTCAGCATGGATGCCATCTTCTCCTGAGCTTCTGTCCTTTTTATGCCATTTTATTTGCTTCCGGATCTCTTCTACAATGGGCGGTAGGTATTCAGGGTCTGCTGTCTCTGTCAGGGACAAGTTAAAGAGTGTCATTGGGTCCTCACAATTTAACAAGTCACTGAAATATTCTTCCCATCTGATTATGTTCTTCACGGGTATGCTGCCGGATATAATCGTCTTCAATACATGATATTTCGGCGATACATCTTGCTGCCATCTTCAGGTGTGATCGCTAAGACACAATCACACCAGAACTGAATGAACATCAGAAATGGCAGCTCCTTTATACCCCACGTCCAGGCTACAGCACCTGTGCAAGAAATGGAAGAACTGCCCCCTGCGAAGCAAAGAATTGTAGTGCTGCCGGTGGTAGAAACTGGCGAAAGTGATGAATTACAAATTAAAATGTGGCAGGTCAAAAACCAGACCGTTGTTGTTTTATATCAGATAAAATATTGTTCCATATCTTGCTTAAAGGAAATCCTCTATTTCTGTTAATAATGTCATTGGATAATCATATTTCGATGGATTCCTTGAGTACATAATCAATTATATCCGGCAGCATACCCATGAAGAACATAACCATATAACATGCCGCGAAAATCTACGGGATTACATTCTTCCCATTTCTTTGCAATTTGATATTCATTTCTCAGCACCTCTCCTTTGGCAGTTTTTATGAATTTCTCAGTGGGTTTCTGCTTCTGTAATAACCCTGCTCACAAACTTCCCCTTTTCTCTCTGCAATACCGTTTGTGTTTCTCTTCGGACTCAGTCAAATTCTGCCTTACTGCTCTGATCAGTTGCTGACTGTAACTATTTGTCACGGGCTTCTTTCCTCCTTCAGACCACCTCTTCATGGACCTCACTGAACCATTTCTTCTTCCTTGCCACTCTTTTTCCAATGACTGCTCCTGCAGCCTTTGTAACCACATCTATAATTTCTTCCCATTGCTGATTTACATCTGAGTCCTCTGTCTCCAGCAGTACTGTAAAATGATTCCTGATCTCGACTTGAAGTTCATTTCTGGTTTCTTCCTGTGCTACTTTTTCTATTTCTGAATGTGCTACTTTTTTTAGTTTACTTGTTTTGTTTGGTTTCAGGGTGACTCTGAGTTGACTTTTAACCAAGAAATGGTCAGAATCACACTCAGCCCCACGGGAATTTGTTACATCCATAATCCAGTTCCTGGCTTCTGCGTTAATTGCTATGTGGTCTATTTGGTTGATTGTTTTTTCATCTGGGGATACCCATATTCCTTTGTGCACCTGTCTATGTGAGACGTTAGTGCTACTGATAAACATCCCTTGAACGTAGCAAAGCTAATTAGCCTTATTCCATTGTTGTTACTATTTTCATGCAGACTATGAAGGCCTATTGTGGAAGTAAAGCTGGTCTCCTTTCCAATCTTGGCATTAAAATCACCGATGAGAATTGTGCAGCTGTTTTTAGGGATGGAATCCATAACATCTTCCAGCTCTGCATAGAATATATCTTTTACTTGATCTTCACTTTCCTCTATTATGACAGTTCACAAAGGTAAGTTGGTGGTTTCACTCATAAAGTTAGAACTGAGATTCTTAGGTTCACTGCCATAAAATACCTTACCATTGGTAAAATGTCTTTGTTAACACATAAACCAGTTCCAAAACTGTGCTTGACTGCTTCCCCATAGAATATTGTGTAATTTTCTACATCTATTGTCCCTGTACCTTCCCATCAAACTTCCTGCAGGGCAACTATTGACATTTTCTGCTTTTCCAATTCTCTAACTAAAGTTATTGCTGCCCCAGGTTTGTACAGAGACTGTACACTCCATGTTCCAAATTGTAGTCATTTTCTACGCTTAGTTCATTGCATTGGATGTCTGTTCTGTATTCAAGGCTTCTCTCTAGCTTTCGCAACACAACTGGTTTTATGAGGTGGTGTTGTTAGCCCCACACCCAGCTCCCAACCTGGAGGACCAGGGTATCCCATTTAGTCTGGATCATCACCTTCGACCTGTCAGGCTTGGGAGACCCTACTGGCAGCTAAGCTACCATGAGCATAGCTCTCAGGACCATTTGACCATGCAAGCCCCACCACCACGACAAGGTAAGGATACCGTTGCGGGGAAAGGGTGACAGGCAAAATATGAAGTCTCTTCAGTATAACAGTCTAATAGAAGTGAAGTAATACAGTTGACTCTTCTATTCAGGTTGCTAGTCTTGAAGCTTCTGTAGAACTGGCCCATGGCGAGTCGTGCGGGGTGCTTATGTCCTCTTCACATAGAGGCTGCTGCTGCCACATTGTCATCCTGTAGAGGGGTCGATCAGTGTGCAATTGGCTGATGTCTGCTCACAGCTCTCTAATTCCCAACTGGCATGCTGGTGCTTGACTTTATGCTGTAACAAGCTGCTTTCCCAACAGGCTGCCTTGACTTTTCCACTGAATTCCTTGAATATATTCTCTTTACTACATTTAAGAAATGATTATTAAAAATACCCCCTATTATGTGAATTATCATTTATAAACTTTCCATTCAAATCAATATAGATGTTATTTTGTTCTGTGATCTTGTGTGAATTTTTCCCCTGTAAATTTTATCCTAGTGTACCATTTTCAATTCTTTTGAAATTTTCTCTCCAGAAGCCATTAATAATGCTGAGTACCATAGTGTATTTTAGAACTGTATGGTAATGTGTTGTTTACCCAATTACATGCATTTAGTGATATGAGAATCCATAAACTATTGGATACATGTTGATCTACTTGCTTTGGCTTTAATATATAAAATATTAGCAGTTTTCTACTGTCTTGAACCAAATCTGTTGGAAAATTAATGGCTGATATCAAATCGTATTATTCAAATATATTTCAAGGTTATTTTTACTCTCAGAATCCTATAGAAAATCTGCATTGAAATCACCACACATAGTTATTTGTTTCATTTGTTCTGACGTATAGCATAACAGAGCACCAAGATGTTAATTAACAGTTCATATTTTCCAGTGGACATCTGTATACAATTAAAATTATAAATGACATATTTTTTAATATCAGTTCATAAGTACATTCTTTTATGTCCTGACCTCTGCAAGATTTACTGTGTGACTAAGGAACTACTTATCCATCTGTAGACAACATAAATTGTACGAGAGTAGTTCCGAAAGTAAGGACTCCTATTTTTCGTGCTGACTTCAGATGTCTGTGCCAGATGTCTTTGGTGTAGTGCTAATGCTTGAACCTTCATCTTTCATTTTCAGGTGGTTCTGTTGTTCTGCGGTAGCTGGCACCAGCAGAGGAGTGTTCCAAAATGGAGTCTGATATGGATGCGCATATAGAACACTGACGTGTGATTGAATTCCTCACTTTTGAAGAAACTGAACTGACTGAAATCTATTGATGCTTGATAAAGGGGTATGGAGATGATACACTAGATGTGAGCAATGTGAGGTGATGGGTATGGCATTTTCAAGATGGTGAAAAGGCTGTGCCATGGCCCAGTCGACCCTGCACAGCCATCGTCCCAAGCAATGAAGAGTGTCTTGATCAACACATCTGTGCTGATCGGCTGATAACAACCAGAGAATTGTAAGCAAAGCTGAATGTCATCTGTGATGCCTTGGAAACAATGTTGGAACATCTTAGTTATCATAAAGTCTGTGCCAGATGGGTCCCACGGATGCTTACAGAAGAACAAAAAACTCATCAAATGGAAATTTGTCATGACCTGCTGGACCAATATGAAGCTGAAGGTGACAGTTTTCTGAATAGCATCATCACTGGAGATGAGACATAGTGTCTCCACTACAAACTGAAATGCAAAAGACAGTCTATGGAATGACAACATGCAAACCCACATTCAAAGAATAAATTCAAGACACAGCTGTCTGCAGGCAAAGTGATGTGCACAGTCTTCTGGGATATCTAGGGGTGGCTCTTTTGGATGTTCTAGAACCTGGAGAAACTGCCAATTCAGCATGCTACAAGACAACATTGACAAAATTGAAAGCCTGAATTTCCAGGGTAAGGCCAGAGAAGTAGACCAGCTTTGACTTGCAACACAATAAAGCCAGCCCCACTCCAGTTTTGTGACCACACAACTCACTGCAAAATTTGGCTGGATTGTCTTACCACATCCACTGTACAGCCCCGATTTAGCACCTTCAGACCTCCATCTGTTTGTGCCTCTGAAAGATGGATTATGTGGTGAACATTTTCAAGACTTGGATGGTGTTGTCAAAGCTGTAAGGAAGTAGTTATTCTCAGCAGGTTCTGATTTTTACAAGTGTGGCATATAGGCTGTGTTTCATTATTGGCAAAAGTGGATGATGAATGGTGGTGACTAGGTGACAAAATGATAGTCTGGTGCTGTTGTGATTTATGTATTTCCTATAGCTTCCAAGAATAAAAACAGGGGACACTACTTTTGGAATAGCCCTTATATGGATGCTGTCAGAAAACATATATTAGTTTGGTATAAACAAATACACTTAGTCTAAATGTACACCTTCTTCTTCTTCTTCTTCTTCTTCTGTGGCTCTACAATTTATTGTGCACCTTGGTATCTTCTACACCTATCTATTAGTTATCACAGTCCAGTGCTCAAGCGTTCCATCCCCTACAGCTCACGATTCCATGTAGCCATCTGTTTCTCAGTCAACACCATCCCTGTGGACCCCTAAATATCCATCTAATATTCTTTTAGTTGCTTCTGTATATCTCAGATGTGACACATGCCCCATCTGCCTGAATCTGGCTGATCTCACTGTTCTTTTAGTATGTGGATCTTTATATACAGTGTACAGCTCATGACTGTACCTCCTCCTCCTCCATCCTTCTCTTTCACAGGATGGGCCAATGATTTTTGAAGTAGCTTTCTCTCAAAGGCATCTAGAATTCCAGCATCTTTTGATGTTAATGACCCACTTTCTGATGCATATTTAAGCACTGGTCTTAGTAGTGTGTTTTAAATCATTAGTTTGGTGACATGAGTTAAGAGCCTCAAGGAAAATAGATGACTGCTATTAACCTCTTTCAATTTCATAAGATATGCTATGTGAGTAACTGACTGTTAATCCCAGACATTGGAACTGCTCAGCTTTCTCAAAAGTATAATTGCCCAGTATTATTGAGGGTGGCATGTTCTTCTTTCATGCTTTACCAGCAGCCATAAATTTTATTTTCTGTTGGTTGATATTCATTCCATATTCCTACTGTCCTGCACAAGTGCAATTAATGTCTCCTCCATCACCTTCCTAGTTCTTGTAACTATACATTGTGTTCCAGAAGTGATGGTCAATATTCAGGGATATGACAAAAATTATTATTTGAAACAAACAAGTCGAATAAACAGGGGCTCTAAAACATATACCTTAAGAGCTATGAGCATTTCTTGATCTTCAATACTGTGAAACAAATCTCTTATACTGCAAGCTCTTTGCTTTCCATATTTTGGGACGTGATAGTATGAACCAAAACAAGGAAAAAATGTCCAGTAAACATGTGCTCCAAAATGCATATGTTAAAAGATATGAACACTTGTTCATCAGAAGTATTGAGTTTCAAAGTAGCAAAGGTCAACATGTACTCATAGCTGTTGAGGTATGCATTTTAGAGCACATGTTTACTGGACATTTTCTATTTGTTCTGGTCCATACTACCACTTTCCAAAATATGGAAAGCAAAGAGCTTGCAACAGAAGAGATTTGTTTCACAGTATCAAAGATCAAGAATTGCTCATACCTCTTAAGGTATGCATTTTAGAGCCCATGTTTACTTGACTTTTTTGTTTCAAGTGATTGTTCCTGTAATATCCCTGAATATTCACCATCCCTTCTGAAACGCCCTATATCCATCTCATCATCATCATCAAGCTAGTATCTGCTAAGCAGGTTTGCATCTCTAATGACCTTCTCCAAGCCAACACTAAATAGTAGAACACAAGTGCATCTCATTGCCTAACACCATCTTGCATATATATGTAGTGGCTCAGACACATTTCTTCCCTGTCTTATATTATTCTGTACCTCATTCATTGTCCTTCCCACAAGCCATAATAATTTTCCAGGAGTTACTAGTTCAGTCAAGGCATGGTCATGTTGCTCTATGTCTATGCCACTGTATGATGATCTGTAGTCAACATAAAGGTGATGCATATCTAAAGGAACAGGTACTGCAGTGACTACAGGCATTATGAAATACATGAAATGTATTCACAATTGTGGATATGGGCAACCACCACTTAAGTAATGGAATGATGACAATGCAAATTAGTGTCAGACCAGGACTCTAAATTTCCTGCTTATTGCAAGCACTTGCCTTACCATTACACTATCTGAGCACAACTCACAGTGAGACTCAGACTTCTATATGTTGTCAACCACGTATCTATAACCTGTACTCGTACATTCACTATGTATATTCCTATACAGGCAAGACATTTACTTGAAAGTTGCTTGTCCCATGTCGGCTGATAAATACAACATTGCTGTGCCTGTGTTATTCTGAATTGTGGTGCAATGTTGCAATAAACAAAAACTGAATGAAGTCAAACTTAGTTTATGGAGAGCCATGCATGAAGTGCTCATTGTATTCAAAAGCAAAATTCTATCCACCAATCTGACCAAAAATACTAAGAAATTTGGTCATACATTAAATCAGTAAATGGATCAAAGCCACCTGTCTATACTTAGTGGCCATAATGATACTGGAACAGACTGATGACAGAGAGAAGGCCGAAATACTAAGTTCCTTGTTAAAATTGTTTCACTGAGGAACATCATACTGAGATTACTCCTTTAAATCATTACACAGATATCAGAATGACAGATACTGAAATAAGTGATTGTTGGATAGAAAATCAACTGAATTCAGTTAACAGATAAAAGGTGACGGGACCTGATGGGATAACTATACAATTCTACATAAAGTACACAAAAGAAATTACACCCCTTCTAGCTGCTGCCTAGTGGATGAACGAAGCATTCCATGTGATTGGAAAAATGTGCAGACCATTCCCATTTACAAGAAGCGATACTAAACAGATGCACACAATCCTAGGCCTAAATCACTAAAATCAGTCTGTTATAGAATTTTAGGATACATTTTATGCTTGCATATTATAACCTTTCTGGAGACTGAAACTCTCCCCTACAGGAATCAACACACAATCTGCAAACAATGATCACGAGTGACCCAGATTGCTATTTTTACTCACAAGACCCAGAAGGTGATACATACATCGGGGATGGAAAATGGTCAATAAAATCAATAACAGCCAATATTTTTTCTGATTGATCAGTTTTAATCTGTCTTTTTCAATTTAGTTGTGAAAAATCAGTTTTATGCCATAGCTTTTTTTAAAAGTACTTATGTGATACTGTACAAAAAAAGGTTTTTCACCAACAGAGTAAGTGTTTTATTTGGTAGATGGATCAAAAAATGTGAAAATACTATTGAGAAGGTTCTTTGTTATTACTTTGTTAGCAACCTTATGCACCAGAGTGAGTCTTGATCTGTATATTCAGAATGTTGTCTAAGTGATGTGAAGTCACAGACAACATGAAAACATTTGACAAATCTGAAGGTAAGTCAGAAATTTTACAAAAGAAAAATGATATTTAAGTCATATGAAAAAGCTCAAATATTTGTATCAGGGAGGTCAGAATTGTGAAATAATCTTATGTCAACAAATTTAGAAAAACTTACTACATAATTTGTCACAAGACATCCGTTATAAATTTGTCCAAGTATGATTAAATGCACCACAGTTACAATTTCAATGAAGTAATGAATCTGTTAACTTTGAAAGATTATGTATTTGATCATGGCTGTGAATGGATGGCCCAATACTGTTTCAGTATTTGTCTTAGTTGTTGTCTTGATTTTGGCCACAATACTTCACCTTCTTTGTATTGACAATGCAAGAGAAACAACTTGCAGCCTGTGGCTTTAGATGTGATTTTATTCCTTTTTTCTCATTACGTAGATAGCCACTTGGCAGGTTTTATACAGTATACATGGTGAGTCAGGAGGAAAGGTACATCTTTAAAGGGGGGACAGTGCAAGTGATTCTGAATGAAAAACTTTATATGGACATGTGCCCTATTCGAATGGTTTCCGAGATAGAAGACGTTTAATGTACATTGGTATTTAAAATTACACTGTGGGAAATAATGCAACCAGTTGGCCATATCCTGCTACTAGTGCATGTAAATGTGGGTGCACCAAGAGTAGTGTCACCATGCACATGTACTTAAATCGACCACCAACTATATCAGCACACGGCATGCTGTCTACTGGCAACTCACGTTTATATATAGGCGGAGTAGCACTGATTCACTCTCACTGTGTTCTTTTAGTTTGTACTGCTCACATCAGTTGTCCTCTGTATCACTTACGTTGCACCTTCTGAATGATTCTCTTTTTTGTAAGCTTCCCAATCCTCAGCTGAATCATCATACAGAGGAAAACTGGGTGAATAGACCAGTGGAACACTACCCTGTCTGTTGATGGAGGCTGAAAAAGTGGTCACTGCCCAAGTAAGCTGTTCAATCCGGGTTGATAGCATGGTTTCCGTAATGTCTAAACCTGACAAAATTGCACTTGAAGACTGTGCATGCAGAAACCGTTCCATCCTTATTGCCAGTAATGCAGTAACGAAGTAATACACGAAACTGAACCAAGTAACACAAATATTACTTTATTCTCAAACCTCTGAACAATGACGGAAATAAGCCTGTTGTGACTCCACACGTAACAAGACAAAAGAATCATACAGAATGTGCAACATAAGTGATACACAGATCAACTTATGTGAGCGGTAAAAACTAAAGAACATAGGGAGTGTGAGTCAATGCTGCTCTGTATGTATATAGGTGCCAGTCACAGGTGGACGACATGGAAAAGACTGTGATATGTGGACGCTTTCTACAGGCAGCGTCTAGTGTCTGGCTTGCACTGATGCAACTGGCGGTGGGTTTAAATACACACACACGGTGGCACTAGTCTCAGTGCACTCACACTCACGAGCACCAGTAGCAGGATGCACCACAAAATAATGTTATTGTTATTTACTTTCTGCATTATTTAAACATTGTCATTGTTTTTGTACAGTTTTGCATTCTGTCCGCTTTTGTCAAGATAATGTTTTGCTAATACCAGACCATCAAATTTCATAAATGGAAATACCACTCTGAAACAGTAATCAGGTGTTCTGCAATGATTTTTTTCTTCCTCTACATTAAACACAGTTTCTTTTCTGTGTTTTCCCTTATGTCTTCCCATTATATGGTCCCTCAAGGTAGTTGACGGAATTCCATACTTCTTTGCAGTATTTCTATTGATAAGGTATTTGACTTTATATCTTCAATTGTTTTAGCAAAATCTGGACATTCAGAAGTCATGTCTATCACCTACTGCATTACAGAGAAGACTGGCAGTGAGAATGTAGAAACTACAGTGAGACAACAATAGTTTTCATGGCAGAAAGAAATCGTGTTGCAACCAGTACAGCTGATCGGCCTGGTTGATTCTGTGCTGGGATGCTGTTTCAGCTTGTGACAAGTTTCAGTAAAATGAAAAAAAATATTTTTGCCATAATATTTTGTGAAGCTGAAAATCATGATTATAAAAATATGATTATTTTGTATTTGAGTACAGCTTTAAAGGGCTAAAAAGATAAAATTAGAAACACAGTACCTACAAAGAGGTACAAATTGTCAAGAACACACAAAATGTGCTTTGCCACCTTGTAAGGTCAGAGGGGAGATGTTATCAGTCAGCAAGAACCCAGCAAAGGTGGTTAGTAGGTAATTGTTTTGGTATAAATTCACAAATTTATAAAGTGTACATAATGGTCGAATCTAGACTTCCGGGACACTTCTAGATGGTTCTGTGGTATTGAACGTAGTGAGCAGACATTGAAGAAAATGAAAGAGGAAGAAAAGGAGAAAAGATTGACTGCCAACAGATTACTGGATGATACAAATAAGCTCATAAAAGAAGTAATAAATAAAAAGGACTTGGTGGGAATTTGTGTGGTACAAGCAATATTTACAGAGTGCTACAAAAGTTAAGGAATGAAAAGAGAAGAGAATTAAAGATGTAAAAAAGGTACAAAAAGCAGTTAATAAGTAAAAAGGCAGTTTATTACAGCTACAAGTATATTTGTCCTAAAGAGGAACATGTCAGTATTATTATAAAAATGTGCAATGATTATTCACAATTATTTTTTATTATTACTGTATCTAATTTTGAACTAGTTTTATATGTTGATTACAGTTAAAACAATAAATAGATGTGTGACAGCTGACTTGGAGGATGTTGGAAGCCATATTTTAAAAAATGCTTTTGACTCATCTCTCCTAATGGGAAACTTGAGTCAGTATTTAGTCTGCCTTGTTTTAAAGCTCAAATCAGTGAAGTCCACACTCCCAAATATGAGGCCAATCTATTTAAAACAGTGCTAGCTCATTCAGTTGTCCCTAGTGTAAAATACTGTTGTACAAAGAAGTTATTAAATAATGTGAAAGGCTAGTGCTACACTGTCAATTCATTTCTCACTCCCAGTCACTCCACGTACTATACACACATTGTTGCATAATGTAACACTGCACACCCTATAACATGATGTCAGGTGCATAGTGACAACGTTTTTAATCTTTCAAAAATAATTTTGAGTAACTACAAAATTTCCAGTCTCTGCTTAATAGAAAGAATAAAAGAAAAAGCAATGTTCATTAACACAGTTATGACCTATTTCTTCCAGTTATTTTTTATGTACATAAAACAGTACTGTATGTTTATGTATGTTAAAAAATCACAATTGAAAAGATTTCTCTCAATTTAAATTTTTCACATTGTAATTGTTTTACCTACTGATCTCATTTCATTTGTCTATTGAGTCAGTAATATTATATACACTCCCTTTGCCATAAATGATTTAATTTTAATTTAGATGATTTTCATGAAGTTACTATCCTTTAAATTATCTTACATAAATTTAAATACAATTGTGTGGAAGTACCAAAAATGAATCATTCTTTTCAAAAAGTACTCAATGAAATTAGCGAGTTGAACATACTGTAGTAATCTGACACTGGAAAAGATATCACATCAATTTTTCATCTACTTCTTTGTAATTAGTATTCTTTTAATGGAACACAAATGTAACTATAGAATTAAATGACATAGTGAAATTTCTTTAAGATTTATTGTTTCACTGTCTTTTAAATGTTCATAAGACTTCCCTATTTTTCACAGAAATTGTTATAATATACAGAACATTTATTTTACTGCAAAAATTGATTACTTATGTACTGTTTTTCCTTTTCCTTTCTCATCGATGAATTCCTCATGATAATGAAATAAGAGAATTACAAGGTGTATCTGGAAAGTAAATACTTTGGAAAAAACTCATAAAAACTTCTTTTTCAAATCTGAATATATTGTAAAAACAAATAGCATTTCTTAAACTATTTTTCCACATAGTTGCACCATTGTTCAGACACTTCTCACAGAGGAAAACCAACTTTTATATGGTTTTGCTTGTTGGAACAAATCTCAACTAGCAGGAACAAGTCACAACTTGTTTAGTTGGCAACATATGGAGGAAACTGTTACTGTTTTTTGTAACAGGCAATTTGTTACCATTCAGTGTAACAGTGGTGATGTTTGGGGCTATTTGTTACAATTCATGATGATGTATGGGGCAACCTGTTGCAGTTTTGTTAGCTACTTGGGACACTATTTGAGATCTAGTAGCTGACAGACACTGTCATATTATGGCACATACACAGCCAGCTTCTGCTATACAGATGCAGCATCCAGTATCTGACACCCTCTGTCAAGTTACAGTACTTACACACCATCATCTTCTGGAGTTACAAAGCTATTTAAGATCCAGCAGCCACCCCTTGCCAGGTTGCAGTACATATACTATCATAATGCATTCAGGTAGTCACCATACCAACTAACTGTCATTACCCCAAACCGTAGTATCTGCTGGCAATGGTTATCACCCTGGCAGCTGACCACAATTGCCCCAATAGAGTTAGGGTAGTGGTAGTCACCATATGTCAAGCGATGATCATTGCCCCAATTGCATTTGGGGTAGTGGCATTCACTTTGTCAGCTGTCTATCACTGCATTCAGTGTAATGATAGTCACCATATGTCAACTGACCATTATTGTCCCAATTCTGTTCAACATAGTAGTAGTCACCAAGCCATCTGAATATAACTTACACATAATGGCATTCATCTTGTCAACTGACCATCACTGCCTCATTTTCATTCATGGTAAATGTAGTCACCATGTGACAGCTAACTGTTGTTGCTCAACACATCAGTAGCTGAGGTAATTGAAGTCACCTTATCAACTGACCATTATTGACCCAGTAGTATCATCCATGCATTCACACTGTAACAGTGATGATGTATGAGACAAACTGTTACAGTTTTACTGTAACATGGGATATTCATCACAATTTTGCTGTAACATGATGACGTATGGGGTAATCATAATTTTCTGGAGCAATGGTGATACATGGTTTCTTTCTTTCTTTCTTTCTTTTTAGGGTGCAAACAGCTATGGTCATAAGCTCCCAGTGATATATGGGCGATGTGTTATAATTTTGTATAACAGCAGTGATGTATAGGGCTGATTGTTACAATTTCATGTAAGAATGCAGATATATGGGGCCATTTGTACAGTTCTGCTGTAAACGATGATGTATGGGGTGAAGTGTCATGTAGTCTCCACTGTACAATAGCACAAGTTAGCTATATCAGCAGAAGATGGCAAACATTTTGAACTGGAAGATGAGTTTAACTCCCAAACATGTGGGCCATTATAGTATTTAGCTTTGATATCAGTTTTAACTGAACTAACAGGAGGTTTTGTTAAATTTAGACATGGGTATAACATTTTTGCTATGGTGTAAAGATCAAACTATTGTTGTTGATAAGTGCACTTTAAGCTGTAAGTTAGATCAGTGGTAATGCGTGTGAGAATTTTGTAATTTTATAGAACACATCTTTACATATTTTGCTTTCTTTGATGCATGCTACATGGATTCAACTAAGTTCATCAACAAACATATAATTTACATCACTGGTAGCAATAAGTGAGCCATGTGTATTTTCATAAGTAATAAAAACAAAATTAGACTTGGAAATATTTAATTTGTGGGTCCATTGAGCCCTGCAAAGTGGGCTACAGAAATCAAACTTGAGTCATCTGCAAGAGTAGCTGTAACTTTCATCGGTAGTGCTATTATGCAAGCTAGAGAAAAAGAAAAGACAGGAGACACTATACGAGAATGCAGAATATACAGGGTGTTACAAAAAGGTACGGCCAAACTTTCAGGAAACATTCCTCACACACAAATAAAGAAAAGATGTTACGTGGACATGTGTTCGGAAACGCTTAATTTCCATGTTAGAGCTCATTTTAGTTTCGTCAGTATGTACTGTGCTTCCTCGATTCACAGACAGTTGACACAATTGAAGGAAGGTAATGTTGACTTTGGTGCTCGTGTTGACATGCGACTCATTGGTCTACAGTACTAGCATCAAGCACATCAGTACGTAGCATCAACAGGTTAGTGTTCATCACGAACATGGTTTTGCAGTCAGTGCAATGTTTACAAATGCGGAGTTGGCAGATGCCCATTTGATGTATGGATTAGCACGGGGCAATAGCTGTGGTGGGGTATGTTTGTAACGAGACAGATTTCCAGAACGAAGGTGTCCCGACAGGAAGACGTTCAAAGCAATTGATCGGCATCTTAGGGAGCACAGAACATTCCAGCCTATGACCCACAACTGGGGAAGACCTAGAACGACGAGGACACATGCAATGGACGAGGCAATTCTTCATGCAGTTAACAATAACACTAATGTCAGTGTCAGAGAAGTTGCTGCTGTACAAGGTAACGTTGACCACGTCACTGTATGGAGAGTGCTATGGAAGAACCAGTTGTTTCCGTACCATGTACAGCGTGTGCAGGCACTATCAGCAGCTGATTGGTCTCCACGGGTACACTTCTGCGAATGGTTCATCCAACAATGTGTCACTCATCATTTCAGTGCAAATATTCTCTTTATGGATGAGGCTTCATTCCAACGTGATCAAATTGTAAATTTTCACAATCAACATGTTTGGGCTGACGAGAATCTGCACGCAATTGTGTAATCACGTCATCAACACAGATTTTCTGTGAACGTTTGGGCAGGCATTGTTGGTGATGTCTTGATTGGGCCCCATGTTCTTCCACCTACGTTCAATGGAGCACGTTATCATGATTTCATACGGGATACTCTACCTGTGCTGCTAGAACATGTGCCTTTACAAGTATGACACAACATGTGGTTCATGCATGATGGAGCTCCTGCACATTTCAGTCAAAGTGTTCGTATGCTTCTCAACAACAGATTCGGTGACCGATGGATTGGTAGAGGCGGACCAATTCCATGGCCTCCACGCTCTCCTGACCTCAACCCTCTTAACTTTCATTTATGGGGCCATTTGAAAGCTCTTGTCTACACAACCCCGGTACCAAATGTAGAGACTCTTCGTGGTCGTATTGTGGACAGCTGTGATACAATACGCCATTCTCCAGGGCTGCATCAGCGCATCAGGGATTCCATGCAACGGAGGGTGGATGCATGTATCCTCGCTAATGGAGGACATTTTGAACATTTCGTGTAACAAAGTGTTTGAAGTCACGCTGGTACATTCTGTTGCTGTTTGTTTCCATTCCATGATTAATGTGATTTGAAGAGAAGTAATAAAATGAGCTCTAACATGGAAAGTAAGCGTTTCTGGACACGTGTCCACATAACATATTTTCTTTCTTTGTGTGTGGGGAATGTTTCCTGAAAGTTTGGCCGTACCTTTTTGTAACACCTTGTATATAGAAAAGGAATGGGAGAAAGTTGAAGTAAATGGATAAAAGCTAAAGCTCATGATTGAACACTTACATCTCCACACTGAAATGAGCAAAGGCAAGCAATTTTGTGTTTGTGTGTGTGTGTGTGTGTGTGTGTGTGTGTGTGTGTGTGTGTGTTTAAAATTTGTGTTCAATACATTCATTCGTTCAGCAGTCTGACATCAACATTCAAAACATTTAGTGGTTCATAGAACATGTAATTCACCAAACTTCATAAGTGAGACAACTCCAATAATTGCAATTTATTTTAGGTACTGATAAAAATGATTCTTTGATAATTCAGGTATAAAATCACAACTGTATCTAGAACTTGAGGTAGTTTTTCCACAAAGGCTGAAGTTCTCTCATTTGTTAACAGTTTCAAAATAAAAAAGACTCTCTTAAAGAAGGTTTCTATCACTGAATCATCATTTCCTTTGGGCCTTTGTCCTGTGTCAACACGGGGTCGGCCGTGTTACTATCGATTTGGTGGTGTTAGTGGCAGAGAGTGGCCGGATGCCCTTCCTGTCACCATCCTGAACTCCCTGGGATGGAATTAGTGCATCCCATCTGTCTACGTCTAGTGTAAGACATGAAATAGTGTGAACGTTTTTCAAATATCTGTGATTCATGTAACTGAGGTGGAATGTGGGGACCAGCCCAGTATTTGCCTATCCGGATGTGGAAAACCGCCTAAAAACCACACTGAGGATGGCCAACATACCGGCCCTCATCGTTAATCCGCTGGGCAGAGTCGATCTGTGGCCGGCGTGCCTACCCGAGTCCAGCAAGTAGTGCATTAGCGCTCTCGGCTACCCTGGAAGGTAAGGTTTCTATCACTGAATATAAAGCTAATAATGATAAGATATATGTTCCCTTTAAATTTACATTGCTGCAATTACAAGCAGTATCATCTAAATGTTTTAAAACACAGATGGGAATTCAAAACATGAATTTGGAAGAGTAAACAGCTTAAACTAGTTTCTGTCAATGTTTACTCCTATTACTCCTTATGTTCACTGAGCAGTGTTACATGGCAACCATGCCTCATACTTTATGTTATAATACCCTCAGCACAACTGCAGTCGAAAATCTATTTCATGTGGTTCACTATTCTCCTGATTTTATGTATCTGTGACGTCTGTTCTGTACTGACCACTACACATCTGCATATGAAACAAGAGACTCGGGTTCAAATCCTGATCTAGCACAAATTTTCAACTTACCGTATTGATATAAATTAGCAGTTACTGGCAGCTAATGTCATTAACTCCTTTATGACTTTATTCATAGAGGCTGCAGGACATTTCCAAAACAACAGACACCAATTAATTAAGGTGATGATAGCCAATGATCACTTCAGTGGAGATGCACACCAAGCTTGAATTCTTACAAGAACTGACAAGTTGCCACAAATAATGAGGCTAACAAACAGAGGCACTACATCAGTAATGTGTGCTATTACTTGAGAATTTAGGTCTGACACGAGGTGTACTAGAGAAGACTGTGTGGTTGTGGTGACCACTGTGTCTGGATGGTGTACTGGTAAGTGCATCTGCCTAGTCAGCAGGAGACCTGGGTTCAAATCCTGGTCTGGCACAAATTTTCAACTTACCTCATTGATGTAAATCAGTGCCCACTAGCAGCCAATCTTTCTAATTCCCTTGTGTGTACTAACTTTCATCTCACAAAAATGGATACCAGTAGTTAATTATTGCGTTGCTTTTCAAATTTTACTTATATGCCGCTCAAGTAGTTACTTTTCAAGAAACAGTATTCTGTGCAAACACTCTGAACTGATTTTTTGTAAGATAATGTGCATGAAAAGCACAAGGGTTACCATTACTGCACATCTTGTCACTTTATCACAACATACCATATCAAAAATGATGCATGTTAGAGAGATCTTTAATGAAATGTGTGGTATCATAGGTTGATACCATCCTAATCATAATCTCGGTCACTTGCAGAACTGTCGGATCCAATGATGCATGCCTGCTAAGCTATCCCTTCAGCAGTTCTGATTATGAGCACACTCTGTCATCTCAATATTGTAAATCAGCCTTTGAAAATTCATTCATGCATTAGTAGTAGGAGCCTCACACTACGTGATGCTCTTTAGTTTGCTTCTTGTAACAGCTGAACTTCATTGCTGTTTTTTTTTTTTTTTTGAAGTTTCTTTGCAGTGCTTGGAGAAAGTTGTAAGTTGAGTAAAACTTCGTTTTGTTGTATTTATGTGTTTGCTAATCACTTCTGCTCCTGTCCAGCTTCCCTACAATGACAGCTGCTACACCTCTCTGTAGCCCACTTCTTCTTACCGTTGTGTACGAAGTACACTACTAGCCATTAAAATTGCTACACCACAAAGATGACGTGCATTAGACGCGAAATTTTACTGACAGGAAGAAGATGCTGTGATATGCAAATGATTAGCTTTACAGAGCATTCACACAAGGTTGGAGCCGGTGGTGACACTTACAAAAAAAATGGTTCAAATGGCTCTGAGCACTATGGGACTTAACAGCTATGGTCATCAGTCCCCTAGAACTTAGAACTACTTAAACCTAACTAACCTAAGGACATCACACAACACCCAGCCATCACGAGGCAGAGAAAATCCCTGACCCCGCCGGGAATCGAACCCGGGAACCCGGGCGTGGGAAGCGAGAACGCTACCGCACGACCACGAGATGCGGGCGGTGACACTTACAACGTGCTGACATGAGGAAAGTTTCCAACCGATTTCTCATACACAAACAGCAGTTGACCAGCGTTGCGAGGTGAAACATTGTTGCGATGCCTCGTGTAAGGAGGAGAAATGCGTACCATCACGTTTCCAACTTTGATAAAGGTTGGATTGTAGCTTATCGCGATTGCAGTTTATCGTATCACGACATTGCAGCTTGCGTTGGTCGAGATCCAATGACTGTTAGCAGAATATGGAATCAGTGGGTTCAGGAGGGTAATATGGAACGCCGTGCTGGATCCCAACGGCCTCGTATCACTAGCAGTCGAGATGACAGGCATCTTATCCGCACGGGTGTAGCGGATCGTTTGCAAGACAACAACCATCTGCATGAACAGTTCAACAAAGTTTGCGGAAGCATGGACTATCAGCTCGGAGACCATGGCTGCAATTACCCTTGACGGTGCATCACAGACAGGAGCGCCTGTGATGGTGTACTCAATGACGAACCTGGGTACACGAATGGCAAAAAGTCATTTTTTTCGGATGAATTCAGGTTCTTTTTACAGCATCACGAAGGCCGCATCCGTGTTTGGCGACATCGTGGTGAACGCACATTGGAAGTGTGTATTTGTCATCGCCATATTGGAGTATCACCCAGTTTGATGGTATGGGGTGCCATTGGTTACACGTCTCGGTCACCTCTTGTTCACATTGACGGCACTTTGAACAGTGGATGTTACATTTCAGATGTGTTACGACCCATGGTTCCAACCTTCATTCGATCCCTGCGAAACCCTACATTTCAGCAGGATAATGCACGATCACATGTTGCAGGTCCCAATACGGGCCTTTCTGGATACAGAAAATGTTCTTCTACTGTCCTGGCCAGCACATTCTCCAGATCTCTCACCAATTGAAACGTCTGGTCAATGGTGGCCGAGCAACTGGCTCGTCACAATACACCAGTCACTATTCTTGATAAACTGTGGTATCGTGTTGAAGCTGCATGGACAGCTGTACCTGTACACGCCATCCAAGCTCTGTTTGACTCAATGCCCAGGTGTATCAAGGCCGATATTACGGCCAGAGGTGGTTGTTCTGGGTACTGATTTCTCAGGATCTATGCACCCAAATTGCGTGAAAATGTAATCACATGTCAATTCTAGTATAATATATTTGTACAATGAATACCCGTTTATCATCTGCGTTTCTTCTTGGTGTAGCAATTTAGGTTGGAAGGTAACAGTTTGGTTGTGAGTTGACGAAGCCAATGAATGTAAAAGCAAAAAATCTGATTGTGGGGACAGGATGATCTGTAGTTTAGCTCGAGTTCTAGGTTATGTAGGAGGGTAACTGTTTTGTTTTGGGGATTTCACTGCTTTCGAAACTAACATGCTGTATATGGTGAATTTTGTATTTATGAGTAGCCTGGTGCATTATGGAAACAGGCGGTTTCAATGACACTTCATTAAAGATCTCTCTAAAATGTCTTGTTCTTAGTACTGTTTGTTGTGCTCCAGTGACAAGATGTCTGATAATGGTATGTGCAATGGTGAGCAGTCATACTTAGGGATTAATGGAAGGGCTGAGGGATAAATTTTTCAAAATCTTATTTTGTTACATGTCACTGTCTAGAACGTCATCTTATGATGAAACAGTGGTTAGGCCTGAGTTCGTGCAGTACTGTATTTTACTCAGTGTACACCTATCCATGCTAATTTCATGTGGGAAGTGTTCCAACAGCAGGTACCACTGACAAGGGACACTATTCCAACGGAATCACTGACCAAGGGAGATGCCAAGTGCTCCTCAACCAGCCAATAGAAGGGGTTGAAGTGGACACATGGGGTCATGGTGCGGTCTGGCGAGAGCTCACCAGTATCACTGGTATAGACTCTTGCCTGCCTGTTCTCTTACTGACCAGACATGTTTACAAGCGCCGCCTCCTTGTGGACAATATACCCCTCAGTCTGGCTGCAGCAGCCCTCTGTCACCTCAGAGTGCAACATATCTATGCACCTTAGAGAATAGGTTTGGAGTCAATAAAACTCCACTTTTGAATCCGTAAACCATCCAATTCTCAATTTCTTCCAAAATTGTCCTGACAGCCCAGATGCTCACTTTGTGCTACCATCCAACCACGGCCATACCATGTAGAAAACTGGTATCAGTTCAGGATCTGACACACCATTGGGACAAGATAGCATGAATTACTTCTGCGGATAGTTGCTGCACATATAGTGATGAGTGAGAATTGATAGTGTGGGGTTAGCCCATAGTTTAGTGGGCTAGGCTACATGAAAGCCCAACTTTCCTCTTTGCACATGGATGTGCATACTATATGTTTTACCAGATGCCAATGTGTGTAGAGCATACCATCACCGTGATAGACTGTAGATAGCCCCGTTGCTGCATAGGTGTGCTCCCTTGGCCACTATGTTCCTGAGGTGCCAGCACACTGATCACATGCCAATCTGGCACATGCTTCCAGCCCCACTGTACGGCACCTGCGGCCAAGTTTTGCAGGCTCATCGCTGATTGATTGATTGATTGATTTCTTTATTAATCCATGTAACAATTTACATTGTGCGGATTTCGTCAGCAAAATCATATACAATACAATATACCTACAATTATACACATAAAATTTGTATTTACACACATTTTTGAGGTATCTTAAATTTGTTTTATATCCTTGTGTGATTTGTAATTTTCTTATAGTACTGTACAATTTTTGATTTCATATTATAATTATTTCCTCATGTATTACAATGCAGGCTACTTTAATTACACTACATGTTTTAATTCAGATAGTCCATTACTGCGTAATAACTTTTATTTGATAAAAAAAATTTTAGTTTTGTTTTGAACTGTCCGATTGTGTCAATATCTTTTATTTTTTGGGGTAATTTATTATATAATTTAACAGCATTGTACAACAAGCTCTGCTGAGTTTTAACTTTATTTTTCCTCTCTAGATGCAGATTGTATTGGTTTCTAGTTTCATAGCTGTGTACTAAAGAATTTTTCATATAGCAGTCAATATTTTTTTTTTACATACATAACACTTTGAAAAATGTATTCACAGGGGACAGTTAGGATTTCCAGCTTTTGGAAATGTTCAAGGCAGTGAGCCCTACTGCCACTCTTGGTTATTATACGAATTGCTCTTTTCTGTAATTTGAAAACTATTTGAATATTTTTACTGTTGATTCCCCAAAATATTATTCTGTAATAACAGAGTGGATATAAGAAAAATATACAGATCGACACATGTAGTATCACAAACTGCAGTCAGAATTCTCAGAGCATAGCATGCTGTAGCGATTCTGTTACTAAGTATTTTAATATGTCCTTCCCACTTTAACTGACTGTCAACATGCATACCAAGAAATTTTGTGTAGTCTACACATTCTATAGTTTCATTGTTTAACTTAAAGTTGTTATAGTGTGGTTTTTTGCAGACATAGAAGTTAACAGCATTTGTTTTTTAAGATTTAGTGTTAGTTTATTATTGGATGCCCACTCACGTACACTGTTTAGTGTTTGTTTGGCTTTTTCTTTTAGTGCATCTGGTGATTTGTCACTGATTAGAACATTTGAGTCATCTGCAAACAATATTGTTTGTTCATGCTTGATGCTCTGTGGGAAGTCGTTTATGTAAATGAGGAATAGTACTGGGCCAAGGACACTACCCTGTGGGACACCTATATTTACATAATTTGGGTCTGAAGTATACTTTACAATATAGTTTGAGCAACTTGAAATGTGTGAGATTTCAGTTATCTGTCTTCTATTTTTTAGATATGACTGGAACCATTTGTTCACAAGTCCCCTTATTCCAAGTTCATCTAACTTATTTAACAATATGTTGTGGTCTACTGTATCAAATGCTTTAGTTAGATCAAGAAATGTACCCGTTGTGTAGTTCCCTTTATCTAATGCTTCTAGAATGTGTTTTGTGAGGTGTGCTGTTGCTGATTCTGTGCTTTTCCCTGATTGAAATCCAAACTGGTCAACAGACAGGAAGTTGTATTTATTTAAATAATTCATTAGCCTATCTTTCATAATAGTTTCTAATATTTTTGCAAAGCATGATAGTAGAGAAATTGGCCTATAATTTTCAATTATTCCTGCATCACCTTTTTTGAAGAGAGGTAGTAATTTCGCATATTTTAAATAGTCTGGAAAGTAGCCCTGCTTGAAAGATTGATTTATAATATCAACTAAAGGTGGAAGTAGGCTCTTGATACAGTCCTTAATTATAAAAATGGGGACTTCATCCAGACCAGCTGAGTTTTTGTTTCTCAGTTTGCTGACTGCTTTATAGACTTCTTCCTGTGTTGTAGGGAATAGCACCATTGAGTGTGATACACCATTATTTGGCTTTTTGACCTGAGGGGCTGTTTGAAAATTTTCCTGTAATTTTATTCCTATGCTACTAAAATAATCATTTATATAGTTTGCCAAATATATTGGGTCTTTTATTAGAGTCCCTTCCTCTTTGATTTTCAAGTTTGACAGATTCATTTTCCTGGCACCAGTTTCCTGCTTCACAATCTTCCATACTGCCTTATTTTTGTTTTCAGCAGAGTGCACTATTTTGGAGTTATGAGCTCTCTTTGCTGCAAGCAATATTTTCCTATATGTTTTCCTATATCTTTTATAAAAGAGTGAGAAAGCAGGATTAGTTTGGCTGTGTTTAATGGAGCTCAGGCGCTTTAGTGTTTCAGATGATTTTTTGATTCCTTTTGTGACCCACTTGCTTTTTCCTGCTGTTGATAATGGACATAATACTTTAGGAAATGTTTCTTCAAAATTTAATTTAAACAATGTCATGAAATTTTTGAATTTTTCATTTGCATCTACCTCTGAGTATACTGAGTCCCATGTTTGTCCTGCTATCTGTTTGGCAAACTCATGTCTAATTTTTTTAGAAAAAATTCGTCTGTAAATATGCATTTTCTTTGTTTCTTCTGGAGCCACTTTTATATTAATGATTTGAGCTGAGTGAGCAGATAATCCTAGCTCTGCTACCACCACCTCACAGTTAACTTTGCCTAAATCTGTTAATACCTGATCAACAGCTGTCTTTGAGTATTTTGTTATTCTGGTTGCACTGTTAACCATTGGAGCTAAATTGAAACTTTGAGCAAGACTTTGTAATGAGTCCCATGTAGAATCAGGATTCAGTTTATCCACATTTAGGTCTCTACATATGAGAATGTGGTTCTTTGGAGTGGATATCTCGTCAAGAACATGATTAAGTTTGGAGAAAAAGATATTGAAGTCTCCACTAGGAGATCTGTATATACATAAGATAATCAAATTCCTACACCTGTATTGGTCCCTGATTTCAACTGCTGCCAGTTCAAACTGTTGCTCTTCACTGATTACACATAAATCGCTTCTGGTCTTATACTGAAAATTTTGTTTTACATAAATACAACACCCTCCACACTTCATAGAAGTCCTACAGTATGCACACGCTAAATTATAAGACTGCAAGACTAACTGATTAATTTCAGCCTCATTGCACCAATGCTCAGTGAGACAAACAACTGAGCACTCTGTAGACTCCAGCTCCACTTCTAGCTGTTGGGTCTTATTTGCTAGGGAACATATATTTTGGTGAACAACTGTTAAGTAATTTTTTCCAGCACTATTTGCAATCCCACTTTTTTTCGTTTTAATGTCGTTCTGTTTTAGTTCAACTGCTTCCTTACTATGATTACACTCACGTTTTTTGTTTGCATATGGTATTCTTGGATAGTCACCCCCTGCAGACCGTATCAGTTTCCCTTATTTTTTATAATTTTACATAAATCCAGGAGCATTTTACTGAAATTCATTGCACCTAGTCTGTTTAGGTGCAGGCCATCCCTACCCAGACATTTGTCGTCGGGAAATTTATTTGGGTCAACAAATACAACACTAAGTTCGTCGCACTGTTCCCTAATGCCAGTGTTTATTTTGTTTGTATACGCGTTACTCACCGATCTTCTTTGTAGAATTCCGTTGATAACAATTCTGGAGCCTGTAAACAAACCTTTGGCTGACCGAATTACAATACGAATATCATTTATGATGGTCCATGCTATTACCACTGCCGCCTTCAACACTGCCACCATTGACATTACCACCCTCAGTGCCTCCACCTTCATTGTTGCAATGTTCCACAACATGTCACTGATTTACTGACACTGCTGCCTTTATGCCACCTCAACTGACGCCAAAAAGTAATGTAAGTTTTGCTGCTATGCATACTTACTTGTAATCATCTTCCTTTCTGTGAGCTACCATTGCATGAATCAGTCGCAGATAGGTTTAGTGTTCGGAAATATAGACAGAATTGTCTGCCTTGTAGTTGGAGGTTGCCTTAATTGAGAACCAAAATTTTCTGCAAACTCTCCCAGGACCTACAAGCCGTTTCAAGTCACCTTAGATATTTTCAGCCCCTTTCCACTACATACCCAGAATAATAAGAACATCTTGTCAGTTGTTGATCACTTTTCTAAGTGCCTAATCCTAGTACCACTCACAGACATGACCGCAGAAGCTATTGCTTGTATCTATGTAAATCACTTGGTTCTACCTTACGGATCTGCGGATGCTATCCTGACTAACCGAAGAACAAATTTTATGTATGCCAGATCACACAAGTATGCAAGTTGTTATGAATCAAAAAATGAGGTTCAACACCTTATTACCCCAAATCAAACAGTCACCTCAAACATGTACATAAAACAATCATTTGGATGCTGTTGTACTGTGTCAGCAAATCACATTTAGATTGAGAGAGATATGTCACTTATGTAGCTTCCATGTACAACAGCTGTATACATGAATCAACTCGGTGTATGTCCTACAAGACTGTTTATGGAAGACCCATGAATTCTCTGTTTGAAATCGACAAGTTGCCCATAGGACCTATGAGTTCAGCATGTGCTTTACAACACACTTGAAGCGCTCCACTCCCGTGGAAAACGCAAGTGTTCTGCGATGATTGTAATTACGTGTTTTCTTCTGTGATCTTTAGCATTGTGTATTGCGATGTTTTTAGCTGTCTGAGACGATGGTTTTTTGCGATATGTATGATTTCCCACCAATTTCTACAGCATGATTGGTGTAAATTGGTGTCAGTTCAGTTTCCCGCCAATTTCGAGCTGTTTTTAATGAATATTTCTACCTGTGACGATGTTTTTAACTAATGTTTTTCGCGATATGTTTGATTTACCGTCAAGAAGACCTCTGTTTTGTGAGATGCGTCTGGACAGACTATATTTAGTGTTATGATTGCAATTTGTAGCAGTGTAGTTACGTGTGATGAGTTTTTATGTTGATGTTGATGCCAATTTCATGGCAGCATTCCATGCAAGATCAGAAAAAAGCGATCTATTAGCATATTTAATTACTTTTTGACAGGTTAATTACTGTTTTCGATGGATTTTACAACTCTTGTACCTTCCAAAATTAAATTAACAACAGAGAATGATGAGCTTTTCCCATCAGATCCAACCTCTGCAAATTGTAATGCAAACTGAATTTTATAAATAAACAATACATTATTATGTCCTCTGCGATGAAACTGACATTGATTTGAAGTTTTTGTTGTGAAATCCTCCCAGTCCAGCAGCTCAGCACAGACTTAGCGATTTTTCCCATCCATTTTTTTTCATGGGAGGGGTGAGGAGGGGTGGGAAGGCTGGGGATTTCCCAGAGGTGAGAGGTAGGAAGGGCTGGGGATTTCCCAGAGGGGAAGGGGAGGGACGGTGATGGGCTGGAGATTTCTTAGAGGGGGAGGGGGTAGTTAATTTAATTGATTTGATGTCAAAATACCAATTTGTTATCAAAATTGCACCAGAACTGTCTTAATTCTACTACTTCCATCCAGATCAGCGAATGTCAGTAACTTTCATGATGTTAATGATGACATCTAGGAGGGTACATTACATGTTTATGAAGAAGGGGAATCAGTAATTGAGAAAGAAAGTATATTGGTCGAACTTAAAAGAGAAAATATTGAGTCTAAATTTGAATCAGCAGAAGGAGAAGATGAAGAGAAAATGTGCTGGTTGACACAATATTTCCTGAAGGTCTTAAAACGCCAGATGTCAAGACTGAAAGCTACGTTAACTGCTGGTGGCACCAACACAGATCATTAAAGAAATGGTCCTTGCAGTGCTTCATCAAAAAAGGACCAAAGTATACAGACTCAGAGACTGCTGTTTTCTACAAAGAAGAGGAGAAAAATAGTGTACCATAAGTATTTCGAGAAACCATGTACAGCTGAGGCACAAGACATTACTGTTTCTTTGTTACAAGACAGGCAGTAGATATTGACTTTTACACAACGAAAATTTATGTTAGATTTTTCCTTTTTTTTCTTTTGTAATGTTTCTTAGTGTTTTGGAGTTCACATCGAAATTATGCTGTTGCTACCAATCTTCAATCATTGACATTAAAATGAATATCATCCCCAAACAAATTTGACGAACTTGAATTAATGCAGTACTTTGTTTTTCCCTCTCTCTTAAAAGTTTTATTTTATGCTCTATTCATAATTAAAACAGTGGTCTTACTCATGTCAAATGTGGTTGTGGGTTCAGCTGCTGTCATCAAAATAGAATGAACATGTAACACAACAAGTAAAAGACCTCCTATTCACAGTTGTTACAGTTTCGGTGTGTTTATATGTACTTACAATGATAGTACAGTGTAATGGTATGTTGTAAAGATCAGATGACCTTCGTATTGCGCGCCGTGCGGGTATCATCGATATTTTGTATGTCCCGCCAAAGCTCCGCTAGCTGTGTAGAAGCTTGGCTTGGTCCTTAAGAATGGAACCCTGCGTTGCCACCCAAAAACAACTTATTTCCACTACAAGCATACTCAGATTCCGCTATATCCCGCTACAATACCAAATATAATTGATAAGAAACTGAGGTGACAGAAGTCATGGGAAAGCGATTTGCACATGTACAGATGACGGTACTATCTCGTACACAACGTATAAGACGGCAGTGTGTTGGCGGGGCTGTCATTTGTACTCAGCTGATTCATGTGAAGAAGTTTCCGACGTGATTATGGCCGCACAACAGGAATTAAAAGACTTTGAACCCAGAATGGTAGTTGAAGCTAGACGCATGGTACATTCCAATTTGGAAATCGTTAGGCAATTCAGTATTCCGAGATCTACAGTGTCAAGAGCGTGCCGAGAATAGAGGATATTAAATTTCAAGCATTACCTCACACCTCAGAAAGACTTCCAGTGCCCTCTGCTTGGCTTCTTGTACCAGAATCTTATTTGCCTCATCATTTCATCCCAGTTCATAAGTGTGCTTGTTCATCTCTCGTATCTTATCTGCAAATTTCTCCACCGTTTCCCCTTGCCTCTTTACAACTGTACTCAAACTCTCCCAAAAGTACTGTGCACTATTCTGTTTCTTGTATCTACGCAACAACCATGGATAATACAGTGGCTAATGGCCTTCACTTAACGACTGAGAGCATCAGCGTTCATGTAGAGTTGACAGTACTGACAGACAAACAACACTGTGAGAAATAGCCGCAGAAACCAATGTGGGACGTACGACGAAAGTATCCGTAACGACAAAACAGTAAAATTTGGCGTTAATGGACTATGGTAGCAGACGACCGACGCGAGTGCCTTTTCTAACAACATGACATTGCCTTTAGCGCCTCTCCTGGGCTCGTCGCCAGATCGGTCGAACACTAGATTACTGGAAAACCGTGGCTTGGTCAGATGAGCTCCGATTTCAGTTGTCAAGAGCTGATGGTAGGGCTCAAGTGTAGCATACACCCCAGGAAGCCATCAGCGATGGGAGCAACCGAATTAAAACAATCGATTCATTCGGTTGCTGGAAAACAGTCGACTCTTTCGGTTGTAGTTTTATGTATCGACTGAATCATTCATTCATTGTTTTGAGTGAAACGAGTCTGTGGGAGCAACCGAATGGAATAATCGATTCAGTTGGTTGGACTATTCATGCATTCTTTTGAGTGAAACCAGTCTGTGGGAGTAGCCGATTAAAAACAGTCGTCAGTTGGTCAGACTACTCATTCATTCTTTTGAATAAAACCAGTCTGTGGGGAACTACCGAATGAAGACAGAAGAGTCAGCTGGTTGCAGTTTTACATGTCCGTTGGATTACTGTTCATTTATTTCTTTGAGTGAAAGCAGTCTGTGGAGGCAACCAAATGAATACATTCAACACCATTGTAACATTGCATATTGACTGACTTATTCATTTTTTTATTTTCAAGTGAAAACATTCATTAATTTTTCTGTCGGTTGAACCAGGTATTCATTCTTTCAGCTGGAACCACTCTTTAATGTTTTCGCTGACTGAGCAATCCATTCATTGTTCTGAGTGAAACCAGCCTGCAGTGCTTTCATTCGTTGAACTAAAGCAGTGATACATTATACCACTAGGGGTTATTGTTCAAATGGCTCTGAGCACTATGGGACTTAACTTCTGAGGTCATCAGTCCCCTAGAACTTAGAACTACTTAAACCTAACTAACCTAAGGACATCACACATCCATGCCCTAGGCAGGATTCGAATCTGCGACCGTAGCAGTCGCGCGGTTCCAGACTGTAGCGCCGAGAACCGCTCAGCCACACCGGCCGGCACTAGAGGTTGTCCCTACCCCCAAGGGTTAGGGAAGACATATCTCAGAGGGTATACTAAAGTTAAAATAAGCATTATACATGTTCATTAATTATGTAGTGAATGGAATAATTTTTATCTTCATCATTTAAAAGTGATTCATATACTGTTGCAGATTAAGTTGTTCCAGGTGCCATTAACGCGTAACTAATCAAGTTGATATATCGCTGGGGTACGCCTGCCACCACTTAAGTTGCCGATCCCCAGACAAAAACCTCGAAAACCCCAGATATCTGGCTCAAATCAGGTTACTGCGTTGGACACATACGGTATGTAGACAATAAGTTGGCCGAAGCTCACAATGTACTGTGGGGAGCGGGGACATGAGAAGTGGAATGTTTCCGCACTTGCTGACAACATCAGCGGGCACGCGTCTCCTACCCATCAGCAGTCACAAGAGCAGCAAGAAGGATTTGTAAAAGCGCATTGAAGAGATGTTCATGTTCAAACATAGCACTCATTTACAGAATGGAGTATGAACATGAAGTAAGTCAGTTTTAACACTGGCAAATGGCAATTAAAATATTCAGTTGTCTCGTGGATGGGGCGACGTTGCGTTGCATGTGATTGCAGATTATTGGCAGTTTCTCATTGCCTCCATAAATAAGTATGGAAAATACAAGGTGTTCCAAAACAATCTTTGCAGCTTTGATCACATACATTTCAGAAATGGGGAGAGATAGAAACATGTGGTTTGTGGCGTAATGTTCTTACACATCTAAGGTTCTAGAAGCCGCTTAACAGCATTCAGTGTGTTACAGTGACCATTTTTTCTAGACCCACATTGGAGACCCATTAAAATTTTTGATAATGCAAAAAAAGTCTTAATTAAATGTAATAAATGCGAACTATCACTTTAATTTGTTGCAAAAAGTACATTAAAGGGGATAGGATGTCAAATGGGCCGACTTGGAGCAGGACAGGCACCACAGGGCAATTTAATTTCCACTATTGATACTTTTACAAATAAATTCATAAAACTTTGTCACCATGACCAGGAAGGATTCAGGATTCACACTAATAGCAGTGGAAGTTCAAAAACATAACAAAATAAATGTTTTTTTATATGTGAAATTTCATCATTTTTCACTTACTATTGGCTGCATTTGTTGCTATAGGTACACTTTTCTTCATAAGTAAAAAAGATTCTTCGATGATTTTGCACAGCATACAAACGATACTTACAGGTGTATGTTACTCTAGAATTTTCCAAATCTATTAAAAACTGTGGTAAAAATTGAGATAATTACCTATAACATTTGAGTTTTTTCTAAATATGAAGTTTAAAATATAATAGCTGATTCATTTTTCACAAATTAAATGAATTCTAGAGTTTCATAGACCTGTATGTATGGTTTGTATGCTGTGCAAAATTCATCGAAGAATCTCTCTTTCTTATGAAGAAAAGCCGCTTACTATATACACAGACCACCGCCCTCTGGCTGATGCTATTAAAACCCGCCATTCAATACCTCCCATCGACGATTCCACCACCTGAACTTCATTTCACAACATATTACAGACGTCCGCTATGTACAGGGAGCAGAAAACACAGTGACTGATTACCTCTCATGGCTTGCTGCCACATTGGTACACCTTGACTTCGGCCAACTAGCAGAGGCACAAGCAACTGACACTGACTTTCAAAACGTGCTATCTGGACACACAACAGGCCTTCTGCTCAAGCAGTGCATCATTGCATGCACAACCAAACTAGTTTGGGGTGACATATCCCATGGTAGGCAATGACCAGTCGTCCCACAGAACTTCAGGAAGGCAGTTTTCGACCTCCTCCACAACTTTTCTCACCCCAGAGTACATCTGACACTGAAACTCATAACAGAACGTTCCATTTGGACTAACATTAAACAGGACTGCGCTGCTTGGACGAGAGCCTGCATGCAATGCCAGTGGTCCAAGACAGGATGTCACGGTCAACCTCCCATTGGGAAATTCAACATCCTGAAGGGCCATTTCCAACATGTCCACATAGACCTGGTGGGGCCACTCCCAGATTCAAACGGATACAGGTACATCTTGTCAGCCATAGACAGGACAACTTGATGGGTGCAAGCCATACCTCTGACTGATTTCTCAGACGACAGTGTCGTCCGAGGTTTCACCACACTATGGGTTACACACTTTGGCTGCTCAGAGTCCCTGACAACTGCCCAGTGCTGGTAGTTTCAGTCAGCCCTATTCTCTGAGCTCGGCTGTCTCTGTTGGTGCCACCAGTTCCACACAACAGCCTTCCATCCTCAATCCAAAGGAATTGTAGAATGGTGGCACTGCACCCTCAAGACATATACCACGACCGGGAGTGGATGGAGGCCCTCCCCTGGGTGCTGCTGGGCATATGAGCTGCCTACAAAGAAGATCTGGATGCCTCGCTGGTAGAGGTGCTCTACGGGGAAACGATCACCCTCCCAGCAGTGTTCGTATCACATACCACCAACTCTGTGGACATCAACCTGCCGGACCTAGACAACTGTCAGGGATCACATCTCCCATGTGTGCATCCCACCACCATCCCGCCATGCCAAACTGACCATCTTTGTGCACAAGGACCTCCAATCATGTACACAAGTCATGCTCAGTACTGATGCTACCAAACCTGCGCTCCACCCTGTGTACAATGGCCTGTACAAGGTGTTGAAACAAGGTCCGAACACTTTTGATATCTGGAAATCTGGAAAAGTGACAACAGTGTCACTGAACCGCCTAAAACCGGCGTCGACTTAAGCGTACATACCCGGTGTTTATGCTCCACTGGCCCCAGCTCCACGCCCCTCAAGTTAATTTACAGTTGGCCTAGACCTGCGAGACTACCGCCCAGAAGACACTGCAGGACTCACTACTCATCGTTAGGGCCTAGTTGGGTTACAGCACGGTCTCGATATCATTAGAGCACTCCACACCCCTTCCACCTACAATGGACACAGCAGGTCTGAAATCCAATCTTTCTTCAGATTTCATGTCGGTCCGGGAGCACTTCATAACAACGACAGACAACCCAGACACCGCCGCCGGTGGACCGCCGCCTCACCGGACGATGCACCACCAACCACCAACACGTCAACAGACACTGCCACGACCCCATCGGCACTGCCACTGACGTCACAGGCTGGCCGCCCTCTACGGCCGCCCAGGCACCTGGCGGACAACCGTATGTGAGCCCACACCATTTCCAGCAGGACAACGCATCACAACGTACACCAGTCACCGTGTTTTGCACTTTTGGGGGGGGGGGGCTCTTTGGGAACGTAGAACCAGTGGCTCTATCCCCAATAATACCGTTGCCCTACTGTAGCAAGAACAACTGTATCTTTGCCAGATCAATTCGCTGTAGTACGCGCTCTATGCTAAATGCATTGTGTATACGCTGTGAGGATAAAAGCATTATTAATAAGTGATGAGAGTGTGAGTGATCATTTTTCGTTGTGATTACCACAACTGCTCCCCAATACCTACATACAGGCATCTAGGATAGCACAAATGGGGACGCTCGACTACCGAGCAATCTATTTTTATGGTCTCGGTACCATGATCCTTGGTGAGTCCAGGGTGCCCCATGGAGGTAAAAAGAAAGGGAGGTGGCACCACAGACTTATGCTGTACGTTGTTTTGAGGCCAGAGTGAACACCATTTTAAGTAGCCCAAAACATTAGCAGACTACTGTTTACGAGTGCTTCTTGTTCCTTATTTCCATCGTATGCACTTAACAGCTGCTTTAAATACTAAAAATTATAGAGCTTATATGAATACCATTGTGTCAGGAAGGCAATTTCGAACGTTTTTCTGTTATTGAATGCGTAATTGCTCCAGCAATACGACACAGTGAGAGTGACCTCATGGGGAAGTGTCACCTTGATGAACTATGGGGGTATGAATGCGGTGAACCTAATGTTTTGGGCTAGTTGAGATGGTGGGCATCGGCTTTGGACGTAATGCCACCTCCCTTCCTTTTTTTACCTCCATGGGGTTCCCATTTCTAGCTACTGTTCAGATCGGGAAGACGAGGAACCAATTCAAAAAAACAGCCCGCTGAGTATTTGTTACGAACGCATCACTCTTTTTTTAAGATTTGTTATAATTAAATGTCAGCTAATGACCTATCGGTGCTGAAAAGCCTTCAGTTCGTCACTTTATAGTTGTCACTTTGCTTGATGTAATGCCTCTAACCTATAAAATAACGTCAGGGGTATGTTTGGTGCGTGGCTACCACCATAGTGATCGTTTCAAAGTGTCAAAAATACGAAATTCTTCACAAAACAAATCCCCATAGGCTATTAGAATATTGTAAATAAATAGCTGCAGCAATCACCTGTATTCGAAGTAGCTATACAGTGGATGATTTAAGGAAGAAATTAAATGGGCTGCAAGGAGTCTATAGAGATATGGAACGTCAAGTGTTATCAATAAATTGTAGGTTACATAAGTGAAAGAAATGTTTATGTATACTCTAAATAACCCAATCCAACCTTCACAAATTCCTCCTTAAGTGATTTAAATTTTGGTTCACATGTTTCTTGAAGCATACGTGTAATGGTACGCTGTGGGATTCGTGTTCTGTATTGCAAGCTGGAACAGCTTTCGCCTGTTGCTAAAAACCTGAACATAACCACTAGACGATCTCCGGCAGAAATGACGTTCGTGGTTTAAAAGGGGAAACACGCGACCTTTTACGTATTTTCTTTTCAGGCTTAGCACGACGCATTTAAAGCGTTTATTCTTATAAGCAAGTAAAAATATTTGCATATGTACTTTAGATGATAAATCTGTTCTGTTTTCCAATTGCAGTAAACCATAAAAAGACAGCCGTAGGGTATAAGAGATAGAACAACACACAAACAAACATCACACAAAATACCTATGTAAATATTTGCTCTTGGTAATGAGAATAACTTCTCGGAAGACGTCACGTTAAGCATCAAATGATACGTAAATACTGCAGTCTTTCATTATGTAAATCATGAATGACAGTTGCAGGCCTTCCAAAAACTTCGATTATAATGAGTGAAATTAAGAAATTACATTTCTTAAATGAGTATCTTGTTAGCAAATTTGGGGGCTACTTTCATAAGCGCAAACTGAAATAATTATTAGCCCACTCCCAGTGGATTTCGTAGTTCGTTGTCCTCACGCTGTAGCTCATGGAGCTAATTCTAGTGTACATTTTGAGCTAGTCTCGCTATCCAAGGTTTCATCCACAATTGTTTCAATTTCTCTTTCTTTTCAAGCAAAGTGCTCGCCACAAACATTAAATTAACTGCTGTTGTACAGACGATTGACTGATCGGCAACCATTTTTGAGCAACTAGGATAAAAACTTTTATGATAGTGTAGCTCCAGTGGAGTAGTTTGTTGAAGTATTTTGACAAATACCTCGTAAAAAAGTGTTTGTGACAAATCTTCAAGGCGCCGTTGTTTTGAACTGGCTTCTCCCGCCTTCGCGATGTGAACAGCAGAAATGGGCACCCTGAACTCGCGAAGGACCATGGTAGGGTGACCATAGAGACCTCTATCATATTGCTCGGTAGTGGAGCCTGCCCACTTCTGTTAGCCCTAGACGCCTGTCAGCTAACATGACCACAGAGACTAGTTTCATTCAGTTGTTTCGTTCAACTGAAAAAACCAATTGAACGAAAAAACAATCGATTGACTAGTCGATTGTTAAAAACAGTCGGTTGTCCCATCACTAATAGAAGCTATGGATTCAGGCTGTCAACAAGACGCTGTGCAAGTTGGTAGTGGCTCCATAATGGCGTGGGCTGTGTTTACATGGAATGGACTGGATCCTCTGGTCCAACTGAATCGATCATTGGCTGGAAATGGTTGTAGTCGTCTACTTGGAGGCCATTTGCAGCCATTCTGTTCCCAAACAACGATGGAATTTTTATGGATGACAATGCACGATGTTACTCGGCCACAGTTGTTTGCAATTGGTGAGAGAGCTTCTGGATAATTCGAGTGAATTATTTGGCCACCGAGATCGTCCAGCATGAATCCCATTGAACACTTATGCGACATGATCGAGAGGTGAGTTCATGTACAATATCCGGCACTGGCAACACTTTCGCAATTATGGATGGTTGTAGAGGCAGCATGGTTCAATATTTCAACAGGGGACTTTCAATGACTTGTTGACTCTATGCCACATCGAGTGGCTGCATACAATGGGGAAGAGGAGGTCAGACACTATGTTAGGAGGTGTCCCATGGTTTTTGTCACCTCAGTGTACAGTCTACACATCTTACTGACGATATATAGCCGCGCGGGATTAGCCGAGCGGTCTTAGACGCTGCAGTCATGGACTGTGCGGCTGGTCCCGGCGGCGGTTCGAGTCCTCCCTCGGGCTTGGGTGTGTGTGTGTTTGTCCTTAGCATAATTTAGGTTAAGTAGTGTGTAAGCTTAGGGACTGATGACCTTAGCAATTAAGTCCCATAAGATTTCACACACATTTTTTTACGATATGTAGACCAAATAAAAACCTTAAACTATAAAGACGTATATTCAGCACGCTTCTAACAAGGCCATTTGACAATCAGAGATACCAAGGACGGCATTGATGGACCTGAAGATTGTGGATCATTCACAAGGTCGCTGTTAATATAGTAACTGCAATTTGATGCAACAAGTACTTTCCTCTTTATATGGAATTTGAAGTTACAAACGTATAAGGAATTTGCAATTAACTGGCATAGGCAGCTGGGACTAATTACAACCAACACTATTTAAACACACAGTAAATATGAACAAGTACATTAGCGTAACTAACATCAATATTAAAGCCCAGAGAGCATGAGAATCCTCTACCCACAAAGAAGTTCCACACCTCAGTCAATATACGTGGGAAAGTCTTGCCTGTCCAATAAACGATCCCGGTCGAAATCATTATTTCCAAACTTCAATGTCAATGATGGACCTGCACTTTGTGAACTTTATGTTTTTCTCTGTATACTTATGTGTTTCTGGATTTATAACACACTTCATGTTTAGTGCTCTGCTGCCACATAGCCCCTCCCCTCTCCCCCCACCTACTATGCAGTGCGGAGCACTATGGCAATCAGGGAGTGGAGTAGTAAACATGTAGTGCAATTTTAACTCGTTGATGTAGTGCGTTATAAATCCAAAAGCACGAAAGTATACAGAAAGAAAAACATGAACTGCAGAAAGATACAATATCAATAACAAGGTGTAAGAAAATAAAAATTAACTACCTAAATACCTGTTCAACAATGTCATAGTGCAATTATCTGTCACGTAAAAAAGCACCTTGGTGTACGTAGTGATACATTCATGATATCACTTCATGAGTCATATAAATTTGACGTCCACACCAGATCATCACAACAGTGTAATAAAAAGAGAAAGAAAGAACAAAATTTATTTTACTTGTGTATGGCGTAATATAACACTTAAAGCTATTCCATCATGTAGTCCTCCAAAATGTCCAGTGGCCTGTGCCAGCGTCCAGAGCGTGACTGGGTCGCATCAGCAGTCTCGTCGGTGTGGGCGTGGTTTGGAACTGACAGTTGCTGCTGGGCATAATGAGAATCCCTGGAGTCATCCTTCATGTCGGAAGTAGCCTGTGAATATTGAATCGAGTCCCCATCTTGCGCTAGCTATGCTGATTTCAGCATATATTCCGAGACTATAGATGGTTTTCTGCTAGTTTAATGGCGAAAGTGCTGTTACTTTGGTGTATCACTTAATGTGGGACTTAATATGACAGCTGGCAGGCTCAGTATCATGAAAACACGATTCTGCAGTTCTTTGTGAACAACTCGTGGAACAGCGTGTGTTGTCGGGAGAGGAGTGTGAATAGTGGAAATATGAAGTTTCATACATTGTACTAATTCTGTCAGCTCCCCAGATTCATCTTAGGCTGCTCGTTTGACGAACTCTGCTGGAAGGTTTAGAGCTTGTCCGTACAGAATTTCTGCTAATGATGCTTGCATGTTTTCATTGACTCGTGATCTGACTCCTAATAAATCGAAAGATTCGCGCCACCCACCCCTGTGTCACATTAATGCCTCCTTTAACGAGCAGTCTGTCACTGCCCTACCAACCCATTGCTTTGGGGGTGGTAAGTGTTGTTTGTAAAGCGTTTGTTTCACTCCACACATTTTACAAACGTTCAGAACAGTGCCAACTCAAACTGTCAGGCTTGATCAGTTATAATGGCCACTGGGCATCTAAAGTGAACCATTCACATTTCAGTGAATGCTTTCACTGCAGATTAAGCTGTGATGTTGGATAATGGAGTGGTTTCCCCTCATCTTGTCACTCTGTTAGTGGCAGATGGGGTGTATTTAAATCCCCCAAATGTGGGAACGGAGCCAATCAAGTCTAGGTGAACAAGTCGTAAATGGCCAGCTGGAACATAGAATGTGCCTTAAGCAGGACTTGTGTGACTTTTGCTCTTTTGATATCCTACACCAAGCTTGAGTTCAAAGTTTACAATCTGTTTTCATGTTCAGCCACACAAAACCTTCTGTCGCTAGTCTGGTAGATGGGCATATTCCCAGATGTGATAAACCATGCTATTTCTGAAAGATAGTTTGTCTGTTCTTTTTAGGCACGAACTGCCTGGCACGACCTTATGATGTGTCACACCATAACCTGTCTGCTGTATCAGCCATTTGCCTGCTTTTCATAACAATTGTCGGATCTCCGCGTCGTTTTCTTGGGCTGCTGAATGTCGTTGAGGTCCAGGTATATTCACAGTGAATTTAATCTGGAAATATTATCCGCCCCTCTAATGTGTATCATATCCGTGGAGAATCTATTGATCAAACCCAAGTGCCAAAAACGTTGAGGTGGACAATGTTTACTATGATTTCTTACCGAGTCCACGAGGGCCCACTTGTCTGTCAATACTGTGAATTTTCATCCTTCGATGTCCGCCTTAAAGTACCTGATTGCCTCATAAGCTGCGAGCAGTCAACTCTCAAACGGCGACCACCTGCGTTGAGCCGCAGTTAGCGTTTTTGAAAAGAATCTCAGTGGATAAGGTTTTCCATTTCTGACGCAAAACTGCTCTGATCGCGGCGTCAGTCGTGTCTGTTGATATAGTTAACCCTAGAACGGACGTGCGAAAAAAAGTAACACAAACGGACGGGCTGGATCTGACAGACCCACCGTTTTATTTAAGTTCCAGAATAAGTAAGACTTAAATTTTCAACACCAGTTCTACTATACTTCTTTTACTGTTCATTAATATTTAATTTTACCATACATTTCTTTGAAAATAACGTTGTATTTCTCCGAAAATCTGAAAGTAAAATTATGCAGTATTTAAAAACGTTCTTGAACATTTAAAACAGTTTTATTTTATTTTTGACAGTTCACGTCCTCACGAGTTATGAAATTAGAATTGTCAAGCACGCTATTACAAAATATTATACATTTCAGTGCATAGCATAATCTACTAAAAATGGTTTCTCTTGTTACGATATACATATTACTGATCTGTATTTTCTGCACAATCTTCACATAACTTTACAGAATGGGAGAGACACAGCCACTTTCCACAACTTTTACAAAAATATTTTATTTTATTGTCTTTGCATTTATAACAACGACCTCGTTTTCCTTCTGGAACAACTTCCTTGTCAATGGTAATCCCAGATAGACGTGCTGCCAGCTGTCGAATGTTGCTCGGGAGATTCTTCTGAGCTCTCTGTGCCATGTATAGTTTTATGAGTTCCAAAGCAAGTTGCTTGAGAAATATCCTTCTTGAAATATCCAGTCTTGTGTTAGCTTTGTATACCACAAATGCATTTATACCAGCAATGTTCAAAATGGCATAAAACATGCACAATGTTCAGCGTCTTGTTTGCCTTGCAACGTTATATTCTGAACACATGGCATCAACCACGTCCACTCCACTCTTTGTTGAATTGTAGAACGTAATAATTTCTGGCTTCTTCATATTACTGGTTTCTTCATCGATTTTGTTTGTATGCATTGAAGAGAGCAAAATTACACATTTAGTTTTCTTTGGCACATATGACACCAATGTGAAATTGTCGCAAAATGCGAATATGGACGAATGTATTTCTCTTTTCTTGTGAGGCAAGAATTCCAATGGAATTTCTCTTTTATTTTTGCGCAGTGTCATAACGAGTGTAAGGTTACAGTCTGTGAGCAGTTTTCTTGCAAGAGTGCAGCTTGTGAACCAGTTGTCAAGGGTAATATTCCTTCCTCTTCCCTTCACTGGCTCCACAAGTCTGAGCACAACATCGTCATCTGCGTTACTCACATGGAAGAAAACTGGAGGTTGTTGCCCTACATACACTTCCAAGTTTTTTACATAGTATGTTTTTGCCTCTGCCAAGATAAATATTTTGATCCCATACTTTCTGGGTTTTGAAGGAATGTACATTATGAAAGAACAACCTCCCCAAAAAGATAGTAACATCTCGTCCACTGTAAGGTATTCTCTTGTTGTGTAATGCCCTGTGCAGTTTTTTGTGAACCCTTCGATAACATCACGTAAAGGGCCACATTATCACTTTTTTTTACGTTCCTCTCATGTGCGAATATTATCTAACCTAACACATCTCAGAAGAAAACAAAATCTTCAGAGTGACATACTTGGAGGGAAGATTTCTGTCCCTGTGCCACAAGTGTCCCAAAATTCTTCCATATTCATTTTGCCTCCGTGAAGAAAGCCAGAAATGTACAAAAGATCCAAACATGCCTGAAACTCCTCTTTTTACAAGTTCCTTGCAGTATTTGGGTCACTTTTACAAAGTGGTTTTATGTGATCTATGTAAGTATTTGCGCTCTCTATTATCAAATCGAGCAAATCGTCGTCAATGAACATCTTCCAGGCCTCGACAACGTTTTTAGCATTTCTGGCTGACACCAGGCAAATGCGTAATTATATTGTGTGATCTGGTACGTACATTTTGGTTGGGAACCTTTTTCTGCCATTTAGTTTGTCCACCTCTCGACAAATGGTAAGGTGATGATTCACTGGAAGAGGGACCGGAACCAACCACACTAGTTGATACAGAATCTCGAGCTGTATTAGTGAGTGTACTCACGTTTCTCGCAGGAATAACGACGTTATCTTCGCTGTCCAGCTGTTCGTCGCTCATTTCACTTTCTGTGTTGTGATCACTTTCGGGAATAAAATCAGGATCTATATCCGAATCATCATTATCACTGTCTAATAACAGTTTTTAAATTTCTTCATCACTTAGAGGACGCTGCCAGGCCATTTTCGAGCAGTTTTATTGCTCGCAGTCAGTATAACAAGAAGTGTGCACAAGCAGAAAAAGCTAACGTAAACGGACGGGTTGGGTCTCTCAGACCCACAACACGCTTCCTTCCACGTCAACAATCAACTGGTGAACAAAGAAAAATGATGACAAGGCAGTGTCCTCTAGGAACATTAACTGAAAGCTACAATGGATGGTTGATTCGCAAGTAGTGTACTCTTGTGGATATTTTTAAAACTAAATCCGCTTTGGTCTGCGAGATCCAGCACGTCCGTTCCAGGGTTAAAGGAGCACCCTCTACCGGATGTGCTAACGTAACCGACTGTTCTGAGCTACGATTGATCTTCTCGAAAGCCTGTTCATATCCTCTGTCCTCTTCAGCACACACTTCCCATGATTCGTCTTTCCCCATCAAGGAGCCTGCCAAAGGTGCCTGCAACTGCACTGCCCAAGGCAAGTGTTTGCTGTAAAAGTTCACCAAGAAATCGTCGCAGTTCTTTTAAGGTCGTAGGTCTAGGCATGGAGCGGATTGTTTCAATCCTATCAGCTGTAGGTTTTATACCAGATGTAGTTAGAGAATGACCCAAAAAGGTTACCTCGTTTTTCCGAAATTGACACTTCTCTTCATTGACCACGACACCATGTATCTTCACAGTATCAGAAACAATTTTTAAATGTGTTTCATGCTCTTCTGCCGCCAGCAGCGGTGGCCGAGCGGTTCTAGGCGCTTCAGTCCAGAACCGCACTACTGCTACAGTCGCAGGTTCGAATCCTGCCTCGGGCATGGATGTGTGTGATGTCCTTAGGTTAGTTAGGTTTAAGTAGTTCTAAGTTATAGGGGACTGATGACCTCAGATGTTAAGTAAGTCCCATAGTGCTCAGAGCCATTTGAACAATTTTTTTTTTTTTTTTTTTTGCTCTTCTGCCGATTTTGAGAAAACAAATATATCATCCAAGTATCAAGAACAGAACGGAAACTCTTCTAATATTGAGTCGATACGACGCTGCCATGTCTGAGGTGCACTTAATAACCCATAAGGCATTCGCATCATTCCGAAAAGGAGTGTCTTTCGGCGCCACTGGAATTTGATGGTAGGTCTTTTTGCAGTCTATCAAGCTAAATATATTTGCAACTGCCAGAGCGTGTGAAAAATCCTGTAAGTTGGGAATTTGATACCTATCTGTTATAATATGGCAGTTAAGTGATCCATAATCTCCACACAATCGATAACAACTCTCCTTCTTAGATACTAAATGGATCGGCGGTGCCCAGTTACTAGCAGAAGCCGAACTATGTCTAGAGTGCAAAAGTTCATTCACAACTTGTTTAGCTGCCTAACGTCTATCAGGTGCCAGTCTCCTGCATTGGTGTAGACTAGAGGATCTTGCAATGTATGAATGTAATGCTTTGTGCCTTGAACGACACCTCCAAATGCTTTTTGTCTGCGTTTTGTATTAACTGTGTATTTCCTTTTGCCGAGATAACCGGGTAAAATATTGGTGCCTTGCACAACACTGACCTGTGTATTTTGTCTCTTCCAACCTAGTCTGTCAAGATACTACGCCACCTGAAGTTGAGGCTATTGCTCCTGATGCTGCAAGGCTGTTAGTCTCTTCTGAATGTTGTCTAGCTGTTCTTGATGAATCATTATTGCTTCCCACAACCCTGAATTTTCTTGATGCAGTAACACTTTCTCCTGTACCATCTCCTGTAATTCGGTGTGAGTCTTGGTGATCTGCTCTTCAGTATCGACTACAGTTTTCGTCAACCATTTTCTTTTATCTCCGCATGCTGTTGCACCTAAATTGTCCATGTGCCTCTGTACTGAATGTTCAATAATAGAACAACTAATCGTTTCTTTTTCTAAGTCTAGTGAAAGTATGTGGTGCCCCTATAATGAGCACAGATACATTTGCTATCACAAAATTCCAGCAGAAAGTGCACGATAGCCCAAAATCTACTGTGAGGCGACATGTTCCACAATGACGCACTGGTGTGTCGTTAACGGCACATAGCAAGGTCCTTATTGGTTTGTTGTCTGAACAGGACTGTTCCCATGGTACGGTGCTTACTACAGAACCAGAGTCTACCAGGAAGTGGCGACCAGACCCTCTATCCCCCATGTAAATCCTTGTGTCCTAAAGCTGAAGAAACGAAATGTTATTCTGGTCCTTTACACCTTGTACTCTGCATTCCTCTTGAGTTTTGTCGTCCATCGCACTGATAGTAGTATGTTGTTGCTGATATGCGAAATTGCAGGGAGAAATACATTTGCGCGGTATTGCTCCAAATTTCTCATGAAACCAATATATCTCCTTCGGCGATGAACCGCCATTACACACTGTGTTGATATGCTCTCCATGCAAGGCCAAGAACTTTGGGTCAATAGTCTTCCTTCGAAAGGAGTCAGCTACTTCAGCTAAAGCTTGGTTAATCAGTGTACCATTTCGTCTCAGTGGATCCCGTGATCCCTCACATCGCACCCTGCCAGACTCATGCGAGTTCGTAGGTGTTCGTACTTCTCCAGAACCACTCCTCTCCTGCTGTGGCAATATGGTTCCCTGCATAGTATTGGTAATATTTCTTAAGTGCATACCCCCTTCCTTATGTAACTGCGGTACTGCATGGAGTCTATTAGTCAAGTGTACTTTGATATCTATAGTGACATGTTCTCTTGAAATTAGCGTAGCTTGCAGTGACAGTGCAAGCTTGAGCAGCCATATTCTCCATAAGGTGTCATCTGAAAATATGTCAGGTCCCACTGTGTGACTTACGAGCTGCCGAAACTGCGAAGGTGTTCTACTTCCGATGGCCTTTTCATACAAGGCATAGCTTATTTGTTGCTCAGGTATATGTGACATGCATGAAAATAACGCCTTTTTTTTATCATATCAGATTTGGTTGAAGTACTTGGAGCGGAAATGATGTCACTAATGATATAAGAATGTTCGGCTAAATTGTTGAGCACTGCTACAAATTTGTGTTTATCATCCACCATTCTATAACTCTGTAAACTGAATTCAGTGATTTGAAACCAAGTCTGTGGGTGGTTGTGTCGGAACGCTGGTAACTCTGAAATGATTTCCACTCATTATTCTTCAGCACTAACCACTCACTGCATTGTGTTGCCAGAGTCATACGACAAAAGATCCTGGCATGCAGCCGGCACGGTTTAACACCTGATGCACACTTCATGCGACTGTCCATTTAATATTGACATGGCTGAGTCACTAAAGCACGCATCACATCGCTCCAACGGTCACAGAGCATAATTCGAAGTGGGTGGAAACCTCAGGTTATGAATCGGCGTGGTAGAATCGGGCGCAGTAGAATCTGGTGCAGTTTTCTCTTGCAATAACACTGGCTGATCTAAAACTGTTCCACCTCTAACTATCTGTAGGATTCACTGTACATGGCAATCTGAATCAAGGTTATATTCGTACTATAACACGTTGCTGTCCATTGCTTTGTTCACGTATTGGTCCACCATTAGCACTATGGTCCGTGAAATTAATGGTCACTGCCTCATTTCCTCTCTGATTTGAATCTTCTGGTGTTGAAGAAATAGTGATGGTGTTTTAGTCCTCCTTCTGAAGAAGGAACCCATCCTCTTGCTGATGATATACGTGTGCCATTGTGAGCAAGTTTCCTGTGTTGTCCAAACGTCGAAAAACTCAAAGTTATGGAGAACCCATGATGTCGGGGTCACCACTGTAGTTAGCTCACATAGGCCATTGGAACTAAGCACAAACAGCACCATTTAAACATGCAGTAATTACTTTATTATTCATAAATCCACCAAGCACATTAGCATAAGTAACAGACAAACATTAAAGCTCAGAGAGCATGACAATCTTCGACCTACAGAGAAGTTCCACACCTCAGTCTATTTAGGTGGGAAGGTCTTGCTTGTCCAAAAATTGATACTACTTCACTTTATTTCCAAAATTCAGTGTTACTGCCATTGTAGTTGCCAGAAATTCATTCGCAGGCGAGCGTTGTTAGCTTTATAGGTGAAATGTTTCAATGTTCCTCAAAATGGCAGTGAAATGTATGAGCCTGTAAATATAGCAATATTTGGTCACTTAGTTGTAGCTGAATTCCATTCTAGGACATTGTGGGATAACAAGGAGAGATTTTTATCTTGATTAACACATTAAGGTCACATAAATTTAATTGTCTAAATTCTCTCCCTTGGTGAGGAAGGAGGATCTGATAAAACTGACTGTTAGAATTCTAATAAATTTTCCACTTTCTGGTTAGATTTATATCTGCATATTGCATATACACTCCTGGAAATTGAAATAAGAACACCGTGAATTCATTGTCCCAGGAAGGGGAAACTTTATTGACACATTCCTGGGGTCAGATACATCACATGATCACACTGACAGAACCACAGGCACATAGACACAGGCAACAGAGCATGCACAATGTCGGCACTAGTACAGTGTATATCCACCTTTCGCAGCAATGCAGGCTGCTATTCTCCCATGGAGACGATCGTAGAGATGCTGGATGTAGTCCTGTGGAACGGCTTGCCATGCCATTTCCACCTGGCGCCTCAGTTGGACCAGCGTTCGTGCTGGACGTGCAGACCGCGTGAGACGACGCTTCATCCAGTCCCAAACATGCTCAATGGGGGACAGATCCGGAGATCGTGCTGGCCAGGGTAGTTGACTTACACCTTCTAGAGCACGTTGGGTGGCACGGGATACATGCGGACGTGCATTGTCCTGTTGGAACAGCAAGTTCCCTTGCCGGTCTAGGAATGGTAGAACGATGGGTTCGATGACGTTTTGGATGTACCGTGCACTATTCAGTGTCCCCTCGACGATCACCAGTGGTGTACGGCCAGTGTAGGAGATCGCTCCCCACACCATGATGCCGGGTGTTGGCCCTGTGTGCCTCGGTCGTATGCAGTCCTGATTGTGGCGGTCACCTGCACGGCGCCAAACACGCATACGACCATCATTGGCACCCAGGCAGAAGCGACTCTCATCGCTGAAGACGACACGTCTCCATTCGTCCCTCCATTCACGCCTGTCGCGACACCACTGGAGGCGGGCTGCACGATGTTGGGGCGTGAGCGGAAGACGGCCTAACGGTGTGCGGGACCGTAGCCCAGCTTCATGGAGACAGTTGCGAATGGTCCTCGCCGATACCCCAGGAGCAACAGTGTCCCTAATTTGCTGGGAAGTGGCGAAGCGGTCCCCTACGGCACTGCGTAGGATCCTACGGTCTTGGCGTGCATCCGTGCGTCGCTGCGGTCCGGTCCCAGGTCGACGGGCACGTGCACCTTCCGCCGACCACTGGCGACAACATCGATGTACTGTGGAGACCTCACGCCCCACGTGTTGAGCAATTCGGCGGTACGTCCACCCGGCCTCCCGCATGCCCACTATACGCCCTCGCTCAAAGTCCGTCAACTGCACATACGGTTCACGTCCACGCTGTCGCGGCATGCTACCAGTGTTAAAGACTGCGATGGAGCTCCGTATGCCACGGCAAACTGGCTGACACTGACGGCGGCGGTGCACAAATGCTGCGCAGCTAGCGCCATTCGACGGCCAACACCGCGGTTCCTGGTGTGTCCGCTGTGCCGTGCGTGTGATCATTGCTTGTACAGCCCTCTCGCAGTGTCCGGAGCAAGTATGGTGGGTCTGACACACCGGTGTCAATGTGTTCTTTTTTCCATTTCCAGGAGTGTATGTTAGATTTAATGAAATGCAATCTTTAGCGAAATTACTATTTTTTTATTTTAAGATTATAATAAATGCTCAAGTAGGAAAAGAGAAGAAATACAAAAATATTGTTGGAAACTACCCAGCGCACAACAGAACTAACCAAAATGGAGTCAGATTAGTAGAACTCTGCCAAGCGCATGGCTTGATCCTGAAATCCACAGCCTTTAAGAGACTACCCAGAAAACAGAAGACATGGACCTCACCAAACCCACACTTGGGTGAATTTCAACTTGATCATGTGGCGATAAAATGGAAACACCATACAGAAATACAAAATGTCAAAGTACTCAGAGGAGCAAACTTGGATTCTGATCACTATCTTTCTAAAATAAAACTCAAAATTATCCCCAAAAGGAAAGATAGAAACAGTAAACCCAAAAGCAGAAGATACGATCCAGAAAAGATAATGAATTCGAAGGAGTTTCCCCGCGCGACTCAAGATATAAGGAACCAAAATTGGGATCAAATGAAGGAAAGCCTACTAACCAAAGCTGAACAAATAGCACCTATAACCAAAATCAAAAAACACGCATGGTGGACAGAGGAATGTGACAAACTTATTGAGCAAAGAAAGAAAGCATGGCAACAGATGCAATCTCAGAAAAATGAATATAATAGGCAAAATTTCCTGAGTGTAAGAAAACTAGTGAGTAAAAACCTCAAAAGAATTAAAAAAGCACAAGAAGATCAACTCCTTTTGCAGATCAACGAAGACTTCAACAAAAACAAGACTAGGAGCTTTTACAGAACTTTTAAACAAAAAATAACCAAGTACAGCCCACCGACACTCCAATTACAAGATAAAAATGGTAATATTGCACACAACAACAGGGATAATTGCAAAATTTTGAGGGAATATTTCAGAAACCTTCTCAACTGTAAAGAACCAATTGAAAAAATGGATTTCAGCAACTCAACTTCAACAAGTCCTAACTCAGAACCACCCACCGTCGAGGAACTACAATCAATCATTTTGAATCTCAAAAACTATAAGGCTTCGGGAGAGAACCAAATTACAGCTGAACTGTGGAAAAATGTCAATAGAAATGCCATAGAATCTCTCCAAAACATATTTGAAGAAATATGGAAAACAGAAAGAATTCCGGATGAATGGAAGATGGCCCTCATTCACCCAATTCATAAGAGGGGATCCAGAACAGACCCCAACAATTACAGAGGGATTTCGCTCCTTGACGTAACATACAAAATACTGTCTAAAGTCCTTTTGAACAGAGCAGAACCCCAGCTAGATTGTCAACTTGGAGAATAGCAGGCAGGCTTCAGAAAGGGAAGATCCTGCCCAGAACAAATTCTAAACCTCAAAAATCTTATGGCCTACCAAAAATCGAGAGCAAAAGCGTATGTCATCACATTCATTGACTTTCAAAAGGCGTATGACTCCATAGACAGGGAATCTCTAATCTCCATATTAAAAGAATTAAACCTAGACAATAAAACTACAAACCTAATTAGAGAAACCATCACCAACACATACTCCAAAATTAAATTTATGGGAGAACTCTCAGACCTATTTGAGATAAAAACTGGAGTACGACAAGGTGATGGACTCTCTCCATAGTTATTTAACTGTGCCCTAGAAAAAATAGTAAGAGAATGGAATAAGAAAATCAATAGTGGAATCCGACAAGGAACAAAAAACAAAGGCATCAAGGTTAATTGCCTAGCATTTGCAGATGATATGGCCCTACTAGCTGAAACATGGGAAGAAGCCAAAGAACAGATCCTCGAATTACAGAAACAAGCAGAGAAAATAGGCCTTAAAATTTCTTTTGAAAAAACCAAAATAATCACAAATATAAAAAAGCCAATGAAATATCTTAAAGTAAGAAACCAAAAGATCGAAATTGTTAAAGAATTCAAATATCTTGGTGACTGGATTAGCTGGAACGCCCTTGAGAAAAAAGCAATAGAATTAAGAAGAAACAAAGTTGAACTAGCCTTTCAGCTTACTAAAAATACTTATAATAAAAAGTCCCTCTCATGGAATTCAAAAATAAAACATTACAACACTGTCATTAAACCAGAAGCACTATATGCAGCTGAGACATTATCTATCACTAACCATGGCCCAATTGAAAGGCTAGAGATCAAAGAAAGAAAAATATTGAGAAAAATTTTAGGCCCCAAATTTCATAACGACAAACTAATTCATACCAAAAATGAAACACTCTACAAAACCACAGAAAAACTTTCGGATACAATGAGGAAAAGAAGAATTGAGTTTTATGGGCACATTCTCAGAATGAACCCAAATAGACTTACAAAAAGAATGTTTGACTACTTCAGGAATAAAAAATCCAAACCAAATTGGTTTATCCAAACAGAGAAAGACTTAAGAGAACTACACATCACAGAAAAAATGCTCACAGACAGGACCGCAAAAATGATAAGCAAAGACAGAAAAGAGGGATTCCAGCTCCAAAATAGGAAGAAAAGAACGATTGTCATCTCTGATGAGGAAAGAAAAGCAAGATCAGAAAGAATGAAGCAGTACTGGGCGAAAAGAAAGGCACAGAACACACAGAAGTGATTGATTCAACGTACCCCAAAGTTGGGTGAAACGAAGAAGAAGAAGAAGAAATGTGTAAGCCACACAACTGAGCAATTCAAAGATGAGTTCACTTTTCTCATTATTTACTAATCCTGCCATTATAATTCATCATCAGGCAATTCCAGCAAATGTTCCTCTTTGTCACAGAGCTGATACATATATTTTCCAAACTTAATGATATGTTTTTCCATAACTGGGTTGTTGTAGTTGTGGTCTTCAGTCCTGAGACTGGTTTGATGCAGCTCTACATGCTACTATATCCTGTGCAAGCTTCTTCATCTCCCAGTACTGACTGCAACCTACATCCTTTTGTATCTGCTTAGTGTATTCATCTCTTGGTCTCCCTCTACGATTTTTACCCTCCACGCTGCCCTCCAATGCTAAATTTGTGATCCCTTGATGCCTCAGAACATGTCCTACCAACCGGTCCCTCCTTCTTATCAAGTTGCGCCACAAACTCCTCTTCTCCCTTATTCTATTCAATACCTCCTCATTAGTTATGTGATCTACCCATCTGATCTTCAGCATTCTTCTGTAGCACCACATTTCGAAAGCTTCTATTCTCTTCTTGTCCAAACTATTTGTCGTCCATGTTTCACTTCCATACATGGCTACACTCCATAGAAATACTTTCAGAAACGACTTCCTGACAAATCTATACTCGATGTTAACAAATTTCTCTTATTCAGAAACGCTTTCCTGGCCATTGCCAGTCTACATTTTATATCCACTCTACTTCATAATACAACAATAATGGTTCTTTTGCATGTCTATTTGTACTCTTAACAAAGTCACTTAAAGTTTTTGGGTTTAGCCTATTACGGTATTTAGTTTTAATGTCTGTCATCATGGAGGAAGCCCATTTGACATCTGCATTTCCATGTGACAGGACTAGTATTATTTTTGCTAGTTTGGCAGCATTTGAGAACACATACTGTGCAGCGAAATATTTTATTTTACCTACTGCACTCCAGTGTTCGACGCTATTCTTTGATCACAATGTCTGTTTTTCTGTATCAGAAAATTACGCCTTTAGTTTGTTGAACTCTTTGACGGCCTCATGTTTATCGACCTTCCTTTCATACTTCTTGGCCGGCCGGGGTGGCCGAACGGTTCTAGGCGTTACAGTCTGGAACCGCGCGACCGCTAGGGTCGCAGGTTCGAATCCTGCCTCGGGCATGGATGTGTGTGATGTCCTTAGGTTAGTTAGGTTTAAGTAGTTCTAAGTTCTAGGGGACTGATGACCTCAGAAGTTAAGTCCCATAGTACTCAGAGCCATTTGAACCATACTTCTTGGTAAGTTATGCTATATCACATACTACCTCTGAATTGGGACTAAGAGCAATTTTTGGATTCACAATTGCCATGTTCTTACGTAAATCGATCTACATCTACATCTACATGATTACTCCGCAATTCACATTTAAGTGCTTGGCAGAGGGTTCATCGAACCACAATCGTACTACCTCTCTACCATTCCACTCCCGAACAGCGCGCGGGAAAAACGAACACCTAAACCTTTCTGTTCGAGCTCTGATTTCTCTTATTTTATTTTGATGATCATTCCTACCTATGTAGGTTGGGCTCAACAAAATATTTTCGCATTCGGAAGAGAAAGTTGGTGACTAAAATTTCGTAAATAGATCTCGCCGCGACGAAAAACGTCTTTGCTTTAATGACTTCCATCCCAACTCGCGTATCATATCTGCCACACTCTCTCCCCTATTACGTGATAATACAAAACGAGCTGCCCTTTTTTGCACCCTTTCGATGTCCTCCGTCAATCCCACCTGGTAAGGATCCCACACCACGCAGCAATATTCTAACAGAGGACGAACGAGTGTAGTGTAAGCTGTCATCTTCTAAGTGTCCTGCCAATGAAACGCAACCTTTGGCTCGCCTTCCCCACAATATTATCTTTGTGGTCTTTCCAGCTGAAGTTGTTCGTAATTTTAACACCCAGGTACTCAGTTGAATAGACAGCCTTGAGAATTGTACTATTTATCGAGTAATCGAATTCCAACGGATTTCTTATGGAACTCATGTGGATCACCTCACACTTTTCGTTATTTAGCGTCAACTTCCACCTGCCACACCATACAGCAATGTTTACTAGAAATCTCTTGTGGGCACCACGCACACGTTTTTGGTAAAATTTCATACAAATTAGCCTGAATTGCTCTTTGTCCCTCTCACTACACTCCTTCAGCATCTTTATAGTTTGTCCTCCCACATCACGTACCTTCTTCAGTACCGAGCAACACTTTAGGATCATATACATTTAAATTCTCTAACTTTCCATTCTCGCTGAGGAAGGAAGGTTTGATAAAATTGACTAAAAATTCTGATAAATCTTCTAGTTTCTGTATATAGGTCTTGTACAGAGATTTTCCATGACTGAAACATTGCATTGAACTATTATATAACAGGAGTACTTGGTTCAAAAAATGAAGATGAGCCTTTATGTAGGGGTTTTGAAGTTCAGAAAAGATCATATTCCTTACAGGATTCTTATCCTCGAATGATGCATCAATAAACAGCTCAACAAGAACGTTCCATTGTTGCAGTACATGATTAACACAATTCGTAAGTGCTGACAATTTTGATTTATTGGGGTTTAATATTTTTAACTGAGAAGAACGTATGAACTTCTGAAATTTCTTTAATATTCTCTGACGCTTTGGAGAGCGAGATAAATAGCTGCAAATATTCTATATCAGAGCTTCGACATAGCTAGGGATTTGTGTAAAGCAATTACGGCAGCTAAATGAGCTGAATGACAGAAATAACCGTTGACAGTTATCTCGGAGTTTTCACTTAAGATATAGGTGTCGAAGCGATTCATTCTTACCTAACATAACATGGGCATCATCAGTGCAAAACACAACAACATTATCAACAGATAACTCAAACCTCTTTATACTATTTTAGAAAAGAAAAACCTTCGCCTCCACCTATGGCAATTAGATCAAAAATTTGTTTTGACTTAAGAATTGTCTACATATCTCACTAACATACACATTAACCTGATATTGCTGATATCCTAATTACATCTATAAGGATGGAAAATATGTTGTTTCTTTGATCATTACTTAACTCATCCTTAATATATGCGGAAAGTGCATTCTTAACTATGCTTGTGCATTTTGTACAACTGTGGCTTAGTGTTTCTCCAATTGTTGAATCCAATCTTATATTAGCTATTGTAGCATCCTTTTGCTCTTTCTCAGGTTTAAATATCCAAAAACAAAGGTATTAACATACGGTGACAGTGACCTCCTGCTATATTGACATAAATGAGATTAATGTGTTCTATTTTCCTATGAAAATTGTTATATTTTAATTCGTTACTCTAGCTTTAAAGTTCAGATTCATAAAATATAATTGTAATAATAACAGCACAGCAGTAATAATACCCATTTTCATTGTCTAACTCATATGATTAAAAAAAAAACTTGTGTGAGGAATACTTCTGTTGTTGTACATAGCTTTCCCATGCCTCTGGCTTCCAGTGTGATTCACAAAGTCATTTCGTTTTGTTCATAGCACTAAACTGGAAGATTTGCATTCGCTTTAGTGTTATCGCTATAAACTGTTCCTAACTACTTTTTAAAAAGTCTTCATTTAACCATTTTCCAGAGAATAATTGTTTTCCCAGTTTTTTGCTCATCTCGCACAACCTCACTCCTATATTTCATTTTCTTCTTTGGTTCTCAACAACGAGCTTCAGTACTCATTTCATAGTCTTACACCTTTAAGCACTGGCAGCTCGTGAGCATTCACAAATTTTTATACTCAGAAAAATTTGAGAGTGTGAAATTAATAGCATCTGTTGTCTAACAGTTACGCTCATCAACAAGTTTATATAACTACAGCCACTGCCAACAATAATAACAGCAGTAATAATGATAATATCATAAGAATAATAAGATGCATAACTTATCTGACAAATCAAAGAATTGTTTTTATGGAATTTTGTTGTTTTGTACATAATTAAGTGCTGTTTAGGGAGAGCCGGCCGAAGTGGCCGAGCGGTTCTAGGCGCTACAGTCTGTAACCGCGTGACTACTACGGTCACAGGTTCGAATCCTGCCTCGGGCTTGGATGAGTGTGATGTCCTTATGTTAGTTAGGTTTAAGTAGTTCTAAGTTCTAGGGGACTGATGACCTCAGAAGTTAAGTTCCATAGTGCTCAGAGCCATTTGAACCATTTTTTTGCAGTTTAGGGTAACAACAAAATAATGTGTTAGCTTTCGCAATACTTCATTTCGCATTTTTGTGTAAGTGTGTGTTTTCTGCTTTTACATTTTTTTGGACAAATGTACAAGATACCTAACAGATATATTAGTTCACGAATTTACTTCCGGGCTGAAAATCAGATAATCTTACGCTGCACCCTCACAACAATTTGTGCTAACCTTGTCAAATGTTCGCTTGTAGACACGCTTATTTGATTTCGTCACTCTCTCAATCAAAGGATCTGTTCTCCGAGGCCCTAGTTCCTTTTTGGCTAACTTTTCCTGGTAATTTACTTTTCTGTTCCCACAGTGAGATTTTCACTATGCAGCGCAGTGTGTGCTGATATGAAACTTGCTGCCAGATTAAATCTGTGTACCGGAATGGGACTCAAACTCGGGACCTTAGCCTTTTGCGGGCAAGTGCTCTACTGACTGAGCTACCCAAGCACGACTCACGACCCATCTTCACAGCTTTACTTTTCTATTAGCATTTAAAATAGGTTTACACTGCACATGAAAGCAGATTTTCGCTCAGGATACAACAAACAGTAAACACGAAGTTCCGTTTGTGAAAATGATTAAACTGAAGTAGTAATGTCTACCAACATGGTCACTTGACTAAACGAGGCGCTGAGATCCATAAGGGCCTAAAGCAGACCGTCGTCGATCCCAGATTTAAGTGAGTATCAGAGAAACCATGATACAGCTTCTCGTGAATTTCCATATACAGGGTGTTACAAAAAGGTACGGCCAAACTTTCAGGAAACGTTCCTCACACTCAAATAAATAAACGATGTTATGTGGACATGTGTCCAGAAACGCTTAATTTCCATGTTAGAGCTCATTTTAGTTTCCTTCTTCCACCTGCGCTCAATGGAGCATGTTATCATGATTTCATACGGGATACTCTACCTGTGCTGCTAGAACATGTGCCTTTACAAGTACGACACAACATGTGGTTCATGCACGATGGAGCTCCTGCACATTTCAGTCGAAGTGTCCGTACGCTTTCAACAACAGATTCGGTGACTGATGGATTGGTAGAGGCGGACCAATTCCATGGCCTCCACGCTCTCCTGACCTCAACCCTCTTGACTTTCATTTATGGGGGCATTTGAAAGCTCTTGTCTACGCAACCCCGGTACCAAATGTAGAGACTCTTCGTGCTCGTACTGTGGACGGCTGTGATACAATACGCCATTCTCCAGGGCTGCATCAGCGCATCAGGGATTCCATGCGACGGAGGGTGGATGCATGTATCCTCGCTAACGGAGGACATTTTGAACATTTCGTGTAACAAAGTGTTTGAAGTCACGCTGGTACGTTCTGTTGCTGTGTGTTTCCATTCCATGATTAATGTGATTTGAAGAGAAGTAATAAAATGAGCTCTAATATGGAAAGTAAGCGTTTCCGGACACATGACCACATAACATATTTTCTTTCTTTGTGTGTGAGGAATGTTTCCTGAAAGTTTGGCCGTACCTTTTTGTAACACCCTGTATACAGTGAGGGTCTAGAGCACAGTTAAAACTGACTGACCATAAGATCAACAGATTTCAGAAGCATGAATAAATGCTACAATCTCACAAACGACGGTGATATGCTTTAGGCCCTTAGGATTCTCACAAGAAAACTCCTCATCTCACCCCCTTCAGATTTAGCGGTAAAAGGGCCCAGTGGACAGCCCGTAAAAAACTGAACACAGTCCAAGCATGACAACACGAAGAAGTTGTACTAAACTGTGAAGAAAAAATAATAAAAACAGTGAACGGTCCAAGGTCAAGGAGTAACACATTGCGCACAGATGAAGACCCTAGGCATCGTGGTTAAGCAGTGACGGAGTTAGGCTACAAAGCAGATGAGCCCATGTTCAAAGCTCTATCGTGCCAATTGTTTTCTCACAAAATTATGAACTGTCGGTCGGGTCAATGACGTTCCAGTTCGTTGCATTCAGATTTATGTCTGCGTCGTGGTGTAACGTCTGTTTGCAACAGAGAGGTGCAAGTAAGAAACCTGTAACGAAAGTTGATTCTGCATAACGACTCTATTAGCAGCCGAAAGGAAGTGGCTTTCAAATGGGAACCACAAACGTTTGCTAACAAGGCGACAAGTCAACCCAATCCTCCACCGGAAAACACATCTGGTGTGTCACACAAAACATTAGTGACAGTACGTGTCTCCTATGGTAGGAATCTCTTATCGACGCACCTAATTTGTATGCCTGTTTAGTGGGTGAGATATGCCACTTCGCCTGATTTAAGTGTTTGTATGAATGTGATCACTCCCAAAAAAATGATGAAAATGCACTATGTGATCAAAAGCATCTGGACACCTGGCTGAAAATGACTTACAAGTTCGTGGCGCCCTCCATCGGTAACACTGGAATTCAGTATGGTGTTGGCCCACCCTTAGCTTTGATGACAGCTACCACTCTGTAGGCATACGTTCAATCAGGTGCTGGAAGGTTTTTTAGGGAATGGCAGCCCATTCTTCATTGATTGCTGCACTGAGGGGAGGTATCGATGTCGGTCGGTGAGGCCTGGCACGAAGTCGGCGTTACAAAATATCCCAAAGGTGTTCTGTAGGATTCAAGTTAGGACTCTGTGCAGGCTAGTTCATTACAGGGATGTTATTGCCGTGTATCCACTGCCCCACAGGCTGTGCATTATGAACAGGTGCTCGATCGTGTTGAAAGATGCAATCGCCATCCCCGAATTGCTCTTCAACAAGAAGGTGCTTAAAACATCAATGTAGGCCTGTGCTGTGATAGTGCCACGCGAAACAACAAGGGGTGCAAGCCCCCTTCATCAAAAATACCACCAAACCATAAAACCACCGCCTCCGAATTTTACTGTTGGCACTACACACACTGGCAGATGACGTTCATCGGGCATTTGCCATACCCACACCCTGCGATCGGATCGCCAAATTGTGTACCAAGATTCGTCATTCGACACAACCTTTTTCCACTATTGAATCGTCCAGTATTTACGCTCCTTCCACCAAGCCAGGAGTCGTTTGGCATTTACCGATGTGATGTGTGGCTTATGAGCAGCCTCTCGACCACGAAATCCAAGTTTTATCAACTCCCTCCTAACTGTCATAGTACTTGCAGTGGATCCTGATGCAGTCTGCAATTCCTGTGTTATGGTCTGGGCAGATATCTGACTATTACACATTACGACCATCTTTAACTGTCGGCGGTCTCTGTCAGTCAACAACGAGGTCGGCCTGTATGATTTTGTGCTGAACGTGTCCACTCACGTTTCCACTGTACTATCACATCAGAAACAGTGGATCTAGGGATGTTTAGGAGTGTGGAAATCTTGTGTACAGATGTATGATACAAGTGACACCCAATCACCTGAACACGTTCGAAATTCGTTAGTTCCACGGAGCGCCCTATTCTGCTCTCTCACGATGTCTAATGACGACTGAGGTCGCTGGCAGTAGGTGGCAGCACAATGCACCTAATATGAAAAGCGTATGTTTTTGGGGGTGTCCGGATACTTTTGATCACATAGTGTAGGCCTATTGTTGTGTTCACAGAAGAGCCAACACCGTGTTACTAGAGGAGACCGAAATGCACGCGTTTTAGCTCACGCAGGCTGGCGTGAGGAGGGAAGAACTATACTAACGTGAGGTCTGGAACATGACATGGAATTAGAATTCAGAAAGCGGACGTAATTAGTTTGATACTTAACTTTAATCAATTAATGATGAACGTCGCTGTTTTGACTTGGCAAGACAGCCAAGCCACTGTGAGGTAAGCCGAAAGGCACGCGTTTAAGCTCACGCAGGCTGGCGTGAGGTCTGGAACAGTTAGAGGAATAGAGACTAGCAAAAAAGGTACGTAGCTTCTGGAATACTTAACTTTAATCCATAATTGGTGAACATCGGTCTGACGGTACATGCATCACAAGATAAATAGCAAATGATAATGGCGCCTTGCTAGGTCGTAGCAAATGACGTAGCTGAAGGCTATGCTAACTATCGTCTCGGCAAATGAGAGCGTAATTTGTCAGTGAACCATCGCTAGCAAAGTCGACTGTACAACTGGGCGGGTGCTAGGAAGTCTCTCTAGACCTGCCGTGTGGCGGCGCTCGGTCTGCAATCACTGATAGTGGCGACACGCGGGTCCGACGTATACTAACGGACCGCGGCCGATTTAAAGGCTACCACCTAGCAAGTGTGGTGTCTGGCGGTGACACCACACCTATAAAAGTTTGTCACATAAACTGTAACAAATGCTCTATCAAAACATATGTTTTTAACGTTTTTGCAGTTGCGTTCCGTTTTGGAAGTTTTGGCTCTTGGATTCCTTTGTTGTAACATTGTTCACATCTATTTATTTGTTGTTTTCATTTCTATGAGATGTCTATGTGACATCTCGCCTGCTTTCACTACTCATCAGATTTACTTGCGAAGTAATGTATTCTTACCACATGACTCATATCTTATACCCAATATATAGTATGATAATTGCCAAGACTACAGAAAGAGAACAAACATTTCAATGAACAGACAAACATTTGATAATTTTGTGAAAAAATAAATAAAAAATTGGCATAAGGGAGTTTTGAACACTGTTCATCTGCATTGCAGTCCAACACTGACCACTTGATCATGACGCTGTGGTTTATCCGCAAGTATGCTCGATGTTGTACTTGTTAAGCTTCGACCATTCGCTGTTTCTATTTTGCTTTTTTTTTCACTGTTCAGTACACCTTCCTCCTGTTTTAATACTTGATGTGTGTTCAGTTTTTGACGAGCTGTCCAGTGGACCTTCTTACCACTAAACCTGATGGAGTTGCGACGGGGACTTTGTCTTGTCTTGTCATAACTTAATATACTATAACTCATTTAGAGGCCCAGAAAATAGGTTTATCGTCAGTACAATTTTAATATATACTCTCGTTCAATCTAATTTTACTACAGTACTCAGTGAGTGAATCAGCATATATGAAGAGTGGGCTATCACATAGCAGGATTTATGCCGAGCGAACTTGGATAAAAGTCTGCTGCAGTGTGCTGCCACCTGGTGGCACTGACGTAAACTTCTAGTTGAGTGGCAAGGGCTAGCTGTGCACATCGTGAACGGTGCACATAGTTTATCAAATCCATAAGTATTTGGCCCGTAAGGCAGTTGCATCACACGAGTTGTGCATCTGCAAAAGGACCTTAAAACGTGCTCAACTGAAGGTGTGCTCGTGGCCCCGATGCCAAGTTTCATGGAGTCTAGACGATCAGTAGCGCAGTACATTTAAGTGCCGCATCCTACATACAGAAGGCGTCGAAAGTTTAGTTGTTCACGTGCTCTTGTGCCCTTACGTAACAGTCGCTGCTGCCTTTAAAGTTGCTATATCCAAATCAGACACATCTGATTCACAAGACTTCTTGTAATGTATTGATTTACGAAAGTACTTTAATCGTCTCATGTGTCAACTGGTGCCTTAATTTATAGTTCCCATTATTATTATCAATTTCCAACTGTCGGCAGCATCCTTAGTGTATGCTATGTCATAAATGTTATCGTCTCAGATGTAATCAGGTCACATGCAAACCAATATCCGAAAGAATATGAAAGTATGCAGGTTTAACTTTAGGCAACATGTAAAGACATACTAAATCTCTATTAGTCTAAGTAACTAACGGTTTACAATTAAATTAATACTGAATTAAATGTTTTTGTACTTTGAGATGGAAATTTACGGTGGTTTTACTATATTCAGCCGAAGGAAATTAAATTACGCTACGTTTATATCAATTTTTGAATACAACCGCTATGCCACAAAAATTCAAAAAAACTCCGCTACCAGTAGCGGAATTCCGCTACGACTTTCAACACTGGTGGAGCTGCAGTTGCATCCCATGCTCTAGACACAAGTTGTGTTAATAAGGGGACGTGCAATCCACGTGGTTTTTTACTGCATTAGTGATAAATAAATTTACCAAAGATGTTATTTTTGAGATATCGATTCTGTCATATTCTTCGGAAATGATACATCCCTATCACTGTCTTTGCTAGTTTTGTGTGTAAGCACGGAGGAGTTGTCTAGTTTAAATAATATATCATAATAAAACACCTCCTTACTTCCTATTTAATAACTGATTATAGAAAATAGTATCTGGAAACATTTTAGAGAGGCTTGACACTGTATTTCCGATAGGAAAATATTAACAGCAGTTTGTTTTGAGCTTAAACTCGACAAGGCTCAATCATTTATAATAAAAATCAACAACTGCCAATCACTACCACCGATTATATTTTTCTAGTGATATATTATCTTCCTCTCCTGTAAACTGGGGGATGAAACACTACCGTACTGAAAAATATTCGGTGATGACGGCATGCTCTGTAAGATTTCCTCGCACTGAAATGACAGCACCTTCTACGTAGTTTAGACATTGAGATAGCACTGTAGCACTTAACGAGCATCATAGGACAATTTAGATTTACTTGGGGAACAGGGGCGCGTTGTGACCTACATCAAGAGTAGGCCTTAAAATGGAACTACACTACGCAACAAAATTAAAGGATCACATTTTCGAAACCCCATAATTATCTCCCTTTCCGACGCACACGTTTGAAATTTGGCTCAAAGTTGCCAAAACCTTCCTCTGTAATCGTTCAAAATCGTAGTGTCATGCGACGTCACCCTCGGGCCCAACGATGCTTCAAACAGAAAGGTGTCGACACATACGAAAAGAAGTTCATGCAAGTCTTAATGTGGGTCACTGATGTCACCTTGGCACGAAATTTCACCACAATTATGCTCAATGCCATAGCGGACATGTCACATGACGAGAAGATCGTCACAGCCGGCCGAAGTGGCCGTGCGGTTAAAGGCGCTGCAGTCTGGCACCGCAAGACCGCTACGGTCGCAGGTTCGAATCCTGCCTCGGGCATGGATGTTTGTGATGTCCTTAGGTTAGTTAGGTTTAAGTAGTTCTAAGTTCTAGGGGACTAATGACCTCAGAAGTTGAGTCCCATAGTGCTCAGAGCCAAGATTGTCACACCCCTTCTTTTGCCTCCTTGCCTCCCCCGCGATGGAAGTCAGAACCGCGAAATCCAGCATCGGAATCACGTGGTTTCCTTCTGGGTGAGCGAGTGAAACGTTTCACACACACCGCCACTCAGAATCTACACGGAAAGGCATCGGGCGGGGGAAGGGGGGAGGGGGGAGGGGTGGCATAGAGGAACGTTGCAGGGTGCCACACGTTTGCACCATTAAGGGGGGATATAATGGATTTTGGCCCCAAAAAAAACGATTTTTTATAAATATTTTCTTGATCTACACAGTTTCATCTATGTTGTGCGTGGATTTCATCATGATAGCACCTTTAGAAATGCATTTAAATTGTTAAACTGATTAACTCTGCACTGGCGGCCACTCCCACCTTTTCCGACGTTTGGGAAACTTATAACACTCCTTTCTGCTACTGCTATACCATAACCCCAAAGTAGGAGGCAGTTTGCAAAACAGAATTATTTAGTTATAGCAATTATGGTATAAAGCAGCAGAGCAGTGTTACCCTCTGAGAGGAATTTTGTTGTGTTGACCGTGTTATTCCTAATGGGGGTGGCTTATCGGAAGTGAAAGTCAGAATTACGTAAATAATTAAATGGTGACAAACAAAATATTGCCTATCTGCACTGTTTAATTGATAAAGAAAAAAACGGTCGCCAGCCTAACTAGGCAAGAGAAAGATTAACATTCTCGTTCAAGAAAATAGTTATTAGTAACTTTAATGGATGAACACAACCTATACTTTGCCACACGCGAGTGCAATTAACTCTGACACATACATATGTTTACGGTAAGGTTGAAACTAACAGTTAGAGCAGCAGAGACTATTTGCAAAATTATAAGAGATACCGAAACACACTATTACTTTCAGGGCTTAAAGAAAATATGTTTTTTATAATTAGTGGTCTTTCACAATAGACAAACTGTGGATCCTTTTAGACTATTAATATGCACTTCTAATACACAAGAGAGAAACACTTAGCAAACATGAACATATAATTTCCTACTATGCAATTTTCCACTTTTACTACCGTGAGACATAAAATTAACATTTATGTCAGATACTGACTCACTTTCTGCGATTTACAACAGGCAGTAATGTGATCATTTACTAAGCAAAACTTTATAGGCCTCAGTCTTAAGAACTTTTAATTTGAAGTTGGCAACAACACATTAATAAGCAGTTTTACTAGGAAAATTATTTTCAGCAAACATCATTAACTTTAACTCACTTTCTTTACTATGTTCAAGAGGCATTAAATAGAAAACTGGGTTTTAACTTACTTTCAGTAAGGACACTCGGTAATCACTTTAGTTCAAACGGAAAGGAACCTGAGAGGTGTTATGATGAGGAGAAAAATCAAGGTTGGTACATAAATTCAGATATAAATTACCTTATATTTCAGCACATTAGCACATCCATTAAGCTGATCCTTCACTGTACATCATTATAGTATTGCGTTGCAATGATTGCGCAATGCGGTGGCAACTGCATGTTGATAGGTGGAATTGCAGACTGAATTGCTGGACTCTGTCATTTCTTGGTGGCGACGACAGATACAAATTCCAGAATAGTTCCAGCTATTTATCCATCCATCCGAGGCCTTAGAAAGTAACAGGAAAAATCCTCTCTCAGAACTAGCACCATATGCACTTTTTTACATGGCAGTGCACGGACTCGTAGCCCGTCTCCGACTCGTAGATCGCCTCCGACTGACTCTCAGTTCCACCTTTCCTACCTAGGCCAACCACAATTTGCGTGCGCTACACAGTTCCTTTCCCGAGGGGAACCACACTACCTCTTATACACAAAATTACTAAGATTCCTAAGTGAGGATCAGCAGTTTACATAACAGCAAACAAACGCATTGAACAACACAGAACATTTGCACATATTAACATGTCTACAAAAAATTATTCACACAAAATTGCAATTATATACATTAAGTTTTGTTCCCTCCAAATGGGACAAAGAGTTTAAATGAAAGATATGCTACATCGCATAGAATCAGACCATGACACCAAGTTTTAACAAAGAAAGGAGTATACAGTTTTGTATTACCTATTCAATCAAACACATTTACAGAAGCACAGCAATGTAACATTAAAAGAAACAAAAGCAAAATAAATCCATAGAGTATTAGAGCTATGGTGTTACAAACTGCTTGCTTCAGCGGAATTTTTGTCAGTGTGAAAGCTATTTTCTTTCTATATCTTTGGCTGACATCTATACCTCTAGCTGAAAACATTCTTGCATGTGGTTTATTTATATTTTGACAATACTAACACACATTAGTAGGTGAAAGGTGGAAGTCAAGGTTTATGCATAATGGGTGGTGGAAAAACTGTGTTTAGGAAACGGTATTTTCATGGAAATAGGTTTGACAACAAAAAAGAGGAAGTAGATCGAAGTTTTCAGACTTAATGATTTAGAGCTTCTTTGCCAGGCTATAATGTTTTCATGTTCATGTGTTACCTGTAAAAATACGCAATGCATGATTGTTGTTGAAGAAAGAAGAGTGTGAATAGCTTGTGATTTTAAATTAATTTGTAATTCGTATGGCTATGAATTTTCATTTTCCTCCTCCAAAAAAAAATGACACTGGTACCTATGAAAGCGATTTTAGGTTAGCATATGCTCTGAGATGCCTTGGACAGGGCAGGGAAGGAGGTAATTTATTGTGTGGTCTCCTAAAATACTGGCTGTTGTGATTGGCTGGAGAGGACGAGGCTGGCAAAAGGGGGCATGGCTTCATCACAAATGTAGGCAAAGTGTGCCACAATCACCATTACCAATACCAATGTATTTCATGATTAAATAAATGTCTTCTCTTGGACTGTTTGCCTCAAACTGCATAAATAAATAAGCAGTCCACACAGTTAGCACAACTATCCATTCTCTAGTATTGTAGTTGGAGATATATGTTGTCCATATCCTGTGTAATTTAATTGCAGTGTCGCATGGTAAGACAGTAACAATTCATTCTGCTAAATGAAGTTGCACATTGATCACCACTAATCTCCTTTCTTGAATGAGATTTCCACTCTGCAGCGGAGTGTGCGCTGATACAAAACTTCCTGGAAGATTAAAACTGTGCGCTGGACCGAGACTCGAACTCGGGACCTTGCCTTTCGCCGGCAAGTGCTCTACCAACTGAGCTACCCAAACACAACTCATGCTCCGTCCTCACAGCTTTACTTCTACCAGTACCTCGTCTCCTACTTTCCAAACTTTTAATCTCCTTTCTTGTTTGCTTACTGAGTATATGGAACGATGGGCCAAAACATCATGACCACCTTATTATTGTCCAACTTTGTAATGTCATACACAAACCATTCTCCGTATCATGGATTCAGGAAATCCTTGGTAGGTTTCTGGACATATGTGGAATCAGATGTATATGCACAGGTCAACCAACTCCAGTCAACTCCAGTAAATTATGAGCTAGAATGTTTATGCAGTCCACAGCTGTCATGGTGCCTTCTACTAATACCACACGTCCTGTGGAAGCCCAGATAAATGACCCCTATAGCAAAATACTAGAATAAATCTTCATATGTCTCTACTCCATTTATATACATTCCTTATCACATCACGTGCCTGTGACACCATCAGGAGGCTTTCAATCTTGTGGTGGGCAGTGGTCATGTTTTGGCTCATTAGTGTATTCATGTTTCATGCATAACACATTATCGACACTGGTATTTATTTCCTTTTCTGGACGAGATTTTTTAACTACAATCACAAATACATTGCACTGAGTTACAGATCACACCCTGGAAAAAGTGAAAGTAAAAAAAAAAACATTTTTTGTTTTTGTCACTTAAAAATGTGTGTGAAGTGCCCTGTGTCGATGAAAAATGTCACATCTCCATCTCGCAATCAGTCCACTTCAATGCAGTTGTTTCAGTTTTGTTGTAGGCTACTTCACGATTCACCACATCAAGAACAGTGTCACTTCAGTGCTGCTACTGGCATATGTGCATTCATCATTCAAGATCAGAGGCGCATTCCGAGTTGTGAAACATTTCATGTATAAAGTAATTTTAATATAATTCAGTATTACAATGTCTGTGTTTATACAGTGTCTGTATCTTATATTACAATGACTGAAGGATGACAGTGTTTTGACGAATACAGCTGTTGTAAATATTACGAAATTTCATATTGAATCCATGTTCTATGCAAAAATGATTCATACATTATATAAGCCCATTTATGATTCTTTGTTTTCGTAAATTATGTTCCTTAGATTGTGTTGTGTACATAGTTCTGCGTAGTCAGCGTGTACACAACTTTCCCACTAGAGCGCGCCCCGCGAAGCATAACAGTGCAGGCGCAGCGCTCTTCCATCTCCACACTACGAGATGGCACTGTCTTAGAGACGGACCAAGTTCTGCTTCCGCCGATACGCGTATTAATATGTAACGCAGCCAATGAGATTGCTGCTAACGTAGAACCTTTTTTTCCTCGCGGATCACACTCGTGCAGTGATACCTGAATGCGCGAGGTATTATAACGAGTGTTCAGACCTTCGATTAGTCAGTCTGCATTTATCTGCACCTGTCTATACCAGTCTGCATCAGTCTATAGTCAAGTTTCAGTTTGCGCCTAATAAGATTATCATATTCCTGTACATAGCCATGACGAGAAATGTATAGACACTTTGTCAAGTATCAGAGATATGTGAGAATAAGATTAATGAACCAAGACCAAAGGAACTTCAGATTGTCAATTGTAAACAGCATCCAGAATCAAGTTACGTAAAGTCTATGATTTTTATTATTTTAATAAATATGTGTGAAAATTAATCAAGTTCTGTTTAAAGTTGGTCACCGTCAATCTGCTACTTTAACCGTGCAAGTGGCATTTCTATCATCTGACCTAACAGCAGAAGGTAAACACGCCACGATAAGACCACGAGACATATTGCTGACACTCGCCTACTTCGTTAGGGCGACAAGTCAAATAATCTGATGGTGTATGTACTGAAGGTCTTACAGTACGCACACCACAAATTGTATTTTTGAAATACAACAATTTCAACTTGTTTTTAATTTTTTATTTTCACTTAAGTACTAATTTTGCTTGATGGGGGTTTGAATGTCATCATATTACAGAAGGGTGGGAGGGGGGGGGGTAATTACGGGTGGAAAAGTAGCAAAAATATTACATGAAGGGTCATAACAAAAAAAAAAGTTTTTTGAAAGTCAAAAAAGTGACAACTCACAAAATTAATTACAATTACCTAATAACACATCACATTCAATGACAACAGAACTACATGACCATATTGATGTTGCATAGACCACAGTAGAATATACTCGCAAAATTCCCTAATTGCAATTTAAAAGATGCTTAAATAACATTTCAATTTATGTTTTATACAGGGTGTTACAAAAAGGTACGGCCAAACTTTCCGGAAATATTCCTCACACACAAATAAAGAAAATGTGTTATGTGGACATATGTCCGGAAATGCTTAATTTCCATGTTAGAGCTCATTTTAGTTTCGTCAGTATGTACTGTACTTCCTCGATTCACCGCCATGATTTCATACGGGATACTCTACCTGTGCTGCTAGAACATGTGCCTTTACAAGTACGACACAACATGTGGTTCATGCACGATGGAGCTCCTGCACATTTCAGTCGAAGTGTTCGTACGCTTCTCAACAACAGATTCGGTGACTGATGGATCGGTAGAGGCGGACCAATTCCATGGCCTCCACGCTCTCCTGACCTCAACCCTCTTGACTTTCATTTATGGGGGCATTTGAAAGCTCTTGTCTACGCAACCCCGGTACCAAATGTAGAGACTCTTCGTGCTCGAATTGTGGACGGCTGTGATACAATACGCCATTCTCCAGGGCTGCATCAGGGATTCCATGCGTCTGAGGGTGGATGCATGTATCCTCGCTAACAGAGGACATTTTGAACATTTCGTGTAACAAAGTGTTTGAAGTCACGCTGGTTCGTTCTGTTGCTGTGTGTTTCCATTCCATGATTAATGTGATTTGAAGAGAAGTAATAAAATGAGCTCTAACATGGAAAGTAAGCGTTTCCGGACACATGACCACATAACATATTTTCTTTCTTTGTGTGTGAGGAATGTTTCCTGAAAGTTTGGCCGTACCTTTTGTAACACCCTGTAGAATTCTTGAAGTCTATTTTTGTCAAGTATTGCATTTTTGAGTTGGGTCACTTAGCTATGAGTTCAGTAATTACTCCCCTTTTTTCAATTTTTAGAACATAGCGAAAGTGAAAATGAGAGATTTTGTATGAGAGTCCTGAAATGTGGTAACTAGCAACATACCTTCTGCGATTCCTGGGAAAGTGCACTGAATGAATTTCATGCAATATACATTTTTGTGTTGGCAGTATGTGGCAGACATAGCAGAAACCTTTTTTTTTATCAAGTTGAGCCTCTATGGTCTGCGTGGTAACAACCAACTTCACTCTAGTGTTCAGGTCTTGTTCTTGTTCCAGCTTTGACTTCCTGCCAGTATCTTCTGAGCCCACCAAGAAGTGCCTGTTTATGCTCTCCGTCTTTTGGATGTTGATGCCATTTTAAAACCTTGATAGTTGTTCACCAATCTTCTAAATTTGTTCTCGTCAGGAATTTCTCTCTGAGATACCAATCTGCCTAAGATCTTTTTCACGTTCTTCAAACCATCTTGGCCTTGTTTTCTTAGATTGGATGAAACTCCATACTCTTTGTTGATCAATCACTGTCCATCCTAATGAGATGACCGTAAAATAACAATCGTCTCTTCTTTGTAATTAGTTGTTACTGTCTTAATAATATAATGCATACTTGATTGGAATTACATGGTAACGAAAGATCACTTGTGAGTAAACCAAGTAGCAGCATCCATTCACTGCTGAAATATAGAGCAACTTCACATTGTATTCAAAAGAGATTGCTTGTAAGACATTTTTATGTCTACATCTATACTCTGAGAGCCAGAGTATTATGTGAGACAAAAGGTACAAGGTCCACAAGCATCTTTCTCTCCCCTTCATGTCCCACTCTTGAATGGTAAATAGCAAGGAAGACTTTTTTTTTTTTTTTTTTTTACATGCTTGAGTTTCTTTAATTTTACTCACAAGATCATTACATATGATGTATGTGAGAATGAATAGTATGTTATTCACTTGTATTGAACAATGAGTACTAAAAATTTTGGAATTCTGGCTTTCTGTGATGCATAACACTCCTGTCAGTCTCTCCCACTGGGGTTTCTTGGCCATTTTTTTGTGATATTCTTGACATGATTAAACAAACCCAAGACCAACCGTGAAGCACCTTTCAACTGATATATTAATGGTGCTGTATAGTATATTCATATGGTGATACAGGTTATACTTACAATCACTGATCAAGGTGCTGGCATCAGAGAAGACTATTGGAAGATGGTGATACATGAGGCAGAGCCCCTACCTAAATAAGACTGGGAAGCTAAGGTTGGTTACATTGATTACTACAGCAAAGTAGGTTGGTTTTACGCCACACATCATGAAGGTGTTTTTGTTAATAGTAAAAGAACTGTGTCTCTTTTAAGATAATCCAAAAACTGAGTACCTTCACTTTAAAAATTTACATTATAAAATGGTTTACAATCTCCTCTGACACGTTAAAAATGTTCACTATATTAGAGTTTGCAAGAGAAGATTCCTGAAAGCTGAAGTGGAATTGGCATGGGTGCTTCATGTGTCTACCTCAACCAGTCAGGAAAGCTGTTTTGTCTATGTTTCTTTGGCAATGCCTCTATAGATGACTATTGTTTTTGCCTTCAACAGTCTGCACTTCACAGTTGAATATTAACAGCAGTGCTGCCAATTAGAAAAACTAAAGATAGAGAAAACTGGAATCATTATAGACGGCACTGGAAACATTTAAACAAAGTTATACAGGAATCAAAATCTTTTTTTTTTTAAAAAAAAGGAAGAGAATAGACAATTCTAATAAAACAGTGAAAACATTTGGAACATAGTAAAATGTTAGTCAAAGGCAAAAATAAACGACATAGATGACCAAAAACTCGGACAAGAGGAAATTTAACAGAAAATCCAAGTAGTATAGCTGCATTTTCTTTACAAACATTGCCTATCTGTTACTCATCAAATTAGTTGTAAGTCCTCTGTTGATGAAGCCTTGACTTTATGGCAAGCTGCATACCCAAACATAATCCCCTAGAATGTTCCTTGATCATGTCGCTGTAGAAAGCTGAACAGTTATCTGGTCACTAAAAAGTAAGAATACTGCAGTGATGGATAATGTCCCTAATAATCTTTTAAAAGTGGGATTTTGAGTCAAACACAGTTCATCAAGGCATTGTTCCAGAAAGATTCAGTTATGTCATTGTCAAACCAGTATTTATAAGAAGGGTGATGAAACTGTGCTCACCCCTCAAGGTCACGGCCACTGCCTGCCGCCAGCAGGCTTTGTTACCATGTAGGTACCGTTAGCGGTGCGGTAGGTCAGAGCAGCTGAAAGTTCAGTGTTACCGTGCCATATCGGCGTTCACGCTTGATCTCAGTGTGTTACTGTCTTTAGAAAGGTGCTTTGACGTGTGTTCGGTGGTGAACAACAATGCAGGAGCAACGGCCTACTTGTAGTACTCCTCCGGTCGGTGTGTGAAAAGGGCCGAAAGACATTCGTACACAATCTAAAATTATCATATCGAATATGTTGTTGTTGTGGTCTTCAGTCCTGAGACTGATTTGATGCAGCTCTCCATGCTACTCTATCCTGTGCAAGCTTCTTCATCTCCCAGTACCTACTGCAACCTACATCCTTCTGAATCTGCTTATGTATTCATCTCTTGGTCTCCCTCTACGATTTTTACCCTCCACGCTGCCCTCCAATGCTAAATTGGTGATCCCTTGGCGCCTCAGAACACGTCCTACCAACTGATCCCTACTTCTAGTCAAGTTGTGCCACAAACTTCTCTCCTCCCCAATCCTGTTCAATACCTCCACATTAGTTATATGATCTACCCATCTAATCTTCAGCATTCTTCTGTAGCACCACATTTCGAAAGCATCTATTCTCTTCTTCTCTAAACTATTTATCGTCCATGTTTCACTTCCATTCATGGCTGCACTCCATACAAATACTTTCAGAAACGACTTCCTGACACTTAAATCTATATTCGATGTTAACAAATTTCTCTTCTTCAGAAACGCTTTTCTTGCCATTGCCAGTCTACATTTTATATCCTCTCTACTTCGAACACCATCAGTTATTTTGCTCCCCAAATAGCAAAACTCCTTTACTACTTTAAGTGTCTCATTTCCTAATCTGATTCCCTCAGCATCACCTGACTTAATTCGACTACATTCCATTATCCTCGTTTTGCTTTTGTTGATGTTCATCTTATATCCTCCTTTCATTGTGCGATTTGTGCTTTTACCAGTGGGGGGGGGGGGGGATGTCTTAGGGGGTTAGTAGAATTAAATATGTTACTAGCTTGGACCGCAGCGTTACGCATGGTTAAACAGCTATTTATAAATAGATGTTAATGCCGAAACTCACTATTGACGCTTATGCACTATCAGAAAAGCCATCCCTTGTTATATCTTTAAAAGTACATTATAGGTAAAGCTTATTTACAAAATCATCTACATACAGTTACAGATATACGAGGGGAATTCAAAAAGTAAAGGCACATTTGTGAAAAGTTGTACTTATTCTGATGATAGAAAACTGAAACATATTAATAGTATTAATAGTGAGACTTGTTAAAAACTTTCAGTGTTCGGCTCCACAAATTTAAATTATATGTAAAGTTTTACTCCAGTGCTTGGGAAATAAACATCCCAGGTTGGGCTGCATAAACTAAAACCAGAGGAGGGGATGGTCTGATGCAGAGGGGGAGAGAAATCGCCCCCATCCCCCCCCCCCCCTGCAAATCGCACACTGCCTTTCAAGACACTATCCATTCCGTTCAACTGCTCTTCTAAGTCCTTTGCTGTCTCTGACAGAATTACAATGTCATCGGCGAACCTCAAAGTTTTTATTTCTTCTCCATGGATTTTAATATCTACTCCGAATTTTTCTTTTGTTTCCTTCAATGCTTGCTCAATATACAGATGCAATAACATTGGGGAGAGGCTACAACCCTGTCTCACTCCCTTCCCAACCACTGCTTCCCTTTCATGTCCCTCGACTCTTATAACTGCCATCTGCTTTCTGTACAAATTGTAAATATCCCTTCGCTCCCTGCCACCTTCAGAATTTGAAAGAGAGTATTCCAGTCAACATATATCGAATATACTCATGTTTTTTACTGATCAGGCCGACAATGTAGAAGCGAGGAAAAACTTAAATTTTCCGCAAATTCATATAGTTACTGCTAATGCGTGTGGTGTCTCAGGGTCAACTGTAGGCCGTACTAGCAAATCTGTGTCATTGGCAGAATCTCCAGACATTAATGAGTGTTTCGATTCTTCAAGAAAGGGATATGAACGTGAACGGAAATAAAACTACTTTGACGATTTTAACAAAGAGCTCGTGCGTAGAACTGTACTTGGATATTAAGACAGAGGAAAGTATCTAACGGCTAAAAAATACAGGCTGATCTCCGTGGAACAATTAATTACTCGGGCTCAGACACCTCCGTTCTTCGTCTTACCCACTCCCTTGGTTTCCGATTCACGGAGTGTAATGACGGACGGAAATTCTTAATGGAACGCAGAAACATTGCAGCAGCAAGCGAAGTTTTTGCGTACAATGCACCTCTTGTGTGCTGAAGACACTAGGCCTGTAGTGTACTTGGATGAAACTTGGGTTTCACAGAACCCCACTAATAAGTATACAGGCACGACGCCAAAGGAAACGGCGGTTTGAAAGTGCCTACTGGTAGAGGTGGCCGATCACCGCCCACGCTGGTTCATTAACCAAAGGCTTCATACCAGAGGCCAAACTTGTTTTTCGTGGTGGGAAAAGTTCTTGCCAATCCGATTACCATTCGAAAATTAATGAACAAGTTTTGAAGAATTTGTTTATTCGACTGTTGTCTGCGCTGGAAGAAGGGTCAATTATCGTGATGGATAAAGCCAGCTACCACTCCATTCAGACACAAAAGCTGCCATGTTCAAATTGGCGCAAGGCAGGTAGTATGGAGTGGTTAAAGAGAAATAATGTTTCATTTTCAGTCGATGAAACGAAGGCTGCACTCCTGTCTAAGGAAGAAATCGTAGGTGCCAAAAAGACTTACGAATTAGATCAATTGGCAAACGAAATGGGACACCAAGTGGTACGTCTACCACCGTATCACTGCCAGTATAATCCCACTGAATTGATATGGGCCGAAGTAAAGCGAGAAGTAGCGAAAAGAAATACTACTTTCAAACTTGCTGACGTCGAGAAGCTAACACACGAAGCTCTTCACAATATTATTCAACAGGGCTGGGAGAGGAGCGTAAAACACGCAGAAGCATTTGCAAGGAACTGATTTCTTGAACCAGGGTTTAAGAGACACCATACTGGAATCTGTAATGGTACACCTGGGTGAAACAAGCGACAGTGAATCTGAAGACGTGGAGCCAGAAGATCCTTCAGTTTAGGTAAGTGCCATCTATGTAAAAAGCTGACTTGATTTAAATGTTTGTCTATTCATTTCAGTTATAGAGGACATACTGCGAATGTTTTTCCCTTACAGTACACGTCTGATAAATTTTACACAAGTGGTGGCGATTATTTTACTCGACGGAGTTTAACTCCTTTTTATCCATAGAAGGATTTACTGGCTGTTTCGTAGTAAGGGTAACGCAGTTCATAAAATGACAAAATGTTGTGGTGCTTCTGTATCAACAGTATATATAAACAGTGCAGTAACATCAGAACAGTCCCAGCACCTATTCTGATTCTCCGACAAGAGCATGGAAATCTATATTTTACGACTTCTACAAAAAGATAGAACGTAGAATTGTATTACTTTAGTATGACAGACGATAGTAACCGATGGCTAGAGAAATACAGGGAAATGTCCTTGATAAAATTGATTATTCTGTCCAGTCACTTCAGTGCACTGTCTCCTCCGCACTCTTGATTTCTTAATTAAAAAACTGTACTAATGGACTAAATTTGTAACACAAGACAGGGATATTACAGTAGTAAGAACGAGGTTTTTGTGCACCAAGCACGTTTTGCGTGCTGAGAATAGTAGGCTTACAGCAAATTTAGATAAAACTCGGGTTTCACAAAGCCTTTCGAACACATATTTCGCTTGACTTCAGTGAAACTATTGGCCTCGAAATATCGACCATTAGAACTGTAGATTAAAACTGAAGAAACTGCAAAAAGGTGGGAATTTAAGGAGATGGGACCTGGATAAACTGACTAAACCAGAGGTTGTACAGAGTTTCAGGGAGAGCATAAGGGAAAAATTGATAGGAATGGGGGAAAGAAATACAGTAGAAGAAGAATGGGTAGCTTTGAGGGATGAAGTAGTGAAGGCAGCAGAGGATCAAGTAGGTAAAGTGACGAGGGCTAGTAGAAATCCTTGGGTAACAGAAGGAATATTGAATTTAATTGATGAAAGGAGAAAATATAAAAATACAGTAAATGAAGCAGGCAAAAAGGAATACAAACATCTCAAAAATGAGATCGACAGGAAGTGCAAAATGGCTAAGCAGGGATGGCTAGAGGACAAATGTAAGGATGTAGAGGCTTATCTCACTAGGGGTAAGTTACATACTGCCTACAGGAAAATTAAAGAGACCTTTGGAGAAAAGAGAACCACTTGTATGAATATCAAGAGCTCAGATGGAAACCCAGTTCTAAGCAAAGAAGGGAAAGCAGAAAGGTGGAAGGAGTATGTAGAGAGTCTATACAAGGGCGATGTACTTGGGCACAGTATTATGGAAACGGAAAAGGATGTAGATGAAGATGACATGGGAGATATGATAGTACGTGAAGAGTTCGACAGAGCACTGAAAGACCTAAGTCGAAACAAGGCCTCGGGAGTAGACAACATTCCATTAGAACTACTGACAGCCTTGGGAGAGCCAGTCCTGACGAAACTCTACCATCTGGTGAGCAAAATGTATGAGACAGGCGAAATATAATATATATATATAAGAATATAATAATTCCAATCCCAAAGAAAGCAGGTGTTGACAGATGTGAAAATTACCGAACTATCAGTTTAATAAGTTATGGCTGCAAAATACTAACACGAATTCTTTACAGACGAATGGAAAAACTAGTAGAAGCCGACCCCAGGGAAGATCAGCTTGGATTCCGTAAAAATATTGGAACACATGAGGCAATACTGACCCTACGACTTATCTTAGAAAATAGATTAAGGAAAGGCAAACCTACGTTTCTAGCATTTGTAGACTTAGAGAAAGCTTTTGACAATGTTGACTGAATACTCTCAAATTCTGAAGGCGACAGGGGTAAAATACAGGGAGCGAAAGGCTATTTACAATTTGTACAGAAAGCAGATGGCAGTTATAAGAGTCGAGGGACATGAAAGGGAAGCAGTGGTTGGGAAGGGAGTGAGACAGGGTTGTAGCCTATCCCCGATGTTATTCAATCTGTATATTGAGCAAGCAGTGAAGGAACCAAAAGAAAAAGAAATAAAAACTTTGAGGTTCGCCGATGACATTGTAATTCTGTCAGAGACAGCAAAGCACCTGGAAGAGCAGCTGATCGGAATGGACAGTGTCTTGAAAGGAGGATATAAGATGAACATCAACAAAAGCAAAACGAGGATAATGGAAAGTAGTCGAATTAAATCGGGTGACGTTGAGGGAATTAGATTAGGAAATGAGACACTTAAAGCAGTAAAGAAGTTTTGCTATTTGGGGAGCAAAATAACTGATGATGGTCGAAGTAGAGAGGATATAAAATGTAGACTGGCAATGGCAAGAAAAGCGTTTCTGAAGAAGAGAAATTTGTTAACATCGAATATAGATTCAAGTGTCAGGAAGTCGTTTCTGAAAGTATTTGTATGGAGTGTAGCCATGTATGGAAGTGAAACGTGGACGATAAATAGTTTGGACAAGAAGAGAATAGACGCTTTCGAAATGTGGTGTTACAGAAGAATGCTGAAGATCAGATGGGTAGATCATATAACTAATGAGGAGATATTGAATAGGATTGGGGAGAAGAGAAGTTTGTGGCACAACTTGACTAAAGTAGGGATCAGTTGGTAGGACATGTTCTGAGACATCAAGGGATCACCAATTTAGTACTGGAGGGCAGCGTGGAGGGTAAAAATCGTAGAGGGAGACCAAGAGATGAATACACTAAGCAGATTCAGAAGGATGTAGGTTGCAGTAGGTACTGGGAGATGAAGAAGCTTGCACAGCATAGAGTAGCATGGAGAGCTGCATCAAACCAGTCTCAGGACTGAAGACCACAACAATTTTGCGTAGCGTATATTGGCGTTTTGAGTGATGGATGCAATGACGAATCATATGTATCAGCAGCCAGTAAAATATTTTCGGGAAGTAGGGAATATTCTCGGTCTTATTAAAGAGAGCCGTCCGACCAAAACTCTTGGCGACGGCCTACGACGACTCGCGCTGCTACGCACGGAATATCGCCTCTGTTCGTGATACGATACGATAATGATGTCTGAAATGTTATCATAAATAATTTTGTGGTTTTCTTCGCAGTCCTACAAAACTAAAACTCATCAGCAACTACATTTTTCGTTCGCAGTCGGCACAGTTTCACACCTCTTACATTCTATTTTTTATTTCAGAATACTTTTATGTTTCCGAAATATAAGACGCCGAATATGCCTCTGCATACTTTGAGGATGTTCATTTTTTTCAGTCCTATTACATTAGTGATTCTGTTACTACCACAGGTAGAATTTTAGAACATGTTTTTTGCTCGAGTATCATGTCGTTTTTGGAAACCCAGAATCAACTCTGTAGGAATCAACATGGATTCCGTATACAGCGATCGTGTGAGACCCAACTCGCTTTATTTGTTCACGAGACCCAGAAAATATTAGATACCGGCTCCCAGGTAGATGCTATTTTTCTTGACTTCCGGAAGGCGTTCGATACAGTTCCACACTGTCGCCTGATAAACAAAGTAAGAGCCTACGGAATAGCAGACCAGCTGTGTGGCTGGATTGAAGAGTTTTTAGCAAACAGAACACAGCATGTTGTTATCAATGGAGAGACGTCTACAGACGTTAAAGTAACCTCTGGCGTGCCACAGGGGAGTGTTATGGGACCATTGCTTTTCACAATATATATAAATGACCTAGTAGATAGTGTCGGAAGTTCCATGCGGCTTTTCGCGGATGATGCTGTAGTATACAGAGAAGTTGCAGCGTTAGAAAACTGTAGCGAAATGCAGGAAGATCTGCAGCGGATAGGCACTTGGTGCAGGGAGTGGCAACTGTCCCTTAACATAGACAAATGTAATGTATTGCGAATTCATAGAAAGAAGGATCCTTTATTGTATGATTATATGATAGCGGAACAAACACTGGTAGCAGTTACTTCTGTAAAATATCTGGGAGTATGCGTGCGGAACGATTTGAAGTGGAATGATCATATAAAATTAATTGTTGGTAAGGCGGGTACCAGGTTGAGATTCATTGGGAGAGTGCTTAGAAAATGTAGTCCATCAACAAAGGAGGTGGCTTACAAAACACTCGTTCGACCTATACTTGAGTATTGCTCATCAGTGTGGGATCCGTACCAGATCGGGTTGACGGAGGAGATAGAGAAGATCCAAAGAAGAGCGGCGCGTTTCGTCACAGGGTTATTTGGTAACCGTGATAGCGTTACGGATATGTTTAATACACTCAAGTGGCAGACTCTGCAAGAGAGGCGCTCTGCATCGCGGTGTAGCTTGCTCGCCAGGTTTCGAGAGGGTGCGTTTCTGGATGAGGTATCGAATATATTGCTTCCCCCTACTTATACCTCCCGAGGAGATCACGAATGTAAAATCAGAGAGATTAGAGCGCGCACGGAGGCTTTCAGACAGTCGTTCTTCCCGCGAACCATACGCGAATGGAACAGGAAGGGGAGGTAATGACAGTGGCACGTAAAGTGCCCTCCGCCACACACCGTTGGGTGACTTGCGGAGTATAAATGTAGATGTAGGTAGATGTAGAAGTAAAAAATCATTTTCCTCCAAAATTTCTTGTAACTTTAGTTTTTACTTTTTTGCTAGCAGCTAGTGAGTATTTTCTTTTGGAAAGTATTCCATCACATTCTAGGCTAAAAATAGAGTTGCCCGATATTTTTTTGAATTTTTACGAACATTTGAAATTATCACTATAAAAAAACTGGCAGTGCTGTAAGATGGCGATATGACCTTGAAGCCCTATTTTCGTGCCGGCCACTGTAGCATTCTATTTCATTATTAACAGTTCTCTCTAAAATTCTAGGCAAATTAATGCATGCTACAATTACTGAACACCTGACAAGGAACAGAGTTCTTAACAAGAGCCAATTTGGCTTTCAGAAGTGCTATTCAACAGATGACGCAGTGTTTGCATTTGCAAATGAAGTCCTTGAGTCTCTAAATGGAAAAAAAATGATAGCAATTAGTGTCTTCTGTGACTTATCAAAAGCTTTTGATTGTGTCCGTCACCATATTCTCTGTGCGCACTGACAGACAGCAGTAGCAGTGAAGGGTACATAAAGCATGTCGGGGTGGGGGGGGGGGGGGGGGGGGCAAGGGGGGAGGGATGCAGAGAACAGTGCAGTCATTGTTGTAATGTGAAAATGGAGCAATTTAAATGGTCTTTTGGGCCACAGGTGAAAGCATTTCCAAAGTAGCTAAGTTTTTGAACAGTTCACATGCTGCCATGGTTAAAGGGTACCATGCATGGCAAAATGGCGCTATTTAAACTGGCAGCAAGGCAACTGTTGTGCATAACAGGCCACAGATGACAGGGGTGAATGATGACTGCGGAAATGTGTACAGGTGAACAGATGTGCAACTGCAGAGTGACTGATCACCCATGTGAACCAATGGGTTACCAACAGTGTCTCTTCAATGACTGTTCAGTGAATGGGCCTTCGCAGCATGCACCTGTTCATGCACCCAAGCTGACTGCTGTTGATCGACGCCAAGGGCTGGAATTTGTACACCAATACCACAACTGAATGGCCACTGCGTGGCAACAGGTAGCCTTTCAGACGAAGCACATTTTATGCTCCATCAGCCAGATGGATGATGGTATGTATGGCATGAAATGTCCAAAATCAAATATCCTGCAACAACTGTCAGAAGGGTCCGTGCTGGAGGGCACACCCTGAGTGATCTCACTATTCTAGAAGGCACAATGGATCAATGCAAATATGCAGCTATCATTGAGGGTCATGTTCACTGCTTAACTGTCTCCCAGAATAGATAAAAATTTTAAGAAGTCGTGAAACTCTAAAGCTAAATTAAAGGAATATGTGTTAGTTATGCCCATCTACTTATTAGAAGAACAAAAATAATATATTTTTGACCATATGATGTAAATGGATAGTTAAAAATATCTACTCACCAAGCAGTGGCAGGAGCACACACATTAAAAAAGGTTGTAGGTAGGTAAGCTTTTGGAGCCAGTGGCTCCTCCCTCTGGCAGAAGGGTTGAACAGGAAGGAAGAGTAATGAAGAAAAGACTGGAGATACTTAGGAAAAGAGGTAGAGTTTGGAAAAGTCACTTAGAACCTCAGGTCATGGGGAACTTACCATAGGGAATGAGAAGAAAACACGGATTGTTGGAGACTGCATTGGATGAGATTTTAAAACCTGAGAGCTTAAAGGTAGAAAACTGAGTAATTTCCAAGACATAGATTACTACTAAAACATCGTGCATAAGTTAATAAGAGTGAAAAGCTAAGTGTATTGTATGTAATAGAGGTGGGAGGGGTGGCAAAAAATAGACTGGTCAGAACATAAAAGATATAGAAAACTAAAATGTAGTGAAGAAAGGAGTGTAGTAGTTGCTGTGAATAATTTCTGCAACAGAAAAGGTTAACATAAATTAAGGCCAGGTGGATGGCGAGAACCAGGACATGTTGTAGCAGTAGTTCCCACCGGCAGAGTTCTGAGAAACTGGTGTCTGTGGGAAGAATCCAGATGGTGCGTGTGGTGAAACAGACACCGAGGTTATGACAGTTGTATTGAAGAGCATGCTCTTTTTTGAAATAAAAACATGATATCGTGTATTGCCACTATACACCCTCTGCCTACGCCCATTCATCCTGATAACTTGATGGTAGTCATGCCAATGTTGAAGGCCAAACAGTTTTTACGTAACAGCTGATATATGCCACATCATTTCACAGGTGGCTCTCCCTTTGATAGTATATGTTTGCCAGTTACAGGGCTGGTATAGGTGGCAGTAGGAGGGTGTATAGGCCAAGTCTTGCAGTAGGGACAGTCACAGTGGTAGGAGCCATAGAGTAGGGAGATGGGTGCAGAAGGAACATAGGGACTGACAAGGATAGCGCAGAGATTGGGAGTGGAAAGAAAAGCTATTCTAGGTGTGATGGGCAAAATCTCAGATAGAATGGATCTCGTCTCAGAGCATGATTTTAGGTAGCATGGCCTTATCGAAGTAGCTGATTAATACATTCAAGACCAGGATAATACTCAGTGACAAGTGGTGTGTTCCAAAGTTGGTTTTTGGAGGAATCAGCATAGGATGTGATGGCCCGGGAAATCTGCTTTTGAACTAGGCTGGTGGGGTATTACGTCCAGAGATGGCTCATGTGAGAATGGTGGTGTATTATTACATCCAGTGATGGCTCAGGTGAGAATGGCGGGGTATTGCTGTAAAGAGTCTGCATCTAAACAAGTACGTTAGCCGCGAATACCAAGGCTGTATGGGAGAGAATGTTTGACATGGAAAGGATGACGACTGTCAAAATGTAAGTACTGTTGTTTGTTGGTAGGTTTAATGTGGACAGAAGTATGTAGCTGGCATTCAGTGAGGTTGAGATCAACATCAAGGACAGTGGTACAGTATTTGGAATAGGAATGTGTGAAATTTAGTTGGGGGAATGTACTTGGAGATCCCAGGAATTTTGACAGGACAGCCTCCCTGTGAGTCCATATGGAAAAGATGTCATCAATGTATCGAAACCAAACCATGGGCTGAAGGCCTGTGGATCCCAGGAAACCCCCCTCCAAGTGACCCATGAAAAAGTTGGCATAGGAAGGAGCCATCCTGGTTCCCGTGGCCATACCCCTGATCTTTTTGTATGTCTACCCCTCAACGGTGAAGTAATTGTTAGTAAGTATACAGTTGGTTAAGACGAGCAGGAAGGATGTCATAGATTTGGGATCAGGTGGGCACTGACTGACAAACTGTTCAGCAGCAGACAGACCATATACATTGGGGTATTGGTTTAGAGGGAGATGGCATCAGTGGTGACAAGCAAGGTGTGCGGTGGGAGTGGCACGGGTGCACAGATTTCAGATGTTCTAGGAAATGGTTGCTGTCTTCATTACGGGATGGCAATCTTTGTACTATGGGTTGCAGGTGTTTATCACTTAAGGTAGATAAAGGTTTGGTGGGTGCTTTGAGGCTGGCAACTATTACACAGCCGGATGGTTGGGTTTGTCGCTCTTAGGACGAAGGTACACTGTAGCACCAAAGAAACTGGTATAGGCATGCCTAGTCAAATACAGATATGTAAACAGGCAGAATACCGCACTGTGGTTGGCAATGCCTACATAAAAATGGTTCAAATGGCTCTGAGCACTATGGGACTCAACTGCTGAGGTCATTAGTCCCCTAGAACTTAGAACTAGTTAAACCTAACTAACCTAAGGACATCACAAACATCCATGCCCGAGGCAGGATTCGAACCTGCGACCGTAGCGGTCTTGCGGTTCCAGACTGCAGCGCCTTTAACCGCACGGCCACTTCGGCCGGCAATGCCTACATAAGACAAGTGTCTGGCACAGTTGTTAGATTGGTTACTGCTGCTACAACAGCAGGTTATCAAGATTTAAATGAGTTTGAATGTGGTGTTATAATCGGCACACAAGCGGTGGGACACAGCATCTTCGAGGTAGCAATGAAGTGGAGATATTCCCATACAACCATTTCACATGTGTACCATGAATATCAGGAACCTGGTAAAACATCAAATCTGCGAAACTGCTGCGGCTGGAAAAAGATCCTGCAAGAACAGGGCCAACGACAACTGAAGAGAATCGTTCAACATGACAGAGGTGCAACACACCTGCAAACTGCTGCATGTTTCAATGCTGGGCCATCGACAAGTGTCGGTGTGCAAACCATTCAAAGGAACATCACCAATATGGGTTTTCAGAGCTGGAGGCCCACTTGCATACCCTTGATGACTGCACGACACAAAGCTTTACACTTCGCCTGGGCCCGTTGACACCGACACTGGACTGTAGATGACTGGAAACATGTTGCCTAGTTGGGTGAGTCTAACTTCAAATTGTATCGAGTGGATGGACATGTATGGGTATGGAGACAACCTCATGAATCCATGGACCCTGCATGTCAGCAGGGGAATGTTCAAGCTGGTGGAGGCTCTGTAATGGTGCTGGGTATGTGCAGTTGGAGTGATATGGGAACCCTGATATATCTAGATACGACTGACAGGTAACATGTACATAATCATTCTGTCTGATCACCTGCATCCATTCATATCCACAGTGCATTCCGATGGACTTGGGCAATTCCAGCAGGACAATGTGACACCCCACATGTCCAGAATTGCTACAGAGTGGCTCCAGAAATACACTTCTTAATTTAAACACTTCCGCTGACCACCAAACTCCCCAGACATGAAAATTAGTAAGCATATCTGGAATGCCTTGCAACATGCTGTTCAGAAGAGATCTCCACCCCTCGTACTCTTACGTATTTATGGACAGCCTTGCAGGATTCATGGTGTCAATTCCCTCCAGCACTACTTCAGACATTAATCAAGTCCATGTCATGTCATGTCGTGGCACTTCTGCATGCTCGCAAGGGCCATATATGATATTAAGCAGGTGTACCACTTTCTTTGGCTCTTCTGTGTAGAAGGTAAGGGTGCTTGGCTTGGGTGGGGTAAGTACTTCTATGGACTGAGGTGTTAGTCCTTGTGAGGGGCCAGAGGTTTTGAGGAGGGACTGCACGTCACTTGAGTCATAGGGATGGGATCGTAATGGCAGATGATGTATGTAGATGTGTCAGACAGCTGGTGTAGACCTTCACTAACACTCCTGTCACTGAAGTACCACAGTGGCAGACCCTCTGTCTGCTGGGAGAATTATGATGGAGTCATCAGCTTTTAGGGAATGCAGAGCATGCAGTTCTGCACAGGATAAGTTAGGGTCATGTTGTAGGGACCTGAGGATGGGTTGTGAACCAATGCTAGATGTGAGGAATTCTTGGAAGGCTTTTACGTGATGATTTTGAGGTAGTGGTGGTGGATCAAGTTGGGATCATGGTTGGAGCTGTTCAAGGTAGAGTTCAATGTCATGTTTACAGCTGGAAAGGTTTTGGGATCAGGTTGCAAAGTGATATTTCCAGTTGACATTATATGTAAAGGAAAGTAGGTCCTTCACCAAAGCAGCATGATTAAATGCAGGTTTAGGGCTGAAAGTGAGACCCTTGCACAATGTAAATAATTCAGGAAGGGAGAGTGCTTTAGATGAGAGGGTGAGAACACTATACTGTTGCGACTGGTTCTTATGATTATGAGTTGTTATTGGTCTGGGAGGCAGTGGAGAAAGCTGGGGGATATTAAGGAGGTTCGCCAAGCTCTGTTTGTACGAGAGGAGGGGTGTGGCTGTTCAGGGAGCTGCAGAGGGATAGGAAGGGAAATCTCTGTCTTGCATATTACCCCATCTTCCAGCTTTAAGCTCCCAGGTTTTCAAATCTCATCCGGTGTAGTCCCCAACGATCAGTCTTTCCTTATCATTCCATGCATTAAGTCTCCCCTGACCCATGGTTCTGGGTGACTTCTCTGAACTCTACTACTTTTCCTGAACTCCTCCAGTTTTTTTCCTTCCGCTTCAACCCTTCTGCCAGAGGAAGGAGACACTGTCTTTGAAAACTTACATACCTAAAACCCATTTGTTGTATGTGTGTTCTCCTGCCACCACTTGGTGATTGGATTTTTTTAAATCTATCCTTACGAATCAGAAGAGTTTTATACATAAAAAGGGAATTGTATTTAGAAAGAACTGAATAACTACCTATAATAAATTATTCATCTGTAATAGACGATTTACTTTATTTCCTATCTGATTGTTATCTTTTGTTGATGTGCAATACCTCTATTTTGTGATGAGCAACTTTGAACATGTATCTTGTAAAATCATCTGTTGTTCAGGTAACTCCTTATGGAAATGCAGTTTTGCTCTTTTTCCCAATTGTGTAGCATAAAATTGCATTACGGCTATCTGTTTTTGTAAATACGCAAAGAAGGCTTAAGGTACAAGTAATTTTTCTAGTGTTTTTAGTAAAAAAAAACCACAGTCAGTAACGTTAATCATGATAGTTATGAAACATTCTTTGCGTTTGGCTCATTCTGCATCTCACATGAGGTGCTCACAACTTGAAATCAATGAAACATGAAATAAATAAAGAAGGGGAAGTTTTACAAGGACTAGTAATAATAAAATTTATGCAGTCATTAAAAGAATACATCAATTTTAACTACAAGCTTTAAACACCACAGTAGTATGCACTGGTGTTAAAAGCCAGGAGTGTTATTTTTGTGCCAAATGGAAGTATTTAGACTTTCTTAAAAAGTGGAGCACCAAGCATTTCTATCTCAAAAGAAATGGAGTTTTATAGACCCTATCACAGTTACTCATGAGAAAAACACTGAAATTCCTGTTAGCAGACTAATAAAATACAACAACAATTTAGCAGATGAAAGTTCTCACAGTAATGCAATAAAATCTTCTTGGGGTTCTTGCCACGTTCATCCACAGTGTGCCTGCAACACTTCAGAAAGCATGCTCCCTCCTTTCATTGCCTGACAAAGTGGAAGGAGAGAACACACATGATACGTCACGGTTGCACTGTCAGTTTGAAACACAATAAGCTGGAAGCTCCACCATCTGTTATATTTTCTTTGCCCATGAATAACGCGGCTGCACAAGTAATATGTAAAATATACAAGCTTATATCAAATTGTTATTTATGAAAAATTTCATCTGACTTTTAGTTCAGTTGGTTGTATTTATCTTCTTGATTCCAATGACAATTAGTTTCACTAAAGGCTCAGGCAATTAAAAATTATGGCTAACTCAAATGTTGGCAACAATAAGAATGGGGAAATATTTTGAGCTAACAGACAGAATGAGAGGTGCTGTTACCATTCATTAAAAAGTAAGACATTTCACTTGAATTTCCTTGAAAATAACTAACTTTTGAGATAATTGACACAGACTGTTCAGAACTTCGTAATTTTAGTTGCTTGTTTTGCATCATTGGTTACAAGAGTCTGAACTTTAACATTGTACTTTTGTTACTATATTTTTTTCTGCATCATATGTCACCTCTCCCTAATTCGGACACTAACTAGGATTTTGAATAATTTATAATTATAAAAGATTGTTTTTAAAACTGATGCCATACATGTAAGTAGGGGATTTCTAACTTGGAAACAGAGCAAACTTCCTTACACTTTCACATTTTAGACTATCCTTGAACATTTTCCATAAACCAGATAACAGTGAACTTTTGTAGTCCATACAAAAAAATCAAAATCTCGCCTAACCAATTTTAGAAACATTAAGTGTTTCAGAAATCCGCACATATTCTTCCGTCTGTTTAAATAGCAACCCCTCCCCCAAAATTGGCGTTCATCTTAGTCTGATTTCAGATACACAATTTTAACACCTAGGTTGAAACATGCTGTGACCAGAAATTACAAATGCAATAACTGTGTATCTGTATGGGAAGGTTTGCCATAGTCAGTGTGGTACAGGCAGCGTAAATTAGTGCCAACATTTTTCACTGTGCAATCTTATCTAATTGTGATGCTTTTTGTCCAGTCTTAAAAACAGTGTGTTATTCTGGTGAAATTGTTATAGCACTCGATGTTGTAACTGATATTTAAGCTGATCATCACTTGTATATTAAACTACTGTTAATTATTTTATCAAGACTATGTTTACTTCACAAAACTTGGTAGCAATAACTGTAATGAAGTGCAACATTGTGATTAATATTGTTAAAGCACTAATGTGATAAATACTGTCAAAGCACTGTCAAGATACTGTAATTTTACAGACAAGAGTTACATCCATAATTCAAAAAGAAACTCAGTGAAAAAGGGGGACAACGGGATAGTTAAATCAAGAAACAAGTTAAAGATACAAAATTGCAGACTGCTGCAATGTAGTGAGGTGGTAAATTACTTCTAGCTTTAACGAATAAGACAGACATGCTTTGAGCCTTTCTAATGGTGGAACTGGAGTACCTTTCAGTGGATCTACATTATATTCAATCAAACTGGAAAAAAGAAGGCAACATCTATCTATGAAACTCTCACTGAACGGGATGTTCAACACTATGATAAAGCATTAGTTTTTGATGTAACAGCTTCAAATAAGAGCCTGTTTAGAGGTGTGTTTGAGAACTGAAAAACTTTTTTTGGTAAAGGTACTCTTATTTAGCTCCCAGACTTCACATTTACTCAATTATTCTCAGAATAATTTAATACAAAACAAGCAGTGAAAGTACAGGCCCAAATATAGCAGTCAAAGTAATATAAATTTTAGATCAAGTATTTTAAATTAACTCCAAACTGGAATTGGGGGCAAAAAGGTCAAGAAACACTTGGATCAGATTAAGGTATCGTGAATCCCTTATTTAAATGAAGGCACAGAGATTAGGTTTTAATGGCTCATTGATGACGACATTGTGACAGACTAAGCACAAACTTAGATTGGGAAAAAGACGGGGAAAGAAATCAGCAGTGTCCTCTTTGAAGCAACTGCCCCATCATTCATCTTGAGCAAGTGAAGGAAACCAAGAAATACCTAAACCCGTGTTATCAAATGGGAGTTTGAACTGCCATCCTCCAAAATGCGATTCTTCGATTTATTAGAGACACTTTGAGTGGACAGCAGAGTGGAGAGAATTACAGAGAACATTTAAGATTTAAATACAATTTTTCTTGGTGAAACACCATCTCACGATTTATTTTTCCATGTTCGAAGAGTTGAATATTATGCAAGTTAAATTGACAACGATATTTGTTGCCTGAAAATGTTTATGCCACATCAAGAATTTCAGTTGTTATAAGAAGAAAATGCAGCTTGTGATGTTTGCATTCAATCGTACAAATGGTCTGTTTAACCTTTACAGCAGACAAGATAGTGAGTCTGTGTGCAATCTATTAGACTAGACACAAATGCACAAGCTGTCTCACATTGGCTCACTGCCAAATGACAATACTGAAATGGTGCTTTGCTGGCATGTGATAAGCATATCAACTGGTCATGTTCATCCTAGCCTCCGAGATTCAACAGCACTTAGCCCTGAACTGAGACTGCTGTGAGAATAGGTTTGCCGAGGTTTAACATTGTTCACATGCCTCACTCAACTCTTCTAGTAGTGGCAGGCCCTACTGCCTTGTTCTAGTTCCTGGGACGTTGGGATTCGGGCCCAGGTGAGAGTTTTGAAAGTAGCTGACCGAGACAAATCTGACAATGTCTTAAGGCAATGGGGTATACCCATCTGCTGCTGCATTTGTAGCTTGCTACATTACGTTCAGCAGAATAAACACTAAAATGGAGCTTGGAAAACCAACTGCTTCTGCTACTTTTATTTTAGGACCATAATCTGCAGAGCCTTATGATTAAAGGACAAGTTTGAGGAGTTGGAAGACGAGTTAAACATCACATGTGGCGAACCAAATTAGACTAATCTGAATTAAAATTAAGTTACGTCCTTTAATGACAGAACAGAAAGAAAATTGCTTTGTAGGTTTTACTAAACACAAGCAAATTGATGTTCCCCATATTGGAGGTATCTCAGACAGAAGAACAAAACTTGTCTTTAAAAAGAAACAGACGATACTTCATGGAATTCATTCAAGTCTATGCTCCTAAGTGAACACTTCCGATGAGGAGGTAGACAGTGCTCTACAATGATTTACAGAAACTGATAAATGACAGCAAATCTCAGTACAAAATGACAATGGGGTTTTATACAAGTACATCACAAAAAACAATAATTCAGCATGAAGCTTTGGTTATGATAGAAATGACAGAGGTGATATGTTAGTTCTGGTCATGAGAGCTGATAACAGCCAGGAGAGCGGTGTGGTGACCACATGCCCCTCCACATCCGCATCCAGTGAGGCCTATTGGCTGATGATGAAACAGTGGTCAGTTGGTACTGTTGGACCTTCCAAGGCCTGTTTGGATGGAGTTTAGTTCAGATACATTAGAAAAATTTGCTGATCAGAATTATATTTTTGTTATTAATATAATCTTGCTGAAGAAAACAAACAAAAGCAGAAAGAAACAAGACATAATAAATGTAGATTATAAGCATTTAGTGAGGTATATCAGATCAAATTAAGCAACCCAAAAATGAACATACTAACACAAAAGAAAGTAAACTGTATGGTGGAGGTACCTTGTACCACTACTAACCATGTCTCTAGTCTTCCTTTGTCTTTGCTCTAGAATTAATCATAAGCCGAGTACCGCCTCTCATATATAGACACCTCTACTAAAGCCAAATTGGCCCTCCATGATCATTGTCCTGCCTTCAGTCCACCTTAGAATGAAAGGGGTCAGTATTTTGGACTTTTACACTTTGTAAGCTGAAAAAAATTATGTAATTTATGCTCTTAAACAAAATACTGTTTAACTATTATGGTGACTGTATATTGAGTTTAAGCTGTCATTTGATGTATTTCCAAAAATACTAAAGTATCAGAATGTTGAATTTAATTGAAAATTATAAATTTTTAATAGTTTTAGTAATTTTAGTATTTCTGAAATTACTTCAGATATGACACAGACTTGTGAAACAGTTAACTGCTGTTATTTGAAAGACTCTATAAAATCTCATCTGAATTGTCATATGGCAGAGGTATGTACTAATTCCCAGATTGGTGTGTAATTTTGTTGATCAGCCAGGCATACACCTGCACAACAGACAGACAGCCCAGAACAGCAGATGGCACACTTCATCACAGGAATGCAAAGGGCAAAAGAGCAATAGAAACAAAATTTATAGCTTCCTAAGCACCAATGCATATTGTTACACCATATATTAATGAAAGTGCCATAGGAATCTAATTGGAACAGTTCTACAACAAAGGCCTACTGTTGACATCCCAAAGAAGTCAGATAATCCAGGCTAAATTAGTTACTGACAAAGCAGGACAATTCAACAAGTTCTTACATCTGGACTGTGACAATTACTAGGACATCATGATACAACCTCAAAGCTGCAAAACGTTTAGTTTGTGTGTGGTACAAGAAAGGGGGACTTCCAGAACAGCAGATGATACAGATAACTAAAATTATTCTAAGTAATTGCAGTGTCACCATTACTTTATAGAAAGAATGAACAACAGGCAAGAAAGGTAGAAAGAATAGAAATGACATTTCTTAGAAGCATGGTGGGCTTTACTTTAATGGACACGAAGAGAATGTTATATGTTAAAGAAGTTAACTGTATCAAAGAAATAATAAAATAGAGACAGAAATGGAACAGGCATGTGACAAGAATGGATGAGGCCATAATTCCAAAAATGCTGAAACATGGGAGAAAGTATATTGGACAACCAAGAAAGGGACAGCTAGACAAAACGTAAGGGTGAATAAATCAGGAATATTTTAATCCTTGATGGTGAAAAAAAGGAAAGGAAATACCAGATTGTTAAGGTTAATTATTAAAGAAAAGGTAAGATTTTCAAGCAAACAGTACTCTGAACATAATAGACTAAATTTTACAAATAAGGGATTTGACTGTCAAAAGAGTTTTATTATTATTATTATTATTATTATTACAATTATTATTATTGTTACTAAGCACCTTCTATAGAGAAGGCACAAATAAAACTTTGTAACAAACATTTGAAAGCAGTATCAGTGTGAAGAAAATCTAACTAACTAGTTTTTCAGCCACCACATTTCATCATTTATCATGGCAAATGGCATAGTGTGTGTATAAAGCCATTTGAGGTATGAAGACAGAAATGGTTCAATGGAAAAGAAAAAAAGCAGAAGAAATGTAAAAAAAAAAAAAAAAAAAAAAATCGATTGGCACATTTACTTACAGTATGTATAATTTTTCTTATTCACACAAGCCATGTTCACGCTTAAATTATCACGAGATATCGGCAATGGTAGAGCATACTTTGCGAAATGGACACCAAATTCATTCCAAGACATCTTTCATTATGGAGAAAAACTGTTTCTGCGATAGCATAATAAAAAAAAAAGTTACATTTAAATCTTGGAAAATACCCTCAACAAAGGTGGTGGTTCATAACGAACAAGGGAACCTCCCCATCGCACCCCCCTCAGATTTAGTTATAAGTTGGCACAGTGGATAGGCCTTGAAAAACTGAACTCAGATCAATCGAGAAAACAGGAAGAAGTTGTGTGGAACTATGAAAAAAATAAGCAAAATACACAAACTGAGTAGTCCATGGGCAAGATATGCAACATCGAGGAGAGTCTAAGCTTTGAAGCGCCGTGGTTCCGTGGTTAGCGTGAGCAGCTGTGGAATGTGAGGTCCTTGGTTCAAGTCTTCCCTCAAGTGAAAATTTTAATTTTTTATTTTCAGACAATTATCAAAGTTCAGGCACTCACACATAATCAACTTTGCTCTCCAAAATTCCAGGACATGTTCAGATTTGCTTGGACATATGCAGGATTTGACGGTCTACAAACGGAAAAACTTGAAAACGTTAAAAACATATGTTTTGACAGAGTACAGGGAAAACTGTGCGACTGTGAAACTGTTGCATTCATTTGTTGCAGTTTATGTGACAAACTCTTATGTTTTCATCACTTTTTTGGGAGTGATTATCACATCTACAAGAAAACCTAAATCGGGCAAGGTAGAAGATTCTTTTTACCCATTCATCAAGTGTACAAGTTCTACATCTACATTTATACTCCGCAAGCCACCCAACGGTGTGTGGCGGAGGGCACTTTACGTGCCACTGTCATTACCTCCCTTTCCTGTTCCATTCGCGTATGGTTCGCGGGAAGAACGACTGTCTGAAAGCCTCCGTGCGCGCTCTAATCTCTCTAATTTTACATTCGTGATCTCCTCGGGAGGTATAAGTAGGAGGAAGCAATATATTCGATACCTCATCCAGAAACGCACCCTCTCGAAACCTGGTGAGCAAGCTACACCGCGATGCAGAGCGCCTCTCTTGCAGAGTCTGCCACTTGAGTTTATTAAACATCTCCGTAACGCTATCACGGTTACCAAATAACCCTGTGACGAAACGCGCCGCTTTTCTTTGGATCTTCTCTATCTCCTCCGTCAACCCGATCTGGTACGGACCCCACGCTGATGAGCAATAATCAAGTATAGGTTGAACGAGTGTTTTGTAAGCCACCTCCTTTGTTGATGGACTACATTTTCTAAGCACTCTCCCAATGAATCTCAACCTGGTACCCGCCTTACCAACAAATAATTTTATATGATCATTCCACTTCAAATCGTTCCGCACGCACGCTCCCAGATATTTTACAGAAGTAACTGCTACCAGTGTTTGTTCCGCTATCATATAATCATACAATAATGGGTCGACAACATATTCCTCTCATGTGACGCACATACCATAACCAGTGTCTTATAGAATATATCAGACGTGTTTTCCCGTGGAGGAATCGGTTGACCTATGACCTTGCGATCAAATGTTTTCAGTTCCCATTGGAGAGGCACGTCGTTTCGTCTACTAATCGCACGGTTTTGCGGTGCGGTCGCAAAACGCAGACACTAAACTTATTACAGTGAACAGAGACGTCAGTGAACGAACGGACAGATCATAACTTCACGAAAATAAAAAAGTTAAAATTTTCAGTCGAGGGAAGACTTTAACCAAGGACCTCTCTTTCCGCAGCTGCTCACTCTAACCACGGGACCTGAGCTCACATTATCCTGGATGCTCCCTATGTTGCACATGGACTACTCAGTTTATATATTTTGCTTATTTTTTCATAGTTCCACACAACTTCTTCCAGTTTTCTCGATTTATCTGAGTTCAGTTTTTCAAGGCCTATCCACTGTGCCAACTTATAACTAAATCTGAGGGGGGTGCGATGGGAAGGTTCCCTTGTAAGTATGATCCACAATCTGGGCATCCCAAGAGAAGGGCTCTTTACCAGTTTTTACACCATTTTGTGTATCACTGATATCATCCGCCTTTTACATTGTGTGTGTCCGTAACATGTCTCAAAAGTTTTCCTGTATTTCAGAGTTTTGTTTGATTTCTGTAATAGTTTTACTTCATAGTCCTTAATATGCCCTCGTGCATTACAATGGCTAAAGTTACTTAAGTGACAAAACTGCGAGTGTAGATACATCATGAATACAATGCATCACATTTGAGGGGTTCAGAGCACAACTGGCGTAACTCCACCTACGATAGTTTTGAGTAAGAGGAGCATTCGCTAAGAAGTATATAAACAATTATTAATGTTAATAATTTATTTGTATTGTCAAATACAGGATAATATGCATTAAAATCTCTCTAAATATATTAACAAAACAGAATATCATGCAGGAAATGCATACGAAATGACTTGTTAAACAAAAAAGAAAGGAGTTAGTTTGTGGATTGAACACTTATCAGTCGTCCACTGTTAACTTCGAGTACATTGTGTTAATACAAGTTTGTCATTTTCCTTGTCCAAAATCTAATCCTGGGAATCTGAATGTCGAGTAGATGCCATCGTAGGCAATTTCTTGAAGAATGCATGATACACAGGAGGAATAAATGTTAGAAGATCAAGCCTATCATCCTCCTTGTCAGTTGACACAGGCCGCCTGGTCTTGTAAAGTCTCCCTTGTGTCACTGATGCAGGTTTTGAAGAGGTCTGCCTAATGCATGTTTACGAAAATCCACCTCATGAAATTCTTCACTTTGATGGAAACTTTATTTAAAACTCATGGAAAATGGCACTGTCCATTCAAATTGCATCTATTTTACTTGCAGCCAATTTAGCAGATGCCCATCAGTAGCCCTTTTCCTGATCGCTGTGCTGTCTAGTAGCTCCTTTGTTGACACAAAGTAGTCATCCTTCATTATGCATACAATGAAAGCCTTTTTTCTTTTCACACCCTTGGATAATATCTACCCAATCACCAGCCGTGTAAATATATGGTTTTTTTGTGAGTGGCTAATTCAATCAGACAAAGTCCGCATCATTAGACAGGTAGCTATGGCCAGATATCAAAATTTTGTGGTTCATTACATCCACTTTCATGTCTGGGTCTTGCACTAGTTTTATCAAGAAAACACACATTTTACAATTAAGGTTCTGTCCTGTACATGAATCAGAATGTGCAGTTATTACTTTGCACGTATTTGCATATTCCTTAAGGTGTTTCACAACACAAGACAACATCTTTGGAACCTCAACCTTCAGTTTCATCCCACATGTACATGTATCCGTTTCCCTTCCAGATTATACACATATAACTTTCTCTTATAGTAGGCAACAGGGGTCTGCAACTTTAGAAAGGACAGTGCCTTTTGTAAATCAAACATACACCCATAGTGGCCTTCAGTGTTTCTGTCTTGTTTCATTGACTCTAGCTTCTTCAGCCTATGCTACATGTTTGTCGTCCTCGTTTTGCAGCCTACGTCTTTTGTATATCGTCCACAGTTGCAATCTTCAACTGTAGTTCATTTGGCATTTTATAAGTATCTTTGGATGGAGCCTTGAAGTGTAGATTCAGTTATGAACTGGAAACATGATAGTAATATTTTACTTTCACCAGTTCTTTGCCAGTGTTCCTACACCATTCAATATAGAGTTCATAAATTTTGCTCACTGTGAGGTCTTGGCTGAGATATTGTTTGGGATTATCCTTTCTAGTATAATGGCTCTGGTAAGACGGAAACAACTTGATATGTTCTTGAACATTGCTGTCATCTATTTTATTTCCAAGTGTTTTTCTTCCTCATGACTCAGTCACAGCAAACACTTCCTCCTTTCCTATACACCTGTATAACTTCCCTTCATTTATTTGCAGTGTCCCTAAGAAGTACTTTTTGCACACCTGGATACTATTATTTCCTACCCTAAGAAAGTATTTGTATTACACTGCTTTCGGAGAACAAGATCCATCCTTCAAGCATTTTCTTTGTACTGAGCCTGACTGAACAAGTCCCCGAATATACACATTCTGTCTGGAGTAGTCTGTTAATTTCCAAAAATTTCCAGATATTTATTTCCTCTTACTTGCGTCAATTTTTTGCATTACAATCCCTCCTGCAGTTACGCTCCTTGTCCTCAAACATCTTTTCTGGAAAGTTCTTTCCACGATGAGATATATATTGTCCGCTGTTCCTGTTATTCTTATGGATGTTCTGCTTCCATGCGCAGGGAGTTCGCATCCTTTTATGTCCCCAGTGCACTTCCTCAGAATCTAAAAGTATGATAAATAAAGTTACGTCAAATACTGTAGTTCCGTGCTACAATGCAGTTATTGTATGTTCATAGTATACACGATACGTAATTGTTATAAATTGCACTTCTGTTCGATTGTGTATGTAATGGAAAATGCAGCACCCTTCAACAGGTTAGGTTAGAATCAGTATCTTACTGATTTTGGTTACAAATAGAACATTATTAATTATTACCTGTCATAGTATCATTCATAGAAACATTTTCCTCGCTGTCTGGTGGATATTCTGAACAACACTCCATAATACGATCACTACAAGAAGCTTCACATTCCATCTTCTTCTAATGCACATGGACATACATATGTTGTGCTCTGAACAAAGACAGGAAAAAGTTAAAGCACTAACGCAGTTTTGCACTCTATGCACAGATGATGAAACCTCAGAGATATGTACTTATAGCTCTGAACCGGAGATGTCTCTCTGTTAACGAATATATCTGTAAGTGGATTTACGCCACTTGTGCTCTGAACACCTCATTTCTCCTATTCACTGGTCTATTGTCCACATTGAAAAATGTGGCTGTTCATTTTCATTAATTTTTTACAAACACCGTGTTATGGCAAGCCATCTTCACAATGCCTCACAGCATACCAAAATATTTAATCATCTATAATTAATAACAAATCTAATTTGAAAAGACACATACATAACCTGAGAAGAAGATGATAGTAATTCCTAGTACAACTGCCAATAAATTTACCTTCTAGACACACTGCCACCAATAAAATCTGTACCAATGACTACTGTAAAATTATATATATATATATATATATATATATATATATTCCATTATTATATTTGGTCTTTAAATATGTCTGCTTGTGTCTGTATATGTGTGGATGGATATGTGTGTGTGTGTGTGTGTGTGTGTGTGTGTGTGTGCGCGCGTGTGTGTGCGCGCGTGTGTGTGTGCGTGTGCGTGTGCGAGCGCGTGTGCGAGCGCGCGCGAGTGTATACCCGTCCTTTTTTCCCCCTAAGGTAAGTCTTTCCGCTCCCGGGATTGGAATGACTCCTTACACTCTCCCTTAAAACCCCCATCCTTTCGTCTTTCCCTCTCCTTCCCTCTTTCCTGATGAGGCAACAGTTTGTTGCGAAAGCTTGAATTTTGTGTGTATGTTTGTGTTTCTTTGTGTGTCTATCGACCTGCCAGCACTTTCGTTTGGTAAGTCACATCATCTGTGTTTTTAGATATATTTTTCCCATGTGGAATGTTTCCCTCTATATATATCATATACAGGAAGGAAAGGAACTAAACAGAAATGTTAACTTATAATTTTTGAGATTAGGAAGGCTAATCAATCAGTCATAGAACACTGATCTATCAAGCAGAGAAAAATATGTATCTGCAAAATTCCCTAAATTCACTGACATTTCTTCTGTCCAGACTTCCATCCCTTCTTGTGCATGATGGATCTTTCTTGGGTTGTGCGCATTACGATGCACCTCATTTTCCACATCCTTTTCCTCCTCTTTGCTAGAAAAAGTAAACTATGGTTCTGGAACCATGCTGTTTGTGACACACCTGTGTCTCTTAATACTAGGTACGTCAGGCTCTTAACCTGTCTGGCGAGTACAAACTTATGAAACACTGACTTTGCATATGAAGCATTCTGCTTCTCAAAATGATATGAACTTTTAATTGAAGGATGGGTTACAAACAATACAATTCCAAACTGTTCTATGGAGAAAAACAGATTGTATATTAAAGTTGACTGTTCAATTAACAAATCTTCATTGCTTTCACTTTCACAATTATTTGTAACACAGTAACATGAGTTTTCTGGAAGTTACTACAATGTCCTTAAGTTCATGATAAGTTTTAAATCTCACTTCAGAGAATATAGTACATTTACAGACTGTCAGTTCATTATCCTGTTCTTTGGTCATATTGATATTAACTTTCCAACTGCCTCCACGACCAATGACCAAAAACTTCAGAACTACCACAGTTCACTATATGGCCAGCATTAATTTTGCATGCAAATTATTGTGAATCTTCTGCAAATTTTTGTCTTCCTTCCAGGTTTTAATTGGTCACCATGGTCACTCCTGGACATAAAAGTAAAAAATAAAATTAATATTGTTCCACAACATATAAATTACTTTCCTTGGCATATTAAACTATTTTATGCATTTTTTCTTAAAAGTCTTGGTCCTGAAATAAAGATTTTTAGAGTTTCATGAAAACTAGAATACAATGACAATGCTTTAGGACTGGTACAAACAGAACAATGCAAGTAGAATGAAGCAAACTGTTCATTCAAATGCTAAAAATTACTACATTCCACAATTAGTAGCAGAGACATAAATTGCTCACTATATTGTTGTAACCTAAGAAAAAAATAACCATGTTCAATGAAACAACAATTACTTCTACATCATTCCATTCACTCAAAAATACAGCAGATGATACAAAAGACAGTTACGAACAACAATATCAGCATTCATACTGACTGTGAAGTCAGCCAATAACTGCCTTTTAAGAGTAATTTGAACAGGGACTAGTGATATTGCATGTAAGGAGGAAAATGGTGAATAGCTGGAAACTTCCTCTGATGATTAAGTACACAGAACTATTAATTTTTTGTGGGCAAAAGTATCTCATGCACAGAGCTTCAAAATGGAATTTTGATGGTGTATGCAATATTTTGGCAGAAGACCAAAGCAATGCAAGACGGCCAAAAAGTGCCACTCACTATAAAGACACCAAGCCTGATTTAGAGCACAGAGGACAATTCACAGATAATGCACAGTGATTATTGAACACATTGTTGGGATTTACAGTGGAACTGTGCTTTCCATTGCCTGTGACCAATGACAAGTTTCACTGTATCTGCACCTGGTACATTCCTTACTCTTAGACTTGCGAATCCAGTGGAGAAACTTCTTTCCTCATTCTGCAGCGGACTGTACGCCATTATGGAAATTCCTGGCACATTACAACTGGGCCTCTAACATGGATTGTAGCATGGGTCCAGGTTTGTGTCCAATCCAGCACTCAGTTATATTGTTTAAAGATGTGTTTCAACTTCTCTAAATTTCCTTCACTGCTACACAGTGGAAAGTCAATTCAATATGGACAATGTTATGAGATTTTACCACTTCACCCTCAGAATGACGTGAACATAGATGGTACAGAGACATATCATTGTCTGTAAACTAAGATCTACCATCGGCAACTTTGAAAGAATGGCGGACACACAGTTACTGTTGACTGGTTGATATAGTGTGTACTCTAAAATACATATACCAATGAGTGCAGAAAATGTGAAAGAGATTAAAATGCATCAGTGAATATACATATATAAAAACTGAATATGTGGGGCTGTTCATAATAAATAATGAGTGAACCAGCTACTCTGACACTAAAATTTCCTCCTTGCCATTTCAGGAAAGAGCCTTAATATCACGTGGGATGTTAAAATTTGCTTCACACTCACCTCACCATTTTCTAAAGTAAATGACGTATCACCTGGCAATTATCATCTTACGTGTACAGTGAGAGGCAAACAGATTGCCCGACCCGAATAATTTAGAATCCGAGAACAGAGCATTGCACATGTCCAAGTTCAGAAGTGCCAGTGTTCACAACTCTAATGGTGTGTGGAGCTTCAGCTTGGTGTTTACATTGTCAGATAGAAGCAATAATAATGTCCCGATTCTTTGCAATTTAACGCATCGTACCATTTCTTTTGAAAATCATTATTCAAGCATGTAGAAACAGTTGAAATATAAGAACTCCACGTTAGTAGAATTGCTACAATGATGAGTGTTCCACATCTGTTTCAGTTGCTGAGTGGGTAGGCTGACAGTTTACGAACGTAAAGGACTAGTGTTCTAATCTAACTGGAGTCAAATGTATTTTTTTTTTATTTCGACCTGTGCAGGTAATATTTTAAACCTTAATTCACTACAAATTGTGCAGTTGTAGGCTTTTCTAGGTTCAATGTTCTTTCAAAAGATTCAATTTTATAATAGTTTACTCTTTAAACAAACAGACAAATGATCATAGTAAAAATATTGAAAATTGATGTATTTATTTGTAATTACTTCGACTGCCACCTGGTACCTCTATAGTTTTCAGCTAAGAGAAATGTATCAGCTGATTGGTATACATCATAGGTCTGCTTCGAAATGGCTGATGTGAATGTTTGCAAGTGAATAACTGCTTCCTTTGAAAACAGTGTTAGTGCATCAGACGCAGGACATCATTATGGTGTTGATGCTTCCACGGCAAGAAGATGGTTTAGACTATTTAGAGATAATGGTGAGGTAGCAAGACATCCAATACCTGGAAGACCTCTAGTCTCTAAATGGAGATGACGAAAAACCGGTGACTGTGACTCAGAATGCTCCTTTGTCACTCATCCGAGAACTAAGGAGAGCTTCACATTTCCTGGACTCGCCGAGGACTGCTCTCAGAAGATTAAAGGACCACGGAATCGGGTTCCGTCATGTCCTTATCAAGAAACTGTTGTCTGACTAACAATCTTTGCATAGACTAGCAATTGAGTTCCTGGGAAGATGTCAATTGGAGGAAAGTCATTTTCTCAGATGAATGCACAATAGAGTCCATGAGAAGAGGTACTGCTCTTGTTTACCGCACAGATGGGCAATGATATTATGTGCACTTAGTGGTCACACAGGCTAGAAGTGGACACAAAGATGTGAAATGTTGGGGCTGGACATCTTACATGGGTGCAGGAACCACCTCTGGAGCTCAACTTTGGTACCCCGAAGGACATCTCACTTACCAACATAATAATCACCCTCCATCACACACCAGCATTAGAATTCAGAGCTGGTTTCACTGGAGGGAGAATATTATTCAATGCCTTCCGTGGCCTCTAAAAATCACCTGATCTCAATCAAAACTTAAAAAGACTCTGCGGGACAATTGGCCAGATCCTCCTCCGGGAACAGTGAATGCCCTATGAGATTTGGTTCATTCTTCACGGGAGAGAAATGCCATGGATGACGACTTTTTCCATAGACTTGTCAATTCTATGCTTCAAAGGATCCAAGCTGTTCTTGATGCCAATGGAACGTGGACAAAATACTGAAGCTATACTTAGCTTACTCTTCATTTTATTTCATTTTCTGTAAAAGGCCTGCATAGTTAATAGGCCAACAATATTAATTTCAAAATACAAATCTATTGGCAGCTATATTATTTGTATTTTTATGGGAGATTAGATGAACATCACCCTACAAGGAAGATAATTTTTATTGTTATGGGAGGTCAGATAAATTTTACCTTCCAAGGAAGATTATGTTTAGACATCAAATTCACAAACCATAATTTGTTACTTACTGAAGAGAATTTTAAAAAAGATAAAAAATAAAATAAAATTTAATAACAAAAAGTAAATAAAGCACGAAACATTTGCAATGTGATAAAAAAATGGTGCAGTGAATTTGCTCTGGCACATTCTACAGCTACCAGAACAGTAAGTGGACACACTACCAAGGAGCTACCTACCTCTTCTTTTTAGCATAATGATAGAATAGGCCTACTGTAGTTGACGAACGAATATTTTACTGGAAACAACAGATACTGGAAGGCGTGTCCACTAGGTCATGTAAACTCTTCTTAAGGACTTCAAGAAATATGCTAATCAGCTGATATGTTTCTCTTAGCTGAAAACTAAAGACACACCAGGTGGCAACTGAAGTAATTACAAATAAATACATCCATTTCAATGTTTTTACTATGACCACTTGTCTGTTTGTTTAAAGACTAGACTATTATAAAACTGAATCTTTTGAAAGAATGTGGAACCTAGAAAAGCCAACAACTGCACTTTTTGTAGAGAATTAAGGTTTAAAATATTGCCTGCACAGGCATAAATAAAAAAAAATGATAGTTGACTCCAATTAGATTGGAATGCTTATCCTTTATGTTCATAACCTGTCAGCCTATCCACTCAACCACTGAAACAGATGTGAAACACTTGTCATAGTAATTCTACTGACATGTAGTTCTTATATTTCAACCATTTCTACATGCTTGAATAATGATTTTCAAAGGAAATGATACGATGAGCTAAACTGCAATAAATTTTGACATGCGCTGTATCCTAGCTATTGTACTGCTTCTATTCGACAATGTAAACACCAAGCTGAAGCTCCACAGACCACTAGAGTTGTGAACACTGGCACTTCTGAACTTGGAAATGTGCAATGCTCTGTTCTTTGACTAAATTATTCGGGCCGGGCAATCTTTTAGCCTCTCATTGTACACAGAAGATCTTTGACAGGGGATATGCCATTTAGCTTATGTATTGATGAGGCAAGTGTGAAGCAAATTTTAACATCCCAAGTGATATTAAGGCTCTTTCCTGAAATAACAAGGAGGAAATTTTTGTGTCAGTAGTTGGTTCACTTATTTATGACGAACAGCCACACACATATTCAATTTTTCTTCACTGATGCATTTTAATTTCTGTTTCACATTGTTTGCCTTCATTGGAGTATGTAGTTTAGAGTACTATATCATATTCATCTCTAATTGTTATATATAGGGTTGTTGAAGTTGTTGAGTGTCCCAAAAACAATAAATCAATCATTCAACAGTAACTACATGTCTGCCATTCTTTCAAAGTTGCAGATGGTAGATCTTACTTTACAGATAATGATGTGTTCAGATTTATAAAGGGTGCTGATACTGGGGAGGTTGATTCTTCTATTCACTGTTTATCACCTCATATATGAAAACATGTTTTGACTCATTCCACATCCATGACTATCATTCCACTTGGGATATGTGGAAGGTATACATTAGCACATTTGTTTTTCTTAGTAAATATTTATTGTGTACCATTGTTCCTCTGACAAGTTCTACGTTCTGGAGGATCTCCTCACTATAGAGCAATTGGAATGGAAAGGATATACAGGGTGTTACAAAAAGGTACGGCCAAACTTTCAGGAAACATTCCTCACACACAAAGAAAATATGTTATGTGGACATGTGTCCGGAAACGTTTAATTTCCATGTTAGAGCTCATTTTAGTTTCGTCAGTATGTACTGTACTTCCTCGATTCACCGCCATGATTTCATACGGTATACTCTACCTGTGCTGCTAGAACATGTGCCTTTACAAGTACGACACAAGTGGTTCATGCACGATGGAGCTCCTGCACATTTCAGTCAAAGTGTTTGTATGCTTCTCAACAACAGATTCGGTGGCCGATGGATTGGTAGAGGCGGACCAATTCCATGGCCTCCACGCTCTCCTGACCTCAACCCTCTTGACTTTCATTTACGGGGGCATTTGAAAGCTCTTGTCTACGCAACCCCGGTGCCAAATGTAGAGACTTCGTGCTCGTATTGTGGACCGCTGTGATACAATATGCCATTCTCCAGGGCTGCATCAGCGCATCAGGGATTCCATGCGTCGGAGGGTGGATGCATGTATCCTCGCTAACGGAGGACATTTTGAACATTTCCTGTAACAAAGTGTTTGAAGTCATGCTGGTACGTTCTGTTGCTGTGTGTTTCCATTCCATGATTAATGTGATTTGAAGAGAAGTAATAAAATGAGCTCTAACATGGAAAGTAAGCATTTCCGGACACGTGTCCACATAACATATTTTCTTTCTTTGTGTGTGAGGAATGTTTCCTGAAAGTTTGGCCGTACCTTTTTGTAACACCCTGTATAATCAGATCTGAGGGTGGACAAGGAGCTAATGGCACTTCTACCTCAAGGATCCAATAATCTTTCTGATTGTTCATCTTATTTTGATAAAGTCAGAATATGAACAGTCATGTAGGAAGCGTTGTTTTGAAGTTATATTTTTGACTGTGACACTACTTACAGCCTTGGCCATTGTTGGCTTGAACGAACAAAGTTTGTCACATTGTTACGTCATCTCACCTTGCTCGTAAGTAGGTTAATGCTTACTACCCTGTTGCAAACTTTCTCTGTGTTGTGCTGAATAGCTGTGGACGACCATTTTGGTCACTGCTTTGGGTGTCAGTTTCTGTCATCTTGGGTTATACGGTGTGTATATGTCAAGCAGATTCCTCTTTAACCTGGCATTTCCTTTTCAAAGTCCTATGTGGCAGTGGTGTTATTGTGATCTCAGAGGGGCATTGCTAGTGCATAAAATTTGAATAGTGCTTCTTAACAATCAGAATTAGCAGCTACCATACTGTCTCCAGGAATTCTGGTGTGTTGCAACTGTGTGTTTCCATCTGTCTCATTACTTTATTATTATACACCAGCCTAGTAGGAAGACATAGGAGTCAACAATACAGTGTGTTATTAGCTGAGTAGTGTGTTATTTATTTGGTGGTGTAAGAACCTCTTCCTGAGTTGTTTTAGTTAATGCAAAGAGTAACAATGCCACACCACTTTGAGCACAGTGTAAGACCTGCAGAGCAGGTAAGGGCAGGTGGTTTTAACAGGCAGAGGAAGTGAGAATTGACTGAGTCTAGTACACAGAACCAGAATGTAGGTCTCTGTTATCAATCATGCAATTCCATTATTACTCAACTTACAGCCACAGACAGCTTTTTCTAACTTATGCAAACAGCTTGTTTTTGACGTATTCCTCCTATCCAACCTAAATCGATGCACTGATTATTCATGAGTACACAGCCCAAGATGTTTCAAGGTAGTGCAGTTCTAAATTAATGCACTAAATAACAATGGATAAGGAGGTTTAATGCTGAAACATGATGTTTCTCGAAAGTGAGAGGACAGTGTGCAGTGGCCCGACATTATGCCATAGTGGCTCCTTTTCATTATTTTTAAACATTCATCAGCTTATTCATTACCTTTACTTTCTACATGCACTGTAAATGGATAGAGGTGGTGGTCTCCATGTCCTGGGCTATTTTCTCTCTAACATGAAAGCCCTATCTACACTGCAGGCTCTACCACTGGGGCACTTAAAGACACATAACGTGCGCAAGTGTCCACAACTTCAGATCTTTCAGCTGTGGAAACAACATGAATTTCACATAAAACATTAAATTCAGGAACCTCATTAGCACTTTATTAGTATAGTGTCCTCCATATGGAACTGTGGGAATTTACAGAGTCAGTGATAGTCATTACCTGTTGCAAAGCCATTGTGCAACCGTCTCATGAATCTGTACTGAGAAAGTTACACATCCGTTGTCAAACTTTATATTTTTACCACAACATATTTCAGAACTATGTTATCCCATTATACAGTGCCATAAAACAAGGAAACATCAATACACTGCAATACTATATGTGCTAACAACCACACAAAAATATTTACATCATCCTGTAGTATAACATACGTTAAAACTTGTATGCCATTAGGCACCGTCAAAAATAAAAACCCAGCAACTAACATGCATTGTCAAACATAAAACTCTTCTTAGATGATCTCATGCTGATGTGTTATACTCTCAAGGCGCAATTGTCAACTGTGGGCAACCATATGAAACTTCCTGGCAGATTAAAACTATAGACACATTGTCCAAGGTGTGACAGCAATGAAAGGGGCTGCCTGCTCACACATGCGCAGTTTGAGCTTAGGCTGCGACGCGTGGCTGGTGCGGACACCGTTACAACACTGCACCAGCGATCAGTGCGGTGTCGAAAGCCGTGCGACTGAGGTGTTCTACCTATTTTTGTCACATGGTGTCTACACAAAGAAAACTACAATGAGACACTCACAGAAAGTAATACCCAGTGAGTTAGTCTCTCAGCATCAGTGTCTTTAGATTTAAAGCATCGTAAGTACAAAGGCACTTTGTTCCAGCACAGTCAGTTGGAAAACTGCCATTTTATCGAAAATTCCTTTCCTTGTTCAAAAAGTTTTTCTGTTCAAGGAACTGGAAATAAATAGGGGAAAAAATAATGAAGCTAATATGTTTTTATTTTTAATAAGTCTATATTTCATGGTATTTAAGTGATATTTTCAAGAACATACGGAGAAATATTAGGGACTCATGTCGTAGAAATAGAAGAGAGAGAATGTGGAACACGACCAAATGTCTCATTGCAGCCAAAGAAACTGGTTCTGTATGATCATTAGGTTTTCCTCAGAAAAGTTCAACACAGAAGACAGTAAGTAAATTTCTTGATTTTAAGCATACTACTTTCCTCTGCCAGTAGTTTGTTTTTTCGGCTTCAGGAAAAATAAATTTGGACTGCTTAAGTGGTTGTAGGAAAAAGTAACAGCATTTCAGTCAATGTTTTATATGACATTATTAGACATCTTAATTATGAGTTTTCTGTTAAATTTCACTGCTGTAGCTCTAATAATGGAATGTTTTAGCATCTTGTGGATGGCATTAGAAATCCTGTTTCTTTTTATTAAAACTTTTCCTTTCTCAAAAACTGTTACTCCTACAGCTATGAAATTTTTACTGCTGTTTCATTACGACTTAAATATCATACAAATACTAACTACTCATTTCACCACCTCTCAAACAAAATTTTTCCCTGTTAAATTCAGTGGCAGAATCAATCAGCTTTGTTTTGTGATAACTCCCGATTGGCAACAGTTAAAGACTTATTTTGATTGCTGATCCATTATAAAAAGACAAGGACAAAAAAGATGTGTTGTCAGCATTCGTCTAAGTGTTGCTAATCGGTAGTAGTTGTGGAACAAAAGTGACCAATTTTGCCACTGAATTCACCAAGGAAAAATAACATTATTTTATCAATTTTGGTTGGAGGACACCATAGCTGTTTTCATAAATTAACTGTAGGATATACTGCACTCAGCCAGAAGTTTTATTTAAATGAATTTATTATATCATTACCAGTTTCAGATCCGAGCCCACTGTCAGGTGGTAGCACCGACTACTTTTACATTAGTGTCATCCTGAAAAGCCCTCCTTTTCATATTATAGGAGGGCTTTTCAGGACGACACAAATGTAAAAGAAGAAAACACTACCATCTGCCCATGTGCTCAGGCCCAAAACTAGTAATGGTATAATAAAATCATTTCGAGAAACTTGTGTCCGGTTTCTGTATTTCCTACAGTGTAATTAAAAAATAATCTTGTTTGAGAGGCAACCCGATCAGTAGGAATTTTTTCCCCATTTGCATTATTATTCTTTTGATAGCTAAGGTATAATAAAGCGGCATTTAAATTTTAATATCAGTAGAACTGGCAGTTTTATAGAAGGAAAACACTTTAGCCTGGAAACGAGATTTGTTTTGCTCTGTTTACAAAACGGAAAAACGTTAATCTCCAAAAGTATTAGAACTACAGCAGTGAAATTTTAACTACAAACTTGTGATTCAGATCTCTAATAACATAATTTAAAACATAGACTCAATTAGTGTTACTTAGGTGACATGACAATTCGACGAAATTTAGGTAGGTCCCTAAACTTTCTCCACACAGTGTATTGATACATTTGACAAACTAAAACAGGAAACACACACATGAAAAAAAGGTTTGCTTCACCTCAGTTCTGAGAGTTCTGGAACTTGTACATGAAATTGGAAGAGAGATCAACATAAACATCATTTCCATCCTTTTTATTGCATGTTGTACCATCAAACACTGAGACCTTCAGAGGTGGTGGTCGAGACTGCTATACACACCGGAACCTCTAATACCCAGTAGCACTTTCTCTTGCATTGATGCATGCCTGCATTCATCGTGGCATACTATCCACAAGTTCATCAAGGCACTGTTGGTCCAGATTGTCACACTCCTCAACGGCGATTCGGCGTAGATCCCTCAGAAGGGTTGGTAGGTCACGTCATCCATAAACAGCCCTTTTCAATCTATCCCAGGCATGTTCGATAGGGTTCATGTCTGGAGAACATGCTGGCCAATCTAGTCGAGCGATGTAATTATTCTGAAGGAAGTCATTCACAAGATGTGCACGATGTAGGTGCAAAATGTCGCCCATGAAGACGAATGCCTCGCCAATATGCTGCCAATGAGGTTGCACTATTGGTCGAAGGATGGCATTCATGTATTGTACAGCCGTTATGGCGACTTCCATGAACACCAGCAGTGTACGTCGGCCCCACATAATGCCACCCCATAACAGCAGGGAAGCTCCACCTACCTACACTCGCTGGACAGTGTGCCTAAGGTGTTCAGCTTGACAGGGTTGCCTCCAACCACATCTCCGACAATTGTCTGGTTGAAGGCATATGCGACAAGACACTCTTCAGCTGTACCCGCACTGCATGGTGTGCGAGTTGCAAAGATGGACCTCAGCATGGACATCTGGAGTGAAGTTGTGCTCATACAGCCTATTGCGCACAGTTTGAGTCATAACACAACGTCCTGTGGCTGCATGAAAAGCATTACTCAACATGGTGGTGTTACTGTCAGGGTTCCTCTGAGCCATAATCTGTAAGTAGCGGTTATCCATTGCAGTAGTAGCCCTTGGGCGGCCTGAGCAAGGTACGTCATCGACAGTTTTTGTGTGTCTGTATCTCCTCCATGTCCGAACAACATTGCTTTGGTTCACTCCGAGACGCCTGGACACTTCCCTTGTTGAGAGCCCTTCCTTGCACAAAGTAACAATGTGGATGCGATCGAACCACGGTATTGACTGTCTAGGCATGGTTGAACTACAGACGACATGAGCTGTGTACCTCCTTCCTGGTGGAATGACAAACTGATCGGCTGTTGGACCCCCTCCATGTAAAAGGCGCTGCTCATGCATGGTTGTTTACATCTTTGGACGGGTTTAGTGACATCTCTGAACAGTCAAAGGGACTGTGTCTGTAATACAATATCCACAGTGAACGTCTACCTTCAGGAGTTCTGGGAACCGGGGTGATGCAAAACTTTTGTTCATGTGTGTATTTTGTTGCAGATGTGTCTCCAATATTTGACTTTCAGTTAGAAGAAAAGACCGACAGTATTGTTTCAAACATTGTGACTGATTCAAGAGACAATATGGAAGTTGTATCCATATCACTGAACTGGAGAGAACCTGAAGTAAGAGATACAAGCACCATTAACTGTTTCAGATGGACATACAACTTCCGTGCAGATAGAGAAAGGTCTCTATCCCAGTGGCACAAGTTTACATAAGAGGAAAAAAAAAAGTGTGTTGAGGAGTTGGGGAGAAAGCATCCGCAGAATCGAAAATAAAATACCTAGAGGCACCTACTGAAAAATATATAAATTTATTTCTGCTGAGCATGGGTATGGCTATGAGAACACAAACTTCCACTATTTTTGTTGTGTCAAACAGGCATATGGAATTTAGGAATTAAGTAATGGATATAGAACTCAAAAATGAGAAGTATAAAAGTGTCAGAACAGACTGATATTTGACGATGGTTATCTTCAGGGCACGATGTACATCCTTTTAAAATAAAATTAAAGTGTTGTTTAATTTTTTACTACATTTTCAAAGTAGCTTAAAACAGCTTGCCATTTTAATGAATACAATTTATTTTAAGTTCTCTCTCTCTCTTCTTTGCTGTAACCCTGTCAATGGTGGGAGAGTGCATATGGGCTTTTATCACAGTCACTCAGTATTATGCACAAGTTATTACCTAAATGATATGCAAGAGTGTTAATAAACAGCTGTTTTCCAAACATTTCACTGTTTTCACTTTAAAGGAGACATGTGGCAGCATGTAGCAGTAAGCGGTTTAATTACCATCCATAAACATTTGTTCTGAATAATATAGCAGGTGATCAAAAAGTCAGTATAAATTTGAAAACTGAATAAATCATGGAATAATGTAGATAGAGAGGTACAAATTGACACACATGCTTGGAATGACATGGGGTTTTATTAGGGAAAAAAAAAAATTACAGACGTTCAAAAAATGTCTGACAGATGGTGCTTCATCTGATCAGAATAGCAATAATTAGCAAAACAAAGTAAGACAAAGCAAAGATGATGTCCTTTACAGGAAATGCTCAATATGTCCACCATCATTCCTCAACAATAGCTGTAGTGGAGGAATAATGTTGTGAACAGCACTGTAAAGCATGTCCAGAGTTAAGGTGAGGCATTGGCGTCAGATGTTGTCTTTCAGCATCCCTACAGATGTCAGTCAATCAGGATACACTTGCGACTTCAGGTAACCCCAAAGCCAATAATCGCACGGACTGAGGACTGGGAACCTGGGAGGCCAAGCATGACGAAAGTGGTGACTGAGCACACGATAATCACCAAACGACGTGCACGAGGGATCTTTCACGCCTCTAGCAATTTTTTTTTTTTTTTTTTTTTTTTTTTTTGTTTTTGTTCTAATAAAACCCCATGCCATTCCAAGCATGTGTGTCAATTTTTACCTCTCTATCTACATTATTCCGTGGTTTATTAAGTTTTCACATTTATATTAACTTTCTGATCACCCGGTATGTTCTATGATGTGTTAAAATTTTACGAGTTGTTAAACAATTAGAACTGTGACAAAGAAAAAAAATTATTTTACTAACTTTAGCCCAAAATTTGAGTATTACAGCAGAAAATCAGCATCACTGCGAGTTTTTCAGTTGAACTGACGGGTTTTTGTGAACAGAGTGCATTTTTTTCTGTAAGGCGCAAAACATGCACAAACTAATATAAAATAAAGTCTGAATTTAGTGTCATTTACAAGATGCCCATATATCAAAATGTTTTAACAACCTTCACTATCATGTGCCGCAAAAATAATATTAACCTTCATCTTCATTTTCTTTATCATCAAGTTGAGGGGCCATGATAATCTTATCTCATTTTCTTCTTGTAGTAAAATATCTACGTAGTCCTAAGGCTGATTAAATTCGACCGTGGTTCTTTCCATCCCATTGCTGCTGATGTCACAGCTGTGCCTGGGCCATTGGGAAAGAGTGGCAACTGAGCTAGCGCAGCCCATTTTGCTGTAGGAGGGGGTGCTGTCACAAGCTGCTGTCGCGCCAGGACATCACTACAGTGGGGACAGAAATGCCCCTCGGACACTTCTATCTTCTGATTTAGCACGCAGACACAGTGCTTCCTTCAAGCACAAAAAATCTACACTTCCTCTAAATTTGACAGCAGCCCCCATTTACCCTGAAAGTGCAATATCCTCATGTTGTCTGCAATTTTACCCAGCTGCCTTTAATTTAAAACTGAGTCTTCGGAGTATGATACACCAACACCAGATGTTCTAGGAACAGTTATATGTTTGACAATGCAAGTTTTCTGCTGTTTTTTTTCTTTTGATTGGGTCTAATTGCTAGCTGTAAGGCATGTTATACTGCAAGGTGATATGAATATTTTTTCTTTATACATTTGTCAATATGTGTAGTGCTGCTATATATTAGTTTGTTTCCTTGTTTTATAGTTCTGGACAATGGGATAAGGTAACCCTGAAACATGTTACAGTAAAAATATCATGTATGACAATTGCTGCATAATGTTCTCAGTACTGATAATGATTAACATTTACAGAAACTGACTTTTCATATGAAATGGAAAAGACAACACTTTTGGCCCGTACCAGGGGTACCCCTGGTCTTGAAACAGCAAACTGCAAGTTCTATAGTTTCCATGTCTGAGGATATGCAAAAGATAGAAAAGCTGCCTATAAACAGAGGCACTGGATAAGGCTTCTAACTGTGCGTGTTGTGCAGTTTTCAGAAATAGCAAACATTTAAGTTTTGGATGGGCAATCTGATACCATCTGGTGTTCAGTCCTAAGCCAAACATAGCTTACCTGATAACCTTCTTAGTAATGAAATAATCATTGAGCCATTCATAACTTCTATAATGGAATTTTTACAATTTTCCACATTGTTTCTTCCACATGTATATTATCCACATGTTACCTAAAATTATGTAATCTTCAGTGTATGTCTGTGGCTGCTTCTCTACCATACAGATCCCAATATCAATTATTAAATTTGCATCTATATCCCTCATTCATTTATTCTGATAATGCCTAACTTTGCAAATAATCATCTTATTCACTATAATTACTTGCACTACATTCACATCAGTATCATCAAACAGCAATGACCTAATTGCAATAGTTATAAGAAGACTGGAGGTAATTTTGTCTAATGAAAGCATCCTAATATATTTTTGATGTTACTTAACCGCATACAACAGCTAAGTCTTAATAGGAATCACTGGACTACACTGAATGAGGGTTCTTTTAATTGTGGGTCAGACATCATATTATTCAAATGTGAGTGTCCTAAGGGCTTGTTGTACTAGGATGATGAACGGTACAAGACAGAAGAAAGGAGGGAATACTTGGATAAAATGCCTTATTTATAACTAGACTTTAGGCACAGAGCACCTCAGATTCATGTAGAATAGTTAAGTAAATTTTATATGACATTTCTATCCCAGCATTTACTATACACCATTTAGCGAAACTGCGGAGAATATAAGTCTGTATAGCCAGCCAGGGATTGGAACCCCTATACTCCCATATATGAGTCCAGTACCTAAAACACTGCAACACATAAAAAAAAAAGTTTCTGATAAACTCAGTTAATGCAGACCTTAGGTTGCACATATAAACAGAGAACTTTAACAATCCAAAATACATATGGTTTTATCTGAAACCGCTGTTTACTGCATTTACAAAACATGCCAAGAGTCACATCTAAAAGCACACTGCATTACTTAGGCATTACTCGCCTGAAACAATGGGATGGAAGTTATTCATCTTTAGCACTTAGCTTGGCAAACACACAGACAGGAAATCTGCCATGGATCAGTTACGAGGGTAATGTCTCCACACTTATCTGAAAAGGAAACTGCATACAGTAGAAAAATATTTTAGCTATGTCCTTTGGTGGAAAGCATAAGCATCATCATCATCATCATCATCATCATCATCATCATCATCATCATCATCAACAACAACAACAAAAATATTCATCCTAATTGTAACAGAATACTTCAGCAAGAGCAGCCATCGCCTGGAGGGGGAACAGTGACCGTTAAAAATAAAAATGTTTAGCAGCCACAAGTCACATACAACTCTCCTTTATTTGACATGCTTCACCTGTCAGATGTGTCCATCTCCAGAAATTTAGCACCCACTGGCCACACAGATGTGGAGGTGTTACAATGTACTTGGTGCACAACACAATGATTCTACCTTATAGTGGTCAGACACAGTTATCGGAAGCTTGATGAAGGGTTATGCCTGTTCCAGAATTCGCACGCAGTCCAATATTGGGCCAATGTCAAATTCGTGTGCCCAACAAATCTGAATATGGCACAATTTGACCAGCCAGCCAAATGGAGAACCACAATGAGTTTTCTTTCAAACTCTGTAAGATGCTGATAACATTGTCTCACACAAGTGTGCAGCATCTCTGTGCAGTTCAAAGTGATCACTCGACATCTGATGCTGTTCAGACCACATATACCCTACTAGAACAGGTAATAACGCTGAACACAAAAAACACTAACACACTCTGGTAACTGTTGTATCACAGATAATTGCAAATTTAATTATTTTCATATCTGTGGATGATGTGTTCGTGTATGAAATTACATCGACATCCAATGGTCTTCAGGGGGATTCACTTTTTTGTCATATAGAGTGACTGATAAACTTTTGAAGATGATCAGATCTGATGAGCGAAACATGTCAAAGGAAAATCATATGCAACTTGAGGCTACTAAACAATTTTATTTACAACACTTCAGGCTTTGTTATAATTTTTAAATTAATAAACTATTCATGGTTAATCCACATCTGGCTAATCCAGATCTTGAAATAAATGAAAAATAGTGGAATTTCATTGGAAGAAGTGGAGTGGGGCAACTACTGATGCCAATTCCGGCTGGAGCAACAGAACTTACAAACAAGATGAAGCAACATCTAACACCACCACATGAAAGTCAAACAATGTTTTACACATGAAATACTTTTGTATTCCAACATTTCTGTGCCATAATAATAAGCTAAATTAAGTAATTACCAAGACAGAAAAACCACGAAAATTATAATCGTGTGTTTCATTATTCAATCCATTGAGCAACATTCTAACAATACCACAAATTATGTCGTTTCAGTCTAAACAATATATGGAGAAGTATCATGGTGTCATTGGTAAACTGCTATAATACCATTTTAGTTTTGTATCACCATGAATGTCAGATATATTTACTTAAATGAGTATTTGACACACCCTCTGGCCAATAAAAGTGCTAACTTGTCATCTGATTGTAACTGCTGAATTAGCACAATGAGAAACTTTTATTTTGTCAGCATATTTTTGGTTACAGTATATTAATCCAAATTCACGATATGAAATTGCAAGTTCATATTTTAGGAGTGACCTGGAAAATTTTTCACTGCCTCCAAATATGAACTCAAAGATACTGGTCATGCATCTTTTCCTTCTCATTTACTATGTTTACCTTTCCAGCATGTCATTAAGTGGCTCTCAAGCTGGAAACTATGAAAACACATACACATTTCTTTTGTAACCCATTATCCTTAAATCAAAATGACATATTACAACAGTAACTGCAAACTACATTTTAGAAACATGAAGGGTATCATTCACACGCTGATTAAGATCTGGATTCTACAGAGGACAGGTGTAGGGAGGACTCGTCACAGAAATGTGTTTCTGGAAGCTTATGTCCGTAATGCAATATAACAAGGTACCCTGAAAATAGAATTTAGTAACTCTGCATTAGTAACCCCTGATAATGATGGAATTCTTCATTGTTAACCGAAATTTCATTTACAACTTAATTTTAATACTGGTATCAGCATATTTTGATTCGGTGGCGACCCATTTCAGACATGCCACACGGAAAATATTTAATACATCATATGATACCAGATTAAGAGAATTCTTTATTAAATATTTTTAGTCCCACTTGCCAACAAGATGACCCAATATGAAGTGTCAGCTTCAACAAGGGTGGAGTAATTGTTTACTGTACTGAAGGGACTGACACTGACACAGGCTTTTACTCAGTGCAGTCGTAGAAAGTCATATTTGAGTGTTTTAAGCATACTCTGCATTCCATTATCACATTATTATTATACCTTCCACAATTTTTAGTGCACATGAAGTGCTGAAGCTAAAAACTGCATATAAAATTTGATGGTTTCTTTGCACTTTTGTCAATTATGCACAGTGTTACAACCGTGCAATATTTTCTTTCTTTGAATTTAGAAGTAGCAGCATATCTTTGACATGCAACAGTAGAATTATAAAGGAATATAATTAACAGTAGTGAACTTTACTATTTGGGCAAAGTTTAACTTTTATAGTGAATATGTAGCTGAACAACACTGCCAATAATGGGAGCACACTTGCATTCTACTGTAAAAGATAAAAATGAGCATTACAATTCACAAATAACACACATGACTCCTACATAATTGAGGAAGCTTCTTGATTCAATAACTTGTACACTCATGGCTCAAATGCACACACAAATTCAGCCATAATTTGACATCAATGAAACACAGCCACTCTTTCAACCACCTAACCAGGTCCTTTTTTGTGGCCTACAACAACATAACCAAAACTATAGCATAGTTTAAAAGATGTACTGTTGAGGGGTCAGAAATGGGTTCCTGTATGAGAATTATTTCAATTTACTTCATTTTTCACTAGTAACAGCTGAAAGTTTTTTTTGTGCAAACAAAACTGAAAAAGTTTCACTACAGTTTTGAACATGTTCAGAGCCCAGCAATAATGTATCTCCGAACAAGGAAAAAAAAAAAAAACAAAAAACAAAAACCAGTCAAGATCAAACAGTAAATGCATCAACTTGTCCATTTCTCTTTTGAAATTTTGTAACCCACCTATCCGATTAAGGGATTTAACACTCCATGCTCCGAATGGTAAAATTCCAGTTTTGGTTTTCCTGATGACCACATCATCCTAGTTAGTTCCTACCAGGATATCTGAATGGGGAACTACATAACCTTCAGAATATTTTGCTCAGGAGGATGCAATCATCAATTAGCAATACAGTAGAGCTGCATGTCCTCATGGAACTGTAACGCTAAAGGCTCATCTTGCTTTTTGCCATTCACAGCATCAAAACATCAAGTCCATATTGGCAGGTGTTTCAAGGCCAATCAGTCTGTAATCCAAACTGTTGCCCCTGCAATTACTGGAAAGGCTGCTGCCCTCTTCAGGAACCACTTGTTTATCTTGTCTCTTCACAGATACCCCTCCATTGTGGTCACACCTACAGTACAGCTATCTGCATTATTGTATCATTGACGCACCCAAGCCACCCCACTTTTGGCAAGGTCCATGGTTCATCGGGGGTGGTAATCATTATATTGTTTGACATTGTGTGAAATGAAAATAAGTTCACATTCATTAAATTCACTGAAAACATAAGAAAATGACAAACCAAATCCAACAAGATGCAACATTTAAAAAATATTTTTAGTGTGCTCAAATATGATACCCATTTTCATAGTAGGAAACAGTTACACACTTGCTCACTGAAACAACACTATACTTACATAAACATTCCAACTTCCATTTTGGAGTAAAGATCTATTTGAACATTTCATCCAAAATTGCACACATTTTTTACTTTCATTGACATTTTGGCTGCTTATTAAGTTACATCTAGCACTCTTCTAGAGGAGTAAATGGATGTTTTAGACTGCATTTCATGCCCAATCTTGTGTATTGCCAGCAACATAGCAACACAAGTGTCAGCCCTGAAACAAATAGAGCAAGCATGCTTAATATGACTAATACCTCATAATACAGAAAAAATTGTGTTATATAAATTAGACTTTGATGTGTATTTTTCATCATGTAAGAACCATTGCATGACTCCATCATTAGTCAGTTCTATTAACACGGACGTATTTAGCCCTCATATTTGGTTCCATGATTGTGAACATTTATCACATAATAGGTGGCTGTCATATGTACCCAGTTGCTTTAACATCTTCAATTACTATCAATTCAGGAGTATGGGCACTCCCAACTTCGAATTGTATGTTTACATGACCAATTAACATACAATGGAGGCAAACCTGTGATCTCCACCTCACATTTCCCTATGACACCTCATGCAGGCTACATCACTTTTACAAGCCAAGAGAGTAAGGTCCAAATTCTAGCATTTCTTTCAGTCAAATGAAGCCTCACATAAGGTAATGTGATAATGCAATACTGAACAGTAACAGACAGCAATATTATTCATCATGCTGTTGACCATTTACATTATACCATGAATTCCTATGATTTTCTTGTTACCATTCCAAGTGTTGGGCTGCTTCTATTAAAGTGCTGAGTGCAGGTAAACATTTACTGTGTAATCTCTAAAGTTGTTATTATTCATGAAGTTCGTCTATTGACGAACAACTGAAGTTTCAACATGAAGAATGCCATTTTTCAGTTACTTAATGGATTCCACTGAAAGAGACAAAGTCAGTAGGATCTTGCTTATATGGAAAGTAAGGCCTTTCAAATGATCATTCAAGTTCTCTTCCTATGAACATGCACTTTATTAATGAGAATTCAGTTACAATATATTGCACTCATGATTATTATGTTTATTTTAATTATGGGAGTCACAGTCTGATGTTTTGTTATTTTAATTTTTTCTCAGGAGGGTTTGAATATATTACGATGTAATCTATGACCACGTACCCTTTACAGCAACGTTCAGCTCTTTACTCCTTTCAATATTTATAAAAATAATTGTAATCTTTTCCTGCTCAGACAATTTGTTCAAGGTGGCAAAGCCAATGATTGTGAACAATATAAAGATTATTGAAAAGACTGAACTATTGGCATATCCTGAAGTCTAAATACATCATTTTCACTCCATACTGAACACTTTTGTTTGTAATTATCTAAAACTACAAAGTAAATTCAGAAACATTGAATTTTGTAACAAACTTTCTCCATTATCTCAGTGTATATTAAGTATAGTAATACTTGAGTCACACAGCAACTACAAAACATTCAACAGTGTCTCATGACTTAACTCTCGCCAAGGATGCTGACAAGTACATCCAATATCTAGCATAGTTGAACCAGATGAATAGCACTACATTTTATCTTTGTCTAGCCAATTTAGAAAGCCACATTTGTACATGTAGAGGAATCCATCCCTTAAAATACTTCTTCCAGAGCTCTTACTAGGGATGTCTACATCACACACGAAAAGCATCCACATGAGAAAAAGCCATAGTTTATCAACTTCATAGTAGATCAACCTAAACAATACAGCTTGCTCCTAATTTATACAGAATGTCTACTTCCGTAAATAGAAATCAACCCACTTAATTTTTCTGACATCAACTTTAACAATAACAATAGTTCTTTATGACAAATTATTTCAGGTTTTAACTGAATGTTTAGAACATTCTTCCTGCACCAAGATGATATTTTAATACAGGCCTGGACAATACTGACTACTCATATACTTTGTAGTCAGAAATTAAATTTATCTCCAGCAGTCCACTTAAAAAAAAAAATAAATAAATAAAATTAGGCTATGATCTAGGCTAATAAAGCCATCTAGTGTTCACCCTTAAACAGACGGAAATTACAGAAAATTCCCGAACAGACATCTGAATCTGTTTGTACTCTATCATTGACATTAAGATGTATCAACTTAGACACAGCTGGGGCGTTCACATTGTTAGGAGGCAAGGTACATGAAATGGAAGAGGAAAGAAGATTTGTGTTCAACTTTTTACTGGCAACAACGTTAGGGATGGTACTGTCATTGTCCTTCCTAAAGCAGCAATACCAGAATTTGAACAACTAGATAAACTGCAACTATAATTCTCGCGAATAAATTATCTGCCTTTTCAACGACCTTTTCCTCGTCCATTACTTATAATTTGGTGAAGTAAACATTATTAAATCAATAATACGTCAATCTCAGTGTGTAACCTGCCAACAAATATCTAATAATGTGTAAATACCAAGCTCGTGAGTGCAGTTAATTCAACACATCCTATAGCTAACTAAAATCCTAAACCACTGAAACCATGTATCTCACACAAATTAATGACGAGTCTGCAAACTGTTTTTTAACCCGACAAGAAAAGTACCGTGGCGAAATATTGTATGTAGTGATGAATGTTACTGTACAGTATTAAATACATTTAAAGAAAAGCAAGCAAATTTATTTTGTACCTCTTTGTCCACGGTGTTTGTAGATTCTTTTTGCTGATGAAAGTCATCGAAAACATGTAACAGCGGATAACCGAACCATATACGTTTGTATTCAATGTCTGCCTCACTGTCAGGGACTGTCAGATCTTGCCTCTTTGGCTGTTTCCCATTTTCGCTTCTCCCGGCAGTGTTCGATAACTGCGGGTGACGTCAAAATGACGTCACAGTTTCACAAAGTCTTGTGAACTGCTGATCACCACAACATGGATACTTCTCGCTTCACAAGAATTCCCGTAAACGTGACGTCATTTCGAAGTCGCGCAATATCGACGACCATATGATCGGCTATCGACTTTGTGACAAGGAAGAATATGTATTATTACTGCTCCTCCATTCGCTCGTAGCAATTTAAGCTGTCCTCTTAGGTTCCTGCCTAACCACTCACTCTGTAGTCGCTACATATTCGGAAATAAAGAGAGAAATAATTGTGAGAGAAAAAAAAAACAAATTTTACTGCAGCTCATTTTGGAGTCGCTACATATTCGGAAATAAAGAGAGAAATAATTGTGAGAGAAAAAAAAAAAACAAATTTTACTGCAGCTCATTTTAGCCGCAGCATTTAAAACCGTACTCTTAGGTTCCTCCCGAACTACACCCTCGGGGAATGCCACACATTCGCAAATAAACAGCAAAATATTTGTGACAAAGACGAATATGAATTTTAATGCTCCTCGTTTCACTCGCAGCAACTGAAAATGTCCTCTTGTAGTGCGTTTAAAATTAGTTGCGACTTTGACAGTTCAGTACGGAGCGAGTGGATGGAAACGTAGGGCCAGCGTGCGCTGAACACGTCAACAGGCGACGGAAATGCCAGGCCTACTCGGCGCGTAACCTGTGAGCCGCGAAAGTTGGCCGACCAGTAGTTTCCTCGAACGATTTTAAAGGAACTATGCAATAATAAACTCTGAGACTCGCGCATCTTATAGCATCATTCTTTAGCTTGATGGTGAATTACCTATCATTACGTTAATAGTCATAGTTATTGAGATATTTCGATATTAGCTAAATTACTGCCAGAAATTCTTAAAGTTTGCTGTGAAAAATAGAGGCCGCTATGAATTTGCGTTTGGTGTGTGTTAGGTCATATGTTGCTGCATATGAAATTTAGATACTATATTAAATTATTCTTCAAACCTAGATGGATATCGCCTGTGTGTCTCCAATGTCAAAATAATGGAATGTATATAAAGGGCTCCGTCATGAACGCACTCGCCAGTGAAAAACCAAGAATGAAATATTCATAAATCTCCTGTAACTGATAAACGGTCTGAGATATCGAAACAAGATATTGGCAAAAGATAGCACGCAAAGTGAAGAGTATTTCGTCATATGATTAATACGCGAAACTTCCATATCTACCGCGATATTCAAGCAACTACAAATGTTCAAATGGCTCTAAGCACTATGGGACTTAACATCTGAGGTCATCAGTCCCCTAGACTTAGAACTAATTAAACCTAACTAACTTAAGGACATCACACACAGCCATGCCCGAGGCAGGATTCGAACCTGCGACCGCACCAGCAGAGGGGTTCCGGACTGAAGCGTCTAGAACCGTTCGGTCACAGAGGCCGGCACGGCAACTACAGATTTTTAAAAAAGAAAAAAAAAATATTTTTAAGACCCATCAATAGCCTGTGAAACGAGATTTGCTGTGGGTTTTGCAACAATATAACTGAGGAAGCTGCACATTTCTTTTTATACTGAGAATGGGTTTTCTTATAACCACTGATATGCCTCGCCCTCAGTTGATAGTTTAATAATACAATGTTTTATGATTCTGCCATAATTTCAACTACTTTAGAATGTTAGCGAAATGTATACCTGTAAACTCTTCTGTGTTTAGGCAAAAGAAGCATATATTAACACAGCAACAAGAGAGGTAACGTATTACTTAAAACTCGACACACTCCTTCATGAATCCATATCTCCTCAGCAATATTCTTGGCTGACAACTTGAGACCAGTCCTATGATGTAATATTTGCAGTGACTTCTTTTGTCAGTATTTCAGCTTCACAGAGCGTAAATTCATTGTTGTTTTTTGCCAAATTACTTTTCACCTAAGCCCATATATTCTGTCAGATTGAAATGAGCACGATATGGAGGTAGGCTGATTAAATTATGCTCTTTAGCGTTAGCCATTTCGACGACCTGGTAGCGTGGAATTTTTAGCTTGTACAGTACTGCAACTTCCAACAACTTCGCCTTACACAAGCTAGGTTCAACTTTATCCAGAGAAAAATAGCCGCTTTCCTCCGCTGCATTGTTGGAGCTTTATTTCACAGCCGAGTAGTATTGTGCATTGTCCATTACTATTCCCGAATTAGGAGGAATATTTTGCAAAAGAACAATATCTTCACAGCCGGTGAACGTGTTCTTGACGACCACTTATACTGCGAACCTTGTGTTCAGACGTGCTGCACTGTTATTATGAATGCAGCGCCCATACGAAACACTCGTTCAAAATACCTGACGACTGTACAACACTTCAGCGCCAGAAAATATCACTTTCCAACGAGAGCTAATGAACATACATGCCTCTAATGCGCGACACCACGTGATACTGTTTATCCACGGCGTGGCAGCAGGGGCGCTTTACCACCCGAACTACTGGCGACGTAGTAGGAAAAGCCGGCTCGCCATTGGTGTTACTTGGACAACGGCGTTATGTCCCCCTCCAGTCACCCAAACGACAAAAAAAGAGTGGTTCAAATGGCTCTGAGCACTATGGGACTTAACTTCTGAGGTGATCAGTCCCCTGGAACTTAGAACTACTTAAATCTAACTAACGTAAGGACATCACACACATCCATGCCCAAGGCAGGATTCGAACCTGCGATGATACCGGTCGCGCGGTTCCAGACTGTAGCGCCTAGAACCGCTCGCCCAGTCAGGCCAGCAAACGTCAAAAATCGCAACTAATTTTAAACGCACTATAGGTTCCTGCCCAACCACACACTCGAAAGGCAGCACATATTCGGAAATAAGGAGCCAAATATTTATGAGAAGGAAGAATATAAATATTATTGTTGCTCGTTTCAGTCGCAGCAATTTAAGTTGTCCTCTTAGGTTCTTGCCTAATCACATACTTGGAAATCGCTAAATGTTTATTTCATTCTTCCTTCTCAGAGCAGACTGAATCCAATATTGCAGAACCTACTTGAAGAGTACAGGAAAAGATGGTGCTCTGTCCGCTTTTTTCCAAAAATGAGTTATGTGTGCCATGACATGTAGGTTTCTGTGTTGTCACATAGAGGAAGGTGTAAGAAGATGAATGACGAACACTAACTTCACTTAACGAAGGTTTATTCAGCACTTGCACATACAAGAGTGCAGAGCGAACTGTCACTGGCCAGAAAACATACGGTGTATATACAGCTACAGAAAATTCCAGTACAATGATTCTTCCCATTTGTGGATACTTCTAGAATGTACTCGCACCGGAGATAGAAATTAAAATGTTGCAAAAAATGGTTCAAATGGATCTGAGCACTATGGGACTTAATACCTGAGGTCATCAGTCCCCTTGATCTTAGAACTACTTAAACCTAACTAACCTAAGGACATCACACACATCCATGCCCGAGGCAGGATCCGAACCTGCGACCTTAGCGGTCGCTCGGTTTCAGACTGAAGCGCCTAGAATGGCCACCTTGGGCGGCCAAAATGTTGTAATTCAGGTAAGTTTTGAACTCACAACCCTCCATGTAACGATCTAGCATCATAACCACTACACTACAGCGACTGCACTATGCTGTTTCGTCTGCGACATGGCTCCTTCCTTAAGAGAACAGCGTCTCGGTGTTACGTCCTCCTAGTCCGGGAACAAATCATCGGTGCTGCATACCCCGACTCCCGATGATTGATGTTCGCCCTGGCGGTGATCTTCTCAGAACTTCCCTTGCCGCTACGTTCTTCGTTACCTTTCCGGTTGTTGCTTGTCGCTGGAGCTACGAATTTATCCTGGATTGCAGGATCCTTATAGGGCATTCACCGTATCTCTGATCTTTCGTCGTCTTGTGTCGGGGTTGAAATCTTCAACTTCATAAGTAACATCAGATAACTGTCTTACAACCTATAAGGTCCAAAGTAGCGCCTGAGAAGCTTCTCAGAGAGACCAACCTTCTGAACAGGAGTGAAGAGCCGGCCGGGGTGGCCGAGCGGTTCTAGGCGCTACAGTCTGGAACCGCGCGACCGCTACGGTCGCAGGTTCGAATCCTGCCTCGGGCATGGATGTGTGTGATGTCTTTAGGTTAGTTAGGTTTAAGTAGTTCTAAGTTCTAGGGGACTGATGACCTCCGAAGTTAAGTCCCATAGTGCTGAGAGCCATTTGAACCATTTGAACCAGGAGTGAAGATCCAGACGAGGTCACCAGGCCGGTAGACAACAGGGCTGTGGCTCGTTTCATACCTTCGGCGATTGTTGTCTTGAGCCTGCAGCGTGCAGAGTCGAGCTAACTGCTGAGATTCCTCAACTCTGGTCAACACCTGGCCGATGTAGTCGTCGTCCACGTCATCAGGATGTAACGGAAACACAGTGTCCATCGTCGTCACCTCACGCCCATGTACCAGGAAAAATGGCGTATATCCTGAAGTGTCTTGTTTGGCGGTGTTGTAGGCAAACATCACGAAAGGTAGCACCTCATCCCAGTTGCTCTGCTCAACATTAACGAACATTGGTAACATGTAGGCCAAGGTCTTATTAAGGCGTTCAGTAAGCTTGTTAGTTTGCGGATGGTAGGCAGTCGTCATGTGATGAGTAATGTTGCACCGACGGTTTATCTCTGTCACAAGATTCGATTGAAAAACTTTCCCTCGATCCGTAATTAATGACCTTGGGGCACCATGTTTTAATCCAATGTCTTCTATGGTGAAGTTGGCTACCTCGAATGCTTCGGCTGTTTTCACGGCTTTTGCAATGCCATAGCGTGTCAAATAATCAGTGCAAACAATAATCCATCTATTGCAACTAGCAGATGTTGGAAATCGTCCAAGGAGGTCAATCCCAACACGCTGTAAAGGCGTTTCGGCTGGTGGAATTGGTATGAGTCGGCCAGGTGGTTTCTGGGGAACTGCCTTTCTCCTCTGCCACTCTCGACAGTGCGACACATTGTGACGGACACTCCTAAAGGAACCTGGCCAGAAAAATCTCTTGCGTATCCTATCGTATGTCTTAATAAATCCTAAATGTCTGGCCTCAGGTGTGTCATGGAATTTCTGTAGAACATCTAAGCGCATGTGTTTAGGAATCACTGGTAGCCACCTCTTTCCAAACAGATCAACGTTTTCCTTGCAAAGTAATCCATTAACTACCTTAAATTGTCCTTTTACATCCTCTGATCAATTTAAGGCGACCATAATTTGAGATATCTTGGCGACCTTCTTCTGCTCAGCAGATAGATCCTGGAGTGCAGCGAGACAGTCACTATCTTCATCAAAGTCTTGATGGTCTTGAACAGACTTTCTTGAGAGACAGTCGGCATCTTGGTGTTTTCTTCCACTTTTGTACACTATGGTCATGTCATACTCTTGAAGACGTAGTGCCCACCAGGCGAGTCGTCCTGTTAGATCCTTAAGACGTGTCTACCAACAAAGTGAATGATGGCCTGTAACAACTGTGAGTGCCCATCCATAGAGATACTGTCGAAATTTGCACATGTCCCAGATCACAGCAAGACATTCTCTTTCTGTAGTTGAGTAGTTTCTCTCGGCTTTTGCAAGTGTTCTAGAAGCATAGGCTATAACCTTGTCTTTTCCATCTGAAATCTGCACCAGAACAGCACCGATCCCATACCCACTGGCATCTGTATGTAGTTCTGTAGGTGCTCTCTCATCATACAGACCAAGTAAAGGGTCAGTCATCAGAGCTTTTCATAGCACATCGAAAGAATCTTGTTGAGCACCACCCCAGATAAATTTAGCATTGGCTTTTAACAACTCTTGGAGTGGCCTGGCTTTGATACAAAAGTCTTTGATAAAATGACAGTAATAAGAACACAATCCGAGGAAGCTTTTCTCATCTCTAATACTTTTAGGAATCGGAAATTGCGTTATAGCTCTCACCTTTTCTGGGTCTGGCCGCACACCTTCGTTTGACACAAGGTGCCAAAGTATTTTGATTTCTTTTGCTCCAAAGAGACACTTTCTTGGATTAAGTTCCAATCCGGCTTGTTGGAGACACTTAAGAACGGTTCTCAGTCTTTTTTATGTCTTCATGAAATGTCTCTGAGAACACTATAATGTCATCTAAATAACAACGACACATTCAGGTGCCTTAGGATATTATCCATCATTTATTCAAAATTTGGTGGTGCATTAAACAAACCAAACGGCATTACCTTAAACTCATACAGGCCCTTAGGGATGATGAATGCAGTTTTCTCACGATCAGCCTCATCTACTTCGATTTGCCAGTATCCCGACTACATGTCCATGGTTGAGAAAAACGTAGCCCCCTCCAGACAATCTAGTGTATTGTCAATTCATGGAAGGGTGTAAACATCCTTTTTTGTTATCTTATGAAGCTTCCTGTAATCAACACAAAAGGGTCAACTGCCATACTTCATCCTGACAAGAACCACTGGTGACGACCATGGGCTCTGCGAAGGCTGAATGATGTCATTCTTCATCATTTTCTCTACCTCGTCGCGAATTATTCGACGTTCCATTGCTGACACACGTTATGCTCTCTGGCTTATTGGTTGATGGTCTCCAGTGCTAATCCGGTGCTTCACCATCGATTTGTCTAATTTGATCTTCACCTGTGGACTTAAGCATTCAGAAAACTCTTGAAGAGTGGCAAGTAGCTTCTTCTGTTGTTCTTTAGTGAGATCTGGTGATAGTCGAGTTAGAAGCGGTAGCGCCAATTTCGCCCACAGACTTGGCATGGGAGGTTTCTATGACGCTCAGCTGTTCTGCAATTAACGGCTCAGCGTTTGCTATGCACATGCGTCTTGGAAGGATCTGCGGTTCTCGGTGACAATTAACTATCCACAATCCATCGAATCCGTTCTTAAACGAGACGACAGAGGCTGGGATGACCAAGTTATTATTCAGTTGTATGCTTCTCTTACATTCCACTACAAGATCCATGGGTTGATGCATGGCATGACACATGGCAGCTACCTTTCTAGCGCTGACTGCATGAATGATCACTTCATCCAGCACATGTAGTCTCCACACACTTGGATGCACGGCTTCCTGTCCACAGTATCTGACCTCGTCTAGCATAATTTTCGAGCGGCCACAATCTAGAATTGCTTGAGAAGCTTTCAAAAAGTCCCATCCGAAAATGACGTCATGACTACACTCTTGTAAGACGATGAATTCTAAGGGCTGTGTATGGCCACTTATACCCACACGAATAACAAATCTACCTGTAGGTTTTACGTATTTCCCATTAGTCACCTTCAGCAGAGATGTTTTGTTGTCAAAGAATACGGTTTTCTGCAACTGGCGACGGTACTTCTCCGAAATGACTGAATATGATGTTCCAGAGTCCACAAGAGCTTGGGCTGGTCGGCCATCCACGAGGATATCGATGTAGTTTCCTAACATGTTTGTAGTGATCGAAGGCGGAGGATTTTTTTCTTCGGCGGCCTCACCTCCAAGGAAGGTCGCACCCTTTAGTTTTCGAGGTTGCGGCGGCTAGGTGATTGGCTGGAACTTCTAAACGGCGATGGAGACCTTGATTGACGTGTTGGGGAGCGTCCTCTCCAGCGGCTAGCTTGCGGCGATGGTGACCTATGTCGTCCTGCACCCACACCTTCTTCGTCGTCCCGGAGTTGGCATCGGCTAAGATCGGTCTGCTGTCTTCTGGCGCAGGCATCATAAAATATCCGCCGCCTTTCTCGACAATTGCACACCACATGTCCAGGTCGTCCGCAGTGGAAACATACACGTTGGTTATCTTGGATCCTCCAGACATCAGTCTTCCTTGGTACCCAAACAGATTCCTCATGCGGCATTGTAGGAACGTAACTCTGCCGTTACCGTTTTAAAGGGAAATGAAGGATGAGTGATGTGGTGTCACCGCCAGACACCACACTTGCTAGGTGGTAGCCTTTAAATCGGCCACGGTCCGTTAGTATACGTCGGACCCGCGTGTCGCCACTGTCAGTGATTGCAGACCGAGCGCCGCCACACGCAGGTCTAGAGAGACTTCCTAGCACTCGCCCCAGTTGTACAGCCGACTTTGCTAGCAATGGTTCACTGACAAATTACGCTCTCATTTGCCGAGACGATAGTTAGCATAGCCTTCAGCTACGTCATTTGCTACGACCTAGCAAGGCGCCATTATCATTTGTTATTTATCTTGGGATGCATGTACAGTAAAACCGATGTTCACCAATTATGGATTAAAGTTAAGTATTCCAGCAGCTACGTACTTTTCTTGATAGTATAATTACTCTACCTGTTCCAGACCTCACGCCAGCCTGCGTGAGCTTAAACGTGTGCCTTTCGGCTTCCTCCAAACCCCGTGAATTGGCTCCTGCCAATTCACAACATTGGCGACGAGGATGGGATTCGAACCCATGCATGCAGCACCTTTTCGTCCTTTTGATGCGGCACTGGAAAGCTGGACGGAGTGGTCACGCCAATTTGGATTCCATCTCGCCGCCTACAGAATTCAAGGTAATGAGCGGCAGCCTTTTTTGTTAGCCTCCGTAGGCGTCCAGACTTACCGTGTGATAGTGAAATTATTTCCATGACGCGACGTAGCAACTCTGTCTTACGACGAAATTTTGTCTGCATTAGATGCATATTTCGAAGAATTAGTCAATGTCGTTGCAAAACGGTATACCTTCTTTCGTACAAAACGTACGGCAGGTCAGATTAATAGGGAGTGGGTTGCAACTTTGCAAGGCCTTACTAGGGATTGTGCTTTTGAGTGTCAATGTGGACTCCCTTATTCAGATACTATGGTACGTGATGCAATTGCACAGAACGTTTCTGATGTTCATATAAGAGAACAGATTTTGAAACTAGTCAATCCCTCCCTTCAACAAGCGATAGACATATTGGATCGGCAGGACACACTTGACTTTGCTCAGGAATCATTTGAAACTTCACCAGCCGTGTGTCACATTCACCGGCCAGCCGGGCGCGCTGCACGGAACAGTAAACAGCCCTCGCGCCCATCCGCGCAGCTGCCGCCAAGCTCTCCGCCACGTGTGCCACGCAAGCATGCAAATGCAGTGATAAAATCATGCCCGTGGTGTGCTACTAGACATTCGCATGAGAATTGCCCGTCACGCCAAGCTATTTGCTTTTTCTGTAATAAAAAGGGACATGTTCAAAGTGTTTGCCAGAAAAAGCTCAGAACGGACACTCACAACCATTCCAGGCCCTTTGCTTCGCGCCGGAATCGGAATCGAACGAAGAATACTCAGGCTCGTGAACCTTCGCCCATGGACATTCATGTAGTTCATTCCACTCCGCCCAGTGCCACTCCCTCTAACAGTGACTGTGTTCGTCCCACAAATAATGTGCGTCGACATTGCCGGAAATCCCGTCAAGTCGCAAGTGATACTGTACCAGTGTCAGTTCACGTTGCACGAGACAGTCGCTCTTGTCGTCAGCAGGACAATAAACTTTTTGTAGACTTGGACATTAATGGCAACGCTTACACATCGATTTTGCTGGTCCATTCTGGAATGCTCGATGGTTGGTTGTGGTTGATTCATTCAGTAATTTCCCTTTTGTTGTCCGGATGTCTTCCACAACGTCTTCAACCACCATCCAAGCGTTATCTGCTATCTCTTGCATTGAAGGTCTTCCGCAGACTATTGTTTCCGACAATGGCCCACAATTCATGTCCACAGAATTTCAGTCATTCTGCAAGGCCAATGGTATTCAACATCTGACATCCGCGCCGTTTTCGCCACAGTCCAACGGTGCAGCTGAACGATTGGTCAGGACTTTCAAGTCACACATGTTGAAGTTGAAAGAGTCGCATTCTCGGGAGGACGCGTTATTGCTCTTTTTGTCCTCGTATCGCTCTCAGCCTCGAGATGGTATCTCGCCAGCTGAGTTGCTTCACGGTCGCCCTCATCGCACCTTGATGTCTTTGCTACATCCGCCTCATCAGGTTCCTGTGCAGCGGCAGCCACCTGCTTTTGCTCCAGGCGACGTTGTCTATTATCGCAACTATCGAGGTTCACGGCGTTGACTCGAAGGGCGCATTCTTCGCTGCCTAGGCCGCGCTATGTATCTGGTTTCGGGGGCCTCTGGTGAGGTGCGTCAGCATCTCAATCAGCTGCGCCTCTGTCGTCGCACGGGATCTGCCGCTCCCCGTCTGCTTTCAGCGACGGTGCCGTCCGGTCAGCGCCCTGGGGACCCATCTACTGGCTCGCCTCATCCCCAGGTGTTACCGACGCTGCCTTCCATTTTGCCCCATGGCGACGCGCCGCCGCCTGTTCTCCCGCCGGCGACGCCCGAGTGGACGCGTCGCTGCAACCGCCGGGCGCCTCCCTGGGTCACGCGCCGCCGATTGCTTCCCGTGACCAGCTGTCCTCCGACATGGAACTCTTGCCCGCTCCGGACCACATGGCGTCTTCGCCCGTCGGGTGCACCGACTCGATGGAGGTCGACCATTCGGCCACTCCTGTCTCTCTAAGGGCGCATACACCGCATGTTGGCGTGCACCCTGGACTAGGTTTTCAGGCGTTTCCTAGCTCCCCTCAGACCGAATGGCAGGGTGCGGGTGGCACAGCCTCGCCTGTTGTTAGGCTCCCCACCTCGTCGCATACGTCAACATGGGGTCCTCCCCACGGCGGGCGGAAGCCTTCTAACACAACCGTACGCCGATTTGCGGGGGAGGAATGTGGTGTCACCGCCAGACACCACACTTGCTAGGTGGTAGCCTTTAAATCGGCCACGGTCCGTTAGTATACGTCGGACCCGCGTGTCGCCACTGTCAGTGATTGCAGACCGAGCGCCGCCACACGCAGGTCTAGAGAGACTTCCTAGCACTCGCCCCAGTTGTACAGCCGACTTTGCTAGCAATGGTTCACTGACAAATTACGCTCTCATTTGCCGAGACGATAGTTAGCATAGCCTTCAGCTACGTCATTTGCTACGACCTAGCAAGGCGCCATTATCATTTGTTATTTATCTTGGGATGCATGTACAGTAAAACCGATGTTCACCAATTATGGATTAAAGTTAAGTATTCCAGCAGCTACGTACTTTTCTTGATAGTATAATTACTCTACCTGTTCCAGACCTCACGCCAGCCTGCGTGAGCTTAAACGTGTGCCTTTCGGCTTCCTCCAAACCCCGTGAATTGGCTCCTGCCAATTCACAACATTGGCGACGAGGATGGGATTCGAACCCATGCGTGCAGCACCTTTTCGTCCCTTTGATGCGGCACTGGAAAGCTGGACGGAGTGGTCACGCCAATTTGGATTCCATCTCGCCGCCTACAGAATTCAAGGTAATGAGCGGCAGCCTTTTTTGTTAGCCTCCGTAGGCGTCCAGACGTACCGTGTGATAGTGAAATTATTTCCATGACGCGACGTAGCAACTCTGTCTTACGACGAAATTTTGTCTGCATTAGATGCATATTTCGAAGAATTAGTCAATGTCGTTGCAAAACGGTATACCTTCTTTCGTACAAAACGTACGGCAGGTCAGATTAATAGGGAGTGGGTTGCAACTTTGCAAGGCCTTACTAGGGATTGTGCTTTTGAGTGTCAATGTGGACTCCCTTATTCAGATACTATGGTACGTGATGCAATTGCACAGAACGTTTCTGATGTTCATATAAGAGAACAGATTTTGAAACTAGTCAATCCCTCCCTTCAACAAGCGATAGACATATTGGATCGGCAGGACACACTTGACTTTGCTCAGGAATCATTTGAAACTTCACCAGCCGTGTGTCACATTCACCGGCCAGCCGGGCGCGCTGCACGGAACAGTAAACAGCCCTCGCGCCCGTCCGCGCAGCTGCCGCCAAGCTCTCCGCCACGTGTGCCACGCAAGCATGCAAATGCAGTGATAAAATCATGCCCGTGGTGTGCTACTAGACATTCGCATGAGAATTGCCCGTCACGCCAAGCTATTTGCTTTTTCTGTAATAAAAAGGGACATGTTCAAAGTGTTTGCCAGAAAAAGCTCAGAACGGACACTCACAACCATTCCAGGCCCTTTGCTTCGCGCCGGAATCGGAATCGAACGAAGAATACTCAGGCTCGTGAACCTTCGCCCATGGACATTCATGTAGTTCATTCCACTCCGCCCAGTGCCACTCCCTCTAACAGTGACTGTGTTCGTCCCACAAATAATGTGCGTCGACATTGCCGGAAATCCCGTCAAGTCGCAAGTGATACTGTACCAGTGTCAGTTTACGTTGCACGAGACAGTCGCTCTTGTCGTCAGCAGGACAATAAACTTTTTGTAGACTTGGACATTAATGGCAACGCTTACACATCGATTTTGCTGGTCCATTCTGGAATGCTCGATGGTTGGTTGTGGTTGATTCATTCAGTAATTTCCCTTTTGTTGTCCGGATGTCTTCCACAACGTCTTCAACCACCATCCAAGCGTTATCTGCTATCTCTTGCATTGAAGGTCTTCCGCAGACTATTGTTTCCGACAATGGCCCACAATTCATGTCCACAGAATTTCAGTCATTCTGCAAGGCCAATGGTATTCAACATCTGACATCCGCGCCGTTTTCGCCACAGTCCAACGGTGCCGCTGAACGATTGGTCAGGACTTTCGAGTCACACATGTTGAAGTTGAAAGAGTCGCATTCTCGGGAGGACGCGTTATTGCTCTTTTTGTCCTCGTATCGCTCTCAGCCTCGAGATAGTATCTCGCCAGCTGAGTTGCTTCACGGTCGCCCTCATCGCACCTTGATGTCTTTGCTACATCCGCCTCATCAGGTTCCTGTGCAGCGGCAGCCACCTGCTTTTGCTCCAGGCGACATTGTCTATTATCGCAACTATCGAGGTTCACGGCGTTGACTCGAAGGGCGCATTCTTCGCTGCCTAGGCCGCGCTATGTATCTGGTTTCGGGGGCCTCTGGTGAGGTGCGTCGGCATCTCAATCAGCTGCGCCTCTGTCGTCGCACGGGATCTGCCGCTCCCCGTCTGCTTTCAGCGACGGTGCCGTCCGGTCAGCGCCCTGGGGACCCATCTACTGGCTCGCCTCATCCCCAGGTGTTACCGACGCTGCCTTCCATTTTGCCCCATGGCGACGCGCCGCCGCCTGTTCTCCCGCCGGCGACGCCCGAGTGGACGCGTCGCTGCAACCGCCGGGCGCCTCCCTGGGTCACGCGCCGCCGATTGCTTCCCGTGACCAGCTGTCCTCCGACATGGAACTCTTGCCCGCTCCGGACCACATGGCGTCTTCGCCCGTCGGGTGCACCGACTCGATGGAGGTCGACCATTCGGCCACTCCTGTCTCTCTAAGGGCGCATACACCGCATGTTGGCGTGCACCCTGGACTAGGTTTTCAGGCGTTTCCTAGCTCCCCTCAGACCGAATGGCAGGGTGCGGGTGGCACAGCCTCGCCTGTTGTTAGGCTCCCCACCTCGTCGCATACGTCAACATGGGGTCCTCCCCACGGCGGGCGGAAGCCTTCTAACACAACCGTACGCCGATTTGCGGGGGAGGAATGTGGTGTCACCGCCAGACACCACACTTGCTAGGTGGTAGCCTTTAAATCGGCCGCGGTCCGTTAGTATACGTCAGACCCGCGTGTCGCCACTGTCAGTGATTGCAGACCGAGCGCCGCCACACGCAGGTCTAGAGAGACGTCCTAGCACTCGCCCCAGTTGTACATCCGACTTTGCTAGCAATGGTTCACTGACAAATTACGCTCCCATTTGCCGAGACGATAGTTAGCATAGCCTTCAGCTACGTCATTTGCTACGACCTAGCAAGGCGCCATTATCATTTGTTATTTATCTTGGGATGCATGTACAGTCAGACCGATTTTCACCAATTATGGATTAAAGTTAAGTATTCCAGCAGCTACGTACTTTTCTTGATAGTATAATTACTCTACCTGTTCCAGACCTCACGCCAGCCTGCGTGAGCTTAAACGCGTGCCTTTCGGCTTCCTCCAAACTCCGTGAATTGGCTCCTGCCAATTCACAACAAGTGATTGGGTTCCATTTCCTCCCTTATGACCTCTTGAAGCGTCTCGGGTTTTTGCTCGCCGTGCAATCCAAGTGCCTTCTGAACTTCCTTTTTCACTATCTGACGAAGAACACTCGTAAAATCAGTTTCTTCCTCCATCACAGACATCCACACGACATTTGGAAGCCGTTCAAACCTCTTGCGTGTAATTCTTTTTTTATGCATTGTCTCGCTATACTGGCACCATTTTATGATGTCGTCTAATGTCGAAACCTCCTTCATGATAGGGCTTGATACATGTCATCAGCAACACCCTTCATGAGATGTGCAACCTTATCTTCCTCTTTCGTTCTATGATCCACTACTTTACACAGGTCTAAGACGTCTTGAATGTTGGATGCTGTAGTTTCTCCTGTACGCTGTGCCCTGCACTTTAATTGATCTACAGCCTTGCACTTCAGTCATTGTGTGTCGCCGAAATACTTGCGCAGTTCCGCCTGGAATACTTTCCAGCTTGTGAACTTCTCCTCGTTGTTCTCATACCATTGCTTGGCAGTGCCCTCGAAGTAGAAAAATACGTTAGCCAAACACACAGTGTCATCCCATTTGTCATATTTGGCTATACGCTCATATCCCTCAGCCACTTGTTTGGATCTTGACCATCACCACCAGAGAACCCGCAAGGATGTCTCATGTGATGGCACACAGTTGCTGTCACTGTGACGTCCTCTTCTTCTTCTTCTTCTTCTTCTTCTTCCGTCTCTGATAGATTGCGATCTGTTTAATATGGCTCGAACTCAGGTTTCTCGCCACGTAAACTGCGGCTCTGTCATGGCCTGATGGGAGCCATTGTGTCGTCGATTATGTGCGGTATCACAAGTTCCAGTACCCGGCGCCTCCACCAGAATGATGTCACGCAGAGGAAGGTGTGAGTAGATGAAAGACGAACACTAACTTCACTTAACGAAGGTTTATTCAGCACTTGCACATACAAGAGCGCAGAGCGAACTGCTTCCGCCCAGAACACATGCGGTATTTATACAGCTATTGAGCATTCCAGTACAATGATTCTTCCCATTTGTGGGTACTTCTCGAATGTACTCGAACCAAATAAAGAAATTAAAATTTTTCAGTTTAGGGAATTTTGAACTCAGGACCTGCATGCAACATTCTATTGTCATAACCACTACACTACAGTGACTGCGCTGGTGGGTTTCTTCTGTGATAATATTGTTAATTGTCCAGTGTGATAATATGAATAGTCTACATTCTATGACTTATTTTAGATTACACATATAGGAAAAGAAAGTGCTAATGACTTCCGCCAATGTGCTTTGTCCAATGTTGTGTATTAAGTTGTGGCTTGGCAAACAATGTTGAAGCAAGAAACAGAGAGTTTTCATTTATTGTGCATTGTTGGTACTAGTGAAATTCATTGCTTTAGTTTGATATATTCTGTTTAGTAATGAAGGTCTTCTAAATGATTCATTTCAGTTTTTATAGTTTATTATTTACACTGAATGGTGACTACTGCATCTGAGGATGAAAGACAGAGACCTTCAGATACTAACAGTGTTACAAAAAGGCAGTTGTGAGGGCGAATGAGTACAGTCATGAAGAAATTAAGGGTTCACTCACATCAACCAGGAGAAGACTGCAACAGTATGTTTTTTGAGGTAGTAAGTGTTGAAGACATACCAAATATTATACGAAAATTTAGTGATACGATAGGCTCAAATGAACAACCATCATATCTGAAAGACCTGACTATAATACTTCCACTTCACAAAAGGTGATCAAGGAAGAACGAAAATAAAGCACAGATTCTAGAGAGTAATTTCAGTTACAGCATAAGAGTGACAGATGAAGACATTGCACATGAAATTCCTATAGAAAGAAAAGCCTTCATGGCAGTACATGGAGTAATAAGGTGACAATTAATGACAGTTCAGTAATTTTTGGAACTGGGAAAGTCTCTTCATGCTGGAATGGGTAAGCATGGGACTGGGACATGGAAAAATAGGGAAGAAGTACGAATGGCAGTTTATGATCACATTCACTGATCTAAGGATTGATCTCGTCATTACAGCACAGACAAGACCAAGAAGTAGTACCTCTGAGAGGAACTTTTGGTGGAAAAATTGCATGAATTGATCCAGGAATAATATCCAATTTTTGACATTGCAAATGCATAAACAGTATTCAACAAAAAATTCAATATACACTCCTGGAAATTGAAATAAGAACACCGTGAATTCATTGTCCCAGGAAGGGGAAACTTTATTGACACATTCCTGGGGTCAGATACATCACATGATCACACTGACAGAACCACAGGCACATAGACACAGGCAACAGAGCATGCACAATGTCGGCACTAGTACAGTGTATATCCACCTTTCGCAGCAATGCAGGCTGCTATTCTCCCATGGAGACGATCGTAGAGATGCTGGATGTAGTCCTGTGGAACGGCTTGCCATGCCATTTCCACCTGGCGCCTCAGTTGGACCAGCGTTCGTGCTGGACGTGCAGACCGCGTGAGACGACGCTTCATCCAGTCCCAAACATGCTCAATGGGGGACAGATCCGGAGATCTTGCTGGCCAGGGTAGTTGACTTACACCTTCTAGAGCACGTTGGGTGGCACGGGATACATGCGGACGTGCATTGTCCTGTTGGAACAGCAAGTTCCCTTGCCGGTCTAGGAATGGTAGAACGATGGGTTCGATGACGGTTTGGATGTACCGTGCACTATTCAGTGTCCCCTCGACGATCACCAGTGGTGTACGGCCAGTGTAGGAGATCGCTCCCCACACCATGATGCCGGGTGTTGGCCCTGTGTGCCTCGGTCGTATGCAGTCCTGATTGTGGCGCTCACGTGCACGGCGCCAAACACGCATACGACCATCATTGGCACCAAGGCAGAAGCGACTCTCATCGCTGAAGACGACACGTCTCCATTCGTCCCTCTATTCACGCCTGTCGCGACACCACTGGAGGCGGGCTGCACGATGTTGGGGCGTGAGCGGAAGACGGCCTAACGGTGTGCGGGACCGTAGCCCAGCTTCATGGAGACGGTTGCGAATGGTCCTCGCCGATACCCCAGGAGCAACAGTGTCCCTAATTTGCTGGGAAGTGGCGGTGCGGTCCCCTACGGCACTGCGTAGGATCCTACGGTCTTGGCGTGCATCCGTGCGTCGCTGCGGTCCGGTCCCAGGTCGACGGGCACGTGCACCTTCCGCCGACCACTGGCGACAACATCGATGTACTGTGGAGACCTCACGCCCCACGTGTTGAGCAATTCGGCGGTACGTCCACCCGGCCTCCCGCATGCCCACTATACGCCCTCGCTCAAAGTCCGTCAACTGCACATACGGTTCACGTCCACGCTGTCGCGGCATGCTACCAGTGTTAAAGACTGCGATGGAGCTCCGTATGCCACGGCAAACTGGCTGACACTGACGGCGGCGGTGCGCAAATGCTGCGCAGCTAGCGCCATTCGTCGGCCAACACCGCGGTTCCTGGTGTGTCCGCTGTGCCGTGCGTGTGATCATTGCTTGTACAGCCCTCTCGCAGTGTCCGGAGCAAGTATGGTGGGTCTGACACACCGGTGTCAATGTGTTCTTTTTTCCATTTCCAGGAGTGTAGCTTTTGAATATCCAAGAAATGATACATACTTAACCTACAATAAGAACACTGCTATGATGAAAGTGCTGAATGCGATGTTATCCAAAAATTTGGGCGACAGCAAGATGAAACAAGTCTTGAACGAAATTGATAAGATCACCATTGACCAAAAAGTACATCAAATCAAAGCTGCGACGTTTTTTTCCAGAAAGAGAAACTCTTGTTCAAAAAGCCAAAGGTCTAATGAAGCAGAAGTAATCTTCATGAACTATAAAAAATGTATGCTTACCAAATATAAGTACTAATGATGTCTATTACAAAAGGCAGCTGTCAGTTTACTCTTTCAGTATTCATCAGCTGTCAAATACAACTTCAATGACATACACTTATGCTGAAGATATTGGAAGAAAAGGGGCCAACGAAGTTGTTTGCTTTTTAAATCGCTTTGAGGCAGAATTACTGCACAAGGAAGTCAAACATCTTGAGGCTTTTGTGATTTGTGCTCAGGCCAGAACAAGAATTACACTTTATGAAGGTATGGAATTCATCAGTGGTGAGAGTTTCATAGCAACTTCAAGAACAGCACTCTGGAGAATATCCATTCCCTGCTTGCAGAGATAAAATATAAAAATATAGTAAAATATTTTTAGAATTATTTTTATATTGCTGATAATAATAATAATTTGTCTTAATGGGTCCTCTGGCAACACCAAAAGCAAAGTATTAGTACCTCCTGCATTTGAAGGAGTGTTGCAGACAAGAAGCTAGACTGTTTTACACTAGGCTGACAAATGGATGTAGGGACAAAGTGATATTAATTCTATTCTGATCATCATTTCTTTACATGAAGTTAAAACAGCAAAGCGAACCTTCTTACCAAGAGGTATTTTTGTTGTTTGAAACTCTGTTTTTAATTGCAAAATAATCTGACAGATAATACACTTTTATCAGATATATCTTGAGTTCGGCTATAGAAAAGTAGCACGTTTCTTGCTTGTAATGGATGACATTACTTTAAATATTATGCCAATAAAATCACAATATACATGTTTAAGGAACGCATTTATACTAAATCTGCTGTTTCTAACATATCTTTCCAAATGATTTTGTATCATTAATTTCGTCCATTAGTATCCATGAAATCCTGTTTCAATCTTTAAAATTGCTCTCCTGAACAGTTTAACAATGTGGACAAAGCATGTTCTATTTTGTGTGACCTTTACTTGTATTACATACAAAAGGAAGTAACAGAACGTGTTAACAACGCCAACATGAAAAAAATTGCATATAACAGGATGTGAACCAAGAACTTTAGACTCGAGAAATTGCGACATTATTCATTAAGGCAAATTCACACCGCCCATCACGGCACCGTCACTTCATGGCACTGTCACCTCAGAGTGTATTTACACTATCCCTCATAAGTCAGCATGTCATCTTTCCTCAGCTGTTTTTTCCGCGGGAATTGCTATCTTTGCAAGATAATTTTCTACTGTTTTTATGCTCGAAGTGCATGTACACAATGCGGTAGCTTACTACATACATGGATGCTGGAGTGCATATTTGTACAAAAACGACATTTATTGTACTCAGATGGTTTGAAGGTTGCATGGACAGCTTGTATATTAGAGAGTCCAGGCATGAGTGCGGAACAAGATAAAAAAGTACGTGGGTTCGAAAAACGTAATTACGTGGCACAGAAGGGAATTTAACATACTATACAAGGAGCTCATGGAAGAGGAGTCTGCATTTTATATTTTAGAAAGTCAAAGCGTCAGGGTATTTACATTTGTTACGTTAAATTACACATAGAATTACTAAAAGGAACCAAGTCGTATGAGCTACCAATAGTTTATTTAGGGTTAAGTTTAGTAGCTCATCGAATGCAAATTTTTGTGCAATAGACACATTTCCTTCAATATCTTTCCTTTCAAGATTTAAGTTTTTTTACACCTTTTATTTCGCTTTTAATAGTTCAAGTGCCTTATTTGAGCAGGGGTTAACTCGTGACACCACATAAATATTGACGACTGATGCTTGCAAAACTGTTTCACACAATCCAGAGCGCTACTGGACAATAAATGAGATTGCCACAGACACATATTTAAACAAACAACTTTCAATGTCTGAATGTTTCAGTCCATTTATTCATCAGTCACTACAAACACATGACAACATTAAAATAAATTCCACTTACTGATCAATCTGATCCCACACACAGTACTTTTTTCCCTTCAAGTAGTAATCATACTACAATCCATTTCTTTGTAAAATATTAAATACAGTACCTGTATGCATAAAAATCCACTTTATAAATGTAGTAGACGGCAAGTAAATTAGTGCACTCACGTTGTACAATTCAGACAGCTACATCACTGTTTCAATTAATCTTTCATTCTTATAAATTGTAACGATCAAATAATGAAACGAAACAATTTATAACAAATGTTAAACAGCTGATATCAACAAGGAAAACCACGGTGAAACAAAATATGGAGATCTGTGTATGGCGATGTATCGAGAAGAAATGAGCTTGGGCTCACGTGATCAACAACAGATGGATGAAGGGAACCATCAAAATGTTTTTTCTGAGACACCTTGACAGTGCCATGCTGTGACGTGACGGGACAAGACAGCCAATGTGGATGCCGCCATTTGAAATGCATTGCTTGATGTTTTGACAGGATGGCATGTGACGGCCATTGTGAACTGGCCTTAAAAGCTATCACTTAATCGTGTGATGTTTAACTGTGGTCTTGGTTATCATACTCCATCTTGAAGTCTTGTATCGTTGCTGCATTAGTAAGAGACATTTAATGATAATGGTTATGTGTTTGTGATTAAATTTCAATACACCGCTAAACTGAAACGGTATACTGCAAATTATAAAACAAGTGTCTTTCATTTCTAATATGTAAATTATTGACGATAATTGCTCACTCGTAAGAGAGCACTCTTATATGATGGCGTTAAACGTTGATAGATCATTACACGATTTTTATTAGAACAATAATTACAACAAATCATCCCAAGAACGACGTATTTTTGTAGATCCCCAGTATGTGCACACAAAATCTTGTGAGAGTCCCGTATTGAATGAAAGTCGATAGCGGATCATGTGGTTGTCGATATTGTGTGTGACGTTAAAATGACGTCACGTTTGCAGGGATTGTTGTGAAACAAGTTACATCATTTTGACTGCATGTACTGAGTGAGTTTTCTATCGACTTTTGCGATCGTTCGGCTCACAACACGTGAGGCGAACATGACGTATAAAACAATAACATACATCTCAAGTAGTGAGAACTGAAAGTTACGCTTTTTCCTTACTGCAGGACCATGACCTCCTAGAAACCCTAGGAGATGCTGCAGGGTACCTTAACCCTGAAGATACATCGTTTATAAATGTTTTAACTTCTGCATTAATGTGAAATGGGCTGTGAATAAAGCTGGGTTCACACTCATAACAAATGTGGCGCAACTACTTTTCAGTTGAACATCTGCCATCACACACTGGGAGCTGTTTCCTGCATATAATTCACAATTTATACGATGTTTGGTCTCACAAAGTTTATACAACTCACTCTTTTGGTTACATACATTAAATTTATCTGTTTATTCATTCAAAAATTTTTAAGATTTTGGGATACATCATTGGTTTGCGAATACCGACAGACACACGCACACACACTGCTGCAGAAAATCAAATATAGGTTGCTGTTCTTGTAGTTCCAGAAGCTGTGAAAGTATACCTGCCGACTACTGTTATCACTTTTTTCAGTAAAAAAGAAAGAAAACCCACTGAAATTAAATAGATCAAAGTGGCAATTGCTCCATGTTACCTCTGACAGAACGCTTTTGTGTTTAAATATTACTAGCAGAGAGCAGTGGTGGAAGAAAGTGGCACAACAAAGTACAACAACGTTGAACGTCTTGTGGCTTGAAAAAGCTGTGTCTCTTAAGTTGCACCACTAAAAACTGGGAGTTCACAAATGCGGGTGCATTGCAACTGCAGTATGCCACTAGCTGTGGCGACACTTTTGTTTCATGTGTGAACCCAGCTTCATGTGAGACATTAAAGTGTTGGCAAGAGCTAACTCTGAAACTTACTGAAAAATTGTACAAACAATTTTTCCTTATATACCTTTATCAGCCCAGGAAATGAGGCGAGTTAATGACTTACAAGCAAAAAAAGAAAGCCAAAGCCAGCCAGCATTGAGTACAACAACATGTATATTCAACAGTGTTTGTTAAGGTGTCTCAACAAAATGAGCTAATTTTTAGAAACTCTGAAAACTAATTTCAGTGCTTGTTCTGTAGTTAGAAATGGTGGATACCATTCTAGCAGACAAAATAAAGCAGCAGCTTATTTATCTTATGTTTGATCAATAAAAGCTGTTTGAAAACACCAACACATTGGGAATCTCTCTAAAACGTGTCGCTGTTTGTAAATTTTTTGTAATAAAATGACAAAAAGCATAATATTGGTGGTTAAAGATCTACTTCAATTGAAGGCGTTTGATTGGAAAAGAAGTGTTCTCAATGGACTAGCTCATAAAAAGTATTTTACGCGCTTTCTAGATGATTGAGACTAAGTTACTTTTAATTTTGTTCTTTTCTATGATTTTTAGTGGTATTTTGCTTTACCAGATTATCAATGGGTGAATATTTATTCGCATTTGCATGTTTCATGATTGATTTGCAAAGTACATCTGAGAATGAGAGAGAGAGCAAGAAAGAAAGCGAGAAAGAGAGAGAGAGAGAGAGAGAGAGAGAGAGAGCACTCCTAGGTGTATACAATTTCGAATATTAGAGAACATTAACTATTAGCTTACTGAATAGTACTAATAATATTAATAATAATTTTATTGTCCTTAGGCCATTACAGCAGTAGATAAGATCATACACATAATACAATGCAGTTGATAATTTAAATGAAACAACAGGCTGGTTAATAACATTGCAGTTTTATGTTACAGTTGGTAAATCCTTGGCTATTAACGAGTCACGTAATGTTTATTTGAACACCTGTCCTGGTAAATCTTGTATAGTTTGACAAGGCTTATTAAATAATTTGTAAGCCATGGGTTCATAGCAGTTAAATGATTTTTACAGTCGGTGGCATGGAGAATAAGTGCAGCTATTGCTTCTGGTGTTGTAACAATGTGTACAGTCTCTGCATTTTGTTTCCAGTAACTTCTTCTTTGTATAAATCAAAACCTGCACTTGTGCAGTAAACTGCTAGCATAAAACACTTTAGCCGGAGAGAATCACAACAAAGTGGGATAGTTGAGCATCATAAAAAAATTTTAGGGACAGTGGGACATCATGAAAAGAAAATTGGCCCATCACAGGATAAATATAAAAATTACTGACAAAACGTTTTGTTCACAATATGAAGAACCAGTACTTATCCTAATAGAGGGTGTACATTTCATTTCTTAAAAAAGAAATTGGACATTTTAAAAAGTTTAGAAGGAAACCTGGGCCAGTTAAAAAAAAGCAACACAGATTGTGTTGAGAAAATTTGATGGACATGGAAATGTATTTTTGACATTTTGTCATAGAGTTAGCACATGATAGCTCATTGAAGTGTGTTTTGACAATGAGTAATGCCTTCACTGTTTCAGCTTTCATTCCGATTTCTTTTCTCATCTGAACCACAAAAAGTTCACTAAGGAAAAAACATGTACATTCTACAATATTTACACTTTTTATATTGCTCTTAAAATTACTCTTCTGTTTTGGCGTTATGAGAAAGAGACTGCACAAATTTAAAATTGTCATGTATCCTCTATAACGTCTTCAGACTGCTCATCATAAGAGAAATGGAAATTCTCATTATCTAAACCAATCGAAAATACAACTTTACACAAATCATTACTACCAACATTGTGAAGCAGTAATAGTAAATAAACAAATATTGTAGAGCAAGCTGTACAAATGGCACCACCTAGCATACATACTTGCACAATAAACTGCTAGCATAAAACACTTTAACCAAGCAGAATCACAACAAGTGAGATATTTGAGCGCCATCAAAAAATATTTTCTGGGCCGTGGGACATATGAAACAAAATGAGACTATCCTAGGATAAATTTGATGAATGGACACCCTACCTTAATAGCTTTCTCCTGCAGTATTAATATGTCATGTACACAACTAGAGTAACACCATAAAATAATAACAATATGATGTATTGGAAAAATGAAAAATATGATGTTCTGACATATATTTCAGGTACACAATCTCTATGTCACCTTAACAAATAAATCACTCTTGATAACATATCAGTAATACACTATACATGTTGACCCCAAGATAATTTATCATCCAAATATACACACAAAAAGTTAACATAACTTGGATCATCTTACAGAAGCTATGTTTTATTTTCATTCAGCAAGAATCCATTTGCCTTAAACCAATAGAACACTTCAACAACTACCTTACAAGACAAGTTTTAAGAGTACTAAAGTTGTTACTACTGAGAGGAAAAGCAGCATTATCGGCATATAGCACTGTACTGGATTTATAAAATGATGGCAGGTCATTAATCACTACTAGGAACAAAAGAGGGCCAAATACAGATCCTTGTCAAAGTTCTATCGTAACTTGTTCTATACTGGATATTTCTTTGCCAACAAAGATAACATGCTTACGATTCTGTAGATCAAATTTTAATAATTTAAGGCTGCCATATTTGATGCCATAGAAGTCCATGTTTGTCTAGTAGTTATGTATGCCCTATACAGTCAAAAGCTTTGCTTAAGTCACAAAAAGTGGCTCCTCAAACACTTGAAGAACGTATGTCACTACACAGTCTATAGCATTAACTGTTGACAGGTTTTTCCTAAAGCAATACTGTGATCCACTAATTATTCCTAGATTTTCAAAGTAATCCCATACCTTTTGATAAATAATATTTGGTAAATATACTTTAGAGATAGCTGGAAATATGTAAATTGGCCTGGCACTTGATGGTGAGTCTTTATCTCCATTTTTGTGACTGCGACTATCCTAGACCTTCAAGCTAATCAAGATAATACCCTTGGATATACACTTATTTATACAATACATTAAGGGGTACACAATACAATCGATTATTTTCTTTAGAATGTTGCAAGATATGTCATATACATCAACACTGTCTGATAATTTCAACTGTTTTACTGCTATTAGAATGAAACAAGGAGCGACCTTGGAGAAGGTAAACATACTTGTATTTGTTGGTGCTCTACAAAAACTTTTGAAATGAGCTCTGATGAACTAACATAATATTTGGTAATAGCATTTCCTACTTCTTCAAACTGACTTAATAAAAAAAATCATTAACTTTATAGGGAGAGATATTAGAAATGTTATGGCGAAAAAAATTTTGTTATGACAGGATGTTAACCACCTTCAAGGCTACTACTCACTGCTTAAAACCATCACACCACGATGCACTACATTAATCTCAGCCTTTGTACTGTAACTTAGATGCCGGCTGCAGTGGTCTAGCGGTTCTAGGCGCTCAGTCCGGAACCGCGCGACTGCTACGGTCGCAGGTTCGAATCCTGCCTTGGGCATGGATGTGTGTGATGTCCTTAGGTTAGTTAGGTTTAAGTAGTTCTAAGTTCTAGGGGACTGATGACCAGAGATGTTAAGTCCCATAGTGCTCAGAGCCATTTGAACCATTTGTAACTTAGATACAACGAATGCTTTAACAGACCACACGTCAATATGTGACGTTTAAATATAATAAATCGTACTAAGAATGATGTGTTTTTTATAAATCTTCAATGTGCCATTGCCTCGAAGTGGCATACATTCATAATACGAAAGTTACGATATGAAATCTAGTATAGTACCTCCAAGTACCCCACTTCAGATGCTAACATGCCAGTAGCAGTTCCTGTGCTTTTCGATAACTGCGTGTGACGTCAAAATCATGTCACATTTGCAAATATCTTGTGAAATGTAGATTGCCCGTAAAAGGAGTGATAGCATTTTTCTCTGAATGCAGTTTACTCTGGTGTCAAAAACAATGCCAATCTTCTGCAAAGAATTTTTCTTTTTTCTTTTTTTTTAAAGGCCCTCATATACAATCAAATAATTTTGATTGATAGGAAGTCTGACAAGATGGTTAACGTGCATGTTGATGTTTCGCCGCATATGTTTAGAGCAAAATAGCTTTATTACAATTTATCTCACTGCATCACGAGTTTACACAAATATGGAAACTACGATCAAAGATGAAAACAAAACAGGGCTTGCAATTACCAAAATGGTAAGAGTGCCACATTTTCACCAGCCATATATTATGCAGGAAGAGGCCATGAACAAAATCAATATTGTACACATAACATACAAGCGGAATTGCAATGAAATAAAAAAAATCTAATTTCTCCCTACTTCCATGGATGATGTGGGCTATATGTTTCAAATTATGGTTATTTAATGAACTGTCATTAGAGGGCCAAGTGGAATAGAATAAATTATCGCATACCTATGTCCTTTTCAATGCAAGGGCAAAGTCACTCTAAACAAGTTATTAGAAGTTTTACTGTCATCTGCATAAAGTTGACGTAATCATCAGGTTCTGAGTGAAACATTTTCATTAAGACGTTTTCATGTCTACAGTTCTCTCTCATTTTAAACTATTCCTTGGATCAGCGACTTGTTATCTTCTTCTCTTTTAAACACAGTGTCAGAATCAGTGTTAGAAATGCTCTTTCTGCATTTTTGGCCATTTTCACTACTGTCAAAATACTCAAAAACTGCATCTGCTTTAAAATCTTGTTAATCTGACAAACTCTGTGCACATACAGGCTAATTTTCAAATCCATGGCTAGACAAAGGTGCATTTGACAAAGAAGTCTGCTCGTTTACGAGGGCTTTTTGCAGTTCAGTCTTCTTACCTCAGACATTCTGCAGAGACACCAACTCAACAGTCTGATCCTCCATTCATTTCATTATTTGCAAAACAAACTCAATAGCTGCACATGAAATATGAACTATGAGTGGGCAAGAAACAAAATAATTAACAAGTTATTGACAAGTCACAGACAAGTTAGCAGTCTCTGCCTGTGAGCATGCCATCTTTGTGGCCATACACGTCACTAACGGGCGCACCTGTGCAAGTTTTTTGCGCAAGCATGCATAAATTAGTCAAATCTCCCCAACGCTCAAACATACGTCTACGAGCATGAGTTTGCTCCAGAAATATGCCAAGCTCAGACAACGATGCACTGCCTTTGGCAGTCCTTTGTGAACGTAACATGTGGTGCAAAGAGTGTTTAAGGAAATGAAAAAATTATACCCACATTAAATTACTAAGTGAGTTGAAGGTATAGCCTTGTGACTGGCATAATTATCTCAGGACGAAAGAAGAAACGTATTTGAACATTGTATTACTTGTTACACCTTTGATTAAATAACAGGATAAAGTCATGTGGGAGGTTATAACCAGCTGTGCTCGAGAACATTCTTCCACACAAGCAAAACATCATTCACTAGTTGGATTTCCTTTTTTCTCATCAGTCTTCTGATTAGTCTGATGTGGCCCACCACCATTTCCTACACTGTTACAGCGAAACAAGAACTATATCGTTGTGAGAGATACAGAGGCGAGTCAGTTTGCTGGGACTTACTTCAATTCACTACTACTATCGCCACGTCATCATAACACGTTTGTGCGTAGTATACAAAGTATTGTACCACATTCTAAGAGTGAACTTAAAAATAAGCATTAAAACTTTGTCAATGTATGCTTCAGGATATTAATGTTAACATTTTGAAGTCTCAGAATTATCTGATTAATGTTGTTGTTGTTGTTGTGGTCTTCAGTCCTGAGACTGGTTTGATGCAGCTCTCCATGCTACTCTATCCTGTGCAAGCTTCTTCATTTCCCAGTACCTACTGCAACCTACATACTTCTGAATCTGCTTAGTGTATTCATCTATTGGTCTCACTCTACGATTTTTACCCTTCACGCTGCCCTCCAATACTGAATTGTCGATCCCTTGATGCCTCAGAACATGAGCTACCAACCGATCCCTTCTTCTACTCAAGTTGTGCCACAAATTTCTCTTCTCCATAATTCTATTCAATACCTCCTCATTAGTTATGTGATCTACCCATCTAATCATCAGCATTCTTCTGTAGCACCACATTTCGAAAGCTTCTATTCTCTTTTTGTTCAAATTATTTATCGTCCACATTTCACTTCCTTACGTGGCTACACTCCATACAAGTACTTTCAGAAACGACTTCCTGACACTTAAATCTATACTCGATGTTAACAAATTTCTCTTCTTCTTAAACGCTTTCCTTACTATTGCCTGTCTCCATTTTATATCCTCTCTACTTCGACCGAATGAATACGTTTCGCTAAATATATTATTTTAAGAAAAAAAAAGTGGCACTGAAGAATGAAGCTAGAACGCTAAAAACTGCTAGAAGTCACAACTTGATCGGAGCAATATTTTGGTCAGTACAGGCGTTTTTAAGAAAAATTGAAGGCCCTAAATGTTGGACTCAAAAATGAAAAGTCGTATGTAGACTCAGTTTGATAGAAAAACGTTAATTATGTGATTCCATGACTTTGATCATTTTACTTGGAACCTCCCATAGTGGTCACGTCTCAACTGTTAATAGTGCTGTTTCAGAGAGGGACGTTATTGTTATTATCAGTAACATTATTATGTTTTGTGCATGTCAACTTTTACTGAAAATATTTATCAGTTACAACCCAGAACTTTTAATTATAGTCATACTTCCTGATACCGCCAAATAAAAAGCAAGTAGAAACATTTTCTTTCAGTGAATACAAGGAGTAATGTGGACTTGCAGACTGGAAATTATGGGCAGTATCTTCTCCATCGCTTTCTGGCTGACTACAGCCTCTTGTAAACGGCGACATTCACCTGCCACCCCACACTGCGTCAATCTATTAAACTCAGAGAAGTACTTGCAGTCACATATACACTCTGAGCTTGGTGACTTATTTTATTGTCCTGCTGATAGATGCCATCGCGCCAAGGAAAAACTAACTAGATGTAGAGCTGGATGGGGTGCCCAAGGATAGATGCATACTCATGTTTATCCATTATGTCTTCCAGAATAACGATATCGCCAGGGAAGTCCCTCTGGCCCACACCCTTGCGACAGATGTTGCTGGTAGTTTGCTTTAAGATGTTTCATGCCCTGCATGCCAACGGCCATCTGTCCAGTGAAGCATTAAACATGAACCATCCGAAGAGACCTCCTGTCACAACTCAGTGGACGTACAATTGCGGTACTGGCGTGCAACTTCCAGCCTTTGTCGCTAATGAATAGTAGTCAGCATGGGTGAGTGAATCAAGTGCCTGCTGCAGAGACTCATACAAAGCAACTTTCAGTCAACGATCAATGAGGAGACAATGTTGGTAGCCCTTTGGTTCATCCAAGTGGTCATTTGTCAACAGCTGTACCACTGTTCACCCATACACATCTCTGCAGTTGTCGTTCACTCCTGTCATGAACGACCAGTGGTGCGCCAAAGCTGCGCCAGAGGCAGTTTTGGATAGTGCCGTTTTGCCATGCACAGTATACTTTAAACACAGCTGCACATGAACAATTTATAGCTGTTTCGGAAATGCTTCGACCCTTGGCCAAAAAGACAATAATCATGTTCTTTGTATGTCAGACAAATCATTCCATTTCCAGATTATGACAATGATGGCACTGTTTTCTGCTTCTGCAACTTGATTTATGTACCTCCAATGCTAGTGCTGCCACTTGCTATCTGTGAGAGACTATAGCACGTTGATATCAGAACATAGGCAGTAGTGACATTAGTGTGACTGGACTGTGTGTATGTGAATGACCTTCCACTTAACATTCACCCATCAGAACTATCACTTTTTGCAGACAATACTTGTGTTATAATAAATTAAATTAGAGTGAAAGCAACAGAAGATAATGGAAAGCACGTTTTCCAATGAATTATTAGATGGTTCTCAGAAAATGGACTCTCCCTAAATTTTGGAAATACGCTCTGTATTCTGTTCTACAAAACAAGCAGTCTTGCCAGTAATTGATGTGTCACATGAACAGGTGTCAGTAAATAGGACAGAATGGAAAAAATTTTGAGTGTACGTATTGATGAGAACTTGACCTGGAAGAAGCATGTTACTGAGCTTGTCAAACAATTAAGTTCAGCTACTTTACCTCTTGTATAATTGCTAACCCTAGAAACAAACGAATTAACCTCCTGATATTTTTGTAAAATATTGCCGCTCAACAATGTCTTAATGTATAGTTTTCTGAGGTAACTCGCAACTTAGAAAGCAATTACCGATTGCACAAAAGAGAGGAGCAAGGATATTATGTGGTGTTCACCCAAAAATATCATGTAGATACCGCTTCTAGGACCGAGGCATTTTAACTCTGGCTGTCGCAAGACAAACATACACTAAAGAAATTCGTCATAAATAATCATAACAATTTAAGAAGAACAGTGAGGTGCTTACCTACAACACTATGGGGAAAATGATCATTATTGCCGATTAACAGAGCTGTTAGTGTGTCGTAAAGGAGTTCAATATTCAGCAACAAAAATCATTTATCTTTTGATGTCTGACAGGCAGCAAAGCAAATTTTAAATCTAATCTAAAATAATTTCTCCTGAACAACTCCTTCTCTTCCAGGGACGATTTTCTATTTAAAAACTGGCAGCCTGCATAAAAAATAGTTTTTTATATATAGCTGCATGAATAGAACTAAAAATAATGTGTACATTAATGCTAACATTAATCATATGTACATATCCTGAAAATGACTAATTCCACATTATTACAATAAAAAACTGTTCAAACGATCTACTAACTAACTGACATCACATATCATATGGATGGATTGCAATTGTGTCATTTCTGATGTGAATACAGCATAATTTACTAAATTTTTAAGCTGTAAGTCTTCGTTTTTTTGGCCTGCAATTTCTCTCATTTTGACTGCAATTGTTCTCTTTCTTAGGCTTCTTGAAATGATCAGTAATGACTACTAATAAAAAATCAGAGACACTGCAATTTCTTTTGGTAGTAGATTCCATATATTAGGTGCTACATCAGAAGACTTTCTTGTAGTAGTAGTTACAATACTGGAAACTACATATGCCCGTGAGGGTCATCAACTGAAGGCTTACCTCCAAATCTTTCTAGGTTGCATACTAAATACTTTGGCAGCTTTATCCCGCTAATATGATTTGACACTCATGAACACTGAAAATGCAGACAGGTATCCGATACAAAACAATTTTTTATAAATCAATCTAAAACAATTTATGTAATTTTTCAAACCAAAAAGAGTGAAATATGTAATGTAAATATTAAAATAAATAGAGAGGCAATTAAAGAAGTATGGAGCACACAGATATTCTGTGTAAAAATATAAACATACGTATCTTCCTCATACACAAAATAGAAAGCAGTGTGGATAATAAAGTTCTCAGGACAATTTACTATGGGCTCGTGTTCCCACTTCTGTTCTGCTCAATTCATATATGGGGAAGCTGCCTACTTGAAAAGAATGTTTACAATTCAGAAAAGAGCTGTGAGGTGTAATTATAACAGAAACATGGTCCTGTAGACAAGTTTTGTACACTGTAATATGATGATAGTGCACACACCCACCCACCCACACACACACACACACACACACACACACACACAAAACAAATAAAGATATACATGTATGTAGCATTGGTATGCCCTACTGCTATCTCTGCCAGAAAAAAATCAGAAGTGCAGTGTTTGAGGTGTGGTACAATAGAACTTTTGCTACAGTGGAAGTGATGTAATACATAGGTATTCACACTTTTAAATTGCTCAGAAAAGCGGTAAAATATCGTATTAAGAAGTCGACATTTCAAAAACACTGCCTGGAAAGTCCCCGTAAAAGAACTCTTTCTTTCCAAATCAAGCAATATATCAGTATATTTGGCAGTGAGAGCAAATGATAAGTATTTACTTAATAAGTATGTACATGACACTGCAACAAGCAGAAAGCAAAATTATTACAGAATACAGCAAAATCTCCAATTGACAATGAATGACCCAGAAGAAGCAGGCAAAACTTTTTCTAACAAGCTACCAAACTTAAGTGAGGAAATAAAATCATCTAAAAGTTTGAAAAATCATTTAAAAGTGTTATGTTATAATTGTAAAAAATATGTAATTATGTTTTATGTGCCTTTAACGAGCATTCCAGTTTTCTTTCATTGTACACTGATTATATATGCATTGCATTTGAGCATTTGTGTAATCTAACATGGTCAATGAAGTCAGAGCACAGACATTACATCTGTCTTTAGCATGTCTCCTATAAAATTGTATAACACTTAGCATACTCTCAACTGAAAATTATCAGTTGTAATACATGTAACAATAACATACTTTTCATTAAACTGTTCATATATAATTTTTACGTAATATTATTACCATCAGAATTATCAATTTTTCTAGCTCCCAGTACAGAGCATGACTGATCCACTGCAGGGAATGATTCTGAAAAGAGGTGGAATTTTCCTCACTATATTTGCTGCACTGACAGAGAGCCTGTTAGGATTACGCCTCCAGATGGAAGTGGTTCATTTTATATTAATTACAAACATACTGACAGCCTCGTCCTATTTCCATAGCTGATGCAAATTATAGATTCATTCTGTTCATTTTTATCACAAATGGCATAATACAGACTTTTCTGGGAGACTATAAATCAAATCTTTGAACGGTTCAAGAGAGATGGAAGTCACTAACAGTTCATGAAAACTGCCATATGCATTCATAAGGGATGGTGCATTTCCTTTGAGGAACAGTATGGCAAATCCATTCCAACAGAGTGACTTGAAATGCACAGAAGAAATAAATCTACAACTACCAATTATGCAAGCCTCAGTACACTTTGAGAACTTTTTTGGAATTTCAACAGTGCATGTAGGATTTTTCACACCACCATAAATTTGGTAGAAAGCCACATTGATAACATAGTAAAAGCAACAGGTGCTTTACATAATTATCTAATGGCAACAGTGTGTCAAACCTAACTCCATACGATTCTTTTGATTGTGAGGTGGATTACTGAAAGTTGTGATTCCAACTGTCTGACCCATTACATCTTCAAGACGGCGGACACCCCTATTTCAAATTTATTCAATGTGGCGATCATGACGTCACTCACTACACCTGCAAACAAACACAAATAACTCACAAAGTATCTAACACCAGCAACAGAATGAAAATAATTAGAACCCACAGGAAGTAGGGGTTTTTCAGTGTGGACAAACTAAATATATGACAATAAGAATCACAACATTATTCTAAAACAAATGTTAACCCAAAAATGAGGCACGTTAAAGCCTCACCAATCAACCCAACCACAAAATACAAAAAACACACCATTGATATTCTGCATTTCACTTGACCTACATACCTCAAAACAAGCCAGAAATACCAGGAGACCACATATAAGCTCTACAACCCAGTACTGCAAATTTCACTTGACTTATATAGCTCAAACGAATCCAGCTCTACAAGAAATCCATACCCAAGTTAAATACACAGTACTACAAATTTCCATTGGCCTGTGTAGCTTAACTGAAATCCACAAAACCACCAACCCCCACAAACCAGTAACACCAGACCACACTCCACGATACCCTCCAATATAAACCAATAAATACGAAATTCAACTACCAGTGTAACCTCCAAAATATACCAAGTTAATCCAACATAAATTACATGCAGAAACAAATCCCCTGCAGTCTTACAATTTAGACCGAAACGTCCTTAATAACTAGAGTCAACTGCCAGAGTAATATAGGCTGGCCATCCCTCTCTCTCTCTCTCTCTCTCTCTCTCTCTCTCCCTCTCTCTTTCACACACACACAAACACACACACACACCAAAATAACCATTCCTAAAAGGCCACACCTCACAAAGCGTAACCCCCCTAAACACCATGCACCCAACAACTGATGCCTGTCCCCAACAGGAAAATACCTATGCATAACAAATTAATACACAAAATAAAAAAACAGCCACAGAAACGTAATGCTCACCCAACAATGAAAGCCCTTCTCCGTACCACAGTACCCCAAAACCACATTAAACACACCCCTCCACTGTCTGATTCCCCAAATTTAACCAACCAACTTTGGCCCCTACATTTTACTCACAAGCTTAAAAAAATTAATGGACAATAATTTTCTGGCACACTTTTCTTCCAGCCTGTACTCATCAAGAAGGGATCGTAGAATCGAAGTGCGCCTCTACCCCTCCCTGTAACAGACATGATAGCCGCCCAATAACCCTCTATAGTATTCATGTATATCCTTAAAGTCTGCACTATGATTTACCATTAAATGACGAAACTCTTACTATGCAAATTCCTATCTGAAACTATAGTTGACCCCTCATCAATACACTCCTCTATTATTCCAGGCAAAACCCATTTACTGTATCTTCCCAACAACCTAAAATCCATATCAGAACACCACCCCTGGGAACAACAGTGCCCCACACCCATGTTCCCACAAAACAGTCACCCCTGCCAAGCTTAGCCCTTCCAAACTCCAATTCATCAGTTTCTAGAACAATTACTCCTGCCCCCTCCCTCCAAAGACATCCTATACTTAATAAACACAGCTCATTCCTCATGGCAAAAAGAATACCAATCCACCACAAACAAATCCAGCTCACCAGTCTCATGTACACACAATCAAGTAGAATAATAATAAGACCAATCGTATGTTAACAGCACAATATCCTTTAAGGCTAGCCTTCTAGGAACCTCTCCTAATAGAGCTCCAAACATTATCATGAAGGGCCCCAAACTTATTGCGAAAGGACTTTCACATAAACAGATCCTTGATTTGAGGAGGAGGAACTCTAATTAATTTCATCAATTTGCCACACTGGTGACACCTAATGCACTCGGCGATTAAACCATACAACTGAAAAAAAAAACTTAATGATAGCAGCTATAACCTCCCAACCGAAAGTTTAGTTATCACACGTCTGTTTTGATTCACGATGTAACTGTCTTGAGTTGTGTGACGACATTGTGGTGTGGAGCCTTTGATATGGATCATGTTTGCAGAAGGCGTATTGGAGTACATAGTGGTCCACTCTAATGTAGTATTTCTGAGTTTCTAAGTTGTTTCGAATGATGTTAGTGCATTGTACATAATGCAGTGTATTACTAGGCGTTTTCAGAGTTTGCTTTCGTTGCCTTGTCACTGAGTTATTTTAACGTTTTTCGTTATTGACTACTGACTTGTTTTCAGTTTTGGAGTTGTTAGTTTTTCGATTTAAATTTGTCCATACCTGATTTGAAATTCAATTTTGTTTCTTTATTATTTGGTGCTAGATACAGATCTCATGACTAAATTTACCAGTCATTCATTAGTTGCTGCTATGGATGACTATATGGCTCTGATAGTTAAATTTATGCCATTATATGGCCTCATGGTGGAGAGTGTGAGGTGTCGGCACTCCATGGAATTGATGAAGTTGACGAAGGTCGCTGCTTCTCGAACAAGGGATGAGTATATGTGATGGTGATGTTGTTACAACATTTGCATGTCTATTAGGAGAGGATTCCTGGTTCGAGAATTCTGGGTTGCCATGTGTTATATTCATTTGCTAACTTGTTATTGGTGTTATTATTCGTCTATTTGAATTTCTTCTCATCAGGTGGGTGTCAATGTTAGCTGTATTTTAGATTGATTTTTTGTTGGTGTGAGGTGTGTTCAGAGTTTATGAAGTAGAGGGGGGCTTTTGGGTGGTTGGGGGTTGTTGTAAAGATTGATGTATCTGCGTTTGGGAAGGCTAAGTATGACAGGAGTGACTGTCCTATGGAAAAGTGGGTATGAGGAGCTGTTGTTCCCTAGGGTGATTTGGCTTTTAGGGTGGTGGGGAGATGTGCAAAATGGGTTGTGGTTGGTTTAAAGGCGCAGTATATTGCAAAACTGTTTCAGATTCTTTGTCTTCATACAGGGATTTTGGTTCAGGGGTTATCAACATTTAATGGTGAACCATACAGTAAGATTTATAGATTATGCAAAGATAGCATGTGCAAAGACTGTAGAGGGTTATTGGCAGGTGGGTTGGATGGGGGTGCTGGAAGTCTGTAATCTACATCTACATCGATAGTCGGCAGTTCATCTTATGGCGCGTGGCGGAGGATACCCCATACCACTACTAGTCTTTTGCTTTCCTGTTCCACTTGCAATTAGAGCGAGGGGAAGACTAGTGTATATGTGCCTCCACATGAAAACTAATTTCTAGTATCTTATCTTCGTGGTCTTTATGCACAATCTATGTTGGAGGCAACAAAATTGTTCTGCAGTCAGCTTCAAATTCCGGTTCTCTAAATTTTCTGAATAATGTTCTTCGAAAAGAACGACGCCTTCCCTGCAAGGATTCCCATTTGAATTCCCAAAGCATCTCTGTAGCGCTTCTGTGCTGCTCGAACCTATCAGCAACAAATCTAGCAGTCCACTTATGAATTGCTTCGATGTCTTCCTTCGGTCCGACTTGGTATGGACCCAAAACACTCGAACAGTACTCAACAATAGGTCGCACTAATGTTCTATATGCTGCCTCCTTTACAGATAAACCATAATTTCCTAGAATTCTCCCAGTAATCTGCAGTCGGCCTTTCACCTTTCCTACCACAATCCTCACATGCTCGTTCCATTTCATATCGCTTTGCAACGTTATGCCGAGATATTTAAAGGATATGACTGTGTCAAGCAGGACATTACTAATACTGTATCCGAACTAAACTAGTAATTTTGTCTAAGTCGTCTTGCGTTCTCCAACAGTCACTCAACTTCGATACCTTGCCGTACACCACAGTGTCATCAGTAAACAACTGCATATTGTTACCCACCCTGTCAGTCAAATCATTTGTGTATACAGAGAGTAACAGTGATCTTATCACACTTCCCTGGGTCACTCCTGACGACACCCTTGTCTCTGATGAACGCCTGCCGTTGAGTAGAAGATACAGGGTTATATTACTTAAGAAGTTTATCTGTTTATATGCTCTACCTTATTGAACAGTCTGCAATGGGACACTGTGTCAAACGCTATCCAGAAATCCAGAAATATGGAATCTGACTGTCACCCTTCATCGATAGTTCGCAGTATATCATGTGAGAAAAGGGCAAGTTAAGTGCTTCTCGGCCTCGAGAAAATTCGTTGTATTCGAACTGAGAATATGTTCATGGATTCTGCAGCAAACCTGGGAAGGGGCATTTTTTTCCAACCAAAAACAATGGCCTGTTCCAGTAAAGATGGGAAAATGATAAGGGAGGAAGAAGAGATAGTGGGAAGATGGACAGAGTATTTCAAAGATACACTAAGCACCAGCCTAGAAGATGAAGAGACAGCCGCACAGAAGGAAAGAGTGTAGCTGGAAGTAGACAATGAAACCAATGATGCAAGAAAACCAACACTACAAGAAGTCTCCCAGGCTGTGCACAAGTCGAAAAACAATCGAGCCCCTGGAGAAGACAGCAAATTTCTGAATTAATAAAAACTGGCGGTGACGCTGTAATAAAGGGACTGCACACAATAATATCAGATATATGGGAAACAGAAACTATGCCAGATAATTGGAAAATTGAAATAATAATTCCCATTTATAAGAAAGGGGACAGAACAGCATGTGAAAACCATACAGGCATAACACTCCTAAGCACAGCTTATAAGATCATCACAAGTATATTAAACGAAAGGTTACAGACGTGTGCAGAAGGCATACTATGGGAATATGAGTGTGGCTCTCGACCAGACAGAGGAACAACTGATCAAATATTTGTGATAAAACAAATGATGAAAAATTCTATGAATATGATATAGATCTGCATTTCCTATTCATCGACTTCAAACAAGCCTTTGACAGCATAAATCGGCAAGAACTATACAGAGTACTGAAAGAAGTTGGTATATGTGCTAAACTAATAAGACTAATCAGAATGACAATGACAGAGACATGAGCAAAAGTAAAGGTCCTTAGCAGAACAAGTGAAAGCTTTGACCACTTAGCAACAAATAATCCTGAGTTAATAACGAGCATCAAAACCGATTCAGGGATTAGTGAATACAGGGTTGTCTTGTCGTAGCGAGATTGAATATTGTGATCCCCAAATCCTCGAAAAATATACCTATTCAAAAAAGCAGATAAAAATTCACTTGACGCCTTCCTGAGAGACAATCTCCAGTCATTAAAAATTAATAATATAAGTTTAGACCAGATGTGTCTTAAATTCAAAGAAATACTATCCGCAGCAATTGAGAGATTTATACCAAATAAATTAACAAACGTCGGAGCCGATCCTCCTTGGTACACAAAACGGGTTAGAACACTGTTGCAGAAACAACGAAACAAACATGCCAAATTTAAACAAACGCTCGAAAGTTAGCGCGGACTTCAATGCGAGATGTCTATAACAGTTGCCACAACGAAACTTTGTCTCGAAACCTGGCAAAAAATCCAAAGAGAGTCTGGTCGTATGTGAAGTATGTTAGCGGCAAGAAACAATCAATGCCTTCTCTGCGCGATAGCAATGGAGATACTATCGAAGACAGTGCTGCCAAAGCAGAGTTACTAAACACAGCCTTCCGAAACGCCTTCACAAAAGAAGACGAAGTAAATATTCCAGGATTCGAATCGAGAACAGCTGCCAACATGAGTAACGTAGAAGTAAATGTCCTCGGAGTAGTGAAGCAACTTAAATCACTTAAGGGGCTCTGGAACGCCATATACTTGCAATGTTAAAATAACGCTTGTAAATTACATCTTTCCTCACAAAGTATTTGAGGTAGGAAGTTGAACTTTTTACAGATTATTTATTGGAATATGGGCTACAACTTAACACAGAGATTTTACAAAATTTTAGTTCAGTTATTAAAGATGATTTTTTTTTCAATTGTAATGAAAATCACAACATTTTTTTGCAATTTTTTATTTATATATTCAAAAATATACAGTTTTTTTGGAAAAAGGCTGTGTTAAATTATGCAGAAGGTGCTGTGTAACATTTACTGAAAGTTTGAAACAAATATGTTTGGAAGATCCTTAGAAAACATGTAATTAGTATGAGAAAATAAAAGTTTTGGGAATCGAGCGACAAAGATTGGATTAACTTTTTAGTGCATTCCAGGTCCATAGGATGGATTATCTTCATCCTCTGCAAACTCCTCCTCCAGCTTCCTCTTGTTCCTCCTCCTGTTTACTCTTGCTTGTATTTCTAGACTCTTTACAGCCTTGTCTGCAGCCCGAAGGCGTTCCTTGTCTAAAGCAAGCATCGCTCGTACCATGTTAGAACCTATCTTCATTCCCATATTTCTAAATACCTTGCACCTTACAATGTTGCCATCATTGAAAGTCGCAACAGCATCATACACACCAAAGTGAAGTGTTTCTATTCCAACAAATACAGTCTTGGGGATTCTCGACCATATAACACTATTTACACTTTCATTGGGGTTTTGAGTTTTTCCGTGAATACACTTTTTCAACAGTTCAGGTGCTGCTAAGTCTCTGAAAATAGGTTTTATCACCTCCATTATTGAATGAGGCAGACTATGCTTATGAGTGTACACTTCACCAGTTAGCAATCCTTTGTTATATTTACACCAACTGTCGTCTTCTTTGGGACACAAGCTATGTTGGGGATTTTCATCAGTTGAAGAAGTATGAAAAAAAGAGCCCAAACAGCCTTCTTCATTTCGTCGACACTTTGTGTATTTTGCCTAATACCCATTCCATAATAGTTCTGTGTTTTGTCAATTACAGTGTCAGTTAACCTTCCCTTCCCATCCAACCCTTTACCATCACTGAGTTTTTGTTTTTTATACGAAGCTTTCAGTTGCCGAAGTCTTGTTCCCATTCGCTTCTGTACGTGTCCAATACACTCAAATTTCTGCACTACAACATCATCACTATAGGGCTTCAGTCCTTGAACATGTTTGAAACTTTTAGAATCACCGTCACCAAGGTAATTAACATATTGCACTTTATCACACACCTCAGAACGCTGGAATATACTGGCAACACCAGCCACTTCCATTCCTCCAGTACTGCCACTATAGTTAGCTTTGCAATTATTTTCATGTGTACCTTTATATTTTTGTGGACATCTACAATACTTTGATATTACTGCTACATCTAAAACTTTCCCTGTATACATACTGGTGGCAGATACTACACCATGAAGAGATGTGTGTCCCCGTTTATGCCAGGTACCATCGAACGCTGCAGTCAAATCTCTGTTACCATTATTTTCCATTACTGCCTCTTCCACAGATTCTATACAGACATCTTCTACTTTAGACCCTATTAATTTATTATAGGTCGTAAAGTTGGTTGGGGGATTTGGGAGATTCATGATGCCACAGAAAATTGCACCTGCAGTAGCACCCTTACCAACTGAACGCAAGGAATAAACAAATCTAATGTTGTGTTCGTAGATTTTGCTACCATTTTCTTCAGTTGCAGTTACTGCAACACTGTTCCAAAAGGTGGTCATGTATGAACACTTATCACATTTCATTTGTATTTCACTAGCAAGTCCTACGTGCTTTATTATGGAGAGTTCCAGACCAACTTCACTACAATGAATACATCTTACACAGTTTGAAAAAATTCCTTTGAGAACCGACATATCAAATATTTCATTCACATCCGATTCGCCCATAAAACATTCATAGTTTTCACTCATTGAACCAAGCTTCTTCTGTGAAGTATTTTCTTTCCCAAGTCCCATAGTGTTCAGAGCCATTTTGAAATCCCTTGTCAATAGCACTCAACACTTCATGTGAATAAAGAGCTAGTTGTGTTCCACAGGAACGATGTTTTCTAAACCAATTTTGGCTGTGTGTCAATAGACCGTTTTCTTCGAGGTAATTCATAATGTTCTAACACAATATACACTCCTGGAAATTGAAATAAGAACACCGTGAATTCATTGTCCCAGGAAGGGGAAACTTTATTGACACATTCCTGGGGTCAGATACATCACATGATCACACTGACAGAACCACAGGCACATAGACACAGGCAACAGAGCATGCACAATGTCGGCACTAGTACAGTGTATATCCACCTTTCGCAGCAATGCAGGCTGCTATTCTCCCATGGAGACGATCGTAGAGATGCTGGATGTAGTCCTGTGGAACGGCTTGCCATGCCATTTCCACCTGGCGCCTCAGTTGGACCAGCGTTCGTGCTGGACGTGCAGACCGCGTGAGACGACGCTTCATCCAGTCCCAAACATGCTCAATGGGGGACAGATCCGGAGATCTTGCTGGCCAGGGTAGTTGACTTACACCTTCTAGAGCACGTTGGGTGGCACGGGATACATGCGGACGTGCATTGTCCTGTTGGAACAGCAAGTTCCCTTGCCGGTCTAGGAATGGTAGAACGATGGGTTCGATGACCGTTTGGATGTACCGTGCACTATTCAGTGTCCCCTCGACGATCACCAGTGGTCTACGGCCAGTGTAGGAGATCGCTCCCCACACCATGATGCCGGGTGTTGGCCCTGTGTGCCTCGGTCGTATGCAGTCCTGATTGTGGCGCTCACCTGCACGGCGCCAAACACGCATACGACCATCATTGGCACCAAGGCAGAAGCGACTCTCATCGCTGAAGACGACACGTCTCCATTCGTCCCTCCATTCACGCCTGTCGCGACACCACTGGAGGCGGGCTGCACGATGTTGGGGCGTGAGCGGAAGACGGCCTAACGGTGTGCGGGACCGTAGCCCAGCTTCATGGAGACGGTTGCGAATGGTCCTCGCCGGTACCCCAGGAGCAACAGTGTCCCTAATTTGCTGGGAAGTGGCGGTGCGGTCGCCTACGGCACTGCGTAGGATCCTACGGTCTTGGCGTGCATCCGTGCGTCGCTGTGGTCCGGTCCCAGGTCGACGGGCACGTGCACCTTCCGCCGACCACTGGCGACATCGATGTACTGTGGAGACCTCACGCCCCACGTGTTGAGCAATTCGGCGGTACGTCCACCCGGCCTCCCGCATGCCCACTATACGCCCTCGCTCAAAGTCCGTCAACTGCACATACGGTTCACGTCCACGCTGTCGCGGCATGCTACCAGTGTTAAAGACTGCGATGGAGCTCCGTATGCCACGGCAAACTGGCTGACACTGACGGCGGCGGTGCACAAATGCTGCGCAGCTAGCGCCATTCGACGGCCAACACCGCGGTTCCTGGTGTGTCCGCTGTGCCGTGCGTGTGATCATTGCTTGTACAACCCTCTCGCAGTGTCCGGAGCAAGTATGGTGGGTCTGACACACCGGTGTCAATGTGTTCTTTTTTCCATTTCCAGGAGTGTAGATGAAATCCCAGTAAAGACGTTGTTAAGAGAGCAGCAGATGACTGTGGCTGGATGACTAATTATAAACAATGAATGACGAAGCCACTCTGTGACACATTAAAATCTCACACCCAATATATTGGGAAGAATTCCAGACGCCTCACAAAATCTTAAAACATGAACCACACTCGGGTCCTGTGGGAAACCCAGATCCACCCTTAGGTTGTCATATAAAACACACTCAATTAAAATATGCCGTATTGATAACACAGTGGTAATTTCTCACGACGTAAGAGTAAGTCGTGTGTCAATGGGTAATGTCGCACACTAAGCCGCAGAAGGGCTGCTTCTTCAGACCGGAAATTTTGTGTTAAGGTCTTATGGGACCAAACTGCTCAGGTCATCGGTCCCTAAGCTTACACACTACTTAATCTAACTTAAACTAACCTACGCTTTAGACAACACATATACCCATGCCCGAGGGAGGACTCAAACCTCCGACTGGTGGAGAGGAGTGGGGGAGAGGAGTGGGGGAGGGAGCCGCGCGGACCGTGACGAGGCGCTCTAGTCCGCGCGGCTACACCGCGCGGCCTTCTTCAATCCGTCGGTCTGATGAAGGTAAGCCTAGGTCGCACTGAAGGTTTTACGGAATTTAGTGTATTATTCCACACTTCCAGCCACTGAGTCTCCCACCAACACAGGGCCTTTGTGGTCACAAATGACGTGACAGCCTGAAGGGGACTGAACAGCGATCAGGAAATGGAAGAGAGCAACCTTCCTTGGCAGCCTCATCAGCGAGTTCATGTCCTGAATCCATATGTGCCCTCAAACACAGCAGAAAATGATTTCCTTTTCTTCCCTTTGCAAGGGGAGAGCATCCTGCACTTCTTGCACCATCCTCTCTGCTAAGAACGTATGACCAACAGCGAGAAGGACGCTTTGGGAATATGAGCAGATGAGGAAGTTATTGTCATGACGCCGATAATGTGGAGTGTGTTGTAGTTATTTTGGTCTGGTTTAGTTTTGAGACTAGTTAGTTCTGCTAGTTGTGGTTTGTTGGTATTGTCGGCGCTGAGTTGTATAGGTCGAGTGAAAGTGTCGATACCAGGTTTTGCAGTTATGTATTGGGTGGTGATATTGTGGACTTCGTTTGAACTATGTAGGTCAAATGAATCTCCTGATACCCGGTTTAGGAGTTATGTGTGGGTTCGTGATATTGTAGCCTTCGTTTCAGCTATATAGGGCATGTGAAATTTCCGGTTTGTTTGTTTCCATATTTGTGATGTCGTGGACTTCGCCTGAAGGATATAGGTCAATTGAAATTTCCCATACCAGTTTTTTCCAGGTTTTTTGTTATTGTGATTGCTGAGGTTTTCGTTTGGTTGATTTTTTTTTGTACTATCTGTTCTGGTACGTCTTCATTATTGTGACTGTCGTGTATTTAATTTGTCTTCAGCCTAAACCCCATAATTTCCATGCTTGTCCTATTAGTTTCTTGTAATTTCTGCAAATAACTAATTTCCCTGTTGTTCTTGTACTTTTGCGTGTGTAATATGTGACGTCATGTTCGCCGTATTGTCTAAGTTTTAAATAGGGAAATCCAACATTTTGACGATATCATGGGTGAAAGCTGAGGTGTGCCACCGCAATTTTTCGGTTTTCCTGAAGTTTTGTATAAACAAATAAAGATAAATATTTCAACTTTAACAGTGCTGCTGTAACTAAATATTACTGAAAACCTGTCTCAGTTACCTCTTTTCCCTCTAAATTAGTAGCACAGCTTATGAGAGTCCCCAGCTCATTCGAGAAACAAAACCGATTGATGTGCCTTAACATTGGTTTCTATATCTCATCTGCAAAAACCCCGACTTTTAACTGTTTTCCAGTTTCCTTTTCTCTCTTCTGTCAGTGTTTTCCATATATTCCTTTCCCCGCCGATTCTCTGGAGAACTTACTTCATTCCTTACCTTATCAGTCAACTTAATTTTTAACATTCACATCTCAAGTGCTTCGATTTTCTTCTTTTCCTGTTTTCCCACAGTCCATGTTTCACTACCATACAATTCTGTGCTCCAAACGCACTTTCTCAGAAATTTCTTCCTCAAATTAAGGCCTATGTTTGATACTAGGAGACACCTCCTGTCCAACAATGCCTTTTTTGCCAGTGCTAGTCTGCTTTTTATGTCCTTGTTCTTTCCGTCATGGGTTATTTTGCTGCTTAGGTAGCAGAATTCCTTAACTTCATCTGTTCGTGATCACCAGTCTTCGCTGTTCTCATTTCTGCTACTTCTGATTACTTTCGTCTTTCTTCGATTTACTCTCAATCCATATTCTGTACTCTACAGATGGTTCATTCCATTCCTACATCTCTGTCTGACACCATTTATAATCCAAGCAGTTCGTTCTTGGTCTTCCAGTCTTATTTATCCCTCTTGGCTTTTGTAAATATTTTATATTACCCATCATTTCCTATAGCTTACCCCTATTTTTCTCAGAATTTCGAATACCTTGCACCACTGGATATTGTCGAATGTTTTTTCCAGATCGACAAATCCTATTAACGTGTCTTTATTTTTGTTCAATCTTGCTTTCAATATCATGAGCAACGTCACAACTGCCTTTCTGGCGCCTTTCCTAAAGCCAAACAGATCTTCATCCAACACACACTCAATTTTCTTTTTCATTCTTCTGCATACTATTATTTTCAGTAACTTGGATCGATGAGCTGCTAAGCTGATTGTGCAATAATGCTCGCACTTTTCAGCTCTTGCAATCTTCGGAATTGTGTGGATGACATTTTCCCGAAAGTCAGATGGTATATAGCCAGACTCGTAAATTCTACATACTAACATGAATAGTCGTTTGTTGCCACTTCCACCAATAATTTTAGAAATTCTAGTGGAATTTTATCTATCCCTTCTACCCTATTCGATCTTAAATCTTCCAAAACACTGTTAAATTCTGTTTCTAATTATGGAGCCTGTATCTCTTCTGTATAGACTCCAGTTTCTTCTTCTATCATGTCATCAGACAAGTATTCCCCTTCATAAACGCCTTCATTGTGCACTTTCCGCCTATCCGCTCCCTCTGCATTTAACAGTGGAATTCCCATTGCACTCTAAATGTTGCCAGCTTTGCTTTTAATTTCACTGAAGGTTGTTTTGACTTTTCTATATGCAGAATCAGTCCTTCCTACCATAATTTTTTTCCGATTTTTTCACATTTTTCATGCAGCTTCGCTGCACATCCTATTTCTTTCATTCCTAAGTGACTTGTATTCTGTATACCTGAACGTTTTTGTACTTCCTTCTTCTATTGCTCACACAAGTATTTATTGTTACCCACAGTTTCTTCACAGACACCTTCTTTCCAACGACTGTGATTGCCTTTTTTAGAGATGTCCATTCCTCTCCAGCTGAATTGCATACTGAGCTATTCCTGATCACAGCATCTACAGCCTCAGAGAACTTCAAGCTTATCTCTTCATTCCTTAGTACTTCTGTATCCCACTTCTTTGCACACTGATTCTTCCTGACTTATCTTTTAAATTTCAGTGTACTCTTCACCACTACTAAATTTTGATCTAAGTCTATATCTGCTCCTGGGTACATACTGGTAATTAAAAAATCATTACAGACTTAACTGCAAAGAGCTAAGCAAAGTAATGAAACCTATTCGATGTGGTGCTCAAAATTGCTAGCATACGTTCACTCAGTACTGACCGATGCCATAATCTTATGTGGCAGTGTAGCAAATAAGTAGGTCCAATTTGTTCTAAAGAAGAGTGCAATCAGGCTATTGTGTTAAGAAATTATGGAAGATCTTGGAACAGCGTCTTCAGGAACATAGCTATCATCACACTCTTGTTTTACGTCCTAATATAATATGTGATTCATAACAGTAGTGATTTACTACCAGAATACAAGAAGTAAAACCTTCCAGATACTGGCAGGCCTATACTATAAATCCTTGTCTAGAGTTTTATATTCTGGTGCGAATGTTGCTGCTGAACTTCAGGCAGGGAATTGAAAATATTGAATCAGAAACAAACTGTACTAAAGCTCATTGGCCATGTATATAATTTCTAAAAATATATTGTTTTTCAATACGTCTAAAACTGTAAAAAGGTTATCTGTGACTTGTTAGAATTCAGGTACAGTACTTCATTTGGCTTCATGAAATCATCCTTCAGTACAGCGTAAATAGCTTCGAAGTGTTGGATATGATTTCACTCAATACTTATTTTGAAATTGCAATAGCAAATTCTATAGCTACAGCTTCCATTACCAGGAATCTTAATTTCACAGTCAGCTGTTAATATGGAGAAATTGCTCTCCTCATACGTTACATAGCAGAGGATAAAATTTTTATTTATAAAATTCAATTTTCAGGGGTTGAATCTCTTTAATTGGTGGGAAAAGCTCACATTAAGCAATTACATATCCTAATTATGTACTTACACTGCTGTAGATTGCAGGTGTTGCCTTGTTGGAAAATTCTGTGTTAACCTTGATGTGCAGGGATCGACTGAACTAGTGCGCAGTGCCACCATCAGACGACATCCCACCCCTCCACCCCTTGCCCCTCCCTCCCAATTCCTCACAGAAAAAATTGATGTGATAAAGACTCAGTCTGTGCTGGAGAGGAAGGATCTCATGACGTGAAATTCAAATCAGTTTCAATAATATACTGATGAATACACTTTATTTAATCAGTTTGCGACAGATAGGGTTTAGCTTATGTCTGCACTCCCACTCCCACTTCCCATGACGTAATAACTGTAAGCACCGAGGAATGGAATGAAACGTAGTACAGTAGTCGCCGTTTGGCGTCGCCCGGTCGTGTGTCTTCATACAGGACCCCCAACATAGGTCAAAAATCGCCCAATGTCTTAATTACAGATCATGATACTAAATACCACCTACCACGGACCAGATGTTGACCTCCTTTGATCTCACAGAACCGAAAAAAGCACCAGGTGGTGGCTTTGTGTTGACCAAGAAATGCCAGACTTGCTTCCTGTCTCTGTCTGTCTCAAGTGGCTACTTCCTGTTTGTATGTGAACCAACGTCTCCAAACACACAGACAGAGATTGCCATCTCTCCGCAGAATATTGTGTTCCTATTGGCTAATGCTGGGGACAATTGGAGGGCTGACGCAATTTCGATATCAAAATAGTGGGAAATAGTCCATTTGCACTACCCTATCAAATTAATTGTTTAACTATTTACAGGAGTCAAACAGATCGCTTAAAACACTCACCACCACCTTACGATGATTCTTCTTCATAATAGAACATATTTTCAACATTTTAGAATCACACGAAAACATTTTGCAAATCAAGTAATTAAATTTCTGCTACAAATAGATCAAACCAATAAATATTACATTACATTACATTTATAATTTTCCATGGATCCCTTGGAGAGGAGTCTCTGGGATGTGGAAAGAGTCAGTTTTTTTTCTTTTTCTTTACTCAGATACATGGATATTGTACAATTCTATTGCAGACAGAGTTATGAGCTATAATCCTTGTGAAGACATTCATCAATGGGGTAGAAGGAGTTGGCCAACAGGAAGTTCTTTAATTCACTCTGAAACAGATCTTTATCACTTACAAGACCTTTGATATGCTCTGGTAAGTTATTGAATATATGAGTACCCATGTATTTGACTCCTTTTTGTACTAATGTTAAGCTTTTATACTCCTTATACAGATTGTTTTTGGTTCTGGTATTATAATCAAGTTTTTCACTATTTTGTGTAAAAAGAGACATGTTGGAAATGACAAAGGACATCAATAAGTATATGTACTGAGAAGAAGTAGTTAGAATACCAAGTTTCTTAACGAAGTCTCTGCATGATGATCTAGGACTGACACGATATAATTCTAATGACTTGTTTCTGAATTTTGAAAATGTTCCCTTTGTGAGAGGAGTTTCCCCAAAAGATGATTCCATAACTCATTAGTGAATGTAAGTAGGCCGAATAAACTAACTTCTTCAGTTTTAAATCACCTATTTCTGCTATCATGCATACTGCAAATGTAGCTGAACTAAGGCGTTTCATTAAGTCTAGAGTGTGAGTTTTCCCATTTGACACTGTCTACAGCTTTAATTTCATTGTTTGAACACATTATACTTATAGGGTCAGGTATTCTTTGTGAGGTACTAAACTGTATGTACTGGGTCTTCTCAAAATTCAGTGACAATCCATTTACTGTGAACCACCCATTGATACTTAACAAATATTTCGTTAGCTGATTGCTCAGTGAGATCAAGAGTACTTTTTTTTATACCAATACTTGTATCATCTGCAAATAAGACAAACTTTTCATTTTGTGGCACTGCATATGGAAGATCATTTATATATAATAGGAACAACAAGGAACCTAAAATAGAGCCCTGGGGCACCCCCTGTCTGATGGTTTCATATTTTGAATGACTATTGTTATGTGGTAAGCTTGATACAGACACACAATTTTCTATAATCCCATAATATTTTAACTTTTGTATAAGGATATCATGCTTAACACAATCAAAAGCTTTAGCCAGATCACATAATATTCCAAGTGATGATAAATTTTGATTTATTGATTCTAATATATCATCTGCAAAAGTGAATATAGCTTGATCAGTTGACAATCCTTTCCGAAATCCAAACTGATTCCGAATGAGAATATTTTTCTGTACTAAGTGTTTATAAAGTCTATTGTGCATAACCCTTTCAAAGACTTTTGAAAATATTGCCAATAATGAAATGGGATGGAAGTTTTCCATTTATGATTTTCCCCTTTTTTGTGTAATGGTTTGGCAATAGCATATTTAAGCCTATCTGGAAAAGTACCACTGTGGAGGGATTCATTACATATGTAACTCAGTATGTCACAATGTTGTGAGGAGCAACATTTAATTATGGTAGTGCTGATTTCTTCATAACCAGTGAACATTTGTTTTTAAGAGAGCTAATTGTGGTGTCACCGCCAGACACCACACTTGCTAGGTGGTAGCCTTTAAATCGGCCGCGGTCCGTTAGTATACATCGGACCAGCATGTCGCCACTGTCAGTGATTGCAGACCAAGCGCCACCACACGGCAGGTCTAGAGACACTTCCTAGCACTCGCCCCAGTTGTACTGCCGACTTTGCTAGCGATGCTACACAGACAAATACGCTCTCATTTGCCGAGACGATAGTTAGCATAGCCTTCAGCTACGTCATTTGCTACTACCTAGCAAGGCGCCATTACCAGTTATATTGAGCTTATTATTAATGTACCGTCAAGAGCGATGTACACCGATTATGGATTAAAGTTAAGTATTCTACCAGTGACCTCCTGTTTTGCTAGTCTTATTTCTCTGACCTGTTCCAGACCTCACGCCAGTCTGCGTGTAATTAAACGCGTGCATTTCGGCCTCCTCTAGCAACACTGTGTTGGCTCGTCTGCCAACAAAGCACTAATAATATTAGAAATCTCTTTTTGGTGAGGTAGGATATAGTTGAATTTTGTCAAACTTCTGCAGAAATGCATTTTTTAAATATTTTAAGCTGTCTTCTGAGCACCCATGCAAACCTAAGTTGTCTGCTACTGAAAGGAAAAATTTGTGACCTATGAGTATATTAGAGTAACAGTTATATTCTTCTTTTATCCTGGGTGGATTGTATACATCTTTCCAGTCTGTATTCCTCAAACAGTTTTTTATACCTTCAATTCCTGTTTCATTTATTATTTGCATAGTTTCCCACTTCCTGTTATTAGTTGAATCAGACCCCACTATATTAAATGCAAGCAACTGGGCATCATAATCTGAAATGCCATTAAATATTGGATTTATACTATGATTTGCTAGTGTGGTAGTATCTATGAAAATGTTATCAACAGCAGTGCTGCTGGTACCCATATCCCTGGTTGGAATTTGTAGTAAAGGAATGAGATTATAAGAAGTGGTAAGGGACTCTAGTATGGATCTAATTAAAATCTCCACTTAGTATGAGTTCATTATTTTTAGAAGTTCAGAAATTTAATACTGCATCAAGCTGTTTAGTGAATAGCAGGAAATTACCAGTTGGAGCCCTGTATATTGTGACTACAATTATTGTTCTTTTGTGTGTTTCTACTTTTGTGACACATGCTTCAAAATGCTGATCACTACGGTATTTAAGAATGTCAATGATTTTATAATTGTGACCCTTTTTAATGTAAGTGGCAACTCCTCCTTTCTCCATCTCTTTTCTACAATACTTGGAAGCTAATGTATACCGTTCCATATTAAGTGTTTCAATTTCACTACCTAAATGTGTTCAGAAATACAAATAATATCAACAGGATTTGTAGACTGTAGCTCATCTAAACAGATCTGAAATTCATTAATTTTGTTTTTTAAACCTCTGATATTTTGCTATAGTAAATTTACTGTTACTTTTTTTGTCTTCACAAGTATCATGGTATCTGAGGTATTGTACAAACTGGCGTTTGACAGCATCAGTACGCTCCTCCACCAAAACGACATGACAGCATCATCGCCAAACCAACCCTCCATTTCTTTATGAGTACCCTATAATAGATTACAAATGTAGATAGATGACTGTACAGTACGTCCAATCCTTGTTAATTCCCAGACATATATATAGCAATGTATGCCTCTCAGTGTCCTATACCGATGTAGTTAGGTTACCTACATATTTCTAGCACTTCGATCATAGGTCGTAATTTACCATTACGGTTGCCCATCTTTCCCTATATGCACGGGAGTTACAGAGCATTCTCGCATTCTTAGGTTAAAGTCAGATATTAAGAGATCTCCTCGCATTATCTTTGACCAACCCTCCCTGTGACACTGTCACTGATTTAATTTGCAGCTGACCAGAAGTAGACCACTACATTGCATGTCTCGTGAAGGAGCAGAACAAGCTGAGTCTGTAACTGCAGTTCAGCAAAGACTGTTCCTCACCAATGTTACTCATAGCACCCATCCAAGTGCACAAAATCACTCCAGATGCTCACAGGTCAAGGTGGTTAGCACTTCTTATCGGTGTAGAGTAGATATGACAGTATTGTGATGATACAACAGATATTAAGAAGAAACGTGTGGTTTATGTATGATGGAGCTCCAAATTTATCTACCATATTATTTGTATACTTAAGATATGCATATGAAAATCACAGACTAGAATGGTATTAGAAATCTGTTTGTGTATGACAGATTCTGAAATATGGTGTGGTGCACAAGGGGACCTGGCACTGGTGGCAGTAGTATCATGTTTCTCTCCAAACATGCTTCCCACTTGCATCCTGCTTCTTTTGTTTATAGTGTTCACTATAACAAAAATCTACTAATACCAGTATTGGTAACTCCTGTTTTGATCACAAGTGAGGTAAATTCTTCCTACACGTTGATCAGGGGCCTATTGGCATAGTAAAATGCTGAGACTGATTGCCAAATAATATAAGGTTGAAGTTTGATTGCTGAAAGGTGTTTATTTAACATCCTCAAAGTTCAAAAGAGTCACCACCAGATTCTAAAACAGGGATATCTTCCCACTGCCCTTCCTCTCTGGAATAATCACAAGCAGACGTAATACTGCAAAAATTGCAACAAAATGCTACCAAAAAAATGGTAATGTTGCAATGATTTCACGAGCACAAGCCAACAGCAATACACTGCAACAAAAAGTGAAACTGCAAAGAATGCTAACAAGTGACAGTGGAAGGAACAAAAATATTATAATCTGGATGCTGGTGCTAACTAGCGGCAGTGGAAGGAACTACAACATTTATAATCAGGATGCTGGTGCAGGGATGCACAAAATTTGGAGGCCCTCATTATGTCGGGATCATATTTATCAGCAAAACAGCTTAACCTGAGATATCTCGGGATAATCAGTTAGGAGGTTAACAAATAATACTGCACAAATCATCAAATATCAATTCTGATAATGGCAGGGAATCAAAGACAAATGAAACCTGTGGACCAAGTTCACAATAATGGAAATCAGGTGCAGCCAAAATGAACCCCTATTGGCAGAATACTAGCACTTGAACAAAGTTCTACAATGTTGTCTTTCTTGCGGAATACAGATATCAAGTTATCCTCGGCTGGTATTTCTTACAGGAACTATGGGCCATAATAAACTGTAGAAGGCATTATTAACACCACCATCAACACGAATTCTAATCAACAACATAGACACACAGTTATAACATATGCCCTGTTCGACACTGAAAATCTCACACACAGTTTGAACAGAAATTAAAATGTAAGAATGATCATAACAGTCTCAAGTTAAGAGTGCTGTGTCACCAACTACAAATTACAGCCACAACACAGCCCTAAAGCTGGTGTGTTTGTTTATTGGTACCAAGGTGGACAACAACCTGGTCTAAATGCACTTGTGTTAACGTTTATTGACAACTGCATCTGAGTTGCTGCTACTGCTCTTGACATGAATGACAACATAAAAACAGGTGGCTGTTGTGCTTTATATACAATCTGTTCTGCAATATGATACATGGCTGGTGATCTGTATTATAGTTGTTCTGTTCCTCCAGATACATAGGCTACCTCTACTCCACACAACATGTCTCAATAAATTAACACACGGTGATGGAGATGATAACACTGTTCTTTGTTCCTGGGCTGCTTTGCAAAATTTTCTGCGCAGTCTGTGGTCTTTACAACAACACAATGCATCCAAATTCCTGGCACTTTAAGTGCTTTAACCCTTTGAGTGCTGCACCAGCGCATGCAGCTGGCCGTGTCAAACCTGCTCTTGGGGCCGCCTAATCCATGTGCCTGCGCTGGCAGCCACTTCCACGGACTATTGTGTGTGCCTGAGCACTCCGCTCAGCTGTCCTCGCCCTGGCCCGAGTATTTCTGGAACAACGGGAGTCGTGACAGACTCACAGTTAGTGCGATCGCAGACGTTACATATAAACGCAGGGTATCTGGATACTCATTCCATACCTTTGAATCTGGAGATGAATTGCTCGACAGACTTAATGTACACTTATGATGCTAACATGTAACTCTTCACGAAGGCTTTCTTTCATTGGCAATTAGTTCTTGAGAATCATCATAAGGTCTCCGTACACATCTGTGTCTTATTTGGCATACTGATACTTCATTATCAGATTTCTGTATGCAACTTATGATGTAAACACTGTATAATCCGTAATGATCAAACGTTGACGTTCTTCTGTACTAGCGCAATACTTCGCCCCCAAACAACCATTGAGGGAAGTGTCTGGATGCCAAGACACACTTTTGAAGCTAATCACTATATTTTGAGAGCCTTAACCAAATAAATTATCCCCAAGGAAACTTCAAAATCAAAAATTCAACATTTCTGAATTCTTTTTATGTGGAATGCAGTTGTTATTGTACAGTAGAAATAAACAATTATTTACAGCTTTTGTTTAAGAATTAGATAACAAAATACTCAAGTTTCTAAACTACCTAATTAAATGTCACCTTTAATTCCTAATGACCTTTAGTGCTTCAGAAACGGGCGAGTATGTGCAACTGACCAACATGTGCCAAGACGCCCTTTCCAAGTGTAGGCCTAGAATTTTTTCACAAATCCAGTGTCCTGGAAAAATAGGACAACAATCCGTTACTGAATATTAATAGAAAATTGTAGCCCGGGTTGCAGTAAAAGATATTTATTGAAGCGGCGACTAGTTTCGGGTGAAGCCCATTTTCAAACAACCATGTCAAAAAGGAATGTGACAAACACATTATAGCTGTTAATAAAACCATGGTTTTATTAACAGCCATAATGTGGTTGTCACAGTCATTTTTTTACATGGTGGTTTGAAAATGGGCGTCCCCAGAAACTAGTCGCTGCTTAAATAAATATCTTTTACCACAACCCAGACTACAGTTTTGTAGTAATAACAATGCTAGAATTTTGTGTTTAATGATATTTGCAGTAAGTTTACGGTTTAACTTCTATGGAAGAATCCATAAATTTGTACTAAGTTTTTATTCATGCACCTTCTGTAAGAACATTTGAAGCATCCCGTCTGTGTTTGTCAGCACAGACTGGATGTTTCACATGTTCATACATAAGGTGTTTGTCAGCAAAGTAATTCATCTGGTGAGGCTAAAGAGCTCAGATAATTCGGTGTGGTTTTTTTTTTCCTTCCCCACAGTTATTTTTCCATCCTTCCTTGTCATCCGGGATTTGAACTGGCAATGGTGAAGTTAAAAATATTTTTTTAATTTTTGTAATCATTTTTAATTTATAAGTAATTTTTTCAGAAGTAAGGGCTTCATTTCATCTTCCGGCTTTAGCAACTTGGCTAAAAGTATTTCTTTGTGTGGTATGTTTCAAAACATGGGCCAATGCACAAAGGTACATTGCATGTTTTGCATTCATATTTCGTTTCTCGATGCACATTCTGTTTCGAGCAGGCTGCAGATCTAAGCCATAGTCCGCGTTTCTTGGACTGGTCACTTAGAATGACATGGGGAAAGTGCCTCCCAGTAAAGCGAAGAGGATTCTCGTCATCAGAGCGTCTTCCTTTCCTATCTCTTATCCATTCTGTAGCAAATTTTTCCACAAGTTCTCGTACCAGACATAAATGAAAAGTTGATAATGATATTTTGCTCCTTTGCCATGGTGAAAGTGAAAAATCTTTTCGTTTCAAAAGCTATAACTTTCAACAGATCTTCTGACAGAAATAGCAGGAAAAAGGATAGAACCCTTGCACCACGCGTTAGTTGGCAATTATGTCCTGAAGATGAGTCATCAAATGCATGAAACGCTGGACTGACATCATGTTTTTGCCGATCAAATTTCTCATTCTCACTATGGCATGGCCTTTTACAGATCGATTCGTCTTCACTTTCAGAATCTGAAGAAGAACTGTCCTGGCGAGCTCTACTAGGTGAAGTACGTGGATGTGCATTACTACGACATTCTTTTGATGAATCTCCATCATCACTGTATTCATTGAAGATGCCACACTCACTGTCACTGTCACTCCTTGTCAGTATCTCCAGTATCTCTTCGTCAGTGCAACGACGCTGATGTGCCATTTGTCTGTGGAGCTCAAAAGAGACAGCACTCTAAAAATCCTGATGAAACGGCAGATAGCTAAACGACACCACAGAAGCAGAATATCACATGAACCAGCTAGCACAAATGTCGAAAAGCAACTGCGAAATCCATAGCAGTGTGTTTCCCAGATAGCAGCGACAGCGACACAGAACAATAAATAAGGTACATCCATCCCAGGGAGTGTAGATGACAAAAGAACTTGCGATGGGCCAGCATGCAGCCCTGAGCGGCTATTGACGGCCGCAGGCCAACAGGCAGTGAACCGGCTGCGGTATAAGCCGTCATTAGGACTCAAGTACCGGCCAAGCCGTGCAGTGAATGCCGTCTGTAGGGGCCACGGGAAAGCCCACTTCAGCGGCAAATAACATCCGCAGGCCCCGCAGCAAGGTGGAGTGTCGCGGCATACCACATATGCAGTACTCAAAGGGTTAAAGGAATAGGTATGTAATGTCATACTGCCAAGCAAACTGATTCTGCTCTGACAGTCTCTAGAAGCTCAGGCATGTTGAGAGCATGTACAGAAGCAGACCTTTTCACATCTCTCCATTAATTGCCTTTATGATATTGTTAATGTCTGTACATCAAATTTCTTCAATAATATATCTGCCCAGCATAAGCTCTTCGCTGTAATTTAAAAGAGGTGTATAGCTCAGTCACAATCACATACTCCCCAAGGTGATAAGTATTCACAAGCAGCTGCATGGTGTGCAGTGGCAGTCAATTTCTGAGGATTTTCACCAATTTCAATATTACAGCAATACCAGACAAAACCCTTTTACAACACAAAGGTGAAAGTTTTACAAAATTTCCCTCTTGTCCTTTCAGAATTATAAAAAGATTCTATGATTTGAACTGTGTTCTAGTACTAGTCCATGATTCTTTTCTGGGCACAGGGCATGTGTATGCATTGAACGCAATAGACATTGTGATCATTACCACCACATTCTGCTCAGGAGTTTACCTCAGTAATGTTGTTCACTGTTTGTATTGGGCAATCAAGGTTGACGCAACAATAGTGTCACACACTGAGATATAAAATTTTTACTCCCCCAGTCCTGTACTAAGTCCCCACAGCCAAGCATTGTCTTAGCACAGGGAGGTATCAATACAAGCCAGCCACTACATGTAGACATTTTGACACAGTTAGTTGGTCACCAAGAGAGCAACACTGACAATTCTGTGTGAGAGAATAAGCTTAACAGAAAACTGTAAGACAAGAGTACACCAAACTGCCTTTGCTGCTCTTGTAAAATTAAGATGCACTAGATAGGACGCAACGACGCATATTGGGGACCTGACAGAGCTGTTACAGTCCTGCAACAACTCCATTAAGCAAATGTAGATAATAAACTGGACCGATTTGGTCATTACAAATACTGTTGCACAGCAAAGTGTCTCCTCAGTTCAAGAAATACCCTGGCAAGCTGGCCTAGGGGTAGTCAAATCAGTATGATCAATCTCATTCACACTTGATTTTCTGTTTACTGTATTGTAACATCTTGTTTAAGATTGTTACAGTGTTGTCAAACTGTGCCAGTCACACTCTTGCTACTTGGAATAATGATAGCAGTTCTGTAACACTGGATAACTGATGCTGGAGTCTAGGACTGAAGTTGCCACCAATAGGTAATCCATGGGTCCACCAACACTGTTCCAGTTCAGGTCATGAGATGCTCTGATACTTTGGCATCATATGGACCAGAGGGCCCACTGAACTGATTGGTCAGGATCAGCGTACATCAAACATCATGGCACCCAACACAATGGGCCATCTGACAGGACAACACGAGCAGTGACGAGAGGGGGACAGAGCACTCTCAGGGCGGCATGTAAATCAATCACACAAGCACCACAGTCATACCTCCTTCTCAGCAGATCTGCCGCAAGTGAAGCACGTATGGATCAGCATGCAGCCACAATATACCAGACTGTAAGTTGCCAGCCTAAGCTATGGGTTGACACAGTGACCGCTAGGAAGCCTCCGCCACTGATGACAGCAGATTTCATTATAGCCTACGGAGAAATTGGCCATGGCTGAGGCCTCAGCTATGAGATGCATATTAGACTATACAACGATTAATAACTAATTTTGTTTTATTTGCATCAAATCGCCCCCCTCCCCTCCCCAATAGGTTGTCAGGCCAAATATCCTGACAAAAAACAGTGGGAGTTTCCAGCCCAGAAGTGGGCAACACCTACATTAGTAAAGCACAGCACAAATAAAAACAAACAATTTATGTAGAAGGGTGTCCAATTCTAGAAACCAATTTTAAGTTCCTGATAACTTTCTAGGTTCAAAGTTAGTGTACTGCACAAATACAGAGTCCCGACTGACTGTCAATAATTCACTACAAAACCAAAAACCATCAACCAGAGCCACTTTCTGACATATATATGGTTGAAGGAGCTTAAACTGGTTTGTGTATGATAATATAGTCATAACAGATTGCAACCACAGTGAATTGTTGCATGGCACTTCAAAAATTGGACTGCATTTAAGGATCATGCTTTCCACATATTGGGACTAATAAAGCTTTTCATCCTAATAGTGTTCAACAGGATGAATGAATCAAACACACACTGCTGTAGTTTGAGGAAGTACAGTAAAACAGAAACAAATACTGGCATATCTTGAATCATTTCATCACAGTAACACTGGATCTCATATGACAATGAAAACATAGAAGAAATGCTCAAACTTGATAATCTGATTTTTGTAAGTAATTTTAATTTTATTTCTGTTAATGGTAACAATATGAAATAAAATACTGAAGGAAGTTTGGCTTTCAGCCATTTGAGAGGCCTGCACTGTTATGCATCTTCAACACACTTTTCCTTTCTTTCTTTCTTCCTTTTTTTCTTCTTTTCCTTTTTTTCTTCTAATGTGCCACAGTCATTTTCTGTACATTGATTTTCACTACTTTTAGAGGTTTCACAATCAGATGTTAATTTTATCTTCTTCAAGTTCTGACTTCCTGATAATTGTTTAAGCAATTTCTTGTCTTGATCTTCAATTCGAGCAAGTTTGCCACTGAGTCCCAAGCCATGTCGAGCACCTCTGTTTAAAATAAATAAATGGAGAAAGGTTAGTATATTTTCAGATGTAAGAAAAATAGGTTACAAATATTAATTTATTGCGATAGTAAAACAATACAAAGCAAAATAGCACAGACTAGGTAACAAGGTATAACAACAAAACAGAAATAACTACTGCATACTGCCCAGAACTCAGGACCAGGATTAAAATGGTTGTTAATATGGGAGCAAATATAGATGAGAAAATCAGTAAGTCAATAAAATGGGAAAACAGATATTGTACTGGGAATATTCAAGTTAGAAACAGGTAGGAGCAATATCACCAGGACCATGCCGACAAACTTTAACAAATGATGGGTCACATATAGAGGGCAAATTTTTGTATAAAATATATTATTTTCAACTCATTGCTTATTAGTTGCATATGAAATGGCTCTAATGCTCTGATAATGAATAGCTACAACTTCCTTTCTTTTGTGTGGTAGATCATGCCATAATGCAAAATGAAACAACTTTTCAATACTATTGCAAGTGGTCTTCGTAATGGTGTATAATACTGCACAACCAGTCCCAAATGGTTCAAGTTATAATGATCTAGCAGTATTAAATATCCTGATGAAAGCCACTTGCAACAGAGGCAGATTTTTTTATCAATATGACAATTTACAATTAAAAATAATTTTATGAAAAATTGATGCCACTACAAAAGACTACACATATACAATAACAATTTTGCACACGTTACATTGACTGAAGACTTTTTGAATAAATTTGCTCTGTGGCTGATACATGTTGCTGCCTTAACAGCAACGACCATTGTATCGTGTTAAGCATGGCAGGATTCTGTTTTGTATCACAAAACTCGTCACTTGTGTGGTAAATAAGCTCAATTTGGATGGCAATTTCAGTATTTTACACTATGCTTTTGACATTTCTCCAAACAAACAGAAAATTAAAGTGGCATTAACTCAAGCAAATGTGTTGGTTACACAAGTTCTGTTCAATCTATCCAACATTTCCGAAAGCCTAAAGCCAGCAGTGATTGAACGTTAACACTGAAATTTGCTCAGAGTTCTGTAAAGCTGGTATGAAGAAATTAATAGTCAGATGCTTCTGTTAAGGAGCCATTCCAGCCCATACGTTAATGGTCACTGTTTGCTGGTGTGTGTGTGTGTGTGTATGTGTGTGTGTGTGTGTGTGTGTATGTGATTTTGATGAAATGATAAGTCAACTGGTCCTAGAAGTTAGACAACATACCAGCTATACTCCTGCTGTATCCTCCAGATGGTTACACAAACTATACCTATAGTACCTGCCACAGAAGGTATTCTGGTTGAAGATGCATAACCAAATCTCTCCATCTTGCTATCATCAAAATTCAGTGTGTTTATGCCATGCTTCCCATTACAAAGGTGTTTGCTGAAGAGGTTATGAAGGGCAACAAAAGAACTGTGATGTTTATATCTCCTGCTAAGAAACAAATGCTCAAATATATAACAAGTGATCGGTTGCTGCCTCACCATAAAACAACCCTGTAACAATTTTTAGTCCATGCTCGATCTAGAGCATTACATGTAAAAGGAAAGAGAAACACACACACACACACACACACACACACACACACACACACACACAGAGAGAGAGAGAGAGAGAGAGAGAGAGAGAGAGCGTGGAGGTATGGGGGAGGGGGGGGGGGGGGCAAGAAGAGGGATAGAGGGGGTAACAGAGTTGGCTTCAGTGCACTACTTACAATAACCAATGTGCCTCCCAAGTCTGAAACTTAAAAATGACTTGTTAAAATCAATTTACCTCACAAATAATCTGTGTGTTTCCTATCGTCACTTACAGCTTGTTATTTGTGGCTTGGAATACCCAGTAGAAATCTGTTTTCACCAGTGTTTTAATAATCCATCAATAGTGTTATGACACAGCACGAACATTTTGTGAAGTGTGGGAGGCAGTCTACTACTGCTATGCTCACAGGAGACTCCAGGCACTCTTCTTGAGTGATTTACAAAATCTAAAAGTGATGTTTTGGGCATATAAAGCACCAGGTTTATATGACTGCAGAGAGATTAGATTTTAACATTTAATATGCTTATACGAATTGAGAATCAAAGGACAGGAGGTGGAATTTGGGATGGTATCTCTCTGATGGTGAGGCTCAAGAAAAGTGCATTACTAGTTATTCACCAATGGGCTACTGCAGCGTGACTGGTGCCTACAAATTCTAGATAGTTTGTCCTGTACTTGAGAGGAGGAGGAAGAGTCCCAACAGCTGTTATAAATCTTTCAGAGAGAGTATCACCTTCAATGGCCAGAATTAAAGCTCCAATGTCTGCCCTGGTATCTCTTCCACGTTAGTGGATATACTGACAAAGTGAACTCCCATCTTTCTAAATTGGGCAGTAATTCTTTATCTGTCTGTAGTCTAAGATCACGACGAAAAATCATCACTGTCACAGTTACACCTCATAAAGGCTGCACTGTGGTGCATGGCATGAAACCAAATTTGTTACTTTGCGATCACTGCCCACCTGCCCATGATAAACGGGAGATAATTTTGTTGATTGGTCTACTTCTCATATCATCTAGTGAGGCAACTTCACCACACGTCTCATTTCTTCTCATAAGAAAAGTGGTTGTATATTCAGGAAAGATTCGTCATCTGATGCAGATCCTGTATTGTGGTGCGTATTATTCTTCATGTTTCTTAATCTTTTTTCCTCCCATGGTGTAACTACAGAAATATCTTGGGACTGTACTTTTCTACATTATATAAATCTGATCAATCGAGACTGCTGTGGTTGTATGGCCACCAGCTTGAAAAGTTTGAGTCTCCTCCTTCTGTGTTGTTACCTCGGTGGCCCAGAAGGTGGGAAAAGGGGGCTGGAAGACTGCAACAGCGGTAAGAAGCAGTGCCCAAATGGTTCGAGGTCCCATGCTTGTCATACACATGTTCATGAAAGAAACAAAACCTCCTGGAAGGGGTGGTGGGAGGGGCAGTGGGGACGAGGTTGGAAAAAATAGTACCTTGGCAATATTTCAGCATTAGTTTAAAAAAATGACAAGGCAAATCTTGAGATGTGTGAACTGCAGAGACAAAATAATCAACATGGGAATTTCCAAGAAGCAACATATGAAACATTTTACACTGCTGTTTAATGTTTAGGATGAAATTACTTGAGACTCAAAATAAAACAATGCTGTTTATTTAAACTCCAAGCTGAATATTTGTGACATAACTTAGACAAATACATTATACAGGGTGCAGCAGAACTGACTAAGCAGTTTCTATCCATTACCGCTAGGACTGTGGTGGGAGTAGGCAGTTGCACATTGTCTGCCTTTGTTCCATCGTTGAACACATTTCAGTAGCCAACATGGTCTGGACCAGAGCACATTGGGGTTTTGCCGTTTGTACTTATTATGAAAACAATAGATATGCGAGTGCTACACAATGAGCTTTTCGGCAACAGTCCAACATTCCACGCAACAATGCCGTTCCTAAATTCGGTCCTGGGTTCGGCAGTTGGGGCAAACTGGTAGCACACTAAGAATAGACACACATGGACGATGCAGATCCATCAGAAGTCAGAAAATGTGCAGCGGTGAGTACAGTAGTTCAACAATCGCCGCAACATTCTGCTTGATGACATGCTGTTGCATTGGTGATTTCAGACTGCAGTTTGAGAAGGATTCTGCAATGTGATTTGAAGTTCCATCCTTTCAAAATAATGATTGCTCAAGAATTACGCCCAGCTCAGATCCCTCCTAATGCAGCTTTCTTCAGTAGTGCCGAGGAATATTTTCATCTTGGTGGGTGCGTGAATAAGCAAAACTTTCGCTGCTGGGCTGAAACTAACCCCTGAATTACTCATGAAACACCACAACATTCTCCTAAAGTGACAGTGTGGTGTGCCATATCACAATTTGGCGTGGTAGGGCCTTACTTTTTTGAGAAGGAAGGAGTGACCATGACAGTGAATTCCACACATTATGTTTCAATGTTGCAAAATTTTCTGCAACCCAGAATGGACGAGATTGTTGAAAAACATGGACTGGGGGACTAGTGGTTCCACCAGGATGGAGATACTGCACACACAGCTCGAATTTCACTTGATGTTTTGAGAGAAATGTTTCCAGGATGCCTCGTCTCTTTGAGGGGTGATGTTGAATGGCCTGCACGGTCACCAGATTTGAACATTTGTGACTACTTTCTTTGGGGATATCTGAAGGAAAAGGTTTTCAAATGCCGCCCTCACACCCCGAGTGCATTATTGACAAAGTTAATGCCATACCCCGTGATGCGTGTGCAAGAGTTGCTCGAAACTTCAAGGATCGTCCACAACAATGTATTGAGGACATTATTTTCAAAACTAAATGAATGTAAAATGGTATATTGTACTAATTTAGAAAATAGAAACATTTTTTCTTTATACATCCAGATTTACTTTTTATTGCTCCTCAAAACTGCTTAGTCGGTTCTGCGGCACCCTGTACAACATACAGATATATAGACAGATGATAGAAATTATTACAAATCCTTGTGAGCTGAAATAATTGAAATCTTTTCTTGGTACAAGGAACTACTATTTCAAGTTCATAAAGAATGTAGCAATGATAGTCACACCTCCACATCAGTTCTGTTGAAAATGGGCACTGTTTATATGGTGCTGGAACATGAAACATACAAGGAAGTACAACAACAAATACTGCAACTGCAACGCCTCTACCATTAGGAAACCTCTACAATTAGGAAACCCGCAATTCATCACTGTGACTGCATTACAGGAAAAGATTTTTTATTTATATTTATTTTTTGTGGTAGGCACTACTCTTTGACATCAAAGCATACAGTTTGGAGTTTCTAAAGTTTTGTTCAATTATTTACAGACTACCAAAACTTCTTCACAAATTTTGTGTAAAGAATAGGATTAAGCCTTTTCTGATAGCTGCTTTCCACACTGAATCTAATGGCAAGACAGAGAGAATTGTCAGAACATTGAAGCAACAGTTGCAAACAGCTATTAGCAATCAAAACAAGGAAGCTTGTACCACACTTCTAAGGTGAATGAGAAAGACTCAGCAAAACTGCTTCATAGTAAACAGCCTTTCATACAGCTGAAGTTAATGCTACCATCAGATTCAAACCACTATCGCCCAGGTATAACTAGATTCAGAGTGAATGGGATGGTATTCTTCAGGCCACCCAGGAAACACTACCTGTGGAATCCACAGACAATTGGAAAGTGTTTGGAATTAACAGCATCACAAGACATCAAAACCAAGTGCATCCCAAGTATAACACATCCACCTCCACACCATTAAAGCACCTTTCCTAGTGCCGCTAGTTGACTTATGAAAGTTCCAATCAGGCTTCAAAGGCTGCATGCTAATAAGTTGCACCAAGCAACGTTCTCACATGATAGAAAGTGCAATATCACAGACCTCTCTGGATAAGGATGCTGACAGGGAAGAAGAACCAAAGATCTTATCACCAATTGTTCCTTCATCCTGGCCCCTATAAAAGATGGAAGTTTCAATCAAACAGTAATTTATTTTTAAGTTACAGACTTCCAAGAGCGACACTACAGTTATGGAAAGATCACTTTTACCATTAGCACACATCCACAAGTTGTTGTTGACCTCATCCGTGCTGCCCTCTGACACCTCAGTGTTTACTTCATCATCTAAGCAACCTTGCTTATCTATGTATTCGTTGACAACTAGTCAGCACTGTGACTAGTACAATCTTACTGGACCTGGAGTTGATGTCATTGACATCACCTGGATGGTGCTTCACTCTACTAATTACAAGCACAGCCCTCACACTCCCTCTCGTCAGTCCTACCTGCTACTTCAGGCCAATTTAATAGTTACTGTCTTTTCCATATTCTACATGCCAACCAGAAAGCTTATAGCTCCTTCCTAAGTTGAACACACTTTTTTTTAATTCCTGTGGGTGAAGATCTGTTCTTTTTGGGTTTCATCATGTCCCTTTTGTGATCAACATACTTTTTACTTCATCTGTAACTTTATATATGTGCAGGGTTCAATATACTTGTTGATTGCTGAAGACTTTGAGATAACAGTCACAAATGTAATGTACACAATAATATGAATTTATTTGAGTGTGGAAGTACACGAAACACCAATCTGGTGAATTCTGTGGTTCTATCAATTATAATTAGTGAAAGTTAACTTCACGAAGTGCAATGAGTGAGTGTATAGCTACTGAACAATGTTGGAAATATATTTTATATGCCATAATCCTGAAAAAAGTAATGAGCTTAAAAACTTCCATTCTGGTTAGTGGGTGATACAGTCTGGCAATGTAAGCTATACTTCTGACAAAGCACATGACATCCGAAGACCTATTCTGATTTTCCAGTGCAAAAAAATTAAGAGTAAAAGTAATTTCCATAACCATGGGAGCGGAAATGAAACTTAAATGAAATATATTGGTTCAGTTAATCATATAATCCTTGGAGCTTCATGAAAAAGTACTGACTTGGGAAAGACCAAATGGGTAAATATTTGATGAAATGAAGGCTTTGTGAATTGTTTGTCAGTCTTCAACCAGCACAGAATCCTAGGGAGCACAGGTTAGTGATATGCAGAATAAAACTAAAGACTAAGTTAAAAGAACCTTTACTAATTTGGCACATAACTGTTACATGTTTCAGATAACTTCAGTGTGTGTGTGTGTGTGTGTGTGTGTGTGTGTGTGTGTGTGTGTGTGTGAGGGGGGGGGGTGTATGGCTCAGAAACAGACTGACAAGTTTGCAAGAATGCTATGGGGGAGGGTTTTGCTGAGAAATAATTGTTAAGAAATTAATTCCCAGTTATTTAGCACTGAAGTTAGTCAATCAGGTCACTGTATGTACAAATTCAAGCACTTGTGTGCACAAAAAAGTGGTAATGCATAGGGATCTGTGGTTCTGCAAGTTACCACATGTTGAAATGCCCATTACCGGTTAAAAAGATAGTTGAGCAAAAGCTATGTTAGTTCAGTTTGAGGAAACCAAATGAAGAACACATTTGGTGACATAGCCCCTGACAGGGTGCTTGAACTTGAATGCACGACAACCTGATTGGCTAACTTCAATGGTAGATAACTTGAAAATGGTGCAATGTGCTAAACTTTTTCCTTAACAACAATTTCTGAGCACCACCACCCCTGCAACGTCCTTACAAGATTTTCAGGCTGTTTATGACCAATATATGAGATATGACAATATAACCAACATTCTTTTGGAAGTCACTTACCATAAGTACCACAAACATCCAATTAAATGATATTTTAGATGAATATAACAGTCTAGAAGGATAATGTGTTAAAAAGTACACATTAGCAAAAGTGCAATATTACCGGAAGTGTGCTGCATGCAGTGTGGTGTAGCAATTAGCACAGCTCACTGGTGTGCTGTGGGTGGCCAGTTCAAACCCAACAATCAGCAATTATATGTTATTTAGTATTTATCATTTCTGGGAAGTTCTCCAAAGTTCTTATGTTTGTAAATTCTGGAATACCCTAAGTTTGTATAAATAGCAGCCCTTCCCACCCTGGAGTTCAGTTCTCTTCTGCTCTGGTTGTGCACTGGTGTCAGTAATAAATGTGCTTTCAGTACTAAGTGTTGTACTTCACTGATGACACTACTTTCAGGTTTGGACTTGATTCTGGTTATGATGTGACACTGTACTGTGGAGACTGCAGGTACTTCAAAACATTACAACATTATGATTCCAATCACACAATTTAAAAGCCGTCATATACATGGACAGGAACTGCAATACAAGCAATATATCATTCCCAAGGTCTGCATATTCAAGAGTCCAATGGATTCCCAATCAACAGTCAGCTGCACATCAGACCTCAAACAGTGTCTTCCAGAGATGCTGGTCAGAACCTAAGGAAATGGCTGGAAGCATTCAATAGTTGCCAAACATAACAAATAGGATGACACAATGTGTTTAGCAAGTGTTGTACTTTTACTTGGGTGGCACGGCCAGCACTGGTTCGAGAACAACAAAGAGATGCCCAACAGTTGGGATGAATTCCAGGCCGAACTGAAGAAAATGTTTGGTGACAATCAGTGACAAGTCAACTTAGCAGAGGAACAATTGAAGAACAGAGGCCAACATCACAAGGAAACAATGCAGTTTTACGTACACAATATTTTGGCCCTATGCCATGCTGCGAATCTGAATTTGACAGAAGCTGGCAGAATATCCCACTTGATGAATGGTGTCACAGAACACACAAACTAAGCTCTTTTTGTAAAGGATGTTATTATGACACCACAAGAATTCATCAGATTATGCCAGCAATTGTGGAAATGGAACAAAAAGATTTGGAAGAAAGAGGTATGATCGACTCTTCAATTTAATTCTTATAGCAGTTATGGAAGACCATCATGACCTCTGCTCTCTCACATGCCAGTCAATAAAAGAAGAGAGATAGAATTTTATGGCAGCCAGAAATGTTGGACTGAGTAAACGAGAGACAATGGCCATTAATGTAGAACCCCCTATGTCATGTGTTAATAGACAATGTTGGAGAAGAGGTGTATCGACCTGTAAGTACCAATCTCCACTACCAATTGAATGTGCCAGGAAGAACGGACTTTGTGAACTTGCACTTATGCCACAACTGTCAAATAACAACCCTGTATCCGAACAAAGAAGGTACAACCAATGTGGAGATGGTGTAAATATAATGCTCCACAGAAAAACACATTTGGAGGATACAGGGCAACATGTTTGTACTGCAGAGAAATAAGGTGAGTACACTGATGACCAACTACACTGCCAGATGTCAAACATCGCAATAGTTCTATTCACACCAGTCAGCTGCAGGCAATTACAGTCGACCTGTGGGACGAAGTCCAACACCATATACCGTATGAAGTTGCTCCCCAACACGCTGTAGTCATTCCCTGTCACAGTACAGAGGTACCTGCTGCTCATCTAGCAGTCAGATCCACGAAAACTAAGCAAGGAAACCATCTATGGGGGCGAGGCCACCCCAAATGAAATTCCTCCATGGACAATAGTCACCAAATGCCAGAAATCTCATTGTCATCGACAGACCACTGTCTGTGTTCTAGTTAACTCAGGGGTTTGTTTTTCTGCACTGTCAAATACTTATTGTCACCAGCTAAAGATGACTGTGTTTCGATTGGTGTTGGTGTGAAGTTCTCTCTCAGTATTCTCAAGATACAGTGGTGGGACTGGAGAAATTCCAGGAAAATTTGGCATCTCACTGCAGTAGTTGCCACAAGGGATGTGCCTTAGGGCAGAAGTCCTTTATAAATTGCTGGTAGTATGAGCACATACTGAGGAAACTTCTAATGTCGTGAATGTGTTGAAGAGTCAGAAAACCTGTGACTGCTTGTCATTTTCTCTGTATCAGGAGGGACTCTTTCAATGTTCACTACTTGCCTGGGATTTTTATTTCTTGTGTGACAAAGAGACAATTTTTCAGATTCAGGCATAGGTCTGCAATCTGAAAACAGTTCAATACGATTGTTTGGTGATTTAGATGTCAGATGTCTTCAAAAAATGAGTGTCCATTTAAGACATTGAAGCAGGTTGTCCATTGTAAGTTTGAAAGTGACTAAGAGTGTCACATAGTCCAAACAGAATAATTTAGAACTCATACAGGCCATCAGAAGTTACAAAGGCAGCCTTTTCCCAGTCATCCTCATCAATGTTGATTTACCAATAGACTTGCTGCATGTCCACAGTTCTGAAATACTTTATTCCTCTCAAGCTGTCTAGGGGCTTATTAATGTGCAACAATGAATAGATATCTCTATTTGTGAGTTTGTTCAGTTGTTGGCTGTTGACACAGAAACATCGTGTGCCATCCTCCTCCTTCCTAAGGACAACAGGAGAGGGCCAAGGACACTCTGAGCATCTAGATTGACGACTGAGACTTGTCATTGAAACAGTAGGATAATATCTTCAACAGCAAACAACTGTCCAGAACAATCTTGCTTAGTGTACTTGCTGAAATAGCTTCATCAGTCTGGAGCTCTGATCTTTGACGGTCTATGACTGCTTGTGATGCTTTCAAGATGTCCCATCCAAGAATAACATTACGGCTACAGTCTGAGAAAATGAGAAATTTGAAGGACTGTGCTCTATCATGCAATTCTAGTTCCTGTCAGTTGGATGTATTTCTCATTTGCAACCTGTCCACAGCTTGTGGTCTAATGGCTAGCATTGCTGCCTCTGGATCACGGGGTCCCGGGTTCAATTCCCAGCCGGGTTGGGGATTTTCTCTACCCGGGGACTGGTTGTTTGTGTTGCCATCATCATCATCATCATCATCATCATCCTCCATGATAGTGGCTAGGTTGGACTGTGTAAAAATTGGAATGTGTAAAAATTGGGGCTCTGTGCGGGCACTGATGACCACGCAGTTGAGTGCCTCACAAACCAATCTTCATCATTTGCAACCTTCAACACAATTGAAACACAGTTCTACAACAAATTCAGGAAGGTGTTGATTATGCTTCCAGAGTACTCTCAAATTCCGATAGGAAGCATTCTCCAACCAAGAAAGAGTACCTTGCAGTTGTCTGAGCCATCAAGTTCCGATTGAACTTATTTGGCAAACCATTCACTGTTGTGGTGTACAACCATTTTTATGCTGGCTGACTTGGTCTGTAGGATCCATCAAGCAGACTGGTGAGCTGGACACAGGTTTCAGGAATATGACGCCACAGTGGTACACAAAAATGGACACAATCTCAAGGACACTGCCTTTTAAGGACTCCTGAGGCAGAAAACAGCAGCCTGGACTAAATCTCAGTCACTGTTGCTTTAAATGGAAATGATGCTGAAAAGAGGGAAGAGCCAGCATTGCTGAAAACCATACAAACCTTGAAGAATGAGAAACTGATGAAAGGAGAATTCAAATTAATAAATGAAGAATTATATAAGAGGAATTATGATCTGATAGGATGGAAACGGTTACTCGTCTTCCAAGCTCGCCTATGGCCTACTATCCTGAAGTTTTTCCACAACGCTTGCACATCTGGTCACCAGGGATTTGTGAAAATTCTAGACAGAACCAGAAGTAGGGTTCACTGTCCAGTTCTATACCAATCTCTTAGACACTACATGAGCCATTCTAAGGAATGCCAGCAGCGGAACCTCTTTCTGCACTTACCGCCGGTGTGTCTGATGCCAATTCCGCTTGCAGCAGGGCCAGCTCACTAGACTGGAATTGACCTATTGGGGAGGTTTCAGTAGTCAGTTAATAGGAATCAACTGATAATAGTCTGTACAGACAACTTCACCTGCTACACTGTCACCAAAGCTGTGCCAACTGCGGAAGCTACAAAAATTTCAACATTGCTTGTAGAAGACATAATTCTGAAGCACTGAGCACCCTGTGTGATGATCTCTGATCGTATAAAAGTTTTCAGTCAAGACTAACATCAACGGTAATGTCATTCGATGACTTCACCCATATGAAGACAACTGTCTACCCCCACAGACGAGTAGTATCACAGCTTGCTTTATAAAGACGTTGATGTGCTCTTGAAGCACGCTGATGCAGATCAGAGAGATTGCAACATTCACATACAACACAGTGAAGCAAGACACTATATGTTTCACACCTGTCTTTCTGATAAACGGTTTGAGGCCAAAACAACAACGGATACACTGTTCCCATTTCGACTGGATGATACTCGGGATGACTATGTGAAATTATTCATTACCAGGACCAAAGAAGCAAGACAGCTTGTTTGCATATGATCCCTGGACACGCAGGAGAAAGACCAAGATCGGTATAATGCCAAGCACTGGCCAGTGAGATACAGCTCAGGAAATATGATATGGATTTTTACTCTTGTGCAGAAAGTGAGACTATCAGAAAAGTTACTACAGCAATACCTTGGGCTGTATAGTGTTCTTCACTGCTTGGTGGACATCACATATGAAGTGAAGGATTATGACCCTTCATCAAGAAGAGACAAGTGCAGAGACGTCACCCATGTCCTCTGCAGGAATCCCTACTACAGTTCTGGGGTACAGATCAATGATGAGTGTTTCTCATTTAAGGAAATTGAAGAACCATTTGTCAATTGCGGAACTTCAATGAGAGGGGGCTACCTACAATGCTCGACATAGTGAAGATGATGTGACAACAGAACCAGAACACGAAAATTCATCAGTGCTGCCACACAAAAGAACACTGACAAGCAGTAGAACGAAGGTGCTGTAGTTGTCTCCAATGAAAACTTTTGAATTGCAGGAGAGAAATAAATGGCACAAGCTTTAATGCATGCAGCGTGGTGTAGAAGTTAGAGTTGGTGGTTGGTGTGCTGCATGTCTCAGTTCAAACCCAACCACTAGCAATTACTTGTTATTTAGTATTTATCATTTCTGGAAGGTATTCAAAAGTTTTTTTACATTTGTAATGTTTGTATATTCTAGAATATTTGAGGTTTGTATAAATATCTGCCCTTTCTGTCCTGAAGTTCAGTTCTGTTCTGCTCTGGCTGCATGCTGGCATTCATGACAAATCTATTTTCAGTACTAAGTCTTCTAATTAATTAATGACCCTGCTTTTGGATATCGACTTGATTCTGGTTACAACATGGGAATATGATTTTCTGAACTAAAATCTTCAAGAACATGTGTGACAAAGTATGAAAAGGGAGGGGGGGGGGAGGAGGAGGAGGAAGAGATAACAAATACTTTGGGTTAGCACCAATCCCTATCAGGTAGGATGTCCGACGGCACTGTTGACATACAATGGAACGAAAATTGAGCAACATAAATGACCATGAGAGGTGGATAAAGCTACAGGTCGTGAGTGGGGAGGGGAGTGTTACACTTGGGAACAGTATGATAAAAGTTTAAACAAAAACAAGGTATTTGGGAGAGGTGGTGGGCTAATACATATTAGGCATGCACAATTTTCACAGGAACATCTGCATTAGATAATTCAAGTACAAGAGAATGCTAATAACAGCCATGCGGGGATAATACTTGAATTTGAAATATCCCACAATATGCTATAATCGGAGCATTTGTCTGTAGAAAAGTAGTAGCATGTCATTTAAAAATGTAAACTCTTGAGGGGGATCACCTGAAGAGTGATGTGAATTTACTGATCAAACACTGATGCTGCAGTAAAACCCCATGTTGTGTTGTAGTGTTAACTTCTGTCACTGATTTCATTATATATTCTTCACATGAGCATTAAGATTAGGTAATTACGAGTTACATCATTAGTCGCAATTGACAATGAAAGAATACTGGGAGATCTCTCTTATTTACAGTGAATTAAATGACTTTAACAAATTTTAGCTTAAACACAGCTGCTTTGGGCAAGATATGATACACTTTTTTAATGGGCTTTATGCTCTTACTAGGGTTCATTTTGAAAAACCAACCAATCAACTGATCTTCCTCTCTCCCTCAGAGAGAGAAAGAGAGAGAGAGAGAGAGAGAGAGAGAGAGAGAGAGAGAGAGAGAGTTAGTTTTAGAAAATGTACAGTCTGAGATCAAATTTTAGTAGTAGTGCATTGACTAACACAATATTATTCTTTACGTGTGAATACAAAGACTATATCTAATATCTTACTTGTGTGCAGTGCGGCCTCCACATATCCTGAATAGCTCTTCATCTGTCAAAGAGGTGTTAGGCATCTGGATGACATCAGTTTCCTCAGTTATGCTTGGGGTCTCATTTACAGAGCCATCTGCAAGTAATGTTGATGTCTGGAAGAAAGATAAAAAATTGACTAGGTACTGATGTAGATGATACCTAGTATATTACTGATTTTTCAGATTACACTTTTAAATGTTTCAGACATAGGACATCATGTTTATTATCTATAAAGAGCTTATGATTGAACAACAAAGGGTAATTGTAATAGTATAGTGTTTAATGAGGTTTTCAGCACAACTAACTCTTAAGATACATATTATTATGAGTGTTAAGGAAACCCCCACAGCTATTATTTTAGGTGCATTTATTAAGCCATGACCAGTTCCATCTTATTTGAACATCCACATGTGACAAAGTGGTACATTTCACCACTGTCGCCCGAGGATGTTCGTGCAGAATGAACCAGTTTTAACTTAATAAGTACACCTACAATAACAGCTGTTGTAACACACCATGATCAGGAAGCACACTCTATAACCTCTGATGCTCAACTTCAAGTCATAAAAGTCATTCATTCTTCTACGTAAGTAAAAAAAACAAAAAAAAAAAAAACAAAACATGATGCAATCACTTCATAACTACCCTGTACAGTTACATCTGACAACTGTGCATATTATATATGGCAACATTACTGCATATGTATGCAGCAATGTTGCCTCATACAATCTACATCTACATGGATACTCTGCAAATCGTGCATGGCAGAAGGTTCACTGAACCACCTTCACAATAATTCTTTATTATTCCACTCTCTAACATTGCGCACAAAAAATGAACACCTATATCTTTCTGTGCAAGCTCTGATTTCCCTCATTTTATTATGATGATCGTTTTCCCTATGAAGTCGGCATAAAAAATATTTTCATATTTGGAGGAGAAAGTTGGCGATCGAAATTTCACGAGAAGATTCCACTGCAACGATAAATGTTTTTGTTTTAATGGTGTCCATCTCACATCCTGTATTATGCCCTTGACACTCTTTGCCCTATTTCGCAATAATACAAAATGAGGATCCCAGATCGTGCAGCAGTACTCCAAATGAGGATGGGCAAGTGTAGTGTAGGCAGTCTCTTTAGTAGATTTGTTGCATCTTCTAAGTATTTTGCCGATATAACACAGTCTTTGGTTTGCCTTCCCCACAACATTTTCTGTGTGTTCTTTCGAATTTAAATTGTTCATAATTATAATTCCTAAGTATTTAATTGAGTTCATGGCCTTTACATTAGACTAATCTACCATGTAACTGAAGTTTAATCGATTCCTTTTAGCACTCATATGGATGGCCTCACACTTTTTATTATTTAGGGTCAACTGCCAATTCTCGCACCATTCAGATATCTTTTTTAAATTGTTTTGCAATTTGTTTTGATCTTCTGTTGAGTTTACTAGATGGTAAACAACAGCATCATCTACAAACAGCCTAAGGTGGCTACTCAGAATGTCTCCTAAATTTTTTTATAGAGACGAGGAACAGCAGAGGGCCTATAACATTACCTTGGGGAATGCCAGAAATCACTTCTGTTTTACTAGATGAGTTTCCGTCAATTACTACCAACTGTGACACCATGAATCCAGTCGCATAACTGAGATGATATTCCATAAGCACGTAATTTCACTCCAAGCGACTTGTGTGGTACAATGTCAAAAATCTTTTGGATATCTAGAAATACAGAATCAATGTTTTCTAAATCTGTAATACTGTAACTGTGCAGAATAATTATGAAATGGCTTCATCATTTTTATCATATTTCTCTTATAAGAAAGAATGATTGTTATGATATGCTATTAATAGTTGTAAGGTGATTTAAAATGGACTTTATTTACTACTTTTAATATTTCACAAATTATGCACAAATGTGAATCATGTAACTTGCATTTGATTATACAGATAAAAAAAGTTTTAAAAATGTTCAATCCCCTCACCCTTTAATTGTCTTGGGCTGCAAAGGTGACATCCAGAAGATAAGAGAATTCATACCACATCTGATGATAGTTTTGTCCCAAGAGTTCACTGCAGCTGTAATATGGTTTTACAGTCTGTCCAGTATTGGTAGAAGTGGAACATAACATCTTTTATAGACCTCCTGCCCAGTGATAGGGCATCTAACTTCTGTGTACTAGGCCCAATCTTGAGGTTGAAACCTTACAAGTGTTCTAACAGTGTCAAATGAATACTTTATTAAATGCTACACTATGACAATTGCCCTTTGTTGTTCAATCAAAAGCACTTTATAGATAATAAACATGATGTCCTATGTGTGAAACCCTTAAAAGTGTCAGCTGACTGTTTCTATGAGTCCTGGCAAAAAACTGAAGGCACTGTCTTTGGCTGATATGTCATGTGAGCCAAGATGAGTCATATCATTTCATTCTGGAAACAAGTCATGTTGGGATTGGACCAATTTTCTTGGTAGATGTGTGTAACACAAACACATTCACAGGAGGTATATGTTAGGTAGGTAATGCAGCAAACGACAACTACCACCGTCATACTTTAGTACAACATCTGGCCAAGAATATTCTGGTCTTACATGAAATCACTAAGCAGGTCGAAGGCTTCTATCCATTCACTTAGTGGCCAGTCTGGTGTGCCAATAGAGGACAGCAAAAGGAAAGATGAAGTTTTTAAATTTCATATTTAATAAATCATTTACAAGAGAGAATTGTACAAGCATACCATCATTTAAGATTGGGTTGTTTTGGCGAAGGAGACCAGACAGCGAGGTCATCGGTCTCATCGGATTAGGGAAGGACGGGGAAGGAAGTCGGCCGTGCCCTTTGAAAGGAACCATCCCGGCATTTGTCTGGAGCGATTTAGGGAAATCACGGAAACTACGGTATATTGATAATTTTCACTTATGGACCGTCTGACAGCAACTGAATAAAACACAATTTTAGTGCCATACGCGTTTCGCCTTTATTTTCTGCAAGGCATCATCAGTGGCCTGGAATATGTACATATGTTAGCTATTTTATTTACATTTTTGTCACTGTGCCTATAGATTATAAACAGTTCTGTGTGGTTGGTATTTCCTATTAAGTTGTAATATTTTGAAGTGTACTTACAGGTTGCGTAGACAGTTTCTTACATATTACGCTCCTGTTGCATTTTTGGTGTTGTTCTTCTTCCTATGAGCGCCAATTTGCTGTTTTTTCCGCATTCCACAGCACTATGCACTGAGCGCTTGTTTTAATGCAATGTTTTGGTTTCTGTTGCCGACTGTCAAATGTTTTTGCCAAAGATCGAATATTACTGCCAAACTTATGAGTGTAACTGTTGAAGTATCTGTGGTCTGTTCGTTTATGCATTTGTGTGTGCGTGTGTGTGTGTGTGTGTGTGTGTGTGTGTGTGTGTGTGTGTGTGTGTGTTTTTTGGTGTCGTATTAATTTAATTTAATTTTATTTTATTGTATTTATTTATTTATTTATTTTTGTCTTTGTCCTATGTATGTGTGTGTGCGTGTTTTGGTGTAATATATATTTTTTTGTGCTGTGTGTGTGTCTTGTCTGTATTTTGGTGTTATGTAATTTTTTATTTATTTATTTATTTATTTTTTTTTTTTTTTTGAGGGGGCTGTGTATGTGTGCGTGTGTGTGTGTGTGTGTGTGTGTGTGTGTGTGTGTGTGTGTGTGTGTTTGTGTGTATTATGGTGTTATATATATTATGTTATCATTTCCTTTATTAAGTGTAGTAGGGAGCCTGTGTTGGTGTGTGTTTGTTCATTTATCACATGTTTGTTTTCTGCTATGGCTTTCTGGATGTGGAAGTTTTCTTGCATTTGTATAAGATGTTTGTCATGGTTGCTTATTCTCATTATTTTCATTTCTTGTTCCATGTTTGTAGGATGATGGTTGTAGTGTTTTAAATGCTCTGCAAATGTGGAATGGTTTGTTTCATACTTCCAACATCTGATATGTTCTTTGTATCTTGTTTCAAAATTCCTGCATGTCATGCCTATGTATACTGCATCACAACTTTGACATTCAAGTTTATATATTCCTGATTGTTGGAATTTGTCCCTCTTGGTAGTTGGCTGGCTTAGGTGTGATTGAAGGGTTTGCCCAGGCTTATATGCTATTTTGAAGCCCTGTCTCTTCAGGATGTTTGCAACTCTGTGTGTTAGTTTATGTGTGTAGGTCATGGTGTACCATCTGGTTCTTTTCTGTGTGGTGTTGTCATTGTGTGTGTTTGTTGAGTGTGTTTGTAAGTTTTCAGCTTGTGAATTCTTTTGTATTGTGGAAATGTTGTGTTTGTTTTTTATTTGTGTTTTTATTTTTTGATTGAGCCTGTGTACCACATGTGTGTCATATCCGTTGTTCCTAGCTATTTGTATGATCGTGTTCATTTCTTGTTCATAGTTTCTCTTGCTGAGTGGGATTCTGTTTAATCTATGTAACATGTGTCTTAGTGCTGCAAGTTTCTGGCTTTGGGGGTGGTTGGATGTGTAATGTATTATTGTGTCCGTGGCTGTTGGTTTTCTAAATATGTTAAATGTATGTTTTCCATTTTCTTTTTTAATTGTAATGTCAAGAAAATTTATTTGATTTTCTTTTTCTTTTTCAAGTGTGAATTTTATGTTCTTATGAGCTTTGTTTATTTCTGAATGGAGTTCATCTATTTTTTCACTTGGCTCGTCTACCAGACAAATAATGTCATCCACGTATCTGTACCAATATATGATTTTGAAACTTTCATTTGTGGTTATCTTATCAAATATCTGATTTTCAAGGTGACTGATGAAAATGTTTGCTAGTGTTCCTGATATTGGGGATCCCATGGGCAGTCCATCAGTTTGTAGATAATACTCTTCCTCAAACTGAAAGTAATTTTGTTCAGTTGTCAGTCTGAGCATATCTGTTATTTCTTTTATTGCGTCTGTGGTGAGGTTGCTGTGGGATGAGAGATTTTGTTCTATGATTTCTATTGTTTCTGTGATAGGGATAGAGGTATACATATTTTCTATATCGAATGAAATCAGTGATGCTGTGTGTGGTACCTGTATGTTCTGTATGTTTTCTATTAGGTTTCCTGTGTTTATCACTGTTCTGTTGTTTTCTACTTTATAGTGTTTTGTAACTAACTTTTGGAGGTGTTTGGCTATGCGGTATGTTGGGGCTTTCTTGAAGTTGATAACAGGTCTCATTGGCATTCCGTCTTTATGTACTTTCGGTTGACTGCGGAGTGTTGGTGCTTGTGGGTTTTTCTGTGTTAAGTAGTATTTCTGTTTGTCTGTGAGTGTGTGTTCAATGTTTTTCAGTGTTCGTTTCACATTTGCCTGGAATCGTGTAGTTGGATCTGACTTCAGTTTTTGTATTGCGTTGGTGTTTATGTATTCCTTGGTTTTTGTGATGTATTGCTCTTTATCCATGAGTACTGTTACATTTCCCTTGTCTGCTCTTGTTATTAATACGTTGTTGTTTGTTAACTTTTGTTTTAACCTTTTCATAGTAGCTGCTTCTGTTTGGTTGTTCTTATTGTGTGTCTGCTGTGTTTGTTTTATTATGCCTTTTATTTCTTCTTTTACTAGTTCTCTTGTCAGTCCTATGTTTATTTCACAATTATTTTGTTGTTCTTCACGTGTAAGGATGTGTTCGGTTTCTACTATGAGATTTTCTATGTATTGATTGTTCACTTTGCTATTGGTGCAGTGTTTCAAACCTTTTTCCAAGAGCATTTTTTCGTTTTCGTGTAGTTCTGTCTCTGTTAGGTTAACTAAGCGTGGATGGAATGTGTGTTGGTGTTCATGTGGTTTCACATTTAAAATGCAAATGTATTTTTGCGTCTTTTTCACTGTTAGCTTCATTATCTTGTGTTTGTGTTTGTTTTGTAAATGTTTCATTGCTATGTATGTGTTGTGCTCAGTTTTTTCTACTAGTGCCATGAAAACTGCGGCGTTTCCTACGTTTTTTGCCAATTCTAGATGAGTCTCATAGAGCATCATGTTTAGGTGCTGTTTTTTCGAATAGAGCATCTTAATTTCATGTAGTAACCAATATCGTTCTGCAAATGATTTCGACTTTTGTGCCACTGTAGAACTGTTTTTAACCTTTACATTAATGTAACTTGGAATTAAATCGTTCTTTTTGCATGTTCTGTTGAATTTTATATGCTGTATCGTCTTATGGAGTCTCAGATGTATTTTCTTGAACCTGTTGTACATGTTGACAGGGAATGCTTGACATAGCTGTATTGACATCTTCAACGTTTTGTGGTCCTGTCCTCCTCAGTTGCGCGTAATACTACGGTATATTGATAATTTTCACTTATGGACCGTCTGACAGCAACTGAATAAAACACAATTTTAGTGCCATACGCGTTTCGCCTTTATTTTCTGCAAGGCATCATCAGTGGCCTGGAATATGTACATATGTTAGCTATTTTATTTACATTTTTGTCACTGTGCCTATAGATTATAAACAGTTCTGTGTGGTTGGTATTTCCTATTAAGTTGTAATATTTTGAAGTGTAACAAAAGTTAACAAACAACAACGTATTAATAACAAGAGCAGACAAGGGAAATGTAACAGTACTCATGGATAAAGAGCAATACATCACAAAAACCAAGGAATACATAAACACCAACGCAATACAAAAACTGAAGTCAGATCCAACTACACGATTCCAGGCAAATGTGAAACGAACACTGAAAAACATTGAACACACACTCACAGACAAACAGAAATACTACTTAACACAGAAAAACCCACAAGCACCAACACTCCGCAGTCAACCGAAAGTACATAAAGACGGAATGCCAATGAGACCTGTTATCAACTTCAAGAAAGCCCCAACATACCGCATAGCCAAACACCTCCAAAAGTTAGTTACAAAACACTATAAAGTAGAAAACAACAGAACAGTGATAAACACAGGAAACCTAATAGAAAACATACAGAACATACAGGTACCACACACAGCATCACTGATTTCATTCGATATAGAAAATATGTATACCTCTATCCCTATCACAGAAACAATAGAAATCATAGAACAAAATCTCTCATCCCACAGCAACCTCACCACAGACGCAATAAAAGAAATAACAGATATGCTCAGACTGACAACTGAACAAAATTACTTTCAGTTTGAGGAAGAGTATTATCTACAAACTGATGGACTGCCCATGGGATCCCCAATATCAGGAACACTAGCAAACATTTTCATCAGTCACCTTGAAAATCAGATATTTGATAAGATAACCACAAATGAAAGTTTCAAAATCATATATTGGTACAGATACGTGGATGACATTATTTGTCTGGTAGACGAGCCAAGTGAAAAAATAGATGAACTCCATTCAGAAATAAACAAAGCTCATAAGAACATAAAATTCACACTTGAAAAAGAAAAAGAAAATCAAATAAATTTTCTTGACATTACAATTAAAAAAGAAAATGGAAAACATACATTTAACATATTTAGAAAACCAACAGCCACGGACACAATAATACATTACACATCCAACCACCCCCAAAGCCAGAAACTTGCAGCACTAAGACACATGTTACATAGATTAAACAGAATCCCACTCAGCAAGAGAAACTATGAACAAGAAATGAACACGATCATACAAATAGCTAGGAACAACGGATATGACACACATGTGGTACACAGGCTCAATCAAAAAATAAAAACACAAATAAAAAACAAACACAACATTTCCACAATACAAAAGAATTCACAAGCTGAAAACTTACAAACACACTCAACAAACACACACAATGACAACACCACACAGAAAAGAACCAGATGGTACACCATGACCTACACACATAAACTAACACACAGAGTTGCAAACATCCTGAAGAGACAGGGCTTCAAAATAGCATATAAGCCTGGGCAAACCCTTCAATCACACCTAAGCCAGCCAACTACCAAGAGGGACAAATTCCAACAATCAGGAATATATAAACTTGAATGTCAAAGTTGTGATGCAGTATACATAGGCATGACATGCAGGAATTTTGAAACAAGATACAAAGAACATATCAGATGTTGGAAGTATGAAACAAACCATTCCACATTTGCAGAGCATTTAAAACACTACAACCATCATCCTACAAACATGGAACAAGAAATGAAAATAATGAGAATAAGCAACCATGACAAACATCTTATACAAATGCAAGAAAACTTCCACATCCAGAAAGCCATAGCAGAAAACAAACATGTGATAAATGAACAAACACACACCAACACAGGCTCCCTACTACACTTAATAAAGGAAATGATAACATAATATATATAACACCATAATACACACAAACACACACACACACACACACACACACACACACACACACACACACACACACACACACACACACGCACACATACACAGCCCCCTCAAAAAAAAAAAAAAAAATAAATAAATAAATAAATAAAAAATTACATAACACCAAAATACAGACAAGACACACACACAGCACAAAAAAATATATATTACACCAAAACACGCACACACACATACATAGGACAAAGACAAAAATAAATAAATAAATAAATACAATAAAATAAAATTAAATTAAATTAATACGACACCAAAAAACACACACACACACACACACACACACACACACGCACACACAAATGCATAAACGAACAGACCACAGATACTTCAACAGTTACACTCATAAGTTTGGCAGTAATATTCGATCTTTGGCAAAAACATTTGACAGTCGGCAACAGAAACCAAAACATTGCATTAAAACAAGCGCTCAGTGCATAGTGCTGTGGAATGCGGAAAAAACAGCAAATTGGCGCTCATAGGAAGAAGAACAACACCAAAAATGCAACAGGAGCGTAATATGTAAGAAACTGTCTACGCAACCTGTAAGTACACTTCAAAATATTACAACTTAATAGGAAATACCAACCACACAGAACTGTTTATAATCTATAGGCACAGTGACAAAAATGTAAATAAAATAGCTAACATATGTACATATTCCAGGCCACTGATGATGCCTTGCAGAAAATAAAGGCGAAACGCGTATGGCACTAAAATTGTGTTTTATTCAGTTGCTGTCAGACGGTCCATAAGTGAAAATTATCAATATACCGTAGTATTACGCGCAACTGAGGAGGACAGGACCACAAAACGTTGAAAATCACGGAAAACCTAAATCAGGATGGCCGGACGCGGGATTGAACCGTCGTCCTCCCGAATGCGAGTCCAGTGTTTAACCACTGCGCATCATTTAAGAGTCGCATAGACTCTCGCACGGAGGATGTAGTAATAGGCATCCCTGACACAAAGAAACAGCTGAAGGAGTTGAAAAAAATTAAGTCACCAGGTCTGGATGGAACCCCAATTCGGTTCCATTTATTGTGAATGTCTCACCCAGCACAAAGTCTAAGCAACTGGAAAAAAAGTGCAGGTAATTCCCGTATATAAGAACGGTAAAAGAATAGATTTCAAAAATTACAGACCAATATCCTTAACATTATTTTGCTGCAGAATTCTTGAACATATTATAAGTTCAAATACAATAAAAGTCTTTGAGATGAAAAAGCTTCTACCCACAATTCAGCAAGGATTTCAAAAGCATTGCTCGTGTTAAACTCAGCTTGCCCTTTTCTCACATGATATCCAGCAAACCATGGATGAAGGGTAAGAGGGAGATTCCATAATCTTAGATTTCTGGAAAGCACTTGACATGGTGACCTACTGCAGATGACTAACAAAGTTACTAGCATACGGACTATGATCCCAGATATGTGAGTGGCTCAAAGACTTCTTAAGTAATAGAAACCAGTACATTGTCTTCGTAGGTGAATGTTCATCAAGAGAAGGGTAATGTCAGGAGTGCCCCAGGTAAGTGTGACAGGATCACCCTTATTCTCTAAATCACAAATTATCTGATGGACAGGCTGAGCAGAAAATTGCAGCAGTTTGCTGAGAATGCTGTGATGTACAGGATCATGTTGCCATTGAGTGACTGTAGGAGGATAAAAGTTTACAGACAACATTTATGATTTGTGTGATGAATCACAGTTCACCCTTAATATGCAAAAACGTAAGCTGAAGCACACTACCAATGTGCTTACTGACACAATCACATTGATGAAATATATAGGTGTAACATTACACAGCAGTATGAAATGGAATGAGCATGTTAGGATGGTACAAGAAAGACAAATGGTCGGCTTCAGTTTATTTGTAGAATTTTAGGAAAGTGTGGTTAGTCTGTACAGGAGACCGCTTATAGAACACTAGTGCAACCTATTCTTGAGTACTGCTCAAGTTGGCTGGTTTGAGAGTAAATGGACTAAACTGCTGGGTTACCAGTCATGAGCACTGCTCAAGTATTTGGGACCCTTGCCATGCTGGATTGAAGGACGTCATTGAAGTAATTCAGAAGCATGCTTGTAGATTTGTTACTAGTTGATACAATTACTGTGCGAATGTTATACAGATGCTTCGTGAACTCAAATGGGAATCTCTGGAGGGAAGATGGTTTTCTTTTTGCAGGGCAATATCGAGAAAATTTAGAGAACTGACATTTTAAGTTGACTGCAGAATGATTGTACCACCGTCGTCCTACGTTCTTCGTAAGGACCACAAAGATAAGAGAAATTATAGCTCATACAGAGGAAAAAAAGACAGCTGTTTTTCCTCTCTTTATTTGCAAGTGGAACAGGAAAGGAAATGGTATGGTACAAGTTGCCTTCTGCCATGCACCATAAGGTTGCTTGCGGAGTCCATATGCAGATGGCAGTCTGTTTAAGCAGAAAATCAAGTGCATATTCTTTATGGGTATTGATGGGAAGGATTGGTGGTTCATAATTAAGACAGTGATTAGAGACTAGCAGCAGCTACCAAATAGACAGGGTAGATGGCTGAAGGTTATGACTCACATCAGCACTGATGTTATCTGTAATTTTTTAATTATTTGACAAATTATATTCAGGCAAAATATTTCTAGCATAACATTTAAAACATTTTATTATAGTTATCATTAATGTTGAGTAGGTATCACCACACCAGAACTGGCAATGTGCAATGACTGTTTCCTCTTCCACATTTTTGGAAGAGACGGCAACAAAAAAACAAACTGAAAAGTAATCAATGACCTGGCTCTGATGGCATCCCCACTGAAGTTCTACAAGCCCTTCATTTGCAAATAACTTAATATTTATGCCAACTCTACAATGTATTGTTTATTGCTTATTGCAAGGAAGAATGCCAAATACATGGAAGAAAGCAAAGGTCAAGCTTGAAAAAGTGTGAGGACAAGGATCCCCTAGCTCCAAAGTCCTACAGACCAATTTGCCATCTCAGTACCTTAGGGAAGGTTCTGGATAACCTGCTATGTGGTAGACCACAGGAGAAAAGATTTCTTCATAGAATGAATTCAAAACAGTATGTTTTCAGAAATGGAAAGTCAGCAGAAGATGCTGTAAATGAGGTGATATGACTTGTGAGAAACGATCCACATAAATACACTCCTGGAAATGGAAAAAAGAACACATTGACACCGGTGTGTCAGACCCACCATACTTGCTCCGGACACTGCGAGAGGGCTGTACAAGCAATGATCACACACACGGCACAGCGGACACACCAGGAACCGCGGTGTTGGCCGTCGAATGGCGCTAGCTGCGCAGCATTTGTGCATCGCCGCCGTCAGTGTCAGCCAGTTTGCCGTGGCATACGGAGCTCCATCGCAGTCTTTAACACTGGTAGCATGCCGCGACAGCGTGGACGTGAACCGTATGTGCAGTTGACGGACTTTGAGCGAGGGCGTATAGTGGGCATGCGGGAGGCCGGGTGGACGTACCGCCGAATTGCTCAACACGTGGGGCGTGAGGTCTCCACAGTACATCGATGTTGTCGCCAGTGGTCGGCGGAAGGTGCACGTGCCCGTCGACCTGGGACCGGACCGCAGCGACGCACGGATGCACGCCAAGACCGTAGGATCCTACGCAGTGCCGTAGGGGACCGCACCGCCACTTCCCAGCAAATTAGGGACACTGTTGCTCCTGGGGTATCGGCGAGGACCATTCGCAACCGTCTCCATTAAGCTGGGCTACGGTCCCGCACACCGTTAGGCCGTCTTCCGCTCACGCCCCAACATCGTGCAGCCCGCCTCCAGTGGTGTCGCGACAGGCGTGAATGGAGGGACGAATGGAGACGTGTCGTCTTCAGCGATGAGAGTCGCTTCTGCCTTCGTGCCAATGATGGTCGTATGCGTGTTTGGCGCCATGCAGGTGAGCGCCGCAATCAGGACTGCATACGACCGAGGCACACAGGGCCAACACCCGGCATCATGGTGTGGGGAGCGATCTCCTACACTGGCCGTAGACCACTGGTGATCGTCGAGGGGACACTGAATAGTGCACGGTACATCCAAACCGTCATCGAACCCATCGTTCTATCATTCCTAGACCGGCAAGGGAACTTGCTGTTCCAACAGGACAATGCACGTCCGCATGTATCCCGTGCCACCCAACGTGCTCTAGAAGGTGTAAGTCAACTACCCTGGCCAGCAAGATCTCCGGATCTGTCCCCCATTGAGCATGTTTGGGACTGGATGAAGCGTCGTCTCACGCGGTCTGCACGTCCAGCACGAACGCTGGTCCAACTGAGGCGCCAGGTGGAAATGGCATGGCAAGCCGTTCCACAGGACTACATCCAACATCTCTACGATCGTCTCCATGGGAGAATAGCAGCCTGCATTGCTGCGAAAGGTGGATATACACTGTACTAGTGCCGACATTGTGCATGCTCTGTTGCCTGTGTCTATGTGCCTGTGGTTCTGTCAGTGTGATCATGTGATGTATCTGACCCCAGGAATGTGTCAATAAAGTTTCCCCTTCCTGGGACAATGAATTCACGGTGTTCTTATTTCAATTTCCAGGAGTGTATGTTGTAGCCATAATGATGGAAATAGCTATGGCATTCGATCATTTATAGACGCCAGGAATTTTTGAGCACCTGATAAACTTGGTCTGCCCACAAGCGTTATACAACTGCTTTACAAATTATAGTGAAAACAGAGAAGCAACACTGTTGTGCCCAGGAGAGACCCTAATAAAAGAAATTTCACAAGGCTACCCACAAGGATCCACAAGCAGCCCTGTTTTCTGGAATCTAGTGCTCGACCCGTATTAGGAAGGCCACAAGACAATGAAGAGGTTGTAGGAGTAGTGGCACATGTCAACAACATATAACCCTTCTGAGTGGAAGCTCCAGGAACAGCCTGGAAGATGGATGTAACAAAGTCCTTTGGTGCCAAAGAGTCAAACTGTCTGTCACACCTGAGAAGACCACATACATGCTGTTAAATGGGAATATTTTAGGAGACCTGATCCTGAAATTAAGTAAAAGGTCCATGAAAAGAAATTTATCAATAGATACTTAGGCATCTTCTTGGACAAACAACAAAATTATGGTGCACATATTGAAAAAATGAGAGAGAGAGAGAGAGAGAGAGAGAGAGAGAGAGAGAGAGAGAGAGAGAGTGCAAGGAACATGATGAACAAAATTATTAGTCTCGCCAGTTACAATTGAAAGCTGCAATGCAAACCATAAGAATGTATCATCATGCTATCTCAACTGTGATCATAGGATACTGTTTCAGTGCTTCGGCCCATATGCTTTTGCTCATGACACCAGCACAAATAATTAACAGAGTGCAATGTGGAATACTTCTTTGGTTGGCGGGAGCTATGGCACTGTGTCAGTTGAGGTACCGCAAGTAATACTTGGAATGTGTCCACTCAGTTTCCAGTTATGGAAAAAGTTGCAATCTATTGGCTGAAGGAAGAAGTGCTGAATTTAATAGGAATACAGGCCACAAAGAAGCAGCAAATTCAAAATCAGATATTCCATCTACAGCAGAAATTATAGAAAGATGCCCAAATAGCGAGGTGCATCTATTGTTCTCAGCCAAATAAAAAACAGACTGGGACTGAAGCATCTAAATCCCCAAAGAGGCCTGACACACTTCTTGACTGGCCACAGCCCCTAAGCTGCTTACTGGCATTGAACTGGTAGAAGACAGGTCTCTGAGTGTGCCTATGGTGATGAAGGTATGCCAGAACATACTATCTGGAGATATCTACTGTATGCTGATACTGATAGGCAGCAACTGAATTGGAACCAAAGACTCAATGTCAAGGAGATATCGTGTTGCGAAAGAAAATAGCAGATCTTGTACAGCACTGCTGACATTACTTCAGGAAATGCTTGGGTAGCACATTAGCACATCAACCAACCACCGTCTACTACACTACGAGAGGTTGTGACAGGAGATCAAGAAACAATGCAACCAAGACAGCTGAGGTCAACAGTGGTGGCAAAAGAACTGGGAACACGATATGCACAGACATCGTAACAACTTAAGAGAGAAACGCAGCTGTGAGCTGTGTCTCACAACCCATGAAATCAGAATCCGGGTTACAGGCTAGCGTATGACTATGCTTGTTACAGGCAACAACAATGCTTTCTTGGTAGAGGGGAATCCTCGTGCCTCACCACCCAAGCAACCAGAACCTGGGTGACATGGGCTAGCGCATGGCTACACTTGTTACAGGCAACAACGATGCTCTCTTGGAACTGGGCAATCACTCCCTGCAACAAGGGAGCCAGCAAACAATGGAAGAGGCAGATTTTTGCCTAAGATTTATGCATGTTACTGCATCATTTGAGGTTAAGATGCAATGTCATGTGATCTAACTCAAACAGAATGTTTGTCTCAGATACAACCACAACACCCTCCAAAAGTACAGGAAACCAGTAGGGCACACCTATTGAATTTTGAACAATGGAGTGTATCTTGGAATCATGTATATTGCACTATTTGTATAAGAAACAATACAGACTGTGTTTAAATTACAGGTAACAGGCTACAATGGAATGGAATACATAAATAAAATAAATAAATGAAAGTCTCTTTCACACTCTGATGGAGACAATTCATGGAACAGCTTTCTACTAAATTTGCATTTCTGTGGGAGAGACAATAAATCATTTCAACTACGTAGTTTCCAAGCTTTTCTGATTCTTATTTTATAATAATATGCATCTAGCACCTAAAAGCTGAATCTAAAAAACGTCTGCTAATGTCAACACATTCTTAAGAATGTAGTTTTCCTGCTCAGTAACAGTAAAAAATACTCAAAGATAGAATAATGTTTCAAGACACACTTAATTTTAATAGACGTTGGTGAACTCAGCCGTGAGCTAAGTAAGGATGGCCACTAACCTCAGGGGCAGACGGGTAAGGCCGTGTCCTACATGAGCGACAGGAGCGAGCGGCAGCACCTGACAGCTTCAGGCGACAACACACAACAGCAGGTGTAATTACAGAAGTGTCCTACGTGAGCGACATCTGTGTCGCTGCCTGTCTCCCGCTGCAACTGGCGATGTTTGAATTCAAACATGTTTGAATCTTGTCGCTGCAGCACGCGCGACAGCCACGTGTTTTCTCGGAAAAGCAGTGGAGCGGCAGCTATGAATTACTTAACATCTGATTTTAAGAAAACTATTAGGTGAAAACATTTGATTCTACCGCAACATATAGCTTGATATCTTTAAACGATACAGGAGTGAATTTATTTTCCTTATTCATCATAGCTACTGTGCTCCACGAAATTGAGTACATAGCTGCACGAAATTTTTTAGAATTTGCAGAGGTAAAATCACATTGTGTAGACTTTCTGTATAGTTCATCTCTTTTCATTCTTGAGGTATTGGTTGTTATATCCACAGACAGGTCATTCGTGGCCCATCCAAACCTTTCCTACGCTTCGAGAATCAAGTGGTCGTAAAAATCGCTGTACCTCATAAAAAGACTCAAGATATCGAAACGACGAATTTTGGACATGACAGCACACAGAAAGCACTATTTTATCATATGATTAACACTCAATACGTTTTTGTAAACGCATGAGCAGAGCAAAAACAAGACTCCCTATAACTTACACCGTGAGGTCTAGTTTGGCATGAAAATATTTAACTGCTTGAAAGTAATCAGGGTAATTAATGAAAACTTAATTAATAAGCTGGGGAAAATTTGAAATATTTAACGAAAAGCTGCTGTAAGTGAAGTGTCAAAAATTTCATCGGTTCAAGACCTAGCTATTTTGCACATAAAAAGATACATTCGTGCAGTATTTACATGTCAAAAAGGCTTCCTTCGAATCAAGTACATTAGGAAGGCAAACCGGGAGTCAGTACGATCGTGCTTTCTGAATAAAACTTGAAATTAAAAAAATGAAAGAAGTCAATCAAATATTTTATGAAATGATTTGTGTAAAAGAAATAAGCAGATCAGAGAAACATTCTACATGCCTTTTAATGATGCTTGAAATCATGGACAGAAAATGAGGTGCACCAAATTTTTCCCTAATATTTTTTGTTTCATACTTTTAGACAAATCATTACACAAAACGTTTGACTTTCTTTTCAAAAATTTTGTAAGCTTTACTTTTACAGAAAATTTAGAGTAATTGAAATGCTTGGCCTTAACACTGACTGCTGATGAACTACGTTCGGAACATCGAATATCTGTAAAATTTCATGGTTCATTGTAATTTATAAGTAAATGTGTGTGATATGCTGGGATAGGTGTGAAGATCATGTTCTTTGGCAAGACCTTAAAAATATACTTAGCGATGTAGTGTAAACAGTATACATAAAACTTAGTATACAGAATTGTAACAGAGTCAGTAAAAATATAAGAACTGCTCGTTATCGAACCCAGAACCTTTAACAAACACGTAATCACGAACTATATACGCTACCTCTAAACCACAGCTAGCTTTTGTTCAGTGGTATCAATCTGTGTACCTGTTTGTATTTAGCGTAGTTAGTCATGTACTAGTCATTCCTCTGCATTTATTGGTTTTTAAAAGTTCTTGATCATGCAAAAAAACATTCATATTTAATTTATTGATGAGATAGTTGAATGCTCCTCTGCTCATTCACGTGTATTCGAAGAATTTGTCTGGTGATCTTCGTAGTTGATGATATTTACGAAATTCTCCATGGAGATTCCTCCTTTTGTAAATTTCATGCACAGCATTCCTTTTTGCGTTATTTTCTAGAGTAAACCTAATGCTGTAACCTGCTCTCCAGCTACAGTATTCTACAGGTTAGCAACACCGTTTTACAGAAACAGTTGGTTGACTCTAAGCAGCCATCTTGTAGCGCGACATGGTCGCTCCCATGCAGGACACCCAAGATTTTCACCCGATGCTGCTGCTTGTCGCTGGAGTGTCGCGTATCCAGAAGTTACTCGCTGTCGCTCGCTTCTGTTGCTCATGTAGGACACGGGCTAAGTAGCATGGTTACTGCAGTGTTGAAGGATGTGAGGGGTGTGTTTTATTGTTTGTCTTCCAGTGCTGACAACATAGTGGCCTGCGCAATTCCTATTGATCAGCTAATATGGTATAAGTTATGACATGGAAGTACCATGGAGTTGGGAAGAATGAGTGTTACAGAGACACTCATCAAATGCAGCACTTATTTGTAGAAAGGAACATTAAATTAATTCAAGCTGTCATAATACAATGAAGTGCATAGAATAAAAATGACATTCAAAACATTTAGTAAGCATTTGTGATCCTGTAGTATATCGCACTACGCATTTAAATAAAAATACAGTTACTGTTATTAATCAATTAATCATCTGATCATACAGACGACAGAATAGCACTTTCTCAGTTAATTACAGTGTCACAACTTTGGGGTCACTGAGGCTGACAGCAGTCTGGAACGAGAACAGTCAACACGAAATGTTCCAACTGGTGTTGGCTTAAAAATCAATACATCAGGGCCAGCGGCTATTGGAGGCTTACTACAGTTAGTCTATGGGGGGATCATTATGTACTTATTTATGTATGTTGGCAATCTATATTAGGATCGGTACATATTGTGTGGGCCAAGGTGCTTCCCCACAATGTCAGTATTGGCTTTTGAGCAAAAAAGTTTGATGATCACTGCTCTATACCACTGCCAACACAACTACCAGCTGTTGTACAGGAGCCCATCCCTACTGCATGTACACTCAATAAGAATTTTATTCGAGTGACCTCCACCATCAAACAAGTGAAAAATTTAAAAGCTGATGGCTTCTAGTACGGTATATCACTAAATGTTCTGCACAAATTAAGTTGGTTGGCTGATTTGGGGGGGGGGGGGGGGGGGAGGGGGCCAAACAGTGAGGTCATTGGTCCAATCAAGTTAGGGAAGGATGGGGAAGGAAGTTGGCCATGCCCTTTCAAAGGAACCACCCTGGCATTTGCCTGAAGAGATTTAGGGAAATCACTGAAAATCTGAATCAGGATGGCCAGATGCGGGTTTGAACTGTCGTCCTCCCGAATGCAAATCCAGTGTGATAACCACTGTGCCATCTCACATGGTAGAAATTGTTCCTGCACTTAATTAACCCCTCTGACACACAGAGAAAGTGTGAGGAAGATTATTAGTGTCACAAGAACTCTATGCAGAAAAGCATTCCACACATAAGATGTGATATAAATAGCATCATGTGACAAGTTAAAGGTATCTGAATTTTTCCACAGCACCTATCACAGTGAGGAAGATTACATGGCGTAATAATTTTTACATTTAGTACATCAAGCAGAAACATTGTGGATATCATAAACATTTCGTGTTGTTCAATTGTTTGTTCATACATGTCATGCAGAACATTCCGTGTTATTGGATTTCTATTATCTCCTTTCTGTTTTACTGCTTGTCAAAAATTTGTATAATGCGAACTGTACAGACAAAGAAACACTTTGCACTTTGGCAATATACCAATTTTTCCAGAACACATATGTTTTATATTTAAAATGTTTTTTACCCCTCTGCAATTATCTTCATCTCATCCTTCCACCAGGTTTCATTATAATAATTTAATTACTTCAATTGTGGTAGGAACCTCTCTTTCCAAAGTTTTTGAGCTCTCCTTATCTCAAAATAATACTTTCATTGTTCTTTATGCAGAACATACTTTTCTGGTACTTATTGTAAATATGAGATTCACATCATTCTCACTATATATATGACCATGCTTCAAGAAGTGTAATTAAACTCTACACTGCTTTCACATCCTGAAAAATTACTATTTATTGATCTTTCAAAGCTTCAGCTGATGCTCTTTGTCCAAATTCTGTTGGAGAGTATGAAAGCCTCTCATAAATTTGTCAGTTGGCATACAGAAAATACAATAAAGCAATTGTGGGCCTTTTGCTACAGACTTTTTTCTACAAATATTATTATATTTTCCGTTAATTCTCTTTCCTGGGGCTACCATACTGGGAGTCTCATACTTAAGAAAACAACTGTGAAAATGGTTGTCCTATAACACATGAATGCAGTACAAAACGTAAGTATATTAATAAACTTTTTTCTGATTGTGGTCGTGATAATATTCAGCATATGAAGATGACATCTTTTGGCAATTAAGGTTACTAAACAGCACACACAACAATAGTGAATAATACCTAATCTTCCAAAGTACAATTGAAGACTGCGACAATAAACACATCCATATCAGTAACTGTAAAAGGTGGCATCTGCAACAAACCTTATAAAATCTTCCATGTACAAGTTCTGACTTCTTTTTCTTCCTGTTAGTGATTTTCTTGTTTGTGAGTTCAAGGTCCTTATCACAAACTTTTACAGAAACTCCACTCTGAAAGGAGAAAGAAAGGAGAAATGTTATATCCAATTATAACAGAATATGTATTTTGTAAATTGTGAATATTAATACAAGCACATGCATGTGCAACCCCCCCCCCCCCCCCCCCACACACACACACACACCACCATCACAGTAATTGGAAAAACAATAGGTTTGATGTCAAACAATTTACACGTTGTAAGAGAAAACATCCACATTTCTTTCACACGAGGAACACACAGAAACAAAACATGATACACACACTTATCCTTTTTACAGGAGTGAAAGTAATTTTTTATTTTTTATTTTTACCTCCACAGCATGAATACTACTGGATCCACATGCTTTCATTCCCATACTTTAGAAAACACATCACAGTGCTATTCAGGAAAATGCCAGTGCTGTTCTCATGTATAAAATTTCTGGTTTGATTAAAGATAATATTTCCTAGCTCTTGTATTTTCAATTACAAATCTGTTTATACCTCAAATGAATGAATTTACTGGGTCTTTGCCTCTAAATGTTACTAATTTTCTTTGAAAGCAAGAAAGTATGAGGATCATTCATGAAAATGCACTTTGCAACCACGAATATGTATTCTATCAACTAACTATATGAATATTGAAAATCTGAGAACTAGATAATCCATCACAGCATTTGTAAATCTTCTAAGACCTGCATTCCGTTGACAATACTAGAGATGGTATCACAAGTGAGACTAGAAGAACTGGAAAAAAAGGAAACAAATAATCAATTTAGTGTGGAGCATTATGAGGAGTAGAGCACTCAACAAGGGGACACACAAGTGTCCTATATGCAGTCTCCACTACAGATGAATCACACTTTCCTAAAATTCTACCAATAAACCGAAATTGGCCATTCACCTTCCCTACTACAATCCTCCTATGCTCACTCTATTTCACATCGCTTTGCAATGTCATGCATAAATATTTAATCGATGTGACTGTATCGAGCAGCACACTACCAATGCTGTACACCAACATTAGGGGTTCATTTTTCCCACTCATCTGCTATTAACTTACATTTTCTATGTTTAAAGTTACCTTCCATTAATCACACAAACTAGAAATTTTGTCCAAGTCATCTTGTATCCTCTTATAGTAACTCAATGATGACACCTTCCTACAGACAACAGCATTATCAGCATGCAGATCTGACTGCTGCTTACCCTGTCTGCAATATCATTTATGCGTGTACAAAATAACAGCAATCCTATCACACTTCCCTGGGGCACTCCTGATGATACCATTCTCTGCAATAAACACTTGCTGTCGAGAACAACATACTGGGTTCCGTTACTTGAGAAGTCTTCGAGCCACTCACATACCTGAGAACCTGTTCAATATACTTGTACATTCATTGACAGACTGCAGTGTGGTATGGCGTCATATGCTTTACGGCATTGTCTCCTGGCCACATTGTAATGAAGAAGGCCACTACAGTGCGCCGTAACTGCTCACTGAGTCTATATCTCAGCATCATTGTCATAAAGGAGTGTGACTATAATATAAGTTAAATATTTATTTGACACTACCATAGTGAAGCCATAGCCAAAGTCCATAAAATTTTTCTTTTAAAAAAAGGGGTTAAATTAGCGGTTTCAACTAACTACATCGTCATTTTCAAATGTAAAACATCAGTTGGAGAATATATAATGGAATTGTGAACACAATTACAACAACAGTTACGAAAAATAACGAAACCAGGCAACTGAGGCAATGGTGACACAATCAAGTCACCACAAGTTATGCCCATCCAACTGTTGGAAAAGCATAGGCATAGCTCTTAGTTACTTGATTGTGCCACCGTTGCTGCAGTTGCCTGGTTTCATTATTTTACAAAATAGGTGTCAGATGTATGGTCACAATTCCCATTATATATTCTCCAACTGATGTTTTACTTTTGAAAATGACGATTTAGTTCATTGAAACTGGTGATGCTCACTCATAGATACACCCTGTCTTTTCCCAGTCTTTAAACTACCTTGTGCTGTGTGGCCAGCCCCATCTGGCTCTATAGTCATGATGACCACAGACCATGTAATGTCCAGCTTTCTGTGCATGACTGGAAGACCTTTGGCAACATGCTCCACACGTTCATTCATTTCCACCAAGTAGGTAATATGATACGTTATTATTACACCCTAGGGCAGAAAAGGGGAAGAAATTAAATTTTTCTTACATTCACACTAGCACAGCCACAGGTGACACAGGTGCAGAGGTGGTGACATAGCTATGCAGCAACTGGTAAGTCGGTTGCTTACGTGAGCACACATTGCTCCAGCTTGTATTTAGGTTTTGCAGAGTAGTGTATAGTGGTACTGAAAGGAAAATGTCCAGTAAGAACAAAAATGGTTAGTTATGAGAAAATTAAAAAGTAAGTATTTTTTTTATTATTTCAAATGCCAGTATCATATGATATATAGGACTTCAGAAATATTTATAACTAACATCTGAACAAACACTGCCTGAAATAAGTAGTGAAGCACCCAGAAGACATGGTCAAATGCCTATTTAACTTGGTATATGTATGCATCATTGACAGGTATGTATATGATTTGAGTTGCAACTCTGTCACAGGTATAATGATCACCAGATGCATCAATGTTGTTCATGTTTAGTCTTGTTACTTGTCCTGGTAGTAAACATAAGGGGCAAGAACTGTGTCAAATGATGAGCGATCACTGCAAAGAACAAGGAGATGCCATGTATTCAGATCAAACAGTGTTATCAGCACCTGGCAGTTTGAAACAGGCCTTAACGAAGGTCTTCATTTGGCCAGCTGGTTGAATCATGCAATATCTATATTCATCAGGGATTCAGTTGTGACCATAGCTCAAGGTAGGACTGTACGGGAACATGAGGGCAGGCATACTTTGCATCAAGATTGTGGTTGACCATGTTCGACCACAACAAAGGAGGATCATGTACTGTGCAAGAAGCACACCATAACCCCATCACAGCTGCACTTGCTGTCCAAGAACAAATAATGGATTCCCTACAACATTTTGTGTCATCGCACATCACTGGACAGAGATTAGTGGCAACCAGACTAGGGAATTACTGCCCCGTGTGTGTGCTGCTGTTAAGACAAAGACACAAATTGCCAAATTTGGAGTAATGCTGTGACTGGAGAACATGTATTGCTGATGAATGGCATCACATTGAGTTCAGTGAAGAATTGCATTTCTGTGCTACCCCAGATGAGCATTGTTGGCAAGTATGGTGGCAACCTGGAGAGAGGTCTCATTTTTCCAATGTTTTGGTGTTATTTAGCATTAAGGTGCAGAGAGCGATTACGTATGGCTTCAACGCACAGATAGCATTGATTGAGGGAACCCTGATGGCACAACAGTATGTCACAGACATTCTGTGCACTCATCTACATCTACATGGATACTCTGCAAACCACACTTAAGTGCCTGGCAAAGGGTTCATCCAACCACATTAATAATTCTCTATTATTCCAATCTCAAACAGCGCATGGAAAAAACAAAACACCAATATCTTTCCGTGCGAGCTGTGATTTCCCTTATTTCATTATTATGATCACTTCTCCACATGTAGGTCAACGTCAGCAACGTATTTTCACATTCAGAGGAGGAAGTTGGTGATTGAAATTTCGTAAGAAGATTCTGCCACAACGAAAAACACCTTTGTTTTAATGATGTCTAACCCGAATCTGGTACCATGTCTGTGACACTCTCTCCCATATTTTGGGATAATACAAAATGTGCTGCTCTTCTTCGAATTTTCTCAATGTACTCCATTAATCCTATCTGGTATGGATCCCAGACCGTGCAGCAGTACTCCAAAAGAGGAAGGACAAGCATAATGTAGACAGTCTCTTTAGTAGATTTGTTACATTTTCTAAGTGTTCTTTCAATAAAACGCAGTCTTTGGTTTGCCTTCCCCACAACATTTTCTGTGTGTTCTTTCCAATTTAAGTTGTTCATAATTGTAATTCCAAGGTATTTAGTTGAATTAATTGTGGTACCTCTCATGCGACAACATCGTGGTTCCATTTTTCAACAGGATAAAGCTTATCCACATATGGCATGTCTGTCTATGGACTGACGGCATAATACTGAGGTACTCTTGCGGCTAGCAAGATCCCTAGATCTGTCGTTGATAGCACATGTGGGACCAGCTCAGATGTTAACTCCATACTAGTGCCACCACCCACAACATCAAGCACCAGTTACAACAGTTGTGGGCTGACTTGCCTCTCAGGAGAGAATATAACAGCTTTATGACAATTTCCCACAGAATAATTGTATGCGTCTAGGCCAGAAGGGGTGCAACCTCATACTGAGATGTGGGCTCATACTGACAAGTTCTTTGTTCATTTGACTCAATACTGCAATCACTGAAATAACAACATGTACTTTCAACCTGTGAAGTTTCATTTAGTTTCCTCCTTCCCTTCCAAGTGCCTAAAATTTTTTTTATCGTGCAGTGTATGTTCTAGAATGTCTTGATAGTTAACTGCAAGCATTGCATAAAATGTAGTATCACATAGCCTTACTGAAACATACTATGGTGGTACATTTATTGTGGTTGCACTTTACCACACTACATACAGTACAAAACAAATGGATCTTGGTACATAATGTGGTGTCACTGCCAGACACCACACTTGCTACGTGGCAGCCTTTAAATCGGCCATGGTCCATTAGTATACGTCGGACCCGCGTGTCGCCACTGTCAGTGATCGCAGACCGAGCGCCACCACACGGCAGGTCTAGAGAGACGTCCTGGCACTCGCCCAGTTGTACAGCCGACGTTCGACGTTCATAGGAATGGTTCACTGACAATCACGCTCTCATTTGCCGAGACGATAGTTAGCATAGCCTTCAGCTACGTCATTTGCTACGACCTAGCAAGGCGCCGTATTCAATTGATATTTATATTGAAGCATGTACAGTCAAGAGCAATGTACACCAATTATGGATTAAAGTTAAGTATTACATCATCTACGTACTTTATTTGCAATTCTCAAGACATTGTCCTGTTCCAGAACTCACGCCAGTCTGCGTGTAATTAAACGCGTGCATTTCGGCCTCCTCTAGCAACACAGTGTTGGCACTTCTGCCAACACTTCACATAATGCATAGATTTCACTCATGATTGCTCATTTTACAAGCCTGTGATGGGCAACATGGACACCACATTTCCATAAGGAAGAATCCGATAAGGAAAATGTAAATTGTTATTAAATACAAGGTGAAATGATGCTCACATTTCTTCATGAAAATTACAATGCATGCAAAGTAATATGCTACTATTCTATACAGACAACAACCATTGTACAAAATACTGGCTGCAGTGTGTTGTCACATACTTCAAACAGATTCAAATCTGCCTGTAAGCATGGATGGTGGTCCACCTCAACCTCACTGTACAACATGTCATGGTGAGTGCACACGCAATACAACATGTAGACAATAATCCAGATAAAAGGATGCTAAAAGTGGGAAGTGAAACAGATGCAAGTGATATGTCTGTGATACATTTTATTTGCTTGTGCTAACACGAACAACTTTCAAAGTGGTACAGCAACCAAGCAAAGCTGATTTCCACTCACAGACAGAAATTTGCACATAGTTCCTTCACAGATCACTATCATACCACCATTTTTATAGTCTATTTTACTCACAAACAAAGCCAAATTTGGAGAAGATGGCACACACATGGTAAAGATGTTGCTAATCAACAGTGATCTGCGGTGTGGTGTTATCCATGATCACCAGATTGGGCTATGTATGCTATCCTGGTGATTAAACAGAATGGCAGACTTTAATTTCTAGAGGGACAAACTACATACCTGCTGCAAGTGTGCACTAGGAAGTTGTCCGCACCATGTGGTTGATGCATGATGAGTGGCCTACTGCACTTCAGTTTGAATGTATGCCACTGCAACCCTTCAAATGAGAATATTCAATAGCAGCACAAAACTTGGTTCTCTCCATTTTTCAACCACATTTGACAGTGTGACCCATTCAGATGGTTGTCAACAATGAACTGTTGCTGCGCAATGTTGAAATTCTTTATACAATCCTTGGAATAATCAAGCTTACCAACTAGGAAGGAACAATAAAAATGTTCTTTCATGGAAATTGACCAGACTTATCAAGCCACCCTCATATTTTTCTTCTTCTTTTTCCTGTTATCCAACACTGTAGATTGGGCATCAAGGTCAAGTCACTGACATGTGCAGATATGAAAAGTGTAGGGTTCTGGTTCACTACATCAATGTCCTGGGGAGCATATCTATAACTTCTGCACAGTTGTACAACAGGATCCAGTTATCATTGCAGAGCTTCAACAGTCCTTATCAAGGGGTTGCCATAAATCCTTTCCAGTACATTTGAATCATCTGTGATGTGACCACTGTACATCCTATAATAATGTAACGTGTAACTTAGTAAGAATGATGTGTGACTTAAGTTCGAAGAAACAATTTGTCTTGCTTTAATCATGGAAATCATAGTGACCTCCCTCCCCCCCCCCTCCCCGCTAAATAACATTTGTTACAAATGTAGACACAAATGGAATTCTAAACTAATTTACAAGTATTCACAGACACTTATAAAAACAGGTGAACCTAGTTTTTCACAAAAACTGAAGCTGTGGGTGAATTAAAAAATAAGGAAAAGTGGGGCAGGATGAAACTTGCATTGATGTTGATGTGGCAGAAATTAAATTTTTGAGAAGCACACATGGATATAATTTGTTCGATATATGGAAAACTATTGATGTTAGCAAAGAAATAAAAAATTCGGCACAAACGCTGACAGTATTTGCTAAGGCTGATTTGATACGGATTAATAGCAGTTAATTCCTCAAATCAAATGGTTATATTAGAAATGAGAGTGAATAGGCACCAGAACAAGCTGCCATAGTCTCATTTTCCAGGAAAATAAAAATGTAGGAATTGTGGAAAAGGGGGGAGAGGGGGACAGAGTAGGGTGGAGAACAGAAAAAGATGTATCAGATAAGAGACTGGGAACTGAACTCTAATACCTCCAACTTGGGTACAGAAAAAGAAAAATCTAGTTTTTGACCTGTCAGGATAGCCTTACACATTAGCACCCCGCTTTCTGGATTAAGGGGAGCATGGCAGCCACAAACTGAATTCGTCCAGCAGATTAACAAAGAGGGCTGGTGTGCTAGCTGGCCTAAATGTGGTTTTTACACAGTTTTCCATACCTGACTAGGTGAATACCAAATCGGTACTCATGGACCACCTCAGCTACATGATTTGCAAACATTTAGAAAATGTTTGTACACTTTCACATGGATAAACGTAATCACACACAGATGGGACACACGAATTCTGTCCCATAGACCACTCCATTTGCACCATCAACAGAACAGGCTCTGCTAACGGTATACTACACCTTCCACACAGCTGGCAACGGGTTCTACACAATGCTGGTGACTACTTTGAAGGACAGTAACAGGTGCAAACATGTAACTCTTTTGTATAGGTTGTAAATAAATAGTTGCCACTATTTAAGTTCCAACCCTCATATTTATCAAACCACCCTTGTACAGCTTTTCTTCAAAGTTGGTGCCAAATGAAGGTTATCAAAAAACTGAAATATAAAGATGACTGGTGGGGGTCTCCATGAGGTGTTACTACATTTCTATCATGATTTTAATTTTTTTTTTGTTAAGTGTAAAGCAACTTAGTTTAGTTTGTTCCTATTAAACAATAAAAATAAAATAGAACAATAGAAACAAAAAGACTAACACGCTCCTCTCCCTCACACACACACACACACACACACACACACACACACAAAATAAGTTAGGAGAACCATTTGGTCCATTTTATATGATGTAAAGTAAATCAACTGAAATTCTGAAACTTAATAAAAATTTTTGATACTATTAGTGCAAAAGACATTAATTTCACGTTGCAAAATAGTTCAATTACATGATCTTTTTGTAACTTATATCATAGTGAGTATGGTTACTACAGTTCATAAACCAGTCAAGAAGGCTAGGAGAGAGTTTCTGATAGAAAGGGCAGACAAGCAGTTGTTAGCATCTCACTCAGATAATTAACTGACATCATTTAGTTCCAGTATGATGGACATAGAGGAATTATGGCCAAAGTTTAGAGAGACAGTAACTCTCGCTCTGGAGAAGTATGTAGATTACGGAAGGAAAAGACACACTGTGGCTTAAACAACGAAATTCAGAAAATGCTAAGGCAGTAAAGGCTGTTGCACCCTCATAAGAGAACACACAAATGACAACAGGCAAAGGTTTGTAGTGATTCCTGTGTCTGTGAAGCACAGAACCATCACCATCATACAGTAGCGAAAGATCTGGCTGAGAATCCAAGAAAATTCTAGTCCCATGTAAACTTGCTAAACAGGGCTAAAGCTTCCATTCAGTGACTTGTTGACCAGTGTCATGTGGCAGCAGCAGATAGCAAAAGGAAAGCTAAAGCTTTAAATTTCATGTTTAAGGAATCACTCACGAAGATGAATCTTACAAACATACTGTCATTTGATCACCATGCAGACTCCTGTATTGATGATATAGTAACGCATCCTTGACATAGAGAAACAACTGAAATAGTTGAAAATAAAAAAGTTGCCAGGTCCGGATGGAATCCCAATTCAGTTTTATGAAGAGTACTCTATGGAATTGGTCCCTTACTCAGCTTGCATTTATCAGGAATCTCTTGCCAAATGCAAAGTCCCAAATGAGTGGAAAAAAGTGCAGATGACTCCTGTATATAAAAAGGGTAACAGAGCAGATCCACAAAATTACAAACAAATATCCTTAATATCAGTTTGCTGCAGAATTCTTTAACATATTCTGAGTTCAAATATAGCAAATTTATTTGAGACAAAAAAGCTTCTGTCCACAAATCGGCACACTTTTAGAAAGCATCACTCATGCAAAACTCAGTTTGCCCTTTTCTCACATGATACACTGTAAACTATTGATGAAGGGCACTAGGCAGATCCCGTATTTCTACATTTCCTAAAAGTATTTGACACAGTGCCCCACTGCAGTCTGTTAAAGAAGGTACAAGCACATGGAATAGATTAACAGACATCAGAGTGGGTCGAAGACTTCTTAAGTAGTAGAACACAATACGTTGCCCTTGATGGCAAGTGTTCATCAGAGACAACTATATTGTCAGGAATGCCCCAGGGAGGTGTGATGGGTCTGCTATTATTTTTCATATACATCAATAATCAGATGGACAGGGTGGCAGTAATCTGCAGTTGTTTGCTGACGATGCTGTGGTGTACGTGAAGGTGTCTTCACTGAGTGACTGTAGGAGGATACAAGACGACTTTTAGTTGGTGTGATGAATGGTATCTAGCTCATTGCAGAAAAAAATTGAGTTAATGAAGATGAGTACGAAAAACAAACCAATAACATTCAAATACATTTAATAGTGTCCTGCTTGACACTGTCACATTGTTTGAATATCTGAGAGTAATGTTGTGAAGTGATATGATATGGAACTAGGATGTGACGTTTGTGGTAGGGGAGGTGAATGGTAGGTTTACATTTATTGGGAAAATTTTTAAGAAGTGTGATCAATCTGTAAAGGACACCACATAGAGAATGCTAGTGTGACTTACTCTTGTGTACTGCTCGAGCATTTGGGATCCGCACCAGGCCAAATTAAAGGAAGACATCAAAGTAATTCAAAAGCCTGCTGCTAGATTTGTTATTGGTAGGTTTGAGCAACACACAAGTACTACGGCAATGCTTTGTGAATTCAAACAGGAATCCCTGGAAGGATTAAAACATTCTTTTCCAGGTGTGCTATTGTGAAAATTTAGAGAACTAGCATTTGAAGTTGACTGCAGAACAGTCATACGACCACCAACATACAGTTCATGCAAGGACCACAAAGATAAGATACAAGAAATTAGGGCTTATATGGAGACATATAGGCACATGTTTTTCCCTCAGTCATTTGTCAATGGAGCAGAAAGAAAATGACTAGTAGTGGTACAGAGCATCCTCTGCTATGCACTGTATGGTGGCTTGTGGATTATCTATGTATGTAGATGTAGAAGTGCAGATCACCGAATTGCTTCAAAAACTTTGAAAACTAAAAATCACTAAAGTGAAGGCAACCGTTACTGACAAAGCTGTACATGCCTTTGCAGGGCATCAGAGGTGCAATGGTGGTGATGGCTTCTTGTTGTATTTCTTCCTTTAATAACTGAAGAGTTCTGGGGTGATAAGTGTACGCCTTACTCGAGGAGCTCATTATCAAAGATGGACAACTCCACTTTTCACTTTTTTACAGGAGAGACCACAGACTAATATACAGATATCTATAGGGTGTAGAGCAGTGAGTATTATGCAGGTGATTTTTACAATGCCTCACAAGCAAATTTAGTTTCATTTTTTTATATAGAGGGAATAAAAAAGCTGAAAATTGTAAATAAATTTAGGAGTTGTTTTTTCTTTTCTTTTTTTACATGTGAAGCTATGTCTAAGTCTGGAACTGAAGGACAACTTTTTAACAGATCTGTCCAATTCTGAGATCAGTGAGCTTGGGATTATATTAACAACATTAGTTTTCCATAGACCTTTTTTATTTTATAGTAATAAAACTGAATAATACATAAATACATACATAGCCTATAGCAAGAAACCTTTAGTTACATAAAGAGAGAGAGAGAACACTGTTAATCTTCTTTATTCACATTCACAGCTTTGACTATGGACAACACTTCCAACTTCATTGTAACATTGTGTAGAATTCCTCTCAAATAGGGTATAAAAACTTACCACTGCAACATTTGAATGTCATGCTATTTCTCTCCATTTTGCTCGGTCTTGCACATTCTCTTCCATGATAGTACTTCATTATCTTAAATTAATAACATAAGATTCGACTGAGCATACAACAACATACAATTGTTTTGTCTTGTTTTGTTTTGCTTTAGGGCATAAAAACAACTGCGGTCATACGTGCCCAAGTCAAAACTATAGAACGGGAACACACAGAGGAGTTGAACGACTATACGTCAGTCCCAATTGACAGAACAGAAGACAGCTAAAAAAGGCACATGGAAAAGGGCCTAGAAAAGACACCATACAGAAACGGAGGTCCAAAACTAAAAATTAAATGGCCTTCGCCATATTGCTTCGGCGGAAAAAAAGTAAAATGAGGTCGACAGCCCGCTCATCGTTCGTCTAAAGCGGCTGATAAATCAGACGGCAAACCCAAGCTGGAACATCAATTTTTAAAAAAAGGGCATTCCATCAGGAAGTGGCGGATAGTTAAAATTTGGGCGCAATGTGTACAAAGGGGTAGGGGAGCGCCACTTACCAAATGACGATGGCTAAAAAGGCAGAGCCCAATACACAGCTGAGTTAAAATAATCTCCTGCCAGTAGGAGGGCCGAGAGGTCATCGCCCAAGGTGCTGGGAGAGGCTTAATATGCCAAAGCTTTTCCCATGAAGGGAGGACTGACCACTGGTGATGCCAAAGGGACACCACCTCCTGACAGACGGTAATGCAGAGATCATCAAAGGGAATATGGGTACTCGCACGCTGGGGTTCAAGGACTGCAGCCTTGGCAGCAGCGCCAACAGCCTCGTTTACTGTCAGACCAACATGATCAGGAACCCACAGAAATAATGACACTGGCTTCACCAAGAGTGAGCAAGTGACAGTTTTCCTGGACCTGCTACACTAAGGGATGGGCAGCGTACAGCGCACATAGACTTTTAAGGGCACTGAGTGAGTCGGAGCAGAGGACACAATTGAAAAGTCTGTGTCACCAGATGTACTCTGTGACCTGATACAAGGCGAAGAGCTCAGTTGTAAATACTGGGGAGTGTGCTGGAAGCCGAAATTGAAATACATGGGTGCCAATGACGAAGGATTACCCGACCCCACGGTCACTCCAAAAGCCATTGCTAAGTTCCATACGAAGGTCGTGAAACTGAAGGTGATAGACTGAGGCTGGAGTAGTGTCCTTAGGAAGTGAATGAAGGCCAAGGTTAACATGGACCACTTCATGAAGCCAAGGTGGTGAAGGGTTCACACCCACTGCGAAAGCTGCAGGTAGTGTGAAGTTAAGCCACCGTAGCCAGTGGTGAAACCAGACTCCAGGAGGTAACAGAGATGAGGGACAAGCATCATACTGACAATCAAAGGAATTATCAAAGGAGGCATAGGAAGGGTGGCCATGCATGGCAGACAAACAGCATGCATACCTGCTAAGGAGAAAGTCACGGCAGTAGGGCAGTGGTAGTTGAGCAGCTACAGCATACAGAATCTCAACCGGGCTGGTGTAAAAGGTGCCCATGGCCGAATGGATGCCATGATGGTGGATAGTGCTGAGACGGCGTTAGAGGGATGGGCGTGTACAGACGCATAAACAAAGTACCCATAGTCCAGTTTCAAACGGACAAGGGACTGGTAAAAACTGAGGAGGGTGGTTGGATCGGCAACCCCGAAAGTACCATTGAGGACATGTAGGACATTCAGGGAACGCATACAGCGGGCTGCCAGGCAAGACACATGGGAAGACCACGAGAGTTTCCTCTCGAGCATGAGTCCCAGGAATTTCGTAAGTTTCAATGAATGGAAGGGCAACAGGCTCAAGATGTAGAGATGGTGGGAGAAACCATTTGCACTGCCAGAAATTCATACAGACAGTTTTGTCAGTGGAAAAGCAAAAGCCACTGTCGATGCTCCAGGTGTAAAGACGATCAAGACAGCGCAGAAGATGCTGCTCAATGAGACAGGTCTGTGGAGAATTGCAACAGATGGCAAAATCGTCAACAAAAAGGGAGCCGGAGATGCCTGACAGGAGACAGGCTGTTATAAGGTTAATGGCGATAGCAAAGAGGACGACACTCAGGACGGAACCCTGAGGCACACCATTTTGCTGGACGAAGATGTCTGGCAAGGCAGAACCCACACGCACCTTGAAAACTCTGTCTTGTGAAAACACCTGAAGAAAACATTCATTAGTAAATGGCGAGACTCGAGCCACCACACCAGCCCGGCATGAACCATATGTTCCATTACCTTGCAAATGCAGCTGGTAAGAGAGATGGGGCGGTAGCTAGAAGGAAGGTTTTAGTCCTTACCAGGCTTAGGTACGGGTATGATGGTGGATTCACGCCAGCATCCAGGAAATGTGCCCTCTGCCCAGATGCGGTTGTACGAATTAAGCAGCAAGTGTTTGTCTGCATGAGAAAGGTGCTGGAACATCTGAATGTGGATGGCGTCGGACCCTGGGGCGGAGGATTGAGATGAACTGAGAGCATGATCTACCTTCCTCATAGTAAAGGTGGCATTATAGCACTCACGATTCGGATAAGAGAAAGGTATCGCCTGAGCCTCCCCCACTCGTTTCTGATGGAGGAAGGCAGGGTGATAGTGAGAAGAGCTCAATCCGCAAAATGGTGGCCCAAGGTGTTGGAGATAGCAATAGGGTCCACGATGACATTGTCAGCTACTGTCAGGCCAGAAATTGGGGAATGGATCTTGTTCCCACAGAGCTGACTGAGGTTGGCCCACATGACAGAGGAAGGGGTGGAACTGATAAAAGAACTAGTGAATGAAACCCAGCTAGCTCTTTTGCTATCCCGAAGAACGCAATGACACTTTGCACACATCTGTTTATAATGAATGCTGTTGGCCAGCGTAGGGTGGTGGTTAAAAACGCGGAGAGCACGTCTCCATCTGCGAATTGCAACGCGACATGCCTGAGTCCACCAAGGGACTGGGACACGATGTGGTAAAGTGTAAGTACAGGGGATGGAATGTTCTGCAGCAGTAAGAATAACGTTTGCGGGATATCACAAACATTGTGGTCATCACAACTAGGGAAATCTTCTTCTTCAAAGGTCGCCAGGGAGGAGTAAAGCTGCCAGTCAGCCTTCGGAAGCTGCCATTTAGGCTTGCATTGGATGGTGTAGGAGTCAGCAAACAGAGAGCACACGGGAAATGGTCGCTCGAGTAGGTGTCAAAAAGAACGGACCACTCACGATGAGGGGAAAGCTGGGCCTTGTAGAAGGAGTGGTCCAAATGGGAATAGGTGTGCGAGGAGTCTGAAAGGAAAGTGAGTGCTCCAGTGTTAAGGCACAAGAGGTTAAGTTGGTTAAGAAGGTCAGACAAGAGGGCGCCTCTCTGACAGGTCCTGGGAGAACCCTGCAGGGGATTATACACATTAAAGTCACCAGGTAGCAAAAATGGGGGAGGTAGCTGCCCAATAAGTTGAAGGAAGTCTGTCCTGGTGACAGCGAATGACGGAGGGACATATATGGTACAAAGGGAAAAAGTCAGGTGGGGAAGGAAAAGGCGAACTGCAACAGCTTGAAGACTGGTAGTCAGGGAGATGGGTTGACTATGAATGTCATCCCATATGAACAGCATGACGCCCCCATGAGATGGAATGCCAACCTCAGGGGGAAGGTCAAAACGAATTGGGAATAAATGTAAAAGCTCAAAACAGTTGTGAGGGCACAGCTTCGCTTCCTGAAGGCAGAGTACAAGGGGACACTGCGACACTAAAAACAGCCGGAAATCCTCTGTGTGGGACCAAAGGCTGCACACGTTTCATTGGAGGAGAGTCATGATGAGGAACAGACATAGAGGTGTCAGCCCGGCGGCTGCTGAGTGACAGGTGGGGAAGAGGCGCTACTACAGAACACAGAAGCAGGAGGATCCTGCTCCATGGGATCCAAAGAAGCATCAGCCTGCTTGTGCGGTCGGTCTGTGGAGTCCAATGTGGAAAAATGGTTGTTGGTGCACACTGGCAACACGGAGGCTGGCCATGCCAAGTTATCACGTGGTGACACCATCGAAGAGGATCTTCGAGGTGGCGAAGGAGAAAACCATTTGCCTTTTGTGGACTACTTCGAGCCTTTCTGGTTAGACGAAGACTGAGGTGTTGTTTGGCTGGAGGGACAGAGGAAGTCTTCAGGGAGTACTCCTCCTGTCCTTTCTGGCCTACTGGTTATGTACCTGGTGGCTTTTCCGTGGGGCGGGGAGTGTATGGCGATGCTACCTTGACAATGGGCAATTTCACAACATCAGAGCTAAACTGGATGTCACATGTCTGCGTGGCCACGTCCTTCATGGAGTGAGGGGTAACAAGATCAGAACTATAGGTACCAGACGGGAGGACGCAGGGTTTGTGACTAGCCAGTAACTTGCGAGCGATTGGATAAGGCACCTTTTCCTTTGCCCAGATTTCTTGAACAGCCCACTCGTCAAGATGACCTGGACAATCCCAAGAGGAGGTGCAGTTGATACAGAGGGGAGGAGGAGGTGGACAATTGCCCTCACGCACATCCCTGCCACAGGTGACACATCTGGCTGGGTGTTGACAAGACGTTCTAGTGTGGTTGAAATGATGACACTGGTAGCAGCGCATCGGGTTCGAAATGTACGGCCGGACGGTGATAATTTCATAGCCTGCTTTGAGCTTGGACAGAAGCACCACTCTATCAAAGGTGAGAAAGAGAGTGTGGGTGGGCACTAAGGAGGAATAGACCTTTTTCATTACCTGATGGATGGCAATGACACCCTGATCAGAGGGGTAAGAATGGATTTCGGCCTCGGTTAGACCGTCGAGCAGCCTGGTGTAAATTACACCATGAGAAGAATTCAAAGTTCTATGAGCCTCGACACGAACAGGGAAACAGTGGAGAAGTGGGGCAGCAATCAGTTGTTGTGCTTGAGAATCAGAAGTGGTCTCCAAAAGCAAAGCGCCACTCTGTAAACGAGAACAGGATGTCACAGGGCCAGCAACTGCATCTACAGCTTTCTGAATAATAAACAGATTTACCATGGCGAAGGACTGACCATCTTCAGTATGTGGGACCACGAGGAACCGTGGTGCAGTGGGAAGGGTCCTTGAATCATTAGCCTCATTACATTTACATTTTATACATGTTGAGTGGGAAGATTATTGACTCATCACGAGGAAATCCCCATGATTGCCAGTATCTCTGATGGCCTGCTCCTTCCAACTGGGGGCCCCCTTCACAAGGGGGCACACCCGCATTAGGTGAGTGCTCACACCTCCCAAACACCTGACAGAGGGACCAATCGGCAATTTGGGAAGGTCGCAGCTCAGCCAATCACACCTCCCTGGGCCTGATCTGTACCAAGGGGCACGAGCGAACCCTACCTGTCAACCTGGGGCTGGGAATTACGTGTTACCCAGTCACCTGTTATACGTCAGACGCATGGGCAGACCTTCAGGAGCACACAGGGAGGAAGAAGAAAAAAAATAGGATCCTCAAATGCCAAAGCAGAGAAATGAGAAGAGAAGGCAAACAAAGAAAGGAAAAGGGAGTGATAAACAAAGGTGAGACTGTGTGCTCGTCAGCAACAGAATGCAGAACATTCCCAATAATACCGCAGACATGTCCTCGAAGGGAGGGGAAAAAATAGCTAGAGAATAGACATGCAGCACGGGAGGGAAAAAATGCTGCAAAGGCTTGGGCCCTGTGGCAGCCAAGCACGAACCCGCCAAAGAGTGGCGAGTAGCCCGGAGGGGAGGGGGGGGGGGGGAGGAGATCAACAGCATATAATGGGTGAGGTTCCGCCATACTGGATGCACACTGCAATATGGGAATGCCAGAGAAACATTCCAATTATCTTATTGGTTGCTGCTGGCGATGAGTGAAAATGAAGCAGAAATGTAACGGAATTGTCTCAATTTTGTTCTGCATATTATGATTTACATTCATTTTAAACACATTTCAGTCTTTTGTTGAAGCTTGAGAAGATTAAAATGAAATTCAGCATGGAAAATGCTACTGGAACCAGTTAACATCTAAACTTCAGGAAAAATGAAGTTGCCTGTCTTTGATAATGAGCTCTTCTCTTTAACACAGCACCAAATAAGAATGTTAAAAATAAAACATAACTGGTGTCATCACTCCACAACTTCATCTAATTCCAGTCAGAGGATGTTGTTTAACATGCCACAACATTCGTCTTATCATTAACTGCCACCTTCTTCAGTGGAAATAAGGACCCCCCCCCTCCCCCCAAATATACACAAATAAAAATCAAAAGTGAGAACAGCAGATGGAACTCCTCCTCTAACACGTATCACATTTTATGGACTATAAGATGCTACAGACTATAAGAAACACCTTAATTTTAGGCAGTTTTTTTTTAAATAACATTTTTACCGTTTTTATTGTTAGGTTGCAAAGCCAGACTAAAAAAAAAACTTAGTTTATAAAACCGAACTGACTTTCAAAATCCCTGAAAATCGTCATCTGATTTTTCTTCTTCATATTCTTTGTCTTTGTCTATAAGATTGTCTTTGCTGCCATTGCGAGTGTTACTTACACAGCACTTCTTGAAAGATTTAACAATAATGTCTTCTCTCAATCTACACCACAACTGTTTTATTCACTGACACATTTGTTTGATTGTAGGTCATTTTAAAGCTCCCTTCAGAGTGAATTCATGTTAGGTTTCATCCAGCATCAATTTGTTCCATTACTCTCAAATATACACTTTAAATGGTTTATTTATCACGACACCAAGAGCTTGCAATTGTGAAGTAAGTCCTCCTGGAATAACAGCAAGCTCTGTATTTACCTGTCTCAATTTCTCTTTCACAGATTTTTTCAAATGACTACTAAACTGATCTAGCACAAGAAGAGAACTCTTCTTCAATAAAGCATCTTTCCTTCTTCCTTTTCTCCCACACTTAGTTAATCCATAATTTCATACCAGCCTCATCCATCCAACCCTTGTCATATACGTGAACACCGCCATCTGGCAGTATTTCAGAAGGTTTTGGCATGTTTTGCACTTGAAAATGATCATTGGATTAAGTATAGTACCATCAACACAACATGAAAGGACAATAGTATAGTGTATGTTTTCATGTCAACTTGTTTTTATAGCTACAGCGTTAGCACTTTTCATGGCAACAGTTCTGTTACTCGGCACATCAAATATCAGAGGAGTATTGTCCATATTTGCTACTTGGCTTAGTCCCACACTGGTTTTCTTTTGATGCTGAATAATAAAGCTATGGAATGATAATATTTCCTCATCATAATATTATGGAATTTTCTGAGATATTTTGGTTTTGGTTCGCAAGCTAAGTCCATGACGCTTCATAAACTTGTAGCACCAGCCAAGTCCACCCTTACAGTCTCTTAAGTTCCACTGTAGCACTAGCTTATGAGCATGTATTTAAATCATTTCTGTATTAATTTCCATTACGTTTTGACAGTGTCCTAGAATCCATTTCAATGCGTCATCTAGTTTTGGCCATTTTGCTTTCTGTCCTCTTTTTGCACATTTAGTCTTCCTCATCTTTTTCAAATCTTCTTTTAGCAACCTGCCAGTTGCGAATGGTTTTCCCTGTTGGTGGAAGGCTGCTCCCATGTTGTTCTGTGTATGCTATCGGTTTCAATTTATAGCCCATGTCATATGAATAACTTATTTTTTTCCATTATTAAACTAGCTACTAACAATCATATTGTACTGTTACCAATAACACAAATCATTTTCAATTCAAGTTCACTGGCACCGTAGACTGCAGTGACACGTCACAGGCTAGACAGTGTTCTGGGTTTGTTATGGCAGGGCAGGAAAGAGACAGTGTTAGCAAGCTTGTGAATCCCCACAACTGCTGCTGTCAGTTGAATCCAATGTTGCCAGAGATAGGTTTCCCATGGCATTGAACAGATGGCTATTTTTAAGACTGGTGGAAATTTTAAATCAAGCACTGGACATTTTTATATTAATTTCAAGCATAAGATGCACCTGAATTTTGGAGGCAATTTTTTGAAGAAAAAAGTGCATCTTATAGCCCGTAAAATACGGTTTGATTGTACAGTAATCTGTACCATAACCCATTGAAGCAGTAGGCCATGGGTGAAATTTGAGTTCAATAAGGTGTGTACTCAATCAAAAAGTTTACCTTTGATTACATTTCTACTAACTAGGAAAATATTTCATACCAAGGTCAGTGGCAGTCTATAGTCACACATTCACTAACTGCTTCCTTATTGGCCCATGTTTACTGGAATGTTTCGCTTCTATTAGTGTATAGTTCCAGCCACATTAGTTTTTGGTATTACTTATAATACACCACACCATGAATTCAGATTTACATACTGGGTCTCTCTCCTATGGGTCATTAGGCACATTTTCTATGATGTTTCGGCAGATATTTGCAATTTTCTTTTTGCAATGTGTAGCTGCACTCAGCCCAAGCAAATACTGCCCATCACATCTTTAGCACAACACCCAATGTTTACAGAACATGCCAAATTGTTTCCCCATTACAAACAAAATGATTTTTCAAGCAGAATTTTACATGCCCATTCGACAGAGCTGCTCCATATTAGTCTAGTGTGACACTTGTTTTATCTACATGTATCAACAGTCACTAAAATGCAAAGAATATTTGGTGCCCCAGCAGCAACTAAGCGGAGCTTCCCTACGGCAGCAGCAGTCAGTGCAGGTCAGGGTAGCACTTGAGTTGCTGCTGGATGATGATAGGATTGTGGGGCGCCCAACTGCGCGGTTATCAGCACCCATACAAATTCCCAATCTTTTCTCAGTCCAATCTTGCCACTTGCATGAATGATGATGAAATGATGAGGACAGCACAAACACCCAGTTATCTCGAGGCAGGTGAAAATCCCTGACCCCGCCGGGAATCGAACCCGGGACCCCGTGCTCGGGAAGCAAGAACGCGACCGCAAGACCACGAGTTGCTGCTGGAGTACTGGTTACTCTTCATGTTTTATTGCTCCTGCTAATAGATATCAATAAAACAAGTGTCACCATAGACTAATTTGGAACTGCTCTATCAAACAGGCACATAAAATTTTGCTTTAAAAATAATTTTGTTAGTAAAAGGAAACAAACCGATACTTTCCACAGACACCGGAAACATGTAATATGCAGTATTTGTTTGGATTTACTCCAGCTACACATTGCAAAAAAAAAAGTATTAATATCTGCCAAAAGACGAGACAATATGCACCTGATGGTCTTAGGAGAAACACCCTACATATGGCATAAGTAATATTCTTGAGTAAAACAATCTTGGTTGCTAAAATATTGCTTTAATGATATGTTTCGCCTTTCTTCCTTTTGTAGACAATCTGATGGTGCCCTATAAAGGTGAAATGCGTAATTAAAGCATTATTTTTGCAACCAAGACGGTTTTATTAAAGAATAATCTTTATATGGTTTCTGTACAGTCGTCCAGATGGAGTGGGAGATACTTGTTTGTAAGAGTTATAAATGTGAATGTTGCTTACCTCATTTGACTTAACAGCTACATTTTTCAAGGCACTATCATAAGCAACTTCCCACCAGTTGTAGGTGAATTCTTCTGAATAATCATGGCCAATACCTGCAGTGTCAAACTTCAGTTTTGGAGTTATGGCCTTTGTCATACCTGTTTCATTTCGACCAAGCCCTTTCCCTATGAAATGTAGTAAAACAAAAACTTGTAATTTATTAAACTGTCTGGTTCCACATAAGTAAAATAACACACAAATCGGAGTATTTCACAGAGTATCTCAGTATCTCAACATTTGACAGTTCTGAGAGAGAGAGAGAGAGAGAGAGAGAGAGAGAGAGAGAGAGAGAGAGAGAGAGAGAGACCATAATAGAAACTGAAATGGAAAATTGTGATACAATGAACAGCAGTGAGGAACAATATACACCTTAATTGACTACAGTAATTTCTTGCAATATCTATTATATGTACACTGGTGGAAAAAAATTGCAACGACAAGAAGGAGCTGTGAAACATAAATGAAAGTTGGCAGGTGTGTTTCCACAATTGAAAGAGGTTGTCTATTCAAATTTTGCGCCAGTCGCATAACAGAGGCACTAGATGCAAATAAGGTTTGCTTTAAATACACACTATAATGGTCATGACCTTTAGTTACCTTTGAGATTGGACATAATGAGTTGATGTTACGTCAAGAATGCTTTTAAGGCGAGAAAGATGGTATTATCAACACCTAACTGAGTTTCAAAGAGGTAGTGTAATAGGGCCACAAGAAGCTGGATGTTCCCTCTGTGATAGTGCAGAAAGACTTGGCAGAAATGTAACCACTGTATATGATTGTTGGCAGAGGTGATCACGAGAATGTAAGGTGCCAAGAAAACAGGGCTCCATATGGCAACATGACATGTTCGGCATATGGCTCTGCTGCATCATACTGCATCTGCAGCAGCAATTTGAGCTGCAGTTAGCACCACAGTGACACAATGAACTGTTACAAATTGGTTACTTCAAGGACAGCTCCGAGCCCGATGCCCTGTAGCGTGCATTCCACTGACCCCAAACAACCGGCATTTGTGACTTCAGCAGTTGTCAAGTGAGAGTTCAATGGAGGGCAGGGTGGAGGTCTGTTGTGTTTTCTAATGAAAGCTGGTTCTGCCTCAATGTCACTGATCACCACGTGTTGGTTAGGAGGCGGCCAGTTGAGGGCCTGCAACCAATCTGTCTGCGTGCTACACACATCTGGACCTACACCTGGAGTTATGGTGTGGGGTGCGAATTAGTAAGACAGCATTAGCACTCTCATGGTTATCCCATGCACTCTGACAACAAATTTGTTGTCAGTCTGGTGATTCAACCTGTTCAAGAACAACATTCCAAGGGGCATTTTCAAATATGATCCAGCATCATCTACAAATGACATTAACCATCCCTGTACTGACCGACCAAGTGCAACAGGCAAGGAACCTCATCCCACAAACTGACATCCGGCACCTGTACAACACACTGCCTACACGTTTGCATGCATCCGTTCAACATTCTAGCAGTTACACCGGTCATTAATGTACTGGCATTTCACGCTTGCAATTTCTTATCTCGTGCTTACATCGAACTGTGATCTATCCATGTTAACCACTTAAATATGTTACCTACACAAATGTGTATTACTCAACATTTACTATTTTTTTGGTGTTGTGATTTTTTTTCCATCGGTGTAGAAGTGAGTACTCTGTGGAAAAAAAGTGTTTCCATTAAGTTAAATATAAAACTTTTTCCCAAATGTTTTTATGTTTTTACCACAAAAGGTTAACATCAAATGCAAATGTTGCTGATTTTTGATCATGTGACACACAGGATGAACTGGCCACACTGCAATATCAAAATGACTACTAGTTTAAGAACAATCTGTCAACAAACAATTGTTCATAGCACAAACTACAATCATTCTATCAGTTCCTTCGTTTGTGAGCATGTCTTCATTTAAACAAAGGGTCTCACTTCTGCCAATGAATAAAACTCAATCACAATGTTTATTAACAGAAAACAGTATATTCAAGAATTGTATACAGGTGCACCTTTGCACTGGAACGTGAAGCCATGCATTAATGACATGCAGGCAATGCGTAAATATTAACTTCAACTTTATACCTCCTTTGCAATTCAACAGAGGGAGCCTATTGTCTTGTTGCGAGTTTCACATGTCAAGGCTTATTTTTGCTAACAGGCATATTATTCTTTGGCTTAATAGCATAACTGCAACACGGGGATAGTACACTGCAAGACTGCAACAAAAAAGCAGGACATTCATGGAATCCCCAGTGGTGGAGTCGATGTAAATAAATTATATCAACTCTCAGTAGTGTCACATTAATTCTCTAAAAAGAGTGTGGGGGACAGGGAGGTACTAATCTACGGTGCTTATGAGATAAGCACTGCCCAAGGTAAAATGATACGTTTTTGAACACACAAGAGAAGGAACTCAACACATTTGGTAAGAGTGACATAGTATCAACTACTTAAAGTTGTGTGATCATTACTGGGTTCCGGATAGCACAGCTCAGAGGGCTAGGACACTGTCCTGCCACCCACCCATCGCCCCCCCCCCCTTCACCCCCATTACTGGTAAAGTGATAAATGACAAACACAAGCATTAGTGTACATTGCAGTTGTAGATGGTCAACACAGGTCTGGACAAGATGAGCAAGGCTTTGATGCTCGAGTGGGCATGCCACTTTTATAACACGGGCGGATGCGCAGCGCACTTTGTACACATGCAAAGAATAGCTGTCTTTATGTTACTAAGGTAAACATGTATGAGCAAAATCACAGCTTAATCTTAGTTTAATTAAACAATGATAAAATGAACTTACATTATATCTCTCTGATGCCACATACAAGTGTTATCCCGGAGTAATGACTAACTCGAAGGATTAAATATCACAGTTGCATCAGATCAGAGCAAATCACTTATTCGATTGTTAATTATCTCACTGTGGGATTGTGCCGCTACCTAGTAATCTAGGTCAGCTTCTCGCACGTATTGTACATTTTTTCTCGCCTAGCTCGCCGTTTGTTTTATATTACTGCTGTTCACTTGGCCATATGACAGCACAAGTTAGTAGTGTGATAGCTGAAGCAATAATGTAGGAATAGGTATGGGCTCACAATTTTGAAGCAACCATGGAACGGTACAAGACAATATTATTTGTGGTTGACACACTTTATGCATAGGAACACCCACTCGAGGGTTAATCATGATGCTGTTTTACCAAAACAACAGCAACAGTGCTGTAGCTCTTCATGAGTACCAATGCATTCAAGGAATATGGAAAGGTCCTCTTTCTGCACTGGGGTTGAAGAATTTGATTCGGGTTTGAATTACCTGGTGATTCAGGAATTGTTCCTGGGATCTCATCTGGCAAAAGTTTAATTATAACCACTCTGTAAATTTTGTCAAGTTTGCTACAGATTCTAGCACCGACATGGATAAAAGGCAATTACATGGTTATGTTAGTGGACCAAGTCCAATCTCTCCTCCTCCGTGGCATTCTAATCATGTTGGAATGTGGGATATTTTGTCACATTAGAAGTTCTGCTGTATGAAATTCTACCGTGATTTGTGAAATGAACTACGGTGATAAAGTATGAAAAGCCTTTTGGAGAGTATGTGCATTTGGTAAGACCATGACCACCATGACAAAACTTCCATTTTCACATGATAAACTACACATTGTCATCACTTTCTTCATTGTAACTTCCTGGTAAATTAAAATGTCACGTGTGCAAAGTATTTTTTTTTTTAAATATTGTATTTGTAATCATTCATTAATTTTATCTGAATTTCTTTGGTTAATATAGTTTCATACAATGAACCATCCTTGCAGATACTGTGTATCTCACTGAATTCATCTGGAGATCACTTTTTATCCAGTCATACATTTTCTTCCATTCTCATGCACTGAGTAAACTAGACATTTTGATCCAGGCTCGAGGTTCACTACTAAGAAAGCACCTATTCATAAACATGGGCTGAAAACTGAACTAAAAGGTATTTAGTGCCACTCAACGAAAAGTATACATCGGCATGTCAATAACAGTGACAACAGGCAGTAACAGAGTGCAGTCAACAATAATTTTTAACAATGAGAGAACAACCGCTCAGAACAGAACGCACTGTGCGTCAGGAGGAATGTTTGATATGGGCTGTTGGCTTCTGTCACATCACCTTTTGGTGCATATGTTCACAATTCTGTTGTTAACTGGTGAAGTCAACGAATGTGGGGAAAAAACTGGTTGTAATGACAGAGTGATCTGTAGCTTAGCCTGAGATATAGATAGGGTCGGACGGTAACAGCCTGATTTTTTAAGACTGTTGCTCGCTTCATTAGTGATCATGCCTGGTCCCAGTGCCCCCCACAATGGACAGGCGCTACTACTCGGCATGGGCCAGGCATCAATACTGCCATCATTGTATGAGTACCTCACAACATCCACATGGACTGGCTCCGTTGGATGACCTTCACGACATGGCCCACACAAAATGTAAAAATTTTTGAAAAGGTGGAGGTCAAACCCAAATATGGGAAGCGAACATCAGTTAACCATAACAAGTGGTGTAAAATTATGAAACAAAGTGGGAGAAGCCAGAATTGACTTCCTAAAAGTGAGCTAGGTTTCAGAAAGGATTCTATTCAACAGTGTAGGTCAATGAAAAGATGTAGTCAGAAAGAAAAATTGTAGCACTGGAAATGAGGAAGTACTGCAATGACTTGCAGCCAAATGTTCACCATGCACATAGTTTCAAAATCTTTGAGCATCCCCTTGTGAATCAGATATATAGGTTCACAATTACATGTGCGATTCAGACCACAGTGCAACTACTTTTTCACATAAATGAACAATTAGCAAATGAAAGTAATTAACTGCCTGGACAAAATCTTCCAAGAGATATCCCAGTCTTAGTTTTGTAAGGTTCAGTTACTCTTTTTCCCCACTCCCTGCTCAAGAGCTGTTAAGTATTCTAAAAGCAACATAATTATAATCACTACAGCTGCTACTGGAGTTTTTATTTATTTCTAATTATGCTCTTAGATCATCATTAGGTAGTACATCAATAAATTTGGTAATCATCAATAAATTAGTAATGACATCTTACCACATAGTAGGCAGTTGTAAGACATTTTGTCAAAACCTGAAATGTGTGAAGGGTAAACCACCATACAGCTTCATTATAATACCTATAACTTGTGCACATGAGAACCAAGTGCAAAGTCGGACTGTCTACCTTAGAGTCAACATATAGAGAAGGCTACAGCAGGCAAACTGTGCATTTGTTTGTCACATGAGTTACTCACAAATGTAGCTATATGAATGTTTTTCCTTCCGGCTTTCCAGGGTTTGGCAGATCACCTTTGAACGATAAAATTACGGCCTGCTACATGATGCAACCTGATGGATTATAGTATTTAATTCAACAATGTGTACCTGTACCATCTAACAATGATACACAACTGGAATTAATTGTGGAAAGAAAGAACTAATTTAAGCTGCACCTGTGATGATTGTAATTTGCTAGTTGATTCTTCCACTGCCCTAATTCGACAATCATCCAGAGCAGAAAAATAATACTTTTCCCAATATTAATCAGGCTGATAGTGGTACATATGAATAAGACTACAATATCAAACAAAATAAATAAATAATACATCATGAGAAGAAAGATAAACCCAATTCGCGAGTTCATTGCCAAGACAAACCCAAAGACGACAAACAAACAATATTAGCTGTGCACCAACCAAGTTAAAAACGAATAAGTCTAAATCTTTCCGAAACTGTGACTGAGAAAACTGATATCTGCAAAACAGTGGCACATTAGAGCAATTGCAGTACGATACCAGAGTTTATAGTCTACTGAGAATCAGTAAACACAAACAGGAAATTATTCTGGTATAAAACTGTTGGGGTCAGAGTAACATAGATTCTAATGGCATCCTTAAGACGTCACAACATCTGTCACATAACATGTGAAACGATCGCTTCCATACACAGGTAGAGTTTACATGTCACTGTGTAGATGCAGTTGGAATTATTAAAACTGATTCCATGTTATGATCTAGTGATCGGAAGTTAAATGTGTGTGGCCTTTAAACATTGTGTGAAAGGAACTACTTAGTGTCCAGGACAAATTGGTTAGGCCCTCAGTAATTTTCCATTACATGATTGACCTTGTGTACAAAGCATGACATGAAAATATGCTACAATTTTGGAAAAACTCAAATAGCGCCCTCGCCTTGCATTTTTTCATAATGTAGTTACAATATGTGTAAATAATACACATCACAGTAAATGTGGCTTCACTTGTAACGGCGGTGACAGTTTCTGGTTTATCAGCTTACAGAATTAGTGAAAATGTGTGACGTAGTACATCGGTGTTTGCTACATTTACAGAAAGCGACAAAGATGATCAAATGTAACCACTCACATATAATTGCATATCACAAAAGCATTTGACTTTTCCTGTTCTATAACAAGGATTTGAACGTTACGTACCTTCCTTCCATCCATATTTCTCCATTTCACGTTTGGCGAACTCCATTGTTAATAACGAAAATATTCTGGTCTTCTGTGTGTTGATTTTTACATGCCGACAGAACACTCCAAATTTGAAATTAAAATGTACAAAACACTATGTAACTGCATTAATTTAATAGGATATGGGTATCAAGAACATCCTCTTTTCACTGATGTACACAGGTAACGTAGACCAACTTCCAATCCACATACAGCTGTTTCCCAAACAGGCAAGCACACAACACTGAACACAACACACATTCAAAACCCATGCGCTTCCCACTAGAATTTCAAAGGTTACAATTATGTGAGCAACCAAAGTTACTTTACCCTCTCTCAGGAGCGCTGCTAATCGGGTGGTGTGGCCGCATCAAAAATGGGGAACCGGGACTACGAAAGGCACTGACAGATTACTTTGTTGTCACGATGCTCATTCTAGCAAACATATTAAAGCAGCAGTTAGTTACATCTTCAACTGATACATTTATTGCAATTTTGGAAGCTATTTCTGCTGTTCTCCTCATTTGAAAATGAGGTTATGCCAACTTCATACTGATTATTTACGCATGTGATACGAAAAGTAACACGAAGCTCGCACGATGGTGTTATTAGACACTAGATCCTACTTCGATCCTGCACAATGGGTCTGCCAATTAAGTGACTCTCATCCGAACGTATCGGATCTTTCTTGCTTTGAAAATGCTATTGAGAATTTTTCTTTGTTCAGATTTTAGTGATGCATGTTTTCGGTTCAGTGGGATGAATTTGGAAATTAACGTAGTGTAAGGAGGTTGCTACAGAGCTGACAATATTATGTGTGTGGCACCGTTTTTATCCTCGTTTTTCAGGCCAAAGCGACGCTGGCGACCTTTTACTAAACTATTTCCGTAATACTCAAGAGCTACTAATTGATCTGGGTTTACTGATAAATTTTTTCTAAACGTGCATAACTTCCCCATGTAGTGAGACTACATATCTTACTGCACTGGCGCTGCAGTGATGCTCGTTAGTACGAGCATGAGATGCGAAAGGAAGAAACCGTCTATGATGCAGTTTCGGAATTCTTCTGACACTTAGGATCAAATAAACATAGAAAAACTAACAGATGTAATGAACTCATTTGGTACCTAGGTGTTTTATCTGTTCCATTCTCACATAATCTAAAACCATTCCATTAACATTTTTCTTCTTCTTAGTGACTTTATCAAGTAACGTACTTGCATGGCGATTCCAACCTTAGGGCTGCTAGCCTCGATATCTATTTGTCATTCCCTTATGTTATATTACCCACAATTTTTTAGTAAAGCAGAGGCTGATGAGCCTGGTTGATGTTCCCAGGAACTATCTCGAAGGCATTATTCTACCTCTACAGTAGGTTCCGAGTATTTTGACGGGTTTATGTCTTGCCAAACACTTTATGGGTTCACATGGGTTCAAATAAAACGACTTCCTTTATCTACTGTTAAGCATTCAGCTAAATCTCTCTGTCAGAGGGTTTAGCTGAAACTGAAAACGATATTTACTTAACACAACATTAGATTACGTCTAGGCACACAATTTACGTTGTGTCCACACGCTGAGTGTGATGGTCTGAAACTATTCTTTATCGTCATCATGACAAAGTCTCCATATTTTATAGGCGAAATTGTCTACCGATGTAACCAAATGTTCAGTACGACTCAGTATTTAACCAGATTATATATTCACAGGAAATTTTAAATATTGTTGGCTGAAGCAGAAAAATGCTCAAGTGTGTAATTCAGGAAGTTCATAAGCTTTTCACCTTCAGTTTTAAAATGTACTGAATAAACTAAGTAAAGGATTAGAGAGGGAGCAAAGCTAGATAGTCACATAACTGGTCCTGAAAACACTGAAAGTGCTACCATTATTATGACTATTTACTATAGACACACTAATGAATTAAATATCTAATTGGAAATGACAATAGTATTAGCAAAAATTGTGACTTATGTAATCACAACTCTAGATTAAAACGGTAACCTACACTTACTTCCAGCCAATACAACTTTGTATCAGAGAGGTACATGCCAAATGATATAAAATGTGTACTAAATACTAATGATTTGGGAGATCTATAAGAGAATATCCACAGTACAACTGCTTCTGTTCAGTATGTGATCACTTGAACGACAATAAATGTTTACACATCAAAAAAAGGTTTGCATCACCCTGGTTCCCAGAACTTCTGAAGATAGACGTTGACTGTCGATATTGTATCACAGACACAAGTCACTTTACTGTTCGGAAATGTCACTAAAGCCGCCCAAAGATGTAAAAAACCATGCATGAGCAGCGCCTATTAGACGGAGGGGGTCAGACAGCCGATTGGTTCCAGTCATTCCACCAGGAAGGAGGTACACGGCTCGTGTTGTCTGTAGTTCAACCATGCCTAGATGGTCAATACCGCAGTTCGAACACAACCACATTGTTACTTTGTGCTGGGAAGACCTCTCAACAAGGGAAGTGTCCAGGCGCCTCGGAGTGAACCAAAGCGATGTTGTTTGGACATGGAGGAGATACAGAGAGACAGGAACTGTCGATAACATGCCTCCCTCAGGCCGCCCAAGGGCTACCACTGCAGTGGATGACCGCTACCTATGGAGTATGGCTAGGAGGAACCCTGACAGCAACGCCACCATGTTGAATAATGCTTTTAGTGCTGTCACAGGACGTCGTGTTACGACTCAAACTGTGCGCAATAGGCTGCATGATGCACAACTTCACTCCCGACATCCATGGTGAGGTCCATCTTTGCAACCACGACACGATGCAGCGCGGTACAGATGGGCCCATCAACATGCCGAATGGACCGCTCAGGATTGGCATCAGGTTCTCTTCACCGATGAGTGTCGCATATGCCTTCAACTAGACAATCGTCGGAGACGTGTTTGAAGGCAACCCGGTCAGGCTCAACGCCTTAGACACACTGTCCAGCGAGTGCAGCAAGGTGGAGGTTCCCAGCTGTTTTGTGGTGGCATTATGTGAGGCCGACATAGGCCGTTGGTGGTCGTGGAAGACGCCATAATAGCTGTACGTGACGTGAATGCCATCCTCCGAGCGATAGTGCAACCTTATCGACAGCATATTGGCGAGGCATTCGTCTTCATGGATGACAATTCGCGCCCATCATTGTGCACATCTTGTGAATGACTTCATTCAGGATAACGACATCGCTCGACTAGAGTGGCCGGCATGTTCTCCAGACATGAACCCTATCGACACGCCTGGGATAGAGTGAAATGCCCTGTTTATGGGCGACGTGACCCACCAACCACTCTGAATCGCCGTTGAGGAGTGGGACAATCTGGACCAACAGTGCCTTGATGAACTTGTTGATAGTATTCCACGACGAATACAGGCATGCATTAATGAAAAAGGACGTGCTACTGGGTATTAGAGGTACCGGTGTATAAAGAAATCTGAACCACCAGCTCTGAAGGTCTCGCTGTATAGTGGTACAACATGCAATGTGTGGTTTTCATGAGCAATAAAAAGTGCGGAAATGATGTTTATGTTGATCTCTATTCAAATGCTGTGGTCCACCCTCTGTGACATGTAAATATCATAATTAATAAAATACTCTGGGATATTATGCAGCACTAGAATGTATTTTCCATTAAAACCCAACGTTTCGTCCCCAGCTGCAGAGCACATTTTCAAGGGGGGTCGTAGTTTCTTTGAATGCCCGATTCACATGCTGGCTCGCTGACTCAGTATCGAGCTAGGATGTGAAACTGACAATCAAAGGAGCTATGACCCCCCTTGAATGTGTCCTCCACAGATGGAGACGAAAAGTTGGGTTTTAATGGAAAATTCATCTGACTACACATAATAACTGGCCCATCTTCCGTCGTTGCCATAGTAATAGCTTACATAATTTTCGATCGAAAAGACGAGAGTAGTTTTATTTTCTCGATAGAAGGGCCTTCCTTGAGTTAAAATCATAAATCTGACAACCTGATGTCATACCTTACTTAAAAATCATTAGGAATTTTTAATACAACTGACAAGAAAATATCAAGTGAACTTAGCAGGATAACTCTGTGCCATTTTAGGAAGTAACTTGATGATCATAGGGTTGCCAAACATATTATGTTATGTTGCTAGCTTTACTAACCACAAGAATAATATCTTTACACTGGTGATGTTTACCCTGTGTGTGATTGGGAGTGCAGAATGTAACCTACATCTCCAGGATGGGCTGCTGAGTTGACCCAGGGCCGAAATATCAACAGTATTTATTAACCAATGACTTTTACTCTGATTCCTGTAACTGGTTTAGGGTCCAGAGCGTAGATACTAGTAGCACTCAGATACACTGACTGAAAGCTGAAAATCGTAAATCACTGCTCTCACAATCGTTATCGTTTTTCTTTCTTAAGCATACTGCAAACTGAAAAGCTCATTCACCAGACGTGATTTACTCTCGTTGTAGTGTAATCATTATGGGCGCTTAACAAACATTTTGATCTTTATAGGCTTAAAACGGATATTGCTTGAGAGCAATATCATTGGCACTACTCCCAAAAGAGCATATTTTCATGTCATGCTTTGTACACAATGTCAATCATGTAATGGAAAATTACTGAGGGCCTAAGAGAATAACAGGGTTTCGATGTGCAAAACGCAAACATAACATAGAAGTTCCGTAAGCTACAAGTAATAAAAAGCCTCAGATCATACAAGTGAATTGTACAATGAAGCAATGCGCAATTACCCAAGAAACACGCTGCTAAGACATACAGAGACTGAAGCAGGGACTGTAAAAAGGAACACAGTAGGCTGATAACATTTTCTTCAATATGCCATTCTAAAGTAAAACTGTCACTCAGTCTACAACAGTAAGGAGAACGCAAAGTTACTTCTTCCCATAGTGATTACAAAACGATCATTGCTGATACTATGTTCATAAAAGCAAAAATTTTCTTATTAATAAACTGTTCAATTTGTGGTACACTTATGACAGAAATAGACAGATATAGCAATAAGAGGCTTATCTAGTTAAGCGTGGGACATTTTTGCAAAGTAATGCCTCACAGCCAGTGCAGCTTTTTCAGGAGTTATTACCTGACGGTTTGATATTAACTTCTCTAGACCATAACAGTATTTATACGAGAATCATCAAGGAGCAATTGCTAGAACAGACTGATCTGTTATGTGGCAGTTTACAACGTAAGTTAGTGCTCATTGTTTGATCTCAATCCTTGAGGTGCTCAATATGTCCCAGAACAGACACAAAGCCTGTAGATTGTTGTATGGATTTGACAATGCATTGAGCACATTTACTTGTCTACAGAAGCAGTTCACCAACTTATATGCACTTAACTGAAAAACAAACATGAAAAGGCATTGGGAAACAGTAAAATGAAACAGAAATATACATCGCTAAATCCCCTAATTGTATCCTACAGTGTCATCAGAGATATCATCAAACCAAAAAAAATCCGAACAAAATATTGTGATTTATTCCCATTTTAATGAGCGCCATAATGGCCACTAACTCCCTTAGCTAGTTATTTGTTGTCAGGCTGCTTTCGCTTAGTTACGCCATCTTCTGTCTGCATACACTGTACTTTGAAGATTTTGAAGAACAAAACTACCGATCACTGTCAAGTCAAACGCTTCTACTCTAAATCACAACAGTCGCCTTCAGATGTCGGATACTGGTGATGTAACTCAACTCCTACACACAAAAACGTAACTTATTCTTGCAGTTTTTCCATACCCAAACGTGCTTGAGCAAGCTCTGTGGTTTCCAAATCCAGTTTTGGTAAAATTGATATACTAACGAAATAAAGACCTCTCTTGTATCCCCAGCAAGAGACAACAATCGACTCGTTTGTTTCCTTCGACCACAGATACTAGAAGACTGGCCTTGCTGTGCAGAAGCTAGAGGTCTGGCGTGGCTCCAACATAAACCATGTGACTGTTGGCAAAACGTGGCGGGATTTCAAATCAGCGGTCTGCCATCCTATGTTTGTATCGTAGTTTCCCCACATTTCTTAATTGACTGCCAAATGCTTCCAACGAAAATTCCTTTTTCATTTGCGAAAAATAATGCCAGAACTACATTTGAGCTGGATTTGTTCACAGTATCGTTTATAAAATCTAACAAATACATCAAACGCCACACTGGTGGGCAGTGGGACTAAATTACTATAAACTATCAAATTCTTTTCAAAAGAAACAGGGGCTCATGTCAAAACTTAAAACACTGGATTCGCTGCGTTTTGAGGTCTAGACACTTATAACAGAAAATAGGATATGGGAATTATATCAATTATAGGTGCCAAAATTGTCGACTTTAGGAGCAGGTCCGTTTTAGGGTATCAATTTTAGGTGCACTTCAAAGGTTCAGCTCCCACTATTTTTACAAAAGTTTAAACTACCACTTTAAAAAAACATGATATTTTAGATGAAAGCTCAGACTTTGAACTTTCAGAAAATAATTTTAGAACCTACAATTATTTAATAGTATGGCCATAGTATTAGAAGGTATAAAAAATTCTCTTAATGTGTCGACTATAGGTGCTCTTACCTTATTATACTCTCACTTGTATATACAAATCCTCGTACCTGTGGGCTATTAAGTACCTCAAGATGAATAATGCATATACCAAAGTGAATATTGTGCACCATAGTAAAAGCTGTCAATTATGACTCAAGAAACACCCACAAACTTTCAACTGAAACAGCCATTGCAGCTCTAAATTTAACCAAGGCATATCATAAATGAAAATTCCAAGAGCCTATGCAATGATCTTAATTTTTTACAGGTATTTCTTCACAGTTGATGAAAACAATTTGAAGGAAAACTCAACTTCTGGTATAAAACATTTTCCTCTCTGAGTTTCACAGTGGATCTTTGTGCATGCAGTTCAGTTTCCCCCAGTCTTGGGTGAACTGCTCTACTAGATACAAGGAAGTTAGTCCCTCACCGCAACTGCTTCTCATTTAGAAAGGGAAACTGTCATTACTCTTGTACAAGCTCTCTATCTTCCTGGTACGTTTCCAGAGTCTTCCCGCCTGAGGCAGGAACTCTTTGGTAGTGTCTCTTCAAACATAATTCCTCCAAGATTACTTTGCAGTCGTAGGTGACACACTACACCTCCTGCCAGCTCAAATAACTTCCGGAGAATAAAGTGAAATCTCAAAACTACCAAGGAACTCTACAAATTCAAGGCCATGTTCTAATACTGGATATCTTTTCAGCTCTTTGTGTGATGGGTTGCTCATGTGGATAGGCTTTTGGCATGACTGACTGGACATAAACTTCCACACAAGAAAAGTCATACATACATAGACTCGTCATAAAAAAATAAAAAAAATAAAAAAAAATAAAAACATAGTTCCTGAGTCCACATGTGGAACTGGCAAACCAAAGGAAGCTGAATTAGGCTAGACAGGAAAGGAAAGGTCCTTCACCATTAAACAACTAACAGAAACTCTAACATCCTGAATATAAGTAGAAACTATTGAAAGTTTAGTATTCCCGGAAGCGGACATACAGGTTGATGCAGAGAAGCTCGCTTGATTATGGCAGTGGAATAGTACACAAAGCTGTCATAGAGGGTGTGGACGAAAAGCAGAGCCACGGACCCAGATGCTTTTACCTGCCAGCAACAATAGGACTGGACTGACAGCTCTAATACTGATTCCATCACCTGCACACCAAGCCTCTACCTCGTGCAGTGCTCTGTTTTCGTGTGCTTGGTTGTCAGCCAGTTGTTCTGGTCACAATATACACTCCTGGAAATGGAAAAAAGAACACATTGACACCGGTGTGTCAGACCCACCATACTTGCTCCGGACACTGCGAGAGGGCTGTACAAGCAATGATCACACGCACGGCACAGCGGACACACCAGGAACCGCGGTGTCGGCCGTCGAATGGCGCTAGCTGCGCAGCATTTGTGCACCGCCGCCGTCAGTGTCAGCCAGTTTGCCGTGGCATACGGAGCTCCATCGCAGTCTTTAACACTGGTAGCATGCCGCGACAGTGTGGACGTGAACCGTATGTGCAGTTGACGGACTTTGAGCGAGGGCATATAGTGGGCATGCGGGAGGCCGGGTGGACGTACCGCCGAATTGCTCAACACGTGGGGCGTGAGGTCTCCACAGTACATCGATGTTGTCGCCAGTGGTCGGCGGAAGGTGCACGTGCCCGTCTTCCTGGGACCGGACCGCAGCGACGCACGGATGCACGCCAAGACCGTAGGATCCTACGCAGTGCCGTAGGGGACCGCACCGCCACTTCCCAGCAAATTAGGGACACTGTTGCTCCTGGGGTATCGGCGAGGACCATTCGCAACCGTCTCCATGAAGCTGGGCTACGGTCCCGCACACCGTTAGGCCGTCTTCCGCTCACGCCCCAACATCGTGCAGCCCGCCTCCAGTGGTGTCGCGACAAGCGTGAATGGAGGGACGAATGGAGACGTGTCGTCTTCAGCGATGAGAGTCGCTTCTGCCTTGGTGCCAATGATGGCCGTATGCGTGTTTGGCGCCGTGCAGGTGAGCGCCACAATCAGGACTGCATACGACCGAGGCACACAGGGCCAATACCCGGCATCATGGTGTGGGGAGCGATCTCTTACACTGGCCGTACACCACTGGTAATCGTCGAGGGGACACTGAATAGTGCACGGTACATCCAAACCGTCATCGAACCCATCGTTCTACCATTCCTAGACTGGCAAGGGAACTTGCTGTTCCAACAAGACAATGCACGTCCGCATGTATCCCGTGCCACCCAACGTGCTCTAGAAGGTGTAAGTCAACTACCCTGGCCAGCAAGATCTCCGGATCTGTCCCCCATTGAGCATGTTTGGGACTGGATGAAGCGTCGTCTCACGCGGTCTGCACGTCCAGCACGAACGCTGGTCCAACTGAGGCACCAGGTGGAAATGGCATGGCAAGCCGTTCCACAGGACTACATCCAGCATCTCTACGATCGTCTCCATGGGAGAATAGCAGCCTGCATTGCTGCGAAAGGTGGATATACACTGTACTAGTGCCGACATTGTGCATGCTCTGTTGCCTGTGTCTATGTGCCTGTGGTTCTGTCAGTGTGATCATGTGATGTATCTGACCCCAGGAATGTGTCAATAAAGTTTCCCCTTCCTGGGACAATGAATTCACGGTGTTCTTATTTCAATTTCCAGGAGTGTATGTTTTCCTCAGTGCTTGCTCCGTACAGAGTGTCTGGACTCTCTACTTCCCTGTACATTGAATCACACATCGAGTTCTGTTTCCTCTTCTGGGGTTCAGCTCACGGCTTGTTGTTGAGCCACCATCAGCTCATATAATTCTAGCTGCCTGTGATGGTTCACACTTCTGTCACGCCTTGTATGGATACTAAAGTGACGACATCAGACTTTCTTACATGTGTAACACTCTTCTTTTTCTAGAGTTAAATTGTAGCCATCATGGACCTGGCATTTTTTCAGTGCTGAATGGAGCATTTGTGCTTCTAGGAGCAGCAACAAAAGCTGCAGCAGGAACAGATGCAGGTTATACAGAATGCGGAATTGCTCCACACTCACACCTCGCTGATAGTGTGCCAGGCACCTGCTGAGAACGTACTACCAAGTAAGGCATATCATCAATCCAGATGATAAGGCTGCCTTGCTAATGTTCAGCAGTGTGGGATTACATGAAATTATCTTGAATTTCAAGCCCCCTACTTACCCTGAGCCAGTTAACTTTGAGGATTTCTCTCACTTACTCGTGCAGTATTTTGGCTATCAAACCCATGTGGTAGTGGCATGGTTACAGTTCAACCAGCACCACAAGCTTACTGGGCAGTCACACATGGTATGGTTCACTGACCTGCAAAGTCTCTTACGAAATGTTCGTTTGAGTGTCCCCAGTGTGCTACCTCATATGTGGAGTCGCTCATCAAGGACGTGATTATCTGGTTAATACCAAACCCAGAGGTCCAAACTAGGACATTGGCCTTGTACAACCCATCTTTAGCCAGAGTTGCTAGGACTGCTGAATCACATGTACTTACAGCAGCAGCAAGGGGTGCACTTTCCGACAATTGGCAGGTGGTAATGTTAGACATGCATGGTAAACAGCTCCTAGCGCCCTGTGGTGTAAGACAGATAGCGTGGCCTTCCGCTGAGCTGCCATGTGATGACGCTCTGGACAACTCGAGTGCAGCAGTGTCATGGTGTTGCCCATGCCAGGCTCAGCGGCTATGCTTAAATCGAAGTCTCATAATACCCACTCACGATGTTTGTCGTATTCTTGACGTCACTTCCCTTCCATACCTGTTTTGCTCATTGAGAACTGTTCCGATTGCCATTTGGTGCATATTCGATGGGACTGCCAGCACATCAATACCATGTGTGGAGTATGTCACAAATTAGGCCATTTGGCAACTGTCTGTGACAATGGACGAGCTGTGGGTCAGTCATGAGAGGCCCCAGTGTTTTCCCTGGGCTTAGAGGTGGTCTTCAAGGCCCACAACCATCACCCCAGCGTCCTCTCCTAACGCTGGAAGTGAATAGGTGACCAATACAATTTCAGGTAGATACAGGATTCACAGTCAGCTTCATTAACTTCGAAAAGTACTGGCTACTGGGTTACCCTGCATCATGATAGCCATTCCATCAGATTGTATCTTACAGTAAACAGTGTATTCATTTGAGGAGCAATTATCTGTCATTGCAGGTTATAAGAATGTGGAATGGTAACTTACATTGTTAGTAATAGACTCAACATTTGTGCGAAATATTTTTAGGTTACATGCCTAGTCTGTTTATTGGTTTCCAGAAAGTTGCAAAGTACATTTAACGTCTCAATCTGTCCTCTTTCACAATTCGGCTCCTTATTATGATCGTTCAGCCAATTGTTGAGAATACCTTGAGCTGGGCAAAAAATTTCGAGGCCTACATCTCCCTTAAGTCGCTGGCGACACCTAAAATTTTGTCATCCCCCCCATCCTATTCCCTTCACCTTGTGCAACAATGTCAGTGCCGAACTGTGTCATTGGCTGGACCTCGGCATCATTTTTCCTATTTCGTCGAGGCAGTGGGACACCCCTTTGGTGGTGAATCAGATGCCAAATGGTGCCATGCACCTTTGTGGTGATTTTAAATTGCCAGTCAATGTGCAATATGTTGCAGACTCATATTCAGTTCCACGGCCGGAGGAGTTGTTGGCAAAGTTCCCAGGGGGCCAGTATTTTTCACACCCTGACTTGCATGACACATACCTGCAGGGGCTTACAGATGCCACTTCTTGGAGTTTCTTAATGTTCAACACCACATTTAGACTTTATCAGTTTAACTGTTTGCCTTTCGGAATTTTGTCTGCTCCCCAAATTAATCAATGACAGCAGTGGTACAAACTATGTTCTAGCGCCTTTTGTCAGTGCAAGTTGCATACATTCAGGGGCAAGCATACATTCAGAGGCAAATCTATTGTTCTCTTTTGATTGACAGGTCCTTATCCTATCGTTGTGCTAATTCGATTATGACGTCCTGGGGATAATCCGTCCTTCCAAAAACCACCCACCCTTCCCCATCCCCCCACCCCTTTCGCTCTCCCTGATTCTGCTCCACCCCTCTGGGTCTTTCCCTTGCTGATACAAATACGCTTCCAGGCCTGAGTTATTTAAATAGCTCACTCCTACTCTATCAATTTGATTGACTAATTAATTAAATTCTTCAATGAATTAAACCCTAACACTCTGGGAAGTCCCCCAGTGCTCTCTCTTCCCTCCCCTATCTGGAAATTGGCAGGAGAGAGTCAGTTGATTGGCCATTTGGCAGGAAATCAATTGAAGTGTATGGAATATTGTCTAAACAATTACTGGTAGACACGACAGTGTGTTGAATATTATTTATTTAAATAATATATTGGGCACAATGCAGTGTATGCAATATACTTAATTTATTTAAAGAATCTAGCGGAAAATCAACTGCAGTGTATGGAATATTGTTTAAGAAAATTACTGGTAGACAAGGCAATGTGTGGAATATTGTTTATTTTAACAGTTTAAGGGATACATGGCAGTGTTTGGAATTAGTTTATTTATAGAATTTGTCAGGAAACTGACTACTATGTACGGAATACTGTTTACTTCTACAATTTGTGAGTGACAAGGCAGTATGGATGATTTAAACAGTTGAGGCACATTTTATTCCGATCTTGCAAGGAAACGCCGGCCGAAGTGGCCGTGCGGTTAAAGGCGCTGCAGTCTGGAACTGCAAGACCGCTACGGTCGCAGGTTCGAATCCTGCCTCAGGCATGGATGTTTGTGATGTCCTTAGGTTAGTTAGGTTTAACTAGTTCTAAGTTCTAGGGGACTAATGACCTCAGCATCACAAAGGCGTCCGCTAACGGTGTTGTTTCCGGTCGGTCTGCTTGCTGCCATGGTTTCTGCAATGAGTTGCGATTATCTCCAGACTCTAGGATTACAAGAACATTTACTTTATGAGCTCTAGCGATGATAAACGCTTCGTCCATCTGGAATTAATGTATCGATCTCGAAAGCGATATCAGCTGCAATATCCGATTTTACATGCGAAAAAGGGATGTATGTATGATACTTTAATGCTGAAGTCATTGAGTAGTAAATGATAATTTCCGGAATTTAATGTATTTTCACGTGGTTTACCAGGATATCGTACCATTTACACTATTTTTCTCGACATCAACCATATAGCAATATGCTACTGATCGCTTGCACAGTGTAGTTCTGAAGGTGGAAGTGGTAATTATATCTCTAGAAACCCGAAACTTTAGCGAGGTTATTATCTGGGATGTGCAGAAAACTTCTGAGTAACTAGAAAATTATCCCGTCTGTGAAAATATTCACGTGAAAACTGGACGATAGAGGAAACTGGTAGTTCCACTCATATTTTTTAACGATACTGATGTCTCTTATATAACAGACTCCAGACCATCCTTGTTCCTTACAAAGTCAACTAAGCCTTTAATATTCGTAACCGTATGCGTTTCTCATGTCTAGAGAACCAGAAAACGTTTCTTCTACCTGTTTTTCACCATCTACACTCATGCTCATAAATTAAGATAATGCTGATACATGGTGAAACAACGCTCTGGTGGCCGGATTTCGGGTTTAAATTACCTCGGGGTATGACCATGCAGTGCATTTGACCTGCGGTCATCACATGGTGGCCCTGGCAGCAGTCCACATACGCAGAGGTGTGTTGGTGCATGCCAAAGTACAGTGCAGTGAGTAAGTGTGCAGACGTTTTCAGACGTGCTAATGGTGACCATGTGTTGAAAATGGCTCAAAGAACCCATATTGATGACGTTATGAGGGGTAGAATACTAGGGAGACTGCTCAAACACAGCAGGTTGTAGCACGGGCCCTCCATGTGCCACAAAGCGTGATCTCAAGATTATGGCAACGATACCAGCAGACAGGAAACGTGTCCCGGCACTACAGTACAGACGTCTATAGTGTACAACACCACAAGAAGACCGATATCTCACCATCAGTACCCACAGACGGCCCCGAAGTACTGCAGGTAGCCTTGCTTGGGACCTTACTACAGCCACTGGAACGGTTGTCTCCAGACACATAGTCTACAGACAACTGAGCAGACATGGTTTATTCGCCCAGAGACCTGCAAGGTGCATTCCACTGACCCCTGAACACAGGAGAGCCCATAAAGCCTGGTGTCAAGAACACAGTACATGGTCATTGGAACAGTGGTCTCAAGTTATGTTCACAGACGAGTCCAGGTACAGTCTGAACAGTGATTCTCGCCGGGTTTTCATCTGGCGTGAACCAGGAACCAGATACCAACCCCTTAATATCCTTGAAAGGGACCTGCATGAAGGTCATGGTTTGATGGTGTAGGGGTGTTATTATGATTGGTGCATGTACACCCCTGCATGTCTTTGACAGAGGAACTGTAACAGGTCAGGTGTATCAGGACATCATTTTGCACCAGTATGTCCGCCTTTTCAGGGGTGCAATGGGTCCCACCTTTCTCCTGATGGATGATAATGCACGGCCCCACCGAGCTGCCATCGTGGAGGAGTGCGTTGAAACAGAAGATATCAGGCGAATGGTCTGGCCTCCCTATTCTCCAGACCTAAACCCTATCGAGCACATCTGGGATACTCTCGGCCAACATATCGCTGCACGTCTTCAAACTCCTACAACACTTCAGGTGCTCCGACAGGCACTGGTGCAAGAATGGGAGGCTATACCCCAGCAGATACTCGACCACCTGATCCAGAGTATGCCAACCCATTGTACAGCCTGTGTACATGTGCATGATGATCATATCCCATACTGATGTCGGGTACATGCGCAGGAAACAGTTGCATTTTGTAGTACATGTTTTTCGAGACGGTTTGCTCAACTTATCAAATGGTTCAAATGCTTCTGAGCACTATGGGACTTAACATCTCAGGTCATGAGTCCCCTAGACTTATAACTACTTAAACCTAACTAACCTAAGGACATCACACACATCCATGCCCGAGGCAGGATTCGAACCTGCGACCGTAGCGGTCGCGTGGTTCCAGACTGAAGCGCCTAGAACCGCTCGGCCACCAGTGGCCGGCTCAACTCATCACCAATACCGTGGAATTATAGATCTGTGTCGTGTGTTCCCTATATGCCTATGCTATTAGCTCCAGTTTTGTGTAGTGCCACGTTGTGTGGTACCACATTCTGCAATTATCCCTAATTTATGAGCATGAGTGCAGATGCAGATAGCACACCACAATCGATGGTCTCTCAATCAAATAAAGATGGGAAATGTGTATAAAGGCAGTACAAGCAGTGAACCGGTCAATTTATGTGGGCGGGAATAATGTTCCAGTGCAAGCACTCGCCATATTAAATCTTCTGAACTTTTCCACATAAAAATTGGAGAATACTTACAACACATGGAATCGCAAAGTCTGTCCAACACATACTGAGCATTAGTTTGCTATTCACCCACCAACAGGGCGACGCTGTTAGGTCAGCTGCAAGCTTATACCTTACCTGGAAAGTTCAGATGGGTCAGCAGCGGCTCCTACATTAAGCCAGAAATGTCATTCCAGTCACCGGCTACCTCTGCCATGCACCCACATGTCAGGCAGTATCGTCGTAGGAAACTAGCCACATATTTGCCAGTGTAATTACATTAAATATTACAATCGTAGCTTTAATCTGGTGACGTTCTACAATGAGCGTAGTATTGGAAATACCTTGTCTTGCCGACTGTTTCTCTGGAAATATCAATATCTATAGCATTATTATGACTGGACATAATTTTCCACGTAAAATATTTCATCCCCCATATGGCTAACGATGTACTGAAATTGCAATTTTAAACTACATATCTTCAGCTCCCTTACTACTAAAGTAGTCATTTTCGTTGCACATATTGGAACACAGGCCATAGTAACTTTACACTGCAATATATACACATTTCAGACAAGCAGTACAGTTATAGTTTATATGTGTATAGCACGAGAAAAAATTATGGTATGTATATACTCACGCTGGCTGGGTGTCCGGATTCTCCTTAGTTATAGGTAATTATTTCACGCTTAAGTCTTCCAGTCAGTGCTTCCAGAAGGTGCTGCATCCTGCCAAGACGCTCTCAAACAAGTGCTGTAAAGCACAAGCGTTCAGCACTATGTGATAATCAACAGGGCTCCCACGGATGAAAGAGTTGGAAGGACATCGCTGATTTTCAGAATGAGATTTTCACTCTGCAGCGGAGTGTGCGCTGATATGAAACTTCCTGGCAGATTAAAATTGTGTGCCCGACCGAGACTCGAACTCGGGACCTTTGCCTTTCGCGGGCAAGTGCTCTACCAACTGAGCTACCGAAGCACGACTCACGCCCGGTACTCACAGCTTTACTTCTGCCAGTACCTCGTCTCCTACCTTCCAAACTTTACAGAAGCTCTCCTGCGAACCTTGCAGAACTAGCACTCCTGAAAGAAAGGATATTGCGGAGACATGGCTTAGCCACAGCCTGGGGGATGTTTCCAGAATGAGATTTTCACTATGCAGTGAAGTGTGTGCTGATATGAAACTTCCTGGCAGATTAAAACTGTGTCCCTGTGTTGTACTGTAATAAACGTTGCAGTCGGTAGGACAACAAAGAACACGTGAGGATCTGCTTAGGGGAGCCAATGTGAGGACGTTCTGTGTATCAATTTTGTTAAAGCTGCATTACCTGTCCTGTTTGTACACTGTAGCAGATCTGGTTGAACCCTTGCATTGCTATATTGCGGAGCTGTTTACGAAATGACTCTATTGCCTGTTACTGTGAAATGTACTCCTCAATGCATTGAAATAACAATTCACCTCGTCAAATCTATCCTCCCCTTACAACTAGACTTACGTAATTTTTTTACATCAGTAGTATTTGATCACGTCCCACAAACGTCTGGTGATATGTCGGAACATGAGCCGCAGTACCTTTACGTAAAAGTTTGATAGATTCATTTCATGAACAGCTACACAATATAGATATGCAAGGTTTCAAATGGATCTGCTATAATGTGACGCTGAAGCAGCGTAATATGTACAGGTGTATAGCTACACAATATAGCTATGCAAGGGTTCAACTGGATCTGCTATAATGTGACGTTGAAGCAGCGTAATATCTACAGGTGTATAACGTCCGAGAAAAATTATGATACGTCCACTCTCGCACCAGCTGGGTGTCGTTTTGAACTGCCTGGCAGCAAAAGCCCCCCGCCACATCATCATCATCGTCATCATATATGTAGAGGAATGAAGGGTGTAATTACAACTGAAAAAGCCCTCGCGTCTTTTTTATTTTCTCGATTTCGCCACTTCCACGGACCCATTTCATATTTTTGATACTTGTAAATCCGGCCAACAGAGCGGCGATTCTGTACATTTTGTTATATTCCATCTTAAACTTCACCTCCTGAATAGCATTCATCTTCAAAAAACCTATCGTCATTTGCGTCATGCGCATCCTTTATATACACAGTGCAATAGGGTACAGTTTTTTGTAAATAACAACAACAAAGATGTATGGTAACGAATTTTTTCGTTTATTCAATTCATACAGACACAATTTGATTTTTGAGATACAGTTCAGTTTTTGAGATACAATTGTTCTTGAGGTATAGTTCAGTTCTTGAGATACAATTTGACCCTGATATTTCAATGCAGACACACTTTTAACTTAAACGCTACAACAGTAACACTGGTTGAGAATATTTTTTGTACAAATTTTTTCCAGTTGCACTGAATGAGAATATTTAGAATTTTTTATACAGGGTGTTACAAAAAGGTACGGCCAAACTTTCAGGAAACGTTCCTCACACACAAATAAAGAAAAGATGTTGTGTGGACATGTGTCCGGAAACGCTTACTTTCCATGTTAGAGCTCATTTTATTACTTCTCTTCAAATCACATTAATCATGGAATGGAAACACACAGCAACAGAACGTACATTGTTGGATGAACCATTCGAAGTAGTGTACCCGTGGAGGCCAATCAGCTGCTGATAGTGCCTGCACACGCTGTACATGGTACGGAAACAACTGGTTCTCCTGTAGCACTCTCCATACAGTGACGTGGTCAACGTTACCTTGTACAGCAGCAACTTCTCTGACGCTGACGTTAGGCTTATCATCAACTGCACGAAGAATTGCCTCGTTCATTGCAGGTGTCCTCGTCGTTCTAGGTCTTCCCCAGTCGCGAGTCATAGACTGGAATGTTCCGTGCTCCCTAAGACGCCGATCAATTGCTTCGAACGTCTTCCTGTCGGGACACCTTCGTTCTGGAAATCTGTCTCGATACAAACGTACCGCGCCACGGCTATTGCCCCGTGCTAATCCATACATCAAATGGACATCTGCCAACTCCGCATTTGTAAACATTGCACTGACTGCAAAACCACGTTCGTTATGAACACTAACCTGTTGATGCTACGTACTCATGTGCTTGATGCTAGTACTGTAGAGCATTGAGTCGCATGTCAACACAAGCACCGAAGTCAACATTACCTTCCTTCAATTGGGCCAACTGGCTGTGAATCGAGGAAGTACAGTACATACTGACGAAACTAAAATGAGCTCTAACATGGAAATTAAGCGTTTCCGGACAACCACTATAAATCCATCGTGATTCAGTTATTCAGTCTCAAGTGTATCCAGGATGTCCGTGAAAAACGTAATGTCGTAATTCTAATAGTAAATTTGAGGAGTCGTAGTGAGTGTATTGTGAAAAGTATGGTCGTGATTGCTTAGGTTCATGTTTTAGTTATCGGTATTTTAAAGCTATTGAAGGACAATAGTGACTGCACAACTCTGCTTTATTCAAGAACACAGCTGAGGCCACTCATGAGAGAAAAATATTCTACACCTCTTAGACCCTCAATATGTTATGATAATTAGCCTTGAGGACTAAGGATTCGCTGGGAAAAGAGAATGTTACTGCTTATAACGTGTTTGAGCGGGTGAAATCAAGAAATGTCCGTAATGTGCTCTCGGATATTTATATGAAACTGATTAAGAGTCGTCACCACCTGGACTCTCTTCATTACTACATGTTCCCTACACAACTTGTACTATTACTGTGTGATACATCGCATAGGTCCTGTTTGCTACCTGACATGTTAAAGGGCAGATGTAGGGCAAAACTGCGAACGAATTCGAATTTTTTCAGTGCGCAGTTTATTAGACTGATTCTTTAAAAACAACATTGCAAAGTTTCTTAATCGAATTCTGGCTAGAAATATGTTTTAAAAAAGTTTGTTTTGGCATCTGCGTCTGACACGCCCCCTCTTTCTATGCTGTGGTCCACACCTCCCCTACGCTAGAAATTTTTTGGCGTTAATTTTTCGTTCACACAATCTAAACAAACTACAGATGAGTTTAGAAGACTGTGAGAAAGATTATCTTTGCTTATTCATTTGTTTACAACGTAGTTTTTAGAAGATGGAAAGCCACTGGGAAGTGTTAACAGACTGAGAGACAAGGAAATTTGCACTTTACAATTATACTAAGGAAAGGCTATCAGGGATAACTTACGTAGCGTGAAAACAGTGCAGCAACCGGGAGGGTAATATTCTTTCACAAACTTTCCATAGATGATAATCCTCAACATTCCCTTTGTGACATATTATGGAGCAAATATCTTCAAACTGAAACCAGTGGAAAGTCATACACCCACAAACATGGTTTGCCACTTGCTGTTTTAGATGTTCTAAAACTAAGTTTCAGATACCTAGCCAATCTTGAACTGCTAAAAAAATGTGTACATGGGAAAACACAGAATACAAATGAGTGCTACAATCACCTAAGATGGATACGTTGTCCATAAACAGTATGTGTATCCTCAACTGTTGTGAAGATAGCTGCATGTGATGCCTGTCTAGTGTTCAATAGTGGAAATGTAGGTAGCAGTAAGTGGCTGGAGAGATTATGCATACATCCACGTGCATTAACACTGAACATACTCAGAAGCATCGATGAAGAGTGACTGGACAAAGCTCAGGCAGCAGGAGAAAAAATGCAAAAGTTGGCTTGACAAAGGAGGCAGGGGAAGAGATTACTCTAGGCAGACGGGGAAGAGAATAAACATTAAGGATATGGACAGCATTAGTCACTAGAGATACAGTAATATTGTCAAAAATTGCAATGAAAACTTTAAATGTGAACTGCTGTATACTGACTTTTTTGAGCTGTAATGCACCTTTTCTCAGGAATTATAAAAGCTAACATCCTGAAATCTAGCATAGTTTGTAAGAATTACTGGCCGAATAGTCTTGTGCAGCACTTTTCCGTTATCTTTTCTCTGAGGGAAGTTCTCCATCAAAATTTGAGAAAAATAGAGCAGTCACGGGTAACACAAAACTAAAAAATTAATTTCAAAGCAACTATGTCTTTCAACAAAAATCTGTTCCACACGTTTTATTAGCCTCTTATGTAGATGTAAACTGTGAAATTCCAGTTTTATTGTTTGATTAATTCATGAGAAAAGGTACATTATAGAAACAATGGTTACCATTCAAATCCTTCTGAAACGTATGTTGATGCGCATTTTCAAACAAAAATTGCACAGAATGTCAAGCATTATGTTGCATATAGTAGACCTAAGTTTTACTATTTGAGCTATAATATCTTTGGAGATATATATATAAGCACAAGACTGCATTTTGCCCTATATCTGTCCTTAAAAGGGATGGACTCATTTCAAAGTATGAGCTCCACTTTAAGCACTATGACTCGAATGTGCAATGCCAGATTGATGGAACACCATCAGTTAAGACGCATTGTGTTCGATATATAGGGGAGAGTGGGGCACATTGAATCATAAAAAATATTTCTCCATGTTACTCATCCAATAATTTTATTACAGAGTTGTGATTTACAGATGTTACAATTTATCATTCAGGTATTAAATGGCCTTATATGATTGCATTGTCATTAATTGTTTTTTAGCTGCAGGCCTTTGAAGAAAATTTGGTAAATGGTTCAGTGTGCCCCACATGTGGGGTACAATGAACCACTTTAAACAGGTTCATTGAAAGAACCTATTTAGGATACAATGTAAGTGTAAACATACTTTAAACATAATGTGTACATATATTCCATGTGTGAATCATATAATTAAATCTGTAGCCACACAATCATGTTAATTATTTTGGAATTACCGAACATCAATGGACTCGAAGCTGATTCCACATTTGAAATATGATTTTTGTCTCTCTGTCACACCATCAGTAGCTGGTCGTGGGAGCACATAAAGTATGTTGCTATCTGGAACAAAATCTTCATCCTTTACCGAATTCTTTCTCCTGCTCCACAGAAAATACCTTACGATTGTCATAGTTTGGTGTCAATCTTTCTCTGGAACCACATTTAATGTCTTGAACATATCAATGTACAGTTGGGTAAAGTATTAAACGAGATTTAGCTGCTTGGCGAACTGCCATGCCATTATTAAGGACATCCTGTACAGCTTCTTGCATAACGTAATGGTCAGTTTTACCCCTGTCCGTCTTCTTGCGGTATGAAAGAACCATCTTCAAACCTGATAATATAAAACAGGACTGCTGAACGTCTGTGATTTAAAAGCCTTAAATTCCTACACATACGTTTTACCCATGCTAAGGAAACAAAGTACAGAGTGCTTGTATTGGACAATTAAAAGATTCCTGGGGCACAATGAACCATGGCTCATTGTGCCCCGGGAGAGCTTGGTTCAATGTGCCCCTACAGTACATATTTTAAACAAAGCTCATGTGAGGCTATGTATGAACATTGATAATACTCGAAGATCTGTATCATTAAAATACAGTATTGATATTGTTACAATGACATACTTTCTCTAAAATTTGGTGACAAAGGATTGAACAAAATTCAAACCATCTATGTCCCCAAAAATTACTTCACTGTCGCAAAACTAACATATCACTGGTACAACACTAATGGCGGGAACTAGATGCTGCAGAAAACAAGTGGCACTTGGTAGAGGAGTACTGACAACATACGCACAGAGGAAAAAATAATTTAATACCTTATACTGAAATTATGCTACATAATTCATTATGTCCCGTGGTTCAGAGTGCCCCACTCTCCCCTAGCAGAAAAGATCAATAATAATAAATTATAACGTCTGTTCTGTAGCCAGTTAAGATACTACAACTTTTTTTAATGCACTATTGCTTTACTATGGAATGTAGTCGAATTAAGTCGGGTGATGCTGAGGGAATTAGATTAGGAAATGAGACACTTAAAGTAGTAAAGGAGTTTTGCTATTTGGGGCCGGCCGAAGTGGCCGTGCGGTTAAAGGCGCTGCAGTCTGGAACCGCAAGACCGCCACGGTCGTAGGTTCGAATCCTGCCTCGGGCATGGATGTTTGTGATGTCCTTAGGTTAGTTAGGTTTAACTAGTTCTAAGTTCTAGGGGACTAATGACCTCAGCAGTTGAGTCCCATAGTGCTCAGAGCCATTTGAACCATTTTTTTGCTATTTGGGGAGCAAAATAACTGATGATGGTCGAACTAGAGAGCATATAAAATGTAGACTGGCAATGGCAAGGAAAGCGTTTCTGAAGAAGAGAAATTTGTTAACATCGAGTATAGATTTAAGTGTCAGGAAGTCTTTTCTGAAAGTATTTGTATGGAGTGTAGCCATGTATGGAAGTGAAACATGGACGATAAATAGTTTGGACAAGAAGAGAATAGAAGCTTTCGAAATGTGGTGCTACAGAAGAATGCTGAAGATTAGATGGGTAGATCACATAACTAATGAGGAAGTAGTGAATAGGATTGGGGAGAAGAGAAGTTTGTGGCACAACTTGACCAGAAGAAGGGATCCGTTGGTATGGCATGTTCTGAGGCATCAAGGGATCACCAATTTAGTATTGGAGGGCAGCGTGGAGGGTAAAAATCGTAGAGGGAGACCAAGAGATGAATACATTAAGCAGATTCAGAAGGATGTAGGTTGCAGTAGGTACTGGGAGATGAAGAAGCTTGCACAGGATAGAGTAGCATGGAGAGCTGCATCAAACCAGTCTCAGGACTGAAGACCACAACAACAACAACATTGCTTTACTTCATGGTTTCCATGATGATGAGAGTAGACAATATACACTGCTGTCCACCGTAAATGCAACACCCCGAAGGAAGCATCCGAATCGAATGAAATTTACACCATGAGTTTGCAGCGATGAGATATGCAACTGATTAGAATTTCAGCGCAGACGCACATCACGCGCGCCTGTGGCGCCACCTCATAGCGCCATTTAAGGCTTGGCGATTTCGACGAGTGTACGTTCGGCACGTGTGTTTACCTTGTGGTTGTTTCACAAGACGATCACTTATGTCTCGTAGACAACAGCGAACATCTTTTGATCAAGTATCCGAGTTCGACAGAGGAAGGATAGTGGCTTACCGAGATTGTGGATTATCATACAGAGAAATCGCTAGTCGTGTTGGACGAAACCAAACAACTGTAATGCGGATATGTGACCGTTGGATGCAGGAGGGTACGACGGACCGACGTGGTCGATCGCATTCACCTCGGTGCACCACTGCACGTGCTGATAGGCAAATTGTGCGCATGGCAGTGACGGATCGCTCAGTGACATCCCAAACCATAGCACAGCACATTGCGTCTGTAACGCATCATCCAGTGTCTGCGCGTACCATTCGACGCCGTTTACAGCGGAGTGGTCTGTCCGCAAGGCGTCCATTGCTTCGTCTACCATTGACGCAGAACCACAGACGTCTCCGTCGCCAATGGTGTGATGACAGACGGATGTGGACGGCAGAATGGAATGACGTTGTCTTTACTGACGAGGACGCTTCTGTCTGCAGCACCACGATGGTCGGATTCGAGTGTGGAGACACCGTGGAGAGAGGATGCTGGACAGCTGCATTATGCACCGCCACACTGGTCTTGCACCGGGTATTATGGTATGGGGCGGTATTGGATATTACTCTCGCACGCCTCTAGTACGCATTGCCGGTACTTTAAATAGCCGGCGCTACATATCCGAGGTGCTGGAGCCAGTTGTCCTTCCTTACCTTCAGGGCTCGGCCACAGCCATATTTCAACAGGATAATGCGCGACCACACGTGGCACGCATTGTCCAAAGGTTCTTCGTCAATAACCAGATTGAATTGCTTCCCTGGTCGGCTCGCTCTCCGGACCTTTCCCTGATAGAAAACATGTGGTCCATGGTTGCTCAACGAGTGACCCAGATTACATCCCCAGCTGCCACACCAGATGATCTTTGGCAACGTGTGGAAGCTGCTTGGGCTGCTGTACCCCAGGAACACATCCAACGTCTCTTTGACTCAATGCCGAGACGTGTGGCAGCGGTGATCTCCAACAATGGCGGCTACTCTGGCTACTGATTCTGGCAGGAACCACATGTCACAGACGTCTGTAAACGTAATCATTTGATACTTTGTCAACATGTTATCTACAAAATAAATTGTGTTGTGCTACCTCTTGTCTTTCTTGGTGTTGCATTTACGGTGGCCAGCAGTGTATATTGAAAGATATTGCATACACAAAGGTACTGATACAACTGGGACATTCTCAGCAAGCATTGCATCTCAGAGATCTTTTAAGCATCTCAGCTCCAGCCGCCTCGTGCGACACGCATACCGGATGTCACGCTAGCCCCCAAACAAAGCATCAGGTGGTGGTAATCCTTTGATATTTGATACCATAGAAATTCCTGTCGGAACATGTGCTTTCCCTCTCTCTCTGTGGAGTGGTTACTTCCTGTCACATGCTGCTGCTTGGGGGAAATTCCGACCAACCTGTCCAAACCTGTCAAGCAAGGTATACCGGAATACAGCACTCCTGTTGGCTAATACTGAACAGGTGTTCCAGAATGCTGTGTTCCTATTCGCTGACACTGAATCATTGAAGGTATATAAAGCCTATCCCCTCCATTTCCAGCCTCATCCTATTTTCATCTGCCGTTGTGTGAGGTCATCTGTCTTGTTCTCGCTCGTTTGCATTAATAGTTTGTTTGATGCACTTAACATGAAGCGATCAGCTGCATCAAGTAGCAGTGGGAATGCCAATGGCGGCAAATGGCAGATACTGTTAGAGGTGGATGGAGAATTGCCTGGTAGGTATAGATTGAAATCGGTAACTGTAACTTTTTCTCTCACTAAGAGTTTTGTAGTGGCCGTCTTACATACATTTCTTCTTACTGTTTCAACAAATATCCACCGAATCGTGGATGAAATGAACGTTAAGGTGCAACAGTGGCAGCAAAAGCAACAGCACCAGCAGCAACAGCATCAGCAATGGCAGCAGCTGAGGTGGTTGTGGATGATATTGAGGGACCAAAATCTTTAAATCTGGCTTTTTTTTTTTTTTACTAAGAATTTCGTATTGTTTCAGTATATATACATTAATGTTTTTCATCGCCATATGTATATAAAAACTCATCACATATGTAATATGGTGCATATTCTTTGTTATAGATGATTTCCTGACAGGAGAAGGAGAACAATGAAGGGTATGTGTTGATGATAAGCAGGAACAATTGCATTCTCATGTAAGTGCATATTTTTTCCCCTTAGTTTTTTTTGCATGTGTATATGCTTTTTTTGTTAGATCATCATGTTGCAGGTGATGTAGGGGAGCTGAACAGGCGGCTCTTCACCAATTCAGGCGAGGACAAAACGCCACAGTGGGCGGAGGAAATGTAGAGACAGCTTCATTGGTGTGAGTAGGTGCCTGATGACCTGAGGGAGGTACCAAGGAGCCAGCGCGAAATAGATAATACTCTGCTTATAAATAACCAGTATTCTTTCTTTCCTTGAAGCAGCAGCAGAAGGTAGCAATGTCTGGAACACTGCACTTAATTGTGTCCGTTATTCTTTCTCTACAGCACCACTGTACCTGCAATACTCTTTGGTGTGGGTGGGTACCAGGGACAGTGAAGCCTGCTTTGCCAGAGCGGGGCCTGGTGAGGCATGGGGCACCCTCTCTCTGGCATGTGGGTCAGGGCTGCAGCCAAGCAGCAACCAGGCTGCTCACACTGGCCCAATATCCCAGCATCTACTCCTCCTCTGCCACAATCTCATCCTTGCCGATCTCACAATGTACGACATATACCCGTCAACACATCACCACAAGCAGCTTCATCATCTAGTTGTAGTTATAGTATCCTGTGGCTAGTGGCAGTTCCCTCTCCCATCCTTTTAGTGAAGGACATCGGGTCAGTGACACCACACCAGTTAGAATAGTCAGTGACTACAGATGCCTTCGAGGAGCAAATCTCATTCACAGGCTCAAGAATCCAGCAGGAGGGTACTATGATCTTGTTGGGTTTCTATGAGCTTGCCTCCCCGTCACGGAAACAAAGCTCCTCAAGGTAGTCAATGATCCATAGTAGCCCACCATTAAATGACGTGCAGTTCTGTCCATCAAACTGTCGCACGCTACCCCCCCCCCCCCTCCCTGCCCCTCCCATCTTTGTGGGGATAATGGTGTGATAACGTGGAGGACATCAATCACCAAGTGGTTTTGTGAACCCACCTTGAGAGCTGTGCTGGCCCAGTTTTCCAAGATGGAAGTTAGGGGTTCAGCTAAAGCACTCAGCCGAATACTACACCTGGACATCCATACACATGTCTATGATCCGGTCCAGCTATATCAAACTCCCTAAGGATACAGCTGATAAGAAGGTATGTATTAATGTCGAAAATAAAAGATCAGGCTTGTTTTGCATGGTCAATTCTGGCTTGTGAAGGAAATTATGAGAAAAATCTGCAATGTATGTCTCAATACAGTAGATACCCTTGACGTTATAACTTTGATGGTGTATAGTTTCCTAACAAGATCTAGAAGATACTTAAATTTTAGGTGCAGAATACAAGAATATCAGTTCACGTTTATGGCCTGAAGAAGAAAATAAAGTCAGTTGAGCAGGACAAGCATATAGTCGTCGGCCCCATCCATTTCCCAAAATTTGCCAGTGAGCCTAAGATGCATGTAAACATGCTGCTCTTCACTGAAGGTGATAATCAACATTATGTCTGGATCAAAGACACGTCCCGATTCATATTCTCTCAATTGTGTATCCACAAGTGTAAAAATCATATTTGTTTAAGGTGCTTCAGTGCCTTTTCCTCAGACAAGTTACTAGCAAACCATCTAGTAGATTGCGCTTCCAAGATCCTTGTACATGTTATTACGCCTAATGAGGTAAACAAATTCATAAAGTTTAAAAATGCTCACCATCAGGAGCGATGCCTGTTTGTGGTGTATTGACTTTGAAGGCCTCCTCGCTCCTGTGACCCACTGTGAAGGTGATGCTATGGCCTCTTATACTACCTTTACAGAAAAACATGTACCATATCCAGCAGGGTACCAAATTGTATCATTCTATGATTCAGATATTAACCATTACAAATCTTATGTTGGGAATAATCCTGCAGTTTGGCTGCTCACTGAGCTTGTAAAACTTTCATGGGAAATTGATAAGCTTTACAGTGACAATGTCCCAATGACCAAATCGTAAGAAAATGAAGATATGTACAATAATGCAGTTGACTGTCATACCTGTGGGCTGCCATTAGGCGGAAAAGCGGAATCTCCCCTTAGGGACCACTGTCATCTTACGGGGAAGTTCCGCAGTGCAGCACATAATACGTGCAATTTGAAGTACCAGCTACTAAGGCACATACCCGTTTTCTTCCATAATTTAAGCGGATATGATGCTCACTTTCTTGTTAAGCACTTGGCTTATTTCAGCGCAAAGAAAGATCAGGTCAGTGTCCTACCTGAGAGAGATGAGAGATATATTACATTCTCCAAACGAATGACGGAAAGAATTACGCTGTGCTTCTCGGACACACTACGTTTTATGCAGGTACCACTCCAGAAACTTTTTGAAACTCTACTTCGCGAAGATATGCATACCACTCGAGCTGCATTTCCCGACGAGAAAAAGTTTCAATTTGTGTCTAGGAAGTGGCTTTTCCCATACAAGTATCTGGATAGTATGTCAAAACTATCTGGCATAGCCGCATTCTCCAGTAATCTTACAGGCGAAGCCATAATGGATTCAGAGTATGAGCATGCTGTGAAGGTCTGGCGGGAATTCAACATTTCCAACATTTAGGAAAGTATGCACGACTTTACATCAACACAGACGTGCGCTTGCTTGCAGATGTTTTCGAGAAATTTCTGAGTCTATGCATGACCTCATATTCTCTGGATCCCATCTTTTATTGCACGGCATCTAAGTTGTCTTGAGAAGCAATGCTCAAGAAAATGAAGTGCAGCATTGAATTACTGAACAATGCTGACATGATTCGTTTCTTTGATTGACAGTGTAAAATTTTGATTAGAACCGAATGGGATAGGCATTATGGCATAAGCAAATGCATTGTCAGACCAAATTTTAAGCAGGTCACCATGTTCAATATGAACTTTGTTGCTGTGGGGACGGCGAAGACTGCAGTATAGTTCACAAAACCTGTCAATGTGCGTACTAGACCTATCCAAACTCCACATGTACCGCTTTCATTATGAGTTTGTGAAAATCCTAAATTACTTTACAGGGATACAGATAGCTTCATCTATTGAGAGAAAAACTGCAATCTATATGAAGTAATGAGGTACCACAGTCTCATAATCCATATGTTATTGTTCCACAGAACAAGAAGGTCCTTAACAAGGCGAGGCAAATGGATTGCCAGTTGTGGAGTTTGTAGGTCTGGGAGCAAAAACGTATGCATATCGCATATTTGAAGGTGCCACCAAGCGGTGCTAAGGGAGTGCAATGTATGGCATTGAGAACCCTCTCTGTCAAGGACTATTTGTAGTGCCTGTACAGTAGTGTTCATGGTGTTGCACCACAGCCACCACATATGCTACAGCAAACTAGAATTTGATCGAGAAGACATGAGGTGTACACTGTGCTGCAGTCTAAAATCGGCCTGTCGCCCCATGACGATAAAAGGGGCATTTGTGATGATGGGCTGAAACTCTCCCATACTCACACTACTCACTTGTAGCAACACAAGGGGTGACAAGGGGTGGGGGACTGAGAGAGAGAGAGAGAGAGAGAGAGAGAGAGAGAGAGAGAGAGAGAGAGAGACCACCCTGTGAATCATGTAAATGGAAGTTTTTTCTTAGCTTCACCTGCTGCAAGCTGTGCAAGATTGATCAGTTTTGCAGTGTACTTAGTTCACAGTCCATCAGAATTACTTTTCTTTTCAAACTATGCTACTGGGAGTGTGTAATTTGGTTGTAGTAAAAATAAATCTCCGCATTAGTTTTTAGTGTAGATTTACAAAAAAAAAAATTCTAAATATTCTCGTCCAGTGCTACTGGAAAAAAAATGTTTGTTGCATGTAAGTTAAAAGTATCTCTGCACTGAAATATCAGAGTCAAATTTTATCTCAAGAACTGAACTGTTGCTTCGGAACTGAATTGTATCTCAAGAACTGAACTGTAGCTCAAAAATCAAATTGTACCTGTGTGAATTGAATACATGAAAAAATTCGTCACCATAAATCTCTGTTGTTATTTACAAAAAAACCTATCCACTATTGCATTGTGTATATAAAGGATGCTCATGACACAAACGACATTATTTTTCTTTTTAAGATGAATACTATTAAAGAGGTGAAGTTTAAAATGGAATATAACAAAATGTATAGACTCACCGCTCTGTTGCCCGGATTTATAAGCATCAAAAATGAAAGCGTTCATGGAAGAGGCGAAATCGAGAAAATAAAAAAGACGCGAGGGCTTTTTCAGTTGTAATGCACCCTTTATTCTTCGACAAATATGTGATGACGATGATGATGTGGCGGTGGGCTTTTGCTGCCGGGCAGTGCGAAACGACACCCAGCTGGAGCAAGTGTTGACATATCATAATTTTTCTCGGACGCTATACACCTGTAACTGATAAGCCAGAAATGTTAAAATGCAGCTTCAATGTCACATTATAACAGATCCAGTTGAACCCCTGCATAGCTATATTATGTAGCTGTTTACAGAATGAATGTATCATATTTTTATGTAACGGTACTGTGGATTATGTTCCGACATATCACCAGACGTTTGTGGCAAGTGATGAAATACAAACCACGTAAAAAAAAAAATTTAAAAAAATACACTCCTGGAAATGGAAAAAAGAACACATTGACACCGGTGTGTCAGACCCACCATACTTGCTCCGGACACTGCGAGAGGGCTGTACAAGCAATGATCACACGCACGGCACAGCGGACACACCAGGAACCGCGGTGTTGGCCGTCGAATGGCGCTAGCTGCGCAGCATTTGTGCACCGCCGCCGTCAGTGTCAGCCAGTTTGCCGTGGCATACGGAGCTCCATCGCAGTCTTTAACACTGGTAGCATGCCGCGACAGCGTGGACGTGAACCGTATGTGCAGTTGACGGACTTTGAGCGAGGGCGTATAGTGGGCATGCGGGAGGCCGGGTGGACGTACCGCCGAATTGCTCAACACGTGGGGCGTGAGGTCTCCACAGTACATCGATGTTGTCGCCAGTGGTCGGCGGAAGGTGCACATGCCCGTCGACCTGGGACCGGACCGCAGCGACGCACGGATGCACGCCAAGACCGTAGGATCCTACGCAGTGCCGTAGGGGACCGCACCGCCACTTCCCAGCAAATTAGGGACACTGTTGCTCCTGGGGTATCGGCGAGGACCATTCGCAACCGTCTCCATGAAGCTGGACTACGGTCCCGCACACCGTTAGGCCGTCTTCCGCTCACGCCCCAACATCGTGCAGCCCGCCTCCAGTGGTGTCGCGACAGGCGTGAATGGAGGGACGAATGGAGACGTGTCGTCTTCAGCGATGAGAGTCGCTTCTGCCTTGGTGCCAATGATGGTCGTATGCGTGTTTGGCGCCGTGCAGGTGAGCGCCACAATCAGGACTGCATACGACCGAGGCACACAGGGCCAACACCCGGCATCATGGTGTGGGGAGCGATCTCCTACACTGGCCGTACACCACTGGTGATCGTCGAGGGGACACTGAATAGTGCACGGTACATCCAAACCGTCATCGAACCCATCGTTCTACCATTCCTAGACCGGCAAGGGAACTTGCTGTTCCAACAGGACAATGCACGTCCGCATGTATCCCGTGCCACCCAACGTGCTCTAGAAGGTGTAAGTCAACTACCATGGCCAGCAAGATCTCCGGATCTGTCCCCCATTGAGCATGTTTGGGACTGGATGAAGCGTCGTCTCATGCGGTCTGCACGTCCAGCACGAACACTGGTCCAACTGAGGCGCCAGGTGGAAATGGCATGGCAAGCCGTTCCACAGGACTACATCCAGCATCTCTACGATCGTCTCCATGGGAGAATAGCAGCCTGCATTGCTGCGAAAGGTGGATATACACTGTACTAGTGCCGACATTGTGCATGCTCTGTTGCCTGTGTCTATGTGCCTGTGGTTCTGTCAGTGTGATCATGTGATGTATCTGACCCCAGGAATGTGTCAATAAAGTTTCCCCTTCCTGGGACAATGAATTCGCGGTGTTCTTATTTCAATTTCCAGGAGTGTATATGTATGTCTAGTTGTAAGGGGAGGATAGATTTGACGTGGTGAAGTGCGATTTCAATGCATTGAGGAGTATATCCGACTGTAAAAGGGGAAAGATTCATTTCGTAAACAGCTGCACAATATAGCACTGCAAGGGTTCAACCAGATCTGCTACAGTGTACAAACAGGACAGGCAATGCAGCTTTAACAAAATCGATACACAGAACGTCCTCACATTGGCTCCCCTAAGCAGATACTCACGTGTTCTTTGTTACACAATAGACTACGATGTTTATTACAATATAACAATCCATATCAGTGATGTCTTTCCCACTCCTTCGTGCACGGGAGCCCTGTTGATTATCACATAGTGCTGGACGCTTATGCTTTACAGCATTTGTTTGAGAGTGGCTTGGCAGGATGCAGCACCTTCTGGAAGCACTGACTGGAAGACTTAAGCGTGAAATAATTTCCTAGAACTAAGGAGAATCCGGACACCCAGTCACATACCATAATTTTTTCTCGTGCTATATATATATATATATATATATATATATATATATATATATATATATATATATATATAAACAAAGATGCAATGTCTGCTTGTGTCTGTGTATGTGCGGATGGATATGCGTGTGTGTGCGAATGTATACCTGTCCTTTTTTCCCCCTAAGGTAAGTCTTTCCACTCCTGGGATTGGAATGACTCCTTACCCTCTCTCTTAAAACCCACATCCTTTCGTCTTTCCCTCTCCTTCCCTCTTTCCTGATGAAGCAACCGTTTGTTGCGAAAGCTTGAATTTTGTGTGTATGTTTGTGTGTCTATCGACCCGCCAGCGCTTTTGTTTGGTAAGTCTCATCTTTGTTTTTAGATATATTTTCCCACGTGGAACGTTTCCCTGTCTCTCTCTCTCTCTCTCTCTCTCTCTCTCTCTCTCTCTCTCTCTCTCTATATATATATATATATATATATATATATATATATATATATATATATATATATATATATATATATGCACTGCTTGTCTGAAATGTGTATATATTGCAGTGTAAAGTTACTGTGGACCGTGTTCCAATATGTGCAAAGAAAATGACTACTTTAATAATAAGAGAGCTATAGATCTGATGTTTAAAACAGCGATTTCAGTGCATCGATGGCCGTAAGGGGATGCAATATTTTACGTGGAAAATTATGTCCATTCATAAGAATGGTATAGATACTGATATTTCCAGATACCAAAAAAACACAAGTACATGTACCATATATAATTGCAGTAGTAGATATTCCCCATGAGGTCGGCGGTCATCCATTGGAGCCAACGGTCACGAAGCAACTGCCCCCACACATACTGGCCTGATGTGCAGAATTTCGTACATCAACAATGGGAAGAAGTTTGCTAATGACACACAGCAAATGACAAATTTATCTCCAAAAATACTATGAATCCAGGTTACCTTTAAATCAGCAGAGAAATAATTGAAGTGGAAACAGAGAAAAATTTTCTAGCATACTTTCATTAAAAAGCCTAAGATGTTACTGGCAGATACAAGGCAAAAAAAAAATCAGAAATACTTAGATATTCACAACAAACTAAAAGGATACCCTACTAGCTGCCCCATATATATCAGAATATCTGGACCAGATATGTAACTTCTAGTTTACACTGATGCTCATATGAAGTAGTTTGTAATTGTTCCAGTGCAAAGACTGAAGATAATGTGAAAGGTTCATAAATGATTGGCAAAAGCTTAGTAGACAAAAACAGCAACTGGATATCACAAAAGCAAGTGCTTTGGCTTTTTATTCGTCACAGCAACTACTTTCTTCTGTCATGATTTTTGTTATTTGTGTACTGTACAGGAATAGCCTACAGTGGCTCCATCTTCCCATTAGCTACGGTCACAGGTTCGAATCCTGCCTCAGGCATGGATGTGTGTGATGTCCTTAGGTTAGTTAGGTTTAAGTAGTTCTAAGTTCTAGGGGACTGATGACCACAGATGTTAAGTCCCATAGTGCTCAGAGCCATTTGCCATCTTCCCATCAATGTATATCTTGACTTGTTTGCAGATTTAAGATTTACAAAACATGATGCATCAAAAGAACTATCTCTATTTGGAAATACAGAAGCATCCGATTCCACCCGTCTGCTTTGACCCGTCATGGGTCAATATGGCGGAAACGACCATACACTGTGACTCCAATATGGCGCCTATGACGTCATTACGTAAACATGACCACAAACACTAAAATTCATTGAAAAACCAACACACACACGTACAGCAAAAAACATAAGGAAACTAACGGGATAGGTGTGGGAAATTGGGGTTTTTGGGTGGGGGTAAAGTAAATATAAACAAATTTAGACACACACCACCATACCAAACCACATAAAACGACGAAAAAAACCGACAACACAGAACTCTCCAAATTCCACTGAACACAATATCCTCTGGAATCTGACACTTCACTAGACTTATATAGCTCAACAGCAGTTTCCGATCCCACAAATTAGACTTCCCTTGACCTATATAGGTCAACAGAAACTACTGATAGCAAATCATAAAACCCAGAACTACAACCACGTCCACAATCATCACTACCTCAAAAAACACAACACACCAACAAAATGGACTGTAGATCTGCTGTCTTAATTTTTTTATTGCAGTAGTTTTTCAATAATGAATTTTTGCAATCCGTACAACCATTTTGAGAATGTTTTCAGTCATATGGCTGCCACATAAATCAAGCTGCTCCATACTTGAAGACAAATTATTTGGTATCAGACTGGTAGCCTGTTGTCTTTGGTTTTGCTCCTGCAGGAATTATTTTTTTTTTTTCATATTCAGGACTAACAAGCTTAGAAATCGTGATATAGCTGTATATGAGAGCATGAACAACAAATGGGCATGGATAGGGTAAACCACCTATAAGTTTCTTATAACTGGAAGGACTTGTCATAATGCATGACTTTTTGAAAAACCAAACTATCCTTGCATACATCACATTTCAATTTTCTTGTGACTGTGTATGAACAGTAGCCTGCAAGGTATGTTATTACAGGCAAGTAACTGCTAATGCCAGTAATGTCACAGTCTATTACACAAAGAGAAGCACAGTTGTGTGAAAATTGTGTATGTTCTGCATTGTTTTCCCTCCATGGTTCTAAAGTATCAAAATGATTTACTTTGATTGGTCCATCTATTCCAAATTTTAAAGAGATCCTTAAAATTGTAGAAAGTCGACAGCTTTCCTCCACTTCAAAAATTTGCCTGACTGATACAGGGTATTGTGCTCCTGCCAGTTGCCTGTAGTTTCAAAACCTCCGCTCAAGAAAGTCAATTTGAAATTTTCCAGGCAAAATGTATTTTAAAGGAAGTTCATCCACACAGTAATTTGTGATCTCAATAACAGTGTGTGTAGACAACATCAGAGCATATAATGTTTCTGTTGTAATGATTCCTATACCTTTTGCCAACTCTTCCCACTTATCTAGCCAAGCTGAAAAATTATTTAAGGAGATGAACCACTCACCTGTGTCTGAATTAATCAAACATTCCTGCATTTGACCACTCTTCAGTAAGTCTTTGTGAACTATATTTCAAAAATTTGTCAGATACCAAACTGTACAGTTTTCGTACATCTGAGAATGAACTTTCTAAAAGTAAAGTTAAATTTCAATCAAATTGAGGAAATTTTAATGTGTACCCATCAGTTTTCTGGTTAAGTCAATTATTTTTAACACACCTCAATAAGTGCATAGGATCAATTATAAGAAAGAGGGGTCTTGTGCTGTCTGCAGGATGTGGATACACAATACTCAGCTTAGATTTGTTTGAGAAATACGTCATAGCCTTCCTGTTTACAGTATTATCGTCACTTATTACTGCAAGCACTTTGAACCCTATGTCTTGCAAGTCAAGAACTACATTCTTCAAAACAGTGTGCAACATTTCAGTAGTTATAGTCTGAACAGGCAAAATGTGTACATCATCTTTGAATGGAGATATAATACTGCTCATCATAAATGTGTGTGGACTAGTAGCAAACTCTTGGGAATAAAAAGCACTTCCAACAACATTACCAACTTCATAATCAAGATACAGCTTAATATGGATTTCGTCAACCATAAAGTTACAATCATATACTGGGACTGCAAAAGAGGAACTTTACTCCCAATATAAAATAAGAAATTGCTGTCAAGTTCTTCCAATTCAAGACCAACCATCAATGCAGAACAATGTCTCCTTATTGTGCTTTGATGGGGTATTACCAGGTTTCCAGATTCCCTCATGGACCTATAGGCAGCTGGAGAAATAATTTGCAGTAGAGAAAAAAAAAAAACAACAAGTCTTCTGGTTTGTATCTTAGTCTGAGCATGCTACTCACAAGTTGTAGTTGAGACTTCACAAACTGTAAAAAGCCTTTATCATCAGAGTCATCAGTAGGAGGAGGAGGAGGATATTAGTGTTTAGCGTCCCGTCGACAACGAGGTCATTAGAGACGGAGCGCAAGCTCGGGTGAGGGAAGGATGGGGAAGGAAATCGGCCGTGCCCTTTCAAAGGAGCCATTCCGGCATTTGCCTGAAGCGATTTAGGGAAATCAGGATGGCCGGAGACGGGATTGGACCGTCGTCCTCCCGAATGTGAGTCCAGTGTGCTAACCACTGCGCCACATCGCTCGGTAGAGTTATCAGTAAGCTTATCTTAAATAACTTGTATTATCTCTAATTAATGCTCTTTACCTTCATAATCTGGAGATGTACTATTTGCAACAGACTTCAGTATACTTTCAACATCATGAAAATAATTTATTTTCATAGGGAACTGGTATCTGTTCTGGAAGTTATTCGCTTTATTAAAAACTGAAACATAAATTAGGTGCCGGCCAGTGTGGCCGTGCGGTTCTAGGCGCTTCAGTTTGGAACCGCGTGACCGCTACTGTCGCAGGTTCGAATCCTGCCTCGGGCATGGATGTGTGTGATGTCCTTAGGTTAGTTAGCTTTAAGTAGTTCTAAGTTCTAGGGGACTGATGACCTCAGATGTTGAGTCCCATAGTGCTCAGAGCCATTTGAAACATAAATTAGGTACTGAACCTGTTGTCTCAATGTTAACAGAAATTACACTCTCTGCCTTGCTAATGACAGTCCAGAGTGAAGAAAAGTTGACTTTATGCACCCCTGTCAACTGAAATATATTTGAAATTTTGTTTTCACTTTCATATTGATCAGCAGAATTCACACTCTCACTCATCGCTTTCTGAAGTTGTGCTGCTTCCAGACGCGTCCGCGTTTCATTAGGCAATTTCAGTAAAGCCAGCTGAGATGAAGGACAACCTGGAAATATCGATGGAACAAATCCATCTTTTATCCACGGTCATTCAAGGTTTACATTTAAAATCCGTCCTGTCTTCTCATCAAAGGAGCTTGCTGTCCACACAATACTTTCTGGTTGGAAATGTTTGTGACAGATCTGTAACAGCACAACACTAATTAATATATCTATTCTGTGAAACAATTATTGCATTAATTAGAGGCAATTCGCTGCTAGATTCGTATTAAACTCGCAGGAACGGTCCACAATTAAGAAACAAATTATACTGGTACATCATACATAACTGCTTTTAAAAACAATTGCAAATGTGGTGCAGTGGAAACAAATAACACGTCATACATTTTTTTCATTTACTTATGCCGCGTAGGCACAAATTCCTGTCTGGGAATGGCTGCGATCCAGCGACTTCTCAACTTCACACATTTGGGAAATCAAAATGCCTTTTTTTTTTTTTTTTTTTTTTGGATTCATAATTTCCCTGGTGAAAGGGAATGCAGCACTTGTACCTCATACTTTGAAGAACTGTAGGCGAATACTGGATGAAATATATATCACTTTCACGTGACCCAAACTTGCAACACAACATACCATATGGGAACTATAACTTCGCATGCGGATCCCATAGTTCCGAATCGGAAATTATCGGTAGCAGTCGGTGGATTTTGAGGCGTGGCGATTTGTACATGTTGCCAACTATGCGGCGTACACTGCATATGTCGTCTGCTTTATTGCCTGCTATATCGGTCGCTTAGCTGTGCTGTGTATGTAGTAGCTGCATTTTCACTGTTTTGAAAATGACTAACGATCCGTTTGCTGACCCATCGCCGGAGTTACCGTCGACTCCAGTTCGGGAAAAGAATCTGGTTATAAGGAGCACTTCTTGTAAAATGATGATGAATGTAGTGAAGTGCTGTGATGATGGAAAAAAACAAATGTTTGTTAATGTCTTTATTTAATATGTCAGTACAAACAGCGATCTCAATTTCGGTAGCATGAAGTATTTAAGTGACGATTAACTTTGACTTACAAATAGCTGATTTTGTGGGAGTTTAAGAAACACGATTGTGTTGCCTGCACTGCGCGCTTGCAGTAAATGGAAGCGGTGCTCATTAACATCCTCACCCCGCCAGAGTGCTCGCTCCCTGCTCTCCGCACCCACCGCTGGGGGATGCCAAGTAATAGTTCGCGTATAGTACACGCCAACAGGACTGCCGACTAGAGATAAGATGTCCAATAGTTTATGACGTCACGTGCCAATATGGCCGCTGTGCATAGGCCTTGTATCTAGAAGGCTTTGCTCAAACCCAGGTCTTCCTGTTTACTTCGGTGTAATGGTTATCATTTCTGCTACTTAAGCAGGGAGACCCGGGTTCGAGTCCCAGCCATGACACAGGTTTTAATTCCTTTATTCCGCTTCCATCATTATCACAGATAGGGAAAACTTTAATTACAAGATTTATAATTTCTGCCCTAATGCAGGAGCCGCCCGAACTTGGCAGGCAGACCTAACACTGTCGCCCATAGCTGTGGGAATAGCAATCTAATACTCAGTATATATTGGGCAGCCTTTGTGATTCCATATGTTGTGTGTATTCTCCGACTTTTATGTGGAAATTTCAGAAGATTCAATATGGCGAGTGTTTGCACTGGGAAATTATTCCCTCCCATGTAGATTGACCGATCGACTGCTTGTACTGTCATTCTACACATTTCCCGTCTTTATTTGCTTGAAAGAACATAGATTGTGGTGTGTTGTTTGTATCTAGATGATGAAAAACAGGTGGAAGAGATGTTTGCTGGTTCTCTAGACGAGAAAAGCGTACAATTATGAGTATTAAAGCCTTAGTTGACATTGTAAAGTGCAACGATGATCTGCAGTCTGTTATATAACTGACATCGGTTTCGTTAAAGAATATGAGTGGCACTAACAGTTTCCTCCATTTTCCAGTTTTCATATAAATATATATCTTTGCAGACGGGATGATTTTCTAGTTACTCGGGTTTTCTCCACATCCCACCTTGCGAAATTTTCGGGTTTCTAGAGATAAAATTTCCACTCTTAACCTTCAGAATTACACTGTGTAAGTGATCAGTAGCTTATTGTGATGTGGTTGATATGGAGAACAATCGCGTAAATTGTATGATATGCGAAAATACATGAAATTCGCGAAATTTTCATTAGCTACTCAATGACTGCAGCGTAAAAGTGTCATAAATACGTCTCTTTTTGGCGTGTAAAATGGGATATTGCAGCTGATATCAGTTTCGAAATCAATAAATTGATTCGTGATGGATGAAGCATTTCTCATCGCTAGAGCTCAGAAAGTAAATGTTCTTGTAATTCCAGAGTCTAGAGATGATCGCAACTCACTGCAGAAACCATGGCACCAAGTAGACCGAATGAAAGCAGTAACGTGGAGGATGCTGTGATCGCACATCAGGCCAGTAGTGCATGTGGAGGCAGTTGCTTCATGACCGTTGGCCACAATGGATGACCGCCGACCTCATGGGGAATATCTACTGCTGCGATTATACAGGGTGGTCCATTGATTGAGACCGGGCCAAATATCTCACGAAATAACCGTCAAACGAAAAAACTACAAAGAACGAATCTTGGCTAGCTTGAAGGGGGAAACCAGATGGCGCTATGGTTGGCCCGCAGATGGCACTGCCATAGGTCAAACGGATATCAACTGTGTTTTTTAAAAATAGGAACCCCCATTTTTACCACATATTTGTTTAGTACGTAAAGAAATATGAATGTTTTAGTTGGAATACTTTTTTCGCTTTGTGATAGATGGCCCTGTAATAGTCACAAACGTATAAGTACGTGGTATCACATAACATTCTGCCAGTGCGGGCGTTATTTGCTTCGTGATACATTACCCGTGTTAAAATGGTTTGTTTAGCAATTGTGGAAAAGGGCAATATCGTGTTGATGTATGGCTATTGTGATCAAAATGCGCTACGGGTGTGTGCTATGTATGCTGCTCGGTATCCTGGACAACATCATCCAAGTGTCCGGACCGTTCGCCAGATAGTTACGTTTTTTAAGGAAGCAGGAAGTATTCAGCCACATGTGAAACGTCAACTACGACCTGCAACAAATGATGGTGCCCAAGTAGGTGTTTTAGCTGCTGTCGCAGCTAATCCGCACACCAGTAGCAAACAAATTGCGCAAGAATCGGGAATCTTAAAAACGTCGGTGTTGAGAATGCTACATCAACATCGATTGCACCGGTACCATATTTCTATGCACCAGGAATTGCATGACGACGAGTTTGAACGTCGTGTACAATTCTGCCACTGGGCACAAGAGAAATTACGGAACGATGACAGATTTTTTGCATGCTTTCTATTTAGCGCCGAAGCGTCATTCACCAACAGCGGTTACGTAAACCGGCATAATATGCACTATTGGGCAACGGACATCCACGATGGCTGCGACAAGTGGAACATCAGCGATCTTGGTGGGTTAATGTATGGTGCGGCATTATGGGAGGAAGGATAATTGGTCCCCATTTTATCGATGGCAATCTAAATGGTGCAATGTCTGCTGATTTCCTACATAATGTTCTACCAATGTTACTAAAAGATGTTTCACTGAATGACAGAATGGTGGTGTACTTCCAACATGATGGATGTCCGGCACATAGTTCGTGTGCGGTTGAATCGGTATTGAATAGCATATTTCATGACGAGTGGATTGGCCCTCGAAGTACCATACCATGGCCCGCACATTCACCGGATCTGACGTCCCGGGATTTCTTTCTGTGGGGAAAGTTGAAGGATATTTGCTATCGTGATCCACCGACAACGCCTGACAACATGCGTCAGCGCATTGTCAATGCATGTGCGAATATTACAGAAGGCGAACTACTCGCTGTTGAGAGGAATGTCGTTACACGTATTGCCAAATGCATTGAGGTTGACGGATATACTTTTGAGCATTTATTGGATTAATGTGGTATTTACAGGTAATCACGCTGTAATAACATGCGTTCTCAGAAATGATAAGTTCACAAAGGCACACGTATCATATTGGAACAACCGAAATAAAATGTTCAAACATACCTACGTTCTGTATTTTAATATAAAAAACCTACCTGTTACCAGCTGTTAGTCTACAGTTGTGAGCCATATGTTTGTGACTATTACAGTGCCATCTATCACAAAGCGAAAAACGTGGTCCAACTAAAACAGTCATATTTCTTTATATACTACACGAATATGTAATAAAAAATGGGGTTCCTATTTAAAAAAAGCGCAGTTGATATCCGTTTGACCTATGGCAGCGCCATCTAGCGGGCCAACCATAGCGCCATCTGGTTTCCACTACAAGCTAGACAAGTTTCGTTCTTTGTAGTTTTTTCATTTGATGGTTATTTCGTGAGATATTTGGCCCGGTCACGATCAATGGACCACCCTGTATATGGTGCATGTGCTTATGTTTTTTGGCATCTGTCTATCTTCGCAGTATATGTGTGGTGAATAGCTATATGCAGGATCCAGAAGTGGGGGTTCTGAATGGTGCAGGATACAAATTGAATTTACTACAATGATATGCTATGGTAGTATAATCGTTCATGTTCATATAGCCTGGTTGGAGATCAGTTTCACGCTGAAAAATTCGACCACCTCTCGACAACAGCAGAGCAGTGTAATTGACTAAGTGTCTTAGGCGATATTTTCCATATTTCATGATCTGGTGACCACTTTTGCAAGGTTTAATTGTCAGTGTAATATGACTGCTGTAAGTTTTACAATCCATACAAAATAGTTTGCCACTGAAATTTCCGTAATTTGTCCATCTGCAGAAAGCAGCGGACAGTGCTCCCACTCCAGCAGCAGCAATTTGGTGGGGAAATTCAATAAGAACCAATCAAAATGCTTCATTCACAGGAAGTTCAATGACATCAGAGTGTCACAAGACATCCTTTGTTGAGACATAGGTGTCTCTACAGACATGTTCCAACAAGACGGGGGCAAAGCAAGGCATCTACAGAAAGTTTCGTGACGTCAGAGAGTCACGTGATGTTTTCTTTGTTTGAGTTTTCAGAGACAAGTCCAAGCAGACCAGCCTCCTCTGGTGTCAGACAGTTGGGATGCTGTCACTCACCTACTATTGTGGTTTTAGAACATCTCCATTCCAGCATTTGGAGGACATCGAAAATTCACTGAAAGTTCCAGCCATCTTTTTGTCTTTAGGACAGTGCTTCGAATTCTAGGAGAATCTTTTAGACATCCATCTACTGTGTGTGTGTTTTTTCCATGATCTGTTGTATGTTTTGAAATATGTCATGATTTTTTAGACATGTAATTGTTCTGATTTTCTTGTCTGTGCTTAGACACCAGTGTGCTTTGAAAAGTGAGGAAAATAAAAAAAATAAGTGCCTTAACATCCCTGACTCCAACAGCAAATATAAGCTAAGCCCACTCAGCGTTTCCTTGCTTGACCGGAATAAAATGTGCCTCAACTGTATATGTACCAGTATTCCATACTGCCTTGTTACCCACAAATTGTATAAATAAACAGTATTCCGTACATGGTACTTAGTTTCCCGACAAATTCTATAAATAAATAAATAAACTATATTCCAAACACTGCCTTGTAGCCCTTAAACTGTTAAAATAAACAATATTCCACACATTACCTTGTCTACCAGAAAGGGCTTAAACAATAATCCATGCACTGCAATCGACTTCCTGCCAAATGGCCAATCGACTGACATTTTTCCTGCCAGTTTCCAGGTGTGGAAGAGGAGAGAGAGGGCTGGGTTTTCCCCAGAGGGGGAGGGGTTAATTAATTTATCAATTTAATTAATTAGTCAAACTGATGGAGTGGGCTATTCGAATAACTCGGACCAGGAAGTGTATTTGTATCAGCAAGGGGGGGGGGGGGAGGTTCCCAGAGGGGTGGGATAGGAGGAGGATGGGGAGGGGTGGATGGTTTCTCAGAATGGTGGGTTATCCCTGGGGGTCTAATCCACTTAGGAGAACACTAGGATAAGGACCTGTCAATCAAAAGAGAACAACAGGTTTGCCCCTGAATCCCTGGATGCATACTTGCCCCTGAATGTATGCAACCTGCAGTAAAAAATGTGCTAATACATAGTTTGTGCCACTATTAATTATATTTGGAGCAGTTGATTCAGGACATTCCTTGCTGATATTGGGACACGTACAATGGAGAATAACCTTCACTGGAAACTGGAAAAATAAAATGGAGTCTTTTTCGCCACAGCTGTATTGGGTCATGTGCTCAGCAAAGATGGCCTCATCCCTATGGGTCAGTATATCATAGTCATTTGTCTTCTTGCTGGCACCCAAAAGCATGAGAGAGCTCCAGTTAATTCCCCAGGTCATGCATATCTGTCATCCTCCTATCTGGCTTCACCAAACGAGCATTAAATTTGTCTGGTGCATTGATCATCAATGGGATTTTCAGTCTCTCAAGCGGGGTTTTCTCTGTGCTCCCTGTATGGCTTCTTTTACCCCAGGTAACCCTTTTTAATCCTGGTCTGTGACATATTCTTGTATGGAACTCGTGTGGTCCTACCACATCGGAACCTGGATGGCACTGAGCAACCCATCACTTACGCATTATAGATGCTTTCTGTGGCACAATGTAATTATTCACAGGTGGAAAAGAACACACTATTTATCATTTTCAGAATTATAAAGTTTCACATTTTCTTGCATCAGATAAAATTCTACTCATCACTGACCACAATCCACTGATTTCCTTATTCAGTCCTCATTCCAAGCTGTTGAACAGAACTGCCCACTGGTTGCAGAGGTGTGCACTCTTCCTCAGTAATCATTGTTATCACACTGTTATGACATTTGAAACCAGTTGACCGCCTACCATGTGAATGTGGATGCATCAGCACAATTGTCAGTGGGGATCTGGATATCAAGTGACAGGAGGCTCTCATTTTCACCTCTACAGCAGACTTTGCTGGATTTTAATTTGACAGCATGGGAGGTCACAACCGCCAGTCGCCAAACTGCTTTTTTGGAAAATTGTCTCAGCTATACAGATGGGGTAGCCAGGATGTCAAGGAGGTGCTTATGCTTCCCATGGAGCAGCAAAGATGTTCAGTGGTCATCCCTAAATTGTACCCTTGCATACTGCAGCTGCTGTTTGCTTCACACTGGGGTATGACAGACATGAAGGCTTTGGCATGTCATCATGTCAACTAGCTAGTGATCGAGTGCTATATTGAACACCTTGTGTGGACTTGCATGGTATGTTCACAAAACCAGGCTGTACCTCCGTGTCAGTTTTCTCCTTTCCCAGTCCTCAAGTGCCCTTGGGACATGGTGTACATCAACTTTGTGTGCCCAGTTTTGGGAAGCATGTAGTTGCTGGTGGTTGATACATCACTAAATTTCCCACATGTCACCAAACAGTCTTCCATGATGTCGACAGAAAATGTTCACGTTTTTGCTATCGAAGGCACCCCAAGTGCTTTTATCCAATAACAGTAAGCAATTTGTGTCATATGAGTTTGAAGCCTTTCACATTCACTGTGGTATCCAGCATTTGATTACCAGCCCACTTCACCCAGCATTTAACTCACAGGTGTGTACATTCAAGACAATGCACTGTCATGTTTTCTGGGTATGTACTGGGGGACACTATTTAATGGGTGTAATCAGGTTGAACGATTGCATGGGCACCAGCCACAGGCTCTTCTGGATCTGTTGGATCCCGAGTTGAATGCCACAGGTAATCACACTTCTCCATGTTTTCCTCACAGGGCTGCTGTTAGGGTACAGTCTTTCACCTTGCAGGAGGGTTCGCTACCAGGTTTAGTGGTGTGCCACAAAGGCTGGCAGTTGTTTGAGGTGGATGTCGGTCTGGAGCAACTGATTCATCATTCCACTCAGTTGTAGCTGTGACCATTGTGGTGTTATTCTGGTGGTGGGTACCAAATTGCAGCAGCATACTCACCTGCTGCTGCCTGGACCGTGCCCTCAGCCATCCTACATTTACTGTGAATGGGCTGAAGGTAGGGCTAGCTCTTGTGCCTGCTACCACAGGGCCGATGGTATTTGAACCAGTGCCCCTGCTCATGAGTGGCAGAGTTCTTGCCCTAGCACATGCTGCTGGAGCAAGTGTCACCCCAGCCTCTGGAATTTTCCACCCCTCCGATGGAGCAAGCTCCATGGGCGTTGTGTCGATGGTCGATCTGCTGCCATGGAATCTTCCACACTCTCTGGTCTTGCACCTTTTCAGCCCTACATGACCTCTTCAGGGGGAAGGGATTTCATGTCCCTGTCAACAGAAATTGAGATTGATGTAGAGGAGCTGGAATGCTTATCACAGTGGAATAGTACATAATGCTGTCATAAAGGGCATGTGCAGGCCTAGCTTGGACAGAGCAACTGACCAAGATGTTTACCTGCCGGTGGCAAAAGGTCTGGTCCAGCAGTTCTAATGCGAATTTCAATGGCCATAGAAAATCCTTGACTTTGCGCTGTGTTCTGTTTCCATATGCTCAGTTGTCAGTTGGTTGCACTGGTCGCATATTGTGTTTTCCTCTATATTCACTCCCCACATGGTGTTCGGACTCTCTACTCAACATAGACTGAATCATACGTTGAAATTCATTCTCTCTTCCAGGTTTCAGCTCCTGGCATGCAGTCGACCCACCATTGGCTAATATTGATACATTTGTGTCATTAGTGACTTCTTTACAGTCTTGTCATCCCTGTGCCAAACTACAATTATAAATGCAACATTATATCAAAGAGTAAAGTAAGATCTAGCACAAAGTTATTAAAGATTAAATAAAATGAGGTACTGACGAGAAGTTCTGGAAACAGAAACACAAGACATAGGTGATATGGAATGTCATCAGGTCTGAAACCGGCACAAAGCCAGTGGCAAAAAGTTTTAGTTTAAACCAGGAAATCTGATACTACTTTAGTAGCTAATAGTTTGAATGAGTACTTCAGGAAAATAGGAAATCATCTTATCCAAAATCACTTTCAAGCTCTTCATATGCAGCACACTGAAAACCTGCCAGAGTGTCTATGTTTCTCAGTCATGTCATACACAATGAACTCATTAATATCTACCTCCATATCTACATGATTACTCTGCAACTGAAGCTCAAGTGCCTCACAGAGGATTCTTCAACCACCTTCTGACTCTTTCTCTACTGTTCCACCCTCTAACAGCATGTGGGGGAAAATGTACACTTAAATCTTTATTTATGAGCTTTGATTTCTCTTATTTTATTATGATATTCATTTCTCTCTAGGCAGATTGGTGACAATAAAATACACTGGCAGAAAGAAATCGCAATCCAAACGAAAGTTGGTAGGCGTGTTTCTACACCTGAAGGATGACGTCCAAGTTGATGTTAGTCAAGAATGCCTTTAACACGACAAACACTCCATTATCAGCACCTCACTCAGTTTGAAGGAGGTTGTGTAATAGGGCTATGAGAAGCTGGATGTTCCTTCTGCAATACTGCAGAAAGACTTGGAAGGAATACAGCCACTGTACATGATTGTTGGCAGCGGTGATCAAGAGGATGAAAAGTCGTGAGAAGACTGGGCTCCAGGCAGCCATGTGCCACTAATGAGGGAGAATACCATCATGTTCAGCATATGGCTCTGGCATAACCTACTGCACCTGCAACAGCAATTTCAGCAGCAGTAGGAACCACAGGAACACTATGAACTGTTACAAATACACTCCTGGAAATTGAAATAAGAACACCGTGAATTCATTGTCCCAGGAAGGGGAAACTTTATTGACACATTCCTGGGGTCAGATACATCACATGATCACACTGACAGAACCACAGGCACATAGACACAGGCAACAGAGCATGCACAATGTCGGCACTAGTACAGTGTATATCCACCTTTCGCAGCAATGCAGGCTGCTATTCTCCCATGGAGACGATCGTAGAGATGCTGGATGTAGTCCTGTGGAACGGCTTGCCATGCCATTTCCACCTGGCGCCTCAGTTGGACCAGCGTTCGTGCTGGACGTGCAGACCGCGTGAGACGACGCTTCATCCAGTCCCAAACATGCTCAATGGGGGACAGATCCGGAGATCTTGCTGGCCAGGGTAGTTGACTTACACCTTCTAGAGCACGTTGGGTGGCACGGGATACATGCGGACGTGCATTGTCCTGTTGGAACAGCAAGTTCCCTTGCCGGTCTAGGAATGGTAGAACGATGGGTTCGATGACGCTTTGGATGTACCGTGCACTATTCAGTGTCCCCTCGACGATCACCAGTGGTGTACGGCCAGTGTAGGAGATCGCTCCCCACACCATGATGCCGGGTGTTGGCCCTGTGTGCCTCGGTCGTATGCAGTCCTGATTGTGGCGCTCACCTGCACGGCGCCAAACACGCATACGACCATCATTGGCACCAAGGCAGAAGCGACTCTCATCGCTGAAGACGACACGTCTCCATTCGTCCCTCCATTCACGCCTGTCGCGACACCACTGGAGGCGGGCTGCATGATGTTGGGGCGTGAGCGGAAGACGGCCTAACGGTGTGCAGGACCGTAGCCCAGCTTCATGGAGATGGTTGCGAATGGTCCTCGCCGATACCCCAGGAGCAACAGTGTCCCTAATTTGCTGGGAAGTGGTGGTGCAGTCCCCTACGGCACTGCGTAGGATCCTATGGTCTTGGCGTGCATCCGTGCGTCGCTGCGGTCTGGTCCCAGGTCGACGGGCACGTGCACCTTCCGCCGACCACTGGCGACAACATCGATGTACTGTGGAGACCTCATGCCCCACGTGTTGAGCAATTCGGCGGTACGTCCACCCGGCCTCCCGCATGCCCACTATACGCCCTCGCTCAAAGTCCGTCAACTGCACATACGGTTCACGTCCACGCTGGCGCGGCATGCTACCAGTGTTAAAGACTGCGATGGAGCTCCGTATGCCACGGCAAACTGGCTGACACTGACGGCGGCGGTGCACAAATGCTGCGCAGCTAGCGCCATTCGACGGCCAACCCGCGGTTCCTGGTGTGTCCGCTGTGCTGTGCGTGTGATCATTGCTTGTACAGCCCTCTCGCAGTGTCCAGAGCAAGTATGGTGGGTCTGACACACCGGTGTCAATGTGTTCTTTTTTCCATTTCCAGGAGTGTAGATTGGTTCAAGGGCAGCCCCGAGCCAGATGCCCTGTAATGTGCATTCCACTGACCCCAAAACATCGCCATTTGTGATTTCAGCTGTGCCAAGTGAGAGCTCGTTGGAAGGCAGGATGGAGGTCTGTTGTATTTTGAGTTGAAAACTGGTTCTACCTCGGTGCCAGTGATGTCCATGTTAGTGTTGGTTAGGGGGAGGCCAGCTGAGGACCTGCAACCAACCTATCTGCACCCTTCTTTGGACTTTTTCGGTATCCGTCAGTCCTACCTGGTAAGGATCCCATACTACACAACGGTACTCTATCAGAGGATGGACAGATGTAGTTTAGGCAGTCTCTTTAGTAGACATGTTGTATCTTCTAAGTGTTATGCAAATTAAATGCAGTTTTTGGTTTGCTTTACCCGCAACATTATCTGCGTGACCATTCTAATTTAAGTTGTTTGTAATTGTAATTCTTATGAATTTAGTCAAACTGACATAATTTAGATTTGAGTGATTCATCCTGTGACTGAAAATTAATAGATTCCTTTTAGTACTAATGAGCATGACCTCACATTTTTCGTTATTCAGAGTCAACTGCCAAATTTCATACCACACAAATATCATGTCTAAATCATTTTTTAAATGGTTTTGATCTTCCAATGATTTTACTATATGATAAATGATAGCATGATCTCCAAACAATCTCAGCGGAATGCATAGATTATACACACTGTGACCTTTCTGACAGGAAATCACAAATTCAGTTTCACAACTGAAGTGGTACTCTATAGACACACAATTTAATTACAAGTCTCTTGTGAGGGACAGTATCAAAAGCTTTCTGGAAATCTTGGAATATGAATTCAATTTGAGATCCCTCATGAATAGAACTCATTACTTCAAGCAAATAAAAAGCTAGTTGTGTTTCACAAGAACGATAGTTCCTGAATCTGTGCTGACTATATGTTGGCAAATAGACGCCAATGATCTGAGTCTGTGATTCATTGGATTATTCCTACTTCCTCTCCTGAGTGTTGGTGTGATCTGTGCAACTTCACAGTCTTTTGGTACAGATCTTTCATTTAGCGAGTGGTTACTCTGAAAGGAACCTAGATGGTATAGGCCTATTATCTAGGATGAAGGCTTGCCCATATTAAGTAATTTAAACTGCTTCATTACACCAATGATATCCACTTCTAAGTTACTCATGTAGGCAGCTGTTCTTGATCCAAATTCTGGAATATTTACTTCGCCTTCTTTGATGGAGGAATTTCGGAAAACTAATAACTCCACTTTAATGACTCTGTCATCGGTAATATTACCACTGGTATTGCACAGTGAAGGTATTGATTGTGTCTTGCCCCTGGTGCAGGCCTACTTTACATACAATCAGAATATATTTGGATTTTCTGTCAGATAATGAGACAGAGTTTTGTTTCAAAAGCTATTAAAAGCATCTTGCACTGAAGTCTGCGCTAAGTTTCTGGCTTCAGTCAAACATAGCCAATTTTGGAGATTTTGTGTTCTTTTAAGTTTGGGATACTTTTTTTGTTGCATCTTGAAAAGTGTTCTGACCTTCTTTGTGTATCATGGGGGATCAGATTAAAGAAACTGTCATGTGGTTTTGCTGACATTCTACACTGTAGTATAAACCAAACACTACATTATATTATAGAACCTCTGAAGCATATTATTACTAACTCTTTTCACTAGTACATTTCTAAATCTTCTAAAGGTTGCGAAGATCACCCTTGTGCTCAGTAGGAAACCACAGGCAGTATTAACAGTTACAGACCTGTAGCTCAACTTAGGGGATTCTCAAAGTTTTTAATAAGCTCTTTGCTAGAGTTTATTAATAAAAGTTCTTACAGCTAAACTACTGTCTACATGTTATATACTATGGATATAAAACACTCACTGTAACAGAAAAACAGCAGTAAAAGCTCATTATGCACATTTCCAGTCAGCAATGAGATATGGACTAACATTCTGGAGAAATTCAGTTTTTAGTCAAAAAAATAAACAATCAGAATCATTTTCAATATAAAGAGACAGCATTCATGTTGTCTTTTCCCTACAATTAACATACTGAATCTTCCATGGCTGAACAACAGAACAATAGTTTCTGTATGTGAATATTTGTGCACTTCAAATACATGTCTAACTAAAACTAACTAACTAACTAACTCCGTCTACAGGCCGCAAGCGACCCATCGGGACCATCCGACCGCCGTATCATCCTCAGGTGAGGATGCGGATAGGAGGGGCATGGGGTCAGCACACCGCTCTCCCGGTCGTTATGACGGTTTTCTTTGACCGGAGCCGCTACTATTCGGTCGAGTAGCTCCTCAATTGGCATCACGAGGCTGAGTGCACCCCGAAAAATGGCAACAGCACGTGGCGGCGGGATGGTGACCCATCCAAGCGCCGGCCACGCCCGACAGCGCTTAACTTCGGTGATCTCACGGGAACCGGTGTATCCACTGTGGCAAGGCCGTTGCCTTTTCAAATACATGTCAGCAAAAAAAATGGCTCTGAGCACTATGGGACTCAACTGCTGTGGTCATAAGTCCCCTAGAACTTAGAACTACTTAAACCTAACTAACCTAAGGACAGCACACAACACCCAGCCATCACGAGGCAGAGAAAATCCCTGACCCCGCCGGGAATCGAACCCGGGAACCCGGGCGTGGGAAGCGAGAACGCTACCGCACGACCACGAGATGCGGGCTACATGTCAGCAAAACAGCTCTGTGCACAATTATAGAGTAAATAACTGGAATAACATTTATGTCTCCTACGCCAGAACATTGGTCGATCAGAAACTTATCCATAATGAATAGAACATAATTATAAAATCATCTTCATAACAACATGGCTGAAGTAATTTCTGATGGACCACTGTTTATACTCTGTAAATCAATTACTTTCCGATTGAAGTTGAATTTTACAATATAAAATTACCAGGCATATTTTAGCAATAATGTGTGTGATGAATTGTATTAATTGTATGTACAATGCTGTATTAACATAGTCATTTGCATTTACAATCAAACTTATCTACAGCCATCACTTGCAGTAAATTCTATTAATGTCATTACATATGTGTAATCTTTACTGCCTCTGTATTTTCTATTGGCTTGCTCTATGTCTGTACAAGATCTCATAGGACCAAAGCAAAAATAAATATGAGTGTGCATCATGCGACACATAAATCTGGAGGATAGCCAGCGGCAAAAACTATGTACTGAGGCACTCTTACTTAAAACATAGACTGGTGTACACTCTTACTTAAAACATAGACTGGTGTAATATACTGAGCCTGCAATACAAGAATACAATTTGGAAGAGAAGTTTGACATCAGGTGGGGCAAGACAGTTATTACAGAGTGGTCAAAATGAAATTGTTCTGAGATGGGCAGTTTGTAATAACAGTTTGATAACGTATTCACTATGTCAACAGTGGCTTTTCTGTTCATGAACTAGGTCAATGCATTTCATTTCATCCTCAAGTATTTTCCAGTCCAGTTTTAATTTGGCCACCATTCATCTCCTCACATGTTATGTTGGCTGAATATTGTATTAGCCACCCATCAAGCATTTCTGCAAAAGACATGGGTGCAATGTACAAAATGATCAGCTCTTTCTTGGCATATGTATGTTTTGATCTAACTTAAGCTTTTCTGTACAAAACTAATAAGTGTCCATCAGCGGTTGTCTTAAAAGAAACTACTGTTTGAACCCCGAACCAATTACTGAATATTTTTCTCTACATATTTGATTTTATTGACAAATGACTTGTGTGAACTAGACACTAAGAAAAAAGTAGAGTCACAACAGATGAATGTTACTTATTCTACCATTTCAATAAGATAAAGCAGTGAACTATAGTTCTGAGCAAAAACATTGTAATATGTAGCAAACACATTTGCTTTTGGATCATTTTGGAAGAGTATTTTCTGTAGGTGCCCTGCACCTGGAGAGGACAGACATATACATTTTTGAAAAATAATTTTTTTTTCTTTATCGAGAGTCATAACTAGCTTGGATGCCCGGCAGTCACCCACTGTCTCACACTTCAGCGAGGGATGCTTACATATTATGGTTCTCACAGTGATGGGTGCTGAATGAGGAACACCTTCAGTGAACTTTGTTCAACCTCCTCAACCAATGGGATGGTATAAGAGGAGTCATGTGGTGCCTCGAGTGCACACATAAGGGACTACATGGAGACACAACTATCTCTTGTCCATTGGCACCTGGAGTGTTAACATGTTCTTTTCTATTCCCCTGTGCTGAATGTTAGACTTCCATGAGCTTAATTTTGGGTTTCTGCTGTCGCCTACCCTCTTCTCTAGCACCAATGTATACCCACTTTCAGAAAGAAACCTATTTGGGGATCAGTTTTTTGGTAGTTAACCTTCTGTCATTCATTTGACCACCATAATCCAGATGCCTGTTCCCTCACCTCTCCTGTTACCTTGCAGGATGTATCTCAACATCCGATCCAGAGTATTGTTCCTGATTGTGGCCAAAATCTGGTGTGTTAGCAATGGACAAGTGCTGGGCACATCTTTTCACGTGGACTGTGGCCACCTCTGGCTCGAATTAGGCCTATGATAATAACCTCAGCAGTAAGCACCTATAAACTCCTTCCAGTTAAGCCAGTGCCATAAAGCACTTGGGTTATGTCACCACTATGCTGGCACACACTTGTGAAGGTGGATGCACTGTCTTACTGTGCATGGGCTATCTGGCTTTCGCTGCTTACACTGCTGTCCTCAGCTGTGCTGAATTCCGGCCAACCAGTACACTGCTGCCGCCCAGGTCCCGTTCAACCCACTGGTGGTTGCTACCTGCTTGCTGTTCAATGCAGTGCTGCATTCAATGCCCTTGCTGCCTGTTCCTGCCATCCCCATGCTGCCACTGTCCCAGAGCCTATGACGTCTGTGCCATAGCGATGTGCCACCAATGCCGCTGCTGTCGTCACCACTGTCTTCATGTGACACTGTTAATGTGAGTGTTGCTCTCCTCTGCCTTTGCATCCTGTTGCCGACCTGCCAGAGAATTTATGTGCCACCTAGCTGCCTGAAGGCATAGGGAATCTTAGCCCTCTACGGTTTGGTTCATTTCCTGTGCTATTTTGATTCATATTTGTTACTGTTGCCCGCCCCCCCTCCCCCCCCCCCCCTGTTTGCTGTAAGCATTACTCCAAAAATGCAACCTCAGGGTGAAAACTTCTCAGAGAATGAGGATAACAAACATATTGATTCCTTACAGTGAAGACTTAAAGATGTCACAGTCAAAATGCAGATTAAACTTCTCAGGGAATGAGGATAACGAACATATTGATTCCTTACAGCGAAGACTTAAAGATGTCACAGTCAAAATGCAGATTTAGGGGAGACAAATGCTGGATTGTGAAGCCTAGCAGCCCAAGCAGCTCCACCAAAGGTAGATTTCAGTGTTTGAGCTACCCTTGGTGAAGCCAGAGGAGTCAAAACTAGCTTGGCTACTGCCTCACCTAAACTCTCTGCTACTGCCAGCAGTTCCTATGAAGTCAGTTCTGTTCCCTCCTTCTTTGGAAAACCCACAGATAATGTGAAAACCTTTTTACAAAATATCCATGAGATGAGTCATATTTGTGCTTGGCCTGACAGTTTTATGCTGAATGTCGCATGATTAAACTTAACCAGAGATGCACACATCTATGTACAGCTTGTTGACACCTTAAAATATGCTAACAGATTTGAATCCCTGGAAAAAGTTTAACAGAGTAGTATTCCAACAAGCATGGTGTTAATACCATGACAAACTGTCCACCCTCAGACAGAGGTCAGGGGAAGATTTTGAACAATTTGCAGATCTCTTAAGAACAGCCTCATTCAAAAGTTATACCTTCTGGTTCACATACAACCCACAATGATGTACGTTGCCACCCTGGTGTGCTACTGTTAGCTGATGAATCACTTTCTGGCCAAGGCAAACACACTAGTCGTTAGGCTGATACCTGTTGAGCACCTTATTATCATAATTGTGAGGATTTGGGCACACAGAACTGAAACACATCATTCTGTGGTTGTGTGCATTCTAATCGGGAAAATGGCCTGCGGGCAAGCACTACCACCCCATCCCACTCCCAGTAACGTCATTTAACATTATAAATTACCACAGTTTGAAGAAGGTAGCAAACATGACTGTCAGAGGAGAAATGTGAGGAAAAATTTTAGTGCATACAGGCACCCAGATAAATCTAGTGTTTCTTTTTCCTGGTGACAAGTGGCCACTGAAACCACTCCACTGTTGCATTAGTTGTTTGGGTACTGAAGTTATAAATCCTCGAACTGAATGTTCAGTTAAGCTGAAAATCAATGACACCACCTATGAGTTTGAGATGATAGCGGTAAGGCAGAGGACGCCTGATTTTGACACCTTGCTGGGAAAAGATTTCCTATGCCAATATCAGGGTGTGATTGATTTCTGGTCTCTACTCCACTCTGTCAAATTTAGTGAAGCAATTTCCCAATTTGGGGTGACAACATCTCACAGGCATGGAGAAATCTGGGGCCCCTTACCCAAAATGCCGATACACCACATATCTTGTTGTTGAAAGCATCCACCCCTGTCATGATAACTGGCGGCACAAGAAAAATTCTCTAGCTGACTGTCAAAATGCAGGAGCCTAAGAGGTCTGTCTGTTTGACCGACCACTCACTCAGAATTATGTACTTGACAGTATACAAGTACATGTCAGACGAGGCCTGTGCAAAGCAGAAATTGTGGAAGAGAAAATGCTAATTCCTGTGTGTTCAGATCATTTTGGAATCCAACATGTGACAATACCAAACTCCACTGACTTGTATGCAAGAAGTAAAAGAGAATGAAGAATCCATTGCCAAAAAGAGGACTATTAAAGAGAAAATTTATTACCAGTCCAAGAAGTGTACACTATCATGCCACTGATGAAGCTACAGTTGCAGAATAAGATGTCCCATTTAACCAACTGTGAGCAAAGTTTATTATACCCAATTGTAGAGTAGTATTTGTCGTTATTCAAAGAGAGGTAATACTTACCAGCTACTGATCTTGTATAGCATGAGATTCCAACCAGAAATGCAAAGCCAATTTACCAGAAATTGTACTGAATTCTGTATCAGTTACAGTCTATTGTGGAAGAAGCAATCCAACAACTTGATGGTGGAATTATTCGACCATCAGCCAGTCTCTGGTTGAGCCCTATTGTCATTGTCCACAAAAAATCTGTTAATGTCAAGATCTTCTGCCTATGTATGGACATGAAGCATTAAACAATGTCACCAGTACTGAAATCAGTCCCTTGCCACATATTGGTGAAACTTTGAATCAGTTAGGAAATTGTAAGTTTTTGACTACACTTGAAATGTGCTCAGGCTACTATCAGATTCGATGGCCCTGGGGATCGAACTAAAACAGCTTGTGTTGTACCATCTGGCTTGCACCAGTTTTAGCAGATTCCTTTTGGAATGCACCTTTCACATTTCAAAGGTTTAGTGATTGGTTGTTAAGAGGTTTGAAGGCCACCACCTGTCTGATGTATCTGGATGATATTACCATTTTCTCTAAATTTCTTGAGGAACATGTAGATCAATTGAAAAATATGCTGATGAGGTTAAAGAATCCCCATCTAAGTTTGAAGTTAGGAAAATGCTCTTTTGCAAAGTCACGGGTCCAGTACTTGGGACATATTATCAGCTTTGATGGGATAAATCCAGACCTGTGATTGATGGAATCTGTGGATAACTTCCCTGCTCCAACCAATGGAAAGGAATTACAAAGCTTTCTGCAGTTAAGTAATTACTATCACTATTTCATGAAGGATTATGCCACTGTGACTAAGCCTTTAACCAGGTTATTGAAGAAAGAAGCAACTTTTGAATGGTCCATAGAATGTGAAACTGCCATGCAAAAGGCTAAAAACAATTTTGATGACTTCACCTATGTTGATGTATCCAGACTTTGTAAAAACATTTGTGCTTTCATGTAATGCCCAAGATTTTGCTTTCCGAGTCATTTTGAGTGAAGAACACAATGACGGAGAAAAACCTATTGGCTATACTTCTTATCAGCTCAACAAAGCTGAAATCAATTACAGCACTGCAAAAAAAGAGTTTTTGGCTTTAATGTTTGGTGTCAAGTGCTAAAATATGGCAGGAAATTTATCGTTGCCTTGTTGTGGCTGTTATATTTGAAGAATCCCAGTAGCTAGCTCACCCGTTGGGCTCTAAAACTAGTGGAGTATAGCTATGAATTATGTCATAAACTTGGAAAACTGCACCACAAAGTCGATGCCCTCAGCAGAAAGGTTTGAGTAGTACAAGCTGACATTATTAACAACAGAATTAAAAGACGCCCAGGAAAAAGATTCCGACTGTCAACAGTATGCCACATTGCCTGATTTTGTGTTGGATGACAGCATTTTGTATTGCAATACTCCGGGTGATACCAAAGTCACTTCAGTCCCGTATTAATGCTGAATGTCATGACAACATACAAAGTTGACGTACCAGCAAACATACTACGATCGTCCTTATTGCTAGGCGTTACTAGTGGCTATGTCGGCTCCATGACATCCATATGTATATTTGTGCACATTTGCCTTGTGCTCAGTGGCCACAGCAAATGCGGTAACATATTTATTTGCAGACCTTATAAGAAGCATTGGAACATTTGAAAACATTGATGTAATATGACTATTTTGCCACACCCTGCAACAACATACATACATCCTGTCAGTAACTGATCACTTTTACAGATACCTAATATTAGTGTTGATACACAACATGATGGCTGAAACCGTGGCTAAGGTACTTATAAATCACATGTTACTACCATGTGGCAGCCTTTACACTATTCTAATTGATCAGGGAACAAATTTTATGTCCTCATTATTTGTAGAAGTGGGCAAACTGTTTAGAATTAAAAAATGGAGAACTATGCCCTTTCATATTCGACATATTCATAACACTTAAACGAATATTATCATATGAGGGTTATTTAGAAAGCAAGATCTGACAGATCGCAAAATGAAAACGTCAGTGAAAATCTGATGAATCTTTGCATAGATGTGTTGGGCAGTGTCTCCAATATGCCTGTCGATCCAGTCACATTGCTGTTTGCTTCAGTTATTTTCATTTGAAAGAAATTCTCTGATTGAATATAAAGGAGTTTCTAATAGCAGTTGTTTGATTGACTGTTTAAACATATCCTTCGATTTGGCATTAGTGATGTGTGGTGGTAAAGAGTTGTACAACTTTACTGCCATGTAACCACTGATTCTCTCATATTGAGTTGTGTATATGATCACTGACCATACAGCCCAGATTTTGCTTCCTCTGATGTTCACCTATGCTCACATGAGCAGATAGCTATGAATACACCATTTTGGCACAGACAATGAACTGCAGACGAGCATAGAGAATTGGTAGAAAGCACGTGATGAGGGTGTTGGAAAGTTGGTACAACACTACGACAAATGTCTAGGTCAGAGCACTGGCTATGTAGAGAAGTAGCTGGAAGTTGTAGCAAACTGTTGCAAATAAAACAGTTTTGATTTCCACTGTGGTTTCCATTTCATGAGCATTTGGACCGTACTCTATGAGTAGTCTTCATATTATGCCAATGAAACACACTCCAGTTGGGACACACAAATTCCTTTCATACAATCAGCACACAAAAGCAAAATTCATGGGTCAACAGGGCACACCCTATTCGAGGTAGTTTATGGCCGTCCCATGAATCTCCTTTTGAGATACACAATCTACCGCAGAGTATAGACACAAAAGAAGTGAAGAGTCTAGCACGCAGACTTGAAACAATCTGGTGTCAAGTCCAACATAACAATATAAATGTAAAGGCCAAGCAATTACAAAGGGAAAACAAAGGAGTGCTGCTGCCTCTGTATCAGGCAGGTGATTGGATACTATTACACAACCTTGCAGCTAAGAAAGATAAAACTAGAAAGTTGAAACAAACTTTTGAAGGTTCTTATCAAATCATACTTTTAACTTCATCTTTCAATGCTGGAATATAACTACCAGATGGTCCTGTGATAGTTCATTTTGATAGGTTAAAACCTCATCAAGGGAGTGCTGTACCAACCCAGCATGCTGCTCTGACAGATCCACCTAGAGACAAGCCACCAGCTGTTGGAACAGCATCATGGAAAAAGGAACAGACATGGCCTAGATATACTCTCCATACTCAAAAGGGAACCTCCCCATCGCACCACCCTCAGATTTAGTTATAAGTTGGCACAGTGAATAGGCCTTGAAAAACTGAACACAGATCAATCGAGAAAACAGGAAGAAGTCGTGTGGAACTATGAAAAAAATAGCAAAATATACAAACTGAGTAGTCCATGTGCAAGATATGCAACATCAAGGAGAACGCGAGCTCAGGAGCGTCGTGGTCCCGTGGTTAGCGTGAGCAGCTGCGGAACAAGAGGTCCTGGGTTCAATTCCTCTCTCGAGTGAAGAGTTTAATTTTCTTATTTTCAGACAATTATTATCTGTCCATCCAATGCGAGGTAACTGCGCCTTAGCATGAGGATGCTACACCTAAACAAACATCGAAACACACGACGTCAGTCGACAACAGCGCACGGAAGAGAGAGTATTCCTGTTAACGGGGCTCCCTGGCTGGCAGTTGACTGTTCGCAACTTTGTACGGGAGTGCATTAAATACGTGAGATGTATTCCGTGGGCAATATGAATCCAGCAAATGTAGCTCGTGACTTCAATAACAAAGTCAATGAATATTTTCCGAACTGTAAGTTTGCGGTGCGGTCGCAAAACATAGACACTAAACTTATTACAGTGAACAGAGACGTCAATGAACGAACGGACATATCATTACTTTGCGAAAATAAAGGAAGAAAAATTTTCACACAAGGGAAGACTTGCACCAAGGACCTTTCGCTCCGCAGTTGCTCACGCTAACCACGGGACCACGGCGTGCCTTGTTTCAGGTTATCCTTGATATTGCCTATCTTGCACATGACTACTCAGTTTGTATATTTTGCTCATTTTTTTCATAGTTCCACACAACTTCTTCCTGTTTTCTCGAATGATCTGTGTTCAGTTTTTCAAGGCCTATCCACTGTGCCAACTTATAACTAAATCTGAGGGGGGTGCGATGGGGAGGTTCCCTTGTCAGCACCCTAACACACTACTGTCGCATGATTAGTAGTAATTTATTACCAATGGAGCTACAGTCATCACACAGAATCAAGGTCCTCCAGAAACTCACAACTGGTGAGGTGTGTTTGGTGAACACAGAGATTTCCAGCCAATTATGGCCATCCTTCCCAGTACAGTCTTCAGTTGTGATCTGCTTGTACACTCTATCATATTCCCTTGGTGTGGTTTTGGCAGAGATCTCCACTCCAGAGACATAGTTTCTTTGTTGTTGGGGACATGAGATAAACCACTCTGCTATATCATCTGTTTTACTAGCTGCCTGCATATTATTACAGTTACAACAGACAAGTGAAATCCTTAGGCGACTCAGTATGAGTCATAGTGGAACACCACTAATTTTAAACACATGACCTGCACTGTCAAGAGTCATGGTCACCTAGATGAGTTTCCTACCTTTCTCCGCTTGAGGACAGAACCATGTATCTTCAGTCAAATGCTTGCCTGTTGAATGGCATTGCACCACCTGTTTGTAGCCTCAGAGCCATGGTATGAATTTTATTGCATGTATTTCATTTCCAGCTCTTTATATGTTTGCATGTGCACAAAAAGTGAGTAGAGGTTACCCGACCCCCTCCTGCATCACTTGTAGAAATTTCTCTATGTTGTCTGATGCACTGAGCGGACTAGTCCTGTAATGGATGCCGTAATGTTGACCGCCTCTGCCATAAATTCCAGAAGAGTGTTTGCAGTCATCTTTCGTAACTGATTCTCTTTTTGCGATCCCACATCTTTCTTTTTTAATCTTGTACTTCACACAATTTCCGGGGAAGAGTATTAGAGCTGCCAAGTAAAAGTCAGATAGACATAAGTGTAATATGCCAAATTTAGTTATTTAATTGCATTCCTTGAGCTGTAATTAGAGTGAAGCATTTATTATCAATTATTACAAAACACACACACACACACACACACACACACACACACACACACACAACAAACTTCAATCAACACTAAAAGAATGATCATAGCTACAGCTACACATGCACAATAATTGAGGGGTTTGGTGCAAGGAGGAGGCAGCACCATTTTTTAACTCTATTGAGTTGAACAACCTATCACATAAAAAAAAGCCACTTCATTTGGTGCAAGGAGGAGGTAGCTCCACCCACTAGTTCCTGAGAAATCCAAGACATGGAACACATGGAGCTGCCTGTACTCTGAGTTTGTATGAAAACGGAGGCAGCTTCGGGAGCTGCCTCATTCTTCCCCCAAACGATAGCAGGAAGGCGGTTATGTTATGTAGTGTTCAGCAGACCAGTGTAAACATTGCTCATTCTCTGTGAGGGATATTTTTTATAAGGTTTACGATCTGTTTTGTGACTTTTTCGTCTTTTGAGTTCATGGTTTCTGTCAATATGAGTGAATCAGAAGAGGAAGGACTGTTTAATGGTGCCTCTTCAGAAAACTACAAGCCAGATGAAGATGAGATGTCTGCTGGTTCAGAAGAAGATTCAAGAAGCAGAAACGCAGTTGTTGGACCACTGAAAAGGAAAAAAGGATAGCACAAGGAACAATGGGAACAGAACATAAGAAAACTGCAGAAGGTTGACGGAAAGCAGTACAAGCGGACAAGTGGAAAAAAACATGCCTTGCCGGACTACAGGCAATGATTGCAGTTGCAAATACAAGTGTTTTACTGAATTTGACATTGAAGCAATGCATCGCATTATTAATGGTTTTATGGCCTAATGACTAAGCATACCCAAGATGGGTATTTGGCTGGTTGCATTAAAGGTTTACCTGTTAAAAGAAATAGGCCAAAAAATGGAACAGGAAAGCCCAGGGAGTTTTCAAATGTTTATACTCTTTGAGTCAGTGAGAGTAATGCAAGAGTCTGTAAAAGAGCCTTTGTGTCACTGCATGGTGTGTCCAGAAAGCGAGTGAAAATCATCACAAAGCAACTTTCTCTTGATGGAGCTATCACACCAAAGCCAGATGGTAGGGGAAAGCATAATACAAGATGTAACACAATTCCAGATGAAACTGTGCACAAGGTTCATTGTCACATTAACAGTTTTCCTACCCAAGAATTGCATTACAGTCGACGAGACAATGGCAATAGACAATACTTGCCTGCCGATCTCACTATCAAAGAAATGCAACATTTGTACATGGAAAGGCATTCTGAATCTCCAGTAGAATATGATTTTTACTTTCGGTACTTCAAGACACACTTCAACATCAGATCTGGGCACCCACGATCGGACACGTGTCAAAAGTGTGACTACAAACAAAATGAACTCAGTGCCTCTTCTATCTCAGATGAGAGACATAAGGAGCTCCAGGATGACAATCAAGATATTAAAGACAAGATGGCACTTGCACAATGTAATAATGACACCGAGATGTTGTGCTTCGACTACCAACAAAATATGCTCCTCCCCAAAGTTCCTTCTGGGGACACATTTTATAAAATGCCAGTTGTGGGTCCCTAACTTTGGGATTTTGTCTGGTAAGACTTGAAAACATCATTTTTGTCTCTCTGATGAAACCATCAGAAAAAAGACATCCAATGAGCTAATAAGTTTTATACATCACTACAACAACCACATTCTAACAGATGATATGAAAACACTTTACCTATTTTCCAATAACTGTGTCTCACAAAATAAAGATCATTTGTTAATGCAGTACCTGTTTTACCTTGTGCAAAGTCGCTGCTTTACAAAGATCGTTCATCGATTCCCAGAACCGGGCCACAGCTTTATGCCCTGTGACACAGCGTTTGATAATATAGATGAGTGTTTGAGGAAGATGAAAAGAGTTTTTCTCCCAATGGACCATGCTCGCATTATCAGAATAACCAGCCCCAAATTTCATGTCACGGAAGTGGACCAGGGATTTATTTTCAACTTTGTTGACAAGTTTAAGAACTTTTGTTTAAAGAACCCTTACATATCATTATCGAACAAGAAAAAGAGGAAAATATTTAATCACTAAGTACAAAATATTCCTCTATGAGCAGCCATACATTGGTAAAGGGATTATTCAATGGAGTGCCACCATAGGGATGACTGTCTTTGATAATGCACAAATTTGCAACTAAGGACCTGCGAGTCTCATAACAATGGACACCTTCATCAAGCTTATGATTGTCTCCTCCTGCTTAAAGACCCAATGTTTAAAGATGCCAAAGAGCTAGCCAGAAAGTATGTTGGGCAAAATGATATGTGGTTTTACGGCCAGTTGGTGTCAGATGCTTCGAATGAACCTGAGGAGACTGAGGGGGAGCTAGAAGACTGAAGAAGAACAGCACATATTGATGTATTTTGCCCATAATGTTGTACTTTCTTTATAAATAAACGTTTTTAATCTGAAATATGATTAATTATGGAGAAAATGGTCCAACAAAGAGTTTTTTCATTCACTTTGGAGCAAAACAGGGGCAGCTCCAAAAGTCAAAACTCCATTGCATGTACCTGAGTGCATGCATTTGTGTGTATTCTGGTCAGTAGTATTAGATACCCCATAACGTAACACAAGGCTGTCTAATTTTGTTTCGGTGAAAGCTGAATTTTTAAAACGCTTTTTTAAATTTGCTGCAAATTGGGAAAAGTGGAGCTGCCTCCTTGCACCAAACCCTTCAATTAGGTCCGGAACTGAATCAACAGAGTTTCCATACACCGAGTGGATAAATTCTGTGGTTTGCTTGTACATCATAACTTTTAATCTCAGTGATGTTTACTGATGCAGAGATTTTCAGCTGTTTTTAATGCCTTGGATGATTTTATGAATACATATGCACTGTGTGCCACTAAACATTACACACTGCAGTGGCAGTCATCACTAAAGGTGAACTAATTTACCCCCCCCCCCCCCCTGTTGCCACTCACCACCTGTGCTACCAGTACCACTGCGTGTGCAGATAGCAGCCATGTGTTTGTCATCTGTCAAGTTCACTGCACTGTCACCAGCATATGGCTTTGAGAAGTCCTTTGCTTCAAGACTGATACATCAACAATATGCTTTCATGCAGTTTGTACCCTGGATGACTGCACGACACAAAGCCTTACACCTTGCCTGGGCCCGTCAACACTGACATATGACTGTAGATGACTGGAAACATCTTGCCTGGTCGGATGAGTCTCATTTTAAATTGTATCGAGCAGATGGATGTGTACAGGTATAGAGACAACCTCACGAATCCATGAACCCTGCAAGTCAGCAGGGGACTGTTCAAGCTGGTAGAGGATCTGTAATGGTGTAGGGCATGTGCAGTTGGAGTGATAATGGACCCTGATACATCTAGATATGACTCTGACAGGTGACATGTACATAAGCATCCTGTCTGATCACCTGCATCCATTCATGTCCATTGTGCATTCCAATGGACTTGGGCAATTCCAGCAGGGCAATGCGACATCCCACACATCCAGAATTGCTACAGAGTGGCTCCAGGAACACTCTTCTGAGTTTAAACACTTCCACTGGCAACCAAACTCCCCAGACATGAACATTATTGAGCATATCTAGGATGTCTTGCAGCATGCTGTTCATAAGAGACCTCTACCCCTTAATATTCTTACTGATTTATGGACAGCACTGTAGGATTCATGGTGTTAATTCCCTCCAGAACTACTTCAGACATTAGTTGAGCCCATGCCACGTTGTGTTGCAGCACTTCTGTGTGCTCGCGGGGGCCCTATACGATATTAGGCAGGTGTACCAGTTTCTGTGGATCTTCAGTGTAATTAAACTTGGTAAGAATGAATGTGAATGGTTACAAAACATTGCTGATGCTGTCCTGCCCCATTGTGTAAAGACAGCATGGTTTAGTGCAGGAAGATCTGTACTTAAAACTGACTATTATGGTGCCAGCTGATGGGACATCACTATAAACTATGACACTGCCTTTTGAAATAGTAATCATGACATTCTCATCTGTCAGTGGGTGTGACTCACACATCTAGAAGACAATTGGCTTGCCCCCCACTCAACACATTACAACAGTTACCACTGCATTGATGCAACAGTAGGAGATATTTATAAACACTGTTACCCAAGATCTCCTGTTGATACATGAGGATTTATCCAATCTCACTGCTGCACTTGAAGTGACAAGAGCCACACAAATTCTTCTCTACAACACACATGCAGCTCTGTTACAAGTAAACATTTCGCATACTAGGCTTTCAACATGAACTCGCTACCACTCTTCTGCCTGGTGATTTGTTCATGTCTGTATTAACCAATGTCTCCACTCACCTTTGACACCTTCACAAATGATTTACCCTGTGACTGAATCTCACTTGTCTTATTATTACACTGCTGCAAAGGTGGGAATAACCCACCTTGATGAGAGCCTCATGGTGCAAATAAAACTACCTATCACTTGCACTGCCTGTGAATTTGTTGTGTGGGAATCATTACAAAAATACACGCTGGCAGACCCATTTTTACTTAGCGGTTAGTAAGGACTGGCAAACACATGCCACCTTAATGGTTGCTGAGTTACAACAATGTGTCCACAACAATAATTACGTGTGTTCAGATCTAACAATTCAATCAGAGGTATCCAGCTGTGAGACAGCTCTTATGTTAGCTGAGTTTACCAAAACCTCTATGCCTTCAAATTGTGACCACGTTGCAGTCACCTATATTCATTCCTGTCAGTAATAGCAGGTTGTACTCTATGGCCAAAGCATTAACTATTATCCTCACCTGCTACAACCATACCCAGATGCCTTAAACTTATCGTGTAACCAGCAATAGATTGCTGTTCAACAGCTCCCACTGTGACATTTTTTCACCCCCTCCTTCAAACTATCTGCTCAGGCGGAATACCACTTTAACATCAGTGTGAAGCCATTTCTGTTGTATCGACCAGACATACCTTTAGAGGTGTGCTCCCATGACAGTTGGTTGCTGCCACTTAATGTTTACAGATGAGCACTTGTTACTATCCAGGGAAAAGGACATATTAGTGTGGATCTTGCTACTGTGCACATTAAAGATTGACACTGGCAGTCACATACATTAACTGTGATGTTGGCTAGCAGCATTTACCCTCCTCTATCCCTAGTGCTGCTTGGCACTATCCTGTGGTTTTCATACAAAAGAGGTTATTGTAAATGTTTCTGTGAAACACCTCAACCACCTGCTGTTCCTGAGTGCCAGCCACCAGGCAATTTTACCAGCCAGTGAAGCGTGGACCCCCCCCCCCCCTCCCCGGATATGCAAAGATAGTTGTAAGGTTATTCACATGAAGTAATTTCAAAGGGATTCTTGAGTTTAATGCCAATATTTTTGTACTTAATGGTCAAAGCTTAGTTAACATTAATAGCGATGGAAAAAACTAACCTCTTTGTCACTAGTGAAATGTAGCAATTGAAAGGGAAGGAACCCTTATTACATTAACCCCTTTCTTATTATTCCAGCATGCACCGCCAGCCACCATACCTCTGCAGCCCCACTGCATTTCACAGCTGTACACTGAGGTGTGGCCTGTGCTGCCACTGCTGCACGGCCTCCATCACCAACCTACAACCCTCTGTCCATCACCCTTGCACACCACACCTCTCTGCCATCAGTCAGTCTGCCATCCAAGTGTGCCAGAGAAGACATTATGAAGCCACATTGTATGGATATTCATATTTTGTGATAACAGAAAGATAACAAAGAGACAATTTATTGTGACTTTTATTTTGAATAACGCTTTGCCACTGTATTACTGTAAGTTTTGAAACATTCCCCTATTCTCTGCAATGAAACATCAAAATATTAAACCCTCCTTTAGTTTTTAAGGCCCCATTTCAAGCCATCAGTCCAATGAAGTCAAAAGTTGTCCATCATTTAATGTCATTACATTTTTGTAAATCTCTTAACAGTTTGTACCCAGTTCCCGCTGAAAGGGGAAAGATTTGTGGGTGCCCCTCACCTGGAGAGGATAAATGTGATACATTTTCAAAAAATAATTTTTTTCCGTCTTTATCAAGATACCATACCTGACTTGGATACTGGGCAGCCACACACAATCTCACACCTTCAGTGTGGGGTGCTGAGGTGTTAAAAGGTTCTCACAGTGATGGGTCATGAACAAGGGACACCTTCTATGAACTTTGTTCAGCCTCCTCGGCCAGTGGGATGGTGTAAAAGGATGATGATGATGATGATGATGATGATGATGATGTTTGGTTTGTGGGGCGCTCAACTGTGCGGTTATCAGTGCCCGTACAAATTCCCAACCTTTGCTCAGTCCAATCTCGCCACTGTCATGAATGATGATGAAATGATGAGGGCAACACAAACACCCAGTCATCTCGAGGCAGGTGAAAATCCCTGACCCCACCGAGAGTCGAACCTGGGACCCCGGGCTCGAGTAGCGAGAACGTGACCGTGAGACTACGAGCTGCAGACGGTGTAAAAAAGAGTCATGTGGTCTCTTAGGGGCAGACACACAAGGGACTACAAGGGGACAGAACTCCCTCTTGCCTGCCAGCACTTGTACTGCTAACACATTCCCTTTCCACTCCCCCATGCCATGAGTTAGACTTCCATGAGGTAAAGTTTGGGTTTCTGTGGTTACCTCTTCCTTCTCTGGGCACCAATATATACCCTCTTTCTGAAATAAACCTATGTGAGGGTCATTTTTCTGGCAGTTAACATTCCACTGATCAAATCTCTGTATGTCCGCCTTTTCAGAAATGGTTGCGGGACTCGGCTGTTCAATACAGAAAGTAAAATTATACAACTTTCAGCCATTTGGTTACCAAACTTATTTTATTTGGCTACCAGTTTCGGTGATTTACTATGCCACCTGCAGGCCCTTGACTGATGTATTTTACACAGAGTACGAGAAGGAACTTGCCCCCCTTCTTGCAGCAGTGTACTGTAGGTCTCTAGAAGAGCGTAGCGTTCCAAAGGATTGGAAAAGGGCACAGGTCATCCCCGTTTTCAAGAAGGGACATTGAACAGATGTGCAGAACTATAGACCTATATCTCTAATGTCTATCACTTGTTGAATTTTGGAACACGTATTATGTTTGAGTATAATGACTTTTATGGAGACTAGTAATCTACTCTGTAGGAATCAGCATGGGTTTCGAAAAAGACGATCATGTTAAACCCAGCTTATGCTATTCGTCCACGAGACTCAGAGGGCCATAGACACGGGTTCCCAGGTAGATGCTGTGTTTCTTGACTTCTGCAAGGCGTTCAATACAGTTCCCCACACTCATTTAATGAACAAAGTAAGAACATTTGGACTATCAGACCAATTGTGTGATTGGATTGAGGAGTTCCTAGATAACTGAATGCAGCATGTCATTCTCAATGGAGAGAAGTCTTCTGAAGTAAGAGTGATTTCAGGTGTACCGCAGGGGAGTGTCGTAGGACCGTTGCTATTCACAATATACATAAATGACCTTGTGGATGACATCGGAAGTTCACTGAGGCTTTTTGCAGATGATGCTGTGGTGTATCGAGAGGTTGTAACAATGGAAAATTGTACTGAAATGCAGGAGGATCTGCAGCAAATTGACATATGGGACAGGGAATGGCAATTGAATCTCAATGTTGACAAGTGTAATGTGCTGCGAATACACAGAAAGATAGATCCCTTATCATTTAGCTACAATATAGCAGGTCAGCAACTGGAAGCAGTTAATTCCATAAATTATCTGGGAGTACACATTAGGAGTGATTTAAAATGGAATGCTCATATAAAGTTGATCGTCAGTAAGGCAGATGCCAGACTGAGATTCACTGGAAGAATCCTAAGGAAATGCAATCCGAAAACAAAGGAAGTAGGTTACAGTAAGCTTGTTCGCCCACTGCTTGAATACTGCTCAGCAGTGTGGGATCCGTACCAGATAGGGTTGACAGAAGAGATAGAGAAGATCCAATGAAGAGCAGCGCACTTCGTTACAGGATCATTTCGTAATTGCGAAAGCGTTACGGAGATGATAGATAAACTCCAGTGGAAGACTCTGCAGGAGAGGCGCTCAGTAGCTCGGTACGGACTTTTGTTGAAGTTTCAAGAACATACCTTCACCAAGGAGTCAAGCAGTATATTGCTCCCTCCTACGTATATCTCATGAAGAGACCATGAGGATAAAATTAGAGAGATTAGAGCCCACACAGAGGCATACCGACAATCCTTCTTTCCACGAACAATACGAGACTGGAATAGAAGGGAGAACCGATAGAGGTACTCAGGGTACCCTCCGCCACACACCGTCAGGTGGCTTGCGGAGTATGGATGTAGATGTAGGAAGATTCCACCTCAGTTCTGATCAAGACAGGAGTCAGCAATACTGGTATTAGTATATTTCTTCTTGCTATAGCAATACCTTCAACCATCACAATGATGCTTTAAAGTATTGCTATAGCAAGCAGAAATCTACTAATACCATTATTGGTGGCCCCTGATTTGATTGGAACTGAAGTGGAATCTTCCTACACATCAGTCAGGGGCCTGAAGATGGCATAATAAATCACTGAAAATGGCAGTCAAATGAAATATGTTTGGAAACTAGAATGTTGAAAGGTTTTTAATTTGATATCCTTCCATTGTTCATTTCTCCATCTTAAACCAGATGGCAGCTCCCCCACCTCTCACGTCTCCTTTTAAAATTCAGTGACCAATAGACAAACACTGTACATGCTAACTAAATTAATACAATATTACCATACAATGTAAGTAAGAAACTATTAACTGAATGAAGTGAAAGGAAGGGCAGTGTTTTAAACTGATTAATAAAGCAAGTTTCTAAGACACATCACCTAAACACAGTCTCATCTTGATGGAGAAGAGTGGGAGGTATGAAGATACAAAGGGGAAGTAACTAATTATGAAGTTAAATGGACACACTTTATGGAGGAAAATACAGGTAATGATCAATGACTGAGGGAAATGCTGACAAACATACTTCTCCCACCACATGCTACATCACAAGCAAAACGAAAAGGGAACTGACAACATGAGCAATTAAGTTGGATACATGAAAATGTAATATAGCAATGCATTACCTGCTAGCTGTTCTCATTGATAATACATGTACACAATAGTGTAAAAACTGAAATACAGAAAAGTCACTTCAATAGATTAGAGCTCTAATGATCAGAATTTTACACAAAGAATGAGATTATAGCTTCATTTCCTTGCATCCTACAAATCCCTGCAGTTGGATGGCCCAAAGTTGTGTATGTGATGGAATGTGTGGCGTGTTACAGACTAGTATTACAGTGACAGTACACTGTCACTCCAAATGTGCACATTGCAAAAGTTACTTTAAGTCTAAAATATACATCCATTACTTGTGTCTTCAGTGAACCTGTAGCAACTGCAGCTGGCAACTGCACAGTTCAGACAGCCATATTACTGTGGTCTGCTGACCAAGCTGTGAACAAGAGGCACTGTCCCTACAGTTAATCAGGTTACACAAGCTTACAGAGTTGACTACAGTGCAGCTCTGCTAGGACACAACAGCCAACCCACACAAATGTATAATACAGGATCCCAATTATACAGTCTCCAACTTTACTGTCAAATTTTTATCGAAAATATTTTTGTCCCCCTGTGTGCCCAGTCTAAGGGGTGTCAAGAAGGATTATGCAGCAGAGGTTTCAGATGTGTCCCCACTGCTGCAGCTTCACTGGATCTGCATATAATGCATACTCACACAGACGTAAGAGGAACGGTTGATTCATTATGTGCGCTGTGGCAGTGACGCGATTCCAGCAGTCACTTGTGCGATAGAGTATGCTGTGGTTTCAGTGGCGCCCGCCCCCGGTAGCTGAGTGGTCAGCGTGACAGACTGTCAATCCTAAGGGCCCGGGTTCGATTCCCGGCTGGGTCAGAGATTTTCTCCGCTCAGGGACAGGGTGTTGTGTCATCCTAATCAACATCATTTTCATCCCCATCGACGCGCAGGTCGCCAAAGTGGCGTCAAATCGAAAGACCTGCACCAGGCGAACGGTCTACCCGACGGGAGGCCCTAGCCACACGACATTTAATTTCATTTCAGTGGCCACTCCCGCGACAGGCCATGTACAGTAACTAAGTGGTCACGCTTGTGACAGGTGTTTCATGTCATCATGATTGTTATGTGACTAATTTCTTGCACCAACAATGGTATCAGTAAATCTTAACTTAGTGAAAAATTTTGTCTTTTGTGTGCCAGATCAGGCCTATTATCCAAAAGTGATGACATTCAGCTGGCTCAGAGCAGTCATTTTGCGTGTGTGAATACATTATGATCACCTTCCTGCTCACTGCACTGACACTGCTACCTAGTCATTGTCCAGCAAGCATGGCCTCCCACTTCACTGTCTGACTACCCCCTTTCTGGCGTACATGACCAGCCCTCTGGTTCAAGGAGGTCGAGGCCAGCTTCCACTGCAGTGGCATAACATCAGAGCAAACAACATACATCTACATTGTTAGCCAACTTGACCAGCATTATTCTACCTATGTCTTCGACATCGTCACTGTCCCACCACCAACCGAGCCGTACCAGCACCTCAAAATGGAGATTATACACTGGCCCTCTCTGTGTCCCCAGCTAAGAGCATATGTCAGCTACTTACTGGCAATGATGTTGGTGACAAAGCTCCATCACAGCTCCCACACCACCTCTGCACCATGGTCGACATTGGCACAATTCTAGATGAGTTGCTCCATGTGCTTTGGCTGAACTAGCTTGCCTAGTCAGGTAGGTACTCAGCCGACACTTCTGCTGCAACAATTAGTGGCCATTGCTGACACAGTAGTCAAGGCCGTCTCTGCAGCCCCATATTCAGCTGCTACCAGCCTAACCAATGCCACCTCCAATACACCAGTTACACCACCTTCCCACACAGTGGACTGCAATACTCTGGAACCCACCATTGCCACCCAGGAATTTCAGCTGCTTTTGGCCTGGATTGACACCCTCACAGCTCAAGTTCCTCCACTTCATGACCAGCCTGCTGCTATTCCCACACTGCTACATCCTCGTCTGCACATTCATGAATGTTGTTACGCCACAGACCAACTCACTATGTGTTAGTATCTTCACGTTTTCCAAGCAAACTTTGCAGTGCCACCCAATGTGCAACCACCCAAACACCAGAAGCACATGTGGATGGCAGGCTGCCTAAAAGTGCCTTTTCATCTCAGACAGGTCTGGCCAGTGTTTCCTTATAGACACTGGGTCTGACCTGTGTGTCTATCCATGCATGCTGCTCCCCAGACATTGACCAACAACACCAGTTTGGCTGTCAGCTACCAACAACTCATCCATCACCTACAATGGTGTCCACATAACTCAGTTAAACCGAGGACTGAACCACACATTCAGCTGGAAATTCACCATCACAGATGTATCAGAGCCAATCATGGGTGCTGATTTCTTAGCACATTTTCTGCTCCTCCCTGACATTGCTGGCTTTCGTCTCATTGACAAAGACTCTGGTTGCTTAACTGTCAGGTTCTATCATTCTGTGTAAAATTTTACTCTGAAGCTTATCCGTACTGTTGATGCAGGGCAATACCAGGACCTTCTTGATCATTTCCCCTCCACCATACACCTACCTCGAGCACCATGAGAGGTATGGCACAGCACAGTCCATCACATCTGCACTACACCTGACCCTCCAGTTTTCAGCAGACCACAATGCCTCACATCTTGCTGCTGCTAAAACAGAATTCGATGTGATGCTTCAGGATGGCATAATTCAGCATTTGCACCACCCCTGGTCTTTAACTCTCCACCTCATACCAAACAAGGATGCATTCCAACGATCCTGTGGTGATAATCATTCATTTAACACAGGCACCATGCAAGACAAACATCCAGTCCCAAACTCTCGCGGCTTCAACCATACCCCCAGTGGCGCTTCATTGTTTAGTATCCTCGACTGCATCAAGACATTCATGCAGATACCAGTCACTATGGAAGACATTACATAGCAGCCATCACTACGTCCTTTGGCGTCTTGAAATCACTTTACATTACATTTGGTCTCTGAAATGCTGCACAGACATGGTAGTGGTTAACTCACAGTGTTATACTTGACCTATGCTATATACATATTGGTATTCTCTACTTCACTGAAGCAACACAGTGAACATCTGACAGCAATGTTTCAATGATTAAACAATTTCAGGGTTATCATTAATCCCTCTGCATGCATCTTTGGTGCCTCCCAGATGATATTCTTGGGCCACCAGATTTGTGCAGACCGCATCATTCCCCTTCCTGAAAAAATTCAGACTATTCGGGAAATTCAGTGTCCATGAATTGTTCAGGAAATCCGGTGGTTCCTCATAATGTTGAACTTCTACTGTCATCAGCTCCCCAGCACAGCATCCATTCAAGAGCTGCTGACAGAGGCTCTTGCTGGTCCTAACACACGCAATGGTCCAAATTTATGGGGTCTGGGCACCTTCGAGAGGATGTACGTCAAATGGCTGCAACGTCACGACAGTGAAGAAGGCATGCTTCCTGACAAGCAGTTTGGCTTTTGCTGTGGTCATTTGAAGCAACATCAACTTCTATCTCTGGTGGAGCAGTGGATGGGGGCTCTGAAACGTCGTGAATACCTTGGGTCAGTACTCCTTGACGTTTCAAGGGCCTTTGACAGCGTGTGGCACGATGGCATCCTGTATAAGCTGCTGGTATTGGGGGTACACATGTCGCATGCCCACATGCTTCAGTTCTACCTGCACAGGCATGCATTCCATGTGTGTGCTGGTGGTGGTGTGTCAATGGCGCACCACAGCCGAGCTGGTGTACTGCAGGGGTCCATGCTTGGCCCCCTGCTGTACTCTCTTTACACCACCAACATACCAAAGACGACGCCGGGGGTACATCTGGTGCTCTACGCCAATGATACCATGCTCTACATGGGCAGCATGAACGTGCAGCTGATGCGCCGCCACCTGCAACTTGCCTGCAACGATCTTGGAGCTTGGGCTACCAAATGGCAGCTCAAGTTCAGTGCTGGGAAGAGCCAGTCAGTGGTGTTCACATGCTGGTGGTGAATTCCCAATGTGCTGCCACAAGTGCCTGACCTGGGGACCACACATCCGGGAGTTGAGAGGCCAAGTGCTCAGAAGGATATGCTTGCCGTATCCTCTACTCAACCCCACAACTACACTGCCCCCCACTGCTACCTCTCGCTCTACTTAGAAATCATCAGGCCAGTGCTTGAGTACGCGGCCATGGTGTGGGGAAATGTGGCAGACACCCATCTGCAGACACTGCGACGAGTGCAGAATAAAGCCCTTTGGCAGACACTCCATCTGCCATGAGACTTCAACACAAGGCAGCTTCACAATATCGTGGGAATCCTGATGCTGCAGCGCTGCTTCCGTGCGCTCACGACGAGATCAGCAAGGACATCGCAAAATTCGCTGGTCAGTGGACTGGGCAAACAACTTCACTGGCGCCCAGCCACCAGATAGCCCAATCTGCTCCTGGAATGATCACTTGGGAGCAAGAGAAGAAGAAAGCACCCCCATGACAACTGAGAAGATGAATGAAACTGAGGTGACAACACATCCATTAAGATTCCCAGAGCAGGAACAGCAGGCTCTGCTTAACCTGCATCGACCGTGCATTGACTGCACTTGAGTCACAATGCACGCACGCGTGCAGAGGTTTCAGAAGTGTCCTCACTGCTGCAACTTTGCTGGACCCGCATATAATACACACTCACACAGACTCAAGATGCAACATGTTGGTTTATTATGTCTGCTATGAATGTGTCATGATTCCAGTGGTCACTTGTGCAATGGGATATGCTGTGGATTCAGTGGTCACCTAAGTGACAGATTATTTACAGTGTTTTTCTGTGTCACTCTTGCAACTGGCATTGTTCAGTGACTAAGTGGCCACCCTTGCAAAGGCTGTTTTGTTGTTTTGTGACACTGTGATTGTTATGTGATTAGTTTCTTTTACCAAGAGTGCGATAAATAAATATTAACTTAGTAAGCAATTGTATTTTTTATGTGCCAGAGAAACTGGTTCCCCTGCCTAGTATCACGTAGAGCCCCTGTGAGCACGCAGAAATTGCCGCAACATGACATGGCATGGACTCGACTAATGTTTGAAGTAGTGCTACAGGGAATTGATACCATGAATCCTGCAGCACTTCAATAAATTTGTAAGATTATGAGAGAGTGGAGATAAGTTCTGAACAGCACATTGCAAAGATCCCAGATATGGTCATTAATGGTCATGTCTGGGAGTTTGGTGGCCAGCAGAAGTATTTTAACTTAGAAGACTGTTCCTGGAGCAACTCTGTAGCAATTCTGGATATGTGAGGTGTCACATTGTCCTGTTGGAATTGCCCAAGTCTGTCAGAATGCACAATGGACATGAATGGATGCAGGTGATCAGACAGGATGCTTATGTACGTGTCACCTGTCATCTGTCAGGGGCCCCATATCACTCCAACTGCACATGCGCCACACCAGTACAGAGCCTCTGCCAGCTTGAACAGTCCTCTGCTGACATTCAGGGGCCATGGATTCATGACGTTGTCTCCATACCCGTACACGTCCAACTGCTCGACACAATTTGAAATGAGCCTCGTCTGACCAGGCAACATGTTTCCAGTCATCAATAGTCCAATGTTGGTGTTGAAGGCCCAGGTGAGGCACAAAGCTTTGTGTCATGCAGTCATCAAGGATACATGATGGGCCTTTGGCTCCAAAAGCTCATATCAATGATGTTTTGTTGAATGGTCTACATGCTGACACTTGTTGATGGCCCAACATTGAAATCTGCAGCAGTTTACATAAGGGTTGCCTTCTGTCACGTTGAACGATTCTCTTCAGTCATTGTTGGTCCCGTTCTTGCAGGATCTTTTTTCAGCCACAGTGATGTCGGCAATTTTGAAGTTTTACCAGATTCCTGTTATTCACGGTACACTCGTGAAATGGTCATATGGGAAAATCCCCAGTTCATTGTTACCTCGGAGATGCTGTGTTCCATCGCTTGTGCGCCGACTATAACACCACATTCAAACTCACTTAAATCTTGATAACCTACCATTTTAGCAGCAGTAACCAATCTAACAACTGCACCAGACACTTGTTGTCTTATATAGGAGTTGTCAACCACAGCACCTTATTCTGCCTGTTTACATCTCTCTCTCTCTCTCTCTCTCTCTCTCTCTCTCTCTCTCTCTCTCTCTCTCCACCAGTTTCTTTGGTTTTTCAGTCTTAGTACATGGGGCAGATGTGCAGTACGAGGCATTCAACCACCCCAAATATAATTTATGTAATATGGTAATTGGTGGCAGAAGGCTTCTGAGTAGGGTCTGTTCATGGGTAAGTCATGTATGTAAAGCACTTTGATCACTGCATTTCATTAGTAACCTGTTATTGTTTAAGTATATTACCACAACCAATTGAAGTAGGCCTACAAAATAACAGAAGTTTGTGAGATACAACAAGGTAAAATCATTTCAGACTGTTCTCCAGCACTGGCAATATTGGTAATTAATTAGAAGTATTCACCACTGAAGAACATTGCTTTACTAACGTTTACACTTGTTAACTGACTGTGTAAAATTCACTACCTATGTTTTCAATATGAGGACCCTCAAAAAGGAATGCCAATAAGTATTATTAAGATCACTCACAGTAATGTTTCCATGAACAAATTTAGTACCTCTTTTGGTACAAACTGACAAAATTTACACATTTTCTTTACTTACAGCTGATTCTAGGTAACAAGTTAACTACACATAACAGCCTTAAATTATAAAAACTAAACACAAGATTTTAATCATAGTGTGAATTGTGTGTCCAGGGATTCCTGCAGCAAGAATATATCACTTTTAAAGTTCAATCAAAACACCAGCAATGGTTTCCTGATCTGATCTACAGAGGTGCAGTAATCAATATACTGTTCATGGTCAAAGTATGTTCTGAAATAAACAGTAGAACAAGTTATACTTTTTTCTCGGTTGAGCGCTCTGGCAGTAGTGCAATGACTTCCTGACTTGCTACTGCTCTGTCACCTCTGCAACCTTTTGCCTTCTGATTCAGATGTGTATTTCCCAGATGTATGGCATTTAAATATGGTTCTTTTAGTGCCATCCTTCACCTACCTGGCACCATGTTGCTTCATGAAGCTACTCCTCACTGCCTTCTCTTCTTCAGCCTTCCACTGAAGGATGTCTGAAACAGCCATTAGAGGATTATTATATTAGTCACAAATCTGGCAATGTACATCACTCCATTCACAGCAAATGTGTATTTCATTATACAGGATGTGTTCAAAAAAAATCATAACTATTATGTCATATGAGATATGTGCGTGAACAGTGTACTGTTAATAAGATCAAACTCTTGAGTTTTTCATGGTCCCTCCAAGGTAGCAGCAGTGTGTGTTCACTTCAGTTCTAGTGAAAATGGTTCGGGACAACAAAAAGCATTTTGTGTTCTATGTTTTGCACAGTGTAGGTCAGTAATAACTGTTTAGTGTGACTTTTGTACTAGGTATAGTGTGGATCCTCCTACAGTACAGAGCATTAGATGATGGCATGAATTATTCCGAGATACAGGTTGTTTGTGTAAAGGCAAATCGCCAGGCCATCTCCGAGTGTCTGACACAGACATTGACTGCATCTGCCATAGTTTCACAAGGAGTCCGCAGAAATAAGTTCACTGTGCACCTCAACAACTCAACATTCCCATGATGTCCATCTGGCATGTGTTGTATCAATGTTCACACATGAAAGCACACAAAATTCAGCGACTGCAAGCTCTTCGTGAAGGTGACAAACAACATGTGGAGTTCTGTAATTTCATTCTTGGCAAGATGGAGGACGACAGTTTTCTTCCACCCTTTGTGTTTAGTGATGAGGCAACATTCCATTTAAATGGAAAGGTGAACCATTATAATGTGAGAACATGGGGTACAGAACAACCACATGAAGTTGTACAACATGAGAGGGACTCTCCAAAATTTAATGAGTTTTGTGCAGTTTCAAATGAAAAGGTACAGGGTGTTTCAAAAATGACCGGTATATTTGAAACGGCAATAAAAACTAAACGAGCAGCGATAGAAATACACCGTCTGGCGGAATGGCTTCACATGCAGATGAGATGTACTGCTTCAGCTGTTCAATTGTTTTGGGATTCTGGCGGTACACCTGGTCTTTCAAGTGTCCCCACAGAAAGAAGTCACAGGGGTTCATGTCTGGCGAATAGGGAGGCCAATCCACGCCGCCTCCTGTATGTTTCGGATAGCCCAAAGCAATCACACGATCATCGAAATATTCATTCAGGAAATTAAAGACGTCGGCCGTGCGATGTGGCCGGGCACCATCTTGCATAAACCACGAGGTGTTCGCAGTGTCGTCTAAGGCAGTTTGTACCGCCACAAATTCACGAAGAATGTCCAGATAGCGTGATGCAGTAATCGTTTCGGATCTGAAAAATGGGCCAATGATTCCTTTGGAAGAAATGGCGGCCCAGACCAGTACTTTTTGAGGATGCAGGGACGATGGGACTGCAACATGGGGCTTTTCGGTTCCCCATATGCGCCAGTTCTGTTTATTGACGAAGCCGTCCAGGTAAAAATAAGCTTTGTCAGTAAACCAAATGCTGCCCACATGCATATCGCCGTCATCAATCCTGTGCACTATATCGTTAGCGAATGTCTCTCGTGCAGCAATGGTAGCGGCGCTGAGGGGTTGCCGCGTTTGAATTTTGTATGGATAGAGGTGTAAACTCTGGCGCATGAGACGATACGTGGACGTTGGCGTCATTTGGACCGCAGCTGCAACACGGCGAACGGAAACCCGAGGCCGCTGTTGGATCACCTGCTGCACTAGCTGCGCGTTGCCCTCTGTGGTTGCCGTACGCGGTCGCCCTACCTTTCCAGCACGTTCATCCGCCACGTTCCCAGTCCGTTGAAATTTTTCAAACAGATCCTTTATTGTATCGCTTTTCGGTCCTTTGGTTACATTAAACCTCCGTTGAAAACTTCGTCTTGTTGCAACAACACTGTGTTCTAGGCGGTGGAATTCCAACACCAGAAAAATCCTCTGTTCTAAGGAATAAACCATGTTGTCTACAGCACACTTGCACGTTGTGAACAGCACACGCTTACAGCAGAAAGACGACGTACAGAATGGCGCACCCACAGACTGCGTTGTCTTCTATATCTTTCACATCACTTGCAGCGCCATCTGTTGTTGAAAATTGTAACTACTGTAATTTCTAAAGTTTGTCCGCCTGAAAATGTACTGTTGTCCCAAGCATATTGCAACAAACGGTGTATTTCTATCGCTGCTCGTTTAGTTTTTATTGCCGTTTCAAATATACCGGTCATTTTTGAAACATCCTGTATATGGTCCATTTTTCTTTGCAGAGAACTCTGTTACAGGAAGCACATATCTTGATATGGTTCAAAACTTTATTTTTCCACAATTGGAGATTGATTTGAACTTCATTTAGTAACAGGATGGGCACTGCCACACTGGCATGTGGAAGTGTGGGAATTTTTAAATCAAAGGGTTATTGAACAATGGATCGGTCGCACTAGTGCAAATGATTCAGCCTTACATTACTGGCCTCAAGGGTCACCAGATCTGACTGTATGTCACTATTTCTTGTGGTGGTTTATAAAAGACTCTATTTATGTGCCTCCATTACCAACAACAATAAATGAACTGAGACACTGCCTAACAGCAGCTTTGGAAGCTGTAATTCAAGACATGCTCACTGCAGCATGGGAACAATTTGAATACCCTACTGACATATGCCGTGCATCTCAAGAGGGCCATACTGAACACCTATGAAAAGGTACAAAAAAAAAAAAAAATACCTTTTGTGTTTCCTGTTCTTCAAAAAACAAAATTTATTGTATATGTTTATTAGTTTCAGAAATATATAAGTGCCAAATCGTATGATTCTTTTTGATACACCCTGTTTAATAGTTGAAAGTGCTGTCTACAGTTACTGTTGTAATTTTGAACAATCAAAGGTTTTAGTGAGCACAAGGGTGTCCTTCTGAAAGCAAATATTTGAGCTATATTGAGGCAAATAAGAAAGAATAGGCCCTTAATACCTTTTAAGGCCTTTATATATGCATTGAAATCAATTTTCAGTTTAATACTGTGGCGAGAAAGAGTGAAACTCAACAAATGAAGCAACTTCATTACTGTTCTTAGTCAGTTGATAGTAGAATTAAACATAGCTTAGCACATGATAAATTAATTATTATACAAAGATACTACCATTCCATGACCTGAATACAATCATTTGTTTGACTAACGCAACCATGTCCTCTTTCCGTAATTTCAACTCTGCTAAAATGTTGCATGAGTAGCCGCAGTAATCCTTGGGAAACTTAACATCATAAGCTCACCTTCCCTATCTGATTGTACTCCTCAAGTGTGCATACAAATTCTCTCTCCGTGTAAACTGGTTATTGCTCACATAGCAAACATTAAAATCCATCATAATTTGAATGGCCAACCTACCAGAAACAATATTCGAGTGCAGCAGTGACACAAAAATGGTTCAAATGGCTCTGAGCACTATGGGACTCAACTGCTTTGGTCATCAGTCCCCTAGAACTTAGAACTACTTAAACCTAACTAACCTAAGGACATCACACACATCGATACCCAAGGCAGGATTCGAACCTGTGACCGTGGCAGCAGTGACACAATGCTGAGTAAAGTCACCTATCATGAAGAAGATATTTGGTTATTTTTAATGCTTGTTTAATAATCACGGACAATGTGTAAATTATAAAATGCATTTTACTTATTTTTTCCATTCATAAAAACTGTTTACAAAATACTTGATATTATACCTTGCTTACTTAACCACTTGTATCAAAATATTACTTGCGCCCAAAAATTTATTTGATGTTTTGTGTGACTGGTAGGCATGAGGGAAAAGCAGGGGGGGGGGGGGGGGTTGTTTGTGATGACAAGTTACATCTCTGCATTGGGTGCCAATCTACCTAGCAACAATACTATGCCATTGTGAAGCATTGCCACTCACATGTTACTATGTATTTTGATTTTTGTATCAAAAAATTACATCATATATGCAATAACAATAAAGCTTGTCTCAGATTTTTTTCTGAAATAGAAAAGCTCATGCAATCTTTTAAAAATGAAAATGTTGTCTAATTTTCATATAGATCAAGATGTGTAATTCTTGGAACTCTACAAGAACACTGAGTCCACACTGTAGAAAGAATACTGTGTGGTGTCTCTCAGCCTTCATAATTTTAGCACTTTTGTGAAGACTGTGCACTTAAGGGCCATTCCACATCCCTCCAATGACAAAGTAACCATAACGGACAAAAAACTAGTCATATCCAGGAGACATCATGCTAATACTATGTAACACTGCCTCTAGCTTGATAAGATATTCGATTCAGTGAGTAAAAAGGGTCCACACATTTCTTCAGGTATAATATATCCAGCTGAATACATTCATTAATAGATCATGTATGGCTACCAAAAAGTGTGGATGTTCAGTGATTTCCAAATAGTCCCAGGCATTTACTATAGGTTTAACACTGGGCAATTTAGCAGGTAATTTGAGGTGTGACAGGATGCCTGTGTGTCCAGCAAACCTGGAATTAAATGTGCAGCAATGTGAACACGGCTATTGTCATCTTGGAACATGGGAGTATCAACAGCATAATCATTATGAAGCTGTAGAAGAAAGAGCAACACTTCATCACCAAGAATGTTGAGATAAAAATCATGGTTTATATTTATGATGACCTGAATGAGCAGGTCCAATTCATGGTAAAAAATAACCACCAATAAAGCATCACAGGACCACCTCCAATGCCAACTATACCCTCCACACATAGCAGGCTAAACACTACATTGGGACATCAGTGCATTCAGTGCCTTACACCATAAGGAAAAAAAAAAGAGGCAAAATCATTATTTGTCAAATGACAACACACCCCGCCTGTCAGTTATGGTGCAGTGTCTGTGTTGTTTGGCACACTGAAGAACATGCAGTTGTATTTGCTGCTGTGAACATTGACTGTTTGCGAGGTACCCGACTTCAAATGGCTATTGCATTCAGTTTGCTTCACAGTGTTCCCTCAGAAACTAGTTGAGATTGATGCACAGTCACTGACAGTAGCAACTAGTGTTGGGTTGACTAGGTGTGGCACTTGTCTCCAGTCCACGTTGGTTAAGATCTTTTTATGACCACAGTTTTTATGTTTATGTTACATAGCTGTAAGTGGTACAGTATTTCTTGCAGACACACTGGACCATCCATATTGATACAACAACAAACTGGGCAACTCACAGCATGGTGATGAGCACATTCAAACATGTCAGTTCACTACTGCTCTTCTGCCACATCTCCACCTCAACTCACACAGCTGCAGCGACTCTGTACAACTGACTGGCATATGCACGCCATGACTTACATCAGTGCTGGAGGGTCATGTGAGCGCCTGGTACCAGATCTACATAACCCACAGTGCTCCAAAGTAACTAGTGCACTCTTTTAATATAGTTACTAATATTTTCTCTGGTGAGCTTATTTAGTTAGCCACAGATGAAGATATATATGACTTATTCACAGTGTCTGATTGTATGAACCTGAACTTCAAAAAAATGTATGTCTGCCATATATGGTACAATAATGGAGTCTTTTACATCTTACTGAGAAAAAAGAACAATTCTGAAACTTACAACAGACAGTTTCAGCAACTAAAAGTTTTTAACATGTCATACACAGACCACCTGCTTTGGAGAAGAAAGCTTGAAAAAGGAAGCTCGTTTATCTAGAAATGAGTGATGTGCAACATTATTTGAAACAAATACAGAAGTGAGAAGTGTTAACAGCGAAGATTTTAAATGTCATTTTGCACAGTGCTTTTCCAGTCTCACAAGAAATATCATTCCCTGAATAAAAATAAAAAAAAAAAAAAAAAAAAAAAACAATTAATGAAGTTGGGTATGTCTAAAAAATAGCATCAGTAAAAAAAATGCTCCATCTGAAGAGGCCTTGAAAGGCCCAACAGTACTGACTGACTGTTGTATCATCTCCACCGATAGGCATTATTGCATGCGAATATGGAGGGTCATGTCGTTAGCACACCGCTCTCCTAGCTGTTGTCAGTTCTCGTGACCAGAGCCACTACTTCTCAGTCAAGTAGCTCCTCAATTGGCCTTACAAGGGCTGAGTGCACCCTGCTTGCCAACAGTGCTCAGAGACCCAGATGATCACCCATCCAAGTGCTAGCCAACCCCAACAGTGCTTAACTCTGGTGATCTGATGGGAATTGGTGTTACGACTATAGCAAGGCCATCAGTAGTAAATACAGCAACTTGAAAAGTATCAGAACTGTGGCAGTACATTCTACTTTTCATGGTTACATTTTCCAAGAACTTAAATTGAGACACTCATACAATGACGCCCTTAAAACTGAAGATTTAGTTACTTTTGCAATAGGAATAAGATTGAGTTGTAAATCAGAAAATAAACATTATATTCATGTGTAAATGTCCTATGGTGTAATATTGTGGGAAAATTCTACATTGAAACCCAAAATATTTATCCCACAGAAGAGTATAATTAGAATTATGTGTGGCATTCAAACTCACAAATCTTGTAAATAATTACCCAAACAATTATGACAATTATGTGAATAGTATATCATGGCAGTCGGGAGCAACCATAAATGAATGAGAATTTAGACTGTCTGAGGGCAGAGGAATGGTGCAGGGGAATAAGCCTCGCTTCCCTCTCGAAGGGCTGACATCTTACGTCCGCGTTCTGTGCTTCCACAAAAGCAGAACTGACATAAAGACCATAGATAGGGTTCGCTGATTACTTTTATTGTTGTGAGAGATGCATTTGAATCCCTTTATGCACCAGATTATTCCCTCCACATATTTTAAAATGAGAAAAGAAAACAAGCAATCCAAACACAGAGTAAGTTGGAGTATACAAAGCATTTGGCAGTGGCTACAGTGCAATTGTTTGCTGTGGTTGGCAGTGGTAGTTGAGGCCTGACCTCTACCGATATCTTACGTGACTACAGTTCAAAACACTCCCCACCTAAATCTGCCATTCTTACGCGACAACAGTTCAAAACACTCCCCACCTAAATCTGCCATGATATATTGTTTGCATAATATCTGAAACACAATTACAGTACATTTGTGCTATAATACAATTTGGTATCAATAATCACTTCCAGTTTGAGAAGAGCTTGGAAATTCATAAATAAACTACTCAGAAAACGTTGTGCACCAGGGAAGTTTCAGATCACAAAAATAAAGTTCATGCAACTCATAAAATTACTTTATCGATGAAAAAGTTGAGGGGTATGCTTCCCCCAGAAAAACAGCACTGACAATACTGAAAGTAAAAATAGAAAGTTCAGTCACAATAATGTGACCACCATCTATATTTGATGTCAACATGCAATAACCACTCACAGATGGCAGGGTATGTAAAGCTTGTTGGTGGGACTAGGAAAATGATGCAGTCATTGTTATGCTGTGGTAACGGATTGATTTATCTGAGGCCCAAAAGGGCATTATCATTGGCTTTTGGGCCAAGGGGGGAAGCATTTCCAAAATGGCTGAGTTTGGAAACTGTCTGTGTGCTAATGTGGTTAAAGTATACCGTGTATGACAAAATGGTGGTATCTAAAACTGGTACAGGCATCTGTGGTGCACCACAGGCCATAGGTGACAACACAAACACTCAGTCATCTTGAGAACTTCACAGACGTACAGGTGGCACCAGTACATGATTAAGTTAGACAGACATTTCAGTTCAGCTTAGAACACTCTCTCACTGTGCTGACCTGGAGACAGGATTTCTAAAATATTTTGCATTGCTTCACTCAGTACTGCCCTATGCCATATTCTTGTGGGGCAATCCAGCTGAGGTAAAAAAGTACCTTTTTATTCTGCAGAAGCATGCAGTATGAATAAAATCACAGTTGAGCACCCCACAAAACAAACATAATCACTATCTTCATCTATGAACTCCATATATGGAGCCTCAGTCAGAGTGTGCTCACTGATCACTTTTATCTGTTTGGGAATGCGTAATATGAGTCTTTGCAAGATTAAGCCTTAAGTAATTGTAAGCCTGTTACATAATTCTCTTGGTGGCATCTGGTATGGGTGTGTTTGAGCCCTTTAGCAGATTAATTTTTCAGTAGCAAATATCACAATTTTTTAATAGTCTTGTAACACCCATGGCAAATCATTTATGTAGGTCAACAACAGGAGTCCGCTAGTTGTCAAACCTTGCAAGAAACTATAATTCAAGGTTTCCCACTTTAAATATAGTGCTAGTCTTGTGACATAATTTGTTAATATGGCCCCCCTCTTTCCTATAATTAAAGTATGACTCCAGCCACGCAAAGGGAATACCTATAATGCCATGACATTTTCTTTTTCTTAATAGAACTGTATGGACTACACAAAGTGTAGGTAAGATCAAACATCAACAGGCTAATTTTCCTTGTTTATTTCTAGTAGGATGGAGTTTTGACATAATACTTGGATATCACTATAGAAAAGACTTTACGGAAGTCAAACTAAGCTTCTGTTAAAGGTTATTATCAGAATGGTAGTTAAACATTTTGTTACAAGCTACCTTCTCAAATTGTTTTGAGAACATGAGGAGGACAGAGATGTGTCTATAACAGAGCTCACCTACTTATTCCGACTTTTTAAATAAATATTACGAATGCAGATTTCGAATTTCAGGAAATATATCGGGGCTCATCAAATGATTACAAAGATAACTCAAGATTTCAGTTGGCACAATTACTTTTTAGTGACCCACAGAAATTTATGACCTCATTGACAACTTGATATGGTAAAACTACTGTCTGCTGGTGGAGCAGACAAAGTCTAAAGAAATCTAATGGATTTGTTTTCCATCGTCCAGTGTCAGGAAGAATTCACAGAATTTTGTGGCCAGTGGTCTGATGTTAAAACATCATCTGCCTCACTACTACTGTCATCTAGTTGGTAAATATGATTTGCCTTGCCAAGTTTATTTGTTTCATTCCTAATAATGCTGAAAATAGGCTTTCTGATGTTCATAGAAATTTTAATTTTTTTTATCAGAGCACGGTTTTGATGAGACATTAAAGAATTTCCCAGTATCGTTTGTACATAATGTATTGAATTTTTACGTGTTGGTTGCAGTTATCCCACTGCACCGAAGTACTGCGTGCCCTGGACAAACGCCTTTCGATTGAACCTTGCTGGCAGATTAAAACTGTATGTCGGTAAATAAATACCGACAGCAAGAAAACGAACTCTACTAGTCACTGCATATATATATTTTCAAATTAATGTCATACAGCATCCTCCGACAACCATCCTAAAGTGCCATGTACAATGATTATTGATTACCTTTGCATACGCCTATAAAAATTCTTTTGTGTTAAAAGACTCGCTTAAAAATTGAATCTGTGGTATGATACACACAACGGCGAATTGAAAAAAATCAACAGTGCACATTATTTAACGCCGTGTGACTGGTGTATGAAGCTCTATCAACATCTGAGGGGAGAATATTGTCAGTCAATATTTGACCTCACACATTCTGTATGTATTGACAGTACTAAAAATATTTTGAGGCCCATCAGTACTGCTCACCAACATTTCTAAAACTGGAAATACGTCAATACTCTCTATCAGAGGTCAACACATTGATAGTTTGACAATATTATTGAACATACAAGGATACCTCAACGCAGTTACAAAGGTCTTCGATAATGAATATTATGTATTCATGGAAAGGTCAAAATATTAACATCTTTGTGACAGTTTCTGCAAGATTCTTTTTGCTTCTTATTGAATATTATTCATCATTATTTTAAATTTGGGACCAGATGTCTCAGTAAATAAATAAACCTCTTTCTGTGCAAGTGTACTTGAAGACGTAAGTACAGATAAAGTCGGAAACTTCCTCGACATGCACAGTGTACCTAAATTTTCCTTTTTATCTCGACACATGTTTATTAAAATAGGTGATAAATGCACTCTACTATCATGTGCATTGCGAAAATACTAGTTGGAATGTTGGATACTGTTTAAAAAAGAGCCAAAGATATGGAAAACACCAACGTGTTAAATTTAACTCGTTGGAAAATACAGATAGACGGTGGGAAAACTTTGATCACAGAACACAAGTTCTGAATCCTGCAGTATGATGGTATCCGTGCTGCCATCTCGTATTGCTGTTGAGAAACACTATGACGACCGAACAGGATAGGCGATTTTACGCCAAAATTTGTGTTATATCGGTTTATTTCATATTTATTAATATTGAAAAGCCAAGTAAATTGCTAAATTCAAGGTATGCAGGGTTGATGGATAGACAAGAATATTAAATTTCATTGAATTGGTTTCACACTCGTTAACTGTCAGTAGTCTTGCAGCCTATAAATTTCACACCTCCGGTGACAAAGCTGTTGGAGAAATTTTAGAATACAGATGGGCCTGTTAAGTTGTTAGTAGCTTAAACTTTGTTAAATTCAAGCTTGTGGTGAAAACCTCTTTAACTCCGCCTTCAGCTACTGTGAGAGTGATTTCAGTAGCTCCACAGTTGCTGTTGCCGGTCCCAAGCCCGGAGAAAGGAGGAGGGTTGGCAACTCACAGAAGCCGTAAAAGAACTGACACAAAATAATTTGAACTTTGAGCCGCTGACGCATCCTCAGCCTGTGAAAGTTAATATCGAAGGGTGTACCAATAATATCTTCCATGTTTTCAATTTATTTGTTTGATGCAAAATAGTGTACCACGCAGTAGGATGTTGGAGCCTCCCGAAACGCAAACGCTTTTGGGCGTAGCTGTTTCTCTTGAAATAGCATTTTCGTGTTTAACACTATCATTATAACAGTAAAACAGTTCCTGCTATTATATATCAGTGTAACAGCATAAAGGGACTTACGTGTCAGGACGAAAGGATAGCGTGCTCAGCCTTCCAAGTCAAGACAAAGTTGCGGCAGAAGTGGACATGTTCGATGCAGAGAGAAGTTGTCATCTCATCAAAACGGTCGATAGAAATTATAAATCAAAATTCTTTCTTGGGCGTTAAATTTCTAGTAATGGAATAATATTTTCGCGTAGTGTTCACACATATAAATTGTGACAAAGTCCAGTACGAGTTCGTCGTTAGAATACGATTTATAACCCCTTTGCAATGTTTGGACGTGTTTGTTTCATTTTCGGACGCGATACAGAAAGAATTCAAAGTATCACAATTAGTAAATCAGGCAAAAATAAGTGATCCCTGAGACTGCCCGTGTCTGAAGATAAGTTTGTTTTCCAGTTTATAAGTGAGCTTATTGTTTATTTCCTAATGTTGTGACCAACCTCCCCTCTTAGTTGCCCCCCATTAGCAGAAAAATACATACTGTTTACAGTGAAAGTAATGTCAACAGTAGAAAGATAAAGTAATAATTGTGATTTTCCAAATGCGATTAGATTAGATGTGCTTTTCCTTGTACTGGTCTGCAGAGACAAGTCGAGAATATAGAATCAGTGCGTAGTGGGGATGTCAGTGTTACTGATAAGTCGCATATATGTACAGTACTTAATAATCACTCTCTGAATATAGCAGGTGAACTAAATAGAAACCTAGTCCCAACAGGCAATCATATAGCGCTCTTAGAAAAAAGTGTTCCGAGACTGTTACCTGAAATGCTCCTCCATGATACTGACAAGAGGGAGATTGAGTTAATAATTAAATCACTAAAGACGAAGAACTCTCATGGATATCACGGGGTATCTAGCAGAATACTGAAGTATTGTTCCACGTATGTTAGCTCAGTACTTAGCCATATCTGTAACTTTTCCTTTAGGAGTGGTCGGTTTCCAGACCGATTGAAGTACTCGGTAGTGAAGCCACTTTATAAAAAGGGAGACAGGGATAATGTTGACAATTATAGACCTATTTCTATGCCATCGGTGTTTGCTAAAGTTATCGAGAGGGTTGTATATACAAGGTTACTGCAGCATTTAAATTCACATAATTTGCTGTCAAATGTACAGTTTGGTTTTAGAAATGGCTTAACAACTGAAAATGCTATAGTCTCTTTTCTCTGTGAGGTTTTGGACGGATTAAATAAAAGGTTGCGAACGTTAGGTGTTTTCTTCGATTTAACGAAGGCTTTTGACTGTGTTGACCACAAAATATTACTGCAGAAGTTGGAACATTATGGAGTAAGGGGAGTAGCTTACAATTGGTTCGCCTCCTACTTTAAGAACAGAAAGCAGAAGGTAATCCTCCGCAATATTGAGAGTGGTAATGATGTTCAGTCCCAATGGGGCACTGTTAAATGGGGCGTTCCCGAAGGGTCGGTGCTGGGGCCACTGCTGTTTCTTATTTATATAAATGATATGCCTTCTAGTATTACGGGTGATTCAAAAATATTTCTGTTTGCTGATGACACCACCTTGGTAGTGAAGGATCTTGTGTGTAATATTGAAACATTATCAAATAATGTAGTTCATGATATAAGTCCGTGGCTTGTGGAAAATAATTTGATGCTAAATCACAGTAAGACTCAGTTTTTACAGTTTCTAACTCGCAATTCAACAAGAACTGACATTTTAATCAGACACAATGGGCATGTTATAAGCGAGACTGAACAGTTCAAGTTCCTAGGCGTACGGATAGATAGTAAGCTGTTGTGGAAAGCCCATGTTCAGGATCTTGTTCAGAAACTAAATGCTGCTTTATTTACCATTAGAACAGTATCTGAAATAAGTGACATTTCAACACGAAAAGTAGTATACTTCGCATATTTTCATACGGTTATGTCATATGGTATTATTTTTTGGGGTAATTCTTCTGATTCAAAAAGGGTATTTTTGGCTCAAAAACGGGCTGTTCGAGCTATGTATGGTGTAAGTTCGAAAACCTCTTGTCGACCCCTATTCAATAGTCTGGGAATTTTGACATTGCCCTCACAGTATGTATTTTCTTTAATGTCGTTTGTTGTTAGCAATATTAGCTTACTCCCAAGAATTAGCAGCTTTCACTCAGTTAATACTAGGCAGAAATCAAATCTGCATGTGGAATGCACTTCCTTGACTCTTGTGCAGAAAGGAGTGCAGTATTCTGCTGCATCCATTTTCAATAAGCTACCACAAGAACTCAAAAATCTTAGCAGTAGCCCAAACACTTTTAAGTCTAAACTGAAGAGTTTCCTCATGGCTCACTCCTTCTATTCTGTCGAGGAGCTCCTGGAAGAGCTAAAAAATTAAGCAAATTCCAGTGTTATATTCTTGATTTTCTTTATTTAAACTAATGTCGCCTGAATATGTTTCTTATATTTCATTTCATCTGTTTCTACAATCGTGTTATAATTTCATGTATTGACTCGTTCCATGACCATGGAGACTTCTCCTAAATGTGGTCCCACGGAACAATAAATAAATAAATAAATAAATAAAAGTTCCAATTGAACCATAGCGAGGAGATACTCCAGGATGTCTGCTTGTGTCTGTATGTGTGGATGGATATGTGTGTGTGTGCGAGTGTATACCTGTCCTTTTTTTCCCCCCTAAGGTAAGTCTTTCCACTCCCGGGATTGGAATGACTCCTTACCCTCTCCCTTAAAACCCACATCCTTTCGTCTTTCCCTCTCCTTCCCTCTTTCCTGATGAGGCAACAGTTTGTTGCGAAAGCTTGAATTTTGTGTGTATATTTGTGTTTGTTTGTGTGTCTATCGACCTGCCAGCGCTTTTGTTTGGTAAGTCTCATCATCTTTCTTTTTATATATATATATATATATATATATATATATATATATATATATATATATATATATATATTTTTTTTTCCTTCTGCACCAGAGTGGAATGATCATCATGCATGTGGAGTGAATCTAAACTTTCTAAACATATGAGTTAGTAAATGATGAATAGAATCATTTTACAACACTTACCTACAATGATTACTGCACTGCATTTGTACGGAAATCAGATTGCGCTAATATTCACATTAATCTCTGTTATTAGTAATAAATCCTTTACGCTCCTCTTAAACTGAACTTTAGGGGTAGTTAAACTTTCTATGGCTGCTGGAAAGTTATTGAAAATGTGTGTTTTTGAATAGTAGACACCGTTTTGGACAAAAGTAGGTTATTGTGAAGATTATTCTTATTTCTAGTATTGATTCCAAGAAATGAACTGTTGATTTGAACAAGACATATTTTTAATGACATATTTCATCAAGGAATAAATATATTAGGAAGCAGTAGTTAATATCCCTGATTCCCTAAACTGGCCTCTGCAGGATGTTCTTGAGTTCACACTACACACAATTCTTATTGCATGTTTTTGTATCCAGAAAACTTTAGCTTGGCTTAATGAGTTCCCCCAAAAGAAAATCCCATGAAAGTAAGCATAGTATGTCAGCTTTTTAATTTTTATATCCCCTATGTCACAACATTCACACTGCAAAGAGAGATTTGTTTAGGTGTTTCAGCAGTCCTGTGGCATGCACCTCCCTTTGAATTTATTGTCAAGCTGTAATCCCAAGAGTTTAACACTGTCCACTTCTGTTATCTGCTTCTCATATTTTGTGCATATACTGGTAAGAAACCTCTTAAAAGTTCTGAATTGTATGTAGTTTGTTTTTTTAAAAGTACAGTGACAAACACTTGTCGAGGAAGCATAATGTTCATGAAAATTCCATTAGCCTTTTATTGCAATATTTGTATCAAACAGTTTGGCATCTGGTAATGTTACTCATGAGATTCCCACTAGCTACCTCACTGCCCCCTCTATCAACAGCACCATCTGAGGGAGAACGTCTCGTAGGCACAGATTGTAGACAGTGTTTAGAGTACTCTCATTTTAGAAGTACTGTACATTAAAGTGTAGGTGCTCAAACTAACTGTTTGAGTTCAAGTGGTCATCTGACCTGAAAGACACTGTAAATATTTGAAAATATATTTCAGTTCACTTGTTCAGAATAATGACAATTCCACTTGTCTCTTGCTTTTGAAAGCATGCCATACACCAGAGTTTTCTGTCATGTACTTCCTAGTAATGATGTGGTTTTGTGTAGATGTTGATGCTTTAAGGTTGATTAAATGCAAGTATATATGATGTAGATGCATTAAGGTTGATAACATGAGTGAAGAGTGTGGGAAGTAAGTCTACAGTTTTTCAGTTAGTGTTGACAATATGAATATGGTAATTCTTTTAGTTGTATGTGTTGAAGAAAATACTTTCCTTGCAAATGCACTATGGTACTGCAAAACAGTTCACTGCGGCTGCCAGGTAAATAAGCAAGTATAAAACTTTTTGCAGGGGAAATCAGCTTGTTGAACTGATCAGAATTGCAGTTGGACATGTGAAACAATGATCTTATGTTTTTTTGCTTCATTCCATTTCACCATAGTCGCAGAAGTTTCAAAGTAGCAGGCATACTGCTATTTGATACTGCCATGTCCTTTTGCCACAAGTGTCATATTAGAGCAGACTGCAACACTTATTCTTCATTACTTGCCCATAAAATTTAAATACTGGGTGGAGATAAGGCATTTATTTATTTTCATCTATACCAGAGCATTTACATGTAATAAGTGGCATCATGAATAATTTTAATAACAACTTTTGCATTGGGAATTGACAAAACGTGGTTTTGCGAATGACATAATTGACAAATTTATATGTGACAAGTGCAGTGTGTCTTTAATTTCTTATGTTCTTTGTTGCTTCCTGTTCTGGTTTGTTTGCTAATGGGTACGCATGTGTATTTTGTATCTGTGTGCAGTGGTTTAAAGCTAATTCACTGTCATTAAACTTTGAGAAGACCCACTATATGCAGTTAAGAACCTGTAAGACATTTTCTTCCAGCATGAGTATAACATATGAAGACATGCAGATCGAAGAGGTTGACAGTGTTAAATTTCTGGGATTACAGCTCGATAATAAATTCAGTTGGGAAGGACATACCACAGAATTGCTTAAGTGCCTAAACAAGATGCCATCAAAAAAAAATTATAAGAATAATGGAAAGGGTAGATAATCGCAAATTGTGTAGACCATTGTTTCAAAAAAGGATGATCCTGCCACTTCCTTGCTTATATATACTTGAAAATATAATGTATCTAAAGCAAAACTTATATACAAAAAGACCACTCATCACTCAAAATCACACAATACACAGCTATGATACAAGACAAAAATTGGATGTACATGTTCAAAGCGCCAACACAAAGTTATTTCAAAACAGCCTTATCCATTCTAGTATCAAACTATACAATGCCTTACCAGATACCATTAAACACATACAAAACATTGGTCACTTCAAATCCAAACTGAAGTCATACTTGGTTGATCACTGCTTTTACACAGTAAATGAATACCTACAAAACTATATTTTGGTGTGTTTGCCCAATGTAGTCTCATTCAGAAGAACATTTGTATTTTATCTCTCTGTATATAGCGTAACAACATTTAATAATATAATAATAATTGATATATTAATGTGTATTATTATGTACAAAGGTATATTATATGTAAAACTGTAAATATTAACAAAAAAAATCCAAATATCTCTTGCACATTGTGCAGTTGTAGATGAAAATGGATCAATAAATCAAGTCTGTATTTGCCATGAGAATGTTGTCAGGTGTAGGATACATAAATATAAAGAAACTTGCATACTTTGCTTGCTTCCATTCTGTTACGTCATATGGGATCATATTCTGGGGCAACTCATCAAACTGAATAAAAGTTTTTAGGGTGCAAAAGCATGCGATAATCATTTGTGGTGTAAATTCAAAAACATCTTGTAGAAACCTGTTCAAGGAACTTTGTATTCTAACCACTGCTTCTCAGTATATTTATTCCTTAATGAAATTTTTTGCAAGTAATACATCTCTGTTGCCAACCAATAGATCAATACATAGTATCAATACTAGGACTAAGAACAATCTACACAAAGACCTAAAATCACTTACCTTGGTCCAAAAAGGGGTCAAATATTCAGGAACACATAGTTTCAATAAATTGCCAGCAACCATTAAAATCTTGGTTTCAGATAGAGCATGGTTTAAACAGAGTTTGAAAGACTTTTTGATAGGCAACCCCTTCTACTCCATAGATGAATATCTTAACAGAGACTGTTAACCACCTTAAGTAAAAATATCTGTTAATTTCAGTTCTGACTACACTTGGTCACAACAGTCAAGATTAGGTATTTTGTGTATGATAAATTTATTAATAGTGCATAAATGTTTCATTCTGACAGTGTATTAATTCTGTAGACATTAGTTGTTCCAGTTTACTGCATTGTATTAACCTATTTCAACTATCTCCTGGCAAATGACCAGGGTAGAAAGTACACTACTGGCCATTAAAATTGCTACACCAAGAAGAAATGCAGATGATAAACACGTATTCATTGGACAAATATGTTATACTAGAACTGACATGTGATTACATTTTTACGCGGTATGGGTGCATAGATCCTGGGAAATCAGTACCCAGAACAACCACCTCTGGCCGTAATAACGGCCTTGATACGCCTGGGCATTGAATCAAACAGAGCTTGGATGGCATGTACAGGTACAGCTGCCCATGCAGCTTCAACATGATACCACAGTTCATCAAGAGTAGTGACTGGCGTATTGCGATGAGCCAGTTGCTCGGCCACCATTGACCAGACGTTTTCAATTGGACAGAGATCTGGAGAATGTGCTGGCCAGGGCAGCAGCCAAACATTTTCTGTACACAGAAAGGCCCGTACAGGACGTGCAACATGCAGTCGTGTATTATCCTGCTGAAATGTAGGGTTTCGCAGGGATTGAATGAAGGGTAGAGCCACGGGTCGTAACACATCTGAAATGTAACGTCCACTGTTCAAAGTGCCGTCAATGCGAACAAGAGGTGACCGAGACGTGTAACCAATAGCACCCCATACCATCACGCCAGGTGATACGCCAGTATGGCGATGACGAATACACACTTCCAATGTGCGTTCACCGTTATGTCGCCAAACATGGATGCAACCATCATGATGCTGTAAACAGAACCTGGACACATCCGAAAAAATGACTTTTTGCCATTCGTGCACCCAGGTTCGTCGTTGAGTACACCATCACAGGCGCTCCTGTCTGTCATGCAGCGTCAACGGTAACTGCAGCCATGGTCTCCGAGCTGATAGTCCATGCTGCTGCAAACGTCGTCGAACTGTTCGTGCAGATGGTTGTTGTCTTGCAAACGTCCCCATCTGTTGCCTCAGGGATCGAGACGTGGCTGCACGATCCGTTACAGCCTTGTGGATAAGATGCCTGTCATCTTGACTGCTAGTGATACGAGGCCATTGGGATCCAGCACTGCGTTCTGTATTACCCTCCTGAACCCACCGATTTCATGTTCTGGTAACAGTCATTGGATCTCGACCAACGCGAGCAGCAATGTCACGATACGATAAACTGCAATCACGATAGGCTACAATCCGACCTTTATCAAAGTCGGAAACGTGATGGTATGCATTTATCCTGCTTACACGAGGCATCATAACAACATTTCACTAGACAATGCCAGTCAACTGCTGATTGTGTATGAGTGATAGGATGGAAACTTTCCTCATGTCAGCAAGTTGTAGGTGTCGCAACTGGTGCCAACCTTGTGTGAATTCTTTGAAAACCTAATTATTTGCATATCACAGGATCTTCTTCCTGTCAGTTAAATTTCACGTCTGTAGCATGTCATCTTTGTGGTGTAGCAATTTTAATAGCCAGTAGTGTATTATATTCAAATGTTTTATGTTATACTTTGACATGTTCCACACCCATGAGAATCATCTCATTTTTTGGGTCTATGAAACGAAAACTGAATCTAATCTAATCTAATCAGTCTGTTAGTGTACATATTGTGTATGTAGGAGATAGTGTCCCTACATAATTGGTGACACCAAAGACGAAACTGTGCCATCGTGGATAGGTTATCTGCCATGACTACCGCACATAACCTTCTGCACGCCATCAATGGCGCCATTAAGGACGTTAAAAATGAGACCAAGATTCTACAGTGCCTGGCTCCTGTACTTCAGCTTCTGGATTCTACACCACACACCAGTCCATCTTGGAACATCATGGTTTCAACTGCACTGGTCGTGCCATCGGACGCAGCGATACGATCACAGAACACCACTTCACACATAATTTCAACAGTGTCATAAGTCATCAAACCCAGGGAGAACGTGGTCCTAGTCATTTCACCATAATGATACCACTTGTGGGATCAACAGAAATATCTACTCTTCAGCTCTTGCAATCCTTGCATATTGCACCTGCAAATTCAGGCCCCATTATCGACATCCGATCAACTGAGAATTTAGCTTGCAATAACAAAGAGCATTTTCAAGCAACAGCAAGTCAGTAACAATTTTGAACAGTTCACCTTCGTGATCAGTAACCTTGCTCAACATGCTACTTCAGTGGTGTTGGATATTATATTAAGACCCCACCCTCTCCCCGTCCCACCCTGCTTACAATGCTCTCAAGATGGTGCTGATTTCATGTTGCTTAAAACCAACGGGTCAAAGGCTCATGCAAATCCTGTACCGTTAGAGGAATGACAACATGATACTGTGTGAGTTCTGTAACCATTTGCAAGGAATGACTGATACCAGTATCATGCCGGATGCTTCACTGTTACACATTCGGCAACACCAATTGCTCCCCTCAAGTGAGGTTAGACTGTACCACAAAAAAATGTGGTGCAGAATTAAATTGCAAATACACACTGAAGATTGTACACCAGAATGTAGTAATTAAGAAACAAAGTTGATGAGATAAATACACTCCTTAATAGTGAATGGAAAGATGTTTTTGTGGGCTTGGTTACAAAATGAGTATTTTCAATACTTAAAAATATTAAATTTTAACCTTGCAAACTATTTTTGTAGAATGGAATCAAAACATGGGGGAACTTGTATATATGTAAAAGAAAATGTAGATTAGCAGAGTATAGCATCTGTTTACAAACTTGATTGTGAAAGACACTTTGAAATCTCAGCTGTTGAGTTAATGTCTGAAAAAACTATTATTTTATGTGTGTATAGATCTGCTATTAACAACATAAGTGTTTTTATAAAAAAAATTGACCTTGCTTTAGGCAAACTTAAGACAACTGGGAAACAGTGGTACTATGAGGTGATTTTAGTATTGACTTTGAGCCATAGCCCTCACAGGGAAAAGTTTTTAAATATTATAAAAGCCTACAATCTTTGTCTGACTTTAGCTCTCCAACACATGTAACAGAAACTAGTGTCACTCTCCTTGATCAGGTATGTGTAAACATGGACAAGTGTGCATCAGAAATCTTTGATACCAGCTATAGTGACCACTTTTCGCAATTACTGATCATACTTGTAAATCACATTTTGACCAGTATACAAAATATTATCCATAAAAGGATTTATAGTAGGAAAAATATTGAATACTTCCAGTATCTAATCAGTGAACAATCTTGGAGAGAAGTATATGATACCTCCGTTACCAACAAAAAGATGGAAAACTTTTTGAACATTTTCAAGCATAACTTTGACATAGCTTTTCCATGAAGGTAAGTGATTTCCAAAAGCATAGATAGATTCAAAAACTGGATTACATGAGGCATTAGAGTATTCTTGCAAAACAAAGTGGGAACTTTTCCTGCAGTCAAAAACTCATAGCAGTCCAGATTTTATTAGTTATTTCAAAAAATTAAGGAAAATGACAAAGAGATTATGAAGTCATCCAATAAAACTAAGTCCATGTGGAAAGCTGTGCAGGATCTTAGGGGGAAGAAGACAACTCGTGATCTCACATGATGGCAAGAATGTCACTGAGCGTAGGGCAGTTGCAAACAGTTTCAATTCTTGTTATGCAACTGTTACTGGAAAATTAGTGAAGGAAAAATTTGGAAAGCCACCTAATACAACATGAAAAGAACTTTTATCTATTGAAATAAGTAATATATCCACATTCCTCAGTCCAATAAGCCCAACAGAGCACCTAATCGCCATTAATTCACTGAAGAGTAATTATTCATCTGGTATTGATGATATTCGAGATTATATCAAAAAAATAACAGCAAGATAAATACTTCTGTGTTTATTGGACATATGCAACTTATCATTATCATGTGGAATCTTCCCTCAGCCACTGAAAATGGCAAAAGTAAAACCCCTATATAAAAAATGTGATCATTAATGTATGGGTAACTATAGGCCTGTGTCTCTATTGTCAGGGTTTTCGAAAATTATTGAAAAAGTGTTCCTCCCAAAACTAACTACATTCTTTGAGAAGAATAATATTATTTCTGGATGTCAATATGGCTTCAGACCACAGCGATCAATTCAAACAGCCACTTTCAATCTGATGAATCCTGTCTTAAATGCAGTGGACAACCACAGACATATCTCAGGTTTATTTTCGGACCTAACAAAAGCTTTTGATGTGACTGATCATTCTATACTCCAGAGGAAGCTTGAATGGTATGGTGTAAGAGCTTTGCCAAATCAGTGGATTAAATCGTATTTGGAATATCGCTCTCAGGTAACTGAAATTAAGTACATGGAAGGAAATGAACTCCAGGCGCACCTTTCAGAACCATGTGGACTAAGTCATGGTGTTCCACAGGGCACCATTTTAGGTCCTTTTCCTTTTTTGGTGTACATTAATAATTTCCCATCACACATTAGGGATTCTGAACCAGTACTGTTCGCATATGACACCAGTCTATTGATTGAAGGGAATAAAGAAGAAAATCTTACTGCATCTGCAAAAAATATTACAAAAGGAGTGTCTGGGTGCTTTACCAGAAATAGGGTAATAGTTAATCCCCAAAAAACAGTACTCATAAATTTCCTCACTGATCAAAATATAAATGCCGCACAACCTAAAAATGAGGCACAACCCGTAATACGTATAGATAACCAAAACATTAGTGCTGTCAATGAAACTAAATTTCTTGGGATTCATATCCAGGAAAATCTTTAATGGAACACTTGTATCACATCCCTAAATTCAAAACTAGCAAAAATGAGCTTTGTAATAAGAAGCCTTTGCAACAATACTAGTGCAGAAACAGTTAGGGCTGTATACTTTGCTCGTGTACATTCAGTATTGACGTACAGTATCATTTGCTGGGGAAATGTACACCAGGCCATAACAGTTTTCAGGAAACAAAAGGCAATTATAAGAATAATGAAACAAGTGAGCAGCAGCAAACCATGCAAACCTTTCTCTAAAGATCTAAAGAACCTACCCCTTCCCTGCATTTCTATACTGGAAGTAGTCATGCATGTCAAAAAAGTATACTGAGAAAAGAAAACCTTTTTCCTCAAAACAAAAGTGTCCATGATTACAGTACCAGGTCAGGCAGTGACATACATGTTAATCTGTTAATCATTGTAACACCACTTTATGCCAGAAAGGTGTATATCATGCAGGAACAAAACTTTACAACAGATTACCAAGACATGTAAAATCTCTTCCTGAACAACAAAGCTTTAAAAAGTCTGTGACAGGCTACCTTCTGAAAAACTGCTGCTATTCAATCTCACAGTATCTTATGCAAGAAAAAATGTAATTTGTATCTTTAATTGTAGAAATAAGTTATAAATGTACAGTATTTTTAAAAAATTGTATTTATTAACTGTATAGATACAATTTGTTATAAAAATTTAAATAATGTATATTTGACATTTGAAAAACCAATAGCTAAAAAGGTTTTCTGTCCAATATCCTGTGTACAATATATGTACTGAAAAAGAGATTTATATGGACAAATAAATAAATAAACAGTTAAAATGATCCAGATAATCAGATGAGAGTATCATTTCCTTGGAGTCAGACAAACAAATATCATTAACGTATCTCCAGAAACACATTGGTTTCAAAGCCAAAGACCTCAGCGCCCTTTCCTCAAAGACCTCCATGATAAATCGGCAACTATGGACAATAAAGGACCACCCATAACCACTTCGTGTCCATTCAAAAATATTGCCACTAAATGAAAAATATGTGGTGTCAGCATATGGTGACAAAGCTTTGACAATTTGGAATCCAGTTTTTCACTAATCAGATGCAAGGTTTCTTCCAAAGGGACATGTGTAAATAGAGATACCACACCAAAACTCACAAATAAATCCAAAGTATCCAGCCTCACAGACTTTACTGCTGAATAAAATTCATAGAATTAAAGATATGGTTTCATTTCAAACTTGCCAATAAATGAATGAAGAAATGATGTTAAGTACTTCTCCAGGTTGTAACTTTATGCACCAAAAGTACTAACCATACAGCATAGAGTACCCCTTCCCTTTCCCTTTGTATCTTTGGCACTACACGCAGTCCTGGTGGAATAACAGCACCAGGATGAAGTCTCTTGCACAAATCTTCCAACAATACATTCATTTTCAAATGTGAAAGAGTCTTGCATCTACCCCTTTCCATGGGGGTCATCCATAACCTTCTGTAAGCCAATCACTGGGCAGTGAATCCATTTTAAGTATGTCACCATCCCCTGACAAAACAATTGTAGCATTCAGCTGGTAAAACTTTTACTTCATCATCATTCGTAAGAAAATGGATATGAATAGCTGCTCCCTCCACAGAAGAGATGTTATGCAATGGTTGCTGAGCCCAGTGCGACATAAGGGACACGTCTTGCTAATTTCTTTAGCCCAATCCTCAGGGAGGCTGTGTAGTATAAGCAATAGTGCAGAAATATTCATCATGTCATAAACAAATAAAATAAATCATATTCTACCAATAAAAAAATACAAAATCCCAAAAACCAACTAAAGGAAATTTGGAGCATTATGAGGTGTGAAAAGAATGCATAAGGTGAATCATATTCGCCTCACTGATAATAGTAGCTGTGGGAAAAATTCTGTTTGAGTCATATCATTTTTCATAGACTCTAATGACCTATTCTTATTGGTAGCAGGAAATGTAGAAATTAAAAACTGATCATCAAAAGCAGATCCATTAGAAGTACTTAGACAGGCACTGTACACTCCATCAACTGACATCATTTTTGGAAAAGCCAAGGAGATCACAAAAGTCTTTGTCACTGAAAAGCAGAACTCATTTGACTATGAAGGTACTTCCATCAAAGTTGTCATGTCATCTGCTGACTTGGTAGTGCCCCCTTTGAGATACTTTTGTTATCAGTCTATGAGTAAAAGGGTATTTCCTGAAAGACTGAAGTATGCCTTAGTAATACCCATTTATAAAACTGAAAATAAATAAGCAACTTCTAATTATTGATCTCTCTCCCTTCTTCTATGTGCTACAACATGCCCTCACCTAAATCCAGTAGGGGTTGGCCGGTGTGTCTTCCTACAAATGCTCTGTCTTCTCTATGAACTTTACACTCACTGCACTATCATCTCAGTGTGCTGCGTGAGGTCCTGCTGTGTGGTCGTCATCCCTAAGTCCCTCCACAAGCAGATGTAGGTGATCCATAGAAGACATTGAGCATAGTGCAAATGAGTAATTGAGCCTGGCATTGTGCATATTGGCCAGACTTTGATGCAGAAGTTGAGAAGCCTGTCCTCACATTTGCAACCTATATGTGGAACCAATCATCATTGCAGCCACACCACTACCCACAATGACTGATCCCATGCCAACCCCTTGATGCATCCATATAGATTTTATAGGCCGCCTCTTGGACTCCTTGTTGCTCTTGGTGGATTATTCCTTGTCCAGTTTCCCAAACATTGCCAGCATGGTGTCCAACACAAGCCCAGTAACCATAACATTTCTGACAACCATTTACACTACAGAAGGGCCCCTAAGACCACTGTGTCAGGTCCGCAGTTTACACAAAACCAGTTTTCTTCTTTCTGCCACAGGAATAGAATTCAGCACCTCACAATCACACACTTTCACCTTGCATCCAACTTGGAGGCTGGGGTGCTGATAAAGACATTTTAAGTCACAGATGAAAAAAAAGTGCTACAGATGACAACAAAGGACAAAGTTCTGACAAGCTATTTGGCTACCCTTGATGGAGCTCTTGTACCCCTCCCCTCCCCCTCCCGAAGAAGCCATTTTTCTGACCTGGATTGCTGATCTGCACAGATACATTTGGATCCAGGCTTGAATGGGCACTAGACATAATCATTATACACCAAGGATGTCAGGTCTTCTCCATCACAACTCAATGTTTTTTATGCTGAATACTAACCATCTTTGTTTCTAGAGTGTGAGCTTTACAAAAAATTGACTTTATATACACTTTTTGAGGGTATCAGACTGCCAATTGGATCCTTTTCTCCTATGGTAACTCGAGTTTTTAAGTGGGTTGGTCTTTTTCCCTCATGATTGTGTTTTTAATTGATTTTTATTTTAATTTGGCCTTAAGCAGATTATCTTCAACACTGGTTATTAATTGTTCAGTTGTTCAGCACTTCATAGCTGAGCCACAGTCTAAGGTGAACTGTTGCTGTGTTTTCTAGTTGTGTGATTACATTTCTAGAACTGTTTAGTTTGGCGAAGAGTCTATTTGTGTAGCTTTTGTGTTTTGTATGTCGTTTTCCCATGGGGATCTGTATGCTTCTACTGTCCTGGTGTGCCATTGTGGTTGTAGACTCTATTTGAGGCATCTGTTTTTTAAGATTTGTAGATCTTTTATACTCATTTGGCTGGTAGTGCCCTGTACTACACTTCCATATAGTATTGACAGTTGAATGTTGACTTCTTTGCTGAGGAGTATTGAAAATAGTGCTCTGATAAATTTTACTGTAGATGCCTAGTCAGACTTTGAGATATTTTGCGTGTTCCTACCATGGAATTAGTTCATTATAAATTTTTAGTTCTCTGTTCAGTATTTGTAGTTTTTTGGTGAAAAATACAGTTGTTGTTTCAATTGGTTTAAACTTGAACATCAGAAATGTAAGTTTGTGCAGTGAAACTTGTGTCCAAGCCATAGCCATATAACAGGATGCAGTACTTACAAATGAGCAGAAGAAATTGTTCATCTCAACTACACAAAAACATGTTTGGTGCATAAAAACAAACCTGTCACATCTAAGGACTAGCAAAATACTATAATGGTGACATGATATACTAATTTAGACATGCAGCTGATTTTGGTTTTGGCAGCCACAGGATACACACAGTGTAAAATAAAATGAAAATAATAATAATAAAAGAACCCACTGAGGATGCCACAACTACAGTGAAACATGTATGGGTGATAAAACAAAACAATAATGTGTGCACTTGCAAAAAGGTGGAAGCATCCTTAATTCATTATTAAACTTGGTTATATTTTAATGTGTCAAGTTTTGAGATTTTTAGCTGTTGTTGCACATGCTGTGTTATTTGTTGTAGGTTTCTGCTGGTGGTTAAAATGCTGTGTCACCAGCAAATAAACACATAGTTACATTATTGTCCAGTGATAAACCAAATGTTCAATGGAGTGTACCATTTGCAATACCCATCCACACCACCCCCTTACCAAATAAGCTATTCATACACATTATCACAGAGCACAAACCCAGAGACAGGATACCATGTTGAGGACCCAGAGGGGCTACAAAAGAAAAGAAGACATCAGTTCTCAGCTTTTGGGAAGATCAGTGTGTAGTTTTATTAATCTTAAACATACAATACATCAAAAATTAGTATGTACAGTACAATCACCCACTACAGAAAATTTAGCATCACCATGACCTTTAATTCACCTGATTAGAATCTCATCAGGACTCAGTTTACATGAACATCATGAGTGAACACATAATGGTTTATCAACTGATAAACTAGCAGGAGAGTTCTCCAAAAAACCTCCAGGGCACAATGAAGGCATCATGGATGATACTGAGCTCATGAAACATCTGAATCTGTAGTTGATCTACAGGTTTGGCCATTTTGTGAGCTCAGGATTGTACACAATGCCTTCATCATGCCCTGGAGTGACGGTCACAGAGTTTAGAGAATCTGAACTCAGAAAATAAACCTCAGGAAACCACAGCCAAATGACTGAATATGTAGCTGATATACAGATTTAGCTGTTTTTTGAGCTCAGGATTGTCTGCAACACCTTCATCATGCTCTGGAACAGCTGTCACAGAGTTAAGAAAAATCAAACTAAGAAAACGAATATCGGGATACCTAACTCAGGAAAAAATCGTGAAAAGATTGTGGAATATCCAACAAAAGCATATCTCATCAAGGTGAGATCTTGATTTTCGAAGTGAAGCTCTTAATTTTTCACTGTGCTAAGACACTTTCTTCACACTCGGAATGCTTGTAATATGACATACTACTCACGCATGCTCACTTGTTGGTGGCCAATGTGCCACCGTAAACAGCTGCATTATCAGAGGATGCCTATATAGGCACCTTGTCAGGAACACATTCAGCCTTCTTGCAATAAAGTTCTTCTGATAGCTCTGCCTCAGAACCAATACAACCTGAATCCTTGACACTACTGGCTATCACCACCCAGCCACTGCTTCAGGATTATGATAATTCAGCACAGCAGAAGTCGATTCTGACAAAGACACAATTATTGCATCCAAATCAATTGCCACCAGCATCCCCATTTCCCCCCCCCCCCCCCCCCCCTCTTCAGGGACTCTCAACAACCAGCAGAATATTCTTTGTCAGCACCTTCCATATTTGAGCCTCCAGCACAGTGCCTTCTCCTTGTAGACAAATCACATTATATCCTGTTCATTTCTGAATGTAGAGGATGAATAAAGGCGGAGGGATTTGTTATCCACTGAGGGTGCTTTTAACATTTAATACCTGGTATAGGTCAATTCACTTTATAGCTGGGTATCTTGTAGAGCACCAAATCACAGTGTGCTTGAAAAAGGTCCTTCCAGTTGGCATTCTTATGCTTTAGGTTAATGAATAACACTTATAATTGGAATGATGACTATCCATATACTGTCTGTGATACCTATATTTACTTAGTGTCATAACAATCAGTTATTTTCTCCTGATTAGTAATGTTTGTTTACAAGTCAAAATTACTACCATGTTTGAAGATATCCAATAAACCAAAAATAATAAATTACAACAAAATTTTAATCACAATATCTCTCAATCTAACCTGTTATTGATCACAAATGACTGTCAAAATTACATTTATGAGGCAAAAGAAATTTGCAATGTGGATGTATTAATGAAAGAATGCACTTGTCAAATGCTCTGTATATACAATTATTACACAACACTACTGCAGATTGTGCAATGTAGTACACTGGATAGAGATTAGTTTGGCAGTGAATAAATGAAGTTTTGCAGCAAACTTTATGACCAGTGTTTATATTTGAGAGGTAACCAAGTATATAAAACACATTCTACATGATATTTCAAATGCCACTGGGAAATACACAGTGCAGTTTCAACTTGGAGGAAACAAATGCAACAAAAGCTAACTACAATACTTTGTAATTGAACCATCTAGCCATTCTTGCTGCTCTGCAGTTTCTAGTTCAAACCTTGCAACTTATGAGTGTACTTGAAAGTTCTAAACAAGAAAGATGAATGATATTACATGCTGCCATGCAAGATTGCAGATACCAGCTGTGAAAGTCACTCTCATTGTCTCTTATGAGGAACATGTCTACTTATGATCTGGACATAAAGGAGCAACCTCCGCAGTGTAAAGCCAGTTCTGTGTTTAACATGAATGCCATTTATACCTTCTCCCTATATCAATGCTCAAATCCTTCCTACAGATATGTACCTGCTTGGACTGCTCTGTGGTTGTTTACTTGTAACTCTGGTGTTGAAATTTATGATATAGACTCTGTACTGTTTCTGATATCATGCAGTGTAAGATTTTATGACCAGTGTTGCAGGAATTGGCAATGTTTTTATTTTACAAAGACAGGATGCTGAAATATGTAGTTTAATTCAAAGCAGGACATACATCAAGGCATTCTTCATGTTAGTAGTAGTATTTATATCCTATATTGCTATGTATGTTTACAGCAACCTTCAGAACTTTCTTTGTTTAAGCAAACAGTGAAAGAAAAGCCATCAAATACAGTTATTTAATGTGAAATTTGCACACGCAGTGATGAATACTTCCAACATTCCTAGCCAGGTTACTGCTAGAGCTCTCAGTAAGTTGCATCACTAAATCCAATGGATGTGCTGAGCAGTACTAAATAAATAAATGTTTGACTTAAGACAATGTTTCATTGTCATTTTTGTACATTTTCTTCATAGTGGGTACTACAGGAATGAATTTATTAAAAGAAGCTGGCATTTTCCACTATTTGTGGAGATAATATAGCGTTTTCAATTTTGTGTAGAACCATAAAAATCAATTGAGAATGTATTATTTGCAATGATTATGTTATATGGCATACTATGCAATGTCCACAGCAATCAACAGCTGTATGAAACAAAAGCACTGTATTCACAACTGTGAATATATTTCTTTCATTTCTTTTGCACTTGAGAATGGCCTAGAAGACTGAAACTGGTTGTGAACAAATAAAATTAGTACAGTAAAAATAGAAAAAATGCCACCTTCTTTCATTGTTTTGGTTATTATTGTTTTAATTGTATAATCTATATAATAAACTTTTTATTTCAACATAGAAGTGCTAATACAGTCATTAATTGACATTACAGTAGAAAACAAAAGCATCAGCATTTTGATTACATTTTATTACACAACACACAATCCAATTTTAAAATAATTATCTAAAGATGTATGATTAATCATTGCTATGAAGAACTCTTTGCAGGTTTGTGGAGGAGAGACCTATGAATCTGAATTTTACTGTCAATTTATATGTCATCTCACTGGTACACAATATTCAGTTTCATAGACTGAGGTGTTCAGCATAAAACATGCAAACATGTATGAGCATGCACAAAGAGTTTATACTAACAGCATATTTTATTCTGTTATACTTCCACACTCAAGCCATCTCTTACTTTTCCCATTAACGTAATTTAAAAAATCTACAGATGAGAAGTTACTTTACATAGTGTAACATTGTCATATGATACCTTTGACCTTAATTAATTTGAGAATTTTCTGTTAGTTCCAATTTTTATGTTTCTGATGTTTTCATCCTTTATTTTATTTCCCCTCCTCTCTTTTCATGAGTCTTTTGTGGTCTATTTTCTTCCTCTCTCACTACCTCTTTTTTGACTATGTTCCACATCATTGGATATCCTATCCACTTTATCTGTAGGATTTGAAATTTTAGCAGCACTACACATTATTTTACTTCAGTCTCTAAACAAATGAAAGAGCCCCCTCCCCCCCCCCCCCCCCCAAGATAGTATTCTAAGTAGGTTTTATTTTCTCTGACAATTAAATCTTCATTTCTCTATATAAACTCAAGTTTTCTCTCTATAAACTCAGTTTTCACTCAAAATCCATCACATCTGATAGATCATCTAATATTTCATGTGCATGAAGACAAATTCTAACACAACCATCAGTCATTACTCCAACATCTTTCTTCTGTGGAACATCTGTGTCTGATGTTGACGCATTACTTATTAATATAATATCATCTTCTTTTCTTGAGGTCTTTGCTGCACTTCTTTTTCCATGTTTTGATGCCTGATTTGATTTGTTTCCTATTTTCTCATCTACTATATCTGTCATCATAGCTACATTACGTTTTGGTGGTGTCAGTGGCAATCTTGCTGATACTGTTTTGTCATGTGTAATAATTTTATCTGTCATTACGGCTGCATTTCTTTGTGGTACTCGTAGTGCCTGTGTAGCTGCCACTGCTCTTTGAACTGTAATGACTTCATCTGTCATTACACATACACTTCTTTTTGATGAAACTGTAGCTGATATTTCTGGCAATGAATGGAGCTTTGCTGTTGATGTTGATGGAATAGCTTGCATTAAACTGTCAGTGGAACCAGTATGCTTCCTGTCAGCACCTGTTATGACCCGAATGTTTCCTGGTTCCTTCCTTATAGCGCACTGTTCGTGTTGTCCCTTAGAGCAGGATGCCACTAGAAAATCATATTCTTCCGGTATATTTCCTGTTGCAAAAGTCATACTGATGTCAGTCTGTGTACTTTTATGAAGTTTTCTATGGCATAATCTTTTCGTATGTGCTTTAGGTGATGGCATTCCAATCTGTAATAAGAATAAAATTTGTTTATTGAGGGCATCCTGCAATAGTTCTTTTTCTTTATTTATATTATGGAGGAAAGCTACAAGCAAAAATGGTGCAAACTATATTTAAACTGGTTTTTTGAGCACAATAATGACATAAACAAAAATATAAACAGTTTCAAAGGTTAGTACAAAGATTAATGTTCTTTTCACATATCAAATTGTTTATATTATAGATGAACATACATAGCTTATTTACAACCTTCGCTACCTGCTGTCAAGTCAGTGACTCTTGGCCAGACTTTGAAAGATTGGCCTGGCAGATAAATATCTGCAGAGCCTACCCTATTTTGTCTGTCTTTAATACCCTATTTGATCTATACCAGTTTTAGCAGCTGCCTTTCAGCACTGCTGTTGCACTAGCACTATTCCAACAGTAGTTAAATAATTGGCGTGAAACATGCCATAATTGTAAACTATTTGGAATTTTATTTTTCATGACCAGATTTGGGAAATCTACATTGCCAGCATCAGATATTATCCAAAATACACATCAAAATATCTCCATCATATGCACAATATCTTGCGATGTCATAACACATCAGTCCAAGAACATGAAGAAAGTCAGACAGTGGCATGTCAATAATAAAACAACATTTACATAAAATATCATGCTTATTGCCTTACTGTGAAAGTTCATGTTCACACAACAGATAAAAGGAAAGTCTCCATCCACATGTTGTGTGAAGATGAGCTCATGTAGTCAGTGAAATATGCATGATATTTTATGTAAATCTTGTTTTATTACTGATATGCTGATGTATCTTTTCTTCATGTTCCTGGAATGATGCATTACAACATGGGACAAGATATTGTAGATATGACAGAGATGTATTGAGGTGTATTTCCAAAAGATCCATTGATGGCAACTAAGATTTGCCTAAACTGGTCATCAAAAATAAAACTGTAATTAAGGATCCTGGCTGTTGAAGTTTTTACTTCTATTTTTCATATTACTCTATAATGCACCCATGATTGAGTGATGTCAAGCATATATAATATTTGGACACCATCATCACAGGAGCTAATCAACAGAAATTCCTGTCAAATCTAATGCATCTTGTTCAAGATACTGCATGCAGCTGAGCTATGCTACGACATGAGCAAAACCAAGTTCTTCCAGGCGGAAATGCAATATTTGGGCCACATTCAAAACAAAAGTGTGTCTGTCCTACACAGCATAATTTAGAAACCATTGATAAGATGAAAATACCTAAGAATATAAAACAGTTGTAATATTTAATTATCAAAATAAAACTATTATGTGAAATTTATTTTGTATGCAGCTGCCATTACCCATTCTCTCAGGCTGCTATGGAAGACGGGGTGCTGCTTAAGTGGAAAACAACCTGCAACAGGGTCCACAAAAAACTAGAAGAACAACTCTCGTCTGACACATGTCTAGCATCATGTAAATCTAGCCAAGCTTTCATCTTGGTAGCCAACGCATCACAATATGGCATAGGGTATTGCTGTGTCAAAAGAATGCCAAAGTGATTGGTCAGCCAATTGCTTTTACTTCAAAAATGCTGACACCTTCCCAGAGGAATTACTTCCAGATAGAAAGAGAGGATTTAGCCATTCTGTATGCCATCACAGAATTTCACACCTATCTCTATGGAGCTCACCTCCAACTATCACTGAACATAAGCCCTTACTGGTAATATTCACATGGTGCTATAGGCTACCAGAGGGGACAACATAGCACCTGCAGTGATCTTGAGTCTCTGTAGCTGCAACTACTGTCCACAACTAAACACACTAACACTGACATGTTGTCCTGCCTCTCCACGGTTCCCTGCCCAGCATTTGATAATGAGGTGCAGAGGTCTGCTTTCGGATCAACTTTTCAGACCATGACACTGTGCAACACATTTTCGTAACAGCCCTCACGTTAGCCTATGCTACAAGACAAGACTCAAAGCACCAGCACATCCTGTGCTGGTTTGGTCAAGGCTGACCTCACAAGTTACCAGCCTTTGCAACTTTGCTGCTGCAGATACTCTTTCACTTGGAAGGTCTCATTTTGATAGCTGATGGACTTATGCTATTGGCCACAGATTGCAGCAACTTCTGTAAGGTCATTTCCGAATCAAAGAAGTCCCAAGTATTACACCTACTACATAGACGTGACTGAGGAATGAACTGCACGAAGAACATAGCACATCACAGTTATGGACAATGGCCTTCAATTTATATCCAAAACATTTGAAGAAGCATGCTCCTGGAATGGCATATTGCACATCATGGCACCTTTTCACCTGGTATCTAATGGTTAGGCAGAAAGAATGGTGCACATGTTCAAGCATCCATGGGAGAGACACCAACAGAGGCTTGGCCAGATGATGACAGTCAGTAGTAACAGCCCTGCTGAAGTACTCCATGGTCAACAACTGTGCATCCTCATGCATCTGCTTTTGCAAACCCCTGCAACAATCTGGGGTGGCACATGTATGTTGACTATTGATAGCAACAACATGATGTGCTATGAAACCAGATGTAGCCCCATGAAGTGACACAGCTGCTGACACTTCCATAATACTTGCATGCCACAGCAGGCAGCTCTTTCTCCTCCACCAGGACATCACCAGGCACCAGCACTACCTGCCCTTAGGGCAGCACCACTTCCCAAGTTCTGGTGGAACCAGTTCTTGACAGCAGGACATGACCCATCCATAACCAAACTCAGCCACACCTCTGCAAGAGGGGCCCTCTGGAATTTCTCCAAAATTCAGAAGGAGGGTGGGGGGTTGCAGATCGTGTATCCTGGCTGGAAACTGAATATGTAAATATGGCGCTAGTTTCAGAGAATGCCAAGGCTGATGTACAGGCTATAGACATAAACATAGAGCTGACCAAACTAGGTGGCATAGTGGTTAGCACAATGGACTCACATTTGGGAGGATGATGGTTCAAACCTGTGTCAGACTACACTGATTTCGGTTTTCTGTGATTTCCCTAAATCACGTCAGGCAAATGCCAGGATGGTTCCTGGCATGGCTGATTCCCCAACTTTCCCTAATCCGAGCTTGTGCTCCATCTCTAATGACCTCATTGTTGACACGACATTAAACACTAATCTCCTCCTCCTCCTCCTCCTCAAAAATGGAAGCGACAACAGAAGTTTCAGTAGACATAAACATGGAGCCGACAACAGACGTTTCTGATGACAAAATGGAGGGCACCTCTAATTCCATGTGATCTTCAAGCGACACCAGTGGCACCATGTGACCTGAGCTGTTACACTTATCCGGGGCTATATATAAGACTGCCAGAATCAGCTATAGGCATTTTATGTTTGATTCTCAGAATGTGCCATCTGCCTAAAGTTTCCTACACCATCACTGTGTCCTGGACCCTACTTATGGATTAATATTCGGACTAATGAGTGACTGCTGCGCATCAAACTCTGCCACTGACAGGCTTATGGACTTTGCTTATGGACAAACTAACTTAAGTGTGATTGCTGCATCCATACTCTGCTCTGCATCAATGTCGGCCTCTCTCTGCATGACCATGCCATGTACTGTGGTAAATGTGCAATAAATACTTGTTGAAGTAGAAAATTAGCCACAAGGAATGGTTGAGTAATATAAATGACTTTTTAAAGTATTCATTAAAAATATGATATACATTGTTAACAGTGAATCACTACTCCTATCATTTTCTTATACATGTAAATATTATACAGGTCAGAGAGAGAGAGAGACCTATGATTTAATGTATTTGTACATATGTACACTACTTGTAACAAATAGCATTAATTATAGATAATTAATACTATAAAACTAGTAATAACAGTAACCAATGAAAGACATAATCAAGTAAAATTACTGATTGAAATCATTAATTATGTGGCTGTTACAGATAGTGATTTCAGTTTTGAAACTTGGTCATTGTCAACAAATGTGGGTTGTTGAAGTCCACTCTATGAAGCTACACTATGTGATCAAAAGTACCTGGACACCCCCAAAAACATATGTTTTTCATATTAGGTGCATTGTGCTGCCACCTATTGCCAGGTACTCCATAACAGCGACCTCAGCAGTCATTAGACATTGTGAGAGAGCAGAATCGGGTGCTCTGCGGAATTCAAGGACTTCGAACGTGGTCAGGTGATTGGGTGTCACTTGTGTCACATGTCTGTATGTGAGATTTCCACACTCCTAAACATCCCTAGGTCCACTGTTTCCAATGTTATAGTGATGTGGAAATGTGAAGGGCCACATACAGCACAAAAGATTACAGACCGACCTCATCTGTTGACTGACAGAGACCGCCAACAGTAAAATTTGGAGGTGGTGGTGTTATGGTGTGGTCATGTTTTTCATGGAGGGGGCTTGCACCCTTAGTTGTTTTGCATGGCACTATCACAGCACAGGCCTACATTGATGTTTTAAGCACCTTCTTGCTTCACCGAGCGAGGTGCGGCAGTGGTTAGACACTGGACTCGCATTCGGGAGGACGACGGTTCAATCCCGCATCCGGCCATCCTGATTTAGGTTTTCCGTGATTTCCCTAAATCGCTCTAGGCACATGCCGGGATGGTTCCTTTCGAAGGGCATGGCCGACTTCCTTCCCCGTCCTTCCCTAATCCGATGAGACCGATGACCTCGCTGTCTGGTCGCATTCCCCAAAACCAACCAACCAACCTTCTTGCTTCCAACTGTTGAAGAGCAATTCGGGGATGGCGATTGCATCTTTCAACACAATCGATCACCTGTTCATAATGCACAACCTGTGGCAGAGTGGTTACACTGCAATAACATCCCTGTAATGGACTGGCCTGCATGGAGTTCTGACCCGAATCCTATAGAACACCTTTGGGATGTTTTGGAACACCAACTTCATGTCAGACCTCAAGGACCGACATCGATACCTCTTCTCAAGTGCAGCTCTCGATGAAGAGTGGGCTGCCATTCCTCAAGAAACCTTCCAGCACCTGATTGAACATATGCCTGTGAGACTGGAAGCTGTCATCAAGACTAAGGGTGGGCCAACACCATATTGAATTCCAGCCTTACCAATGGAGGGAGCTTCTTGTATGTCATTTTCAGCCAGGTGTCGAGATACTTTTGATCACATAATGTATGTTGGGACATACTGGACCATAAAAAATGTTCAGATGTGTGTGTATTCCTAAGGGACCATGCTAAGAACAGCACATACACCCATGCCTGAGGGAGGACTCAAACCTCCGGTGGAAAGGTCTGCTTAGTCTGTGACATGGTGCTCAACCGTGCAGCCACTCTGCACGGCACTGGACCATAGTTCCCAGCAGTATGAACCAGATATTTGTGGTGCTTTAAGTCTACTTGCTGCTCTACATGTAGACTTCTGGGAACTATGTTCCAGGAGGTCATGAAGTAGCATTGTAGAGTTTGACTTTAACACCCCAAATGCTTGAAAATGACCTAGAGTTGAAATTGCAATAAATATTTTAACAGCCATGTGCAGAATGCTCCAACCATATGTAGAGTGGCAGATGCCAACTCAAAAGTATATGCCTGTAGTGATAGCAGTAGTAGTTGTCGTCTGATACACAGTAATTTAGTTTAGCTTTTATGTTTTTCTTTTTTTTCACATACTTCTGTGAAAGGGTGAACTGTGTATTTTACTAGGCAAATTAGTGTTTACCAACTCACTGTAAGTTTTTGCTTTTGCAGAAATCTTAGTGTATATCCTTGTGTGAGGTGGCTTCCTTGTGTAATTTTTTGGTCGTCAGAAGCACTATGTCACGTGACCATGATTAAATCTCCTATTAGTACACAGCATACAGTTTAGATCACTGCACTAGAGCTTGAATATTTCATTCCCAGTAGACTTTTGTGCAAGCAGAGTTTCTAGTAAAAAGTAACTGTTGATACATCCATGTTCAGTAGAGAAATTCATTCCTGTTTTAAAAGTTGTGGATCTTGCAATCTCAGGTTATAGTCAGAATTCTGCAGAGCAAATTTTAGTGTTTGTTTATGCTCCCTGTATATTTTGTGTATATTCCCACCTCAGTAGCACTACAGTTGGGTAATTTTCTCTTTTGTGGGCATCTGTTTGTACTTTCTCAGTTACTCCTGGCTGCTTTGCTTGTATTTTTTGAGATCTTATTCAGTGTCTTTACACAGTATGATATGGCTAGGGACTGTGCTTGTTGTGAGCAGACAGAAGGAGAATTGCCTGCTGTCCATAAATAGCTGGAAGCTGTGTTGGCTATGGTCAACAGGCTTCTGACTACTGCTCAAAGCTGTGACAGTATCAGGACACTGGTGGTGAGAATTGTGACACCTTTGGTGCTGTTGGAATCCCTTGGTGACCTGGTTGTCACTGAGTCTTTAGATATACAACGTCAAAGTGGTCCATCCTCATTCAATAGTGATGGCACACAGTGGTGGGTTCGTGTGTCACTGGGCAGAAGGCAAAAGAGAGAACAGGCCACATGGCTGACTCCTTATGCCTATGAAACAGATATGTGGTGCTGTCAGTGTTGATAACACTTCTGAGACAGCACGAGATGCCTCTTCTCTTGGACCAGTGGCCAATTTTCCCACCCAGAATGGACAAGTGCAGAGGGATGGTATGCTAGTCACTGGGAGCACCATTGTCAGACTGGTAGTGGAGCCTCTTAGTGAAATAGCATGCGGGATGGGAAAGAATGTCAGTGTACACTTAGTATGTTTGGTGTGGGTTCTCATCCTTGATCCTTGATGAGGAGGAGACCCCACTGGCAGCTATCGAGCACACTAGGTGCAACCGGCTACAAATAGCAACACATGTAAGCATGAATGATGCCTGCTGCTTGTGTTTTAAGGCCACCCTTGGTTCCTCTCAGCAGTTGTCTGATTTGATGAAGGCAATTAGCATCACTTGCACAGTGCAGGCTAAGCTGATTATTTGTAACATTGCACCCAGGGTTGATCATGGTCTTCTGGCTTGAAGTAGAGTGGCAGGTCTAAACCAGAGGCTCAGATGACTATAACAGTTTTGGATGTGAATATGTCTTTCTCCAAAGCTGTTTCACAGAGGAAGACTGCACTGTAGTTCCTTCTCTAGATTGTCGTACAGATGACAAAATGGTAGATATCGAAATAGACGACAGAGGGATAGAGAAACAATTAAAATCGCTCAAAAGAGGAACGGCCGCTGGACCTAACGGGATACCAGTTCGATTTTACACAGAGTACGCGAAGGAACTTGCCCCCCTTCTTGCAGTGGTGTACCGTAGGTCTCTAGAAGAGCGTAGCATTCCAAAGGATTGGAAAAGGGCACAGGTCATCCCCGTTTTCAAGAAGGGACGTCGAACAGATGTGCAGAACTATAGACCTATATCTCTAACGTCGATCAGTTGTAGAATTTTGGAACACGTATTATGTTCGAGTATAATGAATTTCCTGGAGACTAGAAATCTACTCTGTAGGAATCAGCATGGGTTTCAAAAAAGACGGTCGTGTGAAGCCCAGCTTGTGCTATTCGTCCACGAAACTCAGAGGGCCATAGACACAGGTTCACAGGTAGATGCCGTGTTTCTTGACTTCCGCGAGGCGTTCGATGCAGTTCCCCACAGTCGTTTAATGAATGAAGTAAGAGCATATGGACTATCAGACCAATTGTGTGATTGGATTGAAGAGTTTCTAGATAACAGAACGCAGCATGTTATTCTCAATGGAGAGAAGTCTTCCGAAGTAGGAGTTATTTCAGGTGCACCGCTGGGGAGTGTCATAGGACCGTTGCTATTCACAATATACATAAATGACCTTGTGGATGACATCGGAAGTTCACTGAGGCTTTTTGCAGATGATGCTGTGGTGTATCGAGAGGTTGTAACAATGGAAAATTGTACTGAAAGGCAGGAGGATCTGCAGCGAACTGACGCATGGTGCAGGGAATGGCAATTGAATCTCAATGTAGACAAGTGTAATGTGCTGCGAATACATAGAAAGAAAGATCCCTTATCATTTAGCTACAAAATAGCAGGTCAGCAACTGGAAGCAGTTAATTCCATAAATTATCTGGGAGTACGCATTAGGAGTGATTTAAAATGGAATGCTCATATAAAGTTGATCGTCGGTAAAGCAGATGCCAGACTGAGATTCATTGGAAGAATCCTAAGGAAATGCAATCTGAAAACAAAGGAAGTAGGTTACAGTAAGCTTGTTTGCCCACTGCTTGAATACTGCTCAGCAGTGTGGGATCCGTACCAGATAGGGTTGATAGAAGAGACAGAGAAGATCCAACGGAGAGCAGCGCGCTTCGTTACAGGATCATTTAGTAATCGCGAAAGCATTACGGAGATGATAGATAAACTCCAGTGGAAGACTCTGCAGGAGAGACGCTCAGTAGCTCGGTACGGGCTTTTGTTGAAGTTTCGAGAACATACCTTCACCGAAAAGTTAAGCAGTATATTGCTCCCTCCTACGTATATCTCGCGAAGAGACCATGAGGATAAAATCAGAGAGATTAGAGCCCACACAGAAGCATACCGACAATCCTTTCCACGAACAATACGAGACTGGAATAGAAGGGAGAACTGATAGAGGTACTCAGGGTACCCTCTGCCACACACCATCAGGTGGCTTGCAGAGTATCGATGTAGATGTAGATGTATCTTGACCTCCACCATTGGTTACAGAACTGTAGGGTTCCCCTTAATAGGTCAGGCGTGCACTACATGCAGGAAGTGCACATGTGGGGTTCTTAGGTTAGAGAAACTCACCCTTGGGATTGGAGACAAAATGCATGTCAAAATCGAAGTTACAACATTCCCAATGTTCTCAGAGACTGCTAGTCCTCAAAGATCAGATATAGAAAAGGTTAATATGATATCAGTAAACTGCAGGAGCATCCACAAAATCCTAAGTTCAGATTGGAACATTTATTGTAAGGTTAGGTTAGTTGCAAGGGTGGTGTAGCATTAACTGCAGCAAAAAATTCTAACACCTAGCAAGGTTATGATGGATTCCAAATGTGAATTAATTTGGGTGAAGTTAAGCATCAAAGGTTGGTCAAAAATGATAACTGAATGATTTTACAGAGTGTCTGGGCCAGGGGCTGTAGTGGTAGAGTACTTCAGAGAGAATTTGCAGAATATCATTAATAATTTTCCTCATCATGCCATTGTAATTGGGGGTGACTTCAACTTGCCAGAGTCATGCTGTGGGAGAGTCATGCTATCAAAACTGGTGGCAGAGAAAATGATTCATTATTCTGAATGTCTTATCTGAAAAATACTTTGAGCAGATAGTTAAGAGAACCAGCTTATGAAGGTAACATCTTAGACATCCTAGCAACAAAGAGACCCAAACTTATTGAAACAGTTAACATAGAGGAAGGTATCAGTTATCATAAGGCTGTGATAGCAATTATGACTACAGGTATTACAAGGAATATTCATAAAGGCAGGAAAATATTTTTGCTTAGCAAGGTTGACAGCATACAAATTGCAGAGTACCTAAGTAGTCAGCATCAAATATCAGTGATGATGAGGAAGATGTGGAGCACAAATGGAAAAATGATTCAAAAACATCATTCAATATGCCTTTGACAAGTATTTTCTGAGCAAGGTCATATGGCATGTGAAAGACCCAAAATGGTTTAATAGCCATATTAGAAAACTGCTATGTAAAGGAAAAGAGCTTCCTCACAGATTTAAGAGAAATCAAAATGTAGCAGACAAGCAAAACCTGAACAGAGTGAAAATGAGTGTAAGGAGAGCAACAAGAGAACCATTCAATGACATTGAAAGTAAAATTTTGTCAACCAATCTGAGTAAAAACCCTAAGAGGTTTTGGTCTTACGTAAAATCAGTAAGTGGTTCTAAATCCTCCATTCACTCAGTGTCCATACTGGCACCAAAACGGAAGATAACAGAGAATACTGAATTTGGCCTTTGGAAATTGTTTCACCATGGAAGATCATAACACTGTCAGTCCTTTCACCGAGTGAGGTGGCGCAGTGGCTACCACACTGGACTCGCATTCATGAGGACGACGGTTCAATCCCGCGTCCGGTCATCCTGATTTAGGTTTTCCGTGATTTCCCTAAATCGCTCCAGGAAAATGCCGGGATCGTTCCTTTGAAAGGGCATGGCTGACTTCCTTACCCATCCTTCCCTAATCCGATGAGACCGATGACCTTGCTGTCTGGTCTCCTTCCCGAAACAACCCCAACCCTCAGCCTTTCAGTCATCATATGAATGTCAAAATGGCAGATATTGAGATAACCAATTGTGGGATACAAAAGCAACAATAATTCCTTAGTGTTGGAAAGGTATCAGGACCAGATGAGAAACCTATAAGATTCTACAAAGATCATTCAAAAGAACTTCCTCCCCTTCTATCAGCAGTTTACTGTTGATTGCTGGAGCAACCAAGGGTACCAAGTGACTGCTATGAAGTGCAAGTCATTTATGCTTTCAAGAAGGGCCATATGACAGATGTACATAATTATAGACATATGTCATTGATACAAATCAGTTGTAGAGTTATGGAACATCTTTTGTTGTTGTTGCTATTGTTGTTATTGTCTAAAGTCTAAAGACTGGTCTGATGCAACTCTCCATGCTACTCCATCCTTTGCTACCTATATACTTTTGTATCTGCTTACTGTATTCATCTCTTGGCCTCCCTCTACAAATTTTAACCCCCCCCCCCCCCCCCCCCGCCACAAATATTCTTCTGTAGTATGACATTTCAAAAACCTCTATTCTCTTCTTGACTAAACCATTTATCATCAATGTTTGACTTCCATACATGGTTACATTGCAGACAAATACCTTCGGAAAAGAATTCCTAACACTTAAATCTATATCTGATGTTCATAAATTTCTCTTCTACAGAAATGTTTTTGCTTCAGCCATCAGTTATTTTACTGCCCAAATAGCAAAACTCATCTACTATTTTAAGTGTCTCATTTCCTAACCTAATTCCCTCAGCAATTCAACTACATTCCATTATCATTGTTTTGTCAAAAATGTGCAAATGAACAGTTACAGTGCATATAGATGTTTTTTGCATTTATGAAAATACCATTGTTGACCATGTTATGGTGATTTGGAAATGGGTCCTGGCCTGAAACTAATAATTGTGTAAATAAAAAAAGTGAAATTTGCAACTTTGACTGGTTTTTCATTGTACCAAAATGGCATTGCTCTGCTGGTACTGTGAACAGCTTAAATCAAGAGGAAACTACAGCCATAATTTTTCCCAAGAGTGTGCAACTCTACTGCATGGTTAAATGATGATACCATCCTTTTGGCTAAAATATTCTGGAGGTAAAATAGTCTCCCATTTGAATCTCTGGGCAGGGACTACTCAGGAGGATGTTGTTATCAGGAGAGAGAGAGAGAGAGAGAGAGAGAGAGAGAGAGAGAGAGAGAGAGGAGAGAGGGGGGGGGGGCAAAAAAAAAAAAAAGTGTCCTGCACTCAGAGCATGGAATGTTAGATCCCTTAATTGGAGAATAGGTTAGGAAATTTAAAAAGGGAAATGGATAGGCTGAATTTAGGCACAGCGAGAATCAGTGACATTAAGTGGCAGGAGGAACAGGACTTCTTGTCAGGTGAATACAGGGTTATACATACGAAATCAAATAGGGATACATACGTACATACAGATGTATGCACTGTAACTATTCATTTGCACATTATTAACATGGTTTTTGCATTTTTGGAAATACCATTGTTGAATATGTTATGATGATTTGAAAATAATTCCCAGCCAAAAACTAGTCATCAAGTGAATAAAAAAGCGAAATTTGCTGGTTTTTTGTAGTACTGATAACAGAAGTTGCTGACCAGCAATTGTTCCTGTATGCTGGAAGTTTGTAAGGCCATTTTGGTTGATGTTACAAAGCCACATTACTCAATCATCCAGACTGTTGTCCCTGCAACTACTGAAAAGTCTGCTGTCCCTCTACAGGAACCACAAGCTTGTTTGGTATCTCAACAGGTATCCCTCTGGTGTGGTTGCACCTATAGTATGGCTATCTGTATCACTGTGGCATGCAAGCAACCCCACCAATGGTAGAGTCATAGTTCATGGGGGGTGGGGGGGTGGGGGGGTAGGGGGGGGGGAGGAGCACAGTAATGCTGAAGCTGAAGAATTATGATGCTTTTGGAGAATGAAAATCTCCTCTGTAAAAATTAACTTGGATTTCACAAACAGAGGTCATGTGAAACTAAGCTCACTGTTTCTCCATGACATCCAAAGTGCTGTAGACAATGATGCTCAGGTTGATGCCTTGACTTCAGGAAGGCATGTTACACTATCACGCACAGCCAATTAGTAAAAAGAATATGAGCTTCTTGAGTATTGCTCCAGATTTATGACTGAATTAAAGACTTCCTTGTTGAAGGAACTCAGCACTTCGCCCTTAATGGAACAAAATCGACAAAATGTCAATGTAATTTCTGGAGTAGCCCAAGGAAGTGTGATAGGACCATTACTGTTTATAATGTATATTAATGATATAGTATAAACTATCATAAGCGCTTTAAGACTATTCACAGATGATGCAGTTACCCATAGGAAAGTAGAAATGCTTAAAGACAGTATCAATTTGCAAAATGACCTGTAGAGCATTGAAGAATGGTGCAGGCTCTGACTGTTGGTATTGAACATGAATAAATGTAAGATAATGTGTATATGTAGGAAAAGAAATCCACTGCTGTACAACTACACTACTGATGACAAACTGATGGCACAGTATCTAGTTTAAAATATCCAGGCGTAACTATCCTAAGTGGTATGGCCACATAAAACAAATAGTAGGAAAAACAGATGTCAGACTGAGTTTCATAGAAAGAATTTTAAGGAAATGCAACTCATCCATGAAGTGGCTTATAAGGTGCTTGTTCAACTGAATCTTGAGTGCTGTTCGTCAGTATGAGATCCTTGCCAGGCAGGACTGATGGAAGAGATAGAAAATATCCAATGAAGAATGGTGCATTTCGCCACTGGATCACTTTAGTGAGCTTGAAAGCGTTACAGAGATGCTCAACATCATCATGGAGAGGTTTACTATTGAAATTTCGGGAGAATACTTTCTGGGAAGAGTCAAACAACATGTACATCTTTCAAAGTAACTACAACAAGAAAATAAGAGAAGTTAGAGTTAATGCAGAGGCTTACTGACAGCCATTCTTCCCACATGCTTTCGCAAGTGGAACAGTGAAGGGGGTATCCATTAGTGGTACCACAAGTACACTCTGCCAAACACCATTTGATATCTAGTGGAGTGTGATGTAGGTGTAGATTCAGTAATTACATAAGGCTGTGGTCCTATTGTTCATAAAAATTCAGGAAAATTACTCAAAAGCAGAAATATACATATAGATAAGAATATGAAACTCATCAAATACAGTGGAATGTCAGGTCTTAAATGGCTACACAGGATAATTGAAATGGCCTGGGAGTCAGGACAGGTTCCATCAGACTGGACAAAAGCAGTAATCACACCAATCTTTAAACATGGAAACAGAAAAGATTGTAACAACTACAGAGGTATCTCTTTAATCAGCGTTGTGGGTAAAATCTTCTCAGGTATTGTTGAAAGGAAAGTGCGAGTATTAGTTGAGGACCAATTGGATGAAAATCAGTGTGGGTTTAGGCCTCTTAGAGGTTGTCAGGACCAGCTCTCTAGCTTGCGGCAAATAATGGAGAAGTGTTATGAGTGGAACAGGGAATTGTATCTATGTTTTATAGATCTAGAAAAGGCATATGACCGGGTTCCTAGGAGGAAGTTATTCTCAGTTCTACGAGATTATGGAATAGGAGGCAAACTTTTGCAAGCAATTAAAGGTCTTTACATGGATAGTCAGGCAGCAGTTAGAGTTGATGGTAAATTGAGTTCATGGTTCAGAGTAGTTTCAGGGGTAAGACAAGGGTGCAACCTGTCTCCACTGTTGTTCATATTATTTATGGATCATATGTTGAAAACAATAGACTGGCTGGGTGAGATTAAGATATGTGAACACAAAATAAGCAGTCTTGCATATGCGGATGACTTAGTTGTGATGGCAGATTCCATTGAAAGTTTGCAAAGTAATATTTCAGAGCTAGATCAGAAATGTAAGCACTATGGTATGAAGATTAGCATCTCCAAAACGAAAGTAATGTCAGTGGGAAAGAAATATAAACGGATTGAGTGCCAAATAGGAGGAACAAAGTTAGAACAGGTGGACGGTTTCAAGTACTTAGGATGCAATTCTCACAGGATGGCAACATAGTGAAAGAACTGGAAGTGAGGTGTAGCAAAGCTAATGCAGTGAGCGCTCAGCTACGATCTACTCTCTTCTGCAAGAAGGAAGTCAGTACCAAGACTAAGTTATCTGTGCACCGTTCAATCTTTCGACCAACTTTGTTGTATGGGAGCGAAAGCTGGGTGGATTCAGGTTACCTTATCAACAAGGTTGAGGTTATGGATATGAAAGTAGCTAGGATGATTGCAGGTACTAGTAGATGGGAACAATGGCAGGAGGGTGTCCACAATGAGGAAATCAAAGAAAAACTGGGAATGAACTCTATAGATGTAGCAGTCAGGGCGAACAGGCTTAGATGGTGGGGTCATGTTACACGCATGGGAGAAGCAAGGTTACCCAAGAGACTCATGGGCTCAGCAGTAGAGGGTAGGAGTCGGGGCAGGCCAAGGAGAAAGTACCCGGATTCGGTTAAGAATGATTTTGAAGTAATAGGTTTAACATCAGAAGAGGCACCAATGTTAGCACTGAATAGGGGATCATGGAGGAATTTTATAAGGGGGCTATGCTCCAGACTGAACGCTGAAAGGCATAATCAGTCTTAAATGATGATGACAATGTACAGAAGAACTATTTCTGAAGCACTAGTTTTTCTTATTTTCCTGTGCATCATTTCCAGAATTTTATATTGTACTATTGTTATCTTTAGATTGTTAATTACCAGCTACAAATTCCTAACTGAAATGCTAGTTTTTATAATGGTGAACTTCTTTCATTTCTGTAAACTAGGTAAAGGAGAAAGAAAGATTTGGGTTTGACACCCCATCAACTGTGAGGTCATCAGATATATCACAAGCTTTTATTGTGGAAGTGTGTGAAATGAAACTCTTCATGTATTTTTAATGGAATTAGGTGTATCCTAGTTGCTTGAGGAACCATGATTGTACCCAACTGTGCACCTCTTTGTATAAAGCAAATTGACAGCCACAAATGTGACACTTCAGGGCTCCAAAAATATGTAAATGGGGAGAGATAGAGATTGTGTGGAGGATGTGTAAGGGCTTCCCAGCAAAACATCTTCAGCATAGTCAACACCATCCTCACAACATGTGGGCAGGCATTATCCAGCAACAGAATGGTGATGTCTGTCAAGCAGCCGTACATTGACTTTCTGGAACATGGCACCACAATTAACACACAGTGGTACATGGACACTTTGCAAAAACTGAAGCATGCTATCAAGTCCTAATAACCTGGAATGTTGATGGACAGCGTCATTCTGTTGGATGATGCCCACCCACATTTTTCCCACGTTGTTTTGGCTATACAGCTAATTTTTCACTGGGAAGCCCTTACACATTCTCTGTGGAGTCCTAAGCTCTCCCCATGTAGTTTACATATTTTTGCAGCCATGAAGAAGACATTCATGGCCATTGATTTGCTTTGTTTTGCAGGCACCTGCAAACATTTTTCCATGAAGGCACTGACCATCTCGTCTCACAGTGGGATAGTAGTAGTAGTAGTAGTAGTAGCTTTATCTATCTTTGATACCTTTTTACAAGGATATAGGATGTGTCAAAGAACTTACAAGTTTAGACCAATTTAAAATAAGCTAATTTGTATACACCTACATTTACAGACTTCTAGTTAGAGACAATCATTAGATTTACTCCTAGTATACAATACTTTTTTTTTTTTACAAACAACTTATCAAATGATGCAATGCCACACTGTTCACTCATATCTCACTATCAGTCACTGCACACACTATACATACATTGTTTCATAACACTTCGCTCACTACACACACATCACACACACTGTGGTGATCTCTGGGCCATTTTCTGTACTGTAGCTTCCCATTTGCTATCCTGAAAAACTGAGTCAGAATCCCTCTGTAATGAGTGAGATGTTGAGCTCAGAAAGAGGAAGAGGTGTTAATACTGTGCTATGCATAGCTTGGAGGTAAGTTTTTCTAGAAAAGGAAAAAAGAAGGAAAGAAACATAGTGTGAAAGTGTTATGTGGATTGTTGGATGTTTTATAATCATTATTATTATTTATTTGTATCACATTTTTTTACCAAACTGCCACTCTGTTTTATCTAAGTAATCCTTCAATGTATAAAATGTATTGAATAACAGGTACTTTTTAGCTGCCTTTTTAAATAAGTGTATTTTGCAATTTCTTTTATCACTTTTGGTAATTTAATGTACAGTTTTATTCTTTGGTAGAAAATGCTGTTTTAAGTTTTATGTTTATTTTTTCTTAGCAAATGTAAGTTGACTCTAGCTTTTGTTGCATGGTCATGGACAGAGCTGTTTGTGTAGTAATTACCAATGTTATTTTGATGTGTACAACCAACTGCTAAATATATTCACACTGAGCAGTTAAAATCCCCAGTGTTTTGAACAGATCTTTACAATGAGCTCAACTACAATTTTTGGTATTATTCTTATGCCTCTTTTCTGGAGTTTGAAAATTGTGTTCATATTTTGTGCATTTGTTCCCCAAAAAAGAATGCCATACCTAAGAATTGAGTGTACATATGAACAGTATGTAACTAAAAGACACTGCTTGTTACACACTGATGATAGGATTCTAAGGGCATAATATGCTGATGACATTATGTTTGCAAGTATCTATGTGTGTCCACACCACTTCAACTGAGAATCAATATGCATTCCTAGAAATTCTGCATTTGTTACACAGTCTATAGACGTGTCATCTACATGTAATTTAATATTGTCATTTTCCTCTTCAAACTGAAATTCATGACATTAGTTTTCTTTATGTCCAATGTCACTTTATTGCTTATTCATGAATTGTAAACTTTCTTGAGAGTTTCATTTGAATTCTCTGCAAGGAGATCTCTTGTTTTCTCAGTGACTACAATATTGCTGTCATCAGTGAAGAGAATGTTTTCACCACGAGTAACACTACTGAGAAAGTTATTGATGTATATCAGGAATAGTATTGGTCCTAATATGCTACCTTGCAGAACCTCTATATTAATGTATTTTGCTTCTGATAAGTGTTTTACTAAAAGTTTAGATCTATTATAACTATGTGTTATCTCTATTCATCTGCTACATATGATCGAAACCAGTCATTAGCTACCCCTCTTAATCCTAATGCTACTGATTTATTTAATAGTATCTTGTGGTCAACTGTATCAAAGGCCTTAGAAAGATCCAAATATATGCCTGTGACACACTCATCTTCATCAAGAGCATCAAGTACAACTTTTGTGAATTCTCCTATGGCTGACTCTGTATTTTTGCCACTTTGGAAACCAAACTGTGATTCACTCAAAAGAGTGTATTTATTCAGTTAATTCATTAATCTGTCTTTCATAATTGCTTCTATTATTTTTGAGAATGGGACAGCAGGGAAATAGGCTGGTAATTTTCTATGTCTTCTGCATTACCTTTCTTAAGCAAAGGTACAACTCTTGCCTGTTTTAACTGCTCTGAAAATGTCCCTGATGTGAAGGATCCATTATTATATTTGTTAAGGGGCCTTGTATAATCTCTGTTCATTGTTTCAGTACATAAATTGGTACTTCATCTAAGCCTACTGACTTTTTATTTTTTAGTTTTTGAACAGTTTTATTGACTTCATTCTCTGTGATTGGAAGTAACATCATTGTATTTAGTGCAACATTATTTACAGGTGTTATATTTGTTTTGGGGAATTTTTGCTCTAACTTCTCTGCAATACTTGAAAAATGCTCGTTTACATATTTTGATAAGTGTTGTGGATCACATCTTCCTTAGCAGTATGTTATTCTGTGGTTGTTTGCCTCTCCCCTTTCCTTTTTTTATAACATCCCAGACTGCTTTACTTTTATTCTCTGTATTATATATTATTTTGTCATTAAATGACTTTTTTGCAGCAATCAGCACCTTCCTATAGATCTTTTTGTATCTACGATAGAAATTTAAGAATTCTGGATCGTTGCAGCTCTTTTTCATGGAACTGAGGTATTGAAGTGTTTAGGAGGACTTCTTGATACCTGCTGTAATCCATCTGTTTTTGTGAGATGTTGATACAGACGTGCATACTTTTGGAAATGCCTTTTCAAAGTTCAATTTTAATAATGTGGAGAATTTAGAGAATTTCACATTCACATTGGTTTCCTTATACACTTCATCCCAGATTTGTTTTGCTAATCCTTTTGAAAAATCTTTTATTTTGATTTCCGATAGATATCATTTGTAGGCTTGTAGTTTAGAGAATGATTCGATGCCTGATTTTGCTGTTGTTATTTGACAGAGATCGTCTGATAATCCGAGATCCTTTACAGCTACATCACATTTTTCCCTGTCCATATTTGTGGCTACATGCTCAATTACTGATGCAGTCATTGTAGTAACCCTTGTTGCCCTATTCACCAATAGGAACATGCCAAAACTTTCAAGGATATTTATGAGGGTGCTGCTGGATTCATTTATGATATTAGTGTTGATGTTAATGCCTACACACAGAATTATGTTGACCTTTGTAATTGAGACTTTATCTAGAACTTGTGTTAATTTATTGAAAAAAGTGTCGACACTAGCACTGGGAGATATATACACACACAAAATGATTAATTTCTTGGTGATATCAAGCCCAGTTAATGCAATAGCTGATATTTGAAAGTGTTTATCTTCACTTATTGTACTGAGGTCATGTCTTGATTTGAAGTGTGCTCCTTTTCTGATATAAATGAATGACCCTACACCCCTTGAAGCAGTTCCTGCAGTAAGAGTTTGCCCTTTCATATAATGATAATACTACATGTTGGATTTCTGTGTCTCTACACCAGTTCTCAGTTACACAAACTACAGTGCAGTTCAATTATTGGAGCTCAACTTCAAATAATTATATTTTATTTTTTATTGATTGCATGTTTTGGTAGTTAGTCTTTCCCATGGTTTGTTTTTCTTTGTGACATCTGGTATGTGTGATATTTGGAGTGTTAAAATCTGTCTTGTGATTGATTGTTTCAGTATTTTTTAAACTGCTGGAGATACTCTTTAGGTAGGGGAACCTGCTGTCTGGATTTATCCTAAAAACAACTTACTTTTTCTACCCATGACAACAGGTATTTGACCATGTGTGGCCCGAGATCCACCCACTATACTTTCATGAATCAGCTGCACCAATCTTCCCTTCCCAGTCCTTTTTGGGTGTAGGCCATGTGTAGCGAAACCCCATCTGTTGATAGTCCTGATGGGCACTAGTGAAACATGAACAAAGTTGTCTGCCCTCAGAGCCATCCCTAACCCCACATTGATTCGCCTCACAGCTCCATCAAGGTGTGGTCAATCATGATGCTGGAACAGCTCAACAAACTGTACGTTAGTGCCATGAGTCAGGGAAGCTACCGTATTTACTCGAATCTAAGCCACACTCGATTCTAAGCCACACCTGAAAAATGAGACTCGAAATCAAGGAAAAAAAATTTCACGAATCTAAGCCGCACCTGAAATTTGAGACTCGAAATTCAAGGGGAGAGAAAAGTTTTAGGCCGCATCTCCAAATCGAAACAAAGTTGGTCCATTGTAATATGAGACGCATATTAGGTCGAATGAATGACGATACAGCTACAGTAGTTTGGTTCGAGTTGTAAGCTTAGCAGTTAAGGTTTACCAGGTAGCCATTGCTATGCATTAGGCACTCCGTCCCTATTTATACGGGTACCCTTCCTTTTTCACATGCTTCGTCTGGTTTGAATTGATTGCTTATTTTTCTTTGATCTGATAAGCGCCGTTTTCTTAGTTATAGGTGTTTACGTCACTCTAAGCTGAAAATGCATTACTGTACTGTGTCATGCATTGTTTGTCGCATTCTGATAGTGCGTGTTTACGGCCTGTCGCGACTCGCGGCATGGCTTGCTTTTGTGCGAGCTACCACCGCTTACAATGAAAAAAAAAAGAAAAAAAAAAAAAAAAGAGAGGAATCATCTCATTAGCAAAACAATGGCAAGAGACTGATATTTGTTACTTACACTGCTGCTTTCTTTGCAATCCATAAAAGTTCCTATTAGCAACCATCTCTTCTCACAGGTAGGAAAAAATTCAGAACGTAGAGTTGGCCATATTGACAAACATTCCAAACAGTCTTGCCAGTCGGATTTTCATAGTACATTGAAATGCTGCAACATTCGAAGATGAACAATACGGAATTTGTATTTACTTCGTTGGATAATGTATGAAAATGCAGTGGTCAAAACTCGGGGTGGAGGAAAAAAGCTCGTCTTCCACCTTCTTTTTTAAATTTATTTACTGACGCAGAAGTTTTGGCACCAGTATTTATCTTTGTGCCTGCAAAGCATGCCTGTGTAGTGCTACATATATTCGAGGGCAGAAATTAGTTGTGGCGGCACCCACCAACATTTTTCAGAACTTCCGCTAGCTTTGCACTCGATTCTAAGCCGCAGGCGGTTTTTTGGATTACAAAAACCGGAAAAATACTGTGGCTTAGATTCGAGTAAATACGGTATCTTGTCTAGGTCACCACCTATGTCATATGCCTCACCCCTGTCCAAACTGTTTCCCGCCCCACCCACTGCCACTACATGGTTCTCTTTTGTAAAGTCCTTACATAAAGACCCTAAGTCCTCTATAACATGACTTAGCCTTGCATTCAGCTTGAAGATACTAGTGGCCTGGTATGCTGCCCCTAAACTTTCCTGTAAGTTAGAGCCTACACCTCACCCATGGCTATTACTTAGCAGCAGCACTTTCTTCTTCCCTAACACTTTGTACATTCCTAGGATTCTTGGCCTCAGTTGAAGTGTGCTGCACATTTCCTGCTCCTTGTTCTACCTGAGGCTCTTCTCCACTTAATTCTGGTAGTGGTAGATACCTATTTTTCGTGTTGATGATAAAAATGTCAGATCGCATTCTCTTTCTTCCTATCCTCCTACCAGCTGCCAGTTCCCAACCATCCTCCTCCCCCCTATCTCCCTTGATCCTTATCATTTCCTTCCTTGCTTACTCCAACTGTGCCTGAAGGACACAGAGTTTCCTTTCCTGTTCCCCAATCAAAATGTTCCTCCTGCATACTCTGCAGTTCCAGGAGAGAGCCTCTTATGTTCTCTCAACATTCTCCCCACTGCATCCCCCCCCTCCCCACCACCACCACCAAAGGAAAATATTTCCTACAAGATTGGCAACAAATCCCTCTACTCACTACCCTATAACAGGGCCCACATTTATCACTCATGGTCAGTTTCGAAAGAATAATTACATTTAAAGAATGTTTTAAATTTGTCAAGGATGTGAGACAGGCTGTATGTAAACAAAAAACGACACAGAGGTCTTATGTGCAGTTGTTGTTGTTTTTGTAATGATTTAGACATACAATGACAGAAGAGTGAATTAGTAATTACTTTGCTTTTAGTGAATTTATGTTATCAAGCATAATTGGTAAGGTTTTTAATCATTTATAACACAGAAAATGTAGGCCCAGATCATGTCTAACTAACTAGTAAAGAATACGAAATGTTGGTTACATATGATTTAGAAACATTTACACTTTTATTGCAACAATAGACACTGATGAAACTAGTAGCTGCCTTTTTTTATCGAATTTTGCACTATCAAGAAAACTTGAATAGAAATTTTTGTGTTTATGGCATGCAAAATTTCGGGTTATGGTGCGATAAATGTATTAACAATTATTGCAATTACTTTTGAGATAATAAACAGCTTACTTAATTTTTTTATCTGTCTCATTTTCATTTAACTGCTCTTTATATGTTCATAACGAACTATGAGTTCTAAATACAGCGCATTTAATAATTTTCCTTCTAAAAGGGTGATTTTGAATACCCAACACAAACTACAGGAGATGTTACGTGTGAGGATAAGGAACAAGCAAGGTCTAATGAATACCTGCCCAGAGATGGATGTGTTCCATGCTAGAGCCATTTTATTCAAAACATGCACCACCCTATACAGTATGGTCCAATTTGCAAGACATTACCTTGTGATTTACAGAAGTCATTGGGAATGGTTCATATGGTCCTCGAAGCATCTACAAACATGTCAAAATATGGACTGCCACGCTCATTTAAATGTATCAGGCTACATTGTAATGGCACCACAAGCTTGTTACACTGAGGTGACAAAAGTTATGGAACAGTGATATGCACTAATACATATGTTGGTAGTTTCACATGCACAAGGTATAATATGGCAGTGCATTGGTAGAGTTGTCATTTGTACTCAGGTGATTCACGTGACAAGATTTCCAACATGATTATGGCCACATGATGGGAACTGAAATACTTTGAATGTGGAATGGTAGTTGGAGATAGACATATGGGACATTCCATTTCAGAAATCATCAGGGAATTCAGTATTCTGAGATCAACAGTGTAAAGAGTGTGTAGAGAATACCAAATTTCAGGCACTACCTCAGTATTCTGAGATCAACAGTGTAAAGAGTGTGTAGAGAATACCAAATTTCAGGCACTACCTCTCACCATATACAACGCAGCATCCGATGGCCTTCATTTAATGACCAAGAGCAGTGGTGTTTGCGAAGAATTGTCATTGGTAACAGACAAGCAACACTCCACGAAATAATTGCAGAAATCAACATAGGATGTACAATAAATGTATCCATTAGGACAGCGTGGCAAAATTTGGCATTAATGGGTTATGGCAGCAGACAACCAATGCGAGTGCCTTTGCTAACAGCACGATATCACCTCTCCTGGGCTTGTAACCACATCAGTTGGACCCTAGACAACAGGTGAACTGTGGCCTGGTCAGATGATTCCCAATTACAGTTGATAAGAGCTGCTGGTAGGGTTTGAGTGTGGCACAGACCTCACAAAGCCATGGACACAAGTTGCCAACAAGGCACAGTGCAAGCTGGTGGTGGCTCCATAATGGTTTGGGCTTTGTTTACGTGGAATGAACTGGGTCCTCTGGTCAAACTAAACCAATCACAGACTGGAAATGGTTGTGATTGGCTACTTGGAGACAATTTGCAGCCATTCATGGACTTCATGTTCACAAACTATGGTGGAATTTTTATGAATGACAATGAACCCACGTCACCAGGCCACAGTTGTTCATAATTGGTTTGAAGAAAATCCTGCACAATTTCAACAAGCACAGAATCTTGCACTGATTACACTTTCACAATTATGGACAGTTACAGAGGCAGCTACATGGAACTTCCAATGACTTGTTGAGTCCATGCCATGTCAATTTGCTGCACTGCACTGGGCAAAAGGAGGTCTGACACAGTACGAATATTGGCAAGATTGCTCCATGACGAGTGAACCAAAACTGTTCTTGTAAGAAAAAGTTTGTCAGTAATAAATGCAGGACATATTGCCAGTGATATACATAACAATAATTTTCATGGAGAATTTCCCACACAATCACCCTGATCATTGCATACTGATGGGTTATATGTTTAATGTTACTATGGATGTAATCCTCCACAATTAATTACAGGTTCCTCCACAGTCAGCGTATATGCCTGAGACACCTGCCATCCATGATCATCCATGTCTGCAAACACCCCTGCCTGAGACAAACATCAATTTAGCCTTAGTGGTGTAGTTGCCATTGATGTAGATACTTTTTCTGATGCAGAACTTTGCCATTCACTTATCTGTGTGTGAAGTCCATGTCTGTTTGATTTCTACTGGGATACTATGCTGTTGTCTACTGTAAACATCCATTGTAATGCTGTCAAAAATTAACATTATCCAAGATGGTTCTCAAATGAGACAATGTATATTTTGTGCACAAAAAGTGGTTACTTAAGAGTAAAAAGTGTTTTATTTAATTTTATTTCATGTTGCTCACTTTCTGTAGTGTCAGTTCATTTTGCATCTGTGAATATTTATCACTCCTATAGTACATTTTCTTAAAAAAATCTGTGTTATTTGAAACCTTGATAATCACAACCTAGGCCAAAATTTTCACATTACAAACATAAAAGAAATATGTTGACATTTTCTTAATAGAATATATTTCTTTTAAAAAAGGCAGCTACTAGCTCAGTAGTAACTACTCTTACCATAAAAGTGCAGTTTAGCTTTTCTGGGTTGTATTGCAGAACATGTTTCATGATACTTTCTAGTTCAGTAGACGCAACTTAAGCCTAAATTTTCAGGGTTACGTGTGTCAGAAAACCTAACTATAACAAATTTAGCAATTTGAATCTTCTCAAAACAAAACAACTACTAGTTTATTATTTGGCCACTGTACCTGTAAATCTTACATATAGCCAAATTTACATCCATAACAAACTTTTGTATGTTCTTTCAAGTTACGTCTGGTCAGAAATCTTGTAATTAATTCTTCTTTCACCCATTGTCAAAGGGTAGTAAGTAGTTAGTATTGTTGCCAATCTTGTAGAAAATATTTTCATTCTGGGAGTTGTAGTGGTGAGAACACTGGGAAAACTGAAGTCTCTCTCCTGATATTGTAAGTACATCAAAGAAACATTTTGATCAAAGGCAGGAAGGAAAAACCTTTTCCTTTCAGGTGCAGATCGATAAAGCACAGAGGAAAGGTGCAGATGGATAAAGCATGGTGGAAACAGGTCATGATCAAGAGAGACAGTGGGCAGGAGGGTTGATGGGAACTGTCAGTTAGTAAGAAGGCAAAGGCAAAGGCAAAGAAAATGTGACCTGAAAGTTGCTCTATAAATTCTAATAACAGATTTAAGCCAGAGTTTAATGGAGAACAGCCTCATGTAGAAATAGGTGCAGGACATGTGAAGCACACTTCAATTATGATCTCAAAGTTAGGTATGTGCAAAATGTTAGGAAGAAGAACGTGATACTACTAAGCAGCAGCTGTAGTTGACACATATGCCATCACTTACTGGAAGGTTTATGGGGAGCTTACCAGCTGCCATCATATTCAAACCAAGAGCAAGGATAAAAACCATTTTACACAAGCAAATTTCCTGCCAAAACTGACTACAGGTATTTAAAACATGTACGAGCTGTGTTTCCACTAAAGAAAAGTAATGCAGAGAACACAAAAAAATCGACATCCCCTTTTCCCTCCTGTCATCATTCTCGAAAATAATATAATGAATTGTGGTAGATACAGTAATGATTTACTTGAATAAATATAATCTTCTACATGCATCACAGTTTGTGTTCAAAGTAGTAGACGTGCAGAATCAGTCATACTAGTTTACAAAATTGGTACTTGATGCTGAAATACATCTAGAGTTCCACTCATTATACAAAATAAATATTTTGCTGCCCATTTTGAAGATTTCAGTGACATATTGTATTGTATTGTGTGGACCTGGGGACCTAGAAATGACGGAGAGGCTTCGACCCCGCTGTAGCCCACAGTGGTTCACAACCCCACAACAGGCTAGAGCAGTCAACTCACCCCACTGCCACCCCACACCGAACCCAGGGTTATTGTGCGGGACCCGACCAGGAACATCTCACACCAGACAAGTGTAACCCCAATGTTTGCTTGGTAGAGTAATTATGGTGTATGTGTATGTGGAGATAGTGTTTGTGCAGCAATTGCCGACATAGTGTAACTGAGGTGGAATAAGGGGAAACAGCCTGCATTCGCTGAGGCAAATGGGAAACCACCTTAAAAACCATCCACAGACTGACCAGCACACCGGACCTTGACACTAAGCTGCCAGGCAGATTTGTGCTGGGAATCGGCACGCCTTCCTGCCCAGAAAGCAGTGTGTTAGGCCACATGGCTAACCGGGTGGGCCCAATGACATATTAGTTTGGAGATGCGTGATGCTTCCTTTTTGCATTAGAACTCAATACACTGAAGTACTTTACAGCTATTACAGTTTACTTATTTGTTTGAAATTAGCAAGAACATTTCATGTATTAGAATTTCAAAACATTAGATTGCAGAAAAATAGTCATTCTGACAGGCAGACATCATAAACAGGGAAAGGTAAATCGGAATTTAATTTTGAAAAGCTGCACTTTTGAAAAATATTGTAATATTTTATCATTTATATCTGTCAGCAGTTTGCAACTGAAGTACTTCGATTGTAATTGGCAATCTATGTTCTTTGCCAGCAGTTTGTAATTGAGTTGTTTTGTACATATGCCTTTGATTATGGCAGTGTGCTAAAACAGATAGGTAGGCAGTCAATATGAAAATGGAAGCCCATGTTTATTTAGAAAGTGCATGAGTCGCTGTTGAACAGAATAAACAACCAAGAGGATGTGTGGTGTAACCAAGAATAGATAATACAGGGAACAATAAAAAGGAACAAAAATAAAATACATATATGGTGAAACCAGATTTTGAACAGAAAAGTGGGCCAAAAGGTGAATCCAGACTGTACTCAAAACAGAAGACAAAGATAAGTGATATATAAAAACAAAGAGGATGTAACTTACCAAACGAAAGCGTTGGTATGTTGATAGACACACAAATAAACACAAACACACACACAAAATTCAAGCTTTCGCAACCCATGGTTGCTTCATCAGGTAAGAGGGAAGGAGAGGGAAAGATGAAAGGATGTGGGTTTTAAGGGAGACAGTAAGGAGTCATTCCAATCCTGGGAGTGGAAAGACTTACCTTAGGGGGAAAAAAGGACAGGTATACACTCGCACACACACACATATCCATCTGCACATATACAGACACAAGCCTGTAAGCAAGTATTAAATGCACCTATGTATGATTAACAATTGTCTAGTCTTAAACTGTAATACCATGACATGCCCAAAATCTATATAAAAGTGATCTGTGAATGAATAAAATTCCTACTAATAGTAACAGAAGTGATGATCAATAACGCCAATAAGAAAGACAGACAATGACAGACCACCATACCCTGAAGTATACTGTGGAGTTATGGAATGGGTGAAATGGTGTCAAGCCTGGAAGCTTGGATTGTGGATATGTATATTCAATAAACATTAATTTCCCATAGTGTGGTCCCAAAGAAAACATCATCCTTCATATGTCTACTGTAATATTTTGTCTCAAAATACTTACATAAATTGTTTACAGAAGAATGGAAGGACTGTTAGAAGCTGCCCTTGGGGAAGATTAGTTTGAGTTCTGGAGAAATGTAATAACACACACAGTGATACTGACTTATCCAAGAAGACAGACTGAAGAAAGGCAAATATATGTTTTCAGCATTTGTAGAATTAGAGAAAACTATTGTCATGGTTGACTGAAACTCTACAGGTAGGAGGGAAAAACAACAAGGGGAAGGTTATCTACAGTTTGTGCAGAAACTAATTATGAATTGAAGGATATGAAAGGAAGACAGTAGTTGAGATGGGAGTTGTGTCCTATGTTACCCAATCTATACAGTGAGCAAAAAGTAAAAGCAACCAATGAGAAATTTGGAAAGGGAATTAAAGTTCAGAGAGAAGAAATAAAAACTTCGAGGTTTGCCAGTGACTTGTAATTCTGTCACAAATGGGAATGGACTTGGAAGATCAGTTGAATGAAATGGATAGCCTCTTGCAATGACGTTACCAGATGAATATTGCGACAGGCATGCTGGTCAACACCATGGGCTAGTGTGCTGCATGTCGCCAGTTCAAACTCAACCACCAGAAATTATTTAGTATTTATCATTTTCGCAAAGTTCTTGAAATATTATATGTTTGTAATTTTTGTATATTCTGTAATATTCAATGTGTGCGTAAACAGCTGCACTCTCCATCCAGCAGGTCAATTCTGTTATGGCTGTACATTGGTGCCAGTAATAAACATGCTTTCAGTGCAAAGTGTTATACTTAATTGATGACCCTGCCTTTGGATTTGGACTTGGTTGTGGCTTTGGCCTCCCAATGTGAACAAATGTAAAATAAGAATAATGGAGTTTAGTTGAATTAAATTAGGTGAGTTCAAGGGAATTAGACCAGGAAAAATAGAGGATGAGTATTGTTATATGGGCAGCAAAGTAAGTGATGGTAGCTGAAGTAGAGCTGCTAATAACAAAAAATGCATTTCTGAAAATGAAACACTTGTTAGCATCAAATATAAATTTAAGGACTGGGAAGTCCTCCCTGCCGCCGTTGGATAAGCAGCTGCAGCAGCAAGTCGTATACTCCTAGCTCACTCATTTCTTACATAGTTTAATTCTTAATTTCTTTGCGTGTTTTTGGTACTTGCATTGTTTGATACATAAATTTCGGGCGTATTATAGTATTTGAGAGTTGTAGCATCGCGTTTTAGTACCTGAATAGTGTAAAATCGCGTAGTCTCCTTCCGCTGCCGAGCAGTGTGTCAGCAGTGCGCAAGTAGCAGCATTACTGCATTTACTAGGCAATCTTGTATTTTAATAACCGTTTAAATTTTGTCGATTTGTTTGCGCTCTCTGTAGATTAGTTCAGACGTTCTTTGCAAAACAGTTTTTAGCATGGATAGGGACTGCAACTGCTGTGTTCGGATGCAGGCTGAGTTGGCATCCCTTCGCTCCCAGCTTCAGGCAGTGTTGGCTTCGGTCACACAGCTTGAGGCTGTTGCCAATGGGCATCACTGTGGGGGTCCGGATGGGGGTTTGTCGGGGACGGCCAACTCGTCCCTCGCATCCCCCGATCGGACTAAGACTGTGGTTGCCCGGGATACTGCCCGCATTGAAGCTGATCCCTCACCTGTGGTAGAGTGGGAGGTCGTCTCAAGGTGTGGCAGGGGGCGAAAGACATTCCGGAGGGCTGAACGGAAGGCCTCTCCAGTTTGTCTGACAAACCGGTTTCAGGCTCTGTCTCAGGCTGATACTGATCTTCGGCCTGACATGGCTGCTTGTCCTGTTCCAGAGGTTGTCCCTCAGTCTGCAAGATCCGGGCGGTCGCAGAGGGTGGGCTTACTGGTAGTTGGGAGCTCCAACGTCAGGCGCGTAATGGGGCCCCTTAGGGAAATGGCAGCAAGAGAGGGGAAGAAAACCAATGTGCACTCCGTGTGCATACCGGGGGGAGTCATTCCAGATGTGGAAAGGGTCCTTCCGGATGCCATGAAGGGTACAGGGTGCACCCATCTGCAGGTGGTCGCTCATGTCGGCACCAATGATGTGTGTCGCTATGGATCGGAGGAAATCCTCTCTGGCTTCCGGCGGCTATCTGATTTGGTGAAGACTGCCAGTCTCGCTAGCAGGATGAAAGCAGAGCTCACCATCTGCAGCATCGTCGACAGGACTGACTGCGGACCTTTGGTACAGAGCCGAGTGGAGGGTCTGAATCAGAGGCTGAGACGGTTCTGCGACCATGTGGGCTGCAGATTCCTCGACTTGCGCCATAGGGTGGTGGGGTTTCGGGTTCCGCTGGATAGGTCAGGAGTCCACTACACGCAGCAAGTGGCTACACGGGTAGCAGGGGTTGTGTGGCGTGGACTGGGCGGTTTTTTAGGTTAGATGGCCTCGGGCAATTACAGAAAGGGCAACAGCCTCAAAGGGTGCGGAGCAAAGTCAGGACATGCGGGGACCAAGTAGCAATCGGTATTGTAATTGTAAACTGTCGAAGCTGCGTTGGTAAAGTACCGGAACTTCAAGCGCTGATAGAAAGCACCGAAGCTGAAATCGTTATAGGTACAGAGAGCTGGCTTAAGCCAGAGATAAATTCTGCCGAAATTTTTACAAAGGTACAGACGGTGTTTAGGAAGGATAGATTGCATGCAACCGGTGGTGGAGTGTTCGTCGCTGTTAGTAGTAGTTTATCCTGTAGTGAAGTAGAAGATAGTTCCTGTGAATTATTATGGGTGGAGGTTACACTCAACAACCGAGCTGGGTTAATAATTGGCTCCTTTTACCGACCTCCCGACTCAGCAGCGTTAGTGGCAGAACAACTGAGAGAAAATTTGGAATACATTTCACATAAATTTTCTCAGCATGTTATAGTCTTAGGTGGAGATTTCAATTTACCAGATATAGACTGGGACACTCAGATGTTTAGGACGGGTGGTAGGGACAGAGCATCGAGTGACATTATACTGAGTGCACTATCCGAAAATTACCTCGAGCAATTAAACAGAGAACCGACTCGTGGAGATAACATCTTGGACCTACTGATAACAAATAGACCCGAACTTTTCGACTCCGTAAGTGCAGAACAGGGAATCAGTGATCATAAGGCCGTTGTAGTATCCCTGAATATGGAAGTTAATAGGAATATAAAAAAAGGGAGGAAGGTTTATCTGTTTAGCAAGAGTAATAGAAGGCAGATTTCAGACTACCTAACAGATCAAAACGAAAATTTATGTTCCGACACTGACAATGTTGAGTGTTTATGGAAAAAGTTCAAGGCAATCGTAAAATGCGTTTTAGACAGGTACGTGCCGAGTAAAACTGTGAGGGACGGGAAAAACCCACCGTGGTACAACAACAAAGTTAGGAAACTACTGCGAAAGCAAAGAGAGCTTCACTCCAAGTTTAAACGCAGCCATAACCTCTCAGACAAACAGAAGCTAAGCGATGTCAAAGTTAGGGTAAGGAGGGCTATGCGAGAAGCGTTCAGTGAATTCGAAAGTAAAATTCTATGTACAGACTTGACAGAAAATCCTAGGAAGTTCTGGTCTTACGTTAAATCAGTAAGTGGCTCGAAACAGCGTATCCAGACACTCCGGGATGATGATGGCATTGAAACAGAGAATGACACGCGTAAAGCTGAAATACTAAACACCTTTTTCCAAAGCTGTTTCACAGAGGAAGACCGCACTGCAGTTCCTTCTCTAAATCCTCGCACAAACGAAAAAATGGCTGACATCGAAATAAGTGTCCAAGGAATAGAAAAGCAACTGGAATCACTCAACAGAGGAAAGTCCACTGGACCTGACGGGATACCAATTCGATTCTACACAGAGTACGCGAAAGAACTTGCCCCCCTTCTAACAGCCGTGTACCGCAAGTCTCTAGAGGAACGGAGGGTTCCAAATGATTGGAAAAGAGCACAGGTAGTCCCAGTCTTCAAGAAGGGTCGTCGAGCAGATGCGCAAAACTATAGACCTATATCTCTGACGTCGATCTGTTGTAGAATTTTAGAACATGTTTTTTGCTCGAGTATCATGTCATTTTTGGAAACCCAGAATCTACTATGTAGGAATCAACATGGATTCCGGAAACAGCGATCGTGTGAGACCCAACTCGCGTTATTTGTTCATGAGACCCAGAAAATATTAGATACAGGCTCCCAGGTAGATGCTATTTTTCTTGACTTCCGGAAGGCGTTCGATACAGTTCCGAACTGTCGCCTGATAAACAAAGTAAGAGCCTACGGAATATCAGACCAGCTGTGTGGCTGGATTGAAGAGTTTTTAGCAAACAGAACACAGCATGTTGTTATCAATGGAGAGACATCTACAGACGTTAAAGTAACCTCTGGCGTGCCACAGGGGAGTGTTATGGGACCATTGCTTTTCACAATATATATAAATGACCTAGTAGATAGTGTCGGAAGTTCCATGCGGCTTTTCGCGGATGATGCTGTAGTATACAGAGAAGTTGCAGCATTAGAAAATTGTAGCGAAATGCAGGAAGATCTGCAGCGGATAGGCACTTGGTGCAGGGAGTGGCAACTGTCCCTTAACATAGACAAATGCAATGTATTGCGAATACATAGAAAGAAGGATCCTTTATTGTATGATTATATGATAGCGGAACAAACACTGGTAGCAGTTACTTCTGTAAAATATCTGGGAGTATGCGTGCGGAACGATTTGAAGTGGAATAATCATATAAAATTAATTGTTGGTAAGGCGGGTGCCAGGTTGAGATTCATTGGGAGAGTGCTTAGAAAATGTAGTCCATCAACAAAGGAGGTGGCTTACAAAACACTCGTTCGACCTATACTTGAGTATTGCTCATCAGTGTGGGATCCGTACCAGATCGGGTTGACGGAGGAGATAGAGAAGATCCAAAGAAGAGCGGCGCGTTTCGTCACAGGGTTATTTGGTAACAGTGATAGCGTTACGGAGATGTTTAGCAAACTCAAGTGGCAGACTCTGGAAGAGAGGCGCTCTGCATCGCGGTGTAGCTTGCTCGCCAGGTTTCGAGAGGGTGCGTTTCTGGATGAGGTATCGAGTATATTGCTTCCCCCTACTTATACCTCCCGAGGAGATCACGAATGTAAAATTAGAGAGATTAGAGCGCGCACGGAGGCTTTCAGACAGTCGTTCTTCCCGCGAACCATACGCGACTGGAACAGGAAAGGGAGGTAATGACAGTGGCACGTAAAGTGCCCTCCGCCACACACCGTTGGGTGGCTTCCGGAGTATGAATGTAGATGTAGATGTAGAAGTCTTTTATGAAGGCATTTGTCTGGAGTATAGCCTGGTGTGCAGGCGAAATGTGGATGATAAATAGTTCGGACAGGAAACTTTTGAAATTTGGTGTTACAGAACAATGTTGAAGATTAGATGTCTAAATAATATAACTAATGATGAAGAAATCTATGGATCAACTTGAATACAGGAAGAAACAGATTGACAGAACACAATGTGAGGCATTAAGGAATCATCTGTTTGGTAATGGATGGAAGTATGGGAGGGGGACATAAAAAATTGTAGAAGGAGGCAAAGGCTTCACTACAGTAAGTACAAATGGACATATGTTGCATTAGTTATCCAGAGACGAAGTGGCTTGGACAGAATAGACTAGTATGAAGAGTTGTATCAAACCAGTCTCTTGACTGACAATCACAACAGCCAATATAATATTTGGTCTATTCACACACCAGATAATGGCACCCCTTGGTTCAAGTATATATTTAATCCTGAAATTATTTGTCAAAGATGATACCACCTGTTAATGAGTGAAGATTTATGTGTGTCTTGCCTGAGCATTTAGTCTTTTAACACTATGTTTTAACATTTTCTTTGAGGTAATTACAACTCTTTGCACTTTGAGATATGTGATTTAAGCCAATCGTTGGCTTTCTCTCCAATTTTATATCACACCAGAGACTCAAATAACAATTTATAACAATAATGGAAATTCTTGGATGAAGCAATACATAAAATAAGGGAAAGGCAACCACTCACCTATAGTAGATCAGTGTTGTGAACTGCAGAAACACATAACAGAAAACAGCAGTTGCATTGCCTTTTGAGCACTAGTTCTTTTTTTTAGTAATACACATAACCACACAGACACCCAAATGCACATTCCTGTGGCCAAAGAGAAGAGTCAAAGACTCTGTGTGGTTGCATGTGAGCAGGTGTGTACTATTGCTAGAAAAAGAGCCAGTACTCAAAAGATAGTGTGAATGCCAATTTCTGTTATGTGTTTTTGTGCTCCATGCACTGACCCTTTAAGGGTAAATAGTAATTTATGTGTGAGAAGATAAAAAAATTTATAACATGAAGGAATTCACCTACTGTACAGTTTCTTGCACTGAGTGACAATTGATTTCCTATAAAAATTAGTATCAAAGATTGTTGCAGTTGTTATCACAAATTGTATTAAACTGTTCAAGGTATCAGACTGCTTTCTCATTGCAGCAATTCTTCTTACCTTATTGTTTCCTGATGTTTCATTCTGAAGAGCCTTACAGTTTCCTGTTTTCTGTTTCTGGATCAAATACTGTCTCAAAGGGCATGGTTTCACACGCAAGTTATATTTTTTTAACACCTTTTGTGTTACATTATACTTTTTGCTATTAGTCTGTTTGCGTTTGAGAATCTGTCCATGAGCTGATATTTTCATTGATTTATTAGAGGATTGTACTTTATCCTGAAACAGAAGGTACACTGTGGTTTATGACAGCATGAACATTCAGAGTCTTAATTTTTTTATATTTAGATTAAGGAGGACCACTGCTGTGGGGAATTGTGCAAAATACCGAAAACCAGTAAAACATTAGAATGAAAGAAACAAGTTCAACCTACCTAATTTGTTGAGCACAACAGTGTTAGAAATAAGAATCCATAAATTGTAAAAGACAGTTCAAAAGCTAACTTTCTTCCCAAATTCAAACTGGTTCGTCTATAGGATGGTACATTTAGCTATTCTATAATGTTAGTTGCCTGTCTTAAGATTTGTCACACACATTGACCAATATGAAAAACAGACAAAGATTTGCATTTCTATTTGTTATTTTTACCACAGTTCTGTTCCATGAAATATCTGCTATCTGTCTTTCTCAGCTCCCTATCTTTAATGATCTCTGATTCAGTTACACCTGATATCGCTGATTCCAAAATGGGAACTGCTATGATGATGTTGTTGACCCAGATTACACATTTGTTCAAAGAATGTAATGGTTCACTGCTGTCAGCCATTCACATCACCTTGTAGTTCCTTGATTCCTGTTTATGGAGAATATATCATCTCATGAGGTATGATTTCACTTGAACATCATGTCCTATGTAATACATACTGTTATCAGTGCCACTATCTGTTTGTATATGCTTTAGGTGATTGCACTCTAATCATCAAGAAAAGGATAAGGGCATTAATTGCCACCCCTCACTCTTTGCCAAACTGCAGAGGAAATATAAAGAATGGAATCTCTGAAAGCTTGTATATGGCACATCATCATTGGCAGCATCCATTTGAGACCCACTGCTGAATAGAGACCTCGTTTAGAGCTTTCCATATATTAAAGCCTTCAGTTATGTGAAACCATGTTGGTCCTGCATGTTTTTAATGTCATCAAACCACCTTCTATTATGATATCATCTTCATATTTTCTCTTGAAACCCAGCAAAGAACTTCCATGGCCCAACTACCCTAAAAAGCTGAATAACTAATGGCCCGCACACCCCCATTCCATTTCCATTAGGGCCACAATTACATCTCCCAGTCCAGTCTGTTTCCTGATCTATGCCTGCCTCCACATTTGTGAAGGGTTAATTACGCTCAGTTTTGGGAAATTGTCTTCATTCACAAATGTTGTGTAAATCATTTTTTTATGAAAACACATTATCTGGCATCATCTTTCATTTCTTTATACTTCAAACAGCTTTGTACACATCTGGCATCACCTTCACAATGCTATTATTTGCATTATCAACTATGTGAGTTTCTAATTCATTTCCTGAAGTACACAAAAATTAAAAAAATCTTGAAACACTTACTTAATTTTCTTGCTGTTGTTAATTACTGTTTAATAGCTGCCTTGTTCCATTTGTGATTTTCATTTCTTTTGTTTTCTTCACACTTGCAACATCTTTTCCTTTTTGCATAAGCATCTTTTATGAAATAATTGCCTCCTTGTTTTCTAAGATGTTGAACTAGCTACTTTATTTAATTTTGTATACTTTCCTCTTAGATAAATTCTCATAAACTACATTTCTAACTTCTTATCTGATGAGTCTCTTTCTGGTAAATAAAATATTTTTGACAGGATATTTTGTATGAACCTCAAGGCTTTCAGTGCTTTCAGTTAACACAACATAGGTTTTCAATTTGTAGCATTGAAACAGTGGATTCATTTAAAGTTTATGGAATGAAAATCTTGAAGATTTTCTTTATGACTATGTAACTGTTAAAATACTTAGTATGAACAGAAATTAGTGCAGAAACTGGGAATAAGTTAAGTGAATTTACATCTACTTAAGTAGAATTTGAACAGTTACAACAATGTGTAAATATTTAAATTACCTAGCTAATACCTGAAAACATCACTAGCTCCTAGCCATATAAGAAATCTTGGAAATTGCCATTTATAAACTACATATAGGTAAAAAGCTTCTGTATAGTCAGGCACACAAAGTTGTTCATGCCACATAAAGCAAATTTGTTGTGGCATGTATTTCAAGAATAGGCACTGTGAGTTCATAAGATATTTCATGTGCTCCTCAAATGTGACATAGGTTCACTGCTACTTGCAAAAGTAGAAAGACATACAGAATGCACCACAACGACACAGTCTTATAATCACCTCTAGATATAATGTCCACAAAACATAACTCATGGTGTATGTTATGAGAAGTAGGTATACAAGGGGGGGTGACAGGCTGTCTCATCATGTTACACTCTCTGCTATCACGAGTAAAAGAATCAGTTTATGTAAGTTGCAAAACAGGGATTATCAGTTGTTGGGTCAATGGGATAGTATTGCTCATATCGTAAAATTTAATAACTGTTTGCATTTATTTATAGTGAAAGTGTATTATGAGTGGCTCAAAGGGTTCAAATGGCTCTGAGCACTATGCGACTTAACTTATGAGGCCATCCGTCGCCTAGAACTTAGAACTAATTAAACCTAACTAACCTAAGGACATCACTAACATCCATGCACGAGGCAGGATTCAAACCTGCGACCGTAGCAGGTGCTCGGCTCCAGACGGTAGTGCCTAGAACCGCATGGCCACTCCGGCCAGCCTATTATGAGTGGATTAATGATGTCGTTCTGAATAAATATAATGGAGAAAGCAAGAAATGTAGAAGGAGAAAGCTTTGCAGCCAGTATCAGAATAAAAGATGGCAGAAAGTGCAGTGTTACTGTCTGAAGAATATCTTCATGGTTTTTACTACGCACATTAATTGAAGTGGAAGACACACTTCACTGCATGTTTTTTTTATAAATGTGACCTGGGAGAAAATATTGCCCAAGACATGATAACTGTGTTCTCTGGGGCAGAGGGAGGCTTTCAGCAATAAATTCCATCTTGTTATATCGGTAGAAATGTTTACAAATAGCCAAAAAAATTACAAGTATGAGGTCAAGCAACATCCCTGGTCATAAAATTTTGTTAATCTTAACTGACTGAACACTTGTTGGGTTACCTAGATTGTAGTGTTTTTAGGTGGATCCTCCACCATACACACTTCAACAGATTTAAAAAACATTGCAGGCCACTTGATTCCAGACACACATGGAGATCAATACTATCATGTGAATGAATTAACTGTAATGCATTTGGTCAAACAACTTACAGGAATGTTTGGTTGTTGAAGACATCACATAGCTGCATTCCTGTAAGGTGTTTGGTCCTTCAGCACTGTTTTCAGAGTTCAGGCATAGTAGGTTGTCATAATTGCTAATAAGCTCATGTCACATGTGTCAGTCATCAAGATGCATTGACTAGTTGTACACTACAATACAAATGAGATTTATGCTGAACGAGAGGTCCAAAACTTTGAACCATTAGTTTTGTTTAGCTGCTTGCCAGACAATTACTATTAGTTAAATGTTCTATAGAGCATTTGCACAATGTCAAAATTATGTGGAGTGAATCAATTTACAGCTATCTTTACATGATATATTTGTATGGCTACATGCTGTCCATTTAGAAGTTACTAAACAGCACACTGATCTAAAGTTGGTGACAATAAACATACTAGTCTTTAATACTATTCATGTAATTAGTGACATACTTAAAATTAAGTTCTCCCTAACCTACATATGCTGCCAGATATTCATAAATACAGGGTTATTCAAAAGCAACATGGCTACCAGACTAGTGGCGAAAGGCATTTTGCATGATGGATTCCGCAAGAGTGAGGTTGCAACCACAGTGCATTGGAATCCAGGACGACCTACCAGACAATCCACTGATGAGAAGGTACAGAAATTTAACGGAACAGGTTGTCTTTGTAAAGAAAACTGCAGCGGGTGACTATCAGTACCTGAGGAGTGGCTGAATAGATAAGGGAAAACATTTCTCAGAAGCCCACAAAAATGTATGTCTCATGCCAGTCACTAGCTAGCACCACCCGCTGTTTGTAGAGTGCTGAGAAAAAGCCTGCAACTGAAAACATATCGGATTCAGTTGCCCCAAGCCATTACAAATTATAACAAACTGTCCCAGAAACAGTTTTGCATTCATATGCAGCACTTAATGGAAGAGGGCGATTTCATTCACAGCTTGATTTTCAGCAATGAATTTACCTTTCACCTGAATGGTGCAGTAAACTGGTAGAACTTGTGAATACGGGGAGCAGAGAATCCTAACATTGTTGTCAAAAATGTCCATGGATCCCAAAGGTTAATGTTTTTTGAAGTTTGTCAAGGCAAGAAATGTATTGACCCTTCCTCTTTTCATAGGCGATGATCAACAGACATTTTTACCTGGGCATGCTTCAGCTGTGACTCATCCTGAAATTGCCTGAGGACAGTGATAATTCCATTTTTCAACAGGATGGTGCTTCACCACACTACCACAATGATGTTCATGAGTTCTGAATTGCAGTAGCTGGCAACCAGCAGTTGTTGGTATGGCACTTGCATTCATCAGACCTGAAACCACGTGATTTTTACCTATGGGATTACATCAAAGGAACTGTTTTCACACCTCGACTTTCCCACATCATCAAAGACATATGAGGACATATCAGAGCAGCTGTGACTGATTTTTATGCAGATACTCTGGGATAAGTGTGGGTTGACTGGATGTAGACTAGACATGTGTCATGTGACTAACAGTTCATACAATGAACATTTGTGAACATGACATTTCTTGAGTTGCTATTTCCATACATACAATCATCAAAACCTTACCTCAATACAAACATTTTTTACAATTTTGTGAAACTGTCTACATCATTTTGATTACCCTTGTTTTTGTCAATGGAATACAGAGTTGTCCAGGAGAAACAATTCTAGGTTAGATTTAAAGTCTTCTTTGCCACCTGGCAGATATATCATGTTATTGAGCATATGATTGAAGGATTTTTTGGCTGCATTTTGTAAAACTTCTTTTGGAGCCACCGATCACTTTAGTAATGTGTACAGTTTTCTTTCCTACTAGTGTCATAGCAGTGTACATCACTATTTTTCTCAAATCATGATAAATTATTTACATATGAAAAGATTGGTATCCAGTATGATGTTCACTGTTTACAATGAAGCAGCCTGTTGGGAACTGCCATATTTGTCGCCTGGCTGTACTGTCTCTTAAGGGATCATTATTTGAACATTGAGTGTGATTCCCATTGTACCTCTGTTATCAATATTCTTTTGAATTAAAAAATAACTGATATGGTATATGCTCCAAAGTAGGCGGTAAGTCTAATTATACTTGCCATTTTTTGCTAAAACTTTCGCAATGTTATACGGCAAAGGTTAGAGTCACATAAGACCTTCTACTTCTTCTGAACGTGTTCTGTGCCTCACACACTGGCATTGCATTTAGGTACATCAGGAAGTGACTTTATAGAAACCACTTCTCTTTGCCGCAAGAAGACATTGGCAGTTCTTTACTGCAGGAACCATATGTTTTGAGGTTTTTGGAAGTGTAGTAAAGAAACATGACATACAGTGAGATTGTCCAGAAAAAAGTTTTCAATGTAAAAAAAAATTTACTAAATGGCTAGTTCTTTTAAAAGTTGAAATTTTCCCATTATTATATGCACTAGAATGAAGACAATCACTTTTACCAACAATATTGCCTTGAGTTGTACTGCATGCAATGTGAGTAATGGTTAGCATTGCTGGCTGGCATGCAGTATGTTGTCAGCTCAAAACTGATTATCAGCAAATAGCTGTACTTGGTATTTATCATTTCTATACAGTTCTCAAAACTTCTTATGTTTGCAATGTTTGGATGCTCTGGAATATTCAATGTTTGTATAAATAGCACCACTCTTTGACCAGGAGGCACCTCTGTTCTGGTTGTACCCTGGTATCTGTGGTGTCACCACCAGACACCACACTTGCTAGGTGGTAGCCTTTAAATCGGCCGCGGTCCAGTAGTATACGTCGGACCCGCGTGTCGCCACTGTCAGTGATTGCAGACCGAGCGCCGCCACACGGCAGGTCTAGAGAGACTTCCTAGCACTCGCCCCAGTTGTACAGTAGACTTTGCCAGAGATGGATCAATGACAAATACGCTCTCATTTGCCGAGACGATAGTTAGCATAGCCTTCAGCTACGTCATTTGCTACGACCTAGCAAGGCACCATTACCAGTTTATATTGAGATTGTAATTATGTATCATCAAGAGCGATGTTCTCCAATTATGGATTAAAGTTAAGTATTCCAGAAGCTATGTACTATTTTTGGCTACTATAACTCCTTTAATTGTTCCAGACCTCACGCCAGTCTGCGTGAGCTTAAACGCGTGCATTTCGGCCTCCTCTAGCAACACGGTGTTGGATCTTCTGCCAACACATCATATGGCGATGAGTGTAAAAACGGTCTTCTTATTTATACTTGCTTAAATTACTTGTGTCATGGCTTCGCCACAATCTCCAGATGTACTGTCCGAATTTTATCGCTTGCAGAATCAGCAGACGCAGGCCTTATTGGATGCCCTTGGACAGCTCGTCCAGGGTGAACGTGCAACGCAACACGATGCGGCAGCCGCCGCTCCACCGCTACCGCAGCCACACCACGCTGTTGCACCACCTTTTCGTCCTTTTGATGTGGCACTGGAAAGCTGGACAGAGTGGTCATGCCAATTTGGATTCCATCTCGCCGCCTACAGAATTCAAGGTATTTAGCGGCAGCCTTTTTTGCTTTCTTGTGTAGGAGTGTCCACCTACCGTGTGATAGTGAAATTGTTTCCCCGACGCGACGTAGCAACTCTGTTCTACGAAGAAATTTTGTCTGCATTAGATGCATATTTCCGAGAATCAGTCAACGTAGTTGCGAAACGGTATACTTTCTTTCGTACAAAACGTACAGCCAGTCAGACTAATAGGGAGGGGTGCCACTTTGCAAGGCCTTACTAGGGATTGTGCTTTTGTGTGTGAATGTGGACTTCCTTATTCAGATTCAATGGTACGTGATGCAATTGCACAGAACGTTTCTGATGTTCGTATAAGGGAACAGATTTTGAAACTAGTCAATCCCTCCCTTCAACAAGTGATGGACATATTGGATAGGCAGGACACACTTGACTTTGCTCAGGAATCATTTGAAACTTTGCCAGCTGTGTGTCACATTAACCGGCCCGCCGGGCGCGCTGCACGGAACAGTAAACAGCCCTCGCGCCCGTCCGCACAGCTGCCGCCAAGCTGTCCGCTACGTGTGCCGCGCAAGCAAGCAAATGCAGTGCTAAAATCATGCCTGCGGTGTGCTACTAGACATTCGCATGAGAATTGCCCGTCACGCCAAGCTATTTGCTTTTTCTGTAATAAAAAAGGCAATGTTCAAAGTGTTTGCCAGAAAAAGCTCAGATCGGACACTCACAACCATTCCAGGCCCTTTGCTTTGCGTCGGAATCGGAATCAAACCAAGGATACTCAGGCTCGTGAACCTTCGCCCATGGAAATTCATGTAGTTAATTCCACTCCGCCCAGTGTCACTCTCTCTCGCAGTGACTGTGTTCGTCCCACAAATTGAGTGCGTGGACATCGACGGAAATCCCGTCGAGTAGCAAGTGATTCTGTACCAGTGTCTGTTCACGTTGCACGAGACGGTCGCTCTTGTCGTCAGCAGGACAATAAACTTTTTGTAGATTTGGTCATTAGTGGCAACGTGATCCCATTCCAGCTCGATACCGGAGCTGCAGTTTCACTGATCAGTAAAGACATGTACAAACAACTGGGCACACCTCCGTTGCGTGCCGCAAATGTTAAGTTAAATAGTTATTCAGGACAAGCTATCCCTGTGTTAGGACAGTGCAGCCTTCTTGCAACGTACAAGGGACAAACAAAACTTGTGTCATTTTACGTACTTCGTTCTTCTTGTGCAGTGAACTTGTTTGGTTTAGATTTATTTCAGTTGTTTAACTTGTCTATAGTCAATCAGGTCCTATCAGTGAACCAGACTGTGCCTTCAGCCAGTGTTTCTCGTCTCTGTGAAGAATTTGCAGACATTTTTGCACCGGGTCTTGGTTGCGCTCACAAGGGAACCTGCCCATCGCACCCCCCTCAGATTTAGTTATAAGTTGGCACAGTGGATAGGCCTTGAAAAACTGAACATAGATCAATCGAGAAGACAGGAAGAAGTTGTGTGGAACTATGAAAAAAATAAGCAAAATATACAAACTGAGTAGTCCATGTGCAAGATAAGCAACTTCATGGACCATGTGAGCACAAGAGCGCCGTGGTCCCGTGGTTAGCGTGAGCAGCTGCAGAACGAAAGGTCCTTGGTTCAAGTCTTCCCTCGAGTGAAAAAATTAATTCTTTTTTTTTCGCAAAGTTATGATCTGTCCGTTCGTTCATTGACGTCTCTGTTCACTGTAATAAGTTTAGTGTCTGTGTTTTGCGACTGCACCACAAAACCGTGCGATTTGTAGACGAAAGGACGTGCCTCTCCAATGTGAATCGGTAACATTAGATCGCAAGGTCATAGGTCAACCGATTCCTCCACAGGAAAACACTTCTGATATATTCTATACGACACTGGTGACGGCATGTGCGTCACATAATTGTCTGAAAATAAAAAATTAAAATATTCACTGATAGGAAGACTTGAACCAAGGACCTTTCGTTCCGCAGCTGCTCACGCTAACCACAAGACCACGGCGCCCGTAACCTGAGCATTTCCTAGATGTTACCTACCTTGCGCATGGACTACTCAGTTTGTATATTTTGCCTATTTTTTTCATAGTTCCACACAACTTCTTCCTGTTTTCTCGATTGATCTGTGTTCAGTTTTTCAAGGCCTATCCACTGTGCCAACTTATAACTAAATTTGAAGGGGGTGCGATGAGGAGGTTCCCTTGTCAGAACTATGAAGCACATTTGGAACTGAAAGTAAACGCACAATCGAAATTTTTCAGAGCGCGCAATGTTCCCCACGCATTGCGTGATGATGTCGCAATAACATTACACGATTTGGAATCACAAGGTGTGATTGAATGTGCGCAGGCTTCTCTCTGGGCATCACCCTTAGTAATTTTGCCAAAACCTTCCGGAAAATTGAGACTTTGTGTGGACTTCAAGGCAACGGTGAATCCACAACTAGTGATTGCAACTCTTCCTTTACCCCACCCGGAAGATCTTTTTGACAAACTGTGCCTGGGTAAATATTTTTCGAAGTTGGACCTAGCAGATGCGTACTTGCAAATACCAGTGGACGACGAATCCCAGCGCGTTTTTGTGGTTAACACGCATCTTGGTTTGTACCGATTCAAAAGACTACCATTCGGGTGTGCATCCACCCCTGCATTGTTTCAGCAATATCTGCAAACTGTTTGTGCCTCGGTCCCTACTGCAGCAAACTATCTGGACGATATTGTGATCTCCGGAAAGACGGAAGAAGAACATTTAGCCAATCTCAGAACATTATTTCAGGTCTTGCGACAAAATGGTCTTCGCTTGCGGAAGGACAAATGTGTGTTTTTTGCTCGTGACTTACCCTATCTGGGACATGTAATCAATGCCCAAGGCATACATCTCAGTCCCGAGCACCTCCGTGCCATACAAGACGCCTTCGCCGCAGAATTTGAAGCAGCTACAGAGTGTGCTGGGAAAAATCAATTACTATAACAGATATGTGCGCCATGCCTCTTCCATTTCAGCTCCACTTCATCGCTTATGCCGTAAAGGTGTTCCGTTCGTCTGAATGACAGAATGCGAACGCGCCTTTCGCCAGTTGAAATCGGCGTTGCTTTACACTACCTGCCTTACGCCATTCGATCCCCAGAAACCCCTTTTGTTGATGTTAGATGCATCGGATTTCGGGATCGGTGCTGTGCTTGCGCACAAAGATGGATCGCATGATCGCCCTATTGCCTTTGCGTCCAAATTGCTCTCGTCTGCGCAAAGAAATTATTCACAGATAGAGAAAGAAGCTTTGGCTCTTGTATTTGGTGTTACTAAGTTTCATGATTTCTTGTATGGTCGTCACTTTACCATCATCACAGACCACAAACCTTTGACATTGGTTTTTCAAAAAATGGTTCAAATGGCTCTGAGCACTATGGGACTCAACTGCTGAGGTCATTAGTCCCCTAGAACTTAGAACTAGTTAAACCTAACTAACCTAAGGACATCACAAACATCCATGCCCGAGGCAGGATTCGAACCTGCGACCGTAGCGGTCTTGCGGTTCCAGACTGCAGCGCCTTTAACCGCACGGCCACTTCGGCCGGCCATCGGTTTTTCATCCGAACAAGCCTGTACCTCCACATACAGCGCAGTAATTCATTCGCTGGTCTATTTTCCTCTCGCAGTACCGCTACGATAAGTTGTATCGGTCCACTGCTAAGCACGGAAACGCTGATGCGTTGTCCCGTTTGCCTGTTGCTGGGGATAGAGCATTCGATTCCTCCGAACTTGCTTGCATGTTCATTGCTGCAGAAACAGATGACGTGGTCGAATCGTTTCCAATTGATTTTCGTCGTGTAGCTACAGCCACAGCTGCTGACCCTGTCCTTGCTACCATTTTGCGTGTTGTTGCTAGTCAATGGCCCTTGTCACAGTCACGGATCGAGGATCCGTTGGTTCGCCGATTTTTTGCTCACAAGGAGAGACTTTTTGTACGGCGTGGTGTTTTGCTGTTGCGTTCTGATAATGATCAGTCCCGGGTCGTGGTCCCATGTTCGTTACAGTCCTCTGTCTTACGGCTTCTCCACCAAGGACATTGGGGTGTAGTGCGAACGAAACAACTTGCTCGTCAGCACTGTACTTGGTTCGGAATCGATGCTGCGATTACGAATATGTGCTCTTCTTGCATGGCGTGTGCTGCACAACAATCCGCACCACCGCGGAAATTCTTTGCATGGCCGAAAGCCACTACCCCTTGGCAACGCTTACACATCGATTTTGCTAGTCCATTCTGGAATGCTCGATGGTTGGTTGTGGTCGATTCTTTCAGTAATTTTCCTTTTGTTCTCCGGATGTCTTCCACGACATCATCTGCCACCATCCAAGCATTATCCGCTATCTTTTGCATTGAAGGTTTTCCACAGACTATTGTTTCCGACAATGGCCCACAATTCATGTCCGCAGAATTTCAGTCATTCTGCAAGGCCAATGGTATTCAACATCTGACATCCACGCCGTTTTCGCCTCAGTCAAATGGTGCCGCTGAACGATTGGTCCGGACTTTCAAGTCACAGATGTTGAAGTTGAAAGAGTCGCATTCTCGGGAGGACACGTTATTGCTCTTTTTGTCCTCGTATCGCTCTCAGCCCCGAGATGGTCGTTCGCCGGCTGAGTTGCTGCACGGTCGTCCTCATCGAACCTTGATGTCTTTGCTACATCCGCCATATCAGGTTCCTGTGCAGCGGCAGACACCTGCTTTTGCTCCAGGCGCCGTTGTATACTATCGCAACTATCGAGGTTCACGGCGTTGGCTCGCAGGGCGCATTCTTCGCTGCCTCGGCTGCACTATGCATTTGGTTTTGGGGGCCTCTGGTGAGGTGCGTCAGCATCTCAATCAGCTGCGCCTCTGCTGTCGCACGGGATCTGCCGCTCCCCGTCTGCTTTCAGCGGTGGTGCCGTCCGGTCAGCGCCCTGGGGACCCATCTACTGGCTCGCCTCATCCCCAGGTGTTACTGACGCTGCCTTCCATTTTGCCCCATGGCGACGTGCCGCCGCCGCCGCCTGTTCTCCCGCCGGCGACGCCCGAAGTGGAAGCGCCGCTGCACCCGCCGGGTGCCTCCCTGGGTCGCGTGCCGCCGATCGCTTCCCGTAACCAGCTGTCCTCCGATATGGAACTCTTGCCCGCTCCGGACTAGATGTCGTCTTCGCCCGTCGGGTGCCCTGACCCGATGGAGGTCGACCCTTCGGCCCCTCCGGTCTCTCTAAGGGCGCATACACCGCATGTTGGCATGCACCCTGGACTAGGTTTTCAGGCATTTCCTAGCTCCCCTCGGACCGAATGGCAGGGTGCTGGTGGCACAGCCTCGCCTGTTGTTAGGCTCCCCACCTCGTCGCATACGTCAACATGGGGTCCTCCCCACGGCGGGCGGAAGCCTTATAACACAACAGTACGCCGATTTGCGGGGGAGGAATGTGGTGTCACCGCCAGACACCACACTTGCTATGTGGTAGCCTTTAAATCGGCCGCGGTCCGGTAGTATACGTCGGACCCGCGTGTCGCCACTGTCAGTGATTGCAGACCGAGCGCCGCCACACGGCAGGTCTAGAGAGATTTCCTAGCACTCGCCCCAGTTGTACAGTAGACTTTGCCAGAGATGGATCAATGACAAATACGCTCTCATTTGCCGAGACGATAGTTAGCATAGCCTTCAGCTACGTCATTTGCTACGAACTAGCAAGGCGCCATTACCAGTTTATATTGAGATTGTAATTATGTATCATCAAGAGCGATGTTCTCCAATTATGGATTAAAGTTAAGTATTCCAGAAGCTATGTACTATTTTTGGCTACTATAACTCCTTTAATTGTTCCAGACCTCACGCCAGTCTGCGTGAGCTTAAACACGTGCCTTTTGGCCTCCTCTAGCAACACAGTGTTGGCTCTTCTGCCAACACAGTGTTGGCTCTTCTGCCAACACATCAGTATCAGTAATAAACAAGCTTTAAGAGCTAAGTACTGAACTTCACTGATGAGCCTGCTTTTGGATTTGATTTGATTGTGGTTATGACATGGCACTCTTTGGTGAAAACACCAGGTACTTCAAAACATTTACGTTGCAGAGGATCCTCAGTCAGGCTATGGAGGCTCAAGGAATGTCTGTCTGCTGCTGTGCCATCCTCTGCCTTACTGTGTCTTGTGGGTGCAGTATCAGTAGCTCCTCAATTGGCGTTATGAGGTTCAGTACACCCCATACTAGTCCTCCCACCAGAGAAAAATTCTTGCTTGGCAGTACCAGGAATCGAGCCGAGGTCCTCCGTGTAACATTCATCTATGATGACCACTCAGCTACAGATTGGCACTAGTTAGGCAGTGTAGTAGCATTACCTTCATGGGACAGTACTGGAAGATAGTCAGTACATTGTTATTAAGATCCATATATGGATTTCAAAACAGCAAAAGTCACCTGCACGTCAAGCATACATCAGTGTTTTACTGAGACGCTGGTTGGGACTGACACAATGGCTGAAAGGATTTGACTGAGCAGCCATAAACAACTGGTGGAATGACGTGGTGTGTTTAACAAATGTGTAATTTTACTTGGATGGTACAGCCCAGCAGTTGTTCAAGAACAATGAAGAGAAGCTTAATAGCTGGGACAAATTCCAGGCTGAGCTGAAGCAAATGTTTGGCAACAATCAGCAGCAAGTCTACTTAGCAGAAATACAACTGATGAACAGGGCCTAGCATCATGGCGAAATGACACAACTGTGCATACAAAATGCTTTGGCCTTACACCACACTGTGAACCTGAATATGACAGAAGACAACAAAATCTCACACCTGATGAAAGGAGTTGCAGAAGACATGTACTGAGCACTGCTTATAAAGGATGTCACAAAGACTGAGGAATTCACATAGTGAGGCCACCGCATTGAGGAAGTGCAACAGAAAAAAAAAAAAGAGTTGGATGAATGAGGTACGATCAACTTCTGAATGTGATCCCTATGGCAGGGACTTCGCTTCCCTCATATGCCAGGTTATAAGAAAAATGATACAGGATTTTATGGCAGCCAGAGGTGTCACACTGAGGAAGCAAGTGACAGCAGCTATGAATGTCAACCCCATATGACAGGAGGTAATAGAGAATGTTGAAGAAGAGGTATATCGATCCTTAGCACTAATCTCCATTACCAGACAAATGTACCGTGAATAATGGACTCAGCCAACTTGGACTTATGCCACAACCATCAACCCAACAGATGATGCATCACCCCACAGATGACTATACATCTGGGGGACAGAGGACAACATGCCAGTATGTTTGCACTGTAGACCCACTGTATGCTTCTGCAGAGAAAGAAGACAAGTAAGTGTTCAATAAATATTACAACACAAGACATCATCCGTCCCAACCCTACTATTCTCAATTACGAACAGTTGTAGTCAACCTGTGGGATGAAGCTCATAGCTGTACCCTAGATGAAATCACTCCACAACGTGCTGCAGCTGTTCCCCATTGCCCGACAGAGGAACCAGCCACTAGTCTAGTTGTTGAATTTAGGAAAAGTAACTTAGGTGACCACCTATGGAGGTGAGGCTGCCACAGATGAAAATCCTCCATAGATGGCAGGTAGATGTCAAGAAATGTTGCTGATGTCATTACTGACAGCCAGCCTGGCTGGGTTCTAGCTGACTCGGTGGCTTCTATTTCAGTAATGTAAAATGCTCATCATTGCCAGCAAAAGAAGACTATATTCTCTGATAAAAAAGTGATTGTGTTCACTATTTGAAATGGGACATAGGTACAATCAGTATGAACATATATTACAAGAATAACTATCAGTGACAAAACTCAGCCCTCTGACTTTGTCATTTTAATAAAATGTAGCCATAATGTTATTCTTGGATGGGATTCCTTGCAAGTATTACAAGCGCTCATAGGTTGTGGAAGATCAGAGCTCCAGACTGACTAAGCTATTCCGAAAAGCACATGCTCTAGATCAGGGGTTCCCAACAAAAGTTTCTCGAGGACCCCCTCGTTGAGCGTGATTGGTACCTTGTCATATCACAGTATCAAGTACCTAAAAAAGCCAAATTAAGAGTCTTTTTTATGTTTTCTATTTTTGGTACTTAGAAAAAACTTTGACATATTCACTACTGTAAAAAATATTGAGCGGCCAAAACAAAAATTCTGTTATCATACGAAATATATTTTTTATTCTAATAGCATCTTACGGACCCCTCTGGCATAGCTCGCAGACCCCTGGGGGTCTGCGGACCACCTGTTGGGAACCACTGCTCTAGATGATTGTTTGGCATTGAAGATGACGTTATCGCACTGTCATCAACAAGATGAGTTCCAGTCATCAAGTTAGATGCTCAATTAAACTGTGAAGCTTCTGTTGATTGCAAAAACTATCCAGAGATTGTATTATTGCACTGGCTCTAAGTACAAAAACAAAATAGAATTCATTGTATGTGCAGGATACCACTTGAGTAGAAGGGTGATTTAGCAATTGCTACCGAGAGAGGTGGCGCAGTGGTTAGCACACTGGACTCGCATTCAGGAGGACGACGGTTCAATCCCACGTCCGGCCATTCTGATTTAGGTTTTCTGTGATTTCCCTAAATTGCTCCAGGCAAATGCCGGGATGGTTCCTTTGAAAGGGCACGGCCGACATCCTTCCCCATCCTTCCCTAATCCGATGAGACCAATGACCTTACTGTTTGGTCTCTTCCCCCAAACAACCAACCCCAACCCAATTGCTATATCCCATGACTATTTCTATTGGAAATGCAACTGAGACAGATGTGTTGCCACAATAACAGATACACTGCCAGCAGCAACAAAAGTGTGCACATGACATGTATATATAAATACATTGGTCAACATACACATGATAGCTTGTTTTCAAGCAAACCTACAGAGAACTCCAGGGAAAGTCATGGTGCCAGCATCAACACACCATGGCACCCATGTCCCCACTGATGGCTCTATAGGTGGAGAACTATTTTGCTTGGATGTATCACACATTGACCACATCATTGAGGAAGCAGTTATCTACCTGGCATGTATGTAAGTGATGACATGGCACTAGAGCAGAAGTTCCAGCCCCAGACGATCACATCAAAAGCACCTCCCAGCAGTCTCTATGGAAGTCAGCACTCTTTACCAACTATGTCTTCAACAGACTCCATGACCCAGGGACTGTATATGGCCAGTTGGACTTAGAATCTATGCTGTCTCTAGGTACTCAGATTCAGAGATTTATGTCCTGTGGGGCTCTGACTCTCATTGCTTATTTATCATAACTGACGAACTTGTTAGTCTGTGACTTTCTATTATCCTTGTGGAACTTATTAAGGAACCCATTATTTTGTATCATTCAGACTTGTGTGGACTTCCATCTTCTGTTAACAGTCATTATCAGTTTATTGTGACACCTGTATATAAGAAGGGTAGAAGGACAGATCCTCAAAATTACAGACCGATATCCTTAACATCGGTTTGTTGCAGGATTCTCGAACATATTCTCAGTTCGAATATAATGAATTTCCTTGAGACAGAGAAATTGCTGTCCATGCATCAGCACGGCTTTAGAAAGCACCGCTCCTGCGAAATGCAACTAGCCCTTTTTTAGCATGATATCTTCCGAACCATGGATGAAGGGTATCAGACGGATGCCATATTCCTTGACTTCCGGAAAGCGTTTGACTCTGTGCCCCACTGCAGACTCCTAACTAAGGTACGAACATATGGGATTGGTTCCCAAATATGTGAGTGGCTCAAAGACTTCTTAAGTAATAGAACCCAGTAAGTTGTCCTTGATGGTGAGTGTTCATCGGAGGTGAGGGTATGCTCTGGAGTGCCCCAGGGAAGTGTGGTAGGTCCGCTGTTGTTTTCTATCTACATAAACGATCTTTTGGATAGGGTGGATAGCAATGTGCAGCTGTTTGCTGATGATGCTGTAGTGTACAGGAAGGTGTCATCATTGAGTGACTATAGGAGGATACAAGATGACTTGGACAGGATTTGTGATTGGTGTAAAGAATGGCAGCTAACTCTAAATATAAATAAATGTAAATTAATGCATATGAATAGGAAAAAGAATCACGTAATCTTTGAATACTCCATTAGTAGTGTAGCGCTGACACAGTCACGTCGATTAAATATTTGGGCGTAACATAGCAGAGTGATATGAAGTGGGACAAGCATGTAATGGCAGTTGTGGGGAAGGCAGATAGTCATCTTCGGTTCATTGGTAGAATTTTGGGAACATGTGGTTCATCTGTAAAGGAGACCACTTATAAAACACTAATACAACCTATTCTTGAGTACTGTTTGAGCGTTTGGGATCCCTATCAGGCTCTTACTTTGTTTATCAGGCGACAGTGTGGAACTGTATCGAACACCTTCTGGAAGTCAAGAAAAATAGCATCTACCTGGGAGCCTGTATCTAACATTGAGGGAGGACATAGAAGCAATTGAGGTGGGCTGCTAGATTTGTTACTGGTAGGTTTGATCATCATGCGAGTGTTACGGAAATGCTTCAGGAACTTGGATGAGAGTCTCTGGAGGAAAGGAGGTGTTCTTTTCGTGAATCGCTACTGAGGAAATTTAGAGAACCAGCATTTGGGGCTGACTGCAGTACAATTTTACTGCCGCCAACTTATATTTCACGGAAAGATCACAAAGATAAGATAAGAGAGATTATGGCTCGTACAGAGGCATATAGGCAGTCATTTTTCCCTCATTCTGTTTGGGAGTGGAACAGGGAGAGAAGATGCTAGTTGTGGTATGAGATATCCTCTGCCATGCACCGTATGGTGGATTGCGGAGTATGTATGTAGATGTAGATATAGACTCTGACAGACCTGAGATGCAGATGTACCCATCACTATGGAACTCTACATCTACATCTACATTTATACTCCGCAAGCCACCCAACGGTGTGTGGCGGAGGGCACTTTACGTGCCACTGTCATTACCTCCCTTTCCTGTTCCAGTCGTATATGGTTCGCGGGCAGAACGACTGTCTGAAAGCCTCCGTGCGCGCTCGAATCTCTCTAATTTTACAGTCATGATCTCCTCGGGAGGTATAAGTAGGGGGAAGCAATATATCCGATACCTCATCCAGAAACACACCCTCTCGAAACCTGGCGAGCAAGCTACACCGTGATGCAGAGCGCCTCTCTTGCAGAGTCTGCCACTTGAGTTTATTAAACATCTCCGTAATGCTATCACGGTTACCAAATAACCCTGTGACAAAACGCGCCGCTCGTCTTTAGATCTTCTCCATCTCTTCTGTCAACCCGATCTGGTACGGATCCCACACTGATGAGCAATACTCAAGTATAGGTCGAACGAGTGTTTTGTAAGCCACCTCCTTTGTTGATGGACTACATTTTCAAAGCACTCTCCCAATGAATCTCAACCTGGTACCCGCCTTACCAACAATTAATTTTATATGATCATTCCACTTCAAATCGTTCCGCACGCATACTCCCAGATATTTTACAGAAGTAACTGCTACCAGTGTTTGTTCTGCTATCATATAATCATACAATAAAGGATCCTTCGTTCTATGTATTCGCAATACATTACATTTCTCTATGTTAAGGGACAGTTGCCACTCCCTGCACCAAGTGCCTATCCACTGCAGATCTTCCTGCATTTCGCTACAGTTTTCTAATGCTGCAACTTCTCTGTATACTACAGCATCATCCGCGAAAAGCCGCATGGAACTTCCGACACTATCTACTAGGTCATTTATATATATTGTGAAAAGCAATGGTCCCATAACACTCCCCTGTGGCACGCCAGAGGTTACTTTAACGTCTGTAGACGTCTCTCCATTGATAACAACATGCTGTGTTCTGTTTGCTAAAAACTCTTCAATCCAGCCACACAGCTGGTCTGATATTCTGTAGGCTCTTACTTTGTTTATCAGGCGACAGTGTGGAACTGTATCGAACACCTTCTGGAAGTCAAGAAAAATAGCATCTACCTGGGAGCCTGTATCTAACATTTTCTGGGTCTCATGAACAAATAAAGCGAGTTGGGTCCCACACAATCGCTGTTTCCGGAATCCATGTTGATTCCTACATAGTAGATTCTGGGTTTCCAAAAACGACATGATATTCAAGCAAAACTCCCAGACATTGACATGATTTTCCACCATCTCTCTCCGGGAGAGGGTGGGAAAGGGAGGTGAGGAGCGGAGGAGGGATGCTACATCCTGCAACTGCATCTACTGGCAATGAAGCCGAGACCAGTGGGTTGACATGCTAACATACATTCCACACAGTAACACAGGCTGGCACTTTCCATGTGTATACAAATACCCCAGCCAACATAAACATCCTGGCATATTTTCAAGCAAACCTGTAAACAGCTTCAGGCAAAGTTGTAGTGCCAGCATCACCACACCATGACATGCATGCTGCTGCTGATTGACACAACAGGTGGAGTACTGTTCTGCTTGTGTTGATCATGTGACCACCAGAGCATGGAGGAAGCAGCACTTCAACTGGCCTGTATTTAAGTGGCTATCTGGCACCAGAGCAGCAGTTCCAGCCACAGCTCCAGTCCTGGAGGACTGTCACAAAAGCACCACTATGAGCAGCTTAGTAGTCACTATGGAAGCCAGGACTCTCTGTGATTCAAGGACATTATACACCAATTAGACGTAGAATCTGCTCTATTTCCAAGTAGTCGCTTTCAGAGATTTATGTCCTATAGGACTTTGACTCTCAGAGTTTATTCATCTTAACTGATGAACTTTTTAATCAGTCACTTTCTATTTTCCTTGTGGAACGTATTCAGCTACTTTTTATTTTGTATCATTCAGACTTGCATAGGCCTACATCCCTGGTTAACAGTCATATCAGTTTCATTGTATGTTCTGTGTTTTTAATAAAAGTGTTGGTTGTATGATATTGCCTGGGAATCTTCATTAGCAATGTGATCCCACTTGCTCACCACACCAATTATGATTACTCAATTTCAACTAGTTCTTATCACCCAACTTTCTTTTCCATTCATCCTAGCCTTTTCATGATTCCCCCTCTTATTTCATTTGCTGTCTTAAGTTTTAGAGTTCCCATTTCACTCTTTTTTTTTGTATAGTGTCTGTCTGCCATATAGACAATTGATTACGTGTTGTATCACCCATTCTACATGTTAAATATTAAGATATGTTGTTATTTCACACTGTGTGTGGACTAGTACAAATTTATAAGTATGTAATAAATGCAGAACAAATATGTCACCACAGTATGTTATAGTAGGAGTACATGTACCAGATTTGTGTCCAATGCCTCTGCCTTACTTCCACTGAATTGTAAGCCATATTTTCATAAAACATTTATTTCAAATCCTATTTATAACATCAATGTTTGTTATAAATGTTTGGAAACAATGAGTAATGCCACTAGTAGACAAGAAATTTTAAATTTGGGTTCTTATAATTGTTTTAAATACACAATATTCATTGAAATTAAGCCCCCCTGTAATGCAAAATGAAAAATGCATCATAATTAAGTAATACATCAATGACACAAATTTTCCATGGACAAATAGTGATGAATAATCCAAATTGGAAATTGACAGAGGAAGTCCAGGGGCAATTAATGAAAGACAGCATGAACATAATCGTAGCTGCACTTTAGGTGCAACAACATTGGAGGATATCTGTGGAGAGGTGAGAAAAACATGTGGTTCCTGAATAGGGCCAGCAGCCTTTCACTAGATGCAGGGGCAACAGTCTGGATGATTGACTGATATGGCCTTGTAACATTAACCAGTGTGGCCTTTCTATGCTGGTACTGTGAAGAGCTGAAGGCAGGAGGAAAATTTGCAACATAACAAATATTTTGGAAAGAATTTGGCCAGATTAAAGTTTGAGATGTAGGATGTAATGGCTGGTTCAGCCGAGGCAAATTGATGCAGAAGATGACAGAAGGCACTTTCACGATCAGCCATGCACTTGATGATGGAGGGATGTCCAGCAGCAGGTAAACGATGGTTTTTCCCAAGGCAGTTGAAGTCCAGAATAAGCTCCTAGCTACCTGCAAGCATGGTCTGGTATACAAGAGCCACTTTCAAATATTTATTAATTTTTTAATAATTCAGTGTTTCATCATAGTGCAAATCAAATCCTAGCAGCATACTTAAGGCACTGAAGTGCATCTATTCAGACAATAATATTATAAATATGACAAAAACTACAGAAGTTAGGTAAGCACAGTAAATAAATATTCTTACAATAATAATTGAAAACTAGTAACTGCTGAACATTTCATGTGCTGTTAATAAATAAGGTATTGGATAATAGCTTTCGACTCTAATCATCCACAAAAGCCACACATTTGAATGTAATTTATTTATTGTGTTATTATGTTTTTACATATTTTTATTACATAAATGTTTTAGATCATCATTTATTCCACAGTAACAGAGCAAATGAAAGCAGTATAGCAATTCTCAGGTCTTACAATATGTTATCACGTTGCGTTTATCTAAATTATTAAATCTTTCTGATTTATTTAACTAGAAGTTAAACTGACTAATATTGAAAACCAGAATGAGATTTTCACTCTGCAGCAGAGTGTGTGCTGATATGAAACTTGCTGGCAGATTAAAACTGTGTGCCAGACAAAGACTCAATTTCTGGACCTTTCCCTTTCACGGGCAGGTGCTCCACCAACTGAGCTATCCAAGCATGACTCACACCCTGTCCTCACAGCTTTACTTCTGACAGTACCTCGTCTCCTCCCTTCCAAACTTTACAGAAGCCCTCTTGCAAACCTTGCAGGACTAGCACTCCTGAAAGAAACAATATTGCGGAGACATGGCTTAGCCACTGCCTGGGGGATGTTTCCAGAATGAGATTTTTGCTCTGCAGTGGAGTGTGCACTGATATAAAACTTCCTGGCAGATTAAAACTGGGGCATGAGTCGTGCTTGGATAGCTCAGTTGGTAGAGCACTTGCCCGTGAAAGGCAAAGGTCCCGAGTCCAAGTCTCAGTCCAGGACACAGTTTTAATCTGCTAGGAAGTTTCATATCAGCACACACTTCACTGCATAGTGAAAATCTCATTCTGGAAACATCCCCCAAGCTGTGGCTAAGCCGTGTCTCCACAATATCCTTTCTTTCAGGAGTGCTAGTTCTGCAAGGTTCGCAGGAGAGCTTCTGTAAAGTTTGGAAGGTAGGAGATGAGGTACTGGCAGAAGTAAAGCTGTGAGGATGGGGCGTGAGTCATGCTTGGGTAGCTCAGTTGGTAGAGCACTTGCCTGTGAAAGGCAAAGGTCCCGAGTTCAAGTCTCAGTCCGGCACACAGTTTTAATCTGCCAGGAAGTTTCATATCAGCGCACACTCCGCTGCAGAGTGAAAATCTCATTCTGGAAACATCCCCCAGGCTGTGGCTAAGCCATGTCTCCGCAATATCCTTTCTTTCAGGAGTGCTAATTCTGCAAGTTTTGCAGGAGAGCTTCTGTAAAGTTTGGAAGGTAGGAGACGAGGTACTGGCAGAAGTATAGCTGTGAGGATGGGGTGTGAGTCGTGCTTGGGTAGCTCAGTTGGTAGAGCACTTGCCCACGAAAGGCAAAGGTCCCGAGTTCGAGTCTCGGTCTGGTACACAGTTTTAATCTGCCAGGAAGTTTAATATTAATAACATTTGTAACCTAAAAGTGGTAAATTATCCATAAGATTTAATACCATCAATAGATTGAGTGTGAAAAGATGCTCCAGTTGAGAAGGCCAAATTTATATTTTTAAACGTTTTAGTGTGTGTTCTTCATTATTTGTCATGTGTACACATGCACTAGGGTCCATATTTCATTATTTATGTCCAAACTTTTATATGTAGAATATTATGTTTGGTTTCCATAGAACTTAGAAAAAATGATATTTCATTTAAGCCACATTCCTAATTTGTAACATTACTATTATGAAAATAGTGATCCATTTTCTATTTTTTAAGAAAATTGTGCATGTATGGAGGGGAAATTAAAGTTCTTGTTGGCATGAGCGGATAGGCACTTGAGCATTTTGAGTGGCTCTTGGGAGCAAGGAATTTTTGAGAAGCTGAGTTGGGAGACACTTTGTGTCAAATGGGCAGAGGATACAGAATTCAAATTTGGTTCAAGGAGTCTTCAGGTAACACATTATGTACCTAACAGTGCAGTAAAGTGTTGGTTTCAGAGTGGAAAGTGGCCACCCAAATACTTTCACATTCGTTCATGCTTATAAACTTCCTGAGTCCAGTGAGACGTAAACTCTGAGAGCTGACTGGAAATTTAATATTTTTAAGCATTATTAGATGATGTGCAAGATTGAATGATGATTTAATTTTGTTACTCTTTTAAAATTCATACTGAATAGAGTAGGGGAGACCGGGGACAAAAGTAACAGGGTATGAAAATAACATCCCTCCCCTACCTTCGTATGTAGCTCCGAAAACCACTGATTCAAACAATGTATTCCCTTCATGTTTCCAAACTGCCTGCCAATTGTTGGCCAGTATTGGAGAGTCTCTGTTGAGTGTGGCACAGTAAAACATTTTTCCAGTGTCTCACATAAATTTTCTCAATTTTCTTAGTTTCGTGATAACGGTGGCATTACACTGTAAACGTAAATCTACTGTAATAATTTAACTATGTGAAACTTTCAGTTTTATGCCTCCATTATCAACTTTTTCATTACTTGCATAGATTGTGTCTAAAATATCAATTAAACAGACAAGCATAGTTGGGGACAAAAGAAACATACTGTCGGGAAGAAAGTACCAGTGTTTCTTTCATACCTGTTACTGAAAAAGTATTATTTGCTGCAGATCTTGTGCTTTTTTTTCATTAGCAAAGAAAGTAAATTAGGTATGAAACTGTTAGGGGTGGCAGTGTCTTGCTGAACAAACTTGTTATTACTGAGCAGGCTCATTATTTACCTAGTTATTTCGTTACAGGGAGTTATGCCATGAACACGAGTTAGGACGACTACAAGAGGACAAACTCCTACTACTGTTTATCAAACTGTAGCAGATGGAGGACAAACTCCTACTACTGTTTATCAAACTGTAGCAGATGATGTTGCAAATTATAATATAAGTATTACAGTAGCAACAAAGAAACACAATGTATGCCATGTGACACTGCATCAGTACATTAAAAAGAAAGAGAAACTTATCAGTGATAGCAGCACACCAATGCCTCGTGTTGGATATAGAAGTGTAAAATGAGTGTTCTCTGATGAACAAGAAAAAATTATAACTGAATAACTGATTAAAGCATCGGGGATATTTTACAGACTTTACCCTAAGGATATCCGTAAATTAGCTCGCAAACTGGCAACGATAAACAATATACCAATTCCATCAACTTGGGTGGACAATCAAACTGTTGGTCCAGACTGGTTTTCAGCATTCATGAAGAGAAATCCCCAGTTGTCTATTCGGTCACCTCAACCCACAAGCCTTACTTGAGCAACGAGCTTTAATCCAACAAATGTGAATGCCTTTTTCAACAACCTGGCTAGCATTATGGAGAAATATAAGTTGAGCCCATGGACATCTGGTGTTACCACTGTTCAGAAACCAAACAGGACTGTTGCTAAATGGGGAATAAAGCTGGTAGGAGCTATCATGTCAGCTGAAAGAGGCACTATTGTCACTGTTGCTATTGCCACCAATGCTCAGGGATACAGTACACCACCTCTCTTTGTATTCCCTCGCTTGAGGTATCATGACCATTTTATTTGAGACGGTCCTATTGGTTGCATTAGAGCAGGAAATGTGAGTTGCACTATTTTGTAAAATTTGCTAAACCAACTCCTGAGGATAAATGTTTACTGCTTCTTGACAATCACGAATCTCTTATATCCATCAGAAGCCAGAATTTTTGCAAAAGCAATGGGATTGTTATGCTGTCATTTCCACTGCACTGTACATATAGGATGCAGCCTCTAGACCATCCAGTTTATGGTCCATTTAAAAAGATGGTGAATGCTTTTGCTGACAACTGGATCCAGAATCATCTGGGAAAGACCATGTCAATTTATGACATCCCTTCAATTGCAAGGGAAGCACTTCCACTTGCTGTAACCCCCAGAAACATTGCAGCAGGGTTTCACTGCACAGTCATAGTACCAGTGAAATTGATTTTGTACTATCTTCTGTCACTGATCGCCCAGCACAAGCTTCCAATTATGGAGAGCAAACTATGTCCTTAGCAGAATCATTAGCAATTTCTAGTGACCCATCTGAAGCTGGGAGGACATCTAATCCTGATCCAGTAGCAATATGTGAAAAAACACTTTCAAATGCCACAGCCTGTGATACAGGACCTAGTGGTTTACAATCATCTTCTTCAGTTTGCACAGCCTTTTCACCCGAAGGTGTTCGTCCATTACCAAAAGCATGTCCAAGGCAAGAAACGAGAAAAGAAAGAAAAAGGAGAAAGTCTGCAATTTTTACCAACACTCCAGAGAAACTGGCTATAGAAGAAGAGCTAAAGGCCTGTTCTCAGGCAAAAAAAGCGGAAAACAAGCTAAATTTAAAAAGCAGTCAGCCAAGAGTGTGAAAACAGAAAAAACCTGAAGAATCATCATCGGAAGACAATGATAGCTACTGCCTTGTATGTGTCGAGCCTTTCCGCCACAGTCGTCCCAAAGAGAAGTGGATTCAATGTTGGGAATGTAAAGGTTGGTCTTATGTTTGCTTGTACCCAAGGGGGGGGGGGGGGATACAAGTTGTGACTGCATCACAAAGGTTTGTTTGGGTTCACATATAATGGAAATGTCAAGTCACTTGCTCTCATGATGCTTAAAAGTTTTGTGACCACTGCAGAGTACTGAAGGTCTAAATGGCTTAATCAAGAATCCAGTTTGACTGCCCACAACCGGTATCTACAGCATTAAGTGTGAGTGTAAGCTGCAGTACATAGTGCAGACAATATGACACACTACATTGCTGCCAGGAGCATGCTAGGTACATTCAACTGCAGTAGAAAAACAAATTGGCAGTTGGTGAGCATAATTTGGAAGAAAGCCAAATGTTTAATTTTGAATAGGCTAGAGTGCTGTTCTGGTAAACCAGAAGTACTGGGCTAACAAAGCAATATTTGCAGTTTACTTTGGATTTTTTCCTAAGCTTTCAACTGAATATGTCATAGAAACCTATTACAAATTATAGCATAAGAGATTAAGTTGCCACATAAACTGTAAGTGGAAAATAGACAGCACTGTGTGTGGATAAAGCATAATATTGGTAATGCAGCCACAAAAATGTGCTCTAATTTTGCATTGGTGAAGTACAGATTTTGACAGGCATCAGTGATGGGGACTTACCTATTCATATTACATTCAAAAGATTTTCCTTCAGCTGTTAGTGACAACGTGATCAAGCATGCAAATGACGCTTTGCACATAGCAAGCACTGATTGAAGTGAAGAGCTGGAAGAGAGAGTTTCTCATTAACTCATACCTCATTGTGTGTAATCTACACTACCTGCCAAAAAAATGAAGCACCCAGAAGATACTGTTGCACGACAATGTAACTTCATATGTGTACACACCATCGGCAGGTATGTAAATGATTAGAGTTGCAATTCTCTGTGACAAGTAGAATAGCCACCAGAGTGCACTAGTGTTTTCATGTTTAATATCGTTACCAGGCCAAGTATGGTACAAAATGCATTTGAAAACTGTCAGATGCTGAGTGTCATTGTGAAGATGTCGTATACTCATGTGAGCAAATGTTATCAGCATCTGACAGAGTTTGAAACGGGTGAGTAGGGATGCAACCTGGGGAGAGGTCCTCTTCTTCCTACAATATGGATACGCCCAGTGGTGTTACTCCTGGTGTAATGATGTGAGCAGTCATCAGGCATGACTTCAGGTCATGACTGGTAGTGGCAGATTGAACTGTGATGGCACAATGGTATGTTGCCAGCTGACAGCCCTGACCCAGACAACATATGCTGGAATATTGAGCTCATAAACATAAGTGATTAATTTTGTAATAGCTGTTACTTAAGTTAATATTATGCCATGAAACAATTAATTAGTGCCTATCCTAACTTACCTATTGAAGATTTCACTTTTCTGAAAATATGTTTTGAAAAACCAAAACATTTTATAGGTGTCGGGTTTCATGTTATCCAGACATACACAAACTTAAGACATCTGTGTAAGTATTAAGTGCACAACTGAAGTTGTTTTCATTTCACATGAATAAAGTAGAGCCTTATCTATTTGGGGAATTAAAGATTTGTACTACATCTTCTATGTGTTTTTAAAGTGCAAAATATCCAAATAACACTCAAGCGATTTTTGGACTAAGTTTTTGAGTGTACAGTTTTAGCATTTAAAAGTAATTTTAAGTGCATTACATTTCTATATTAAGAGTATATACATATTATAGTATTCTACATAACTTTAGAGTCTCCTGGGATCTGTATATAATAGAATATTATCATTATTTTCAGCTATATTTTGTAATAAATTTGTAAACAACCACGAGTGCAAAGTGTTTGAGCTGCCAGAGGGAATTTAGTTCTATGCAGCTGTTGCAACAGATGGTTTCAGTGGGGGGATGTAGTGGCATGGGAATTGGGGAAGTAAATGAGACTCTTTCACGGTATTGCAAAATGTGTTCAAGGGACAGGAAAATAGCTGAGCAGGAATAGAAGATTAGAGCCCTTAAGGCTGAACTGGATAGTGCTAGGGAAGAACTGATGAAATTAAGGGGAGAGAAGGGTGAAGACAAGTGGGAAGTGGTGGCAGGGAACAGTATCTGATAGTTTCATCATTAGCAAAAAAAAAATAGATTTGCCTTGCTACCTCACTTAAGTAAGGAAGAGGCTCAAGTAGACATAGGTGTAGTGAATACCTAACAGACTTTCATTAAGCTGTTTAAAAAAGTAGAAAGTAGGAGGAAAGTTCTGTTGCTAGGAAGTAGCCATGGAAGAAGTGTGGGCCAAATTTTGCAGAAAATATAAGGTAACATGTACCAGGTCACAAACTTTTCAAGACCAGTGCATATCTCAGCTAAGAAGTAGAGGATGTAGGGTCCTTGTGCATGTAGAGGATGTAGGATCCTTGCACATGGGCTTTACAAAGCAGGATCATATTGGAATAATGGGTGGAGCAGGAAACAGTATTGATAGGGACCAGGGCTACAATATTGAGAGTCATCTGGTAAAAATAATTTCTCCAATGTACCATACAAATGTTGGGCTGGTGCCTGCTTTTGTGATGATTGGTCCCAGTTGAACAGCTCAGTGAGGAGGGTCAATATGGAGTTGGATCGGCTGCTTGGGTGGCTACTGGATCAGACGCAGGTTTGGTTCCTGTCACTGCTATTGGAAGGTGGGATTTCACTAGGCATACTCTGCATTGCAATAGGAAAGGGAAGGGTAAATTGGCTGGGTTGATAGCAAAATCCTTAAGGTGTACTGAAACTCTTGGCAGTACCTCTTTTTTAGGCTAAGGTCAGTGTCCAGTGATACAACATTGAAAGGAATCACTCATAATGAGATTATCAGACAGGCAGGTACTAAAGATGTTACAATATCACAAAATTCTTATAAAAGTATAGAGAAAAATAATGTTAGTATATTGTATCAGAATATCAAGGGATTAAAAAACAAGGTATATGAACTTCTTGTTTGTTTGGAAGATTTAGAAACAGAGAATGCAATAGATGTACTATGCCTGTCCGAACATCATATAGTCACAAATATGAAAAAGATAAATGTAAGTGGGTATAAGCTTTCAGCACATGAAACCAGAGACAAAATGGAAAAAAAGAGTGTTGTTATAGTGTGAAAAATATAGACAAAAAAATTTTGTGGAGAGAAACATACAGAAGTATGTACCTTCGGGCTTAAACCAAATATTGCTAATTTTATAATTGTAACTGCATATAGGTCCCCACTGGGAAATTTTGAACAATTTCTGAAAAACTTGGATTCCTTGTTGTACTATCTGTCAGCCAGAGGGAAGCAAATCATTATTTGTGGAGATTTAAATGTAGGTTTTCTGAAAGAGTCTGATAGGAAGAATAATCTTGAGGTATTACTCAGTTCTTTCAATTTGCATCAGTTATTGGTTTTCCTTCTCAGGTATTATGAGAAAGAAGCAGACTGATAGATAATATTTTCATAGAACAAGATAAATTTAATCAAATAAACATGTATACTGTTAAGAATGGTCTTCCTGATCATGATGCACAGCTAGTTACAGTATTGTATATAACATAGCTCCACACAGTAATGTAAAACAGCCCTCCAAAATGATGCATTCAATTAAAAATTTAATGATTGCAAATTTTAACCAAAACATACAGCAGTTAAGACTGGGATGAGGTGTACCAGAAAGTTGGTGCTGATTTGAAATATCACTTTTTTCATCATACATTTGTGAGTATTTTAGAAAACAGTTTCCCTAAGAAAAGAGTAAAATATAACTGTAAGAAACCGTGGCTTACTAAAGGGATAAAAATACCTGGAAACCGGAAAAAGAACATGTATCTAACAGCAAGAAACATTCAAATATTATAAAAACGACTGTACTACATTGAAGAAAGTTATTAAAAGTCCAGATGTATGTGTATTATGTCTGAGATTAGCAACTCTGATAATAAAATTAAAACAATTTGGAATATTGCTGAATGTGAAACAGGGCAACCAAGAGCACAGAAAGACTGTATTACCATGAAACTGAATGAAAAGTTTATATACAAAAAGTCAGAGGTTAAAAATATTTTTAATAATCATTTTTTAAATGTGGAGAAAATAGGATCCAGATGATCATTATAAAAAGCAAACCTATATATGGAAGAACAATATCTATGCAATTTCATAAAACTGAAATTCTACCCACCTGTTCTTCTGAAGTTAGGAAAATAATAAACTCACTCAAAAGTGAAAGCTCACATAGAACTGGTGGCATCTCTAACGAAGTTCTAAAAGCTTGTTCCCGAGATAAGAAGGATTCTCAGTCATGTACATAATAGCTCAGTGAAACATGGCATTTTTCCTGACAGACTGAGTACGATATTTTTAAACCATTGCGTAAAAACGGGGATCGGTCTGATGCCAGCAACTACCAACCTATCTAAGTTCTGACAATTTTGTACAAAATTCTTGAAAAAGTAATGTACTGTATTCCAGAGTAACGTCACATATTTGTAAAAATAAAGTACTAACAAATGACAATTTGGTTTCCAGAAAGGCTTTTCAACACAAAATGCTATATAATCTTTCATTGATCAAATATTAAATTCCCTGAATAAGCGGACATCCCCAGTTGGGATTTTCTGTGTTCCCTCAAAGGCTTTTGATTGTGTAAATCATGGAATTCTTCTAATAAATTTAAGTACTGCAGTATGAGTGGGACAGTGGAAAAATGGTTTGATTCATATTTAGCTGGAAACTTTTCCAGAGCATTGATATAAGCAGTTCACATAATGCACAAATATCAGCATATTCCTCAAACTAGGGAGGTTTCAAGAATGGGGTTCCACAAGATTCAATCTTGGGTCCCTTATTGTTCTTAATACCTATTAATGACTTTCCATTCTATATTCATGAAGATACAAAGCTATTTCTTCTTGCTGATCAGGATATCAAGGATCAGTTACAACTGTTATGGGCCACCTTGCCTCAGCTGAGGAGACAATGGCTTCATGACACCCTTCCCAACGGAATCAATCCATGCACCCAGGTCAGAGGGGGTGCAACTTCATACTGATATGTGGCATCAAACTGCCAAGTCCTTTTCAACTTTAACCCAAATGAAACAACATCATATACCCTCTCAAACTGTGAAGTTCCATTTTGTGTCCTCTTCCCCTTCTGGGTGCTTCACTTTTTTGTCAGCAGTGTGTTTGTTAATGTTACGATAAGACAGCACATTTGTATCTAATACAGTATTCACAGAAAAGCCACAAGTATGTACTCCAATTTTAAATTAGTGAAGCAAAGAGTTCCACAAGGGTTATTTCTGGGGCCATACCTTTGTATGTTACAAGTAAATGATATGCCTTCAGCTGCTAGTGACAATTTAATCATGCATGCAGATGATATTTTTCTCACAGCAAGCACTGATTGAAGAAAGGAGCTGGAAGAGAGAACTTTTCATTAAGCTATGAAAATAATACATACTTCAGCACATCTGTATCTAGTATAATATTTACAGTAAAGTCATGTGAGTGTACTCTAAATTTAAAATGGTGAAGCACAGAATACCACAAGATCAATTCTGGGGTCATACCTTTTCATGTTATATGTAAATGATATGCCAGCAACTGTTAGTGACAATGTAATCATGCATGCAGACAACATTTTTCTCATAGCAAGCATTGATTGAAGTGAAGAGCTGGAAGACAGAGATTCTCATTAAATCATGCAAACACTTGATTTGGTGTATGTCATCTATTTTTAAATGCTAAAACAAGACAGCACATTTGTTTCTACGATACTATTTGCATTTAAGCCACAAGAATGTACTCTAATTTTAAATTAGTGAAGCACAGAATACCACAAGGATCAGTTCTGGGGCCATACCTCTTCATGTTAAATGTAAATGATACACCTTCAGCTGTTAGTGACAATGTAATGATGCATGCAGATGACATTGTTTTCATAGCAAGCAGTGATTCAGGTGAAGAGCTGGAAGAGAGAGATTCTCATTAAATCACACAAACACACACTTTAGCAAAGGTAACCTATTTATAAACACTAAAAAAGGAGAAGAAAAAATTAATATAAATGAAATGCAAAGCAAGCAGAACTGCTAAGTCAAATAACATCTCTCTTAAACTGGAATGTTCAATTATGAATCAGGTGGACTGTTGCTAATACCTGAGCATTGTTGATAGGCCATGAGAGAACATGTAAATGATATTTGCCAGGGACAAGTACTAGTACATGCCTATGAGGACAATGCCCAAAACTTTAAATGCAGATACTCTATGGACAACATACTATGGGGTAATATACATGTCTTTCCATGAGTGACAGACAGACCTTTGCAGTTAGGAAAATCAAAATAAAATGTTTATTTCTTATTTAAATCTTTGGTTTCAGTCTGGAACCAAAACTTTTTTTTATTATTTGATAAACAAGACTAATGAGCAATTTTTAATAATTCCCCATTATGTTTGTCTGCAGTTCAAAAATAATAATAATAATAATAATAATGACATGATGGACCGAATGAAAATTGAGTCTCCGGCACAATGGCCTGCAGAACGTTGTATTAATTCTGTGATCTATGTACACAAATAAAACTAAATCTAACTTGTACATGGATTTGAAACTCCAAGAATTATAGGCTACATACCATACAGTATCTTGACATAGGACCATTACCAAATTTAAGTTATGAGATAGAAAGGACAGAGATGTGTTGGAAGGGGCATGTCCAATGACTGGTGCTCCAAATTTAAATTCAATATCTCTGAGACAGAAAAAATGAAATAGAGTGGTAGCAGTAACAGAAATAAAGTTTCAGTGTAAGAACAGAGTCTTAAAAACAGTCCACAGACTAAAGGAAACAACAGAAAGACAAAATTTGCTTTAAGAGTCATCAAACTTGAAAGCCCCCCTACTATTTCCTATAACAGAAGGAGAAATACCTTTCAACACTTTGTTACAGCACATACAATCTGTGGGGTGAACCTATTTGTACTGAGCTGGTACATATGTCTCTGCCATCACTGATACTTCATATTTATTTGGAAAAATCACTCTAATAACTTCACCATTATAACATTTTCCTTTGTATGTCACAGCAACCCTCTTCCAAAGTACAATAATTGGAACAACTTGCACAGAATTATTAATGTTATGCTGTTTTTAATCTCAGGAATATTACATCCTCAATTATTGGACTCAACTGAAGAGTAAATTTTATGTATTCTTAGTCTCTTTATCGATTTCATCTCTTTCTGTATACTGCACTTAATAATTTAAGATACACTCATTTTTCCAATCAGTAAATGATCTATATCATAGAGAGAAAGAGACTGGGAGAACAGTTACAAGAAACAAGACGATTATGAACATGTGGAGAAAATTGTTGTTTTTGGTGGTGTGTATTAAAGAAAATATCATTGAATGACGCGCCTTATTTAATGTAAAACTTGCTTTTAGTGTTTATGGCCTATATGTGTGCTAATGACCGTACGATGGTAAGTTTTTTATGCTGGAAACTAATGCATATACGGTATGTGTAAAAATAGTACACTTTAAATGGTGAAAATTTCGTGCTTTGTGCCTTATCAGTATTTTTTCAAAATGTATCAGTTACAGTGTGTCTGCTATATTAAAAGGGGCAAATTAAACTGCAACGAACTACTGTTTATGTGTCGAAGTAGTTGGACGGCTGACTGGTAGATGTCACTTCTCTGCAGCGAGCGCTGGTCACAGAACAAAGGTGTTGGAGAGAGAGAGAGAGAGAGAGAGAGGGAGAGAGAGAGCTATCAAATCTAAAGCGTACATAAATGAAGCAGTTTGTTCATTTTTCACTAGTTTGGGTATATACTTTCACATGCACGCAGAACAATTTTGCGGGAAACAGTGCTCGGGGGAAACATCATGGCTGCTGGAAGACTCTTCTCTCTTGTAAAACTAAAACTGTCGTGGAAATAAAGAAATAAAATCATTTCGCTTTTCACACAATGATCGAAAAATAACCGCAAAGTACGTTATGTGTTGCCTTCGGACTCTCGTTTTCATAAACTGAAAATAAGCGTTCAAGGTTTTTCGTCTTAAAAAAGTTCAAAAACGTTGTTTGGTTTAGACATGATTCACAATAAAAAGAATGACGTAGCAACATCGGAGAGTTTGAGACCACCACTTACTCTATTAACAGTGCACTACAATGCAAAGTGCTATCGAGATTGTATTACGATAACGTTATTGTACACATACAATTCAAATGGCTCTGAGCACTATGGGACTCAACTGCTGAGGTCATAAGTCCCCTAGAACTTAGAACTACTTAAACCTAACTAACCTAAGGACAACACACACATCCATGCCCGAGGCAGGATTCGAACCTGCGATCGTAGCGGTCGCGCGGTTCCAGACTGTAGCGCCAGAACCGCTCGGCCACCAGCGGCCGGCCACATACAATTTTTAAGTCTGTATTGTGTATTGACTTGTTTTGCATCAACATAATATGTTACAAGATGACCAAAATAAAAAAAATAAGTAAATTTGGTGGTCGAACATCCAGTAGAGATGTCCTTCATGACGCTCATTCGTTGGAGGGTCGTTTCGTTGATGGTTTTGGAGAGACAAACTGAAGTCTTTTTTGGTCAAGGTGTGACACGATAAAGGAACTTGATGTATAATAATATTTTTTTATGAAGGAATTACTGGCGCTTGATTCACAAGCTAGAATATGTAAGCGCTGTGTTCGATCCCCACTGGATATTAATTCTTTTCTGACCGTTCACGAATACCGACAATGCTTCGCGCATATACAAACGTAAAGGCTATGCCATGGATCTGTTTCCACGTTATACCAGAATTGGCAGCGTGCGACGGCTCTTTGTTCAGGAAGGTATATCATGCTACCGACATCTAAAAAAAGCACCACGCATGCTCATGTTAAAAACACCCTATGACATTAAGTTGATTTTACTTTCCTATAATACAAGACTGAATATTAATAGCTTGAAAGCATTCTAACAGAAACTAGAATAGTTTGTCAATGACAGTGCGTTTTACGCAGACTGGTTGCAATTTTATAATAATGAATTAGTTTCCAGCTATAGTCGCCGTGACTAGAAGATGATTACTTATTCATTACGGTAATAGTAGATAAACGCTTTATGCTGTAAATAAGTTCACATAGCTGTCGTAACACCTGTGACGTAGAATTTTCGGCCAACAACAAAGCAGTGTATTGTAATAAACATATAAAGATTACAGCTTTAAATAATATTGGAAGTTACAATATCCCTGATAGTAGCAGCTGTTGTGGACCATAATTACCTGCATTCTTACGTATTGTCAGTCGGTGTTACTCAGTAATGTATTTGTTATTCTTTAATAACTCCAGAACCCTGATGATTCAACTTTTTAATGGGATTTACAGTACATGACGGTTATACGCACATATGCGCCCTTGTTAGAGCGGAGACTCTCTATGACACTGCTCGCAACCGGCAACAATTCATATTTTTGCTATGCTTTCTCGAGCAACTGTTAACGAGGGCCGACGCGCTTATACCGAAATGTTGTGCGCAAGATTAAGTTTCGAGACGAGCAGACGAGTGCGGACAGAAGCCATATTGTCAAGTACTGCGTCCCAGTTTCTTTCCACTGTGTTGTTGGCTCAGAGAAACGCACAGCTGTTGCCGTATTTTGCGCTTTCGTATTTCAGTAAATGGCCGATTTCTTTGCGTGCAAATATATTCGAGAGTGCGTTTGCGCGAATTAGTCCACTGAACTAAGGGGCGTGACCATTACCATACCGCGTCAAACAGTGAGTCAAAATTTTCCTCCAGTATGCGGCTAATATATTGTATGTTTTCACTGGCAAAATCTCTGCAAAATAACAAAACAGTAAACATGTAATATCCGTACAAAACAGATGGCATTTTTCGGAAGACTCGACATGAGCGAACAACAGCTTTCAAAATTTTATCCATCAATCAATCGTTCGCAATTGCGCACAATGAATTTTCTTCGCTGTGTCTGATTCACAATTTATTACTTCTAAATTGGGACTGGAATAATGGTTTTCCGCCGTAAAGGGCCTTGCGCCTTCAAGCATAATGCCGACAATGCTCCTGGGGAGATATAACGAAAGAAACACAGCTGATAAATTACAGCTGCTAACATAGAGAATTATTTTTATTTACCTTAGCCATACTTTACCGAGTGTGAGTCCACAATATATTTTACAAAGTATGCCGCACTCCAACAGAAGAAGAATTCACCTACACAGCGACACCAACCGCAACCCGTCTATGACACTGACTGATTGTAGGTTCATAATGCTGCCAACCCCAAAGATACAACAACTGAGGACCAAAATACCAAAGTAGCTGTTTGAGCATGCAAATTAAATCTTGATATGCGTTTATGGCGTGTGAATGGGAGCTGTACAAAACTAGATTAAAAGCTCATGTAAATACAATAACAACTTTAATGGAATAAAACGAACGAGAACATAAAAGGAACAATTGACAACAGAACTGTTTGAACAGACAAGACACTTGTTGGATAATTCTAAATCTAAAGTCTAGGTTGTTTGCACTGGTTCTAAATACTAAGGTGTGCTTGCGCATGTGCGCATTCCACTGAACAAGCAAATATTTTAAAAAAGGAATTAAAATCATAGATTCACTGTTGAAAATTTTAGATATTATGCAGGGCCTGCTCCAATATATATATATTTGTCAATATCAATCAAATAATTTTATTTCAATTTTAATAAAAGCATATATTTAGACAAAAATGTATAACTTGAAAGGACATTGGACACAAAGCAGTACAAAACATCAGAAATTAACGATTTTTTACATTTTTAAATGTAATTACTTTGAAAATAAAACAAGATAACATCAAATATTCTGAAATCACAAAAAACAGTTTTTTCTTACTTCCAGTTCTGCATATATTTTTTATTATATTTATAAATTTACTTGATCCTAAACTTCATGCTCAGCTGCCAAAAGGGCCAAACCACATCATAAAAATTTCTTAATTAATTCTAATTTAGAGAAACTCCCCTGTCGCTTGCTATAGTTATTGGTATCATTAGCAATATTCCTAAAGCAATAGTAAGATTTGGGAGAATGTTTAACTTTCTAATTAACTTCAGAAGATTGTTTAGGCTTTCTTTTTTGCCCAAAAGTGCAGGTCCTGCTGAAATTACATCTGCTAATTCTACTCCACTTATGTCAATGGAATCACAACCAGTTAAAATATATTCTAAATTCTTATAGTGTTTTAGCAGCATATTTTGGGATATGGCACATAAATCGTGTATGTTGCATAGGAACTGAAAATAGTTACAGTGATTACTAAAGTGTTCAAATCTGGTGTCTGCTGTATTTAGTGCTTGATCAGTAGTACTCATAAAATAAAAACGAAATATATTTTTTATTGTGCTATTGGATCTTTATCGGGCTCATCTCGTGATTCATACAAGAAGAGTAGCAAGGCAACAGGGGCACTAGAACAACTTGTTAGTGCCAGTTGCCTATATTCAGGGGTAGGTATACATTCAGGGGCAAACTAATTGCTCTCTTTTGATTGACAGGTACTTAACCTACTGTTCTGCTAAGAGGATTATGATCCCTTGGGAATAGACCATCCTTAACCTACTGTTCAGTTAAGTGTTTTTCCATATCACCCCTACCCCCTCCCACTCCTCCTTCTCCTATCCCTTTAGGAACACTCCTTGATACCAAATTAAATGACTAAATAATTAAATTGATTGGAAAAAATTGGTGGGGAATAGCTGTGTTGTGCCACTTTTGGTATTCATGAGCTGCTTCAGGTTATTCGAATACTCTCCTGCCTACCACTGTATCAATTTGATTGACTAATTAATTAAATTACTATACCTCTGTTTACCTTGCCCCCTCCCCCTTCTGCAGATACTGGTTGATCGATCACAGTGTATGGAATATTATTTAAACAATTTAGACAATGTGTGGAATATTGCCTATTTAAACAATTTACAGGATACGGTGTATGGAATAAAAATTTAATGAATTTGCCAGGAAATGATTCCAGTGTGTAGAATATTTAAGAAATTGTGGTCTTTTCTCCTAGATGGGAACAACAGTGTGACAGCAAGAGGGATACAGGAATAAATTGGCAAGGAAGCACTGGAAACTACTTCGAGGAAATATAAAAATCTTGTGGTTATACCATGTAAAGTGGAACTAGCTGACGTTTCTGATGGAAGAGCTGTCTGGAACATTGCAGCTGCTACATGTAGACGATTATTACCTTTTGGGTTTGGACATAACACAAGACTTTGCCAGAATTTTTAACAAAATGGAGATGTGTGATTACTTAATATCAACCCATGACTTCTGCATGAAAAGAGATCGACAGGTAGACAGCAATGTGATTGTGGACAACATAAGACAGTTCGAATAGACTGTCTGACATGGTTAAGCTCCAACTGTAAAGATATATAACAATTTTATGTCAGATAACTAGTCCGGGAGTGAACAAAGATATTGGTAACCATATTATTGATTTTATAAAGTATCTAGACATGCCACTTACTATGAGACTTTTAGGTCATCCTTGGCTAAGCAGCCTGGCAAAACCGGGTTGGAAGCTACAATATACAACTAAAAAATGGACCTTTTTTGCGATCCTGTGCAAAAGTGTTTAAGTCTATTAGACATGAAAAAACAGTATTTAAAGTGTGCTACACTTTACTCTGTGCAACTTGCTTCCATGTGGCGTCAATTAATGGGTAACATAAATACACTCCTGGAAATTGAAATAAGAACACCGTGAACTCATTGTCCCAGGAAGGGGAAACTTTATTGACACATTCCTGGGGTCAGATACATCACATGATCACACTGACAGAACCACAGGCACATAGACACAGGCAACAGAGCATGCACAATGTCGGCACTAGTACAGTGTATATCCACCTTTCGCAGCAATGCAGGCTGCTATTCTCCCATGGAGACGATCGTAGAGATGCTGGATGTAGTCCTGTGGAACGGCTTGCCATGCCATTTCCACCTGGCGCCCCAGTTGGACCAGCGTTCGTGCCGGACGTGCAGACCGCGTGAGACGACGCTTCATCCAGTCCCAAACATGCTCAATGGGGGACAGATCCGGAGATCTTTCTGGCCAGGGTAGTTGACTTACACCTTCTAGAGCACGTTGGGTGGCACGGGATACATGCGGACGTGCATTGTCCTGTTGGAACAGCAAGTTCCCTTGCCGGTCTATGAATGGTAGAACGATGGGTTCGATGACGGTTTGGATGTACCGTGCACTATTCAGTGTCCCCTCGACGATCACCAGTGGTGTATGGCCAGTGTAGGAGATCGCTCCCCACACCATGATGCCGGGTGTTGGCCCTGTGTGCCTCGGTCGTATGCAGTCCTGATTGTGGCGCTCACCTGCACGGCGCCAAACACGCATACGACCATCATTGGCACCAAGGCAGAAGCGACTCTCATCGCTGAAGACGACACGTCTCCATTCGTCCCTCCATTCACGCCTGTCGCGACACCACTGGAGGCGGGCTGCACGATGTTGGGGCGTGAGCGGAAGACGGCCTAACGGTGTGCGGGACCGTAGCCCAGCTTCATGGAGACGGTTGCGAATGGTCCTCGCCGATACCCCAGGAGCAACAGTGTCCCTAATTTGCTGGGAAGTGGCGGTGCGGTCCCCTACGGCACTGCGTAGGATCCTACGGTCTTGGTGTGCATCCGTGCGTCGCTGCGGTCCGGTCCCAGGTCGACGGGCACGTGCACCTTCCGCCGACCACTGGCGACAACATCGATGTACTGTGGAGACCTCACGCCCCACGTGTTGAGCAATTCGGCGGTACTTCCACCCGGCCTCCCGCATGCCCACTATACGCCCTCGCTCAAAGTCCGTCAACTGCACATACGGTTCACGTCCACGCTGTCGCGGCATGCTACCAGTGTTAAAGACTGCGATGGAGCTCCGTATGCCACGGCAAACTGGCTGACACTGACGGCGGCGGTGCACAAATGCTGCGCAGCTAGCGCCATTCGACGGCCAACACCGCGGTTCCTGGTGTGTCCGCTGTGCCGTGCGTGTGATCATTGTTTGTTCAGCCCTCTCGCAGTGTCCGGAGCAAGTATGGTGGGTCTGACACACCGGTGTCAATGTGTTCTTTTTTCCATTTCCAGGAGTGTAACAACTGTTGTGTTGGGTTTAACAATGTTCTGCAGTTTGTCTACTGGGGTAACAAGGACACATGAAACCTGACTGGTGTGCAAGTAAGTCTGTCAGACTCTGAAGACCAAGAAAAACTTGTAAGTTATACACTGTATGCATACTGTTTTTATTATCTATCTTTAAACTATGTGGTGATTCTTAATTCTGACTCCAACAAATACAATATAAGTATTACACAGAAGTGTTATGTTACAGAAGGAGAAACTTATTTTTCTCAGTCTAGAACATTGTTCTCCACAATACTGACTGATATAGATATAGCTGAATTGATCTGGTTACTACAAATAATGTTATACCACAAGCCTTAAGAAAAAGAACCAATGTATCAAACTGACCTAAACCATTCCCCATTAAAGAAATTACTCATTTAAGTGCAGTTGCTATATTCAGTGCACGGAAAAGAAGGCTGGAAATGAAGAACCTTGAAATAAACAAAAGAAAAATGTAGTATATGGAGAAGACAACTGCACTAAAGGAAGAATATAAGCTGCAACTGGGAAAGGAAGGAACTATTTTGGATGTGCAGGGCAGGTTTACATATGGATGTAAATACAATGCATGGAGAAATCTGACTAGAAAGGGAGAATACAAACTATTGGCATTTACAGTAAACAGCAGTTTAAATTGGTAATGTGCTGGAGTACTGGCCGAAATCAGTGGATCGAGAATGTTCACTATATTAAGGGATACATGAAAAATGTGTTTATTAAGCTCTATTCCCATTTGGATCGACTTAAAAAGGATGTTTATATTTTATCTAAGTGTGGCGAGCTGGATGTTGTCCACCTAGCAACAAAATAGCCATTTGGAAAGTTTAAAACTGGCAATGGACAGTCGTTTGCAAAAGTTGGAAGATTAAAGTTCAATACAGAAATCCTGCAAGAATGTGGACCAGAAGAGATTCTGACATACACACAGGAAGCTGTGGAACTCTTTAATAATAGCAGCATGGGGAGATAAGAAGAAAGATTAAAAGCCCCAAATGCTCTCGCCTAGAGGAACTGCAGGAGGGAACTGGGATAATAGTTAAAGCCATAAAACAAGTATTTTACAGGAAGAAAATTATATACAGGGTGTCCCAGCTATCTTGTCCACCAAACATATCTCTGGAACAATAACAGATATTGGAAAACGACTTTCACTGGTATCAATGTAGGGCTGGGGCCCATGATTATACATATTTGGAAAAATTCTAAAACGAAAGCATATGTGTTTTTTAACACAAACTTATGTTTTTTTAAATGGACCTCCCATATTTTTTCTTCAGCAATCCATAGCATGACAAAGCACATACACAATGGCGTTGATTGCATCGCAATATTCCCATTACATCCCGAGATATTAAGACGCGAAGTTGACGCTTGAAACACCCGACATGCGCTGCTAGCGCACGTCCTGAGGCTCAGGCGTGAACCCCATGCTGCCTGTAATCGCGATGTGATTGACATGTGTAATCACACCTCCATACTTATCAAGAGGTCCGAAACGAATAGTACGGTCTACTGCCATCCTGCATTAACGTCGTACATTCCAGCAGGTATTTATCCCATAGGCTATGGGTGATGCGGTTCTGTAACATATCTGTGTACCGCAACGTTAGTCGCAAAGTTAACTTCGCTTATCGTTAATCCGTTACTAAAAAGGTAATGCCGTTCAACGTTAAAACTTTACTTTACTGTAGATCTAGCGCAAGTGACAGTTAATCATTCACTCGTAATAGTAAAATTCATGTTGATGGTTTTAGAGAAATGAGCAAGTGGACTAAAAGTTTTACCGTTGTTTAGGTAAAAATGTTTTGATTTGGTAATTTCACGTAGGACATAGAAGATGAATGTAAACATGTTTAACCAATTAGTTTTATTATCACATAATTATCAATGTTAAGTTTATCTAATGCGTTAAATGACAAATTGTTGCAAACAAATGTTTCTTAACATCACTGGGAAAAATGGCCCTTTGTAGAAACTACCACTGTGATACCAGCACTACATACTAAACATAGCGTTCACATCTCATGCTCAAAGTGATGCCCATTGGCTTGCATACATAGGGTCACTCTGCGGATGAAGGATGCCCTACTTCATGCTACTGTTTCCTCTTTGAAGGCTGTGCAAGCATCAATAATACGTTGCTTCATGTCCTCTGGTGTTGTTGGTTCATGTTGGTAAAAAGCATCCTTCACTGCTCCCCAAAGAAAATAATCCAGCGGTGTAAGGTCCGGAGATCGGGCAGGCCACCTAACTGGGCCACCTCGTCCAATCCACCTACCAGGGAACTTACGGTTCAGAAGTCGTCGTGCTCGTAAGGCGCTATGTTCAGGGCATCCGTCATGCTGATTCCACATGACCATTCTCCGGTTCAGAGGTACAGTGTCCAAGAGAACAGGAAGATTGTGTCGTATAAATCTAGAGTATTGTCTGCCATTTTGGATGCCATTTATAAAGAAAGGTCCGATAATGGTATCTGCAATAATCGCACACCAAACATTAACTTTCCACGGACGTTGATGCTCTACCTGACGGAGCCATTTTGGATTGTCTGCGGACGAATAATGCATATTCCTCATATTGACAATTCCTTTGTTGGAGAATGATGCCTCCTCGGTAAAGAGAACATCTGCAAAAATTTTGGATTAGTCAGAAGTTTTTGCTGAGCCCACCGACAAAATGTTACCCTATTGCGGAAGTCATTTCCATGAAGATCCTGGTGTAAATGAACATGGTAAGGATGAAATTTATGACGTTTAAGAATACGCTGTGCACTTGATTTCGACACACCAACTTCACGTTCAATTTGACGTGTGCTGATTTGAGGATTCACAGCTATGGTAGCGAGCACAGCAACTTCAGCAAGTTCATCTGTGCGTGTTCTAGGACGATGTCGAGGTCTTGGATTTAAGCTTCCCGTTTCACGTAGACGAGATGTGAGACGACCAAACATCCGGCGCGAAGGCGATGGCTTGTCAGGGAATCGTCTTCTGTACAGTCGTTCTGCCTGAACAGCATTTCGTCCACCTACAAGAGGGTACAGTACAGGTATGTAGAGTAGGGTAGAAAACAGACATATTAACTTAATAATCATAATGTTCGCTAACAGTACTATCAACAAACAAGCAATCTCATAACGTATTTCCCGTCAACGTACATTCTCTATAGATCAGCTTAATTTCTACCATATCTTCATGTGTGTACATTATACTGTACAGTATAAGTTCCACAACACAACGTTCATTCACAATGTGTACTACCTCCGTGCCGTCACTAGATTACTCTGATGCACGACTACACTGGCAAGCGGTGTACTGCACGCCAAAGCAACAACAAATGGGATGCTCGGAGGGTGGTGGAGTACAGGAGTTTGCATGGGTCGCAAATCATAAACAAGGTGAAGTGGTAACTGTGGCAGTGGTGGGAACTACGTTGGACACTTGACTAGGTAGAGCCAGGCCCTGCGCTACAGGCACAATGGGTCATATAACGCATTAGATAAACTTTATTTTGGGTGTGCAGGATAAATAAGACAACCTGACAGGTGTACACCGATCGGTACTGGTTCAGATTGTGTACGTAGATACGTAAAACGTGCAAGAGGGAAACCATTATGTGCTTATGAGAGTTGATGGCAGCAGACCATATTATTCGTTTCGGACCTCTTGATAAGTATGGAGGTGTGATTACACATGTCAATCACATCGCGATTACGGGCAGCATGGGGTTCACGCCTGAGCCTCAGGACGAGCGCTAGCAGCGCATGTCGGGTGTTTCAAGCGTCAACTTCGCGTCTCAATATCTCGGGATGTAATGGGAATATTGCGATGCAATCAACGCCATTGTGTATGTGCTTTGTCATGCTATGAATTGCTGAAGAAAAAATATAGGGGGTCCATTTAAAAAAAACGTAAGTTTGTGTTAAAAAACACATACGGTTTCGTTTTAGAATTTTTCCAAATATGTACATTCATGGGCCCCAGCCCTAGATTGATACCGGTGAAAGTCGTTTTCCAATAGCTGTTATTGTTCCAGAGATATTTTTGGTGGGCAAGATAGCTGGGACACCCTGTATATTTGAATTCGACAATATACCATCTCTGAATATGTCAAATTGCTGTTTGGAGAAAAAAACAGATGATTCAGATGCGGATTTAAGTTGTCAGTTAAAAATTAACTTGGACATTATTAAAACTACACCTCACAAAAATAAGGAAAGAGTTGTTCTCTGTGTGTAAATGTATATGCAAAAGTTAATATAGATTTTGTATGAGAATATTTACCTGTCTTATTCGCTAATCCATCAAAAATCCTAAGACATTTTCTATGTACAGTGATCAATGTACATGTATTTCAAATATGGGAAGTGATTGGTTGGAAGACCTTGAAAAATAGTTGAAACTAGGTAGCTGAAAGTGTAGTGTCTCCTTTTTCTTACCTATATGAAATGCACCGCAAGGAAGTGCGCCAGGAAGGCATGGGCAGTTCAGAGCCCATGGCGGAACGAAATATCCCATGCTAGTTCCTATGTCATCTGCAAATCAAACTACAATTCTCTCTCTCTCTCTCTGTATGCAACGATCTTTTTTTTCTTTTTAAGTGTTATTTCAAATCAGCCTGCTGCTAGTTTTGTGACCTTGTTAATTTGTGTGCGTGTATGTAAAATACCTACCATGCCCACCTTATATCCCCTACATTATGATCATGACTGCAAATTAATTATTTATTAACTTCAGTAGTATTTCTGGATCAATTGCCAGTCAGGCATTTCCCTTGAAAGTAAGGCAGCTCTCGCGTGCACCTGAAAATAACAAGTTTGTTCATGCATACAGGCCATTTGAGATGGCAGTGGACTACACCAGGAAGCATGTTTTTGTTTAGGGAGGGCTTCGGTCACTGATAGTTGTAGCAGCTGGCATGGACATTGGTCGTTCCAACTCCGCGACGCATAAGCCCGAGTGTGCTGCTACACGGGCCTACACAGTGAGGCACCCAACAGCTGTCATGGGCCATTGGGTGTGCAGCCAGAGCAGCCTGTGCAGGTGGCAAGATGCGAGAAAGTTTTCATTCATGTTTAAGGGATCTGTGATGGTGTAATTACGTGTTTCTTTACGTGATCGGAATGAGAAAAGTGCCGCAATTGTTTAAATATTCCACATACTGGAATCATTTCCTGACAAATTCTTTAAATTTTTATTCCATACACCGCCATACAGTTTATCCTGTAAATTGTTTAAATAAACAATATTCCTCACATTGTCAAAATTGTTTAAACAATATTCCATACACTGTGATCGACCAATCAATATTTCCAGAAGGGGGAAGGGGCAAGGAAAACAGAGGGATAGTAATTTAATTAATTAATCAAATTAATACCTTGGTAGGCAGTTTGGTTTACGCATAGAGATCACTTGTGACACCAGCCCACAGCTGAAAGTGGTGCAACAAGCGCACTGGCATTTCTAAAATCCCTCCCGTGCACCCTGACATTAGGCAGCCTGCGTGCATGCTGAGATGCAAGTAAGTTTTTCAGATATGTTTAACCAGTCTGTGACAGTGTAAATACGTGTTTCCTTATGTGATCATAATGGAAAAGCACTGTAAGTGTTTAAATATTCCATACATCACCTTGTAACACATAAATTGTTTAAATAAACAATATTTCACACATTTTCTAAATTGTTTAAACAACATTCCACACACTGCAATCGATATCTATCAAGTTATTTAAATAAATAAATAAACTATATTCCATAATAATCTTGTGTCCCACAAACTGTTTAAATATACATTATTCCACACTTACCTAAATTTTTTCAAGAATATTACATGCACTGCAATAGGTTTTCCTCCAAATGGCCAATCAACTGAGTCTTTCTCCCGCCAATTTCCTGGTGAGGGAGGGGAGGGGGAGGGGTGGGGGTTTCCCAGAGGAGAGCGGTTAATTGATTGATCTATTTAATTAATTAGTCAATCATACTGATATCAAAAGTGTGCTTGTATCTGTGAGGGGAGTTCCCAGAAGGATGGGGGCGGGGAAAGGGGGTGGGTGGACGCAAAAGGACAGACTGTCCTCCGGGGTCATAATCCTCTTAGCAGAACAATAGGTTAAGGACCTCTCAATCAAAATAGATTTGCCTCTGAACGTATACTTGCCCCTGAAGTAGGCAACCAACACTAATAAACTGCACTGATGCCCACATTGTCCCATTACTGAGGTGTTCATTTTTATTCTTCAAATGAGGTATCATTCTATTGTTGCCCGAAAATTAGCCTCCCATCAATTTTGATAGCAAGTTGTTTTGAATCAATGACAGTTTTGTCGAAGAATGAATTCAACAGAAGATTAATAAAAGTATTTTGCAGTTTTGTAATAGATCAAGTACAACGGCTAGGTCAAAATCTTTTGTTTGCATAAACTTGTTTATTGGATTAATAGCATTTAGTATTTTATGCCAAATAACTAATTAACACAAAAATTAAATGTTTACACAATAATTTAATAAACCCAAGCCATCACCTGTTGTTAAATTATCAATTTATCTATTTTCATGAACTCTTAGCAAGGCATCGTATACATCTCCCAACTGAGGCTTTAAGGCCTCTGTCCTGCTCTTCCATCTAGCATCACTCAGTGATTTCAAAGCTGAATTGTGAACATGTTCTAAAAGTATTAGCCAAAAAAAGTAGATGCCGAAAAAATAAACAGAATACTTGCAAACTATACTGTTTAATTCTAGATTGCATTCCTCCTTTATCACCCCTCATATTGGACCTGTTGTTATATCCCTGCCCTCTGATGTCCTGCAAATTTAAACCGAAGTCATTAAGGTCTCCAATTATAATATCAGACATTTGCTTTCCCGTGGATTTTTTGACTGGTAAAAAACCGAAAAGGGTTTTATTGTTTATAATTTCAATGTCATTGTCAATATTATCGATTGAAACATGTCTGATTATAAGAGTTATCTTCTATATTTTACTGATGTCAGAAGCACAGTCTATAATCATGGAGGAATATTTGGATTGTTTTATTTGTCAATAATATGAGACTTTACACTTTGATAATGTGGATCTATTACTCTTTTTGTATATTTTTTGAGAAAGTGAGGTTTAGTCTCTTCTTTCTTTAGCACTCTACAGACGTGCTCTTCTACAATAGAATCAAATTCAGATAGAAACTCAACTTTTTAAAGAAATTACAGTTTTTATACATGGATACCTTGTCGCTTGTACCTTGAAAAGCCAGACCGCTTTTACCAAGCATTTTAGTATTTGCTATGGTTCTCAGAAGCACTTCATTCCAATAATTTCTTTTGGCACTAATAATTCATTGAGTGGCTGCTTGTATTGTTTTAAAACACTTTAAGCTTTGAATCATTTCTAGTAATGACATTTGGGACTGAATATGGTTTTTTCCAATTTCATGCTCTTTTAAACTTTTGCCGATGTGCTTCTAAGTTTGGAAACCTTCCTCTGAAGAAGAACAACTAACAGCTGCAAATTTTGCAACGGAATCAGTAAACACAGTTTTATGAAAGTGAGCAAACTAGCCAGTCTCGTAACACTTGCTCTCCATTACTTAAAATTTGCACTTAAATATCTACCATTGTTATAGGAAGGAAATTTGTAATTATGCAGTGGTTTAGATGGACCTTGTATTACTAAACAAACTTTTTTTGGCGTCTCATAAAATTCTTGGCCTCAATGATTTTAAAATTTGTGGACTCCTTACTATGGCTTTCAGGTCGCTGACAATTTTTGAATGCTTTTGTCTGGTGATGATAAAGTGAGAGTGTTGTCAGTTCTAGTTGATTTAGAAACTTCATACATTTGTTTGTGATTAACATCCTTGGTTGAATGTATATTTTGCTTTATAACCATACTTGATGTTGGATTGCCAATTGTTTTATTAGTATTTATTAAACTCTGGATATAATATTCGAATGCAGCAGCTTGTTTTTGCTCTTGGCTTCTTTTTCCGACCTGTTTTTTGTTCTGGTAACCAGACAGTTTCTTTGCCCACTAGACATTCTGGAAAAGACATGCACATAAATTAACCAATGTAGACAGTAAAAAATACAAAAATAAAAATTTGTCCTTGTTATAAATAAGGTACAACCGAAATTACCATAACTTCAAAATTATGTCCATCAATCAACATAAAAATGTATATGACCTACACAAAATATTTTTGTGTCCTGTGAATGTTCATGAAGCCCAGTGTTGTCATATATGTACTTTATAATAAGAAATATTTCAGAAATTCACAAATAGTCATTAAAAAAGATTTTTTAATTTAAAATGTTCGTTTGATGCCACAAACGGTTCTCAAACCACAGTCACTAACTCAACGAAATTTTTAACAGATTACATAACTAGTTTTGACATACTGTGTTGTCATTTTCACATGTAATCACAAATTTGGAAAACTGCATTAATAAATGCAAACACACTTCTTTCAAATATTATGAAAATACACTAAAACCAGTAAACTGAAGCAAAGGCAGCAGAAACGGATCAGAAAATGCCATGACATTTTTTGGATGATCAGTCATTTCACACCTTAATGTGGTGTACATGAAAACAGCATCAGGGTGGAAGATATTCCACACTTTTGCATTAACTCTTGCAGTGATGCAACAATCATTTTGCAAACAAAGGCTCACATGTCGTTATCTTATAATGTGCAGCGAGCCCAAAACTAGAACACAGCACAGAACTGTATTGTGTTCTGCTAATAAAATCTTACACAGACATTGCACTCCCATTTGGGGTTAATACAAGAATTATTACTCTTGCATCTTTCTTCACGATGCAGTTTTCATCTACACCACATTAAGGTGTGAAATGACTCATCAGCCAAACATTGTCATGACGTCTTGTAATCCATTTCTGCTGCCTTTGCTTCAGTTGACTGGTTTTAGTGTATTTCCATAACATTTGAAAGAAGTGTGTTTGCAGTTATTAATGCAGTTTTGCCGGTTTGTGGTTCAATTTGAAAGTGACGACATTGTGTGTCGAAACTAGTTATGTAATCTATGTAACCTTTACAAATTTCATTGTTTTAATGACTGTGGCATGACGACCGTTTGCGGTGTCAAATAAACATTTTGAATTTCATTCAGTCACACACCTTGATGACAGTTGTATCGAAATACAAAATTTTATAATTCTTAATTCTGAAATTCCATTCAATTCAGTTATTCAAACACATTATTATAAAACGCGTTTTATCGAAGCAATGAACTTAATAAAGGTCTTGTATTATTGATTCAAAATACTGTTTTCATAAATCAAAAATATAAATAATTATACCTGTAGAATGCACTCTATTTTGATACATTATTTTATTGATGTAAACATAGCCTTTTTGATAAATTGAATTTTTATCTTCTTTAACAACACTTTCATTTTTTTGAATCACTAATCGATTTACGATAAACTAGTACCTCTCAAACAAAACAACAGCTTAATTATAGGTGTACTTATCTTAAGAAAAAGAATATGTGTGCGTAGGACTTATGCTCTGAGGGTTCCATTCCATGAATGACACATAGGTGCCTATCGCTTCACTGAGAGCCACATAACACTATGTAACGCAACAGCCACAGTGGTGTCTTGGAAGAAGTGGAGAACTTTTACTACAGCAAGGAGTGGCGAAGTGCCTGTAGTACGAATCCTAGGCCTAATTTCACGCGCGCGAATCGTAAGTAAGCAGTGAATTAAACTTATAGGTAAACGTTTCCAGTTGGTATAAATATATTATAAGTGTTGTTACATTAGTGGAAGTGTTAGTGAAGTGTTAAATAAGATTAAACGGGGTAAGAAGTTTATTTTCCTTCTCGCGCCTATAGCACAGATTTTAGGCTTAATTTCACGCGCGCGTATCGTAAGTAAACAGTGACTTAAACTTATATGTTATCACCAGTTTTTTTATTCATGACTCTTGAAATTTATTTATATCTGCCTGAATAGTTTCTAGGGTCATTTGTTTACGTATTAGTCAGTACTTAAATCGGTTTATACGATCTCTGTTTTTGCCATGAGTGAGAAGTGTGTGACATACCGTAGGATCGTTAGTTCCGGGGTATGGTGTGATGGGTGTTGTAGTTTCTTTCATTGGGGCGAATGTAGTGGCGTGGGAAATGGGGACATAAATGAGGCTCATCAGTGGTATTGTAGCATCTGCAGTAGAGATAGGAAAATAGTGGAACAGGAAGGGAAAATTGCAGCTCTTCAAGCTGACCTAGACAAGGTAAGGGAGGATCTGGACAGGTTAAAGAGGGAGAAGGGTGAACAGAGGTGGGAAGTGGCAACAGGTAATAGGGGGAACAGGCAAAGGAGAGCATCAGACAGCTTTGTGATAAATCTTGAAAATAGATTTGGCCTGTTGCCTCAGTCAGAATCTGATGAGCCTCATGTAGCTGAAGCTGTAGAAAGGGCACAAAAAGCTTTCAAGAACTTGAAAAAGGTAGGGAAAATGTTAAAGAGAAAGAAAGTTCTGTTGTTAGGTAGTTCCCATGGTAGATGTGTTGGCCAACTACTGCAGGAAAATCTAGGTCCAGAGTACCAGGTCACAAACTTTTTCAAGCCTAGTGCAGATCTGGGTCAGGTAACAGAGGATATAGGTTCTTTATGCAAGGATTTCATGAAGGAGGATGCTGTGGTTATAGTGGGTGGTCCGGGAAACAGCATTGACAGAGACTCTGAATATTCCATAGAGAGTGACCTGGTGAAGATAGCATCAGCAACGAAGCATACGGGTGTGGGATTTGTGTCTGTGTTGAGATGCCATGACCGGCCTCATTTGAACTCTTCTGTAGGGAGGGTGAACTTGGAGTTGGAGTGGCTGCTTAGGACGGATATAGGGTCCCATATTGGTTTGATTCCTGTGGATGCTATTGATAGGTGGGACTACACTAGGCGTGGCCTTCACCTCAATAAGAAAGGGAAGGGAAAACTGTCTGGGTTGATTGCAGAAAATTTAAGGGGGGACACTGTCACAAGTGGTAAAATACCAGTGGTCACAGGTGAAAGAGGGATGCCTTTCTTAGGATAGGGAAGGGGGATAGAAAACGAGTTTTAAGAGAGATTGGCAGACACACTCAGTTTCAGAAAACAGATGAACAGGAGTAAGATTTTACCATACAGCCTCCATTTAAACAGTGTTTAACAGAAAGTAATCAGAAACTGCAAGTTCATCTTCACCAAAGCAGTTATAATCCCATTAGTATGCAGTATCGGTTATCTTTATTACACCAGAACATTCCAGGACTCAGAAATAAAGTTGATGAACTACTCATTTGTATCGATGAAATGAATTCATCTAACCAAATTGACGTAATCTGCCTCTCTGAACATCAAGTGACCACTGGTATAGATATGTTAGACATTTCAGGATTTAAGCTAGCTTCCTACTTCTGCAGAGTAGATATGGATGGAGGAGGAGTTGCCACATTTATTAAAAACTGCCATAAATTCAAGAACATTGACATTAATAAATTCTGTTTAGAGCAGCATCAAGAAGCATGTGCAACAGAAGTAGAGTTCCATAACAGATCCTATATAATAGTAACTATTTACCGAGCACCTGCAGGAAATTATAATCTATTCATAAATCATCTAGAAGCTCTTTTGGGTTATTTAACAGGAAGAAACAAAGAAATTTTGATTGCTGGTGACTTTAATACAGATTTTCTAATTCAATCTTCCAGTAAACATTTACTGCAGTTAGTAATGTTTTCTTTCAATCTAACTCACACTGTAAACTTTCCAACTAGGATCACTAAATCCTCAAGGACAGCCATTGATAACATTTTTATAGACAAATCAAAGGAACAAAATCATATCATAAAACCTGTAATAGATGGACTATCAGATCATGACATGCAGCTCCTTGTTTTAGATGTAAATTCTAAGCATATTATCAAGACTGCTAAATCTAAGTACAGGAGAGTATTTAATCAACCAAAAATTGCGTGTTTTAGAAAACTGCTCAAAGATATGACATGGAAAGATGTTTATAGTGCTCATGACATGAATGAAAAATATAACACATTCATGAAAAATGTTAGTACCACGTTTGAAAACTGTTTCCCTCTAAAAGTTACTCAAATTAAACAGAAGTCCATAATAAAACCATGGATCACACAAGGAATAAAGATTTCCTGTAAGACAAAAAGGACAATGTATCTGTCGACCAAGAATAGCTCCAATGCTGATGATTTAGCTAAATACAAGGAATACTGTAAAATATTAAAAAAAGTAATTCAGACATCTAAACAAATGCACTATGAGAAGAAGATAGCAATGTCAGGGAACAAAATAAAATCAATATGGGATATAGTGAAAGAGGAGACTGGTAGAACCAGAAAGGAACAGGAGCAAATAGCACTAAGGGTAGATAACACATCAGTAACTGATGAGCATAGTGTGGCAAATCTATTTAACAAGTACTTTATATCCATTACTGATAGAATGGGATTGTCAGGATCAGTAAATAATGCCCTTGAATATCTGAAACTAGCCTCTACAAATAGCATCAGGTTCATGAATATGTCACTCACTTCACCAAAAGAAATAACTTCCATAATAAAATCTTTAAAAACAAAGCATTCTAGTGGTTACGATGATATATCAACAAAGTTAATTAAGGCATGTTCTTGTGAGTTTAGTACAATTCTAAGTTACTTGTGTAACCAGTCAATTATAACTGGGACATTTCCTGACTGGCTGAAATATGCAGATGTTAAGCCTCTATTCAAGAAAGCGGATAAAGAGATGCCACAACTCCTACAGACCGATTTCACTTTTGCCAGCATTCTCAAAAATTTTAGAAAAAGTAATGTACAGGCAGCTTCTCAACCATCTGACCACAAATAACATATTATCAAGAACACAGTTCGGATTTCTGAAGGGTTCTGATATCGAAAAGGCTATTTACACCTACAGTGAAAATGTACTTAATTCATTAAATAACAAGTTACAAGCAGCAGGTATTTTCTGTGATTTGTCAAAGGCATTCGATTGTGTAAACCACAACATCCTTTTAAATAAATTAGAATTCTATGGTGTCACGGGCAGTGCTGCAAAATGGTTCAAGTCATACCTCGCTAACACGAAACAAAGGGTGTCAGTGCAAGGGATTAGTGAATTAAGTCATCAGTCATCATCAGAATGGGAAGAAATTACATGTGGTGTCCCACAAGGCTCCATCTTAGGGCCATTGCTTTTTCTTGTGTACATTAATGATCTCTCATCAGTTACACTGCCAGAAGCAGAGTTCGTTTTGTTTGCAGATGACACAAGTATTGCAATAAATAGTATGTCGAGTGTAGTTCTAGAAAGATCTGCTAATGATATTTTCGTGGATATTAATAAATGGTTTAAAGCCAACTCACTGACATTAAACTTCGAAAAGACTCGCTATATGCAATTCAGAACCTGTAAGAGGTTTCCACCCAGCATATGCATAAAGTATGAAGAAGAGCAGATAGAAGAAGTTGACAGTCTTAAATTCCTGGGATTACAACTTGATAATAAATTCAGTTGGGAGGAGCACACCACAGAACGGCAGAAACGCCTTAACATATCTGTATTTGCAATTCGAGTGTTAGCAGACATAGGCGACATAAAAGTGAAAAAGCTTGCATACTTTGACTACTTTCATTCCATAATGTCATATGGTATAATATTTTGGGGTAACTCTTCAAGTCAAACAAAAGTTTTCAGAGTCCAAAAGCATGTAATACGTATTATTAGTGGAGTAAACTCATGGGCGTCTTGTAGAAACCTCTTCAAAGAACTGGTTATACTAACTACTGCCTCTCAGTATATTTACTCCTTAATGAAATTTGTCCTAAATAATATATCTCTTTTTCCAACAAACAGCTCAGTTCATACATACAATACCAGGAACAAAAATGATCTGCACAAGGACTTAAAAGCACTTACTTTAGTTCAAAAAGGGGTCCAATATTCAGGAACACTCATCTTCAATAATTTGCCAGCAAACATAAAAAATTTAGTTACAAATAAAGATCAGTTTAAAAGGAGCCTGAAAGACTTACTAGTGGCCAAGTCCTTCTACTCCATTGACGAATTTTTTAATAGAAACAAATTATGTACTTTATATATTCATACTATTAGTATTGTTATTTCAGCTTAAAAAAAGTGACATGTTCCACATCCACGAGGATGTCCTCAACACGGATCTATGGAACGAATAACTAATCTAATCTAATCTCTAATCTAGTACAAACAGATGCTCTCAGCTGCACTGCAACAGACCACACCATGAGTGATCATATCGCGGCAGCTTAAATTTAATGTTTGCATGCAATAATATTTTTCTGTTATTGAGTATTTGACACACTTGCTGCCAAAATGGCGCCCCTAGATTTTGGGACCCAGGCAAATGTGTGGGTTCTCCACCCCTAGAACAGAGAAACACTAATATTTTAAAGACAGATTATCAGTGGCAAGATCTACAGTACGCTACACCGATCTCATTAAAAAAATATATTTCTGCATTCAAGAAAACACGAATCTTTTTATTACAATGAAAATGGACAAAATTACAGTAAGTTTATCGAAATTAAATTTATGTGCTGCCTCATTTATCGATTAGAATTCACATGAACATTCTATGTATCAGATTTCATCTAAAATGAATATTATCTACACTCCTGGAAATTGAAATAAGAACACCATGAATCCATTGTCCCAGGAAGGGGAAACTTTATTGACACATTCCTGGGGTCAGATACATCACATGATCACACTGACAGAACCACAGGCACATAGACACAGGCAACAGAGCATGCACAATGTCGGCACTAGTACAGTGTATATCCACCTTTCGCAGCAATGCAGGCTGCTATTCTCCCATGGAGACGATCGTAGAGATGCTGGATGTAGTCCTGTGGAACGGCTTGCCATGCCATTTCCACCTGGCGCCTCAGTTGGACCAGCGTTCGTGCTGGACGTGCAGACCGCGTGAGACGACGCTTCATCCAGTCCCAAACATGCTCAATGGGGGACAGATCCGGAGATCTTGCTGGCCAGGGTAGTTGACTTACACCTTCTAGAGCACGTTGGGTGGCACGGGATACATGCGGACGTGCATTGTCCTGTTGGAACAGCAAGTTCCCTTGCCGGTCTATGAATGGTAGAACGATGGGTTCGATGACGGTTTGGATGTACCGTGCACTATTCAGTGTCCCCTCGACGATCACCAGTGGTGTACGGCCAGTGTAGGAGATCGCTCCCCACACCATGATGCCGGGTGTTGGCCCTGTGTGCCTCGGTCGTATGCAGTCCTGATTGTGGCGCTCACCTGCACGGCGCCAAACACGCATACGACCATCATTGGCACCAAGGCAGAAGCGACTCTCATCGCTGAAGACGACACGTCTCCATTCGTCCCTCCATTCACGCCTGTCGCGACACCACTGGAGGCGGGCTGCACGATGTTGGGGCGTGAGCGGAAGACGGCCTAACGGTGTGCGGGACCGTAGCCCAGCTTCATGGAGACGGTTGCGAATGGTCCTCGCCGATACCCCAGGAGCAACAGTGTCCCTAATTTGCTGGGAAGTGGCGGTGCGGTCCCCTACGGCACTGCGTAGGATCCTACGGTCTTGGCGTGCATCCGTGCGTCGCTGCGGTCCGGTCCCAGGTCGACGGGCACGTGCACCTTCCGCCGACCACTGGCGACAACATCGATGTACTGTGGAGACCTCACGCCCCACGTGTTGAGCAATTCGGCGGTACGTCCACCCGGCCTCCCGCATGCCCACTATACGCCCTCGCTCAAAGTCCGTCAACTGCACATACGGTTCACGTCCACGCTGTCGCGGCATGCTACCAGTGTTAAAGACTGCGATGCAGCTCCGTATGCCACGGCAAACTGGCTGACACTGACGGCGGCGGTGCACAAATGCTGCGCAGCTAGCGCCATTCGACGGCCAACACCGCGGTTCCTGGTGTGTCCGCTGTGCCGTGCGTGTGATCATTGCTTGTACAGCCCTCCCGCAGTGTCCGGAGCAAGTATGGTGGGTCTGACACACCGGTGTCAATGTGTTCTTTTTTCCATTTCCAGGAGTGTATATTGAAACTTCCTGCCAGATTAAAACTGTCAAGAAGATTGAAATCTACACACACTCTGCTTCATTCTGGAAATTATCTATATCACAAAGAAAACTAAAGATGTTAGGGATTTACAATTATAAAACCTGTTCCAAAATTTGTCTTCCTTTATTCTTTCCTCTTTCCTCTTTATTTTAAATAAGTAGCCTATTTAATGGTTTTACTGTTAGAGCTATTTTCTGATACATAATAAATGTGCTGTAATTTTATAATATTACAATATTGTGTTCATTAATTTTACAAACAATTGTCAGTTACCAGTGGTTGCTTTACCAGTTGGTTCCTTATCTTCCTCTATTAATCAGTTAATAATAAAAAGCACATTTTAGGGCAATAGAAATGAAATAGAGTTGGAGGAATTACGTTTTAGGATGAGATATTTTGCTGAAAATTGTACTACTATGACCACCAAAAAGGTAAGAAAGAATACAATTTATTTTAAAAAAATAGAAAAGATGCATGAGGTATTGTGTTACAATTAAAACGAATATTTTAATTTACAATGCAAAACATTGTGAAGATGTAGATAATGAAAAAATATACAAGTTGGTAAATATCGATGCATACAAACCAGGATTTGAGGAGCTAGGTGTTGTGGATAAAGTGAACAAAATGTATTCGGTAGATGAAGGTGACTGAAGAGCTCATTACCATGCACATTGAAGAACTGAAATTTATTAATACCTTATTACTTATGCAATACAAAATTAGTTTGTCTATGTCAATGTTTTGACTCGCTGGAAAATAAAAACTGTCATCAGAAAAATGTGAATGAAAAATAGAAATGGAATGATTATGGTGACATCGAATCACCTTGCTTAGCTCCTCTTCAGTTATTATTTCCTCACAATTATGGTGAAATATAACATACATGTATATATTATTCAGTACATCACCATAATTTTGAATCAATGAGATTGTGTTGAAATTGGATCATAATATTTCCCAAAACCTATGAATCTCAGGCAATGATACATAAGCATACACTGGCTACAGACATCACGGCCTGCCACTTGATGCAATATTTACTGAAGGACACAAATATAACTAAATAAAAAGCTAAATTAATATGTGAGGTATATGGCCATCTTCTCTCAGTAGAAACAAAGAAGGGCAGAGGGGGTAACAAGAACAGTACATATGAAATAGAGAGTAGATCTTCAGATAAACTATGACCACCCTCCTGACAACTTGTGAAACACGATTTTTAAAAATAAAGTGTATGGAAAGCAATGAATTCCCTTTCTTCAGGATAAGATGTTATGTCATTGAAAACACCCACTTCGAAATGGCTTTAGAACAATGAGGCAGGTGGTCAACAGACCAGACTCATATTTGTGGTCATTGAGGTCTAATAACTGTCCAGTCATTCAGCTGTACATTCTCTGTGGTTTCCCTAAATTGGTTAATATGAGTAAGAGGATAGTGTCTTTCTGAAGTCCATGGTCGAGTTCCTTCCAAGTCTGTGTCCAAGGGGTGTCATTTGCAAACTTTCTTCTTTGTTTTTGGGCTGTAATGTCATGTTATTTCGATTAAGCCACACTCATTCTGGTGTCTTCAAAATGAAACTTGGATCAGTGCAGTGACAAAAGATGTTGTCACACAGAACAAGTGAGTAACCTATGGTATCTTCTCTTTGTTACCAACATTGTTAATGGTATGAAGATACATTTTGTAACGAAAAAGTAAAACCCTTGTTCATAATCATTATAAGAAATACAGAAATCATTTGTTCTAACCGATTTTAAACATAAAACTCTTTGACAATTTACCCTGTGTTCTGAATGGTTAACAGACAAACATAATTGAAAAAGTAATTAAAATATACCTGCTTGAGATCTAATTTTACACAAAAGAATAATTTTGTAACAAAAGATACTAGACATAATAATCTCTTGGAGTTCAAGAAATTTTGTGAGCATATTTCTGTAGCACAGCTCTTTTAATTTTCAAAGACTTTCCTATTTTCGTGTGGTGTAATTTCCGTGTATTGGTTCCATAATACTTTAGTGGAACTCATTTATCAACTTCTTTGACCAATCAAGGGTACCTGAAACAACATGCTAAATACTATCTTTTTCAAACATACAAAATACACAGCCTACATTTTTTGGAAGCAGAGCTAAATTTATAATTTTGGTGTGTTTTAAATGGAAAGTTTGCAATCGTCGTTTATTGACAGTGTTGATTTTCTGAGGTGAATCATGGGCTATTAATGTAAAAACAATTCAGAAAGTAAGGGCTGCTAATGAAGAAAGGACAAATGTGTTTTGGGTATTACTAGGAGTAAAGGGCAAAGTACAAAAATAGAATATGGCACAGACTAAAGTAGAACTCTACATTCAGAATTAACATAATTAAATGGTGGTGGATAGCATATGAAGCCACATATACGGATGGCAGTTAGACTACCCACAGTCACTAATGGATTGCACTGAGGTGACAAACGTCATGGGATAGCGATGTGCGCACACACAGTTAGCGGTAATATCTCACACATAAGGCACGAGTATGATAGGGCAGTGCATTGGTACTCAGGTAATTCATGTGAAAAGGTTTCCAATGTGATTATGGCTGCACAACAGAAATTAACAGACTTTGAATGGAGAATGGTAGTTGGAGCTAGATACATGAGACATTCCATTTCGGAAATCGTTGGGGAATTCAATATTCAAAGATCCACACTGTCAAGAGAGTACTGAGAACACGAAATTTCGGCATTATATATCACCACAGACAACGTAGTGGCCAACTGCTTTAACTTTGCGACCAAGAGCAGCAGCTTTTCCATAGAGTTGTCAGCGCTAACAGACCAGCAACACTGTGTGAAATAACGGCAGAAATTAATGTGACCCATGTGACGAACGTATCTGTTATGACAGTGGTGCGAACTGTTTCGTTAATGGTAGCAGATGACAGCCGCGAGTGTTATGGACAATTCGAGTGAATGATTTGGCCAGCCATATCGTCCGAACTTAATCCTGTCGAACATTTACGGGATATAATGAAAAGGTCAGTTCATCCACAAAATCCTACTGTGGCAATACTTTTCGCGTTATGGGCAGCTATAGAGGCAACATGGCTCAATATTTCAATGGCGTGTTGAGTCCATGCTACATCGAGTTGCTGCACATCTCTGAGCAAAAGGAGGATTGACAAATGTTAGGAGGTATCTCATGCCTTTTGCACCTCAGTATACAGCAGAGAAGACTAAGATGACTGCCTAATGGAAGATAGGTAGAAGACATTAGAGAACACACATGAGGAACACTAATCCAGATAACTTATGAATGTAATGGGTATAAAAGTCTTTAGGGAATCTATTAGATTTTCTAATTGTGTCTCAAAACCAGTGTAGAATATGAAAGTAACTTTCATTATGTTTTGTTTGATCTTAGCATAATCTCTTTCCTTTCTTTAATAGTAAAAACTTCATGTGTGGCAGCATGTGGAGTATGTTTGTCTAAATTTTTCGTAGAAAAGAAATGGAATTTGCATTCGTAAGGATCTACACATATAATTAATCCAACAATAATGACCATTTGTCTATCTTATTGTTATATAGTTAACACACTCTTCCTTCTCATCTTTTATTATCTGCAGATGACACACCTTATCCTCTTCATCAGATGGATATACATTGATTCGTATATTCAAATTATTTGCTATTTTAGGAGAATTTCATTTAATATGATATTCAAATGCATTGTTTTAGTCTTTAATATAATCTAAGATTTTTATATACTGAAATTGTTTGAAGAGCAATTTGATACTTGTTTAGAAACATTTATTTTTATTTTGCCTACAGGTTCTTTGCCTTGAACGATTCAACGAAACATCATCAATATGGGCTTTCAGAGCCAAAGGCCCACTCGTGTACCCTTGATGGATGCATGACACAAGGCTTTATGCCTCACCTGGGCCCGTCATCAATGACATTGGACTGTTGATAACTGGAAACATGTTGCTTGGTCGGACGAGTCTCTTTTCAAATTGTATCGAGTGGAAGGACGTGTACGGGTATGGAGACAACCTCACCAATCCATGAACCCTGCATGTCAGCATAGGACTGCTCAAGTTAGTGGAGACTCTGTAATAGTGTGGGTCGTGTGCAGTTGAAGCAATATGGGAACCCCGATACGTCTATATACGACTCTGACAGGTGCCACACACGTAAGCATCCTATCTGATCTCCAGCATCCATTCATGTCCATTGGGCATTCCGACGGCAATTCCAGCAGGACGATGCGACATCCCACACGTCCAGAATAGCTACAGAATGGCTTCAGGAACATTCTTCTGAATTTAAACATTTCCGCTGGCCACCAAGCTCCGCAGACATTAACATTATTGAGCATCTCTGGGATGCCTTGCAACGTGCTGTTCAGAAGAGATCTCCACTCCTTCGTATTCTCAACGGATTTATGGACAGCCCACAGGATTCATGGTGTGAATTCCGTCCAGCACTACTTCAGACATTAGTAGAGTCGTGTTGCGGCACTTCATTGTATACTACGATCAGGGAGAAACGGGGTGGCGACAGTTAGGGCTTCCAGCCACCCCTTAAATTAACCACGCCACGTTTCTTGATAACCACACAAGTCAGGCTTCATAGCATGGTAACTCGGCATGCTTGGTCAGGAGATGGACACCTTTTTTTTTTAAAAAAAATGTTCTCAGCGAATGAATTTAAAAGAGGTTATGCGACAACTGCACAGAACTTCTTACTACGAAACGAATCGAAATAGTGAACAAAAAAAAAAAAAGTCCTGAAGTGTATACTTGGCAATCGAAAGATTTTGTATTGAATCTCAGGCAGGTTCTTGATATTTTTTAGTTTTCTTTTACCCTTGCCTCCACTTATCAATGATGCGAGTATACTCCAGGAACGGCACATGTTTCGGATTCGACATTAAACTGAAAGGTCGTCTTTCCCCAGTAGTATTATTAGAGTAGGTTATTGACACGCAAGTCGCCGAAGTGGCGTCCAATTAAAAGACTTGCACCAGGCCTGTGATCACCCCTCTCGACCGGCTCCCAGACAATCATCCCATATGACTACTACTATCCAGAAAAATATGTCAGAACTTTATTTTGATTGTTGATTTTCAAAACGACTACCATGAATTCTTTGTGACGTTATTTGCTCAAAGTTAATTCAATTTAGACATTTTTATATCGGAACGAAATGACAATTAAAAACTGTAGTTTTAGTTTTTTAATTTTTGACTAATTTAATTTTTTTACTGTTTGAGTACCATATATAACTTTCTAAAACTTTAAAATACCAATTGTCAGTGGACGAAATTTTATGCATTGATAGAACCCAAAAATAATATATCGAAGTCAATGGTTTAATAGTTCCTAAATTATCAATATCGTACTCGTGAATTTTTATTTTGACTCCTCATGTGGGAACTGAAGTGCTGAATAAGTAAACAAATTGGTTTAATTTACTTAAAAAAGGTACAAGACATTGCTAAAATTGAATTTAAAACAAGAAAATCTTTTGGTCTGTCATGCATGCATGTGATAACACGAAAACAAATGGACCAAGCTAAAAATTTCTGAAGCCGAATTGTTTATTATGGTCGAATAGAAAAGTTATTCTGGGTAATCAAAAATTGATATTTTCTAGCTATCCAACATGGAAAAGGTGTGAATGTTTTGTCATCAGTTCGAACTACTTACGGCAAGCATAAAATTCATAACGAAATCTTCCACTAAGCAAAATTATGACACAGTTCTCAGCGAACAACGAGAAAATCGCATTCGAAAATTGACTGTATTGTTCTAATACACTTCGTAAATGCTTGTTGCTCTCGAGCAGTGGCTCGTGCATGCAAGGTCTTTTGAGTCTACTTATACTACGCACTCATTTGAACTAGCAAAATACCTGTACTAATATTTTTAATATTTATAAATACAAAAGTTATTTATTCAGTTACCCCTGAATTACGTTATTAGGACAGCAAAATAAATGATGATGTCCGAAACAGAGAGAATATAAAATACAGACTGGCAATAAGAAGAAAAGAACTTCTGAAACAGAGAAATTTCCTGACGTGGAATATAAATTTAAATTTGAGGAAGCCTTTTCTGAAGCTGTTTGTCTAGAGTGTAGTCTTTTACGGAAGGAAACATAGACAATAAACGGTAATGGAAAGAAGAAGAGAGAACCGTCAGGAAAGTGATGGTACAGGAAGACGTTGCTAATTATATGGGTAGATCAGGTAACTAATGAGGAGATACTAAACCGAAGGGACCGATGGCCCTAGCAGTCTTGTCCCTTCATTCCCACAAACCAACCAACTAAACCGAAATGAGAAAAATAAATTGTGGCACAACCTCACTGAAAGAAGGGATCGGTGAATGAGGCACATCGTCTATTTGCTAATAAATAGATGTGTAGCGGGTAAAAACTCAAGAAAGAGGCCGAAGCTCAGATATAGGAAGCAGGTTCAAAGAGATGAGATATGCCGAGATGAAAAGACTAACACAGAGTAGCATGTAGAGCTGCGTCAAAACAGTCGTACGACTGAATATCATAACAAATACAACCACTTTTTAACGGAATCATTTATGCAGAAATATGAACTATCTGTAAAACACGTTCATACTGTGACTCAAAGAGATGTGTATTGTTTTATCTGTGGCAATGATGATCTGTCTGAATACCGACAGAATGGGTAATTGTATTAATATAAATCTAGGGAACGCCCGATGTTTTCGGAAAAAGGTGGAAAATAGCTGACTGTGATGTTGCCAGTTACTTTTGTGAAATACATTTTCATTGTTCTGATACAATGGTAATTTCAATGAATAAGTAAATTACAGATCTATGCAACGTGCTCATTGCCAGACTCTCTCATTCACAACAATCAGAGCAATTATGCAGAGTGTATCGTACGGAAAGTTTCGAATTTTTGAAAGTTTGTTTTCTCTAAATTGTCTGCGAAGGCCTTTGCACTGATATAAAGGAATTCTAATATTTCTGGTCTGTTGACGGTATGAACCGTAATCGCCACCAATTCGCGATCTTCAGAAAACGGAACTTTTACGAGATTATAGTCAAATTCTGTTTGAAGTCGTCTGCAATGTGCACTTCTGAACCACCTGTCAGATGCAGCGATTCTATGACAAGTAGTTCGAAGTTTATTGTACTTTTTGTGCTTACTACATCACACATTGTTTCGGTATCAGCTTTTAAGCACTTTTGATATTTGTCTACAGCTAAAAATGATGAAAAAAAATTACAAAAGCAGCAAGCAACTGTTAAGTTCAGTTCAATATGTCATAAACACGTCCTAGTTAAGATAACATTTTGTATTTATAATTTATGACTAGTCGCAGTTTTTGAGGTTAATGTGTTACACATTCAACAGAATACATTTTAATGCACCATACATATCTTTTTTAAAGCACCACAACTTGTTACCGATGTTACCAAGTTTTAGAGGTAATTAGAAACTTATCGTTTAGCAACTACGGAAAGCCTTGTCGCAATTTGTGCCTATTTCGTAGCGTCGGTTTTGGTAGATATGGTTGAATGTTTCCATCATTAGGAATTTATTTGAGACAGATGTCTCCATTCACTATATTCCTTAAGTTATTTGGTTAATGCTGCGAATGAAACAGAACCCCGGATTTCGCATTCCCACAGCAGACTATTCATGAGAAGCTTCTCACACGTTGAATTTTCACTAACAAGGAGGGATGTGAACGTTCTGTCAAAAGTTCTGAGGTCAAATATAGACGTCTTTTTTCAGTATACACTCATTTGAGCTATTAAACTATACGTAGTGTTGAATTTAATATTTGTAAATGTATACGTTACGTGCCCTAAAACATCTGTTTAAGAAACGGTTTATGTAGAAATACGATCCGTCTGTGGGACAAATTTATACTATGACTCATAGTATCTTAGTTCCATTTCTCCGCGACAGTGGTGTTCAGAACATCTGGACGCAAAAAGATTTTCCATTGGCAGTGGAGAGTCAAGCAAGAACCTTACCGTCATCTAGCTAATGAAAAGTATGTTCTGGTATTCGTCCAACATTCTCACAGTCATTACGTGAGCCATTGTATGAAATGGTTGAGAGACCAGTTCAAATTTTTACGTAATATATTCCCTCAAAAAGTAGTATGAACGGTTGAAGGGAGAGTTGAAATTGTTAGATACTATGTTTCCTTAAAAAATGATTATTGGACACATAACTTGCGCACTTTTGAGTATCAAACATAAGGGCTGCAAATATTTTGCACGCACACGTGAGTATACAATAAAAAAGTCCTGCTGGGTGATGGGCTCGATTCTAGGACATCGTTTTACGCATCAGTGGATTTACGCCTGCGAAACAAATTCCTAAATGAGGCGTCCAGAAACAAAACACAGTGAGTGCACGAGAACATTTTCCCAAAGAAACGCCAAAAAATTCTTACTTATATCCTAAGTGTGGCAGATACTCGAAATTTCTTTTCATCGTACACTTATGTATACCTAGGGAGCATATCTGTGACAATTCCCGAAATATTCGGCTTTTCCTTTACTACACTACTGGCCATTAAAATTGCTGCACCACGAAGATGACGTGCTACAAACGCGAAATTTAACCGACAGGAAGAAGATACTGTGATATGCAAATGATTATCTTTTCAGAGCATTCACACAAGGTTGGCGTCGGTGGCGACACCTACAACGTGCTGACATGAGGAAAGTTTCCAACCGATTTCTCATACACAAACAGCAGTTGACCGGCGTTGCCTGGTGAAACGTTGTTGTGATGCCTCGTGTAAGGAGGAGAAATGTGTATCATCACGTTTCCGACTTTGATAAAGGTCGGATTGTGGCCTATCGCTATTGCGGTTTATCGTATCACGACATTGCTGCTCACGTTGGTCGAGATCCAATGACTGTTAGCAGATTATGGAATTGGTGGGTTCAGGAGGGTGATACGGAAAGCCGTGTTGGATTCCAACGGCTTCGTATCACTAGCAGTCGAGATGACAGGCAGCTTATCCGCATGGCTGTAACGGAACAATTCGACGACGTTTGCAGCAGCATGGACCATCAGCTCGGAGACCATGGCTGCGGTTACCCTGGACGCTGCATCACTGACAGGAGCGCCTGCGATGGTGTACTCAATGACGAACCTGGGTGCACGAATGGCAAAACGTTATTTTTTCGGATGAATCCTTACAGCATCATGATGGTCGCATCCGTGTTCGGCGAGATCGCGGTGAACGTGTATTCGTCATCGCCATACTGGCGTATCACCCGGCGTGATGGTATGGGGTGCCATTGGTTACACGTCTCGGTCACCTCTTGTTCGCACTGACGGCACTTTGAACAGTGGACGTTACATTTCAGATGAGTTACGATCCGTGGCTCTACCCTTCATTCGATCTCTGCGAAACCCTACATTTCAGCAGGATAATGCACGACTGCATGTTGCAGGTCCTGTACGGGCCTTTCTGGATACAGAAAATGTTCGACTGCTGCCCTGGCCAGCACATTCTCCAGATACCTCACCAATTGAAAACGTCTGGTCAATGGCATCTCTGCGAAACCCTACATTTCAGCAGGATAATGCACGACTGCATGTTGCAGGTCCTATACGGGCCTTTCTGGATACAGAAAATGTTCGACTGCTGCCCTGGCCAGCACATTCTCCAGATCCCTCACCAATTGAAAACGTCTGGTCAATGGCGACCGAGCAACAGGCTCGTCACAATAGGCTAGTCACTGAACTGTGGTATCGTGTTGAAGCTGCATGGGCAGCTGTGCCTGTACACGCCATCCAAGCTCTGTTTGGCTCAATGCCCAGGCGTATCAGGGCCGTTATTACGGCCAGAGGTGGTTGTTTTATGTACTGATTTCTGTACATATGTAACATCCATGGTTATGGAGGAAATAGTAAAGCACTCTTGATATCTTATCTGAGAGATATAAGAAACGTTCTCCATGCATTCACAAATTAGGAAAGCCAAGAAAAACCCCTAACTATAGATAGGTAACAGCAAGAATGCTACTGTTTCTTGTTTGTCAGTAGCGTGCAGAATGGACAACTTGACGAAACTGCCACACATAGGCTTAAAACTAACGGTCATGAAGTAATAAGCTGGGGAAGCAGCATTATTCAGGCAAAATACATAACGTGTACATGGCGAGTTTTGCATCTTCAGACCTTAGATAATGGCGATGCTAAGGATACGCCAAATTCTGCTACTTCATCGTGCAATGGGTTCACGCAGTTTTGCTCTGCACCCAGAAATGGGTATAACGACTTTTGCACCAGTAGCCTATTTTGCAGGTACGTTTTAATGCAGTCACAAGCTGTTTTGCTCGTGTTTTAAGGGGCTAATCGATAGATGGCTGGATAGAGAACAAAATGAAGGCAACAACGTATCTTCGAGAAAAAGTGGATTTACTGCCGTTTGCTTCTGGGTGCCTCAAATATAATGTGAACATATCGTGTATTGCGAACAGCATCGAAAATTCTTCAGTGCGACTTTCTCGAGATTGGCTGAAAACTTCATTTTGTTCTTCTGGCTGTTTCATGTACAAGTCATGAAACTGACGTGTGTTTAAAAATGGATCGGGTGGGTGAGGGAATTTCCGTACCCCCTCTGGTAAGAAAAAATGTATCGATTTTCGAATTTCTGCAGGAATATTCTATTTATACAGAAGTGATACATGCCTTCCAGAAATAACGCGCCCTTCGTTTGTTGACGAGAAATCATGATTTTGATTTTCAAGTACTTATTGAGACCTACCAAGGTATAATGCTGTCCTACATCACCGCCAGCAGTAGAATGAGAGTCGGCTTTTGAATCCAAGAGGTCAATGTACGAATCATTTAACAATTTTTTTAAAATTTTTGTCTTTATTTTCATACTGTACGTCTGCCTCTACGAAGAAGAAAGTCGAAAATTTGAATCATAGGCACGAAATTTTACCTCTTGATAGTTACTCAGCATCTTTGGTTTCACTGTTCATAATATCAGATTAATGCCTACTACTTGGAAAATACGTCACATTTCAGTATAAGGCGATAGTAGAAAAGTCTGCTTTCTTAGAGTTGCATTTATCGGTGATGATGGCCTGGTGGATTAGTTGTTGCTTGGTATGTGAAAGGTACCGTGTAAGATACTCACCAGTTGTAATGTCTTTAAGTCACACCTAAACATCTCCTTCACCTCTGGCAATGCCAAAAGAAGAATGCCGGGCGCCGCCGTTGTTTAGAATTCTTTTCACCCGTGATGTCTTCCCAATATCGGCTGGAGTGAAATCGGATTAGATTAGACCCTGACAAAGACGGATATCGTCACCAATTAAAATTCTTTCTGCTGCTTACACAAAAAAATGTAATTTTTGTGTTATTATTGAAAAATAAGAAATAAAAACACCATTATATCTTTGGCTACGATGACTTCGAGAAGTTAGTTTGGTGGAACACAATTCTCTATTGCACACATTTATTTTCTTACCAACCAGTTTTTTTTCAAGATTATGGAAGAAGACTGTGAATGACAACAATAATTTCGTCGTAATGTTTGCGATTCCCGTTTTTGTTACAATTTTATATGCATTCGTTGTTACGACAAGATAAACCTTACAAGAGATAGATAGAAATACAAGAAAAATGTGAGAAAGACAGTACTTGTATCGTCGTTTGTTGACCAGTGGTATGTCAGCTGATCAGACTTAATAAATAGCTGAAGCTGTGAGGGTTCACAATCGATTGTCAACGTTTATAGTTTTGGGTAATTGTATAGGAATTATAAACAAGAAGTAGCCTTAAGTTTGCCACTCTTGTTCGAGAAATTACAAAATTCGTTTCTCACTTACTTGTGCACTACAGACGCGCTGTTGATAAATCTAGTAGCCACTGTGGCCTGTAACTCATTGACTTCTTTTCCTTTAAGTGCCATTAGAATTATTGTTTCGAGAACGACCCACAACGTCCAGTAGCTTAATATATTAAGAACGAATCTATAGAGGAAAGTGACATCAATGTTAACACAGCTAGTTTGTATTTGTTACACAAACATTAACACACTGGTGTAAAAAAATCGCAACACCAAAAAACAATTAATGTAGAGTAATGAAATTTCTGTAATACACTTGTTTAGGTAACATATTTAATTGATTAACAATTCAAGGTCACAGGCTAATGCAGCCACGAGATAAGTCATTGCAAATGTGAAATGCTGGTACATTAATAATGGGTGTAACCGCCAGCATCATTGTGTTGTGCGGCTGCCGAATGTCAGTTTGTGGGATGGAGTTCCATGCCTGTTGCACTTGGTCGTTCAGTACACGGACGGTTATCCTGGGTGTGGATGACGCTGGAGTTGTCGTACGATGATGTCCCATATGTCCCATATGTGGTCGATTGGAGAGTGTACAGCGTGTTGGGTTACAACAGCAATTTTTGGACGGGCGTTATCCTGTTGGAAAACACCCCCTGGAATGAAGTTCATGAAAGGCATAACAACAGGTCGAATCACGAAACTGACGTCTAACGTCGATCAGTTGTAGAATTTTGGAACACTTATTATGTTCGAGTATAATCGCTTTTCTGGAGACTAGAAATCTACTCTGTAGGAATCAGCATGGGTTCCGAAAAAGATGATCGCGTGAAACTCAGCTCGGGCAATTCGTCCACGAGACTCAGAGTGACATAGACACGGGTTGCTAGGTAGATGCTGTGTTTCTTGACTTCCACAAGGCGTTTGATATAGTTCCCCACAGTCGTTTAATGAACAAAGTAAGAGCATATGGAATATCAGACCAATTGTGTGATTGGATTGAAAAGTTCCTAGATAACAGAACGCAGCATGTCATTCTCAATGGAGAGAAGTCTTCCGAAGTAAGAGTGATTTCAGGAGTGCCGCAGGGGATTGCCGTAGGACCGTTGCTATTCACAATATATATAAATGACCTTGTGGATAACATCGGAAGTTCACTGAGGCTTTTTGTGGATAATGCTGTAGTATATCGAGAGGTTGTAACAATGGAAAATTGTACTGAAATGCAGGAGGATCTGCAACGAATTGACGCATGGTGCAGGGAATGGCAATTGAATCTCAATGTAGACAAGTGTAATGTGCTACGAATACAAAGAAATAAATATCCTTTATCATTTAGCTACAATATAGCAGGTCAGCAACTGGAAGCAGTTAATTTCATAAATTATCTCGGAGTAGGCATTAGGAGTGATTTAAAATGGAATGACCATATAAAATTAATCGTCGGTATAGCAGGTGCCAGACTGAGATTCATTGGAAGAATCCTAAGGAAATGCAGTCCGAAAACAAAGGAAGTAGGTTACAGTACACTTGTTCGCCCACTGCTTGAATATTGCTCACAAGTGTGGGATCCGTACCAGATAGGGTTGATAGAAGAGATAGAGAAAATCCAACGGAGAGCAGCGCGCTTCGTTACAGGATAATTTAGTAATCGCGAAAGCGCTACGGAGATGATAGATAAACTCCAGTGGAAGACTCTGCGAGAGAGACGCTCAGTAGTTCGGTACGGGCTTTTGTTGAAGTTTCGAGAACATACCTTCACCGAGGAGTCAGCAATATATTGCTCCCTCCTACGTATATCTCGCGAAGAGACCATGAGGATAAAATCGGAGAGATTAGAGCCCACACAGAGGCATACCAACAATCCTTCTTTCCACGAACAATACGAGACTGGAATAGAAGGGAGAACCGATAGAGGTACTAAAGGTAGCCTCCGCCACACACCATCAGGTGACTTGCGGAGTATGGATGGGGATGTAGATGTAGACGTACAATTTAGCAGTCAGAGTGCGTGGTATAGCCACGAGTGCTGCTGTCACACGAAATCGCACTCCAGACCATAACTTCAGATGTAGGTACAGTGTGTCTAGCACGCAAACAGGTTGGATGCAGGTTGTCAATTGGCCTCCTTTTAGTCAACAAACGGCCATCACTGGCACAGAGGCAGAACCAGCTTTCATTAGAAAACACAATAGACCTCGACCCTCGTTCGGAACTGTCCTTGAAGTTACCGATGTGTAACAGTTCGTTGTGTCACTGTGGTGCCAACAGCTGCTCAAATTGTTGCTGCAGATGCAGTACGATCCTCCAGAGCCATACGCCGAACACGATGGTCTTTCCTCTCTCTAGTGTCACATGCCAGTCGGAGCCTGGTCTTCTTGCGACCATGCATTCTCGTCACTACCGCTGCCAGAATTATCTGCAGTGGCTATATGCCTGCCAAGTCTTTCAGCAATACAGCAGAAGGAACGTCCAGCGTCTCGTAGCCCTGTTACACGACCTCAGTGACGTGTTGATAATGGCGTCTTTGTCGCCTTAAAGGCATTCTTGACTAACAACAACTCACCTCGTCTGACCGTTACGGAATGTATTTAAAGCAAACTTGATTTGCATCCTCATAGTGGTGCTACTAGCTCCACTTTTATTCGACTGGGATGAAATTTGAATATACGTCATCTCTCAGATGTAGGAACGCGGCTGTCAACTTTAGTTTATGTCGCATAATTCATGGGTATTGTGATTTTGTTCCCATCAGTGCAACGTCAACCTAAAGTGTTAAACCGATTATTCAAAAACAGTCTTAATCGCATTTATTATTATTATACCGCCAACCGGTTTCAACCCGACGTAGGGGTCATCTTCTGGGCGTTTGCGCTGTGAAATTATAGATATCCGCCAGAAAGACTTCTTTATACAACAGCTAAAATTACGTAAACATAAAATATGTTACCCATTGGTCGACTGTTGGTGGTGTCACTCCTGTCTACATAACGGAGGAAACTATGCGAAAGTAACCCTTCGTATGGGCTTAAATAGCGTGCTGAGATCACGTGAATAGACGGCAACACCCCCAGCGACGATCAACGGCAGTTAGTACAGTTTATTGTACGTAATTACTAGTCACCTTGGTTTAACATAAATTTAAGTAACAGTAAATAACAGAAACGGAACCATTCTATTTAAAATGAGTTACAGTTATAGTGTTAATTATAAAATAATAACAAACGTTCTGTAGTTAACTCGTAAAATTCGTAAAACTATATTACATTATGTGCCATAATATAAAGTAAAACAATTTGTGACACACCAAAACTGGTGTCGTCTTGTATTATCATATATCTATTCGTACATTTACGTAGAAAACATTTGAGTGAATTAACTAAAACGGCTAATATGGAAGGAGTACATTTGTTATTATTTTATATGGTTCAAATGGCTCTGAGCACTATGGGACTTAACTACTGAGGTCATCAGTCCCCTAGAACTTAGAACTACTTAAACCTAACTAACCTAAGGACATCACACACATCCATGCCCGAGGCAGGATTCGAACCTGTGACCGTAGCGGTCACGTGGTTCCAAACTGATGCGCTTAGAACCGCACGGCCACACCGGCCGGCTATTATTTTATAATTAACACTATAACTGTAACTCATTTTAAATGGAGTGGTTCCGTTTTCTGTTATTTACTGTTACTTAAATTTATGTTAAACCAAGGTGACTAGTAATTACATATAATAAATTGTATTAAATGCCGTTGATCGCCGCTGGGGGTGTTGCCGTCTATTCACGTGATCTCAAAAATGGTTCAAATGGCTCTGAGCACTATGGGACTCAACTGCTGTGGTCATAAGTCCACTAGAACTTAGAACTACTTAAACCTAACTAACCTAAGGACAGCACACAACACCCAGCCATCACGAGGCAGAGAAAATCCCTGACCCCGCCGGGAATCGAACCCGGGAACCCGGGCGTCACGTGATCTCAGCATGCTATTTAAGCCCATACTAAGGGTTAGTCTTGTCCCTGGGCTCCCTCTCCCCCCCTCCTCCCTTCCATCCTGTGTTTTCTCCCCGCCTAACCTCTCCCTACCTCCCTTCTCCCCCCCCCCCTCCTGAGTCCTTTTGTATTCCCCTCCTCTGCCTTTCCCACTCCCTGTTGCGTCTGCTCAGCACCCACCACCCCTCTTATGGGTCCTCATCCTCCATTGGCTCCTTTCTACCCTCCCCCCCCCTTCGCTTTTCCTCTCCTTCCCCCCTTTTTTATTTTCCCGTCATTTGTCATGTTTTCCCCCCACCTGCTCTCAGCTGTGGTATGTCATATTTGTGCCAACTTTGTAGTGCAGTGTTTAAGTGAGTGTTCTGTGTTGTGCATCTTTCCAAAGTGTTGCGAACAGAAATCATGCTGTCCCTGGGTGTGAATTTTATATCTCTTGCGAACAGAAACCAGACTGTCACCGTGTTTTTTAATTGTCTGTCTATTATTTTTCTGCTTTCTGTGTATTTTTATTAGCATCATCACCCCTTTGTTCTAAGTTCTACAATTTTTTATCCCTGTTACTGTTTAAGTCCCCGATTTTATCGCCTGTTTTTATTATTTATTCTCTTCATCTTATTCAAACAAAGTCTGTAGGCTGAAGAGAGGCATACTAAGCTGCTGCCAGCCCGCTCCCTTCGGGGGGAATCGAAATTCAATAAAGGACAAAAAAAGTTAGTCCACGTAGTTTCCTGCTGTTATGTAGACAGGAGTGACACCACCAGCAGTCGACCAATTGGTAACATATTTTAAGTTTACGTAATTTTAGCTGTTTTATAATGGAGTCTTTCTGATGGATATCTATAATTTCACAGCGTAAATGCCCAGAAGATGACCCTTCCGTCGGGTTGAAACCGATTGGCGGTATAATAATAATAAATGCGATTATGACTGTTTTTGAATAATTGATTACTCATACTAATCGCTGCTTCATCTCCACAACCATGTTGTCCAAAAATGAAGTGTTAAACTCTGGATACGACAATCAGAATAAAATATTCAGTCTCAAGAAAACCACCAGAAATCCTTCACACTAAACGGTTGTCGCCATTCTAGCACCTGACAGAGGCGGTGGACAGAAACCATCACATGGCAGGTCCAAACATCGTGGCGCACTATGGTCTCTAGCGATTCGTAACAAATAGTTCTGTACCGTCAACGGATAAGCGTTGTTAGAGTGAGCCCTGAAAATGTGTCCATGTAGCACCCGGAAGACGTTTGTCTAGTCGATCTGGTGTTTGCTGCAAGTACTAGCTAATGTCGATAACTTAGTTCCCATCACATAATTCACTGAATTCCACTGATGTAGCCTGATTTTCCATTCTGATATTTCAGAAATGTGTGAGAATGTGTTCGCAGTGCAATATCTCAGTTCTTATTGCTGTCTTCATTCACTGAAACTATGATAAAAGGAGTGAAGAAAAAATGTGTCAGTCGTGACGAGCTTAAGAGCTCTGTGAGAAAAGCAACTTGCAAAGTAGATCGAAAAATCGTTCGCTAGGTCCACTAAGTCGCAGAAAAAAGCGCGCTTCACAAAGCGAATTATTACTACTGGTTGTAATAATTGTAGATAACGGTGATTACGAAGGGACCCGCCAGGGTAGCCGAGCGCGCTAACGCGCTGCTTCCTCGACTCGGGTAGGCGCGCCAGCCCCGGATCGAATCCGATCGGTGGATTAACGACGAGGGCCAGTGTGCCGGCAGCCTGGATGTGAATTTTAGGCGGTTTTCCACATCCCGCTAGGTGAATACCAGGCTGGTCCCCACGTTCTGCCCCAGTTACACACGTCGCAGACACTTGAAACATGTCTGCACTATTTCACGATTTACACTAGACGCAGACAGTTGGGGTACACTGATTACGTCCTTGGGGGTACGAGGTGGCGGCAGGAAGGGCATCCGGCCATCCCTCACACTAACCTTGCCAAATCCGTTGTAACCACGCCGACCCTGCGATCGCTGCGGGACTATGGCGTAAGCGAAAGAAAGAAAAGAACGAACTGTGATTACGAAGGCTTTCCCGACGTAATCACATCAGAAGCCTCTACGGGAAGGAGATGGTGGAACTTGTGAAGAAGTTTGCTAAGAACAAAGGGAAGCTGCTGAGTGCCCTCGCTTTTTTGCTGAGATGCCGCGATGGAAGAGTAATACCTAAGTTTGCTAGATTTTTGCAGTTTATTGATGCGAAAACGGACAACAATATCAAGAAGCGTGCCAGATTCGCCTTAGTAAAGGAGCGCATTTGCTTCACTCGAAGACAACTGGATCTCATTTCCAAGGCTTTACTTTTTTTGCTCTTGGAGGTATCGTTTCTGCTGTCGGCTGCATCCTGGGAATGTGTGGATGGTTCTTCTTGGGCACTATCAGATTGTACGCATAGGAGCGCCGTCATGAAACAGTCTTCGAAGATTCAACGGATTTGTTTTCAACCCATGATATCTGATGACGACATCCGTCGACGGACAGCGATTAACGTCACGAGTAAAAAACTGGGCGACGCCACGCTCAGTGTTGGAGAAATGCCTGAATTTTGCCCCTACACCGAGGAATGTGCCTATCACCGAATTCATTTGCACAGTCGAACAAGCGGTGTCCAGCTTTTCTGAGGACCAAGCTGAAGAGATTAGGCAAGAGGTCTCGCATACATTGCGTCGGGCGCCGCCCCCACGGAGTAATAACTCCTCTCTCGAAAGGGCAGCAGTCCGGTCTATTAGAGAAAACGAAGATCTGATAATTCTACCAGCGGACAAAAGCAACGCAACGGTTTTTCTGTCACAGGATGACTATCTGGGAAAGATGAATCACTTACTTGAGGACTCAGCATACCGAAGATTGCAGGACGACCCAATTGAATGGATAAAACGGAAGACTCTTTCACTTCTGAAGAAGAGTTCTTTACCTGACGATGTTCTCAAAAAACTTTGTCCTTGTGTTGCCGTTCCGCCGAGATTATACGGTCTACCCAAGATTCATAAGAAAAGGAGTCCCGCTTCGTCCGATATTGAGTAATTTGGGTGCGTCTACCTACAATCTAGCATCTGTTCTTGGCCCTCACGCCGGTAAATGTGAACATAATATTCCCAGTTCTATGGTGTTTATTAAGAGATTGAAGTCCTTGTCTCTTAGTCCCTGGGATTTGCTTGTGAGTTTTGATGTCGTGTCGCTTTTTATCCGGGTTCCTCTGGAAGAATCCTTGCAATTAATTGGTGAGAAACTGGATGAGGAAACAACCAAGCTTTGTCACCATGTGCTGACGTCGACGTACTTTTTATTCAATGAGAAATATTTTGAACAGACTGACAGAGTGGCTATGGGGAGCCCATTGTCCCCAATAGTCGCCAATATTTCTATGGAGGATTTTGAGGACATGGCGCTGAATACGGCGTCTGTAAAACCAACCTGTTTCTGGAAGTACGTCGACGATACGTTTACGGTGTGGCCTCATGGGAGAGGAGTTCTTGACTACCTCCTAGATTATTTTAATTCCCTGCACCCTAGCATCAAGTTTACCATGGAGGTGGTAAGCGATGGAAAGCTTCCGTTTCTGGATGTTCTGGTGTTCAGATAGGTTGATGGGACACTGGGACACAGTGTTTATCGAAAGCCTACGCACACGGACCGTTACCTGCATGCTTCTAGCTGTCATCCATCGTTCCAGCGTACAGGGGTCCTGGCGACAAGAGCTTATGCCATTTCAGATGGAGAAAGCTTGACACAAGAATTGGACCATTCTAAGGTTGTGTTCAAGCAGAATGGCTGTACAGATAATTATTGTCCGTCGTGCTTTCCAGTTTGGACCTTCACCTGAACCACCAGAAGATACCTGCAAATCGGTGGCTTTTCTGTCTTTAGCTGGGAGCATTTCCTCGAAGATACGAAGAATTCTAAAAAGATATCATATCAAAAGTATTTTTCGTCCACCAGCCAAAATTAGAGTGCTTCTTGGCTCAGTTAAGGATGACTTAGGTTTGAGGAAGCCCGGTGTGTACAAGACCCCTTGCCAGTGTGGGAAGGCTTACATTGGTCAGACGATCCGGATCATTCAGGATCGATGTGTTGAGCACCAGCGGCACACACGGTTGCTTCAACCTGCGAAATCTGCAATGGCGGAGCACTCTCACCGAGGGACATACACTCCTGGAAATTGAAATAAGAACACCGTGAATTCATTGTCCCAGGAAGGGGAAACTTTATTGACACATTCCTGGGGTCAGATTTATCACATGATCACACTGACAGAACCACAGGCACATAGACACAGGCAACAGAGCATGCACAATGTCGGCACTAGTACAGTGTATATCCACCTTTCGCAGCAATGCAGGCTGCTATTCTCCCATGGAGACGATCGTAGAGATGCTGGATGTAGTCCTGTGGAACGGCTTGCCATGCCATTTCCACCTGGCGCCTCAGTTGGACCAGCGTTCGTGCTGGACGTGCAGACCGCGTGAGACGACGCTTCATCCAGTCCCAAACATGCTCAATTGGGGACAGATCCGGAGATCTTGCTGGCCAGGGTAGTTGACTTACACCTTCTAGAGCACGTTGGGTGGCACGGGATACATGCGGACGTGCATTGTCCTGTTGGAACAGCAAGTTCCCTTGCCGGTCTAGGAATGGTAGAACGATGGGTTCGATGACGGTTTGGATGTACCGTGCACTATTCAGTGTCCCCTCGACGATCACCAGTGGTGTACGGCCAGTGTAGGAGATCGCTCCCCACACCATGATGCCGGGTGTTGGCCCTGTGTGCCTCGGTCGTATGCAGTCCTGATTGTGGCGCTCACCTGCACGGCGCCAAACACGCATACGACCATCATTGGCACCAAGGCAGAAGCGACTCTCATCGCTGAAGACGACACGTCTCCATTCGTCCCTCCATTCACGCCTGTCGCGACACCACTGGAGGTGGGCTGCACGATGTTTGGGCGTGAGCGGAAGACGGCCTAACGGTGTGCAGGACCGTAGCCCAGCTTCATGGAGACGGTTGCGAATGGTCCTCGCCGATACCCCAGGAGCAACAGTGTCCCTAATTTGCTGGGAAGTGGCGGTGCGGTCCCCTACGGCACTGCGTAGGATCCTACGGTCTTGGCGTGCATCCGTGCGTCGCTGCGGTCCGGTCCCAGGTCGACGGGCACGTGCACCTTCCGCCGACCACTGGCGACAACATCGATGTACTGTGGAGACCTCACGCCCCACGTGTTGAGCAATTCGGCGGTACGTCCACCCGGCCTCCCGCATGCCCACTATACGCCCTCGCTCAAAGTCCGTCAACTGCACATACGGTTCACGTCCACGCTGTCGCGGCTTGCTACCAGTGTTAAAGACTGCGATGGAGCTCCGTATGCCACGGCAAACTGGCTGACACTGACGGCGGCGGTGCACAAATGCTGCGCAGCTAGCGCCATTCGACGGCCAACACCGCGGTTCCTGGTGTGTCCGCTGTGCCGTGCGTGTGATCATTGCTTGTACAGCCCTCTCGCAGTGTCCGGAGCAAGTATGGTGGGTCTGACACACCGGTGTCAATGTGTTCTTTTTTCCATTTCCAGGAGTGTAGAATGCAGTATGACGAGACACAAATGGTTGTCCCTGCATCTCGCTATTGGGCTGTGTTTTAAAGAATCCATAGAGATTCGTTTATCTGATAATCTTGTTAATAGAGACAAGGGTTATCTTTTAAGCAAGACTTGGAACCCGGTGTTGTTAGACATTAAAAAACAACGGTCTGTGTATCGATCGTCGGAATAAATTTTTAGTTTTTGGTAGCGATATCTCGATGTCACCTGTTTCCTCCACTGGCGGCGCGGTATGGTTACTTCCGCTAGGGGGCAGTTACGGCACCTTCTCGCACACGCGTTGTGGGCCTTCTGCGGCCTATACAGGGTGTTACAAAAAGGTACTGCCAAACTTTTAGGAAACATTCCTCACACACAAAGAAAGAAAATATGTTATGTGGACATGTGTTCGGAAACGCTTACTTTCCATGTTAGAGCTCATTTTATTACGTCTCTTCAAATCACATTAATCATGGAATGGAAACACACAGCAACAGAACGTACCAGCGTGACTTCAAACACTTTGTTACAGGAAATGTTCAAAATGTCCTCCGTTAGCGATGATACATGCATCCACCCTCCGTCGCATGGAATCCCTGATGCGCTGATGCAGCCCTGGAGAATGGCGTATTGTATCACAGCCGTCCGCAATACGAGCACGAAGAGTCTCTACATTTGGTACCGGGGTTGCGTAGACAAGAGCTTTCAAATGCCCCCATAAATGAAAGTCAAGAGGGTTGAGGTGAGGAGAGCGTGGAGGCCATGGAATTGGTCCGCCTCTACCAAACCATCGGCCACCGAATCTGTTGTTGAGACGCGTACGAACACTTCGACTGAAATGTGCAGGAGCTCCATCGTGCATGAACCACATGTTTTGTCGTACTTGTAAAGGCACATGTTCTAGCAGCACAGGTAGAGTATCCCGTATGAAATCATGATAACGTGCTCTATTGAGCGTAGGTGGAAGAACATGGGGCCCAGCCAAGACATCACCAACAATGCCTGCCCAAACGTTCACTGAAAATCTGTGTTGATGACGTGATTGCACAATTGCGTTCGGATTCTCGTCAGCCCACACATGTTGATTGTGAAAATTTACAATTTGATCACGTTGGAATGAAGCCTCATCCGTAAAGAGAACATTTGCACTGAAATGAGGATTGACACATTGTTGGATGAACCATTCGCAGAAGTGTACCCGTGGAGGCCAATCAGCTGCTGATAGTGTCTGCACACGCTGTACATGGTACGGAAACAACTGGTTCTCCCGTAGCACTCTCCATGCAGTGACGTGGTCAACGTTACCTTGTACAGCAGCAACTTCTCTGACGCTGACATTAGGTTCAAATGGTTCAAATGGCTCTGAGCACTATGGGACTCAACTGCTGTGGTCATCAGTCCCCTAGAACTTAGAACTACTTAAACCTAACTAACCTAAGGACATTACATACATCCATGCCCGAGGCAGGATTCGAACCTGCGACCGTAGCAGTCGCACGGTTCCGGACTGCGCGCCTAGAACCGCGAGACCACCGCGGCCGGCGCTGACATTAGGGTTATCGTCAACTGCACGAAGAATTGCCTCGTCCATTGCAGGTGTCCTCGTCGTTCTAGGTCTTCCCCAGTCGCGAGTCATAGGCTGGAATGTTCCGTGCTCCCTAACACGCCGATCAATTGCTCCGAACGTCTTCCTGTCGGGACACCTTCGTTCTGGAAATCTGTCTCGATACAAACGTACCGCGCCACGGCTATTGCCCCGTGCTAATCCATACATCAAATGGGCATCTGCCAACTCCGCATTTGTAAACATTGCACTGACTGCAAAACCACGTTCGTGATGAACACTAACCTGTTGATGCTATGTACTGATGTGCTTGATGCTAGTACTGTAGAGCAATGAGTCGCATGTCAACACAAGCACCGAAGTCAACATTACGTTCCTTCAGTTGGGCCAACTGGCGGTGAATCGAGGAAGTACAGTACATACTGACGTAACTAAAATGAGCTCTAACATGGAAATTAAGCGTTTCCGGACACATGTCCACATAACATCTTTTCTTTATTTGTGTGTGAGGAATGTTTCCTGAAAGTTTTGCCGTACATTTTTGTAACACACTGTATAGGGGCTACCGCTTGCGCTGAGAAGTCAGTTCCGGCGAGATCGTGTATCAGCACTTTCACCTGAAGATGGCGGCCAGTTGGACTGCGGAAATGTTGTGTCAAGATGACATTATGATCCGGCTGCACACCCGAGAAGAATATTATCACGTTTTAAGCTCCTCGGACATTGGCCGATGACACGCACGGCGAGAAACGTCTGAAAGTAAACACCCTGCATGTGTCATGGTCCAGGGAATGTTTTAGTGGCATTCCCTAGGTGACCTCGTAATTATAGAAGGCACAATTGATCCATACAAGAATGTATTTATCCTCGTGACCAGGTCCACACCTCCACGCATTTTATTTTTCCTCGGCACGATGGCACCTACCAGCAGGACAATTCAAAGTGTCGCACAGCTGGCAGTGCCCGTGCGTGGTTCGAAGAGCACCAGGTTGAGTTTACCGTACTCCTCTGACCATCAAACTCCCCATATTCAAACCCAATCGAGAATCTGCTGGCCGATCGGTTCTAGGTGCTTCAGTCTGGAACCGCGCGACCGTTACTGTTGCAGGTTCGTATCCTGCCTCGGGCATGGATGTGTGTGAAGTCCTTAGGTTAGTTAGGTTTAAGTAGTTCTAAGTTCTAGGGGACTGATAAACTCAGATGTTAAGTGCCATAGTGCTCGGAGCAATTTGAACCATTTTCTCGAGAATCTGCAGGACCACCTCGATCGGGCTGTTCGCGCCAACTGAGAAACCTAGTGCAGCTGACATTGGAGTCTGAATGGCCTCACATGTCTTTCAGTACCTCCTGGAAGCTTGCTGACTCTGTTCCTACACGTCTCCCAGCGGTCCGCGTCGCAAAAGGTGGTTATTCAAGTTTGTGACTGGTGGTCACATTAATGTGACTGGACAGTGTAAATCATATTGTATGTGAGCAATTATTACTGATTAACTAACGACAGGAGGCCATATCTTCCTTATTAGTAGCTCAGTTCGTTTCGTAAATGGCTACAAGTAATGATCTGAAGTTCACGAGAATAGTGCAATGGCAACGATAGCGTAATCGTGGTTTTGCTTTAAGTGAAGGAAAAGGACTGAACTGTAACTCTGAGAAATGAAGTGAAAAGGGAACAGCGTGAGAGATGGGGGCCAAATAAGTTGCGTTTTACTTTAAAGTCCAGTTAAAGGGGCTTCACTGCACAATTACCGTGTACTTAATGACAAAATCATTGAACCATAGCCTGTTTCTGAACTTGTTTAAAGCACGAAAAAATGGTTCAAATGGCTCTGAGTACTATGGGACTTAACATCTGTGGTCATCAGTCCCCTAGAACTTAGAACTACTTAAACCTAACTAATCTAAGGACACCACACACATCCATGCCCGAGGCAGGATTCGAACCTGCGACCGTAGAGGTCACGCGGTTCTAGACTGAAGCGCCTAGAACCGCATGGCCACACATGCCGGCTAAAGCACGAAAGCTCAGAATTCGTTACAGAATCAATTTATTTTCATTGTTACAGCGCCCGTGATTTCTTTTATTTAACTCTCCATTGTGAAGCGCAAGATGTAAACGTTTGTGCAAAATATTTACTTACGAGCAAGTGCTAAGAAAAATGATTCAAATGGCTCCAAGCACTATGGGACTTAACATCTGAGGTTCAAAAATGGCTCTGAGCACTATGGGACTTAACATCTATGGTCATCAGTCCCCTAGAACTTAGAACTAGTTAAACCTAACTAACCTAAGGACAGCACACAACACCCAGTCGTCACGAGGCAGAGAAAATCCCTGACCCCGCCGGGAATCGAACCCGGGAACCCGGGCGTGGGTAACATCTGAGGTCATCAGTCCTCTAGACTTAGAACTACTTAAACCTAACTAACGTAAGTACATCACACACATCCATGCCCGAGGCAGGATTCGAACCTGCGACCGTAGCAGCAGCACGGTTCCCGACTCAAGCGCCCAGAACCGCTCGGCCACAGCGGCCGGCCGAGTGCTAAAGGCATCGTAAAAAACATCCAGCGCCTAACACTACAATTTTGATGTGTTGTTTTGAGGTTGTGGTGGGTACAGTGGTAAGGTGAAGGTACCGTAAGGCGTAAAAAATTTCTAACTGTTATTTACTGTTTCACTCGAGCCGGTACCACATGTCTCACTTCAATATTTGATTTTTGATTGAAGCTCGATACATGGCTCAAACAAGTCCCGATGAGCCAAATGACCATTTGATTAATAGCAGGATAGCCCACTTTTGGAAAGTAATGCAGGAATGATTCAGCGTGCCATGGCTTCGGGAAGTCCGTGGCGAAATTCCGGAGGCATGTGCTGCCAGATGTCTACGCCCGGGTCACGCAGTTCTCTTCACGTACGGGCGGGTGGTTTGTGCACCTGGAGCTGACGCACGGTTGCGTCCCAGATGTGTTCCATTGGTTTCGTATCAGGTGAATTTAGTGGTCAAAACATCAGCGTAACTTCACAGTCACCCTCCTCAAGCCACTGTAACACAACTCTGACCTTGCAACGCCGACAGTTACTCTGCAGAAAGAGTCCATCATTTATATAAATGATATGCCCTCTAGTATTACGGGTAACTCTAAAATATACAGAGTGAGTCACCTAATATTACCGCAGGATATATTTCGTAAACCACATCAAATACTGACGAATCGATTCCACAAACCGAACGTGAGGAGAGGGGCTAGTGTAATTGGTTAATACAAACCATAAAAAAATGCACGGAAGTACGTTTTTTAACACAAACCTACGTTTTTTTAAATGGAACCTCGTTAGTTTTGTTAGCACATCTGAACATATAAACAAATACGTAATCAGTGCCGTTTGTTGCATTGTAAAATGTTAATTACATCCGGAGATATTGTAACCTAAAGTTGACGCTTGAGTACCACTCCTCCGCTGTTCAATCGTGTGTATCGTAGAGCACCGAATTACGTAGGGATCCAACGGGAACGGTGATGGACCTTAGGTACAGAAGAAACTGGAACAGCACATTACGACCACATGCTAACACCTTTTTATTGGTCTTTTTCACTGACGCACATGTACATTACCATGAGGGGTGAGGTACACGTACACACGTGGTTTCCGTTTTCAATTACGGAGTGGAATAGAGTGAGTCCCGACATGTCAGGCCAATAGATGTTCAATGTGGTGGCCATCATTTGCTGCACAGAATTACAATCTCTGGCGTAATGAATGTCGTACACGCCGCAGTACATCTGGTGTAATGTCGCCGCAGGCTGCCACAATACGTTGTTTCATATCCTCTGAGGTTGTAGGCACATCACGGTACACATTCTCCTTTAACGTACCCCACAGAAAGAAGTCCAGAGGTGTAAGATCAGGAGAACGGGCTGGCCAATTTATGCGTCCTCCGCGTCCTATGAAACGCCCGTCGAACATCCTGTCAAGGGTCAGCCTAGTGTTAATTGCGGAATGTGCAGGTGCACCATCATGCTGATACCACATACGTCGACGCGTTTCCAGTGGGACATTTTCGAGCAACGTTGGCAGATCATTCTGTAGAAACGCGATGTATGCTGCAGCTGTTTGGGCCCCTGCAATGAAGTGAGGACCAATGAGGTGGTCGCCAATGATACCGTACCATACATTTACAGTCCACGGTCGCTGTCGCTCTACCTGTCTGAGCCAGCGAGGATTGTCCACAGACCAGTAATGCATGTTCCGTAGATTCACTGCCCCGTGGTTTGTGAAACCCGCTTCATCGGTAAACATGTAGAACTGCAACGCATTCTCTGTTAATGCCCATTGGCAGAATTGCACTTGACGATTTAAGTCATCACCATGTAATTGCTGATGTAGCGACACATGAAACGGGTGAAAGCGCATGACACTACTTTGACTCAGTCCACCGGCTCTCGCAATGTCCCGTGTACTCATGTGTGGGTTCATGGCAACAGCAGCTAACACACCAAGTGCACCCGCTTCTCCTGTGACGGGCCTGTTACGGACCCGTTTGCGTGCTACGATCATACCTGTTGCATACAGTTGGCGGTAGATGTTTTGCAATGTGCGGCACGTTGGATGCTCTCTGTCCGGGTACCGTTCTGCATACACCCTGCAGGCTTCAGCTGCATTTCGTCGACACTCGCCATAGATGAGTATCATCTCCGCCTTTTCAGAGTTCGAATACACCATGGTCACAGTTCCTTCAACACTACACTGTCACAGACGTCTGGTAACACGGTGTACTACAGTTGGTCTGCGTGCGGAGGCGAATGCAGAATAACAATAGCAGCAAGCGCTACATGCGGACACTGCGACAGCTAGACCAAACAACAACAGTGCATTACAGCCACACTCGTAAACACGGTCGTCATCGTAAACATGTCCCTGCAGATGCTGCTTGCCGACCGTGGCCTGTGTTTGTTACAACACGCAACTGTACGTCGGAGGTTTCAAGCGTCAACTTTAGGTTACAATATCTCCGGATGTAATTAACATTTTACAATGCAACAAACGGCACTGATTACGTATTTGTTTATATGTTCTGATGTGATAACAAAACTAACGGGGTTCCTTTTAAAAAAACGTAGGTTTGTGTTAAAAAACATACTTCCGTGCATTTTTGTATGGTTTGTATTAAACAATTACACTAGCCCCTCTCCTCACGTTCGGTCTGTGGAATCGGTTCGTCAGTATTTGATGTGGTTTACGAAATATATCCAGCGGTAACGTTAGGTGACTCACCCTGTAAATGTTTGCTGATGACACTAGCTTGGTAGTAAAGGATGTTGTGTGCAACATTGGTTCCGTTTCAAATAGTGCACTACATGACCTAAGTTCATGGCTTTTAGAAAATAAACTAACGCTAAATCACAGTAAGAATCAGTTTTTACAGTTTCTAATACAAAATTCGACAAAACCTGACGTTTTAATTTCACAGAACGGGCATATGTTTTGTGAAACTGAACAGTTCAAATTCCTAGATGTTCAGATAGACAGCTGTCGTGGAAAGCCCATGTTCAGGATCTTGTTCAAAAACTTAATACTGCCATTTTTACTATTCGAACGGTATCAGAAGTGACTGATCGTTCGACACGAAAATTAGTCTACTTTGCTTATTTTCATTCGCTTATGTCGTATGGTATTATATTTTGGGGTAACTCTTCCCATTCTAAAAGGATACTTTTGGTGCAGAAACGGGCGGTTCGGGCAATAAGTGGTGGAAGTTCACGAGCCACTTGTCGATCTCTGTTCACGGGTATGGGTATTTTGACATTGGCCTCTCAATATATATATATATTCCTTACTGTCATTTCTTGTTAACAATATTAGTTTATTCCCAAGAATAAGCAGCTTTCACTCGGTTAATACTCGGCAGAAATCAAACCTGGATTTGGATCGGACTTCCTTAACTCTTGTGCAAAAAGGTGTGGAGTATACTGCTGCATACGTTTTCAATAAGTTACCACTTGAATTCAAAAATCTTAGCAGTAATGCACGCGCTTTCAAATCGAAACTGAAGAGTTTCCTCATGGGTCTCTCCAATTCTGTCGAGGAGTTCCTTGAAAAATTAAGTTGATTCTCATTGTATTGTTGATTGCGTTTACTTAAACTTATGGAGTGACTCTTTTCGGGTTCATAAACATTTATATTTATCTGTTATTACTTTTATGTTGTAATTTCATGTACTGACACGTTCCATGACCTCGGAGATTTGCTCCTCAATTTGGTCCTACGGAACTTGACGTGTAAATAAATAAATAAATAAACAAACATCAAACGCGAAGGGCTGCAGGTCACAGATCCCATGGAAGCCCTTGTGAATCCCCCCGATAGCATGACACTGTTCCCACCATCATGTGACTGTGGGGCAGTGTATGTTTCGAGCAGCCGTTCGCCTGGCCGGCGGCATATCTGGATGGAATCATCGACCTGGTATAACAAGAAACGTGATCCATCCATACCAGACGACACGTTTCCATTGATCCACAGTCCAATCTCAATTGTCGGTGAGTCAACAGGAGGACACGTAACGGTCGTGTGCTGCAAAACCTCATGTTCAGCAATTTTCACTGAACGGTGTGCTGCCAAACACATGTGACTGCACCAGAATCATACTCTGTCTTAGGTCTGCCACTAACTGACACCTGTCCTGCTTACAGAGTGGGTAATCCTCAAATTATGTGACTTGGGAGGGGGTGGGGGGGGGGTGGACATCTAACGTCTTGTCGCCTACTACTCGTGGTTTTACCGTCCTTCGACCAGTTTCCATAGATGCTGACGATAGTAGCACCCAGCCACTAGCGTCGCCTTTTCCGAGATCTTCGCCCCCAGGTCCCAGGGCGTAGCAATCGGCACTTTGTCACAGTCGCCTATGTCAGCATATTCCTCAAATGTGTCCCGTATCGTTGCTAGAATTATTCCCCCTTCGTAGCACATTCTCACAAGGCAACAAGGTTGCTTTCAGTCTCACGTTCTGTAGTAGTCAATCTGTTTGGCTCATCAGGGCAAGAGGATTATAAAATAAATACACAACTGGCCATTAAAAGTGCTACACCACGAAGATGACGCGAAATTTAACCGACAGGAAGAAGATGCTGTGATATGCAAATGATTAGCTTTTCAGAGCATTCACACAAGGTTGGCGCCGGTGGCGACACCTACAACGTGCTGACATGAGGAAAGTTTCCAACCGATTTCTCATACACAAACAGCAGTTGACCGGCGTTGCCTGGTGAAACGTTGTTGTGATGCCTCGTGTAAGGTGGACAAATGCGTACCATCACGTTTCCGACTTTGATAAAGGTCGGATAGTAGCCTATCACGATTTCGGTATATCGTATCGCGATATTGCTGCTCGCGTTGGTCGAGATCAAATGAATGTTAGCAGAATATGGAATCGGTGGGTTCAGGAGGGTAATACGGAACGCCGTGCTGGATCCCAACGGCCTCGTATCACTAGCAGCCGAGATGACAGGCATCTTATCCGCATGGCTGTAACGGATCGTGCAGCTACGACTCGATGCCTGAGTCAACAAATGGGGACGTTTGCAAGACAACAACCATCTGCACGAACAGTTCGACGACGTATGCAGCAGCATGGACTATCATCTCGGAGACCATGGCTGCGTTACCCTTGACGCTGCATCACAGCACGAGCGCCTGCGATGGTGTACTCACGACGAACCTGGGTGCACGAATGACGAAACGTCACTTTTTCGGATGAATCGGGGTTCTGTTTACAGTATCTTGATGGTCGCATCCGTGTTTGGCGACATCGCGGTGAAAGCACATTGGAAGCGTTTATTCGTCATCGTCATACTGACGTTTCACCCGGCGTGAAGGTATGGGGTGCCATTGGTTACACGTCTCGGTCACCTCTTTTTCGCACTGACGGCACTCTGAACAGTGGACGTTACATTTCAGATGTGTTACGACCCGTGGCTCTATCCTTCATTCAATTTTTGCGAAACCCTACATTTCAGCAGGATAATGTACGGCCGTATGTTGCAGGTCCTGTACAGGAATTTCTGGATACAGAAAATGTTCGACTGCTTCCCTGGTCAGCACATTCTCCAGATCTCTCACCAATTGAAAACGTCTGGTCAATGGTGGCCGAGCAACTGGCTCGTCACAATACGCCAGTCACTACTCTTGATGAACTGTGGTATCGTGTTGAAGCTGCATGGGCAGCTGTACCTGTACACGCCATCCAAGGTCTGTTTGACTCAATGCCCAAGCATATCAAGGCTGTTATTACGGCCAGAGGTGGTTGTTCTGGATACTGATTTCTCAGGATCTATGCACCCAAACTGTCAGTTCTAGTATAATATACTTGTTCAATGAATACCCGTTTATCATCTGCATTTCTTCTTGGTGTAGCCGGCCGAAGTGGCCGTGCGGTTAAAGGCGCTGCAGTCTGGAACCGCAAGACCGCTACGGTCGCAGGTTCGAATCCTGCCTCGGGCATGGATGTTTGTGTTGTCCTTAGGTTAGTTAGGTTTAACTAGTTCTAAGTTCTAGGGGACTAATGACCACGGCAGTTGAGTCCCATAGTGCTCAGAGCCATTTGAACCATTTTTTTTCTTCTTGGTGTAGCAGTATGTGGCCTGCTCCATCTTGCATGAACCACTGCGTGTTGAAGGGCAAGGCAGTAGCAAGAAGCTGTGGAATTTAATGGAGCTCAGAGGACTTATTCTTCAATCTTGCAATGAAATTACGGAAGACATGCGCCGTAGGGTAATCACTAACTTCAGTGTTCGTTTGAAGGAAGTTAGGAAACGAAATGGTGGTCGTATTGAGCATGTGCTGAGTTAGAACAAATCTCCATGGACGGCTCTTCATTGTAGTATATGTTCCTTTCAGATTGTATTGACAGTAAAGTTTATATTCAAAAACAAAATGGTAACACATTTCGTGCGCCACCCCTGTAATATTCCGAACTGCGGTATCACCAGTAAATGACATACATATTCTTTACCACATAGCGCCTGTATAATAAAAATAAATTAAAGAAAACAAGAAGGGGGAAAAGGAAAGAAATACAGAACAAGAACAGCTTTTGCTTGGTTACAGTGATGGCAATAATTATGAAACTTCTGTGTTTACAACAGATCACATTATTTACAAGAGGTTTTCGAAATCTGTTCCGTTTGCTTGTATGCAAGTATTGCATCACTCAGTCATCCTTTCACGCACTCGCTCTAAAATACCCTCCGTATTTTCGGTGTGACGTCACATTTTCAACATGTATCACCCACTTCTGGGGTATTTCCCTACATTTGCGATCCCATGTCTCTTTTATTAAATTGCTTGTCTCAGCGTCATCTACGACGCTATGGAGTTTTTAAATATTAAAAAGAATCAGTGTGAGTAATACACTACGGTATAGGTGAGATCCCATAAATGTTTCAAAGCAATTGATGCACTGTTGATAACTATGTCGTAAGAATCATGACTGAAGAGCGTGGCTCAACGCGTCACTAGATTACGATTTGTCACGCCACTAGCGGTGACGTGGCGTTTGGAGCTGGCGGGCATGCAGGCTGTAGCGATGCAGCTGAACGAGTCACAGAAATACTGCGCAGAAGACCCGCAGAGACCATGGGCGGGGGCGAGAGTCGGCTTCTCGCCCCCTCCTCCCGCCCTGTTCGCGGAACTGCTCTGAAGTGCGCCGCTCGCTTACCCGCGTTTTTCACTATCTTTGTTGCTGCCGCAAGCGAGACGGCACCTACGTAGGCTGTAGAATTTGGGCCGACCTCAAAGATTCCCGTACTCCCTACCACAGACACAATAAAAAAGTCTTTGTTTTAAACAAGTTGCAGGTCCTATTATAATCGTCTAGGGCATACAAGTAATTATTTTGTTTAGGCTTATTTGGCTGAATTTTCCGGGTGGTATGAATTACTTTATGATATGATCTCTTAAATCCTGCTCTTCAATTCCTAGTGCAGCTCGGTGAAACGCGTGGCACTACAGTTTGCAAAATCGCTAAGACGTTTGAAATAATGGTTGACGTAAAGATGGCGGTTTGAAGAGAGTTACATTTCGCGTGAAGCTGATTTTTTCCAGTACCTCATTTCATGCAAATCAAAACCAACTTTTTCCTCCATTTTGGCGGTTGCATGTACTTTAGTTCTTGAACGTGAGGAATATTTGTTAACAAGATATTGAGGGAAACGCACAAGATATTTTAAGATCCATTGCGTCTGACAGACAGCTAATTGACTCATGACGTGGTATTACCGAGGAATTCACTAGTTAAAAAATCAAATGCCTTTACTTAAAAAATATACGAATCCATCTTATAGTTTATTTTTGCTAATTACACTACCAATCTGAAAGAATTCTAAAGAATTGTCAACAACCATGTTTCAGCATTATGAGGACTATGCCCGTCAATTGAGAACTGCAGTGGCAACTGTACCTGTCACTGTAGACAAATAACATCAGTGTAATAACAAAGCACCTACCACTGTAATAACGCGTTTTTTACATTATTTTGTTTAATCTGTTATTATGCACTGCCATAAAATATAAACTAATCGCTATAAATAGAAAGAAGAATTTAAAAGCGGAGGTCTGCCTCTGTAGTGTTACTCCTATTTTGTCTGTCTTCCTCTTCATTTCCGCGTGTCTAGTGCATACCATATCATTCACAATTTGCTGCATGCATTTTCGTCGTCACCGACGTTTCTTTCTCTCGATGGCTCCTTCAGCTGTTGTTCCAATGACGTTATTGTGTCTTAAAATGTGTTGTGCGAGTTATCCCTTCTTCTCTGGGTGTGCCTCCTCAGAGATCTGGTTTCCTGTGCTCTTCTCAGCACCACTTCATTGGTAGAGATCTCTCCAGCTGATATTCATCATCCTTCTGTAGCACCAAATCGCCAGGACTTCTAGCCGTCATCTCCCTTCTTTTTCTATTGATCAAGTTTCACACCTGTATAGGGCCACACTCCATACAAATGCTTTCATAAACAATTTCCTTATTTGCAGACTGTTGTCCTTACTGGTGAGTATTTTCTTTCTAAAATTAAACGCAATTTTAGCCTTTCGTATTCTGCTCACAGTTTCTTTCCGGCTTATGCCAGCCCTTGTAATCCTGCTTCCCAAATACACTATGTGATCAAAAGTATCCGGACACCTCCAGAAACATACATTTTTCATATTAGGTGCATTGTGCTGCCACCTACTGCCAGGTATTCCATATCAGCGACCTCAACAGACATTAGACATCGTGAGAGAGCAGAATGGGGAGCTCCGCGGAACTTGCGGACTTCGAACGTAGTCAGGTGATTGGGTGTCATTGTGTCATACGTCTGTACGCGAGATTTACACACTCCTAAACATCCCTAGGTTCACTGTTTCCGATGTGATAGTGAAGTGGAAACGTGAAGGGACACGTACAGCACGAAAGCATACAGGCCGTTCTCGTCTGTTGATTGACTGAGAGCGCAGACGGTTGAAGAAAGTCGTAATGTGTAGTGGACAGCCATTTATCCAGTCCATCACACAGGAATTCCAAATTGCATCAGGATCCACTGCAAGAAAAGTTGGATTTCATTGTCGAGCGGTTGCTCATAAGCTACACATCACGCGGGTATGTGCCAAACGACGCCTCGCTTGGTGGAAGGAGCGTAATCATTGGACGATTGAACAGTGGAAAAACATTGTGTGGAGTGACGAATCACGGTACACAATGTGGCGATCCGATGGCATGGTGTGGATGAACGTCATCTGCCAGCCTGTGTACTGCCAACAGTAAAATTCGGAGGCGGTGGTGTTAAGGTGTGGTCGTGTTTTTCCATGGAGCGGCTTGCACCATTTTTTTTTTTTTTGCGTGGCACTATCACAGCACTGCCCTACATTGATATTTTAAGCATCTTCTTGCTTCCCACTGTTGAAGAGCAATTCGGGGATGGCGATTGCCTCTTTCAACACGATCGAGCACCTGTTCATAATGCGCGGCCTGTGGCGGAGTGGTTACACGACAATAACATCCCTGTAATGGACTGTCCTGCACAGAGTCCTGACCTCAATCCTGTAGCACACATTTGGGATGTTTTGGAACGCTGACTTCGCGCCAGGCCTCATCGGCCGACATCGATACCTCTCCTCAGTGCTGCACTCCGTGAAGAATGGGCTGCCATTCCCCAAGAAACCTTCAAGCACGTGACTGAATGTATGTCTGCGAGAGTGGAAGGTATCGTCAAGGCTAAGGGTGGGCCAACACCATTTTGAATTCCAGCATTACCTATGGAGGGCGCCACGAACTTGTATGTAATTTTCAGCCACGTATCCAGATACTTTTGATCACATAGTGTAAGTAACTGTATCAAAAATAGAGGCACGAAACTGAAATTCTTTTACGTTTTTCAAATCTTATCACTTCATTAAATCATAAATTGTATTGTCAAATTTTATACTATTAAATAATAATAATTAGAATAACACGAGTAATAATAATAAAAATAAATGCTAGTAAGTTCACTATTAGAATATTAAATGGTATTTTGTGGGATCAAAAGACTGGAAACAAACAAAGGTAAAATCCTTCAAAACAAATCAAATGGCTTGGTTCAAATGGCTCTAAGCACTATGGGACTTAACATCTGAGGTCATCAGTCCGCTTGACTTAGAACTACCTAAACCTGACTAATCTAAGGACATCACACACATCCATGTCCGAGGTAGGATTCGAACCTGCGACCGTAGCAGCAGCGCGGCTCCGGACTGAAGCGCCTAGAGCCACTCGGCCACATCGGCCGGCTCAAAACAATTATTGGAAGCATTATGACTTATGGATTAAATATATATGAGCAGTCAAATCGCAGTTTTGGAGACGGTCTGCAGGGCTATCCAGGCGGGAAAAGGTCAGTAATGAAGTCATGAGGAAGAAAATGGACGTCACAAGCTCGATTATTGATTTCGTGGAAGGAAATCATCTCATATGGTGTGGACATAGGTGTTCCTTTTTCCCACGCGCCATTCGAGTGTGGAATAGTAGAGAAGTAGTATGAAAATGGTTCGAGGAACCCTCTACCAGGCACTTAAGTGTGAATTGCAGAGTAACCATGTAGATGTAGATGTAGGCTGTCAGAGGAGAGATTGGCACAATTCATCATCGAATGCGAACCACCAGGAAGGAAGCAAAGACGGAGACCACCAGCGTCATGGATACAAGGAATCTGACATTGATTAGAAGAAGAAATATTGAAGAAAATATTCACAAAAGGAGAATGAAAATTAAATTTGATGTATTATTCGGTTACCAGACAACGTAAGTACATCATGAAACCAGGAATAATAATGAAAATTATAATCCTTAAATGTTACATTGTAGGCTTTTAATTCGACAGTTACTCTGAAACGCTAGTTTTTTAAGGTAGTTGTCACAAAATTCCCGTAGTTGAGCGCACACCACAGGTACAACCTTGGTGTGTGGAGATCCTAAATACGTCCCTGATCGTGTCACATCCAAACACCTCGCTACAGTCGGTGATCGCGCTATGTATGTGGAAGGGTGGCTAGTGTTTCATGTCCCATCGGCAGCACGATTATCAGGGATGGGTCGCTTGCAGAGCTGGACAAGAATGGCGACGTAAATCGGCTGTAACCTTTACACGGAACGAGTCTGAAGGGCTCTTGAGGCACCAAGGAAGGCTTAGGCCACTTCGGCCGTATGCAGCTGAATTTGCCACATTTCAACCACAATGTAACGTAGCTCTATGAACACAAAATGGTGCCCACTGGTTAGAAGAAAGCACAGTTCTCACCCGTCTACACGAAGTGACCCACAAAACTTCCGTCCATTATCACTAGCATCCGTCGGTTTCAGAATCATAAAGAAGTGGCCATTGCATATTTTTTGCAGTGAAGTGGTCATACTAGTTCTAACATAGGCAGTCATTGCGGTCATTGAGTTTCACAGACGAAGCTTGTTCCGTTACCTTTTACTAAAAACTTTTCTGATTTTCAGTCTTTTGATGTAAGGTAAGTCATTTACACACTCTAAGACAAAAAAAGGAAAAAAGAAAAAAAACGATGCACCACGAATCGGTTATGCAAATTGGTCTCAAATTTATGTTCATACAGGTATCGATGTAAAATTGTAAACTGGTGGCCGATGGATGAATTTCATCGCGCAGCTGGCAATAATAGTAAACAAGGAACATGTCGATACGAGGGCACCAAAGCATTCCGTCTTCAGGCCACAAATGGCCCATCGGGACCATCTGACCGTCGTGTCATCCTCAGCTGAGGATGCGGATAGGAGCGTGTGGTCGGCACGCCGCTCTCCCGATCGTTGTGATGGTTTCTTTGACTGGAGCCGCTACTATTTGGTCGAGTAGCTCCTCAACTGGCATCACGAGGCTGAGTGCATCCCGAAAACTGGCAACAACGCATGGTGGCCCGGTTGGCAATGCATCCAAGTGCCGGCAACCCCCGACAGCCCTTAACTCCGGAGATCTGACGGGAACTGGTGTATCCACTGCGGTAAAGCCGTTGCCTGGGCACCAAGTCTTTGCGAATTTCATTCCGTGTAAGTTGGACAATAACTATGTCTCGCTTCAGTGACCACAAGGACCATTAATATAGGGCTCACAGAAAGGAGGCTGAGCTCACGATGTCCCCTGCGCCGACTACCCTTGACCTCTGTACACCAACAAGTCCGTTTGCAGTGGTGTCTTCAGTGACGAGTCCTGCTTCGAACCGAGCCCTGATGACCGGCGAAGATTGTCTGTAGACGCTCCGAATAGCGGTGGAAAACCAAACTTATTGTCGGCCGTCATACGACTCGATAACCAGGAGTGATGGTCTGAGGTGGCGCTTCATTCCATAGCAGGACCCTTTTGGTTGTCATCTGCTGCACCCTTACAGCACTGCGGTCAGTCGACGATATTCTAAGCCCCGTCTTGGTGACCTTCATTGCAAGCTATCCTGGGCTTAATTTTCAGCAAGATAATTCCCACCCGAAAGGCGGGACCGAAAGGCTATTTACAATTTGTACAGAAACCAGATGGCAGTTATAAACGTCGAGGCGAATGAAAGGGAAGCAGTTGTTGGGAAGGGAGTGAGACAGGGTTGTAGCCTATCCCCGATGTTATTCAATCTGTATATTGAGCAAGCAGTAATGGAAACAAAAGAAAAATTCGGAGTAGGAATTAAAATACACGGAGAAGAAATAAAAACTTTGAGGTTCACCGATGACATTGCAATTCTGTCAGAGGCAGCAAAGGACCTGGAAGAGCTGCTGAACGGAATGGACAGTGTCTTGAAAGGAGGATATAAGATGAACATCAACAAAAGCAAAACGAGGATAATGGAATGTAGTCGAATTAAATCGGGTGATGCTGAGGGTATTAGATTAGGAAATGAGACATTTAAAGTAGTAAATGAGTTTTGATACTTGGGGAGCAAAATAACTGATGAAGGTCGAAGTAGAGAGGATATAAAATGTAGACTGGCAATGGCAAGGAAAGCGTTTGTGAAGAAGAGAAATTTGTTAACATCGAGTATAGATTTAGGTGTCAGGAGGTCTTTTCTGAAGGTATTTGTATGGAGTGTAGCCATGTATGGAAGTGAAACGTGGACGCTAAATAGTTTAGACAAAAAGAGAATATTAGCTTTCGAAATGTGGTGCTACAGAAGGATGCTGAAGATTAAATGGGTAGATCACATAACTAATGAGGAGGTATTGAATAGAATTGGGGAGAAGAGAAATTTGTGGTACAACTTGACTAGAAGGAGGGTCGGATGATAGGACATATTCTGAGGCATCAAGGGATCACCAATTTAGTGTTGGAGGGCAGCGTGGAGGGTAAAAATCGTAGAGGGAGACCAAGAGATGAATACGCTAAGCAGATTCAGAAGGATGTAGGTTGCAGTAGGTACTGGGAGATGAAGAAGCCTGCACAGGATAGAGTAGCATGGAGAGCTGCAACAACATCAATTCCCGCCCGCACACAGTGAGAGTTTGTACTGCTCGTTTTCCTGCTTACCAAACCTTACCTTGGCCATCATGATCGCCGGATCTCTCCCCAACAGTACGTTGGGAGCATTATGGCAGGGCCTTCCAACCAGCTCAGGAGTTTGACGATCTAACGCTCCAGTTGGACAGAATTCGGCATGACGTTCCTCAGGAGTATATCCAGCAACTGCATAAATCGGTGCCAAGCCTAATATCTGCTTGTACAAGCGCCAGAGTTGGACCAATGCGTTATCGACTTGCTCAGGTTGGGAAGCTCTTTCCCTTGAATAAATCATCAAATTTTTCTGAAATTCTAATCATCTGTTTGTCTATACATGTAAATCATATCTACCGATTTCCGTCCCATTCGGATAATCCGTTCATGGTACATCATATTCTAGGAAAAATACAGATGTAGTAGATGGTAAACATATTACAGGAAGCTTATGAAGAGTGTTCAGTAAAGAATAATAACAAAAAAATTATTGCTGATCTTTTAAAATGGAAAAGCGATGTTATGGACTTCCAGCGAACAATCTTTAGATAACATTCTAGTTGTCAGAGTCGAACAAAATACCGCATCGTTTTAACAAACAGTTTGACACGGCAGGCCAAGACAGCACCTTAATATTAATCTTAGGAACCTATCTCAGTTGTGTAGATTGAAGGCGGAGGGGAGAGAAAGGAAAGAAAAGGGAAGGAAGGAAGCGTGCCTCAATGGCTAGAGCACAAGGTCAATGTAGACAAGTTGTTTGAAAGAAAAACCATTTTATGCTGCTAATCAGATATAAAATGTGGATGAAACCGTTTCTTGTTCAGGCCAGTAACAACTAAATGTTTACACTTACAAGGGGACTCTCCATATTGTAAATCACGGATTTTGATGCGCTTCAAATACACTCCTGGAAATTGAAATAAGAACACCGTGAATTCATTGTCCCAGGAAGGGGAAACTTTATTGACACATTCCTGGGGTCAGATACATCACATGATCACACTGACAGAACCACAGGCACATAGACACAGGCAACAGAGCGTGCACAATGTCGGTACTAGTACAGTGTATATCCACCTTTCGCAACAATGCAGGCTGCTATTCTCCCATGGAGACGATCGTAGAGATGCTGGATGTAGTCCTGTGGAACGGCTTGCCATGCCATTTCCACCTGGCGCCTCAGTTGGACCAGCGTTCGTGCTGGACGTGCAGACCACGTGAGACGACGCTTCATCCAGTCCCAAACATGCTCAATGGGGGACAGATCCGGAGATCTTGCTGGCCAGGGTAGTTGACTTACACCTTCTAGAGCACGTTGGGTGGCACGGGATACATGCGGACGTGCATTGTCCTGTTGGAACAGCAAGTTCCCTTGCCGGTCTAGGAATGGTAGAACGATGGGTTCGATGACGGTTTGGATGTACCGTGCACTATTCAGTGTCCCCTCGACGATCACCAGTGGTGTACGGCCAGTGTAGGAGATCGCTCCCCACACCATGATGCCGGGTGTTGGCCCTGTGTGCCTCGGTCGTATGCAGTCCTGATTGTGGCGCTCACCTGCACGGCGCCAAACACGCATACGACCATCATTGGCACCAAGGCAGAAGCGACTCTCATCGCTGAAGACGACACGTCTCCATTCGTCCCTCCATTCACGCCTGTCGCGACACCATTGGAGGCGGGCTGCACGATGTTGGGGCGTGAGCGGAAGACGGCCTAACGGTGTGCGGGACCGTAGCCCAGCTTCATGGAGACGGTTGCGAATGGTCCTCGCCGATACCCCAGGAGCAACAGTGTCCCTAATTTGCTGGGAAGTGGCGGTGCGGTCCCCTACGGCACTGCGTAGGATCCTACGGTCTTGGCGTGCATCCGTGCGTCGCTGCGGTCCGGTCCCAGGTCGACGGGCACGTGCACCTTCCGCAGACCACTGGCGACAACATCGATGTACTGTGGAGACCTCACGCCCCACGTGTTGAGCAATTCGGCGGTACGTCCACCCGGCCTCCCGCATGCCCACTATACGCCCTCGCTCAAAGTCCGTCAACTGCACATACGGTTCACGTCCACGCTGTCGCGGCATGCTACCAGTGTTAAAGACTGCGATGGAGCTCCGTATGCCACGGCAAACTGGCTGACACTGACGGCGGCGGTGCACAAATGCTGCGCAGCTAGCGCCATTCGACGGCCAACACCGCGGTTCCTGGTGTGTCCGCTGTGCCGTGCGTGTGATCATTGCTTGTACAGCCCTCTCGCAGTGTCCGGAGCAAGTATGGTGGGTCTGACACACCGGTATCAATGTGTTCTTTTTTCCATTTCCAGGAGTGTATGTTGAAGAGGCACTTGCCCTGAGTACCTGGTTATCCGTTTTTTTAGCGACGGGCCTTGGTTTTTCGAGAAAATCGATTTTGAAGTTTATTACGTTCTTTGTATGTTCGTTTTATAAGAAGTAGTTCGAGCAAGTCAGCGTACAGCAGCGGTAAAATTTCAGGGCTACTGCGCTGGAGGTAGTGTTCGAATCCTGCTCGTCTACTTTTTTTTTTTTTCAAAATCGACCGAATTTTTCAATTTTATTTCAAAGAATATCAACAAACAGTGTAAGGTGTGCGAAATTATAAAGATGTATTCAGTTATTAATTTTTTCAAATATTCATTCCGTTTGTGGTTCGCAGTTGGAGTTCCAAATGTTCGTACAACGGTGGCTTCTTATATTAAAATTCAAATGGCTCTGAGCGCTATGGGACTCAACTGCTGTGGTCATAAGTCTCCTAGAACTTAGAACTACTTAAACCTAACTAACCTAAGGACATCACACACATCCATGCCCGAGGCGGGATTCGAACCTGCGACCGTAGCGGGCTTGCGGTTCCAGACTGCAGCGCCTTTAACCGCACGGCCACTTCGGCCGGCTTCTTATATTACCTGAAATCGATCTCCGCCCATTATCGTCCTATCTCCCGTAAATACCGTTAGTCATAACGGGAACCCCAGCTCCTAGGCCAATGAGGATGCGAGTTGTATTCCTTTACATTCGCATCTAACTACAGCATCAGCTGCTCGCAAAGCGTCTCTAGTGCCGTGTGTTAGAAAAATTCTGTGAAATTGAAGAACCAAGTGTAGTGTAGCCAGAAGAAGATCAACAAATAGAGGAGTTGAACGAAGAATCAAAAGGTGAAATCACAGATGCCATTAAATACACCGAAAATCTACTGCGCGATTTGAATCTCGTAACGAATACACCGCCCAACGTGATCTCTGCCAATTCCGTTGCAATTGGCGAAGAGATATGTATCGCAATACAGGATCTCTTGTTCGAAAGACAGATCATTATTGATGATGAATTGATAGAGTACAACGGAGAAGATGAATTGGGAGAATATGATGCGGACTACAAATGGAATGAATATTTGAAAAAAATTAATAACTGAATACATCTTTATAATTTCGCACACCTTACACTGTTTGTTGATATTCTTTGAAATAAAATTGAAAAATTCGGTCGATTTTGAAAAGAAAAGTACACGACCAGGAATTCGAACACGGTGCCTCCGCGCAGTAGCCCTGGACCTTTACCGCTGCGCTACGCCGACTTGCTCGTAATGTAAGTAATGTTATAGATATACAAAGCACGTAATGAACTTCAAAATCGATTTTCTCAAAAACCAAGGCCCGTCGCCGAAAAACGGATAGCCAGGTACTCAGGGTAAGTGCCTCTACAACATATTTATAGGGCATCAAAATCCGTGATTTACAGTATGGAGGGTCCCCTTGTTAAACGAAAAGGCAAAGACGGTAGCTTTACTTCAGTCAAAATAGGGCTGTTGCCTACTTTTGGAGTATGTATGTCTGCACTGGCCACTCCACCCCGTTAGGCTGGGAAAAAAGACGACTAGGCAAGGCCTTAGAAAAGTGCACATAGGTAGCATATTTTTTCTTGTAAATATTCATTGTGATACCTTACAATACGTAGATTCATAATTTGTAAGCGGCAAGCTTCTACCAGTAACCATGGATGAGGAAAATTCAGTTTCCCTTGGAGTGGCCACCTTATACCACATTCTCCTGCCATCGCAACGTTTATTGATGAAACTATGATCACATGGATTATCAACCGAAATTTGTCACTTGATTAAGGATTTCGTGGTAGATAGACGCAGTGTATTATCTTGGGTGGAAAGCCACCGGCAGGAGTTAAGTTCTGGCGTGTCCGAGTTACGTGTACTGGGACACTAGCAATTCATATCACATTGAGTTGACACATGTCATGGGATATCTCCTAAAATTGTGTCGGACCTCCCTTTTCCCGGCGTAGTGCAGCATCTCGAGGTGGCAAACACTCAACAAGTCGTTGGAAGTCCCCTGCACAAATATTGAGCCATGCTGCCTTTATAGCCGCCCATTATTGCGGAAGTGTTACCGGTGCAGGATTTTTTGCACGAACTGACTTCTCGATCATGTCCCAAAAATGTTCGACGAGATTCATGTTGTGCGATCTCGGTGGCCAAATCTTTTCCCTCGAATTGTCCAATCGTGAACAACTGTGTTCGATGAGATTCATGTCGGGCGATCTCAGTGGCCAAATCATTACCTCGAACTGTCCAATCGTGAACAACTGTTTGATGAGATTCATGTTGGGCGATCTCGGTGGCCAAATCGTTCCCTAGAATTGTCCAATCGTGAACAACTGTGGCCCAGCGACTTGGCATGTTGTCATCTATAACAATTCCATCGTTGTCTGGGAACATAAAGTCGATGAATGGCTGCAGATGGTCTCCAAATAGCCGAATATAACCATTTACAGTCAGTTACCGGTTCAGTTGGACCAGAGGAGACAGTCAGTTGCATGCAAACACAGCCCACACCACTACTGAGCCATCACCGGCTTGCACAGTGCCTTGTTGACGAATTGGGTATATGGTTTCGTGGCGTCAGCGCCACACTCGAGCCCTGTCATCAGCTCTTACGAACTGAAATCGTGGACTCATCTGACCAGGCAACGGTTTTCCATTCGTCTAGGGTCCAAGCGATATAGTCAAGAGCCCAGGTGAGGTGCTGCAGGCCATTTGAGCTACTAGCAAACGCACTCGCGTCAGTCCTCTGCTGCCATAGTCCTTTAACGCCAAATTTCGCAGCATTATACTAACACACACGTTAATCGTACGGTCCACACTTATTTCTGCCGTTATTTCACGCAGTTTTGCTTGTCTGCAGGCACTGAGAACTCCATGCAAGCACCACTGCTCTCGGTCGTTAAGTGAAGGCCGTTGGCCATTTAGTTGTCCATATTGAGAGGTAATGTCTGAAATTTGGTATTCTCGGCTAGGAATATTAAAATACGTAACGATTTCCGAAATGTCCCATACGTCTAGCCCCACCTATCATGCCTCGTTCCAAGTCTGTTAATTCCCGCGTGCGGCCATAAACACGTAGAAAGCCGTTTCACATGAATCACCTGAGTACGAACGACAGCTCCGCTAATACACTGACCTTTTATACCTTGCGTACGCGTTACTAACGCCATCTGTATAAGTGTATAAACTGTCTCAGGACTTTTGTCACCTCAGTGCGTAAGTTAATGATGTGGGAGGGAATACTAATAGTAACGTCAGACTTTTAGCAAATGTCTCAGTGGAAACATCCTGGCAGATTAAAACTGTGTGCCGGACCGAGACTCGAACTCGGGACCTTTGCCTTTCGCGGGCAAGTGCTCTACCATCTGAGCTACCCAAGCACGACTCACGTCCCGTCCTCACCGCTTTACTTCTGCCAGTACCTCGTCTACTACCTTCCAAACTTTTACAGAAGCTCTCCTGCGAACCTTGCAGAACTAGCACTCCCGAAAGAAAGGACATTGCGGAGACATGGCTTAGCCACAGCCTGGGGGATGTTTCCAGAATGAGATTTGCACTCTGGAGGAGACGAGGTACTGGCAGAAGTAAAGCGGTGAGGATGGGGCGTGAGTCGTGCTTGGGGAGCTCAGATGGTAGAGCACTTGCCCGTGAAAGGCAAAGGTCCAGAGTCCGAGTTCCGGTCCGGTTGTTGTTGTTGTTGTTGTTGTTGTTGTCTTCAGTCGTGAGACTGGTTTGATGCAGCTCTCCATGCTACTCTATCCTGTGCAAGCTTCTTCATCTCCCAGTACCTACTGCAGCCTACATCCTTCTGAATCTGCTTAGTGTATTCATCTCTTGGTCTCCCTCTACGATTTTTACCCTCCACGCTGCCCTCCGATACTAAATTGGTGATCCCTCGATGTCTCAGAACATGTCCTACCAACCGATCCCTTCTTCTAGTCAAGTTGTGCCACAAGCTCCTCATCTCCCCAATTCTATTCAATACCTCCTCATTAGTTATGTGATCTACCCATCTAATAACGGTTTTAATCTGCCAGGAAGTTTCATATCAGCGCACACTCCGCTGCAGAGTGAAAATCTCATTCTGGAAATGTCTCAGTTCCCTGTAATGAAGTACATTGCGACAAAAGCTGCACAAATATCAAGGTAGAGCGTATTAAGATGTCAACGTGGCGCAAAGATTGATTGGTTGATTTGAGGGAGGCGACCAAACAGCAATGTCAATGGATGGGGAAGGAAATCGGCCGTGCCCTATCAAAGGAACTATCCCGGCGTTAGCCTGAAGCGATTTAGCGAAATCACGGGAAACCTAAATCGGGATGGATAGACGCGGGTTTGAACCGTCATCCTCCAGAATACGAGTCCAGTGTGTTAATCACTGCACCACCTTGCTCCGTGCAAAGATGGACAACTTACTTTAATTGTTGAAGTATATGAAAATGTGCACTTCTAAAAACGAAGATATGTAGTACGAGGGTGATTCAAATGAAAACCTTAAATTTGTAATAACAAATCGAAATTTCGCGCCGTTCTCCTGTAAGTTGGTAAGCGTGCTACAAACAGCGTGCAGAATGGCCTGTAGGTGGCAGCATAGTACAGATGCAAACATACCCTCGCAGTATCAGTATAAAGATGGCCGCCCCACTTGCGACTTGCACCAGGGAAGAACAGCGTTCTGTTATTCGGTTTTTGCGTAGTGAAGGTGTGAAACCTATTGAAATTCATCGACGAATGAAGGTTCAGTACGGTGATGCATGTTTGTCACAGCAGCAAGTCTACGAATGGAGTAGGGAGTTCGCAAATGGTGTGACTTCAGTGGAAGATGTTCCTCTTCCAGCTCAGGCACAACGAGTTGTGACTCCACAGAACATTGCAGCAGTTGAAGCCATAGTGAAGGAAAACCGCCGAGTGACACTGCAGCATGTTTACAGATTAGTCATGGGTCAGCACACCACATTGTCCATGATGTGCTCCAGTTTCACAAATTGACTGCAAGATGGGTGCCACGGCAGCTGACTTCTGAAATGAGAGAACGACTTGTTGATGCTTGTGAAGAACTTCTTCGGCGCTTTGAACGAGAAGGTGATGGCTTCCTTGCAAGAATCGTTACTGTGGACGAAACCTGGGTTCAACTCCACCAACCACTTTATCATCCACCATACTCACCAGACCTTGCCCCAAGTGATTTCCATATGTTTGGACCACTCGAAGACGCAATGGGAGGAAAGAACATCCGTTCTGATGAAGAGGCACACCACGCGGTGCATGAGTGGTTGCGCGGACTACCAAAAGAATTTTTTCCTAAAGGAATTTATGCACTTTTGTAAGCGCTGGAGGACTTGCATTGAGCGTGGGGGAGATTATGTTGAAAAGTGATACAGCTTTGTACCACTTCTGCACAATAAATAATATTTAAAAAATATTTAAGGTTTTAATTTGACTCACGCTCGTATTTTCTATGACTAAAATATCACTTTGCCAGAACTTGAGTAAGTAAACTCAAATAAATTTCTACGTGTAACAATTTGTGGGGACACGAATTAGAACGTCTCATAGTCTAAGTCGTAGGCAATGCAGGTGGCAAACTTCATTAGTACTATACTGGGAAAATGCAATAAGCCTACATAGGAGGCTACTTACAAAACAGTTGTGAATCCCTTCCTAGAATACTCCTTACGTGAATGGGACCCATCCCAATTAAGAATAACGGAGGATATTGGGTGTATACTGTAAGAAATTCAAGGAACTGACGCAAATCATGCAAATTGTTATCCAGATCACACCACGCTGGGTGGCAAATGTAGTAAAATTCAAGTTGATAAATGAGAGGCCCCACTGAGAGCACCAAAATGTAGTGAAGCAAACTGATTTGAGGACTGAAACATGGAAGCATTTACATTTATTGTTATATCAGTAGTGCAAATATAAGTTTCGTGATCGATTTGACTGGGCACAGGCATGAGTCAGCAGTAAATCATCAAGTAAGAGCGGGGGGGTTGCGGGTGGGGGTGGGGGGGTGGGGGATGGAATGGAATTATCTCATCTCAGCACTCAACGTGCAAGGCCGGCGTTACACGTCAATCACCCCTTATTGTTTGTGCCGCGGTGAGTTGAAAGCCGACAGCTTTCATTTTCAGTGTTTCAAGGCTTTGCAGCGATCCCTTTGGAGGCTTAACTCATACCTTCTTCTTTCGCACTGGCCGACTTAATCCTCTCAGGTATTGCACGCTTGGCAGCTAACACAGAATTCTTGTGTTTGCTCTCCCCGCTACGGTTGTCTGCGGAAAGTGCCTCACAGAAGCTGTGGTAGCATATTACTTGGACGCTGAGATTAGACAAGGAAGAGCCCTCGGGTGCTTAATGATTAATGCATTGAACCACAAGGATTTGCTCATTCGAAATGGATTGAAAATGAGTATGTCACAAAATGAGAAAAACATCAGAATAAATACAGGGATCCGACTTGAGATGTGAGTCAAGGCCAGTCGATAATAGGTTGGCATGCCTCCAGAAGGTAAAATTCACTTCTGACTTCTCTGACTGCCTCCTCTCTTTCTCGTTACTGTCTGCTCCCTATCTCCTCCTTCCCTCACTGAATATCCGCTAGCTGATCGACTACACACTGTCTGCTCATAGAGGTCACTGACTGTCTCCTCCTACTTCACAGTTTTGTCATGGTCTCCAGACTCTGTCCTCCAGGTACTAAACTTTCCGTCATATTGTCTTCGTAACTGACAGGTTCAATTTGCATCCCACACAATGAATTACCGACACTGGATGGACACTCCTACTAGTCTTCGTGCAATATGATAATTTCCGATCTTGTGGCACCTGGAATGTAACCTGGGAACTCCCGTCTCATTCGCATGCTGCTCCTTGTTATAGCAGTTCCCAGCGCTGGCTGCGATTTTCCTAGCGAATTGTTCACTGATCAACCAGAACATTATGACCACCTACCTAAAAGCCGGTATGTCTACCTTTGCCACAGATCACAACGGCGACGCATCGTGGCATGGAAGCAGTGAGGCCTTAGTAACTCAGTGCAGGGAGTTGGCACCACATCTGCACACACAAGTCATCTAATTCCCGTAAATTCCAGGGAGGGGCCCTGACGTCACATTCAATCACACCCCACATGTGTTCGATCGGGTTCAGATCTGGCGAGCTGGGGGGCTAGCACGTCAAGTGAAACTTGCCACTGTGTTCCACGAACCACTCGATCACCCTCCTGGTCTTGTGACATGGCGCATTATCTTGTTGAAAAATGCCACTGTCGTCGGGAAAAATGATGGTCATGAATGGTATACGTGGTCTGGAACCAGTCTACGAAACACCTATGTCGTCATGGTGCCTTACACGAGCTCCACTGGACTCATGGATGTCCATGTGAATGTTCCCCAGAGCTTAATGGAGCCGTCGCCAGCTAGCCTTCATTCCGCAGTACAGGTGCCAAGGAGCTGTTCCCGTGGAAGACGACGGATTCGCGCCCTCCCAGAGGCAAGATGAAGAACGTATAGGGATTCCTGAGACCATGCAACGCTGTGTCATTGCGCCAACATCCAGTGCAGATAGTCATGTGCCCATTACAGTCGTAGTTGCCAATGTCGTGTTGTTAACACGGGCACATGCATGGGTCATCAGCTGCGGAGGACCATCGTTAGAAATGTTCGGTGCTCTGTGTGTTCAGACTCACTTGTACTCGGCCTAGCATTGAAATCCGATGTTAGTTCCGTCACAGTTCGCCACCAGTCCTGTTCTAGCAGTCTGCCCACCCTACGACGTCCAACATTTGTAACGACGTCTGGACGTGGTTTCACCTTGGTTTCGAGACGTGTTGAAGACTCCTCGAACACCCGACGACAAGTTGTGCAGTTGTCAAAATGCTCGTGCCGAGCCTCTGGGCCATCACAATCTGCCCTCGGTCAAACTTAGATAGATCGCACGCCTTCCTCATACTACACACGGAAAGCACGCTCACTGATACTACATGTACCATGCGTGTGTCTGACTAGCAGTCATTCCTCGCCGGGTCACGTTGCCATTGCCTGGACGGGTTTATATCGATAGTAGATCGGTGGTCATAACGTTTTGGATGATCAGTGTACATCTCTAGGTATTTTCAAATAACTTCCGTGAATTCAGCCAGGTAACACTTTCAGCGACCGCCGATATTTCGGCGGGAGAACACCCCGCCATTTTCAAGCCAAACTGCAACGGACAGGCGGCGTACATGCAAATTTAAAACCTCGGTTCTCGGACTGAAGCAGGAAAGATAACACACACACTGAACACTAGTGCCACCAAAGATGACCAAAGTCAGAGCTATCGATAGTGAGACTATGAATTCGCAGGTGAGGTAGCATTGACTCTGTCCCTCTGTTTTTTGACAAGGGAGAGAGCCGGATTCCAAACAGAGTTTAAACAGAAACCTATATACAGGGCTATTACAAATGATTGAAGCGATTTCATAAATTCACTGTAGCACCATTCATTGACATATGGTCACGACACACTACAGATACGTAGAAAAACTCATAAAGTTTTGTTCGGCTGAAGCCGCACTTCAGGTTTCTGCCGCCAGAGCGCTCGAGAGCGCAGTGAGACAAAACGGCGACAGGAGCCGAGAAAGCGTATGTCGTGCTTGAAATGCGCTCACATCAGTCAGTCATAACAGTGCAACGACACTTCAGGACGAAGTTCCACAAAGATCCACCAACTGCTAACTCCATTCGGCGATGGTATGCGCAGTTTAAAGCTTCTGGATGCCTCTGTAAGGGGAAATCAACGGGTCGACCTGTAGTGAGCGAAGAAACGGTTGAACGCGTGCGGGCAAGTTTCACGCGTAGCCCGCGGAAGTCGACGAATAAAGCAGGGAGCTAAACGTACCACAGCCGACGGTTTGGAAAATCTTACGGAAAATGCTAAAGCAGAAGCCTTACCGTTTACAATTGCTACAAGCCCTGACCCCCGATGACAAAGTCAAACGCTTTGAATTTTCGGCGCGGTTGCAACAGCTCATGGAAGAGGATGCGTTCAGTGCGAAACTTGTTATCAGTGATGAAGCAACATTTTTTCTTAATGGTGAAGTGAACAGACACAATGTCAGAATCTGGGCGGTAGAGAATCCTCACGCATTCGTGCAGAAAATTCGCAATTCACCAAAAGTTAACGTGTTTTGTGCAATCTCACGGTTTAAAGTTTACGGCCCCTTTTTCTTCTGCGAAAAAAACGTTACAGGACACGTGTATCTGGACATGCTGGAAAATTGGCTCATGCCACAACTGAAGACCGACAGCGCTGACTTCATCTTTCAACAGGATGGTGCTCCACCGCACTTCCATCATGATGGTCGGCATTTCTTAACCAGGAGATTGGAAAACCGATGGATCGGTCGTGGTGGAGATCATGATCAGCAATTCATGTCATGGCCTCCACGCTCTCCCGACTTAACCCCATGCGATTTCTTTCTGTGGGGTTATGTGAAAAATTCAGTGTTTAAACCTCCTCTATCAAGAAACGTGCCAGAACTGCGAGCTCGCATCAACGATGCTTTCGAACTCATTGATGGGGACATGCTGCGCCGAGTGTGGGAGGAACTTGATTATCGGCTTGATGTCTGCCGAATCACTAAAGGGGCACATATCGAACATTTGTGAATGCCTAAAAAACTTTTTGAGTTTTTGTATGTGTGTGCAAAGCATTGTGGAAATATCTCAAATAATAAAGTTATTACAGAGCTGTGAAATCGCTTCAATCATTTGTAATAACCCTGTATAGTGATAGACAGATTGAACGTGCGTTGCGCTATCGACCAACTGTACATCGGGTGATTGATGATAATTCTGAGTCAACACCTAAGTCTACTGCCTTTTTGCCTTACATAGGAAACACGTCCAACAAGATCGGTCGCATTTTACGGAAATACGATGTGAAATGTGCTTTCCGACCTCCATCTAAATTAGAGAACTTTTGAGTTCCGTTAAGGATGATCTTGGACTGCGTAAGGCGGGTGTATATCGTATTCCTTGTAGCTGCGGCATGGCATATATTGGTCAAACAATCAGGACCGTGGATGACCGATGTACTGAGCATAAACGGCACACACGATTACAGCAGCCAAATTGATCTGCTATTGCCGAACATTCCTTGGATACTGGTCACCCCATGTTATATAATAACACCGAGATATTGGCATGTACGTCCAGCTATTGGGACAGTGTTATTAGGGAGGCAATTGAGATTAAATTAGCGAGCAACCTCGTTAACAGGGATGAAGGTTTCTGTTTAAACTCTGTTTGGAATCCGGCTCTCTCCCTTGTCAAAAAACAGAGGGACAAAGTCAATGCTACCTCACCTGCGAATTCATAGTCTCACTATCGATAGCTCTGACTTTGGTCATCTTTGGTGGCACTAGTGTTCAGTGTGTGTGTTATCTTTCCTGCTTCAGTCTGAGAACCGAGGTTTTAAATTTGCATGTACGCCGCCTGTCCGTTGCAGTTTGCCTTGAAAACGGCGGGGTGTTCTCCCGCCGAAATATCGGCGGTCGCTGAAAGTGTTACCTGGCTGAATTCCCGGAAGTTATTTGAAAGTTGTATACGCCAGGAGAAACTCAGGTCTCACATCTCTAGGTATTGCTTCAAATGTTCGTCTGCATTCCAGAGCTGTCGAGAAAGGTGTCACTAGCAAAAATCCCACTTGTTTTTTACCGGGAATACCTGTTTGTGACTTGGTGCCATCCCTCTTGCTATCCATCAGTCATTGGACGGGGCAGCTCTTCCTCAATGAGGAAAACACTTCAGTGAAGCTGTCGCTCTCTAGCTGTTGGGAAAGTCTCGCGTACCCAGCAGTAGAACAAAGCGGCTCAGCGCGACGCCAGAAGAGCTACAGTACTTCCAATAGCGCTGGGCTGCGCAACTCCGTCTGGAGGCTCGGTGCGCTTCAGAGAAACGCTTCTCGGTGACTCGTGTGAAGCGCCTCTGACGCCATGTCCTACATGAGCGACAGAAGCGAGCGACAGCGAGCGATTTGGATATGCGACACTTCAGCAACAAGCAACAGCATCGGGCGAAAAGCTTGGGTATCCTGCGCATGGAGGTCTGCGTACGAGCGACCATGTTGTGCTACAAGATGCCTGCTTAGAGCCAACTAGTTGTTTCTATAAAACGGCCTCCCTAACCTGTAGAGCACTGTAGCTGGAAAGTAGGGCTACAGAACTAGGTTTACTTAAGAAAATTAAGCGAAAAGGAATGCTGTGCATGAAATTTACAAAGGGAGGAATCTCCATGGAGAATTTCATAAATATCATCAACTACGAAGATCACCAGACAAATTCTTCGAATACACGTGAATGAGCAGAGGAGCATTCGACTATCTTATCAATAAATTAAATACAAATGTTTTTTGACGTGATCAAGAACTATTAACAGCCAATAAATGCAGAGGAATGACTACTACATGACTAACTACCCTAAATACAAACATAAATACACAGACTGAAACGAGTGAACGAAAGCTAGTTATGGGTTGGGGTTAGCGTATACAGTTCGCGATTCTGTGATAGGAGAAAGGTCCTGCATTCGATTCCGGGCCGTTTTTATATTTTTGCTGACTCAGTTACAATTCTGTATACTAAGTTTTATGTATACTGTTTACACTGCATCGCTAAGTATATTTTTAGGTCTTGCCAAACAACTTGACCTTCACACCTATCCCAGTATATCACACACGTTTAATTCCTAATAAACTACAATGAACCATGAAGTTTTACAAATATTTGATGTTGCGAACGTAATTCATCAGCAGTCAGTGTTAAGGCCAAGCGTTTCAATTACTCTAAATTGTCTGTAAAAGTAAAGCTTACAAAATTCTTGAAAAGAAAGTCAACCGTTTGTGTAAAGATTTGTCTTAAAGTATGAAATAAAAAATATTAGGGAAACATTTGGTGCACCTCATTTTCTGTTCATGATTTCGAGCATCATTCAAAGACAAGACACGTAGAACGTTTCTCTGATCTACTTATTTGTTTTACACAAATCATTTCATAAAACATTTGACTAATTTCTTTCATTTTTTATTTTCAAATTTTATTCAGAAAGCATGATGTTACTGACTCCTAGTTTGCCTTCCTAACGTACTTGATTCGAAGGAAGCCTTTTCAACATTTAAATACCGCACCAATGTATCTTTTTATGTGCAAAATAGCTAGGTCTTGAACAGATGAAATTTTTGACACTTCATTTACAGCAGCACTTCGTGAAATATTTCAATTTTTCCTCAGCTTATTAATTAAGTTTTCGTTCATTACCGTGATTATTTTCAAGCAGGTAAATATTTTCATGCCAAACTTGACCTCATGCTGGTCACTTTGATACCCCGTTTACGTGTTTCTCTCCCTTTGTTTGGCTCTGAACATCAACAAAAGCAAAACGGGCATAATAAAAATGGCTCTGAGGACTATGGGACTCAACTGCTGCGGTCATAAGTCCCCTAGAACTTAGAACTACTTAAACCTAACTAACCTAAGGACAGCACACAACACCCAGCCATCACGAGGCAGAGAAAATCCCTGACCCCGCCGGGAATCGAACCCGGGAACCCGTGCGTGGGAAGCGAGAACGCTACCGCACGACCACGAGATGCGGGCAAACGGGCATAATAGAATGTAGTCGATTTAATCGGGTGATGCTCAGGGAATTAGATTAGGAAATGAGACACTTAAAGTAGTAGATGAGTTTTACTATTTGCGGAGCAAAATAACTGGTGATGGTCGAAGTAGAGACGATATAAAATGTAGACTGGCAATGGCAAGGAAAGCGTTTCTGAAGAAGAGAAATTTGTTTTATAGTGTCAGGACGTCTTTTCTGAAAGTATTTGTATGGAGTGTAGCCATCCATGTATGGATGTGAAAAATTGACGATAAATAGTTTAGATCAGAAGAGAATAGAAGGTTTCGAAATGTGGTGCTACAGAAGAATGCTGAAGATTAGATGGGTAGTTCATGTAACTAACGAGGAGGTACTGAATAGAATTGGGGAGAAGAGGAATTTGTGGCACAACTTGACTAGAAGAAGGGACCGGTTGATAGGACATGTTCTGAGGTATCAAGGGATCATCAATTTAGTATTGGAAGGAGGAGCGGAGGGTAAAAATCATAGAGGGAGACCAAGGCATGAATACACTAAACAGATTCAGAAGGATGTAGTTTGCAGTAGTTACTCAGAGATGAAGAAACTTGCACAGGAGAGAGTTGCATGGAGAGCTGCATCAAACCAGTCTCTGGACTGAAGACCGGAACAACAACAACAATACTTGTCCCGTAGGCCCCTGTGGCTAATCTGATGCCTCGTGGTGTACTGAGTCCAACATTTTAAAATACGTTGCTCGTGCTGAGACATAGACCATACAGGCACAATCTGAACTGGAGTGCACGAAACACTTACAAAATACGAGGATTGGAACCCTAATAGTGACAACTATTTATTTACAGCTCGTACAATATAGATAGGCATTTGAAAGTTTTACTGACCTTCAAAGTAGTCACCAGCATTATGTATAACCCGTTGCCAGCGATGTGGAAGTCGTAGGATACTCTTAGCAGTATCAATTGTGTAGAGAGTTCGAGCGGCCCGGGTCTATTGCCCGACGAATTTGTAGCAGTTCTGAAGCGAATGCCGTGAAGTGTTTCCTTCAGTTTAGAAATCGGGTTGAACTCTCGAGGGCTTAAGTCAGGGGAGTGCAGTAGGTGGTATAGCACTTAGCAGCCCCATCAGTCAAACAAATCAGTAACAGCTTGCACTGTACGTGCTTGAGCATTGTTCTGTAAAATTATGGTCAGGTCCTGCAGAAAGTGTCATCACTTCTGTCTCTAAGCTGGTCGTAGGTTGTGTTCCAAAACTGAACAGCATAGAGACAGAAGTGATGACACTTTCTGCAGGACCCGACCATCATTTTGCAGGACAATGCTCAAGCACGTACAGTGCAAGCTGTTACTGATTTGTTTGACTGATGGGGCTGCTAAGTGCTATACCACCTACTGCACTCCCCTAACGTAAGTCCTCGAGAGTTCAGCTCGATTTCTAAACTGAAGGAAACACTTCACGGCATCCGCTTCAGAACTGCTACAAATTCGTCGGGCAATAGACCCGGGCCGCTCGAACTGTCTACACAATTGATACTGCTGAGAGTATCCTACGACTTCCACATCGCTGGCAACGGGTTATACACAATGCTGGTTACTACTCTGAAGTTCAGTAAAACTTTGAAACACATATCTATTTTGTACGAGCTGTAAATAAATAGTTGCCACTCTTAAAGTTCCAACCCTCGTAGCAGCTAGCAGGATCTACCTGCGCTCCAGTTCTTCCCTTTCAATCGCTTCATTATATACAGTGCTTGATGAAATCTTATTTTTAGTTCACTGAGATGGGACAACCGAGCTAATTTTCTATCAAGGAAGAGACTTGGGCATCTCTTCCTTTTCTTAAGATGTACAGCAGTATCCCACACCTGCAGCCTCAACTCAGAGAAATTAAAAAGATAAACATACGTAGTCAGGGTTGGTGCAAAGCACCACCATAATAGTTGTTGAAGCCCAGTACAGTTTTCGACTTGACAGACCGCAACAAACTTTTCACTCGAGAATTTGTTTTTAAGGACAGTTTTTTACCATTTTAAACGAGCGCCATAACACTGTTAAATGAACAGTGTAAATAAGCAGTGTAAGGATACCTTCTACAGTCTAACCAAACATGACTTCAATCAGCACATTTGGAAGTTACAATTCCGTGACACCAGCAACTCTATATATCGTCCTTAGATCGTTTAGAAGGCGCATCGTGTTATGCATTCATTAGAATGGACATTCGTCTGAACACCTCAATTAAATCAACATAACGCCAACAAAACATCTGTCTGAACACAACCATGTTGTACCTACCTGTGGCCGGCCGGTGTGGCCGTGCGGTTAAAGGCGCTTCAGTCTGGAACCGCGTGACCGCTACGGTCGCAGGTTCGAATCCTGCCTCGGGCATGGATGTGTGTGATGTCCTTAGGTTAGTTAGGTTTAATTAGTTCTAAGTTCTAGGCGACTGATGACCTCAGTAATTGAGTCGCATAGTGCTCAGAGCCATTTGAACCATTTGTACTTACCTGTAAAGCTTTGACGTTTCTATCTGCTTAACTAAAACTGACAGAAAATTGACTTAAATTGATTTGTACATGTTTGGTCTAAATACATCAAATACCTGAAAAAAATTGATGTTCTATTTTTTTAAGTTAAATCGTTACTGTAACTCTGTTAGCTATGAGAGTAACGCTTCTTACGTTTACCTACGTAAATAAATATTTCTTTATTTATTACTTTTTGAGTTGCAAAGAGAAACACATTATCTGAAACACCCTGCATATCATAACTGGATAGCAAGTCAACTTGATCAGAGAAACTCATGAAATTTTTGCCACCTAGGACTAACACAGCTTCATACATGTAACTAAAGTTATTGATCCGTACAGACATTACTGCCACAGAATCGGCAACACGTGAATTCATCACTTTCTCTCTAGATAATGACATAACTTCAGAGAGTCTCCAGAAGTACAAGTAAATTGGTTACGACACTTGTGGCATCGTTCCAGAGACTTGGGAAGAATATCACCAGCGGAAAAATACTCCTATCGGAGCACAAAAGATGCGAATATGTTCCCGTTTATTTAAAAGACTGACTGAAAGGTGGGGTACCACTGCCTGATTCTACCTTCCTCAGCACCTTTAAAAGTTTTCCCAACAATTTTGGCAGTCGAACATTTTTTTTTAACATGCAGACCACCTAAGAGTCCCAAAAGCTCCCCTAACTGTAACTCACTCACACCCCCTAGTCCATTTCTGTCAGTCGCTCATACCCATCCACTCCCAGTAGCCGTTCCTCACTCACTCATTCAGCCCAACTCATTGTCATTATCTCTTTGTGTCTCTCTGTCATTGCTCCTGTGTCACAGCCGCATTCACCTTCTTTCTGTCCTACTACTACAGTCTCCTCTTGTTATCAATGTCTCCCTCTTGCTCTCTCTTACTCCTAGTATGTCATTCCTTCGTTCCTACTGCTGCTTGGTCTTGTCACAATCACTGCCACTTTCTTCCTCGTTGTTATCGTCATAAACTATGTCTCTCATTATCATTGGTTCTCGCCCACTTCCACTTTCTCTCTCTCTTTATTCCTCCTCCCATGGCACTATCTCCTGGACTCTTTTCCAACCACTGTTCTGTTACTGACAACTATGTTCCAATGCCATTGTGTCCCTCTCTTTCTCTCACACTGCCATTGCCTCGTTCTCTCTTTCTGCTACACAAGCACTCTCTACTGTCTCACGGTATTTATTATTTTTCCGTCTGTTTGCCACTGCCACTGTCTTACTTTCTTCCAGGATAAAAAAGCGCGAATATTTTCGCATGCCAGAATTTTTGGGAAAATTTTTAAAGGTGCTGAGGAAGATAGATTAAGGCAGCTAGTACCCCACTTTTCAGTCAGAGTCTGCTAAATAAGCCGAAACATAGTCACATTTTTATGTCCCAATATGATGTAATGTATGGAACAGTAAAACTTAGATCGTTTACTTACGTAAAATTGAAATAATGCAATACTATTTTTATACCTCAGACTAGATTTTACGCGCAAAACAATTTGCATGTGCTTCCTTACTACAACATGGGTTTCCCGCATGATAACAGAGACACTTTAAAGCATATTTCTCTGTGCTGCGTTACTTAATGAACTGCGTTTTCACATCGGACCGAATTCTACGTGTGTATCTTACTTGTACAAGTAGGGTAATTTTGAACCACTGTTGCTCGAAAACGGATGAAAATGGTTCAAATGGCTCTGAGCACTATAGGACTTAATATCGGAGGTCATCAGTCCCCTAGAACTTAGAACTACTTAAACCTAACTAACCTAAGGACATCATACACATCCATGCCCGAGGCAGGATTCGAACCTGCGACCGTATCAGTCGCGCGGTTACGGACTGAAGCACCTAGAAGCGCTCGGCCACCTCGGCTGGCTGAAACGGATAAAGATATGAAGAAAATTGTCAAGGTTGTTCGAGGTCAGGATCTTAGGAATACACGGTCAAAATTACAGCGATTTTCTGTGCCTAGCCGTCTCGTAATCCACGACTGGGTTGTGATACGCAAGAAACAAGATATTGCAGAGTTTCTCGATAACGAATAACGATTTTTGAAAACGGGGAAATAGCTGCTATAGATAAATGTCTAGAGAATATACCGTTAAAATTTGAGCATTTTAGTGCTGTCATTTATTATTTAGATTTCGTCTCATAACGGATTTTACGTGTAACAGTAGGGTAACTTTGAAAATCTGTACCTTGGAAACGGATAAAGATATCAAGAAAATTTTCAAGGTTGTTCGATATCGGGATCTTAGGAATATATCATAAAATCGCGGCCATTTTCTGTGCATAGCTGTCTTGGAATCCTGGCTGGGTTTTGGTCCGCTGGTGAAGGCGAAAGTATAGTAAAAAATCCTTCTTTTGGAGTTTTCCGAGGAAACACCAATGAAATAATGGTGTCTCCATCAATCCCACAAGCCCACCGTAGACCATATGAAATGCAATAAGATCCAAGCGATTTGCTCCATGTCAGGAGGAAGTGTGTAATATTCGTATTTTGACCCTGTACAGAAGGATAGTGATACTAAGACAATCCTTCTGTTGGATATACAAATGGCCCCTAGCTCAAGGACTACCCAAAACATTTGACCCTGCCTTTTTATTACCAACAGAACCAGACGTATAAGCACCGGAATATCCTGTTTTTATGCTCGGCGTCTAGGAACATATTAGGTGCGTATGCTGTGGAATGCATACTGATGTATGCGTCAACTTGAAGTACATCCGCTGAATATTGCGTTAGGATGAGGATAAGGGCTGTTCTGCTCAAGGAGGCACGTCATCCGTGACTCAACCGAGACATTAGTAAAGTTTCGGAGCTCGGTGAATCATCGCTGTGATGTGCGAGCGTTAACTTCGAAATGAGGGATGGTGCAATGAGCCGGCACATTGTTCCTCCGGAATATGCGGCGTGCTGAGCAAGTGGCAAACTAAAGGGTGGAAGCCTAAGATGTTGATTCTCGTTTATAGTAAAACTTTCTATTGTAAATCACGTTTTAGTTATTGATTTATTGTACCAATCGCGAGAATTTGGTCTCATTTTCACAATTTTCCCAGAGCTAATACAAAAACATGAAGTCTCGAGTACTTGAAAATTAGGATAAATTTTAGAAACGAGTGAAGTTTGGCACAATAATTCAGTAATAGAAATTATTTTTAACAGAATTGTTAATTCTCAACGAAGAGCGATCTTACAGGGTAGTTTTCGATTAGTCTTATGCAACATAAAGACCATTGAAGTGTCTCTAAAGGCAATTTTACTCCTGTGAACTTGCTTTCAAATAAAATACGGGGAACGTCCTACACGAATAAATAATTCATAGGTGAACATTACCTCTCGCTTACAGTCCTTTGTGCCGGCCGGCGTGGCCGAGCGGTTCTAGGCACTACAGTCTGGAACCGCGCGACGGCTACGGTCGCAGGTTCGAATCCTGCCTCGGGCATGGATGCGTGTGGTGTCCTTAGGTTAGCTAGGTTTAAGTAGTTCTAAGTTCTAGGGGACTGATGACCTCAGAAGTTAAGTCCCATAGTGCTCAGAGCCATTTGAACGAAGCCTTCCAGCACCTGATTGAACGTATGCCTGCGAGAGTGGGAGCTGTCATCAAGGCTAAGGGTGGGCCAGCACCGTATTGAATTCCAGCATTACCGATGGAGGGCGCCACAAACTTGTAAGTCATTTTCAGCTAGGTTTCCAGATACTTTTGATCACGTAGTGTATGTCCTCCACACGGGAGTTCGTGCGACGATCAAATGATGGTATGTCTCTACGATCCTCATGCGTGAATGATTCTTTTAAAAACGCGAAATTTAAAACTTGAAGTTTCCTTTTGCTGACTTCTGTTGCTAGAGCAGACTAGTGGACGAGTGACTGCATAGAGATCTTCGACGCGGTTAGTGAATTTACGTAGGACCAGAATTTTCTAGGGTTCTCGGGAAGATCTTTCGTTAATGTATGATGGTTGAAGTTGATGTATGCTGCCCACATTCATCGTTTTATAGACGCACGAATTTCTACTAAATTTTGCCTGTCGACGATTCCTCGTAATTTTTTGAACCGAGAATTCAAGTCATTGCTTTCTCGGGGTTTTTGGAATTTTGTTATTAAAACGCAGCTTGTCTTTTTCTTATTATTCTCCAGAGCGCGATTTACATCAGTTTAAAATTTTCTCGTAATTCCTATACGTCCGTCATAATGGAACTAAATGATGTCAATTCGCTGTCAAAGTAGGATGCTAACAACTGCTCATCTGCTCTTTCCAGCATGAATACTCTCCTAGTCTTCTACCTGGATTTGTTAACTCTAGTAACCATCATCGCTATTATACCATGAATAGTAATTCCTGTTTCTACACGGACGCTGTCGATATTTGGGTTGTCGAACTAGCTGCTCGAGACAGTTTTCGGAAAATGTATTCAGAATTGCTTCGCAAGACTTCTGTCCGTACCACCTACAATGAATCCATAGACGTCCCAGTCTACAGTCGGTAGATTTATGTCACCTCTAACTAATATAACATGATTGGTGTACTTTCTCGATACTGAACATGGACTTGTTTTGAAGATTCTACAACTGTTACTGTGGAATCGGGTCGTCAGTAAAAGCTACAGATGATTGACCGGATATTCGCGTCCAGATAACTTCGAGTCAGACTCAATGACAGTGCAAGAAGGTAGCAATCTTTTTTCCATATGTGCACGCGCAAGTGTTACGTCCCCACGGGTAAGCAATAATAACGAATCTCTGAACCAGCACCAAGCAGGAGGGCGCTGACCCAGTGAGAGGAAAATCGCAGCTACTGGATACAATCAGAAAGGTACCCCAAACTTCCATGCAAAACGCGAGTCCACGAACAGAACAAACGTCATCCGAAGAACGCGAAATCACTGTTCTCGAATCGAACTGTCGGTAAGATACGACAACAATAAATTCACCTTGTTTGTTATCGATACCGCACTCGTACAGTATCATGAAAGTCTATAATCATCACAAGATCTCACTGGTCTGAAAGCAGGCTGATCTAAGCTATCACTCAAACCGCGAGAGGACTTGGAGGGTAAAGAACGGCCGGCCGGAGTGGCCGAGCGGTTCTAGGCACTACAGTCTGGAACCGCGCGACCGCTACGGTCGCAGGTTCGAATCCTGCCTCGGGCATGGATGTGTGTGATGTCCTTAGGTTAGTTAGGTTTAAGTAGTTCTAAGTTGTAGGGGACTGGTGACCTCAGCAGTTGAGTCCCATAGTGCTCAGAGCCATTTGAACCATTTTTTTTGTTGATAAAGAACGCGAATTTAAATTACCATGCAACCGAAAATCCAATATAATTAACCTTAAACGAGATAGCGATAGAGAAGATGTGGAAACAACAGGCTCTAAACCTCAATTCCTGCGACTTTCGAATGAAGAAACTCGAGGAGAAGGTAACTGAGAGGATGTTTGACACGCATCCTCTACAACGCAAATTACTAGTTGGGCAAAGCATAAAGAAGACTGAACATGCAATTTTGCCACAGTTAATTCTGCAGCTGCCTTACCTCGTTGAATACACCGCTTCTCGTCAGATCACCGAGGTTAAGCAACGTCGGTTGTGGTCAGTACCTGGATGAGTCACCGCCTGGGTACGCCACGTGCTGTTGGCAGTTTCCCTTTACCTTTACGGCAAAGGGGAGGAGGAACGGCAGCGTAAAATTCCTGATCACTAGACTTTAGGCGAATGTCCTGGACCACACGATGTACATTGTTGACGGTGATCCGTCCATCAGATAGGGACGTAAACCTCGGAGACCACCATGGTGCTAATAGAGAGGGGTAAACTACCCGCCGGCAAAATGTTTCACCCTCTCCCTTCTTTCACCTTGGTCCAACACAAACATGACTCAACACCATGCACATCTATTACAGTCCCCACACTTACGAGGTACACTTAAACACTTACCTCTCACGTGTTGCAAAAGAAAGATGCCATTGTGCGCAGACGGAGAAACCTCTCGAATCAGGCCGCTGAACCTGCCATTCAGGTCTCCCTGACAACAATGTCCTACGACTTCACTTTTTTTTACAGTTAATGTAAACAGAGCAGTGACTGTTAACAAAACAACGTTTTCAGCATTATGTAACTTCCATCGATGACGTAGTAACGATGCTAGGAATCGACACCCCCAGACCACTGGAGTGAACGGATATGGCGCCAATACAAAGCCTGACAGAGAAGCAGGGGCCACCTTCTATGTCGTGATGGTTTGCAAACGTACGTCACTCGCTTAACTGGACTCCGGGTGGGGCATCGCCGTTACATGTTACAAAAGACAAGCTAGATATTTTTACAACGGGAATGGCAGAATTTATACATGGCAGTGGTTCCCAGCCTTACTGACACCATTACCCTTGAATGTAATCTAATATGCCTCCCCCCCCCCCCCCCCCCGCCGGCCGGGGTGGCCGAGCGGTTCTAGGCGCTACAGTCTGGAACCGCGCGACCGCTACGGTCGCAGGTTCGAATCCTGCCTCGGGCATGGGTGTGTGTGATGTCCATAGGTTAGTTAGGTTTAAGTAGTTCTAAGTTCTAGGGGACTGATGACCATAGATGTTAAGTCCCATAGTGCTCAGAGCCATTTGAACCATTTGAACCATTACTTAGTTCTAACAACATATTTTTATGGACTGATGAAGCAATTCCCTACAACTCCTTCTCAGAAAATAAAGCTAACTGTACATATTGAGAGCAGATGAAAATCTACGAATTCGAACTCGATCGCACTACTCGGTTTCTCACGTACCGACATACGAGGGGCGTTCAGTAAGTAGTGCAACACTTTTTTTTCTCGGCCAGATTCGATTGAAATAATGCGGAATTTGTTGTGGGACATCACGGAATATTTCCATGTCAGCCCCTATAGTTTCATGAAGTTCCGATACACATCTGCATCTACATCTACATAGATACTCCGCAAGCCACCGTACGGTGTGTGGCGGAGGGTACCGTGCACCACTACTTGTCATTTCCTTTTCTGTTACATTCGCAAATAGAGCGAGGGAAAAACGACTATCTATATTCCTCCGTATAAGTCCTAATTTTTCGCATCTTACACTACTGGCCATTAAAATTGCTACACCAACAAGAAATGCAGAAGGATAAACGGGTGTTCATTGGACGAATATATTATACTAGAACTAACACGTGATTACATATTCACGCAATTTGGGTGCATAGATCCTGAGAAATCAGTACCCAGAACAACCACCTCTGGCCGTAATAACGGCCTTGATACGCCTGGGCATTGAGTCAAACAGAGCTTGGATGGCGTGTACAGGTACAGCTGCCCATGCAGCATCAACACGATACCACAGTTCATCAAGAGTAGTAACTGGCGTATGGTTTCGAGCCAGTTGCTCGACCACCATTGACGAGACGTTTTCAATTGGTGAGAGTTCTGGAGAATGTGCTGGCCAGGGCAGCAATCGAACATTTTCTGTATCCAGAAACGCCCGTACAGGACCTGCAACATGCGGTCGTGCATTATCCTGCTGAAATGTAGGGTTTCGGAGGGATCGAATGAAGGGTAGAGCCACGTGTCGTAACACATCTGAAATGTAACGTCCACTGTTCAAAGTGCCATCAATGCGAACAAGAGGTGACCGAGACGTGTAACCAATGGCACCCCACACCATCACGCCGGGTGATGACGAATGTGCGTTCACCGCGATGTCGCCAAACGCGGATGCGACCATCATGATGCTGTAAACAGAACCTGGATTCATCCGAAAAAATGACGTTTTGCCATTCGTGCACCCAGGTTCGGCGTTGAGTACACCATCGCAGGCGCTCCTGTCTGTGATGCAGCGTCAAGGCTAACCGCAGCCATGGTCTCCGAGCTGATAGTCCACGCTACTGCAAACGTCGTCGAACTGTTCGTGCAGATGGTTGTCGTCTTGCAAACGTCCCCATCTGTTGACTCATGGATCGAGACGTGGCTGCACGATCCGTTACAGCCATGCGCATAAGATGCCTGTCATCTCGACTACTAGTGATACGAGGCCGTTGGGATCCAGCACTGCGTTCCGTATTACCCTCCTGAACCCACCGATTCCCCGTTCTGCTAACAGTCATTGGATCTCGACCAACGCGAACAGCAATGTCGCGATGCGATAAACCGCAATCGCGATAGGCTATAATCCGACCTTTATCAAAGTCAGAAACGTGACGGTACGCATTTCTCCTTCTTACACGAGGCATCACAACAACGTTTCACCAGGCAACGCCGGTCAACTGCTGTTTGTGTATGAGAAGTCTGTTGGAAACTTTCTTCACATCAGCACGTTGTAGGTGTCGCCACCGGCGCCAACCTTGTGTGAATGCTCTGAAAAGCTAATCATTTGCATACACAGCATCTTCTTCCTATCAGTTAAATTTCGCGTGTGTAGCATGTCATCTTCGTGGTGTAGCAATTTTAATGGCCAGGAGTGTATCTTCGTGGTCGTGACGCAAAATGTATGTTGGCGGCAGTAGAATCGTTCGGCAGTCAGCTTCAACTGCCGGTTCTCTAAATCTTCTCAATAGTGTTTCTCGAAAAGAACGTCGCCTTCCATCCAGGAATTCTCATTTGAGTTTCCGAAGCATCTCCGTATCACTTACGTGTTGTTCGAACCTACCGGTAAAAAATCTAGCAGCCCGCCTCTGAATTTCTTCGATGTTGTCCTTCAGTCCGACCTAGTACGGATCCCAAAAACTCGAGCAGTATTCAAGAACAGGTCGTAACAGCGTCCTATATGCGGTCTCCTTCACAGGTGAACCTCTCTTTCCTAAAATTCTCCCAATAAACCGATGTCGAGCATTCGCCTTCCCTACCGCTGTTCTCACATTTTCGTTCCCCTTCACATCGCTTTGCAACGTTACGCGCAGATATTTAAACGACTAGACTGTGTGAAACAGGACACTAGTATTACTGTATCCGAACATTACAGGTTTGATTTTCATACTCTTCCCCAATAACTTACAGTTTTAGGACTAGCTGCCATTAATCACAACAACTGGAAATTTTGTCAAGTCGTCTCGTATCTTCCTACAGTCACTCAATTTCGACACCTTACCGTACGCCACAATAGGTGGCGGCGCTATACAGGGTGAAGCGAAATTCCCGCACTCGGGCTTCCCAGCACGACTCCTCACATGCCAGCGATAAAAAAAAAAAAATGTCTGTCGTAAAATTTCGTCTGGCGAGTGCACCCGGCAGAAAATTGACGTTAAAGAGTGGCAATCTGGCAACACTGTAACCAGATGTAGAGTAACTATCTCTGTCAGCACTTGTTAGTTGTGCTAAACAGTTGGTGCAGTGCACAATGTTTTGGGTTAGCATGCAGGAAGTCGTGGGGCGCATTTTTTTATTTGCTAATTTCATTCTGACATTTCGTATTGTAATATACGCTGTTTCTTAGGTCACATGTATCCTAAACTTACAACATTTTGTAACTCTGAACGAAACAAATACGCGGTTAGACAAATAAGTAATAGACAGTTGAACCAAATGACCTCTCATAGGACAGAATAACTACAAATCAATATCAATTTCGAGATGTTAAAATGCGACTGTTCCATGTAATGCGCATTACCCCTCTGACAGATATTGTTCTGCATGATTCATACCGACATCGCTAATTGTGAAATATTCTGCTTCAAATTATACTGTGTCCCTAACGGTAATAGACATGATGTTTCCACAATCCCATCAGTAAAATAATAATAGTAATAATAATGCACTGAAAATTGTACTAAACAGCATGTGGTTACCAGTGTCAGTGTTGAAAGGCATGGGACCATGGTGATAACACATACAAATAGTAAACGAGTTTGAAATTATTCACAAAGCTCATTGGTAGTCCTAATGGTAACGTAAGACCCTAACGAAATGTATGGACCTGAGCGAGGTAGGAATAATAGTTGCTACTAATCTCTGGGACCACTGGAGGAGGATACAAAGAAAACAGGTTTCGCATCTAGTGGATGACGTAATTGTGAAATTCCATGTCATGAAAATTATTTTATTCAAAGCTGACCAATCTTCCATTTCTACGATTGTAGTAAGAAAGTGGAAGTATTCTAGAGGACTCGCTGCAATCGCTGCACTACATTTACCAAATAGAAAATACAGGCCTCAACCCAGGACCCATCGATCTGCTGCATGCTAATCCAAAACTCTATCCACAGCACCAACTGTACAGCACAAGGACTGTGTGCTGACAGAGGTAGTTACAGTTAACATACATGTGGTTGCAGTATTGCCAGATTGCCACTCTTATAACGTCAATTTTCTGCCGGATATACACGCCGGATGAAATTTTGTGACAGGCATTTTTTACCGCTGGCATGTGAGGAGTTGCGCTGCGAAGCCCAAGTGCGCGAATTTCGCTTCACCCTGTATATACACTACTGGCCATTAAAATTGCTACACTCCGAAGATGACGTGCTACAGACGCGAAATTTAACCGACAGGAAGAAGATGCTGTGTATGCAAATGATTAGCTTTTCAGAGCATTCACACAAGGTTGGCGCCGGTGGCGACACCTACAACGTGCTGATGTGAAGAAAGTTTCCAACAGACTTCTCATACACAAACAGCAGTTGACCGGCGTTGCCTGGTGAAACGTTGTTGTGATGCCTCGTGTAAGGAGGAGAAATGCGTACCAACACGTTTCTGACTTTGGTAAAGGTCGGTTTGTAGCCTATCGCGATTGAGGTTTATCGTATCGCGACACTGCTGCTCTCGTTGGTCGAGATCCAATGACTCTTAGCAGGAAATGAAATGCAATCGATGGTTTCAGGAGGTCAATACGGAACGCAGTGCTGGGTCCCAACGGCCTCGTATCACTAGCAGTAGAGATGACACGCATCTTATGCGCACGGCTGTAACGGATCGTGCATCCATCTCTCGATCCCTGAGTCAACAGATGGGGACGTTTGCAAGATAACAACCATCTGCACGAACAGTTCGACGACGTTGGCAGCAGCATGGACTATCAGCTCGGAGACCATGACTGCGGTTACCCTTGACGCTGCATCACAGACAGGAGCGCCTGCGATGGTGTACTCGACAACGAAGCTGGGTGCACGAATGGCAAAACGTCATTTTTTCGGATGAATCCAGGTTCTGTTTACAGCATCACGATGTTCGTATCCGTGTTTGGCGACATCGCGGTGAACGCACATTGGAAGCGTGTATTCGTCATCGCCATACTGGCGTATCACCCGGCGTGATGGTATGGGGTGCCATTGGTTACACGTCTCGGTCACCTCTTGATCGCATTGACGGCACTTCGGACAGTGGACGTTACATTTCAGATGTGTTACGACCCGTGGCTGTACCCTTCATTCGATCCCTCCGAAACCCTACATTTCAGCAGGATAATGCACGACCGCATGTTGCAGGTCCTGTACGGGCGTTTCTGGATACAGAAAATGTTCGATTGCTGCCCTGGCCAGCACATTCTCCAGAACTCTCACCAATTGAAAACGTCTCGTCAATGGTGGTCGAGCAACTGGCTCGAAACCATACGCCAGTTACTACTCTTGATGAACTGTGGTATCGTGTTGATGCTGCATGGGCAGCTGTACCTGTACACGCCATCCAAGCTCTGTTTGACTCAATGCCCAGGCGTATCAAGGCCGTTATTACGGCCAGAGGTGGTTGTTCTGGGTACTGATTTCTCAGGATGTATGCACTCAAATTGCGTGAAAATGTAATCACATGCCAGTTCTAGTATAATATATATGTCCAATGAATACCCGTTTATCATCTACATTTCTTGTTGGTGTAGCAATTTTAATGGCCAGTAGTGTAGCTTTCAAAATGACGTATGTACCGGATATGCGTTCCATGTAGAGAGCAATAATTGATTTTCTCTTGGCGGGAAACCAGAGCTCGCAGATATTCATAGGCTCTTGCAGAATGTCTACGAAGACCTGGCAGTGAACAAAAACACGGTGAGTCGTTGGTCGAGGAATCTGACATCATTGCAACAAGGTCGCCCAAACCTTTGCGATCTCCCGGGTGCCGGCCGATCACACACAACTTTGTTACCCTCAAGAAACTGAAGAAACGTCTCCAGATTGTTTGTCGCCACAAAAGTGAAAGCGAACTTCTCCTTCTCCCCGACAACGCAAGGTCTCTGACAAGTCTGCGCACCCGAGAGGAGCTCACAAAACTTCATTGGACTGTTGTTCTTCATACACCCTACCGCACGGATCGCGCACCTTGCGCCCTCCGTTTTCTTGTCCGAATGAAGGGTGCACTCCGTGGAAGCAGTACGCAGAGAATGTGGATGTTATTGCTGAAGCAACAGGTTGGCTCCTATGTCGACGCCGGCCGTTGTGGCCGAGCGGTTCTAGGCGCTACAGTCTGGAACCGCGAGACCGCTACGGTCGCAGGTTCGAATCCTGCCTCGGGCATGGATGTGTGTGATGTCCTCAGGTTTAACTAGTTCTAAGTTCTAGGGGACTGATGACCTGAGCAGTTAAGTCCCATAGTGCTCAGAACCTATGTCGACCAGTAGAGTGGTACCGTGTGGGCATGCAGGTCTTTCCAGTAAAGTGGCGCAAGGCCGTTGCATTAAATGGAGACTATGTTCAAAAATGGGGTTTTGTAGCGAAAAGAGTGGGAAGCAACATAGAGTATTGGAATTCAGAACAAAACCTACCGGTAACATTTCTAGAAGCCCGCCTCTAAATTGCTTCGATGTCTTCCTTCAATCAGACCTAGTACGGATCCCAAACACTCGAGCAGTACTCAAGAATAGGTCGCACCAGCATCCTATATGCGGTCTCCTTTACAGGTAAACCACTTTCAGAAAAAAAATGTATCGCATTACTATTGGACGTTCCTCATGATTACATTACACAGTTCCATGTTACACACAACTGTTCAGAGACATCTATCGACAGAGGTTTGCAAATAGGTAGAAATGAAGAATAAATACGTAAAATGTTAATAACTTTTGTTTTATTTAAAAGCCTTAAAAGTTTTCACATATAAAAAAATCGGAGGCATCTCTTTTCAGCACACGCTTGTACATTCATCTCGCAAGCTGTAACCTCCAGCAAATTATGTCATTCGTTAATGCTAGTAACTGAAAAAAAAATGTAATTTTTGGTGACTTATGCAATCAGTAGTACAGTTTTATAAAATAGTGAAAATAGAAAAAGTATTTTAAAAATAATTTTGTTTCGTGATCGAGACACAGTCGAGCCCATTTGTTTCATCCGCTCAGAAAATTCCATTTTATCCCTGGAAAGGATTGCGGGGAGGGGTTAGTTATCGCCAGATTGGGAACCATTGATCTACAACCTGCAAAGCATGACCATCGTTGTCGGCAACTGTAATTCCTTCCGTGTTGTACCAGTAAAACCAGGCACCCAGTTTCAATTACAGCCGTGAACTGCAATCGTTATTGCAAGATATCCGCTTAAGCTGAGCATCTTGCAGAAAGAGTAAGGGTGGCAAGAAGCACGCAAGACAAATTTCGTGTGATTGCTGGAGTCAAAGGGGAAAATTTTTTATGTTAGATTTAGATTACACGCAGACAGTACTGAAAGCAATTAGAGCAGAACAGGATAATAATACATGTACCGATTTACAGAAAGATAAAATTAAGTTTCGTGTAGAGTTAACATGGAAAAAGGAGTTGCAAACTATGAAAGAGTTGGACACAAAGTTAAAATATGGAAACAAATAGTTTTTGTGTTGATCAGAATCTAGAAGGATGTGCCTGCGAGCTGTTGCTGCAGAATACTTCTCCGATAATTGTAACAATCTATGGATCCCCTCTCTGAAACTTTCAACTACATATTTATGAGAAATTTAGATGCATTATTGAGTTACCTGTCAGACAAGAAGAAACAGTTAATGGTGTGTGGAGACTTCAGTGAAGGTTTCTTAGAATATACGGATAGGAAAAATTAACTAGAAATATTATTTGAATGTTTCAGTCTAATTTGAGTACAGTGATCTGTTTTCCAATTCGTGTGCAAAAAGAATAGGGCACTGAGTGATAACATTTTTATAGACAGTGCTCAGGCTGAAACAATTATTTGTGCCAGTCGCTAATGGACTATCTGATCATAATGCACAATTAATACAAATAATTTCTGCAATTGAAATACAGTGGAAATACAACGGTAATAAAGAAATCCGGAGTTCTAACTGACAGTTTTTTCAGTGAACACACAGTGCGTAGTGGGGATTTCACACTGTTGTAGAAATAATTCAAAAGCCAAAGACAATGATTTTACATCAGCTGGTCTGCCTCGTGTATCGTTATATCCGAATGGTTTATAAATTCAGATCCGATGATGGCACCTGTAGTGTGTTGAAACCGGTTACCCAGTAAACACTATTTAAACGATCTTGGCTTTTGAGTTATGGCATCTGTAGTGTGTTGAAACCGGTTACCCAGTAAACAGTATTTAAACGATCTTGGCTTTTGAGTTATTCCTACACCGTTTTTTGCCAGCGTCCAACAGCGTGTCCTTAGGAGTAGAGGAGTGTGGCAAATTAACTTCAGTATGTTGCAGGATCTAGAGTTGACATCTTAGATAACGCAGAATTGATACTGACGTCAAGTTAAACGCATGCAGTACGTCTCGGTTTTAAAACGGTGTCTTTTGTTTGTCTGTGAGCGGATGGGGGGGGGGGGGAGCTGGAACAGGAAGAAGCAAGGATGGGTACATGGTGGTCTTGAGGTTGGCTGTATAACTGGTAGAATGAGTAGACATGGGGAAAGTTATGTGGGTCAGGTAGAGGGAACCTGTTCGAAGTTCTCTTAGGATATGATACGGAGGGTGTAGAGAGGGAAGGTGGTGTTGGTACAGGCGCAGAGGCTGCTCGGGATTGGAGAGGATGCAGGAGATAAGATACACTGCTCAAAAGAATTACGGGCACACGTGTATCAACGTCCGGTATGTTAAACCTGTTTTGATGCAGTCGGTACCTGTGGTCTCATGGCATGGCTTGAGATCTTCACTTTAAATTTAGGCAAGAATTAAAATCATTCGCCATCTATTGGCTGTGTTATGCTCTACAGTGTCAGGTGTCTCCTCAGAAGGAAGTTGGTACCTGTGACTCAGTGTTTTCTAGAGAGGTACACAGAGGTTAGTTGTCATTTGCGGAGGTTGTATTCAACCAGGCACATGCAATGCGACATCTTAGTGCAAGTTGCAAGGGCGGTCTGTTTGATCCAAAAACGGTGGCCTTCCGGTCGTGTTTCTGGGTCGTGAGCGGCACCTGTCGAATGTTGTCCAGGAAATCGACTGATTTTCAAGCGACATTGTTAACAGCCACACAGATCTTGTCGTCGTAAGCGATCGCCTTACCGCCAGGCAGTACATCCAACAGACAGTTGGACCATGCGGTGGCTGCTGCATGAGGTGGTGGCCCTGAATTCCTTTTAATGCCAGGGTCCCTGTGGTGAGTGTCAACAGGGATGGGCTCTCATTACCTCAGATGTTAAGCCCCATAGTGCTCAGAGCCATTTTTTGATGGGCTTTCGTTGAAGAATGGGAAGTGACACCACAGAACGGAGCATGCCCCTTAGATGCCAGGCAGTGATAAACGCCCACAGGGGCCGCACACGTTATTGAAACTCACAAAGTCCAATGAAAAGCACCCAAGATGAAGGGATGAATGATTGTCACTTATCGAACATTTCAGTTCTTTTTATTTAAACGATCTAGGATGTAATGATGTTTTGTTGTGTACTTAATTTATGAAAGATAAAGGTGCACTTTGGTAACATACCCAGTCTTCAGTTATTGCTCAATGGAGTACGGCAGACACCCAAAGTCATGTTCCCTAATTCCTTCGTGCAGTGTATAAAACATTTACGAAGGTGTCTGTGGCGTTTGAAGAGAGGGACTATTTTTGTTAACTGGTAGAGAGTGCTTGTATGTGAGCGAAGACAGATACAGAATAAGGGCGAAGTGTATGACACTCTAGGACTTGCGGGGTGTGGTAAATTTTGCTTGCACGGAGATCCAAGCTACGTTGAGGAAGATGAGGATGAGTCGAGTCAGGCTTTTGTACTCAGCTTAGGCTCAGTGAGGCTTTTGTACGCAGCTTAGGCTCAGTGTTTGGTCACACTATTAGCTCATGTGACTGTCTTCAGTGAGAAGCCGAGGTACCATCTGCACAACGCTAGTTCTCATTTGCTGAGTATGTGTCAAGCTGTTGCCGATTTTTTATTTATTTTATTTATTTATTTATTTCTGTAGAATATGCAACGCTATCTGTCACGCCAGTAGCACCCTCCCTTTCAGGTAAAGCCGAAAAAACAACTGCCGTCTTACAGCAGCCGCTAGTGTCCTTAAAGGACGATGTACATTCTGAAATAATAATTAAAAAGAGGAGTAGGAATCGTCCAGACCAGGGACAGTGGTGAAGAAAAGACCATAAAAGCACATTCAGTGTGTTGTGGAAGGCGAGCAATCTCTGGCGAGGGACAAGTGACGCCTCCGCTGTGAGGGGACCTAAGCAAAATTTACGACACGTGTCCCGAGAGCCACGGTTGAACGCAACTGTGAAGGCAAGGCACAGCCACTGGGCCCCACACCAGACCCGGATTTACGGGCGGGAGGGGGGGGGGGGGGGGGGGAGAGGACGGTAATTTCAGGGGCGCCAAAGTCATATTATTGAAGAAAAAAACCTTGTTCCACAAAGCGCCTAGCATCCAGCTCACGCGGGTCTATCGATTATTCACATTGAACACATTTGAAACTGATTTCTGAACGAACCATATGTTGACTTTTGAATGCGTGCATAGTACATGTGATGTGTCTCTTCAGGGGAATCTCTGTCGTATCAAGAAATAAAAAACTTTCCCGCAGACAAAAGGGCACGGCTATACGAGCTTATACGAATAAACCCGAAGGGGGGAATGCCAATCTCTGTTTGTTAAGCGGTTGACTGGGTGTGCTAATGATAAGCGTTATTATAAATATTAGTGAAATCCATACTATCAGACTACCAGAGTGGAAATAAACGACTAACAGGAATAACAGGTGAGAAAGCTTCTCGGTGTACCCAAGAAAATGAAATTTTGAAATAACATTTTTGCCATATCGCTACACTACTAAGGGCCATTTTTACAGTCCCACGTTAGCAGCCGCGTAAGTTCGATTTTCGAACAGCGTGGGAAACGCGTTGTACGAACACGTAATAACGCCTAACCAGGGAATAAACGCGGGATAACAGAACCGGTGATTCTGGCAGGATTAGTGAAGTTAACCGGAGAATACGTTTTGAGAGTGTCGGGAAAAGTTACAGAACTAATGATGACAAGATTATTTTTTAGAACGAGGAAGGAAAAACAACGAGGATATCACACAAATTATATGCAGTAGTATAACGATTCAAAATTTATACAAAAATTTCGATCTCACACTTGGGAATCTGGAGCATATGAATGAAATGTGAAGCTGTTTCCTACCATAAAACTTTTTGATTGTAGTCGGCCTAATAGACATTTGGTATTAGTACTTCGTGAATTATATCCTGTCGTGTTACTGAAGTAAGAGAGGCAGATAAAAATTACCATTTGTGCCAAAACTGTCTCGCTTATTTGGCGTGTGTTACAATTGCTGCCATATTAGAAAGACCTACTTTGTTTTATCTTGCAGGCAGTGACAAAATAGGCATAATAAAATCGAGAAACCACACCAGTTTTGAGATAATCCCAACCACCATTAATTGTGAGTTTTTTTTAAATGTGTGTGTGTGTGGGGGGGGGGGGGGGGCTAGGATGTCAAACCGGCCGACTTGGAGCAGGAGAGGTACCACAGAACAATTTAATTTCCGCTTTCTGAATATAGGTTTGATAGTTTCCATTACAAGTATATACATTATAATTCAACAAAGCAAATTACAGTGACGTGCGATAGAAGAATGTTGTATGAAGAGGTGTGGCACTGCACTTTGGCACACTTAAGACCAAATAACATGTCTTACATTTCCACGAGTATATATGTTTTATATATAAAGGTCTTCATGAGGATGCGCGCAACAAAAAGAACATATTTTTCAAAAATTGTTTTTTTTTTAATTTTTGACCTATCACGCTCGAGGTGAAGGGAGTATTTCATTCGGTGTTTTAGACAGAATATTTCGTACACACACTATCTATTCACTACTGTAAGAGACTCCGAAAATCGGTGTATCATTTGTATCAGCAAAAATTTCAAGCAGATTGTTAGTAGAATACAAGGAAAGGTATAGAATGCCACGATCGCAGCCTAGAGAGTAGGATGCTGCAGAGAGTATCAGTGAAGAGGGTATCAGGAAGTGGAAATGAAGTTTTCGGTGACTATGCGTGTGAATCTCATTCCACCCTTGTCAGGCATCCACCCCCTTCACTACTATTATTCTTCATATCACTACTGTACTTGAAACTATCTAATGAAAAATATTTAATCAAAACGTATTCAAAATGCATGTCATTTAAGAAAAGGGAAATGATGGTTATAAGTGAAAAATAAAATGAATTCAGAACTTATTTAACTATCTATAAGTTGCAAATCTAACATTTAAATTCCTTTTAATAAATTTAATAAAATTAGTCATTCTTTTTAATTCTATCACAGACATCGAGCATTACTGAAACGAAAAATCGTTATCAGTTTTACTTTTAAGTTACAACATCAAATTCTCCTTTTAACTGATGGGAGCGCCTGAACTTGCTAACACCTTGCACATATAACTGGTAAACCGTGTCCTTTACCTAACACTCAAACAATGAAAATTAACACACAACAATAATCGCTAAATGCACGCAAAGCAACGCGACAAATACCTTTTGGTTGCTGAGTCGTTTCTGAGTCAAAACTAAATCCAAAAAATCTTTCGTCCAGTAATATTCCATTCTCAGCTCTTCTCCGCTTCTAAAAATTTCTCGTCTTCGAAAGGGAACCACCTGCTCTGAACCAGATCCCCTCAGCAAGCCAACCGATCACCGTCACATCTAGCCCAAGACTCGACAACGATTCGCTCTCTCCACTGCTGCTGTTCTGTCAACCGCACGCTATTTTACTCATCAATGCTTTTCTTAATACACAAAGACAACGTATCATTTCATGTGTCCAAGCTTTACAAATGTATCTATGGATATTAAAGTATTTGCAGTCGATTTGTTACACAAATGGCTAATTATGTAAGTGTAGACCTGATATGGCTCAAATTCAAAGATACAGTATCGACAGCAATAGATAGATTCATACCGCATAAGTTAATAAGAGACGGGACTGATCCCCCGTGGTACACAAAACACGTCAGAACACTGTTGCGGAAGCGGAAGCAACGATAAAGCATGCCAAATTCAGAAGAAAGCAAGATCCCCAAGACTGGCTAAGTTTCACGGAATCTCGAAATTTAGTGCGGACGACAATGCGAGATGCTTTTAATAGTTTCCACAATGAAACATTGTCTCAAAATATGGTAGAAAACCCGAAGAGATTCTGGTCGTATGTAAAGTACGTCAGTTGCAAAAAAACAGTCAATACCGTCACTGCGCGATAGCTATGGAAATGTTACCGATGATAGTGCCACTAAAGCGGAGTTACTAAATACAGTTTTCCGTAATTTCTTCACGAAAGAAGACGAAGTAAATATTCCAGAATTCGAAACCAGAATAGCTGTTAGCATGAGTGACATAAAAGTAGATATCTTAGATGTTGTGAAACAACTCAAATCACAAAGCAAGTCTTCCGGTCCAGTTGGTATACCAATCAGGTTCCTTTCAGAGTATGCAGAAACAATAGCTCCTTTCTTAGCAATCATATACAACCGCTCACTTGACGAAAAGTCTGTTCCTAAAGACTGGAAAGTAGCACAGGTCACACCAATATTCAAGAAAGGAAACAGGAGTAACCCACTGAATTACAGACCAATATCACTGACCTCAATTTGCAGTAGGATTTTGGAGCATATGCTGTACTCGAACATTGTGAATCACCTTGAAGCAAATGACTTATTGATGCATAACCAACACGGATTCAGAAAATATCGTTCTTGTGCAACTTCCCATGAAGTGATGAGTGCTGTTGACAAGGGATCTCAGATCGATTCCATATTCTTAGATTTTCAGAAGGCTTTTGATACCGTTCCGCCGGCTGCGGTGGTCTAGCGGTTCTAGGCGCTCAGTCCGGAACCGCGCGACTGCTACGGTCGCAGGTTCGAATCCTGCTTCGGGCATGGATGTGTGTGATGTCCTTAGGTTAGTTAGGTTTAAGTAGTTCTAAGTTCTAGGGGACTCATGACCACAGATGTTAAGTCCCATAGTGCTCAGAGCCATTTGAACCATTTGATACCGTTCCTCACAAGCGACTATTAATCAAACTGCCTGCATAAGGAGTATCGACTCAGTTGTGTGACTGGATTCGTGATTTCCTCTCAGAGAGTTCACAGTTCGTAGCGATAGACTGTAAATCATCGAGTAGAACAGAAGTGATATCTGGCGTTCCGCAAGGTAGTGTCATAGGCCATCTGCTGTTCCTGATTTACATAAATGATCTACGTGATGATATGAGCAGCCCCCTTAGATTGTTGGCAGATTTGTAATTTACCGTCTAGTAAAATCATCAGACGATCAATTCCAATTACAAAATGATCTAGAGACAATTTCTGTATGGTGCGAAAAGTGGCAATTCGCACTAAACAAAGAAAAGTGCGAGGTCATCCACATGGGTACTAAAAGAAACCGACAAATTTTGGGTATGCGATAAATCGCACAAATATAAGGACTGTCAATTCGACTAAATACCTAGGAATTACAATTACGAGCAACTTAAATTGGAAAGACCACATAGATAATATTGTGGGGAAGGCGAAACAAAGGCTGCGCTTTGTTGGCAGAACACTTAGAAGATGCGACAAACCCACTAAAGAGACAGCCTACATTAGACTTCTCCGTCCTCCGCTGGAATATTCCTGCGTGGTGTGGGATCCTTACCAGGTAGGATTGACGGAGGACATCGAAAAAGCTCGTTTCGTGTTATCGCGCAGTAGGGGTGAGAGTGTCACTGATATGATACGCGAGTTGGGGTGGACGTTACTGAAACAAAGGCAGTTTTCTTTGCGGCGAGATCTATTTACGAAGTTTCAATCACCAACTTTCTCTTCAGAATGCGAAAATATTTTGTTGAAACCCACCTACTTAGGGAGAAATGATCATCATAACAAAATAATAGAAATCAGAGCTCGAAAGGAAAGATTTAGGTGTTCCTTTTTCCCACGCGTCGTTCGAGAGTGAAATGGTAGAGAAGTAGTATAAAAATGGTTCGATGACCCTCTGCCAGGCACTTAAGTGTGAATTGCAGAGTAACCATGTAGCTGTAGATGAAGTAGAGGTAGATAAACTCGTACTATGGAAAATTATGTCTCAGTAAAGCGATACATTACAAGGACAATCGACAATAAATATATATGAATAAAATTCCTTCCTGATATAACAGGCCGATAAAGTGCTTCTCTAACATTCTTCTATAACACAAGTCGAATTGATCTGTAAAATGGTTCTATATTATGCAAAGTAGGTGGCTTTCTACTTACAAAAACCTTTCACACTTTGAAACCACATGTATATGATAACCACTATTAAATGGCACAATAGTAAATGTTTTACTTTTGTAGCTAGGATTGTTGGTTGTGTCATTAATGGAATGTATGATCCTTCATAGTATCAAGAAGTCGGACTATAAAGTTCTTACAGCAAATACATAATTAAATATTCTGTGTCTTTATGTTTCCCACTGAATATACAACAGACTAACAGAAGGTGCCACCTGTTAACAGAAGAGTTGGAACAATAGAAATAGCACATATTCATCCATACAGTACTAAAGTACCTACAGATTTTCACACTGCTGCGATTCGTCGCGGAATGCGTGCTTTGATCTCAGGAGCTATTAGCGTATCTGACTAGCTTTGTCAGTGGATTCAGAACTCCCACATAACAGATCGTTCTTAACTGGACGAAATCGTCAGATGTAAAAGCAGCTTCGCGAGTACCTCCAGGGTGTGTTAAGAGATGTGTTACTGGTCACAATATGCATAAACGATCTGGAGGCTAACGTCAGAAGCTCCATGAGATTTTATGCAGATGCTGCGACTGTATATAGGGTGATCCAGCTACCCCTTTCTTAGGCGTGTAACGCCTTGAAATACACTACTGGCCATTAAAATTGTTACACCAAGAAGAAATGCAGATGATAAACGGGTATTCATTGGACAAATATATTATACTAGAACTGATATGTGATTACATTTTCACGCAATTTGGGTGCATACATCCTGAGAAATCAGTACCCAGAACAACCACCTCTGACCGTAATAACGGCCTTGATACGCCTGGGCATTGAGTCAAACAGAGCTTGGATGGCGTGTACAGGTACAGCTGCCCATGCAACTTCAACACGATACCACAGTTCATCAAGAGTAGTGACTGGCGTATTGTGACGAGCCAGTTGCTCGGACACCATGGACCAGACGTTTTCAGTTGGTGAGAGATCTGGAGAATGTGCTGGCCAGGGCAGCAGTCGAACATTTTCTGTATCCAGAAAGGCCCATACAGGACTTGCAACATGCGGTCGTGCATTATCCCGCTGAAATGTAGAGTTTCGCAGGGATCTAATGAAGGGTAGAGCCACGGGTCGTAACACATCTGAAATGTAACGTCCACTGTTCAGAGTGCCGTCAATACGAACAAGAGGTGACCGAGACGTGTAACCAATGGCACCCCATACCATCACGTCGGGAATATGCCAGTATGGCGACGACGAATACACCCTTCCAATGTGCGTTCACCACGATGTCGCCAAACACGGATGCGACCATCATGATGCTGTAAACTGAACCTGGATTCATCCGAAAAAATAACGTTTTGCCATTCGTGCACCCAGGTTCGTCGTTGAGTACACCATCGCAGGTGCTCCTGTCTGTGATGCAGCGTCAAGGGTAACCGCAGCCATGGTCTCCGAGCCGATAGTCCCTGCTGCTGCAAACATCGTCGAACTGTTCGTGCAGATGGTTGTTCTCTTGTAAACGTCCCCACCTGTTGACTCAGGAATCGAGACGTGGCTGCACGATCCGTTACAGCCCCGCGGATAAGATGCCTGTCATCTCGACTGCTAGTGATACGAGGCCGCTGGGATCCAGCACGGCGTTCCGTATTACCCTCCTTTGCCCACCGATTCCATATTCTGCTAACAGTCATTGGATCTCGACCAACGCGAGTAGAATGTCGCGATACGATAAACAGCAATCGCGATAGGCTACAATCTGACCTTTACCAAAGTCGGAAATGTGATGGTACGCATTTCTCCTCCTTACACGAGGCATCACAACAACGTTTCACCAGGCAACGCCGGTCGACTGCTGTTTGTGTATGAGAAATCGGTTGGAAACTTTCCTCATGTCAGCACATTGTAGGTTTCGCCACTGGCTCCAACCTTGTGTGAATGCTCCGAAAAGCATATCACAGCATCTTCATCCTGTCGGTTAAATTTCGCGTCTGTAGCACGTCATCTTCGTGGTGTAGCAATTTTAATGGCCAGTAGTGTATAACGAACAAGGTTTCCAGTTCTCTCCCTCACTATGTGCAAACTGTTAATCCTACAGTAAAAATGAACAGGACATTTTTGAAGGAAAAAATAAAGTAGTTAAAATCTGTACTGGGACACGTTTTCACTAGAGGCAACAATTTTCGAATTATTCAAGAAAAAGTGAAAAAGTAACCTTCAAACACATTTTTCTGGCATCACCCGAAGACCTTGGCCTCCAGCGAAAACGTATCCCAGTACAAAACTTAACTACATTAAATTCCCTATTATAGGTACTGTTCATTTTTTCTGTGGGACTAATGGTTTGCGCGTTGTGAGCGAGAGAATATTAATATCTCCATCGTAGTCTTTGAAGGCGCTGCTGGTTGCATAAATCACCCTGTATAAGGAAGTCACAGCACAAACCAATTTTAGCGAAATGCAGGAAGACCTGCAGAGGATCACTCTTCCTGCTGAGGCTGGATGTTCACTCCCAGTTCGTATGGAATGTAAAGTATTGCACATGTTGTTGTTGTTGTGGTCTTCAGTCCAAAGACTGATTTGATGCAGTTCTCCATGCTACTCTACTCTGTGTAAGCCTCTTCATCTCCGAATAACTACTGCAACGCACATCCTTCTGAAACTGTTTACTATAATCATCTCTTGGTTACCTCTACGATTTTTAACCCCCCCCCCCCCCCCCGCAACACACATACATCTCCCTCCAATACGAAATTGATGATCCCTTGATGCCTCAGAATGTGTCCTGTCAACATATCCCTTCTTCTAGTCAGGTTGTGCCACAAATTTCTTTTCTCCCCAGTTCTATTCAGTACCTCCTTATTAGTTATGTAATCTATCCATCTAGTCTTCAACATTCTTCTGTAGCAAAAAAATGGCTCTGAGCACTATGGGACTTAACATCTATGGTCATCAGTCCCCTAGAACTTAGAACTACTTAAACCTAACTAACCTAAGGACAGCACACAACACCCAGCCATCACGAGGCAGAGAAAATCCCTGACCCCGCCGGGAATCGAACCCGGGAACCCGGGCGATTCTTCTGTAGCACTACATTTCAAAAGCTTCTATTCTACTTTTGTCTAAACTGTTTATCAACCATGATTCACTTCCATACATGGCTGTACTCTGTAACGGGACATCCTCCTCTAGCATTTTTCGAATTTTGGACAGGTCAGTATCATCTCAGTTGCTTTTCTGAAAACTTTCATATAATTTTATACACAGTATGTCATATTTCGCTACGGTCGCAGGTTCGAATCCTGCCTTGGGCATGGATGTGTGTGATGTTCTTAGGTTAGTTAGGTTTAAGTAGTTCTAAGTTTTAGGGGACTGATGATCTCAGATGTTAAGTCCCATAGTGCTCAGAGCCATTTGAACAATTTATTTTGTCATATTTCAAGCTAAAATCTATGAAAATGAATTACTTTATAAAATGTTTTAGTCTCGATGTAATAATCGAGACGTACTAATTCTGAATGTACAGTTAAAATTATTTTTTAGAAACATTTGAAATTACGAATTATTGGCACACCCATGATTTATATTATTAATTATGCAATACTGTAGTCCTTACTATATTTATTTCTGGATTCATTTATGAAATAATAATCGAAATTGCTAATGTAACTGAAACTAAGAGAAATTCATTTGTCATGAAAACTTGTAAACCCTTTGGAATATTGTTATTTCTGCAGTCTGTGAGAGACGTAAGCATGCCTCTGATGTGACCGCACGTATTTTTGTATTTTGTGCAACATTACAATTTTGGCTTTACCAATGGCCGCGCGGAGTGGCCGCGCGGTTTGAGGCGCGGATTGCACGGCCCCTCCCACCGGAGGTTCGAGTCCTCCCTCGTCCATGGGTGTGTGGGTTTTGTTCTTAGCATAAGTTAGTTTAAGTACTGTGTAAGTCTAGGGACCGAAGACCTCAGCAGTTGGTTCCCTTAGGGATTCACACGTTTTGTTTATGTGAAAAATCGAAAGACTGTATGATACACTAAAATGTGTGTAAGTAGACTTATGTAAAAACAAAAATTCTGCAACAACACTCTTCAAATTTATTTAGATCATCCAACCGTGAAGACTTAAAATATGACTTTTCAGCTTCAAGAGTCAGACCCCTAGACAAGAAAAACTCGAGTGAACTCCACATGAAAAGCTAAGTTAACTAAAAAGTTTATTGTAATCTTCGCTCATCTCAAATCTTCATAAAAGACTAATGTGGACAGTAGATGGAATTAGGAAGGAGGAGGGAAATTACAACTAAATACAAATACTTTTAGAAAGAATTTCCTAACACTTAAATCTCTATTCGATGTTAACAAATTTCTCTTCTTTAGAAACGCTTTTCTTTCCATTGCCAGTCTACAATTTACATCCTATCTACTTCGGCCATTGTTAGTTACTTTGCTGCCTTAACTCATCTACTTCTTAAGTCTCTCATTGTCAAATCTAATTCCTTCAGCACCACCTGATTTAATTAGACTACATTCCGTTATCCTTATTTTTCTTTTGCTGATGTCCATCTTATAACCTCGTTTAAAAACACTGTCCATTCGTTCAACTGTTCATCCAATCCCTTTGCCGTTTTTGATAGACTTACAGTGTCATCAGCAAAATTCAAAGTTTTTATTTCTTCTCCCTACTCCTAATTTTTCTTTTGTTTCCTTTACTTATTGCTCAATATACAGATTCCATAACATCAGAGATATGCTTCAACCCTGTCACTCTCGATTCCTTTTCGAGCCCCTCGACTCCTATAACTGCCATCTGGTTTCTGTACAAATTATAAATAGCATTTCGCTCCCTGAATTTTACCTCTGCCATCTTTAGAATTTGAAAGAGAGTGTTCCAATCAACATTGTCAAAAGCTTTCTCTAAGTCTACAAATGTTATAAACGTAGGTTTACCTTTCCTTAACCTATTTTCTATGAGAAGTCGCTGGGTCAGTATTGCCTTGTGTGTTTCTACATTTCTCTGGAATCCAAATTGATCTTCCCTGAGGTCGTCTTCTACCAGTTTTTCCATTCTTCCGTAAAGGATTCGTGTTAATATTTTGCAGGTGTGACTTATTAAGCTGATAATTTGGTAATTTTCACATCTTTCAACACCTGCTTTCTTTGGGATTGGAATTATTATATTCTTCTTGAAGTCTGAGGGTATTACGCCTGTTTCATACATCTTGCTCACCAGATGGGAGAGTTCTGTCAGGGCTGGCTTTCCCAAGGTTCAAATGGTTCAAATGGCTCTGAGCACTATGGGACTCAACTGCTGAGGTCATTAGTCCCCTAGAACTTAGAACTAGTTAAACCTAACTAACCTAAGGACATCACACACATCCATGCCCGAGGCAGGATTCGAACCTGCGACCGTAGCGGTCTCGCGGTTCCAGACTGCAGCGCCAGAACCGCGCGGCCATTCCCAAGGCTGACAGTAGTTCTAATGGAATGTTGCATCGTCTCGAGGCCTTGTTTCGACTTAGGTCTTTCAGTGCTCTGTAAAACTCTTTATGCAGTATCATATCTCCCATTTCATCTTCATCTACATCCACTTCCATTTCCATAATATTGTTCTCAAGTACATTGCCCTTGTATAGACCCTCTATGTACTCCTTCCACCTTTCTGCTTTCCGTTCTTTGCTTAGAACTGGGTTTCCATCTGAGCTTTAAATATTCATGCAAGTGGTTCTCTTTTCTCCAAATGTCCCTTTAATTTTCCTGTAGGCAGTATCTATCTTACCCCTACTGAGATATGCCTGTGCATCCCTACATTTGTCCTCTAGCCATCCCAGCTTAGCCATTTTGCACTTCCTGTTGATCTCATTTTTGAGACGTTTGTATTCCTTTTTGCCTGCTTCATTTACTGTATTTTTATATTTTCTCCTTTCATCAATTAAATTCAATATTTCTTCTGTTACCCAAGGATTTCTACTAGCCCTCGTCTTTCTACCTACTTGATCCTCTGCTGTCTTCACTATTTCATCCGTCAAAGCTACCCATTCTTCTTCTACTGTATTTCTTTCCCCCATTCCTGTCAATCTTTCCCTAATGCTCTCCCTGAAAATCTCTACAACCTCTCGTTCTGTCAGTTTATCCAGGTCCCATCTTCTTAAATTCCCTCGTTTTTGCAGTTTATTCAGTTTTAATCTACAATTCATAACCAATAGATTGTGGTTACAGTCCACATCTGCCCCTGGAAGTGTCTTACAATTTAAAACCTGGTTCCTAAATCTCTGTCTTACCATTATGTAAGCTATCTGAAACCTTCCAGTATCTCCAGGCCTCTCCCATGTATACAACCTTCTTTCATGATTCTTGAACCAAGTGTTAGCTATGATTAAGTTACGCTCTGTGCAAAATTCTACTAGGCAGCTTCCTCTTTCATTTCTTACCCCCATTCCGTGTTCACCAACTACGTTTTCTTCTCTTCCTTTTCCTACTATCGAATTCCAGACACCCTCGACTATTAAATTTTCGTCTCCCTTCACTATCTGAATAATTTCTTTTATCTCATCATACATTTCATCAATGTCTTCGTCATCTGCGGAGCTAGTTGGCATATAAATTTGTACTACTGTGGTAGGTGTGGGCTTTGTTGCAGCCACACATAGTAAGCGTTGCTTCACGTAGTGGAGAATGGCAAAACAGAGGCACGCTGGAGACCGAGGCGTTGTGAAGTGGGCAGGCACAGATAGCCTTGCTGACAGCAGCAGTCTTTAAGTCCCATATTGCTCAGAGCCATTTGAAGCAGCAGTCTAACCAACAGGCTGACGCAAGGACGCACACAGACCGAGCGCCGAGCGAAGCCTGGAAAGTGCTGAGTAAGGGGAAGTGAGGCCAGCACGCTAAGTTATGCTGCAATATACTGCGGGAGTAATAACAAAAAGCTACCACCGATGGTAAAAAACGTCCTCCTGCTGGATATAAATAGTGGAGCGCAGGGAGAAATTGTGAAGAAAGTTAAATAAACAATTGTAAAACTCCACGCCGTCTCAGTCTTTGGCGCAGCCACTGTGTCCGCTGCTAACAAGTGGTGCAGAAGACGTAACAGCTTTGTGTCTATCTTGGCCACAATAATGCGTTCACTATGCTGTTTGTAATAGCTTACCTGCACTCCTATTTTTTTATTCATTATTAAACCTACTCCTGCATTACCCCTATTTGATTTTGTATTTATAACATTGTATTCACCTGACCAGAAGTCTTGTTCCTCCTGCCACAGAACTTCACTAATTCCCACTATATCTAACTTTAACCTATCCATGTCCCTTTTTAAATTTTCTAACATACGTGTCCGATTAAGGGCTCTGACATTCCACGCTCCGACCTGTACAATGTCAGTTTTCTTAATCCTGATAAATACGTCCTCCTGAGTAGTCCCCGCTCGGAGATCCGAATGGGCGACTATTTTACCTCCGAAATATTTTACCCAAGAGGATGTCATCGTCATTTAACCATACAATAGAGCTGCATGCCCTTGGGGAAAAAGTACGGTTGTAGTTTCCCCTTGCTTTCAGCCGTTCGTAGTACCAAGACAGACAAGGCCGCTTTGATTGATGTTACAAGGCCAGATCAGGCAATCATCCAGACTGTTGCCCCTGCAACTACTGAAAAGGTTGCTGCCCCTCTTCAGGAACCACACCTTTGTCTGGCCTCTCAACAGATACCCCTCCATTGCGGTTGCAACCTCGCATAGCAAGCTTAAGTGGAACGGTATCATAAAATTATTTGCAGCAGACGCATTAATTGGAAGAATCCAATGGCAATAAAATGAAGCAACAAGAAACGTCACTTATAACTCGTCATTCGACCGATTCTTTATATTATTCCTCTGACTGGAACTCTTACCAGGTATGATTAATAGAAGAAACGAAGAACAGCTACGCGTTTCGTCACTGATTCGTTTAAAAACTCGGGAGCGTTAAGGAGCTGCTCATTAAATTCTAGTGGCAGACGCTAAATAGTGAGGAGTTGTGCACCTCAGAGGTGTTTAAAGTCAAAATATGGTAGCATAAGTTCCAAGAGGATTGACACAACGTATTGCTTCCACTCAGATGCATCACACGGAATGACCATGGCGGTATAATCACAGGAATTCGAGTTCTTGCGGAGGCTTGCCAACAGTCATTCTTTACATACACTTCAACAGCTAAACTTTACCGACCATCTGTGATCGGGTGTAGAGTGGAAAATACGGATTACGAACATTTTCGCTAATGTTAGTGCGTTACAGCCTGACGAATGGCACAAAGTACGAGGGTCACTCGAAAAGAAATGCACACTATTTTTTTAAAAATCCATCTTTTATCTACATTTTTGAAAGTTTTGCAGTGTGTAGATACATCCTTTAGGAACAATATTTTCATTTCTTCACATAATTTCCATCCCTCTCAACTGCCTTACGCCATCTTGGAACCAGCGCCTGTATACCCGCACGGTAAAATCCTGGACCAACCTGTTGGAGCCACTGTTTGGCAGCGTGCACAATGGAGTCATCATCTTCAAACCTTGTTCCACGAAGAGAGTCTTTCAGTTTCCCAAAGAGATGATAGTCACATGGAGCCAGGTCAGGACTGTAAGGCGGGTGTTTCAGTGTTGCCCATCCGAGTTTTGTGAACGCTTACATGGTTTTTGACTGACATGTGGCCGTGCATTGTCGTGCAACAGCAAAACATCCTTCTTTTGCCGATGTGGAAGAACATGACTCAGTCGAGCTTGAAGTTTCTTCAGTTTCGTCACATATGCATCAGAATTTATGGTGGTTTCACTTGACATGATGTCCACAAGGAAGAGTCCTTCGGAATCGAAAAACACTGTAGCCATAACTTTTCCAGCAGAAGGTGTGGTTTTGAATTTTTTTTTCTTGGGTGAATTTGCATGATGCCACTACACTGATTGCCTCTTCGTCTCTGGTGAAAAATGATGGAGCCATGTTTCATGATCTGTCACAATTCTTCCAAGAAATTCATCTCCACCATTCTCGTACTGTTCCAAAAGTTAGCTGCATACCGCTTTTCTTGTTTCTTTGTGAGCCACTGTCAACATCCTGGAAACCCACCTGGCACAAACCTTTTTTAACGCCAACACTTTCAGTATTCTGCAAACACTTCCTTTCCCTATCCCAACGTAATTATCGGTGAGCTTATGTTACGCCGTGAACCATAAACAAAGCACAATTCCAGATGCTGCGTTTTGCGGGCGCGGACCTTAGTGGCACTTACTTTTCGCACGGCCATCCTTATATGACTTTCTCCCGCGTTAGTGAAAGAAACAACCTCTTCGTTCATGTGACCAATCGCACTACTTCAACCACTGTACACAAAAAACCATTTATAAGTCAGAAATAAATTCCATACGTACTTATGAAGTCTCGGGCACAGTTATAAATAAATGCAGGACAAAGCCGGGTTTCTCAGCTGGAGTTCTAAGTGATTCAAATCCTGAGATCCTGCTGAAAATATGCACCCATAAGAAATTCTGCCAGCAGAGTAGCTCTACTCGGATGTGCATGATGGTCCATGAAGAGGAAAGTAGGACCAACTACACCTCTGAATAGTCCCACATGTGGTTACAGTGCCTTAAATCTGTACCTATAGGCATTAACAAATTTTCTGTGACGGCCATCAAAGTTGTTAGACCATCCAGCACTATTCCTGCGCCTTGCCACGATTCGCACGGTCCCCACTCTCGGAGGTTCGAGTCCTCCCTCGGGCATAGGTGTGTGTGTTGTCCTTAGCATAAGTTAGTTTAAGTTAGATTAAGTAGTGTGTAAGCCTAGGGACCGATGACCTCAGCAGTTTGGTCCCATTGGAACATACCACAAAAAATAGCTCTGAGCACTATGGGACTTAACATCCGAGGTCATCAGTCCCCTAGAACTTAGAACTACTTAAACCTAACTAACCTAAGGACAGCACACACATCCATGCCCGAGGCAGTATTCGAACCTGCAACCGTAGCGGTCGCGCGGTTCCAGACTGAAGTGCCTAGAACATACCACAAATTTCCAAATTTCCACTATTCCAGGTTCCGAATAGCATCCCACTGGATCCAATTGGCAACTGTCCGCTATTTTGGTTATTTCATTGCGAACGTCGTTAAGAACAAATATCGGTCCTATTGTATTTATCTTTTATAGGCCCTAAACTACAACAAATGTTACTTGTGTCCGAAATTGCCGTAAACGTCTCGAAATTACAGTGAGTCAAATTCAACGCCGCTGAAACTGCAGTCTGTGTCTGATTTGTATTTAGGATTCTGCTCTGCAAAATACTTTGTGGCGTTAAGTTGTGAATGTCATTAACAGTCGACGCTATTTCATGATGAAAATTCAAACACGACTGAAACACTATCGGTATAACCTACTAATTTTCATTATATTTTAGTTATGTTTCTACTCCAATTTGTTGATACTCACATGCAGATATTGGATCATGCCAGAAAAGATAAATTCTTAAAAACTGTCCAGAATTTGAAATTTAGTCGTTCTAGTGGGAAAGCCTGGTGTCTCATTCGTAAATTGGACTGCTCTTCAACACCGTCTTCGAAACGTGCAGCAGTTTATATAGAATCCATTGTGAACAACCAGGGAAAGATCCAAACTTTCCGCAAAGCTACAGACTGATTGCACTACTGTCTCGTGCACTACTGTCTCGAAAGGGTGATCTTAAACAGAAGTATCTACGGTATATTGTGGTTAAAAGTGGGGCTAACTCAGCCGCAATTACTTACAGAATCTGGTAGGATTGCATCGGGCCTTCTTCAATTTTAACTACGGTACATCAGCTGTTTCTGATTTCCAATGACACGAATATCTTTAGCTACGAAAGGGAATTTAAAAACGTTGGTAATCACACAAGTCATCCAGATACAAATGGTACTGAATTCTTTATTGTGCTCATGACACATTTCGGGCATAGCCCATCATCAGATGACCTGGTGCCAAATAACAAAGACAAGTGAACATAATGATATCATACAACACAGCCAAACCAAAGAAATGAGATTATATAAATCTCAAATGAAATTAACTGTACACAATTTTGTAGAGCGTAAGTACCTACCATCTACAATAGTTACAGACAATGACAAGGACGTTGAATAATGTCCAAGCAAAATATGGGCTGTCGTACACGAGGTCTGTTCAACAAATTCCGGAACTTCGTCCACAAATTTTTTCTAAGCTTACTTTTATTTATTGTGCATGGTCCCCTTCGAAATATTCTCCTCAACAATTGATACACCGTTACCAACGCCGTTTCCAATTCCAGAAGCAGTCTTGGTACGCCTCTTGCAGGATCGCGCGAACCCCCGTCTGCGAATTTTTTTTTATCTCGTTTATTATTGTAGATCTTCGTCCTTTCAACGGCGCTTCGACTTTGGAAGTTAAAAGAAGTCCGCATGCTCCCGGTCTGGAGAGTACGAAGGGTGAGGCATCGCAGTAGTTTCGTTTATTGTACAATAGTCAAGCCCCAAAAGGGGTGAATGTACGGGTGCGTTATCGTGATCCAAGAGCCGTGCATTGTCTCGCCACATTCAGGCCTTTTCCTTCTCAAATTTTCTCGCAGGCGCCGCAACAAGTCCCGATAGTACCATCGATTAACAGTTTGTTTCTGTGAGACGAATTCATGATGGACTAAACGTTCACAGTCAAAGAAGACTATCAGGCTGGCTTTGGTATTTGGGTTGACCTGGCGAGCTTTTTTGGCCTTCGAGAACCTTTCCCAACTCATTGTGAATACCGAACCTTGGTCTCACAAGGGAACCTCCCCATCGCAACCCCCCTAAAATTTAGTTATAAGTTGGCACAGGGATAGGCCTTGAAAAACTGAACAGAGATCAATCGAGAAAACAGGAAGAAGTTGTGTGGAACTATGAAAAAAATAAGCAAAATATACAAACTGAGTAGTCCGTGCGCAAGGTAGGCAACATAGAGGAGGGTGTTAGCTTACGAGCGCCGTGGTCCCGTGGTTAGCATGAGCAGCTCTGGACCGTTCAAATCTTCTCTCGGGTGAAAATTTTAATTTTTTATATTCAGATAATTATCAAAGTTCAGGCTCTCACACATAATCAACTTCGCTCTCCAAAATTCCAGGACATGTTCAGATTTGCTTGGACATATACAGAATTTGACGGTCTACGCACGGAAACATTTGAAAACGTAAAAAACATATGTTTTGACAGAGCACAGGGAAAACTGTGCGACTCTGAAACTGTTGCATTCATTTGATGCAGTTTATGTGACAAACTCTTATGTTTTCATCACTTTTTTGGGAGTGATTATCACATCCACAAGAAAACCTAAATCGGGCAAGGTAGAAGAATCTTTTTACCCATTCGCCAAGTGTGCAAGTTAGGTGGGTCGACAACATATTCCTGTCATGTGACGCACATGCCGTCATCAGTGTCGTAAAGAATATATCAGACGTGTTTTCCTGTGGAGGAATCGGTTGACCTATGACCTTGCGATCAAATGTTTTCTGTTCCTATTGGAGAGGCACGTCCTTTCGTCTACTAATCGCACAGTTTTGCGGTGCGGTCGCAAAACACAGACATTAAACTTATTACAGTGAACAGAGACGTCAATGAATGAACAGACAGATCGTAACTTTGCGAAAATAAAGAAAGTAAAATTTTCACGCGAGGGAGGACTCGAACCAAGGACCTTACGTTCCGCAGTTGCTCACTCTAACCACGAGACTACGGCGCTCATCAACTATGATTGTCCTTTATGTTACCTATCTTGCACATGGACTACTCAGTTTGTATATTTTGCTTATTTTTTCATAGTTCCACACAACTTCTTCCTGTTTTCTCGATTGATCTGTGTTCAGTTTTTCAAGGCCTATCCATTGTGTCAATTTATAACTAAATCTGAGGGGGGTGCGATGGGGAGGTTCCCTTGTCAGAATCATAACCGTGGACCAACGTCTCATCACCAGTTCTGATTCTTTTAAGGAACATCTCTTTTTCATTTGCGCGATCCAAAAGCTCTTCAGAGATTGCGAGGTGAAGGTCTTTCTGTCCCGACTCATGAGCCGTAGGAAGAACTTGGCGTTAACACGATACATTCCAAGATGCTGTGTCACGATTACGTGACATGATCCAACTGAAATGTTGTATCCTTCTGTAATCTCTCCGACAATCAGTCTTCGATTGGCACTCACAATTTCGTTGACGTTCCTGACGTGAGCGTCGTCGGTAGACGTCGAAGGGCTTCTGAACGAGGGTCATCTTTAATTTCCGTTCGGCCATATCTAAGCCGTGTGAACCATTCGTAACACCGTGTACGGCTTAAGCACTCATCACTGTAGGCTTCCTGCATCATTTAATGTGGCTCTGTAAAGGTTTTATTGAGTTTCACGTAAAATTTAATGCAGACGTGTTGTTTCTCTAACTCGGCCATCTCGAAATTCGCAAACAATGCTAAACAACGTTCCACTCATAAGGGAACCTCCCCATCGTACCCCCTCAGATTTAGCTATAAGTTGGCACAGTGGATAGGCCTTGAAAAACTGAACACAGATCAATCGATAAAACAGGAAGAAGTTGTCTGGAACTATGAAGAAAATAAGCAAAATATACAAACTGAGTACTCCATGCGTAAGATAGGCAACATCAAGAAGGGTGTGGGCTCCGGAGCGCCGTGGTCGCGTGGTTAGCGTGGGCAGCGGCGGAACGAGAGGTCCTTGGTTCAAGTCTTCCTTCGAGTGAAAGGTTTATTTTCTTTATTTTCGCAAAGTTATGATCTGTCCGTTCGTTCACTGACGTCTCTGTTCACTGTAATAAGTTTAGTGTCTGTGTTTTGCGACCGTACCGCAAAACCGCGCGATTAGTAGACGAAACGACGTGCCCCTCCAATGGGAACCGAAAACATTTGATCGCAAGGTCATAGGTCAACCGATTTCTCCACAGGAAAACACGTCTGATATATTCTATACGACACTGGTGACGGCATGTGCGTCACATGACAGAAATATGTTGTCGACCCACCTAACTTGTACACTTGGCGAATGGGTAAAATTGTTCTTCTACCTTGCCCGATTTAGGTTTTCTTGTGGATGTGATAATCACTCCCAAAAAAGTGATGAAAACATAAGAGTTTGTCACATAAACTGCAACAAATGAATGCAACAGTTTCACAGTCTCACAGTTTTTCCTGTGCTCTGTCAAAACATATGTTTTTAATGTTTTCAAAATTTTCCGTGTGAAGACCGTCAAATCCAAGCAAATCTGAACATGTCTTGGAATTTTGGAGAGCGAAGTTGATTATGTGTGAGTGCCTGAACTTTGATAATTGTCTGAAAATAAAAAAAATTAAACTTTTCACTCGAGGGAAGACTTAAACGAAGGACCTCTCGTTACGCTCACGCTAACCACGGGACCACGGCGCTCCTGTGATCATATTCTCCTTGATGTTGCCTATATGCACATGGATACTCAGTTTTTATATTTTGCTTATTTTTTTCATAGTTCCACACAACTTCTTCCTGTTTTCTCGATTTATCTGTGTTCAGTTTTTCAAGGCCTACCCACCGTGCCAACTTATAACTAAATCTGAGGGGGCTGCGATGGGGAGGTTCCCTTGTCAGTACAGCACTCAACAATAACTAACAGACATATAACACTGAAACTTCCGTCAGTTACACATTAAACATAGGCGTGTGCAGGATACCAACCGCATTTCGCTCTAACAATCATTGGCGCGAAATTACGAATGTTCCGGATTTTTTCAACAGAACTCGTACGAGAAATAGACCTAGCCAGTAGCTGACTACAGTTGTAGTGTCAAGACACCGGAGCCAAACGTGAGCTTGTATTGCTAGAGGACGGCACTTCTAAAAAATCTTAATATAAAATAATGAAAGCTCAATCAGCACTAGTGTGCAAGAAGGTCAGTTATAGAGTACAGTATAACAGTACAAGACGCACCATTTATAACAGCGTGATATAGAACCACATTCGGTATGATTTGTTCACAATTTCACTAGAGGGTTGTGGGATTGAAGGGACCAGACTGATAGGGCCATCGGTCTCACTAGAGGGCTTGACATCCGATGCAAAGTTGATTAAAATAATTATTTTTCAGTAAATGAAGTTAATTAAAATAATTAATTCCTTTTTACCAGCACAGCTGTGCAAGGAAGTCAACAGTAAAACAAAATGAAACAGTATAGGTTTCGTAAAACAAACAAATTGTTAATATCGTCTTTACGTTTGCAGTAAGACTTACGAAAACAGTTCGCTAGTAAAATTGGGTGTAGTCAATAAGAATTCTATAAAACAGAGAGAAAATTAAACGAAAGAGCGGCCGGATGTGGACTCACTGTTTTTTCCTCTCCACAAGTAAATCATCGAAAAAAAATCAAAGAACCGGCTACGACTGCTTGAGGTCGACTCATTTCTTATAGTTTCTAGGTTACCTAATTACTCACATATATTTCAGTTTCTTCTAAAATGTCCAGTACTATACCTTTGTTACCAAAATGCAAAATGGACATTTCGTCTTCAGTGATTTTAAGCTGATGTTGTTTCTCTTTTAAATGTTATCCCAATCCACTTCCTCTACATATTTTCTTCAAAATTGTGTACAATTAATTTCATTCGAAATCTATAGAATCTCATTTCTTCGATTTGACTGTATTGTATGATATTATCATTTGCACTTGTCTTTATTATTTGTCATCAGAGCATCTGATAATGGGCTAAGCCCGAAACGCGTCATGAGCACGATAAATAATTCAGTACTATCTGGATCTGGATTACTTACGCGACTTACCAGCATTTTTAAATTCATTTTCAAAGTTACTCTTATTTTGGTGGCACATCTCTACAGGTTATGTTTCGGGGCATATTGTATATCACCTATGACACTGTTGCTCGTTTAGCACCACCCAGGGGTCACGTGTGGGGTAATCTAGCGAATCGTGCTGCGAACTACAAACCAAGAGTTCTGCTCAATGGACAAACATTGAGGTACAACCCTTTCCCAAAATATCTCTGAATCACTCTAGATAGAACCCTGAGCTACAAAGAGCACATCACCAAGCTTTCTCATAAAGTTGCTGTAAGGAACAACATACTACATAAGTTCAGTGGTCCCGCCTGGGGAACCCCAGCTGACTGTCTGCGTTTAACTGGCATCAGTCTTGTGTACTCTGCTGCCGAGTACTGTGCACCTGTCTGGTTGGAAAGCGAAACATGTGAGGAAGGTAGACACAAAACTTAACGACACAATGCGCTGCATTACTGGTTCCATCAAATCAACCCCATGCCACTGGTTACCAGTGCTGAGTCACATCCCTCCACCTCACTTAAGGCTGAAACAACCTCTACTGAAGGACGCCAAGAAAATCTCTGCATCACCCTCTCTACCTCTGCACCAGGAATTCTGTCATCCGCCACAGCAACGATTGCGATCAAGAAGACCAGCGACTGTTACTGCAGGACAACTCATTGCGGATGGTTTTAATCTAAATGAAAGCTGGAAGCATCAATGGTCAACAAAAACATTGTGAACAAGAGCCCATCATCTTGATCCCACAAAGAAGCCGAAAGGTTTTGACCTACCGAGGAACCTTTGGTGCTGCCTCAGCAGGTTAAGGACTGGACATGGTTGTTGTAGGTACTTCAGGTAAAAATGGGGCTGGATCAGTTCACCAATGTGTGAATGTAATCAAGAAGAGCAGACAATTCAACATTTAGTCCAACGCTGTCCACTTCATTCATACCCTGGAATTCCCGATGACTTGTTCATTCTCACACCCAGCTTAATTAACTGGTTGAAAAACACGGACTTTAAGGTTTAATCTTGTCTAATATCATATGTATATTGTATAAACTCATTTGCCTTATATCAACTGTATACTGTATAAAATCACCATACTATTTAAAAACCTCTACAGGACTTTAGGTACGATTTACAATTGATCACTTATCTTTGCAGTGGAACGAGAACTAAACAGGGGCAGTACTTTGTAAAGAAACATTTGACAGAGCGAAGTTCAGCATTTCATCTTTTGCTTTGCTAGCAACAATTTCAGTTCCTGTGTTAGCAATGACTTTTTATGGTACCACTAACAGCCTTAACATACTATAAACGTGACTTTGGGTTTTGTGAGAGGCCTTTCGACAAGATTCTTGCTATGTTAGCCATTGAAAGCTTCACGTATACCATGGAGGGTTCGTCCATCCCCCCCCCCCCCCTCATGAATGTTCCTGCTAGAAACATATCTAGAAAGTAATTGGTCAACTATTCTTCTAACGCTGAGCTACACTTTCTCTATACGATCCTGCCCAAAAGCTAAGTGTTTTGAGTTTCTCTTTACTATATAACGTTATTCCGTCTTTCTCTAGTTTCTAGACGTACACAACCTCACACTCGAGTAGGATGATCAATGAGAGTTCTGGCACAGATGATGATCTTACCCCGAGGTCACCATCCAAGCCTCGGGGGCAATTGTATCTGGTACATTCAGCACAAAATAACCTGATACCAGTCAGCACTCGGGCAGTCATGTGACATAAAATTGGGGGGAAAATGAAGGTCACCGATCCACTGTGAGAGTCTTGGCTCGGATAATGATCTAAGACAAAGTCACAGTCTCCCATCGATCTAGGCCCATAGGATATCTTAAAAATGGAGCGAAATCCAGCGCCTCCACCCTCAAACTGTCATAGACCAACAGGATTACTTAAAAATAGGAAGTCCCCCCTCCCCATTTTCTCTATATAGTAATTGTGTGTTCCTCATCATTTTTGCTCTGATCACCATGATGAAAGGATCAGCTGCCATGTTTGGTTGGGATCAGAGTGGGGTTTCTTTGTAAAAAATAAATTATATATATGATAACAAATTAATATCTGGTTTATGAACAGTATTTTTTTCTTTTCTAACAGAGTTTTTGTATTCATATTATTATCGTTAACAGTCTTTTAAATTTCTAGTTTATTAACAATATTTTTTCCTTACTAACAAAATCTTTGTATTTACAATATTTTTACTTTCCTTACAACTTTTTTTGTAAAACATTTTGTTCTGTTAACAATTTTTTTTGTATTTTTTTGATGAATAGAAAACTTATACAGATATTCACAGAGATACTTCTTACACTAATACTAGCCATTTTTTTTGTATGGAGGTGCTGCTTATATACATATATTTACATGATACTATTTTTGACACTAATACTAGTAAAGAAGAATCCATATACTACATTACTCACTGAAGTCTTTAAAAAAATTAATAGTTATTTTGTGATATATTTTTAAAGAATAGGTACTTTTTTATAGATTTAAATTTTTTTACAGGAATTATTCTTTTCTGATACAGACTCAATGTATAGGATTTTATTATTTTTACATGAGAAGAAAGATTAATATTGACTGGCACAACTAGCAGCAGATGAAAAAGCTACACACACACACACATACACACACACACACACACACACACACACACACACACACAATAAACTTAGTACACACACATACATGTACATAGTGTGCAATCATCAACTCAAACATGAATATGTACATACACCCATTTATACTATGACAAATGGTCCATACTACCGTCCTGTATGCACTTATACACACATACACTATTTACAAATAAATACCCATCCACCATCAGTCACCCAAGTAGATAGTGTGAGAATGAGAGGGTCCCAATCCTGTCCTCACAAATAAAGTGTTTGTCGTCACGACGTGACAGACCGACTTTCAGTTGCAATACCACTTGATCTCACTACTGAATGCTCACTTGATGCATCATATGCAAAGGTCGAGCAGGCACTCCTTTTAATCACTGATTGTGAGAGCCATTCAGGCTGCAGGATACACACCCTTAGCCACCTCTGAGTGGCACCTGTGTCTGTACAGTATGTATTTATTTTTCATCTGAGACACACAGACTCCACAACCTATGACCCATTCGTTTTGCGTTTCGTTAAGTCGATAATTTTTTTATTTTTTGCTGTTGTGCCATAAGGATTATCTACCACATATCGAGACATGTCGAATTTGTTAGGATGTCTTCTTATTACTTCATGTAAGTCTCTAATTTTCACCCAGTAGATGAAACTGTCTGTCTCCATATAAAACAACTTCACATTAGCGAAATTAGGTTTCATAAACTCATAGTGACACAGTACATGCGGAATTTGGAAAGATCCAGTATACACATAGCAACATAAAAAGGATTTATGAAACCTGCTGAAGCCTGAACCAACTACAGAGCAATTAATCCTTGACTGGAGCTAGTGACCTGTTTGAAATATGGCCTGGCAATAAAATCATGTGCGTCATAACGCTTCTGCTGGCAGAAAAATATGTGTATCATGTGGTGGTTCTTCAAATTTTCTGTGGTTTTGTCGAATACTGAATTGATCATTAATTTTAAGAAAAATCTTTTCAAAAGCACATGTAGTAAGAGTCCTCCTTTCAGTGTTGACATCTATATATACATTCGGCCAGTGTTACTTATTCAAAGTGTTGGTACAATTGACACTAATAAGTTTCATTCCCAAACTAAGGCACTGTTGGAGGTTCCTGTAATACATTACATAGTATATCTTTTTATCATCCAGCGTCATCATAAGTTTGGACATCAAACCATTGTGCGGAACTAGTCACTCTGGGCATAGCGGCAAGTTGCTGTGTGTTTGTGTGTGAGTTAGTCATGCCAACTAGTAAGATATGCCTGTCCTGCCTCCACAACATATCCCACACCAGAATCCGCAATCACATCTTGAAACTTATACCCACTCAGACAATTTCTTCATCAGACGGCTATCTAAACACTCCAGTAGGCAGAGATTGCTGCATGGCGTGCCATGTAAGTTGCTTACATACAAGTAAAGGATATGACTCAAATTGTTAGCTGGTGTGAACTCCTTCTCACTCATTCGAAGGTTATTTGCCTTGGCATACCTATGCATACACTGGAAAAGCCCCCTTGAATCCTACATTCGAAAAAGAACATAATGTCAACATCTGTCAATAGTTTAGTGTTGACACATGTCTCTTTAACATGGCGACCCACAAAAGCCCTGATGCAGTGTAATAGAAGGCAGAATCCAGCGTCTATGTGTCCATTTATACACGCCAGAATTTCTCAATAATATTGATGAGCACGTCTACATCTGTCTCCATGTAAAGTCTTGCATGCACTCCTAAATCATCGATGTTGAATTCCTGCCAAACATTCCCTGCATGTCCCCACTCAGCATCTGTTATAGCATTGCCTGTAAGTTAACTGATGAAAGCAGGTATGCTGGGCAGTGTGGTTTCTTTGAGTCTCCCCATCGCCTGTGAAAGACCCCTTCTTCGTCACAAGCTGAATCTTTGCATCATCGGGATGTGCAGCTCTCGTGATGTGCGTGTCCTCCTGACACACTATTTGAGCAATTTCCTGAAGCGATGCATGCATAAAACAAAGCGAATTCCGGAAGCAGAGTGTTATTATTGATGTGATTTGACTGGAAAATGGTTCGTATTTTTCAATGTTATCAGGTGAGACACTAACCTTATAATTTCTCAAGTTGAAACCTCCCAAGTGCTCAGTGATGAAGTGAGCACTGTATCCGCTCAAACTGGGGAAGAAAAGGGGTATGTGCTGTGGCAGTTGGTATTTAAAGTTGTATGCATTCTATGCTGCACCACCGAACTTCCAGGTTAGATGAAAGTGGCCTCTATGTGGCGTCCCCAAAATTCTGTCCAGTGGCAGCCGACATGTATGACAGTCAATAGCTTTCTTGAATAAGGCATCATTTTCCTGCAACTCGGTCACGGGAAAGTTGATGCGATGAACTGCATCAACACACATTGCAAGCTTTTTGGGTTCAGAGAATAACTATCTCTCAGGATTATCTCTGATGTACGAATCTAAATGGTTAAGACTAGAGTCATATGAGCATATAAAGTGATACACCACTGCATATGGTATGTGTCGTTCTGTTAATGTGCTATAGGAGGCGATGTGGTCACCGTCACTAAACGCCACATGAGCTAGGAGGCACTCGAAATCCGCAGTAGAAAGGGGCAACGAACCTCGTGCTGAACGTTCTTGAAGTTTCAGGACTTGTTTGCCCCTGCAGGCATTTCCACGCGTACAAATTCTTGGTTACAGCAATCAATTAGATCAGAGATGGCCAAGAATTCGGCCCGTGAGCCGTGTCGTAGTACGAGTGCCGTACTTTACAGCCTCGCTAGCGCATTTCTCCCACTGCCACGCCGTGCTTTCTGAGCGCAAGGAGAGGAAAGAAGGGGAAACTAAGAACCCGTCGCATTTCAATGGCAATGCACTCACACTGCATACGACTCAGTTTTATATTTCGCATTTATCAACAACACAATCAAAAACGAAACAAAATTACTGTATTATTTAATTACACTGCTGGCCATTAAAACGAAGATGACGTGCTATAGATGCGAAATTTAACCGACAGGAAGAAGATGCTGTGATATGCAAATGATTAGCTTTTCAGAGCATTCACACAAGGTAGGCGCCGGTGGCGACACCTACAACGTGCTGACATGAGGAAAGTTACCAACCGATTTCTCACACACAAACAGCAGTTGACCGGCGTTGCCTAGTGAAACGTTGTTGTGATGCCTCGTGCAAGGAGGAGAAATGCGTACCAACAAGTTTCCGACTTTGATGAAGGTCGGATTGTAGCCTATCGCGATTGAGGTTTATCGTATCGCGACATTGCTGCTCTCGTTGGTCGAGATCCCATGACTCTTAGCAGGAAATGCAATCGATGGGTTCAGGAGGTCAATACGGAACGCAGAGCTGGATCCCAACGGCCTCGTATCACTAGCAGTCGAGATGACAGGAATCTTATCCGCATGGCTGTAACGGATCGTGCAGCCACGTCTCGATCCCTGAGTCGACTGATGGGGACGTTTGCAAGACAACAACCATCTTCACGAACAGTTCGACGACGTTTGCAACAGCATGGACTATCAGCTCGGAGACCATGACTGCGGTTACCCTTGACGCTGCATCAGAAACAGGAGCGCCTGCGATGGTGTACTCAACGACGAACCCGGGTGCACGAATGGCAAAACGTCATTTGTTCAGATGAATCCAGGTTCTGTTTACAGCATCATGATGGTCGCACCCGTGTTTGGCGACATCGCGGTGAACACACATTGGAAGCGTGTATTTGTCATCGCCATACTGGCGTATCACGCTGCGTGATGGTATGGGGTGCCATTGATTACAGGTCTCGGTCACCTCTTGTTCGCATTGACGGCACTTTGAACACTGGACGTTACATTTCAGCTGTCTTACGACCCCTGCGAAACCCTACATTTCAGCAGGATAATGCACGACCGCATGTTGCAGGTCCTGTACGGGCCTTTCTCGATACAGAAAATGTTCGACCGCTGCCCTGGCCAGCACATTCTCCAGATCGCTCACCAATTGAAAACGTCTGGTCAATGGTGGCCGAGCAACTGGCTCGTCAGAATACGCCAGTCACTACTCTTGATGAACTGTGGTATCGTGTTGAAGCTGCATGGGCAGCTGTACCTGTACACGCCATCCAAGCTCTGTTTGACTCAATGCCTAGGCGTATCAAGGCCGTTATTACGGTCAGAGGTTGTTGTTCTGGGTATTGATTTCTCACGATCTATGCACCCAAATTGCGTAAAATGTAATCACGTGTCAGTTCTAGTATAATACATTTGTCCAATGAATACCCGTTTATCATCTGCATTTCTTCTTGGTGTAACAATTTTTATGGCCAGTAGTGTATTTTTGGCGTGCTGAAGATATAATACTATTTTCAGCCGGTAAAAACTGTTGAAATATTGACAGTCTCAAATAATTTCACAGTTTTTCGCAGTAAGGTTGTCATATAATCGTGACTTATTCAGTTTTTTAATCGAAATAAGCTCTTTGACGCACATACTTTGATCAAAATATTGTAGTACCTTTGCAACCTAATTGCAGTGACATGGAATATCTACCTGAACAAAACAAGGTAAAAGTCCAGGACAATTTAACGTAAAACTATTTGTCATTAAAAACGGGGGAATACACTGCAGACCAATCAGTTACTTGTGCACATGCGCAAGGGCGCTTTCAACCGAAACTGCAAACGATCTGGAAAACAACTGGAAATCATACGTTAGGTTGGCGGTGACTTCAAAACCCTCAGGAAATTATCCTTGTAATTCTGTCAAGTCCACGGTGAATTCTTCAAACCTCGCGTTTTTTTTAATGCCAGTCAGTTTAGGGAGCTGGACTGTGTTTGTCAGAATGTGCCCCTTCTACAACGCGATTTTTTTTTTAAATGCATCTCCATAAACTCAGAAGTACGTTGTTTCTCACCTTGCAGTGTCTTACTGTGGGCAGTGTGCAGTCAAGTCCACTTAAAATGCGAGGTCCGAAATCCATTCCGGATGTTCTAATTTTCGTTCCTGCACTCCTTTTTCCTTCACAAATCCAGCAACAGCGAGTTTGAAATCGAAAAATCGTTGCTGACATGGCCCATGAATTAACCAACGTAGTTTTAAGTAGTATACGAGGTGCGGCTAGAAAAAAACCGGACTGATGCTGGAAAAAAACATTTATTTACAATTATTTACAATTTCATGTTATCTCCTTCAATGTACTCTCCTCCTCGGTCTCTACACCGCTCCATACGAATTTTCCACTGTTCATAGCAATGCTGCAGATCATTTTCGGTAAGTCCATACATTACTTCCGTCGCTTTTTCTTTTACTGCTTCAACAGTCTCAAATCTAGTTCCTTTCAAAGCTGACTTGACTTTAGGGAAAAGAAAAAAGTCACAGGGGGCCAAATCAGGTGAGTAGGGTGGATGATCTAAGATGGGAATGTTGTGTTTTGCCAAAAACGTCTTCACTGACAACGCACTGTGAGCTGGGGCATTGTCTTGGTGAAGGATCCATGACTTTTTTCTCTACCAATCGTTCCGTTTTCTCCGTACTCGCTCACGTAGGGTAGCCAGGACGCTAATGTAGTAATGCTGATTCACTGTTTGTCCCTCTGGTACCCAATCAATGTGCACAATCCCTTTGATGTCAAAAAAAAAACAATCATCATTGCCTTGAATTTCGATTTTGACATTCGTGCTTTTTTTTGTCGTGGAGAACCAGGAGTTTTCCAATGCATCGATTGGCGTTTAGTTTCGGGATGGTAAGTAAAAAACCACGATTCATCGCAAGTAATAACATTTTGTAAGAAGGTGGGATCACTTTCAATGTTTTCCAGGATGTCAGAACAAATCATTCTTCGGCGTTCCTTCTGTTCAATTGTGAGACACTTCGGAACCATTTTTGAACACACTTTGTTCATGTTGAAACTTTCATGAAGAATCTGCCTAACACTTTCCTTGTCAACTCCTGTTAACTCAGACACTGCTCTGATTGTTAAACGGCGATCTTGTCGAACAAGTTTACCGATTTTTTCAATGTTTGCATCAGTTTTTGCTGACAATGGTCTGCCAGTGCGAGTGTCATCACTGGTGTCTTCGCGGCCATCTTTAAATCGTTTAAACCACTCAAACACTTGTGTTCGCGATAAACAATCATCGCCGTACACTTGTTGTAACATTACAAACCTTTCACTTGCAGATTTTCCTAGTTTGAAACAAAATTTGATGTTAACACGCTGTTCTTTCTGTACACTCAACATTTTCCGACGCACAGACAAAACGTCAACTACTTAAAACAGACGCCACGGGCAGACTGAGTGCAGGAGGCAGATGAAACTCGAGCAGTAGGCGGAGCGAGAGTCACGTGACAGGCCACGCGACTTTCAGCCTTATTGCATTCGTTTTATTGTTTCACCAGTACTAGTCCGGTTTTTTTCTAGCCACACCTCGTACACTGTAGCACCAAAGAAACTGGTATAGGCACGCATATTAAAATACAGAGATGTGTAAACAGGCAGAATATGGCGTTGTGGTCGGTCACGCTTATATAAGACAAGTGTCTGGCGCAGTTGTTAGATCGGTTACTGCTGCTACAATGGCAGGTTATCAAGATTTAAGTGAGTTTGAACGTGGTGTTATAGTAGGCGCACGAGCGATGGGACACAGCATCTCCGAGGTAGCGATGAAGTCGGGATTTACACGTACGACCATTTCACGAGTGTACCGTGAATATCAAGAATCCGATAAAACATCAAATCTCCGATATCGCTGCGGCCGGGAAAAAACCTGCAAGAACGGGACCAACGAAGACTGACGAGAATCGTTCAACGTGACAGAAGTGCAACCCTTCGGCAAATTGCTCCAGGTTTCAGTGCTGATCCAACAAGTGTCAGCGTGCGAACCATTCAACAGAAAATCATCGATATGGGTCTTCGGATCCTCGTGTACCCTTGATGACTGCACGACACAAAGCTTTAGGCCTCGCCTCGGCGCGTCAGCAAACGATATTGGACTGTTGATGGCTCGAAACATGTTGCTTGGTCGGATGAGTCTCGTTTCAAATTGTATCGAGTGGATGGACGTGTACGGGTATGGTGACAACCGCATGAATTTATGGACCCTGCATGTCAGCAGGGGACTGTTCAAGCTGATAGAGGCTCCGTATTGGTGTAGGGCGTGTGCAATCGGAGTCATATGGGACTCCTGATACTTCTAGAAACGACTCTGACAGGTGAGACGTACGTAAGCATCCTCTCTGATCACCTGCATCCATTCATGTCCATCATGCATTCCGACGGACTTGGGCAATTCCAGCAGGACAATGCGACACCCCACACGTCCAGAATTGCTACAGAGTGGCTATAGTAACATTCTTCCGCTGGCCATCAAGCTTCGTAGACAAGTACATTATTGAGCATATCTGGGATGCCTTGCAACGTGCTGTTCAGAAGAGATCTGCACCTCCTCATACTCTTACGGATTTACGGACAGCCCTGCCCGATTAATGGTATCAATTCCTTCCATCACTACTTCAAACATTATTCGAGTCCACATGTAATGGTACTTGAATTACGTAACCATTACGGCAGCTCACCTGATCTTTCGATGCCAGCAATATTCTACTGTGTTTCTGTAAAGTAGTTAACATGTTTCTGAGACAACATTCAGATTTGATTTCATTAATGTAGAGGTACTTTGATACATCGATATGTTTATGTTGCAATGATATTATTCTTATGTGTATTCTTACTTTTGTCACTATGACTTTTGACGTACTTGTAACTCTGATTTTTGGGCGCGTAAGCGATTATTAGTTAGTTGTCAGAGAGTCGGACCTTGAGAAGGTCAAGTCTTGGACGTCGTGTTGGAAAGACGCATATTGTAGTCAGCTTACAAAATGTGAACTTTAACAGTGAGGAAGATGTTTTCAAGTATGTTTTGTATTGTGAAGTGATGTTTTGTGTGTTACGTGATATTGCAGCAAAAGTAATAAACAAGAAGTGTAACTTAAATTCGGAGTGCTGATTACTTTTTTACATCACCATTGTCCTGCAAAAGTGTAATCTTCAAGAATGATTTGTGAAACACATCTATAAAACTTTTGAATGTCGCATAATAAAACCTCGGCCTCTTTGCATCCGAGCTTGGAATCATCACCACCTAGATTTTCGACGATTGAGCCATGATTTTACGAGACCAGCGTGGGAAACACGAAAAGATGAGTTCCTAGTTTATTCATTATTACATGAAATTACTTTATTAACTGTGCTCTAATGATACCTGCCACATAATAACTATGTTGTTGCCCGAAAATGCAGTATTTAGCAGCGTGAGCAACACCACAATCATTATTAAATTTTGACCTTTGTTGTGACAGGGTTGTTAGACACGGCACGTCGTGTTGCGGCACTTCTGTGTGCCCGAGGGGCCCTACACGATATTAGGGATGTATACCAGTTTCTTTGGCTCTTAAGTGTATAAAGTATCCATACTTTTCGTTCATTTCCGTCGGAAACGGACACTGGAATAACGCGCACAACTTCAGAAATTTTACTATTCGTAGCACCAATTTCTTACATGCTCGTCGCCCGCAAATTTAGCACGAAGTGCTTCTTGACGTACAGAACAATGAATCCCGTCTCTCGATCGTTGCCACTATTTGTTCTTTCATTACCAAATAAATCTTTAAATTCTTTCTTCATGGTATTGTAATGTCGTTTCGTAGCAGATCTGCAGTAACCGTCACTTACGTGAATAATATACACTCAGCAACATTGAAAATAGCACAGCCACTGAGAAGAAAGCTACAAATGCGAAACTTTGTAAATAAATACAGTGAGACCTGATATGAAAATGATCAATGTTTGGTGCCAATGTGAGTGTCCACAGTTCCCGCAGAGTTGCTGCAATCCAGCAGAGGGTTATATATAAAGGGCACATAGTGGACGAGTCACACGCGTGACGATCACATCGGAACTCGAAGAGGACGTTAGAAGGTGCAAAATGCCAGGTAGACGTGTTAGACGACATTTCTCATAGTTAAGCCTAATCATCAGCTGGTCGACACGCGACGTGATTCGCCAGATCGATCGTTCTGAGTGTTTCGTCGGGCGATGTTGGGAGCAATGGACAGTGGCAGCCGCGTGCAATGTACCGGGTCTCGACCGACCAGGAATAGGACGAGATGAGAGGATCGAAGTATCATGCGCAAGGGATCAGGGTCCTACAGTGACTCTCTCCACATTACAAGCAGATCTACTGGTGCCAGTTGTTCCACAAACCATTTCTAGAAGCCGGCCGGAGTGTCCTGCGGTTCTAGGCGCTACAGTTTGGAACCGCGTGACCGCTACGGTCGCAGGTTCGAATCCTGCCTCGGGCATGGATGTGTGTGATGTCCTTAGGATAGTTAGGTGTAAGTAGTTCTAAGTTCTAGGGGACTGATGACCACAGCAGTTAAGTCCCATAGTGCTCAGAGCCACTTGAACCATTTCCAGATGGCCTGCAGATGCGAATTTGCATTCCAGGCGCCCTTATCGTGTATTGCCATTATCACTCCGTCTACAGTTATGCCAAGTCAGAACATCGTGGACGTCCACAGGTTGGCTAAATGTGATTTTTAGTGGTGAATCCTGATTCATTTTGAGGACGGAGGATAACCACATACACGTATGCAGACAACCTGGTGAATGGTTTAGTTTCACCGTCACTGTCGCACGCCACCCCACCTCCACAGCCAGTGTGATGGTCTAGGAAGTCATATCCTATGATAGCCAGTCTCCTCTGATTGTGGTTTATGGAACCTTAATGGGACAGCGTTGTGTTGATGACCTTTCCTACGTGGTCTACCAGGGTCACTTTTCCAGCAAGATAGTGCTCGTACACATACAGCTCGATTTGGTCAAGTCTTCCTACATGAGGTACTGACTCTTTCATGGCTGACCTGCTCTCCAGACGTGTCCCCTACAGAGCATGTGTGGGACCCGCTGAAATTCCAGATGCCACCACGTCACTATGTACATGATTTGGAAGTGGGTGTTCAAGAATTGTGGGCCAATCTGCCTCAGGGCAACATCAGAGTCTAATAAATTCGATGATGGACCGTGTTGCAACATGTATTGCAGCAAATGTTGGTCCAATCCGTATTTGATGTTGCTCTGTATTTGTCTGCCTATACTCACTTTATTCGTTTACATATCCTAATTATGGGATCAAGTAAATCTCTCATCTGTATCATTATGTGTAACAAATTTCATTTCAGTCCGATGCTCCGCCCTTGGTGCACTACTTTCAATCTTCCTAAGTGTGTATTGAGAATACTCATCCTTGTCTTTTGTCATTCCCATTTATTTATATAGGCTTGTGGCGATATATCGCTAGACTGCCTCTTTTTGTGCAAACAGCTGCTAAACCTGTGAACGTCCTTCATACGACTAAAGAAGATATAAGGGTAAACTGTGCAGACACCACGATTCTGACGAACTGAACAGAGCACGCCGACCGAGAAATGCCTCACCGCAACACTCAATCGAATGTCACGCTGTTCCAGATACTTGCAAGAAGAACCTAGCAAAGCCGAGGCAGGCCAAGGCTTGGCCCACACACATCCTGCACACCCAGCGCAAGTGTAGCTTGGCATGCCACGGCCGGCTTTGAATTAGATTTGTTACTAAATAGTTGGCGAAATTAAACGAGTTGTGATATGTATGACAGAAATGCCTTGCACCACTATATTTTGGCAACGTAAGCGAGCTGAAACAAAAAAATATGGTTCAAATGGCTCTGAGCACTATGGGACTCAACTGCTGAGGTCATAAGTCCCCTAGAACTTAGAACTACTTAAACCTAACTAACCTAAGGACATCACACACATCCATGCCCGAGGCAGGATTCGAACCCGCGACCGTGGTGGTCGCGCGGTTCCGGACTGTAGCGCCTCGAACCGCTTGGCCACTCCGGCCGGCGAGCTGAAACATCTATGACAAAAATACCTTACACCAAAAATATTCAAATGTGTGTGAAATCTTATGGGACTTAACTGTTAAAGTCATCAGTCCCTAAGCTTACACACTACTTAACCGAAATTATCCTAAGGACAAACACACACACACCCATGCCCGAGGGAGGATTCGAACCTCCGCCGGGACCAGCCGCACAGTCCATGACTGCAGCGCCTTAGACCGCTCGGCATACCTTATAGTTTATACCCTTATGTTTTGACAGTTGGAAGTAAAGTAGGCAGGACATGTTTCTCATCAATCAATATACTCTTCCATCTGGTGAGCAAGATGTATGAGACAAAAAAAAAAAAAAAAAAAAAAAAGGTTCAAATGGCTCTAAGTACTATGGGACTTAACATCTGAGGTCATCAGTCCCCTAGACTTCGAACTATTTAAACCTAACTTACCTAAAGACATTACACACATCCATGCCGGAGGCAGGATTCGAACCTGCGACCGTAGCAGCAGCGCGGTTCCGGACTGAAGCGCGTAGAACCGCTCGTCCACAGCGGCCGGCAGTATGAGAGAGGCGAAATACTTTCAGACTTCAAGAAGAATATAATAATTCCAGTTCTGAAGAAAGCATGTGCTGACGGGTGTCAGAATTACCGAACTATCGTTTAATAAGCCACGGAAGCAAAATACTAACACGAATTCTATACAGACGAATGGAAGAGCTGGTAGAAGTCGACCTCGGGGATGATCAGTTTAGATTCGTAGAAATGTAGGAACACGTGGGGCAATATTGGCCCTACGACGTACCTTAGAAGATAGGTTAAGGAAAGACAAACCTATGTTTATAACATTTGTAGACTTAGAGAAAGCTTTTGACAATGTTGACTGAAATACTCTCTTTCAAATTCTGAAGGTGGCAGGGGTAAAATACAGGGAACGAAATGCTATTTACAATTTTTACAGAAACAAGATGGCAGTTATAAGAGTTGAGGGGTACTAAAGGGAAGCAGTGGTTGAGAAGCGAGTGAGACAAAGTTGTAGCCTATACTCGATATTATTCAATATGTACTGTTTATTTAGCAAGCAGTAGAGGAAACAAAACTAACATTTGGAGTAGGAATTAAAATCCAGGGAATAGAAATAAAAACTTGAGGTTTCCCAGTGACATTGTAATTCTGTCAGAGAGAGAGAAGGAATTGGAGGAGCAGTTGAATGGAATGGACAGTGTTTTGAAAGGAGGATATAAGATGAACATCAACAAAAGCAAAACGAGGATAATGGAATGTATTTTAATTACATCAGGCGATACTGAGGAAAGCAGATTAGAAAATGAGACACTCAAAGTAGTAGATGACTTGTTATTTGGGAAGCAAAATAACTGATGAAGGTCGAAGTAGAGAGGACATAAAATGTAGACTGATGATGGCATGGAAATCGTTTCTGAAGAAGAGAAATTTGTTACCATGGAGTATTGGTTTAAGCATCAGGAAGTCATTTCTGAAAGTATTTGTTAGGATTGTAGCCTTGTATGGAAGTGAAAGACAAGAAGAGAACAGAAGCTTTTGAAATGTGATGTTACAGAAGATTGCTGAAAATCAGATGGGTAGATCACATAACTTATGAGAAGCTACTGAACGGAATTGGGAAGAAGAGAAATTTGTGGCACAACTTAACTAGACGAAGGTATCGATTGGTAGGATATGTTCTGAGGTGTCAAGGGATCGCCAGTTCAGTATTGGAGGAAAGCGTGCAGGGTAAAAATCGTAGGGGGAGACGAAGAGATGAATACACTAAGCAGATTCAGAAGAATGTAGGCTCCGTTACTTACTTGGAGATGAAGAGGCTTTCACAGGATAGAATAGCATGGAGAGTTGCATCAAACCAGTCTTTGGACTGAAGACTACAACAACAACAACAACAACAACATACAGGTAGTCTCAGAAGTAATGGCCAATAATTCACACACGGAAAGTAGACGCCAAAAGTAGCTAAAAAGTTTCAATAAATATGGGTCTGCAAATCAACGGTTGCCGGGGTATCGTATTAATTCGAGATGGGAACCAACTGTAAACGCCCCTAGATACCGCGGTATTTACGTTGGTATCTGAAGGTTTGGGATCGACTATCTGTTTGTTTACCCATGTGCAATTACTTCCCTTTCCCCCTCCATTCACTGTGCCGTACTGGCCTCTCAATCAGTTACGAACGTGGATGCACCACGGACAGAGGTTACACCAATGAAGAGGACGCTGACAAGAACTTCATGTATGGCAAAGCGAATGGCAGTGCCCTTGAGGCTGCACGACCGTATGAAGAAACTTTTCCTCTCCGCAGGCAGCCTGACAGAAGTACATTTAGCCAGTTGCATCAGTGCCTTATAGAAACCGGGAGTTTCGCACGCCATGCACGAGAAGATCGGCCGAGAACCATAACACGCGATGTTGAGGAAAGGGTGTTAGGCATTGTACACGAATGTCCGAGAACTTCAACAAGGAGGATTGCTACCCAAGAGCGTATCCTGAGTGATAGCACTCTGTGACGGGTTTTACATCGGCAAGTACTCTATCCATATGATCTTCAGCGAGTGCCAGCCCTAACAGTGTAGGCTTCCCTCCTCGAGAGAATGTCAGCTAGTGGGTGCAACGACAGTGTACCCTGAATCCCCTGTTTGTAAGCAGTATTCTGTTCATGGATGAGGCTGGATTTACACGTTACTGTATTTTTAACTACCATAACTGTCACATTAGGACCAACGTCAGTCCTAATGCGACAGACATATCACGACATCAGCAGCATTATTCGCTGAACGTCTGGACAAGACTGCTCGGAGACTGCATAACTGGACCACACTTCCTACCACAGAGACTAACCGGTTTCTGCGGGCTGTATTTCCACATGTACATGATGATGTCCCAGTGAACGACATCATGCGTGATGGTGCTCCAGCACACTTTCATTTACGAGTGCGCTGACTTCTAACTCGGACATTTGGTCAATATTGGATAGGTAGAGGAGGCCTCCAACGTCTCTAGATTTAAATCCCATGGCTTTATGTGTGTGGGATCATGTCAAAATCCTTGTCTACACTATCGAGGTCAGCTCTCTTGAAGAATTACGCTTGCGGATTGAAGTAGCCTTCTAGCATTTACAGAATTCCCCAGGACTGCCTGAGAGGATTCGCAACTCATTTCAGAGACGAGTTCGATGTTGCATTCTGGTGCATGGACAACATTTCGAACACCTACTTTAACCTTTAAACATGCCATGTGTCCCTAGACACTGATGAACTGCAACAGAAAATTTGTTGCATCTCGACAACTTACTTTTGGCCTGTAGTTCCCATGTGTGAATTACTGACCATCACTTCTGAAACACCCTGTATAGTGTTTCTTCCCCTTGGAGAACAACATCAAAACTATGTGTTTGGAGTGCTGTCTGGCTTTTTGAACATTAACTTTCTCGTTCTGCACATTGTCTTCTTCTTCTTCTGGATTGCTTTCGTCTACCTACAGACTGAAAAAATGAATGGATGTACGAAAATTCTGCCTTTTAAATTTAAGTATGTCCTGAATTTTAACAGGAAATGCAATGCTATTGAAGTTATAACGCTGACAAACATTAGATTTTTGATTTCTACTCACATGCTTTGCGTGTTTCTTGTAATTTCTTTCACAAGCCAGAAGCGACCGTGCAAAGCATAATTCACCACCCTCATATCAGTTCACGACATTAATACATGCCTTTTTAGCAGCAATATCATTGAGATCGAAAACATGTGAATATACAAGGTGGAGTAAATGGCTGAAAAAAGCCTCAGTATGACGCTGAAGGTAAAAGTTCTGAACAACTTTACAACTGAGTCACCCTGTCATACGCACAATTTTCCCTTCAGATGTTGCTAATACATCCCCACCTACTTTTGGGGGTATGTGGCCTTGCAGCGAAGAACCACACGAGCACTTACTGGCAGGATACACATGTTGTTAACTATTTTGGGATGCTCCCTTTCCAAAATGGGTAGTAATGCATTTAGGAAAATGGCAGGGTCGTGATAGCCTCCATTAGAGTTATGTACGAGGGCATGCAAGATACGCTTCCCAAAAACCCTTGCAACCACAGAGTAGTTGAAAGCAAGTGTTCAGCTAACCTGGTGTTGAAAGCAGGTGTTCGACTAACCTGGTTCTCATTAACAGCATGGGCTGGGGTACTGGAAGGTCGAAGATGAGGTGGGCAGGATGGCCTGGGTGAAGTGATGGCCAATGCCGAGATGGGCGATATGGTACAGGGTGCAGTGAATGCATCATCAATAGGCCCAGGCATGGAGAGAGCAACACTGGTGTGCACAGTGAATGCATCATTCGTGGCTCAGAGCATGTTATTGTTGAAAGCAAGACCCAAACTAAAATAATTCACTCAACAAAGAAAACGAAATTACGTTGGTAAGTATGTAGTGTGTAACAAGAATCATACACATATGCCAATAAAAATGATGATTTCTATTAATTATGTAGAAAATCATCAGCATCCTTATTGCTGAAAAGGGCTCTGAGCACTATGCGACTTAACATCTGAGGTCATCAGTCGCCTAGAACTCAGAACTAATTAAACCTAACTAACCTAAGGATATCACACACATCTATGCCCGAGGCAGGATTTGAACCTGCGACCGTAGTGGTCGCTCGGTTCCAGACTGTAGTGCCAGAACCGCACGGCCACTCCGGCCGGCTTATTGCTGAAATACATGCATCTCATTTCATCATCTGTTGCTATGTCATCTCTTAGCATTGCATACAGCACCGCTTGGTCATCAGTCTCATTTATTGGACCAGGGCAGAGTCATCTCATTGTCTAGGGGCTGGGCTGTGGTGTTTGCCAAGCCTGCCTCTGGATGGTTCCAACGCTCCTCTAATAAGTCCTTGGCAACAGGAAGCAAGGGATCATTGTCCTTCCCAAAGACATGTCAAACCTTTTGAGACAAACTGAAACATGCGATAGTAGGCCCACAGCCGATTATATTGAGGTATGGAACCAATGATCGGAAATGCACATTTATGGTATAATGCACATAAACAGCATAAACCACATAAAACATTGTAGCTCATAGTAATTGTTAAGAGTGACTACTACCAGTCTCAGCACATGCAATGCAATGGCGCATGATATTCTGCAGTACTCTCTCAAAGATCCCTGGTGTACTAGGTGGCAGGAGTCTTGGACCTTGTCCCTCAGGTCTTCATCCATTACTGTGGGGATTTAATGTAACATAATTTTGACATAACCGTAAAGGAAAAGTTCAGAGGTGAAAGGTCCGGCAATCTTGCTGGCTGTGGGACAGGATGCAGTGATTAAGGTACATGTTGTTCATGTCCTCATGAACATCAACATCGAAGTGGGACATTACACCATTATATTGCAACCAAATCCTTTTGTGGAGAATGAGGGTACAGTCTCCAAGAACTGTGGCAGCAAATTTCACAGGAATACCAGATAATGTGGACCAGTCAAGGGAGATAACGTCCTATTAGGTGATCTTTGATCATGCAAAATGCCTGCCCATATGTTTACAGAAAATCTTTGCTGGTGGCCACTGACGTGGATGGCATGAAGACTGTCCTCGCTCCAGACATGATTGCTGCGGCTGTTGAAAACACCATCATGGCTGAATGAGGCCCCAGCTTTGAACAACACAAACTGAACAAAGTTTGGCACTGCAATGGATAATCTATTGACAGAAGTTAATAACGGGGCTCAAAGTCCGTTGATCCCCGAGCTTCCACACGCTTTGTGATGGGGTGCATTGCTTGTTCCACCACTGCTCTCCACACTGTATCCTTTGAAGTATATGTTTCATGGGCAAGTTGATGGATACTTAGTGCCGGATGGTCAGCCACATGATCCAACACCGTCTTCTCAAAGACTATTGTTTGAACATGTCTCTGGCAGAAACCCTGGCTGGCTCTCTGTGGCATGAATGACACCATCTTTTATAAGTTGGTATCCACAGATGTAAACTTCTTCCAGTTAGGATGAAACCTGTTGGGAAAGTGTTCTCTGTATGTTCGTGTTGATTTATGGGTACTACATCTTGCCACACAATACATGAAATGAATGTCTGCCAACACATATGACGAATAATGTTCCATCTTTGACTACACGCCATGCACTGAACACAGTAACCACCGCACCATGTCTGATGTGATGGACAATGGACATCAGGGATTGTGGTGTGCGTGTGGCACAGGTTAATATGCCTGTGTTATGCATACAGTCCTGACATGACACACCCACTATGAGTTAAGTTTTGTACACTATGCCAGTTTTTTGGTCAGGAGTGTATGCTGTTTATCAATCACTGCCAGTTACAGCGTACAATATACACCTGTGATCTTTGTGAAAGTGTGACAGAACCGCATGAGCCATTGCAATACATGTGTCGAGAGTGATGGTCATCACTTTGAACAGTTACCATGAGCTACATTGTTGTTATCCGATGCACACTACATATGTCCATAACACAATAAAAATGCATTTCTGACAATTGGTTCCCTATCTTAATACAATCGGTTGTGGACCTGCTATCACCTGTTTCAACTTGACCCGAAAGGTTTGAGACATCCTGCATAGAAGAGACATGTAAAATTATATCTCCCAACCTTGATGAACACCAAATGCAACATGTGCAGTCGAAAAGTCGGATGTCTTGAAACCTGTCAATAGTGGAGGAAGAGCTGAGTAGGAAAAAGTTTTTATTTTTAACAGCATCTTATTTATTGGTAACTCAACTTACAGTTTATATAGCCCAGTCAACAAAGAGCAAAAAAATGTCGTCTGGGAGAAAAATCAGTGTAATCACAAATTTGTGTACAGCAGTATGGGGGGAGTGTCATGAACAACGTACTAAAAATCCTGACTGATGGAGTGTAAGTGTGGCGGTTGGGGAATGTTTATAGGTCACTATTTTAGGTTTTTCTTGAAAATCTCATAAACCGTAGTCTCTAGCGATAATATTTCTCGGTACCAAATTACAGTACATCAAATTTCCTACAAGAAAGATCCTTATTCATTTTTTTTTTCCTAAGAATAATAGTTGCCACATTACAGGGGAAGGAATAATTGCAGATTATTAAAAATGGTGTTCTGATGTTATAAAACTGATGTTTATTGATAAATGAAGTGGGTTAAAGGACAAGTATTAAATGCATGTACCGTGTCGAAGTGTAGCAGAGCAGTATTAAGGGGAGTTCTGGGGTTTAACAAGGTGGATGAAAGGTAGGGCACCGGATTATGCTCATGCACTTTTCTGTTCCTTCCATCGCAGGTCTGCAAAATGAAGAGCGATCAGGCATTTCCCCATTCTCTCTATCGCACTATGTCACAAAAAGCAAATACAGGGTATTCCACAAAGTTATACCGACCCCTCCGCAGCTCGCCTTATGAACCACTGGGGACCCAATCCCACAGACACTCTCAGATGCGGAGGGGGTGGGGGTTGTCATGTTTATTTTCCACAAAGTGTGTTAACGCTACACTGCAGATATGAGTTGCTAATAATACACATTCAAGAAAAGCATATGGATACATTCTATGTAGATCTCTGCACGCTCTTCTACACTGCAAGAGGGGAAACTGGTTCCTAGTCACCCTGTATCGCGGGTGTAGCGTTCTTCGGGGAAAGGCGACTTCCTCCATCACAAGCACTGCTCGCTTTTCCAATTACGGACAGACTATATCTCCCCAGCAATTCCTGTCCAATTCTCTTATGCAAGTAGACAACGTAACTCCACTGAGTTCATGGTTATACAGGGTTGTCCATTGAGAGGAATGTCGTTACACGTATTGCCAAATGCATCGAGGTTGACGGACATCATTTTGAGCATTTATTGCATTAATGTGGTATTTACAGATAATCACGCTGTAACATCATGCGTTCTCAGAAATGATATGTTCACAAAGATACATGTATCACATTGGAACAACCGAAATAAAATGTTCAAACGTACCTTATTTCTGCATTTTAATTTAAAAAACCTACCTGTTACCAACTGTTCGTCTAAAATTGTGAGCCATATGTTTGTGACTATTACAGTGCCATCTATCACTAAGCGAAAAAAGTGGTCCAACTAAAACATTCATATATCTTTACGTACTACACGAATATGTAATAAGAAATGGGGGTTCCTATTTAAAAAACGCAGTTGATATCCGTTTGATCTATGGCAGCGCCATCTAGCGGGCCAACCATAGCGCCATCTGGTTTCCCCCTTCAAGCTAGACGAGTTTCGTTCTTTGTAGTTTTTTCATTTGATGCTTATTTCGTGAGATATTTGGTCCGGTCACTATCAATGGACCATGCTGTATAGTGGAGTTATTCTAAGTTTACTAAGTCAGTACTTGAGCTTTTATGTAAAATAAATTCCTATAAACGATGGCTGAGAAGTGCTTAATTTGTGTGATGTTGTCAATGGACTATGTAGTATTGATCGGAGATGGACTGGACTGGTAAATGACGATGGGTGGCCTTGGAGGGGGACATGTGATGCATATAAAATTACATCCTGTCCTTGAATGTCCCACATAAAATTGTTTAAGAGACGTGAACATGGTGTCATGATGAACTGTGACCTTTAATTTGGTGCCTGAATCTGCACTGTTATAATACTTATTTGTTTCAGTTGCAGCTTGTATCTTGGTAATGATTGTTTGCTACAACTGCTACATGCACACTGATACCAATTTCAATGAGGGCATCCCGAAGGAAGTCAGGGCTATTTGTTGCCATTAGATCTAATGTGTTTCCATTGTAAGTGACCTTCTGTACAGTACGAATACTGCATTTATTGCACTTGTTGAAGCCTGACCAGGAGCAATCGCAAAAAACGGATTTCTCACGAATAAATAGGAATTCTTGGCAAGAATCCTCCACTTCCATCACCTCAGAGAAGGAAGAACGGTCAAAGCAGTGGATAGATACAGATGATCCTGAATCAAAACAGATGAAGTCATTTTCATCTGCCGAAATTTTTATATACAGTATTTGGTTCAAATGGCTCTGAGCACTATGGGACTTAACATCTATGGTCATCAGTCCCCTAGAACTTAGAACTACTTGAACCTAACTAACCTAAGGACATCACACAACACCCAGTCATCACGAGGCAGAGAAAATCCCTGACCCCGCCGGGAATCGAACCCGGGAACCCGGGCGCGGGAAGCGAGAACGCTACCTCACGACCACGAGCTGCGGACGGACAGTATTTGGTAAAATGGTTTCTATTTAATATGCAAATGATAAAACAATAATTGACGAATACTTTGCTACTACCCTAGACCAAGCGGATGGGAAAATTCGTGAGAAGAGTCCGAGATTGCAAAAGAAATAAGTACCGTACGAAAGACGTGAAAGTTGAACGTCCAGTCCAGACGAAGCACAAGATCTAATTGGCGAAAGAAATGGACCATGTCCTAAAACACTGCGGCATTGGCATTAAATGATTCAAGGAAACAGTGCAATGCCCTAGTGTGAATGGCTGGATGTGGATTTTAATGTTGCTCCTCCGCTATGAATCCAGTGCTTGACCACTGCGCCACCTCTATTTGGCAAATCATGTTCCATCTAGACAATAAATTTGCCTTCATACGTGCTTTAGTAACAGGAAAACGGAGAAATCTGAAGTACGAATTATTCAGAATCCACCTAATTCACTACATTTGCTGCCCTCTGTCTTGCTCTTGTTCCAACATCTAAAATAAAACTGCTCCGGAACACGTTTCAAATATAAGTACACATTTTACTTAAAATAATTATTTACTGCTAGGACAAAAGTTTTGCATTTTTTTCTAGTATAGATAACTGACTCTGTCAGTCTTTCTCTGAGACACCTGTACGAGATAATTTAGTGCATTACCTTGGAGCCGACTGTTAATCTACGAGAATCATTATAGGCAGCGGTTCTGTAGTGGATTCAGTTCATATTAGACAAAATTTTCTGATTAGATGAAGTTTCACACAAGGACTGGTTTTAATCGAGCTGTATTAGCGAGAACGACTAACTAGAATCAGTCGATAGTTTCCAAGATATTTTTTTTAGTGTATAGTGTTATTTCTCACAGAGCTAATTTTCCGGTAGGACGAGATAGGACATCTAAATCTGTTAATAAAGTCAAAAAATTAGTTATGTTTTAAATTTAAAACTTTTTATGTGTTTGTGACTGAACAACTACATGTACACTGCCGCATCCATCAACTGGAGTAAAAAGGAGATATCGAAAAAGTTCGATTCTGAAACGGAACAGTTTACTGATGCTCATCAACCATTAAAGAAGTGCCAGTGCACATCTTAGTGTCGCAGTGTGTTGAGCGCCTCTTGAGAAAGGACGATAAATCAATGCAACAAGTAGTCAACTAATCTGGCGAAAGGTACTAGTACAACTGCGGGTAAACTTGACAGGTGCATTTTCTTCTTTTCGTTGGTCTGCACTGCAAATCTGTGACTAAGTTACTGTAGTGACTAGTTACTGTAGACTCTTAATAAAATTCCTGTAGGATTATTTTAAATTCACTTAAAGTTATTGCACTGCATTGTGGGAATTATGATGTTAATATTTTCTTTTTTCCTCGCAGAAGCAGCCGGTGACAGCATTGGCACCGTTGCGTGTGGCATTTCTGAACGCACTACACCAGTACGACATTACCTGCAGTGTCGCTGCTCTTTAAATTTGAGGCTCATTGCGGGACTGTAAAGCAAGTTTCCTAACTTAATCTCATTTGCATGCAACTTTACGTACAGCGCATGTAACACTTTCCCTAGGAGTTCTTCGTATTTGTTGCCATTGCAGTTGTGAAGTGTGCTGATACAGTACTAGTACTAAAGTACGCCTTATTATAGAAATACTTGTATGTAGGTTGCAAATAGATGATGTTTTTTTCAGAATTTCTGCAGATTCGTGTTTGACAAGATCAATGATTGGGTACACATCGTCGCGCAGTATTTCCCACAATGGGTGTGGTCACATGTGTTCCCTGACCTATTCTTTATAATAGCCTCGTCTAGCAGTAGCATTACATTTCTCTAAAATATTGGTTCGTTATAGTTTGCTGTTAAAGGGCTTTAAACATAATTGTCACAGCTGCAGAATACAACCACAGGGTTATCAGGACGCGCCGCCATTTGAAATATGATGAACGAACGCACGCGTCCTATTCGGCAATCACGATTACCTCTATTTCTTTCTTTGCCGCCATTCTCTCCGTGCACAACTATGACGTTTTCGGAAACAGAAGCTGCACTTTTAAGGAAACATACGAGGAAAATATTCCACTCTTAGTTTCGACGAGGTACTTAGAACTGAGTCCCTGGAAGTAGATAATCAGTTATTGCTTACCACGTATTACTGGTAGTCCTTATGTTGTCTAACGACTTGTTATTCAGATACATCTACAAGGGAGATTCATTTCAGTGTTGTTAATTTCGTTCATATTCCAACATCAAAAATCACTTTACTTATCATTTATGGCGACGCCCCTTTGTTGCAGAACACATTTTGCCGCTACAGAAATATGTTTCAGATCAATATGTTCACATTCTGGCAGTTATATATCAGCCTATGGCAATATCATAAATATTGCTATTTATTTGCGTCACTGAAACTGGGTATTTCAGTTTCATCCCCTCATATGTAACCCAATACAATAGCATTACATGTAACATGACATTGTTATTACTAGAACTGATGTTGTATGCATTATTTGCAGGCTGATATTAGCCTTACAATAGGAACTGAAGTGAAAGGCACTGTGGCCTTGAGTTCTAGCTGGGACATAAGTGGGATTTTAACCCATAAGTCCTACGTACCATTTCTTGACCGTTATGGTTGTTGCTGACTGCAACAGCAAAAGTCTACAATGTTTTGTGTGGGCTACAATTGGAGGTACTAACCATAAACAGCAGGACACTGCAATAAATCTCATTTGCATCATTGTGATACACAAATTTTTGCACAACATTCTGTCACACATTTTTTCTTCAACAAATACACAGTATAAAAATAATAGTTGTTGCATCTGCTTGTAGCAATGACCAGGTAAATCTCTCTCTCTCTCTCTCTCTCTCTCTCTCTCACACACACACACACACACACACACACACACACATTGAATGATAAGCCACCCAGGGCAAGAACTTAGTTGATAGAGTAACATGTTTGGCAGTAAGGGGGCACACATAACTATGTTGGAGGTTCCAAGCAGGTCGACACATTTCAAGCCATTTTCAACATGTATTCATCCAGTATCTTTGAAACTGACATGCAACATTCTTTGGTGTCCGTTCTACAAACAGGGAAGGAGGAACAGGACAGCGTGCCCTTACACCTTTCTCAGTATTTGGAAAAGGAAATTACCATTAATTTTGCTGTTCACCAGGGTTTCTCGGACTGTCTTCCAAGAAGCATTGATGTTCTGCGGGAAGTAAAAAAATGTTAGTAGCTTTGGATGTTTTTTGACATTTTAATGATAATAATCATTTTTATACAATTTTATTATGATTTATATGTTATTAGTTGTGATGTAAAATTGAAGTAATCAGTAATTAAAGAAGTTTTTCTCATTTTTTATCATTTTATTAACCTTCAAAATAAACAAGGTGTTCCATCAGAGTATTCTCAAAATATTCCATCAGTGGAAAAGTTTGGGAACTGCTACTGTAGACTTTGCACCTCTTTGCATTTGATGGTGAAGCTGCTTTTATTAATAATAATGGAATTGGCTAGCTGCTTCATTCCAAACATTTAGCATCCTAGATACGCATATTTCCAGAAACTTTCTGTGTGTTGCAAGTAATGCCTCATATTATCATTAAAAATGATCAAAATCACTACCAGTGAATCTAATGCTACTCAAAATATTTCTATGAAATAGCGATAGCCATGTCAAGCGTGGTCTCCTTTACAGCAGTGGTGAAGCCAAGTAAACCACTTCATTCTTAAAGAGAAGCAGAAGTCTTCTTAAAATACCTGAAATATCAAAACCAGATTGATGATGGAAAACATCTTCATCATCTGCCTGCTGCAATATTTTATTTTGCTACCTTAGTAAATTTAAGAAGGTACAAGCAAAATTTTGAAGCTCCATATTCTTAACTGCATACCAATCCTTATTTTCCATAGACATTTGTTGATGTGTTGCGAACTATTCTGGCATTTTATTTTTTTCCGTTTCCTACACTTTGTGATTTTTTTTCCTCATGCAATATTGCTTTGCCATTACATGTGCACTGTCAAGAGAATCCATATAAAAACTGGAACAATAAGTAGCCTGTTCTTACGGCAGAAATCATCAGTCAGTGGCAAAAGCCACATTACTCATTTTCAGATAAAATAATAGATAATTTATTCAGCACTGATACTGGACTAATCATTGTTTTCATATTGTCCATTAGAATCCTAATGTTGAAAGTATTGTACAGTTATAATTACCAGAAACAAATCAATACTAAGCTCAAAATTTTCTGATATCTATTAATATCTCCTCTCCTAGTAGCCATTGTTTAAATCATAATGTTCATTATACACATTCTATAGTGCCGGTATACTGTGTCAACTTGACAATGCTCCAGTCTACAAAACACATCAAATACTGAGGTGATGAAAGTCACGGCATAGCGATATGCAAATTTACAGATGGCAATAGTTTCATGTACACAAGGTATAAAAGGCAGTTCATTGACAGGGCTCTCATTTGTTCTCAGTGATTCTTGTGGAAAGGTGTCTGATATGACTATGGCCACATGGTGGGAATTAACAGACTCTCAATGCGGAATGGTAGTTGGAGCTAAATGCATGGGTCATTGCATTTTGAAAATTGTTAGGGAATTCAATATTCCGAGATCCACAGTGTCAATAGTGTGCCGAGAAAAGCAAATTTCAGGCATTACCTCTCAGCATGGATAACACAGTAGCTAACAGCCTTCACTTACCAACTGAGAGTGGTGGTGATTGTGTTGTCAGTGCCAACAGAAAACATGTGTGAAATACCTGCAGAAATCAATGTGGGACATACGTCAAATGTATCCATTAGGACAGTATGGCAAAATTTGGTATAAATAGGCTATGGCAGCAGTTGACTGATGCAAGTCCCCCTGCTAAAAGTGCAACATAACCTATAGTGCCTCTCCTGGGCTCATGACCATATGGCCTGGAGAATTGTGGCCTGGTCAGATGAGTCCCAATTTCAGTTGGTAAGAGCTGTTGGTAGGGTCTGAGTGTGTTGCAGACCTCATGAAGCCATGGACTCAAGTTGTCAACAAGGGACTGTGCAAATCGGTGGTAGCTCCATAAAGGTGTGGGCTCTGTTTACATGGAATGGACTGGTTCCTCTTGTCCAACGAAACTGATTATTGACTAGAAATGGTTGTGTTCGACTACTTGAAGACCATTTGCATACATGGACTTCATTTTCCTAAACAACAATGTCACTCACCAGTTTGCGATTGGTTCGAAGAACATTCTGGACAAATCAAACAAATGATTTAGCCACTCAGATCCTGCAACATGAACCCTATTGAACACTTATGGGCCACAATTGAGAGGTTAGTTCATGCACAAAATCTGGCACCAGCAACTCTTTCACAGTTATGGACAGCTATAGAGGCTGCATGACTCAATATTCCTGTAGGAGTCTTCCAACAACTTTTTGAGTCCATGCCATATCAAGCTGCTGCACTAAACTGGGCAAAAGAAGGCCCAATACAGCATTAGGAGGTGTCCCATGACTTTTCTTATGTCAGGGTATAGTGTTTAGAAGACAAGCAGATTTGCAGGACTGACCATTGCAAAGACCTAATCTTGACCCTTTGAGACATATTGTAAGAAACAAGTTGCCACAATGGCATAATCTTGCCCTGCCTGCTATTACTTACATGGCTGGTAGGTACATAATGAGCATTGATGGATGGGGCAAGTCTTTTTAGAATGTAGCATATTTTTTCATTTTTGTTTTCTAAGTTGGCTTGGTGTCTCTTAACATTTTTGCTTCAAGCTGTTGTCTTACACTAAAAACTTATTATTGTTCAGTCATACAATTTTCTTGGCATAGACGAGTACTGTTTTTGGAAGAAACTGGCATTCCATTTAAGGAGATCATTCTGCCTATGACCAATAGCGTCTGAAGATTGCCCTTATGGGCTGAAATTGGTAAGGATGTACCATGAAATGGGATAGTGTCAAAAATAAACAGAAGTTCATAAAGATATACTGTTTGTTTGCAATCCACATTTTAACTTAAAACTTGTGTAAACTGCTTTTCATCATATTTTTCAGGACTTAAGACTATCCTGTGAATGTCACATCACTGTGCATCTTCTTTACGTTAATGTATAGCATTGATGTCCCTTCTAAAGTCAGGCAGTATTTGTCCCTTCTTGTAGGGTATGAATATGAACACCACTGAGAAAATTTCAGTTTGTTTGGAGATATTTACTGAGTATTTTGGTACAATGGACACATGGTCTCTGGTAGTTCATTACAGAGTAGTAAAATAATTTTGGTTATTTGATTTGTTAACTCAGGTACATTTGTATGTTTGAAAATATATCCACAGCAATGAAAAAGTATGTAATATACAATCACCAAAGTGTACAACACAAAACACAGAGTAATGTAGAAATCTCGAGACACAAAAGCATTATGTTGTGGTTCCCATCACTGTGGGAGTACGTTAATCTAGCACCATTGTGCCAATCCTTCACTACATACACTGTACACATACACAAGGTGGATATATCCAGCTCTTTATCAGTAAACTTCTCCATTCTCCTGTGTATCCTTGTTAGCATGCAGCAAACCTGAAACAGAATCTATCAGTACTCAAACTGAATGCAAGTTCTAGGATAAAAAGTTAAGTGGACAGTATTGTCAGTGCAATACAAATGCAAAGAGAAGTGGGGGTAAGAAATCACATGAAATACAATTAATCTGTAAATGAGACACTGGAGACTTCAGGTACCTTATCCCAAAATACTTAGAAAATATTCCTGAACAACCTTCAAAATTTTATTGTGGAGTTTGGGTTCACCCTGCATATCTGTTCAAACAGATTGCAGAATAAACCATTCACTACATGGCTTGATGTTCTCTAATGGCTGCAGAACTAGTACAGTGTAGTCAACTGGGACAATGTAGCCACCTGCATATATGTATAAAATGCATGTTTGACCATCAGCTGTTTTCATTTTAAACCCAAATATTAACTGTTTTCAGTCTTGAACCATCTTCATGGATAAGGGCTAAAATGGCTTAAACCACCACATTACATTTGTCATTACGTGACACGAAATGGCATACATGATTTCCTTCCCTATCCTTTCCCAATCTAAACTTGTGGTCAATCTCCAATGATATTATTATCAAAGGTATGTTAAAACCTCAGTCTTACTTTCATATAGAGTGAAATACAATATTAGTTCCACATCAAATCAGTTCTTCCAAGTACACAACAAAAATTTTGAATGTACTTCATGAATCATAAAAAGAAATTCCATCACAAGTGCATCCCAGTTCTTGATACTTGCTGGCTTAAACCATTTTAACCCTTATCCGTGAAAATGGCCCAAGACTGAAACCAGTTGATATTTGCGTTTAATATAAAAACAGCTGATGGTCAAACATGCATTTTATGCATTACTTGATGGCTGTTGATAGTCACCTTCCAAAAATGATCTACATATATACACTAAAAGCCACTGTACAGCACATGTGTTGTGTTTGCTCTGTATTTCATTCAGGATTTCTCATTAACAACTCAGTTTTTTTCCTGATGTTAAACCTATTTCAGTCCACTTTTTCATAGTCTGTTTCATGTCGGACAGTACTTCTTCCACATTTATGTGCCTCGAGTAGTATTTACAGCTCTATTCCATGTCCATCATGGTTGTTTCAAAAATGTCTTCAGAGCACTGCCCTGAGGGCTACCACTTTTTGAAACGATTATAACTACTCATAAGCGCATTATCCAGAACCCTTGCTATTAATTTTTTTCTTCCTGTCCGTTTACTCTAATCCTCTAATTCCTCTGTGACTCTTGATGTATACATGTTGAAATGCAAACTATTTAGTTAGTGCTTTATTATAACAGGTTGTTGACTTATAACTTCACAATTTGCTACTTTTGTAACAAAATTTTATTGATTCATTTAGAGACTGAATATTGTTACTGGGATTTCTATTCCATCATCATCAGAAATTCATTGTTCTAACCTGTGCATTCAGTCTATTACATGTGTGGAAGTATTGCTTGAGTATTCAATTTTCATTTCCCCTACTTGTGCATTGATTTCCTTAGAGCTATGAGTAGGATACTATTACCACCTACTGGAGTTATTGATAGATGCATTATTTCTATTCAAATAATAATTCCATGTCTTAACCTGAGCGTTTTAAGTGACACCTCAGACCACTGACAATACTTTCTGAGTTATTTATTTTTCACTTTTACTGTCACATGTACACCTCAGAGTATTTTTATTCATAAGCACATATATCTTCTTCTTTTCCTTCAGCATTTGTCCTGCATGCCTGCGAGGTCTGCTATAAGCACATACATAAGGAAAATTGCTGTTTCACCAACCAGAATTATTTTCCCCATGATTTACCTGAATAACTTCAGAAAAATGCACAGATATCTTCTTTTAAAGGATGGTTGCCAATCCCCTCCAACATTGACAACATATGTAACAGTACAGAATTCTAGCACACAGACAGCTATATATATATATATATATATATATATATATATATATATATATATATATATATATATATATATATATATATATTGGTTAATCTTTCATTTTTGACAGTCATTGTTTTTTCTCTCCCTAACAGGATGAGTATGGAGACAAATGAACTACAAGAAGACACATATAATGCAACAGAACTAAAGAGCATGCCACATGACAAAAATGTTAATCAAGGAGTTAAACTTACAGACAGTCATGGGGTAAATCATATTGTCCAACTACACTCTGAGAAGGAACAATCAAATGTAGATGAGGGGACCAGCATAAATATGCCCAATAAAAATATTGAGGAAACAGTTCAGCCCAGTGCCTTTGCAGGATTATTAATACTGGCCGAGTTGGCGACATCATTATTACCACCGCTTGTTGCACATGTGGCAACAGGTCAGGATGCAGTTCAGTCACCACATCACTCCAGCATACACTGTTCACCTCTATATGAGGACAACAGAAAATTTGAATCAAAGAAAAAAACTGAAGAAAAAAACAATGCAAATATTTTTGCAAACCTCTTAATTTTAGCAGAGTTGGCAGCATCATTAACACCTGTACAAAGCCCTATTGAGCTAGTGGAACCAGAAGACATCACACCAGAAATGTCACCATATGGAAATGATAGTGACCTGGAAAGTGACTATGTAATGCTATATGAAGAGATTGTGGAAACAGAAGTAGACACCTCAGCAATCAATTCATTGCAAAGTGATAGTGACAGTGAACCTGTAGAATTTGTTAGATCAGTGGAGGGTACGCTAGTAATAACTCTACCACAAGATGATTCTGATACAGAATTTGAAGAGTGAGCACATTGTTTGGAGTTTGCAGGACCAGAAGAGGATATACCAGCTATGACCCCCACACAAGATTATGGTGGTGTAGAATTTAAAGAGTAAGCACAATTTTTAACATTTGTCGTACCAGATGAGGATAAACTGATTTGACTCCCCCAAAAGATAATGATGATATGGAGTTTTAACTACTGATTTAATGTGTTACTGAATGCAAGATATGAATGACTGTTTATGACTTTCAATAACTGAAGAACTTTTGCTGATTATGTGTGATAGATTTATGTAACTGTGATGCTTTATATTATGATATTTTAATAGACTGTATTTAATATAAATAAAATGCCACAATTAAACATTGATTTATTTATTTTTTAATTGTTTCATTTATCCTTCTGTAGACAATAAATATTTTATGGATGTTGTCCAAATGTACATGTAAATTTATGGCAAACCACTTCATGGAAATGGAACATACAAATGTGTAAATAAAAAAAATTATAGACAAAAATATATTGGGTTATACAATATGTAGTAACACAGAATAATGCAAGATTGTACAATACATAGTAACACCGAATAATACAAAATCATAAAATACATAGTAAAACAACTTTATATACATGTATGTTTGTGGTATTGCAGTGGCATAGTCTGTTTTCCATAGGGCTTTAGTTTTGTCCTTCCTAGACAGCAAATCCTTATATACATTACATTAATTAAGAAAAGATTTTTCATGACATGACATGACAGCTGTCCATTACATGTGCTAATATAATAAAATGTTTAGGAGAAAAAGACAGCATTTTCAGTTTTCCCTGAATATAAACATTCAGAAAATGTTTATTGGCCTAAATGGTAATTAACCAAGTAGAAGAATTGTTTGAGTAGAAACTTTTTAAATTCTGCTGTAAATTTGTTTTCATCTTATAACTTGCTGATGTTGACTAGCAGTCTGTTGTAAAGTTTGGTACCAGTGCCACTGAGTGTTTATTTTATTTTATTTTTTTGTTTGCGTAATATAGAGTGCTGTGCTATTTTGTATTTATGGAAGTCAGCATTTGTTTGAAAATCTGCAAGGTGGGCCCTGACATATAAAACACCTTTATATATATATGAAGGTACTGTTGGTATTTTAAGCTTTTTGAGTATGGGTCTGCCGTGAGCCTGTGGGTGACTGAGCTATTGTTCGTAAAGCCTTCTTCTGTAAGAAAGAAGACTGGAACCCCAAAATATTATGCCATATGATGCAAGAACCTGAAAATAGCTGAAATATATCAACCTGGCACCCTCTGAGATACAGGCATTTGTAATAATTCTAAGAGCAAAACACACCAAATTAAGTTTCTGTGAAAATTTCAATACACAGTCAATAAAATTTAAGTTTTCATCAACATCTGTCCCTAGCAGTTTTGTAGATATCACTCTGTCTATGGCTTTGTCACACAACACTAGATCAAGAGTTAAATTTTGGCTTATTTTCCCAAACTGTATACAATTTATTTTATTTGCATTGAATGACAGCCTGTTTGCACTGAACTAAGAGTGTACATTCCTTAGGACTTGAGCAGTAGTTGTTTGAAGCAGTTGCTTTGGTGCACTTATTATCACACCAGCATCATCAGCAAATAGTATGGTTTTTGCTGCACCATCTGATGTGTGGATGTAATTTGTATTGACAAGAAAGGCTATGGGACCTAGAATGCTGCCTTGTGGTACTCTTATTTCCAACTTTTTTGCATTTGATTTTAATTTTTTATTTTATTTTTTGGTTGGAGCAAGCTGACATCAGTCCTACAGTCTGTGTTATGTTTTGTAGGTATGGTTCAAATCACTTTTTCCCTGTCCCTTGAATACCTAACACACTCAATTTTTCTGAAAGAATGGCATGATTGATAGTATCAAATGCTTTTGAGAGATCTAAATTCACTCCTACTGTGCTCTTTTCTTTTTCCATGCTTTTGATTATTTGTCAATGGTGCACATTAGCGCTGCTTCTATATTTTTAGGTCCCTGGAAGACATGCTGATTATTGTTTAGCAATATGGTCATTTAGATATTTGTTGATTCTGTGTTTCATCAATTTTTCAAATATTTTGGAAAATGCTGGAAGGAGTGATATTGGTTGATAGTTTTCTACCTTATACTTGTTGTTTTTGAATAACAGCTTAACTTTTGAGATTTTCAGTCTTTCTAGAACCACTCCTTCACTAAATGGTAAGTTGGCTATGTGGGCCAATGGCCTTGTAATCTGTAATCGGTGGAACTGTCATTGTTATGATAGACACTGGCACATCATTTATTCCTGCCGACATTTTAGGTTTCAAGCATTTTTTATCACTTTTAACACTTCATGTTCATTTTTGGGCTCTACCCTCATGCTATAAGCAGCTGTTGGAATTTCTTGTTTTTCTTGGTTTGTAGATTTAGAACTTAATGAAGTTGTTGCCTTTATCAAATAAGTGTTTATATGATTTGGCAAATCTTGTTATTTAATATTGACATTTTCTGTGTTTTTGAGAATGATGTCTAGGTCTTCACATCTCTTTTGTGTTCAAGCCTTCACAATACCCCATGTAGCTTTTGATTTGTTTTCAGACTGTCTTACTAAGCTGTCACCACTTGTAAATTTTGTTTTAACAATTACTTAAAATTAACAATTACTTAAAATGTTCAATGTAACGATAGTGAAATCCGTGAAAGAAATGACAGTGTAATCCATGAAAATGTATGCAAGAAACTCTTCCAAAACGGCAGTAGAAGAAGCGAGAAGAACCAGAAGTACAAGAAGAGACAATCATGGTCACGAAATAGCTCAAAAAATTATGAGTATCCAAGATGACTTTACAGCTGTGGCTCACATTCAACCAGGTAAACCTCCTTCTGCTATGGTGAAGTCGTGTGTGCAAGACAGTGAATCTTTCTCTGCAAATGATTATGTCATTATCATTGGTGATACAAATGATGTGGCTAAAAATCAAGCAAATGACGCTATCAGGCACATGAAAGTAACACTCCGCAAGTTGACTGGCACTAAAGTAATTGTCGTTAACATTCCATAGAGACATGATCTAATGGACCAATCTATTGTGAACTTGGAAGTGCATAAAACAAATGATAGGGTTAAAACAATATGCAATAAATTTCGCAATGTGTCTTTGGTAAATGCCAGTAACCTAGATAGAAACCTGCACACAACTCATGGCATGCACATGAATAAGAGACGTAAAAAGATTGTGAGTAAATTAATTATTGATGAAATCAGACAAAACAATACACAAAGCAGTGTAAATAAGTGCATTGCTATGGAATGGCACAACCCACCCAAACAGGACCTGCCACACAAACAGCTACTGCTGACAAGCCGGGGAAACTTGTAAACCGTGCTGGACAGCCTGGTAGCTCTAAACCTCCCTGTATGGTCCAGCAGGAGAAACTCAGCCTTAATATCATACAGCGAAACCCTTGTAGTCTTAAAAACAATCAGTCTGGTAGGGTAACACGTCCATCAAGTGTTCAACAATCCAAACTCACATTCAAATTAATTCAGCAGAACTTTCAAAGTCTTAGCAATAAGCACAATGAGTTGTATACCACTGCAGCAAATGATAACCCTGATGTTTTAGTTATAAGTGAACACTGGTACACAGATGTGCTAATTAGTGTATGTAAGCCACTGTGCATGATCTTTTGCTCTGCCTTCACTAGAAAAGAGAAACATGGTAGTGGGGTAGCAATATTTGCAGCCAGCAGTAGTAATTAGAGTGTAATAGATGTAAGTGCTTTCAGCATTGAGGGTGTAATAGAACTAGCAGCAATTAATTATAAGTGGGGGAAAGAGAACTTAATTATTATAATTTTCGTACATCCATATTTAAATTGGATGAAAGTGGGACTCAGCTGGTATAATTTTTATTAAAAACGAAAGTCTTCCAGCTGTACTTAAGATTTTATATTTATTTTGCTACTAGTTTTGACACTGCGTCAATGTCACCTTCAGGCCCGTACACTTTGATGAAATCAATTGTGTGTGGCTCAGTACTAGAAGTCCATGATGAGACTGAGCCACACACATCTGATTTCATCAAAGTGTACGGGCCTGAAGATGGCGTTGACGCAAAGTTGAAACTAGTAGCAAAATACATATAAAATCTTAAGTACAGTTGGAGGAGTTTCATTTTTATTAAAAATATATTATTATAGGCCTATACAGACCTCAATCTGGTAGCCTAGATATTTTCTTTGATATTCTTAATGACCTGCTTATTGACACTGACAGTAAACATTGCAATAAAAATGGCTGGGTTAACATAATACTAACTGGAGATACAAACATTGACTTGCTGTCCAATGACTCTGTGTCTAAAAAACTAATGCTAATATTAGCTCAATTTAACTTAACATTTCTGATAAACGAGCCCACTAGGGAGGTCAATAGTATAAAATCATGCTTTAACAACATTATAACTAACATGACTCACTTTACATGCAGTGCATCAGCTCTGAAGCTTTCCATTTCTGACAACCATGCAATACAGGTATCGATAGAAGCTGAAAATCGTCATGTCAATAGAAAAGGGAAACAATATGTGAAAAAAAGAATCACCAATGGTGACAATGTTAAAGATCTCAACAGTCTGCTGAAAAGATTACAATGGGATTAAAGAAACAGCATTACTTTCAGTGAATTTGCATCAGATTTTTATTACTGCTTCAGTGTCTCATGCCCAGAAATGGCCTTTACAGTAAATGACTGCAAAAAGATACAAAACAATAACTGGATAAATCATGAAGTAAAAACAGCAAGAGAGAAACTTAGACTTTTCCAATATGCAGTGGTAAATAATAACAATAATAATAGAATAAAGGTAGAATTTAAGAGCTATCATGATTATTATAAAGATCTGCTGCTAGAAACTAAAAGTAAATATGTAGCCACAATGTTAAGAAACTCTACTAACACTGGTTTAGCTGTTTGGAAAGTAATAAATAGCTTTAGGGATTGTAAGGGCAGATCAATTAGTGACTTTACTATAAGCCATAAAGGGCATATCATGAAATGTCAATGTCAGATTGCAAATGTTTTTAATTAGTACATTTCTTCTGTTGGAAAATCTGTCAATGACCATATTAAGAATATTCAGTATAGATATAAGGACAATCCAATCAAACAAAGCATATTTATTTATTTATTTGAGATACATATTCCATAGATCCAGTATGGCATGATTACGCTTGGATGTGGAACGAGTCAAAGCAGATACAATATAGATATCATACAATACAAAACATACTGATATATTACACATGGTAGATGAATGATTCAGAATTGGTACAATACAATAATATAATCAAGATAATAAACAATACAATACAAAAATACAATAGTGATAAAAAACAATACCGATAACAATGACGAAGGAAATAATCTGAATTACTACTCAAATTACTGATCTCTGTTGAAGAATTCATCTAAAGAGTAGAAACATTTTTCCAATAGAAATTCCTTTAGCTTTTTTTTGAATAGCATAAACTTGGCCCCAACCAAAGCAAGGAAATCAAAAACTTAGTAAGGTCATTAAAAAATACAAAATCAGCTGGCTACAATGGATTGTCTATCAGTAAACTGAAAAGATGCATAGACAACATATCTGATGCCATGATGTAATTTCATCAGGTTGTTTCCCAGATAGTCTAAAGATAGCACAAATAACCCTGATTTACAAGATAGGTGATAAATCTAAAATTGAAAACTACCGCCCCATCTCAATCATACCTGCATTTTCTAAGGTAGTTGAGAAAGTTATTTATACCAGACTACTGACATTCCTGAGTCAACACAATTTAATATTTGAAAATCAGAATAGCTTTATGAAAAACAAGACCACTTCAGTAGCCGCAGCACAATTAATAGACAAAATAATTACTGCCACAGAGACCAAGGAGTATGTAACTGGAGTGTTTCTTGATCTAGAAAAAGCTTTTGATTGTGTCAACAAGCTGTGGAACCTGGGTATTAGAGAGACTGGCTATGAGTTAATACAATCATATATGAGCAATAGAAAACAATTTGTCTTGCTTAAAACAAACAGTGGGTCTTTCAAATCTAAAATTACTGATATCAAATATGGAGTGCCTCAAGGTTCTGTCTTGGGACCCCTTCTTTTCTTGATTTATGTTAATTATATACAGTATCAAAACTTCCTGGCAGATTAAAACTGTGTGCCGGACCGAGACTCGAACTCGGGACCTTTGCCTTTCGCGGGCAAGTGCTCTACTGACTGAGCTACCAAAGCACGACTCACGCCCGGTCCTCACAGTTTTACTTCTGCCAGTATCTCGTCTCCTACCTTCCAAACATATCAGCCGTAGATCGGCGAAGGGAATGGAAATTTAATTTGCTCAGTTGGTAGAGCACTTGCCCGCGAAAGGTAAAGGTCCCGAGTTTGAGTCTCGGTCTGGCACACAGTTTTAATCTGCCAGGAAGTTTCATATCAGTGCACACTCCGGTGTAGAGTGAAAATTTCATTCTAGATATACAGTATTGTTCTGCTAACTGTAAAAAAATATTGTATGCAGATGATACAACAATTGTGTGTAAACATGAAGACTATTACAGTCTCGAGGTGCTGTGCAACAGTGTAACTAATGAAATAGTCAAGTATTTTAATGAACGCCATCTAAATGTAAGTGCTTCAAAGACTGCAATGATGGAATTTAACACAAGGAAACAAATAGAATTTGGCATGAAATTATCCATAGGAAATGACATTGTAAAAAAGGAAAAATGGACAAAGTTCTTGGGAATTACAATCCAGACCAGCCTCAAATAGGACATGCATATCGATTCCTTGGACTGTAAGCTGTCGAAGAATGTATTTGCTATAAATTTGATTAGCAAATATTTTAAGGCTATGGGTGTACTAAAAACTAATCATGCCCTATTCTCATCAAATGTAAACTATGCCGTAGAAATATGGGGTGCAACAACTCAAGCTAACATAAGAACATTATTAATACTACAGAAAAAAGTTACCAGAATTATTTGTAGTGGCAAACCTTGAGAATCGTGTCGGAATTGGTAGGTGTATACATATTGAAAGTTATATTGCTTGTGAAGACAATAAATCCAAATTTCAACTCTGACCTGCACCAGTACGATACAAGGCAAAAGTTTAGGTACCATTTAAATAGCCACAGAACAGCTTTACATGAAAAAAATGCACTTCATACTGGGCTGAAGCTGGCCAATGCCAGAAAGTCTCACAGCCCTTCCTACTAACAAATTAAAAGATCAGCTAGAAAGAATTCTAATTGAAAAGTGTTTTTATTCCCTAGATGAGTACTATATCTACATATACTATCAAAGAGAGAGCCACCTGTGAAATGACATGTCATATACCAGCTGTTGTGTTAACACTGTTCGGCCTTTTACATTGGCATGATTACCACCAAGTTATCAGTCAGGATGAATGGGCATATACAGAGGGTGTATACTGGCTACACACAATATCCTGCTGCTGAGAATGCTGTATAACATGACAGCTGTTATCTTGGTGCCTGTTTCACCACATGCACCATCTGAATTCTTCCCCCAGACACCAGTTTCTCAGAACTCTTCAGATGGGAACTAGTGCTAAAACATGTCCTTGGCTCTCGCCACCCATCTGGCCTTAATATATGTTAATTTCTTCTGTCTCAGCATTTCTTCACAGTGGGACAGTGCACAAATGGTTTAATTCGTACCTAACTGGGAGAGTGCAGAAAGTTGAAATAAGCAGTTCTCATAATATGCAAAGACCAGCACATTCCTGAAACTGGGGAACTATCAAGAATGGGGTTCCACAAGGGTCAGTCTTGGGTCCTTTGTTGTTCTTAATATATATTAATGACTTGCCATTCTATATTCATGAAGAGGCAAAGTTAGTTCTCTTTGCTGATGATACAAGTATAGTAATCACATCTGACAAACAAGAATTAACTGATGAAATTGTCAATACTGTCTTTCAGAAAATTACTAAGTGGTTCCTTGTAAACGGACTCTCACTGAATTTTGATAAGACACAGTACATACAGTTCCGTACAGTGAATGCTATGACGCCATTAATAAATATAGACCTTAATCAGAAGCATATAGCTAAGGTAGAATATTCCAAATTTTTAGGTGTGTCCATTGATGAGAGATTAAACTGGAAGAAACACATTGATGACCTGCTGAAACGTTTGAATTCAGCCACTTATGCAATAAGGGTCATTGCAAATTTTGGTGATAAACATCTTACTAAATTAGCTTACTACGCCTATTTTCACTCATTCCTTTCATATGGCATCATATTTTGGGGTAATTCATCACTGAGGGGTAAAGTATTTATTGCACAAAAGCGTGTAATCAGAATAATAGCTGGAGTCCACCCAAGATCATCCTGCAGGCATTTATTTAAGGATCTAGGGATATTCACAGTAGCTTCTCAGTATATATACTCTGTTATGAAATTTGTTATTAACAACCAAACCCAATTCAAAAGTAATAGCAGTGTGCATAACTACAATACTAGGAGAAAGGATGATCTTCACTATTCAAGATTAAATCTAACTTTGGCACAGAAAGGGGTGAATTATACTGGCACTAAAGTCTTTGGTCACTTACCAAATAGTATCAAAAGTCTGACAGATAACCAACAAGTATTTAAGAAGAAATTAAAAGAATTTCTGAATGACAACTCCTTTTACTCCATAGAGGAGTTTTTAGATATAAATTAAGAAAAAGAAATATATATAAAAAAATAAAAAAAAACAAAAAATAAAAAAGTTGTTATATTAACTTAAGTATGTTGTTAAATTAACTTAATTATGTCATGTATTGGAAAATTTGACTCGTTCCACATAATTACGAAATATCGTATTCATGATCCATGGAACTAGTATTAATCTAATCTAATCTAATCTAATCTAATCTAACTACTACTTTCTTTACTCCATTTATTTTTCTACATCTTTCATTTTCTGACCTGTCAATTTTTCGCTAAACTCCTCTATTACATGAAATGAATTTAGCTTTTCACTCTTATTAACTCATGCACGATGTTTTTGCAGTAATCTCTGTCTTGCTTATTACCTGTCTTCCAAATATAAGCTCTCAGGTTTTCAAACCTTGTCTGATGCAGCCCCTAACAATCAGTCTTTCCTTCTCATCCCGTCTTCTTAGTCTCCCCTGACCCATGGTTCTGGGTGACCTTTCCAAAATCTACCTCTTTTCCTAAACTTCTTAAGTCCTTTTTCTTTACCCCTTTTTCTTCCCATTCAACCCTTATGCCAGAAAGAGGAACCACTGGCTCCAAAAGCTTGCATAAGTATAACCTTGTTTTATGCATGTATCCTCCTTTCACCATTTGGTGCATAATATCTAAAAGATTTTCTGCTATATCAAAAAATAATACTAATGATAATAAAAATTCTATAAATGTAATACACTGCTGGCCACCGTAAATGCAACACCAAGAAAGACAAGAGGTAGCACAACAAAATTTATTTTGTAGATAACATGTTGACCAAGTATCAAATGATTACATTTACAGACGTCTGTGACATGTGGTTCTTGCCAGAATCAGTAGCCAGAGTAGCCACCATTGTTGGAGATCACCGCTGCCACACGTCTCGGCATTGAGTCAAAGAGACGTTGGATGTGTCCCTGGGGTACAGCAGTCCAAGCAGCTTCCACACGTTGCCAAAGATCATCTGGTGTGGCAGCTGGGGATGTAATCTGGGTCACTCGTTGAGCAATCATGGACCACATGTTTTCTATCGGCGAAAGATCCGGAGAGTGAGCCGGTCAGGGAAGCAATTCAATCTGGTTATTGACGAAGAATCTTTGGACAATGCGTGCCACATGTGGTCGTGCATTATCCTGTTGAAATATGGCTGTGGCCGAGCCCTGAAGGTATGGAAGGACAACTGGCTCCAGCACCTCGGATATGTAGTGCCGGTTATTTAAAGTACCGGCAATGCATACTAGAGGCGTGCGAGAGTAATATCCAATACCGCCCCATACCATAATACCCGGTGCAAGACCAGTGTGGCTGTGCATAATGCAGCTGTCCAGCATCCTCTCTCCACGGTGTCTCCACACTCGAATCCGACCATCGTGGTGCTGCAGACAGAAGTGTGCCTCGTCAGTAAAGACAACATCATTCCATTCTGCCGTCCACATCCGTCTGTCATCACACCATTGGCGACGGAGACGTCTGTGGTTCTGCGTCAATGGTAGACGAAGCAATGGACGTCTTGCGGAGAGACCACTCTGCTGTAAACGGCGTCGAATGGTACGCGCAGACACTGGATGATGCGTTACAGACGCAATGTGCTGTGCTATGGTTCGGGATGTCACTGAGCGATCTGTCACTGCCATGTGCACAATTTGCCTATCAGCACGTGCAGTGGTGCACCGAGGTGAATGCGATCGACCACGCCGGTCCGTCGTACCCTCCTGCATCCAACGGTCACATATCCGCATTACTGTTGTTTGGTTTCGTCCAACACGACTAGCGATGTCTCTGTATGATAATCCACAATCTCGGTAAGCCACTATCCTTCCTCTGTCGAACTCGGATACTTGATCAAAAGATGTTCGCTGTTGTCTACGAGGCATAACTGATCGTCTTGTGAAACAACCACAAGGTAAACACACGTGCCGAACGTACACTCGTCGAAATCGCCAAGCCTTAAATGGCGCTATGAGGTGGCGCCACAGGCGCGCGTGATGTGCGTCTGCACTGAAATTCTAATCAGTTGCATATCTCATCGTTGCAAACCCATGGTGTAAATTTCACTTGATTCGGATGCTTCCTTCAGGGTGTTGCATTTACGGTGGCCAGCAGTGTACATTCACAATCGTTCTTGAATTCCTCCCAGACATGAGACAGAGGATTAAAATGTAGAGTACGTCTGGGAATTTCTAGAATCAAACATGCAAGATTTCAAAATGACAACCAGTACTTGTAAATGTTTTACCCATCAGAAATTGTGATGTATTTAGAATAAATAGGCACAGTTTATACCAGTAACTAAGATAACCACAGATAACATTTAACAAGAGGCCGCTTACATGTTTCGCATCATAACCTCATGACATCATGGATCTAAGCTGAGAACTGAACTCACACACTAGAATTGACCTAACAATAGTGGACTAGCAGTTTACTGCAGACACGTACAAGATTTGACACAAAAGAAATGATAGTGATTCTGCAAATATGACTACTTACTTAACATCTGTATGTGTTCACCTTCAAAGGAGGGTCAGTTTAAAACCATGCATTACTGCATTTGTGCTTCGCACTGCCCAGTAAATATCTACATGTTATTTTCTATGGGAAGGCACAGAAGCTCCATAGCTTAAGATCACATCTATAGTAAACTGATAGTCCTGTGATACTGAACTAATTAACTGTTCATGAAACTTGTCACAGCATAAGAACAAGATCAATGTCAAAAACATTCATCTGTAATACACTATGAAAAATAGTTTGTTAGAATTGTGAGCAGTCCTGTATTCCATGGTATTCAGACTGATTGGTAAAATTTTAAAAGAAATGCACAAAAAGACATATATCTGTAATAATAAAAATCACATGCAAAATATGTGCATTTAAGGAATATTTGACACTATTTAGGGAGCATATAGAGACAGTACAGCTAAGAGTTGGCTGTGTTATACTTCATTAAGTGAAATGTGTAGTCACCAGATGTCTCGATATTCCTAGAGATGTTTTACTTTTTAATATTCTGTCTCATGTCTTTGAAGAATTCAAGAAAGATTTTGAATCTCTCTTCATTCGCAGAAATTTTATTATTATTATCATTATTGTTTTTGATATTGCAGAAAAGCTTTTAGATATTATGGCCAATTTGATGGTACTGTGTATGACCCATGTCCAATGAGAAATAAAGCCATTTGCATATAGTTATAAGTGGCAACGTAGCTCTCATTATTGAAGGTTAACGATGTTTGAGCCAATGCAGGTCTCAGGGAATAGTGGAGAGGGAAGACCATTAGAAGCCATTTTACAGCATATGTTTGCTGATTGTTTCTTGCAGACCTGAAATGTATCATGCTAAAATGTTGAAGAGGAACTGTAAAATGGTGAAATTTTATCTAACCAGATAAAAGTGTTTAAAGCAGAAAGAAATGAGCATAAAGCATAATATCTAATTTGTGATTAATGGATATAAGTTTATGCGGCATATAAAGATAAGTGAATTGGTTATCAAAGTATTCTTTTTTCTGTTGAAGGCTATCCAGCATTAAGCATATGCCATATCACTGAGCCATCCTCTTTGCATGAAACAAAGTTCTGTTAATGCCTTCGACACAGATGACACAGTTACATGAGCAGCACGATCTTACAATCTTAACTGGGAATTCTTTTATTGATTTCTGGTGGCATTCAAAAGACAAAGCTATAGTGTCTCCAAAATTTGTGGGATGAAGTGTGATTCTTATTCCTTATTTTGCTGTCAATGTGGAGTCTTTTATTAACTGCAGCATAAACATCCTGCTCAGTTATCTCATGACTAGGGAAGACTGATATTTCACCTTGTTGCTCTGCCTGCGTTATTTGCAATCATAGCTGCTTGTAAGGCATTGCTGTCTGATTATCACACTGAGTGTAAGGAGGACTACCACTTTGCCTTGCAGCCTTTGATGTTTTCCAAACATTGTTTGCAAATCATTAGTCCAAGTTATTCTGGATAAATGAAGTTGAACTGTATTTTCATTTTTTATTTTCTCCATTAAAATTAGTTACAGAAGGATGACTTTTATTCTGTGTAGTTTAAACACTGTGAAAAATGATGTTAAGAGACACATTAATGCTTTTTAAAAATGTAAATACTCCAATTTTATGTTATTTTCTTATGTATGGTGCTTTTGCAGAATGTATCTATCATCAGGATCTACCTGTAATAAATTACAGTGACCAGTTAGAAATAATCACACAAAACATATTATGTGCATGTGAAAATATAAGCGGCATTCGAATGAAACCTAGTCACTACAGTAAAGTAACGATAATGATTTTATTAACTCAAAAATGTAGTTATACACAGTACACATACTCAAAAATAGTCCCAAAAACTGTTGGCACATTTATCCCATTCCATCCTTGAAGAAGTGAGTAGGCTGCTGTCAGATCCAGGCCTGGACCCAGTCACACACTTCGTCATCCTTTGTGAACCAATGTCCGCGAATAGCTTGTTTTAGAGGTCCAAACACACGAAAGTCACATGGTGAAAGGTCAGGACTGTATGGTGGAAGTTCCAGTATTTCCCACTGAAACTGCTACAATGTCATCTTCACCAGATTGGCCATGTGTGGGCGGGCATTATCATGTGGGAGGATAACGTCATCTGACAACATACCTTATCGTTTTGACTTTATGGCTTGTCTAAAGTTCTATCAAGTGGCTTGATAACAATGGGCATTGATGGTGGTTATCTTTTCAGAACTGGTGTGCATGGCCTTTGATTTCTTTGGAGGCAGTGAAGATGCATGTTTCCACTGCTTGGACTGATGCTTGCTTTCCGGTTCAAAATGGTGACATCATGTTTTGCCGCCTGTGACAATATGCGACAGAAAGCTGTATTCCTCCTCATGATAACACTGGAGACGACTCAAAGATAGCACCATTCAAATATTGCACTGTTCAGCGGTCAGTTGGTGAAAAACTACTGTGCACAGATTTTTTGAAAGTTCAAGTGTTGATTCATTATGGTGTGGGTGAGGCTCACACTTATACCCAGTGACCAATGGATCTCATCCACAGTGATTCTGTGTTTGTCCAAGACTAAAGCATTCACTTCCTCAACCATTTCAGGTGTGATGACAAGATGAGCCTGTCCAGGATAAGCATTGTCTTTCAGTGACTCGCACCTCTCATGGAATCATTTGTGCAATTCCGCAACACTTGAATGACTCAGACTGTACTCATCATACACAGCCTTCACCCGTCGATACATTTCATGGCGTCCAACTCCCTCCACCACCAAAAATCGAATCACTCCTTGTTGTTCCTGCTTACTTGCCTGCATGTTCGGTAGTGGTTGATAACTTGTGTGACCTCCTTCTCTTCGGTGTGAAACTACACTGGCGCTATGCAACATCAAACAGTGCGCACACATCAGTCTCTCTGCCAATAAATGCCGCCACCATACCTGCAGTTACATGGTGCTGTCTTACGTGTAAGGCAAAGGTAGATGCACTGATCATGTTTCATTTGAATGAACCTCATACATTCACTGCTCATCAGCAGAAAAAAAAAAAAAAAAACTTTCAGTAACTAACTTGAGTAAGCAAATATGCTGCAACATGTCCAGTGCTAGTCACTCAACTGAGCAGCTGTTTAAACTGATACCACTTATGAGGGCATCTACAGTAAATTAATTTCTGATAAAACACATTAAATTTACAATTTTAAAAGATACTATAAAATTGTGTTTATTTTAAGGCAAGTAACATATGGAATTGCTTCTGTCCTGATGGAATTGCTGAGATTATAGAATTTTTTGTGTAATCCAAAAATGATCACTGCATACTGGTGGAGCTGAGATGATGCTTCCATTTAATGCTGTTCAACATCTTGCTTAATATAAATCCATAGACAGTTCATCAAATTTTAATTATAAAACATTTTGGGGCTCTACAATTGTAAGAAAAGTGTCCTATGTGAGGACAAACACTGAAAAAATTGTAAATAAGGTATTTGCACAACATTCTATTGATGGAACTACAGTGATTGACAAAATGGTTAAGCACCCAGAAAATGTGCACAGATGTCAATGTAACTCCATACACTTAGACAGCACTGTGGACGTGTAGATCGTTAGAGCAGTAATTTTCTGTGACGGGTAGCATATCCACCACAAGCCTTTAGTGTACTTTGTGTCTAGTGTTATTACCAGTCCTGGTAGGGCATACAAGGGGTGTGAACAGTAACGAAGAAGGAAGGAATTTTTGATGACCCATTGACATTGAGGTCATTGGAGATGGAGAACAAACTTGGACTGTTTCAAGAGTGGGACAAGAAATCAGCTGTGTCCTTTCAAAGGAGCCAAGCCAGCATTTGCCTGGAGCAATTTAATGAAATCATGGAAAACATAAGTCTGGAATCCCGATGCAGATTTGAACCATGTGAGCCCTGTGCCCTAATCACTGTGACACCTCACTCAGTATGTGAACAGTATCATGAGTGATCACTGTGACAGACATAGAGATGGTGTGTACTGATGTGAGACAGTGTTATCAGTATGTGACTGAGTTTGAAAGAGGCCTCATTGTGGGTCTCCATATGACTGGCTCGTCGAATCATGCAATCTACAGTTTTGTGGGGCATTTGGATCTGACAGTGGTTTGATGCTGGACTGCATGGGTATATGAATACAGGCATAATCACTGAAGGTTCTGATCAACCACATATGACCAGCACAAGCGAAGACCTCTGTATTATGCGCCAAGCACATTATTGCCACTTTACATGTGTGCCTACCATCCAAGAACAAATAATGGACTCCCTACAACATCTTTTTGTTATCCCACACTGCCAGAGACTATCAGCATTAAGGAATTACTATCCCACACATAGGCTGCCATTAACAGTACAAGACAAAAGACTGTGCTTGGAGAGGTGCCATGACTGGGAAGCATGGACTGCTGATGAATGGCATCACATTGAGTTCAGCGTTGAATCAAGGTTCTGCATTGCCCAAGATGACCATCAATGGTGAGTATGGTGGTGACCTTGGGAGAGGTCCCTTCTTTCAATGCTTTGGAGGGGCTCAGCAGTACTACTCCAGGCAACATGAAGTAGGAAGCCATCAGGTATAAATAAATTCAGGCGATGGATAGTAGTGATTGAGGGAGCTTTGACAGCACAGTAGTACAACATGGACATCCTGCATCCCTGTATGCAGAGGTAACACCTCTCAGTTGACAGTGTCGTGGCCAAGGGCACCCATACCTGGGGCAAGGGGAGGCCACTGTACCCCCAAATCAGCTCTCAGGGAAAGGAAAACAATATATGTAATCTGGTGTTTTTCTTCCAAGAAAAAGATTTAAAAGTTGTTGTTATGCAAGTTTCTAAGAGGATCATAACTGGAACTTTTTTATAACTGTTAACATGGCTTCAATCATCTTCCAAAGTATTAAAAATACTACATAGCCCCAGGTCTAGCCCTCCCTCCCCCCAAACAAACTATTGTATGTGCACCCTCAATTGTGGCACTATTTTTCAACAGGACTATGCTCATCCACACATGGCACATATCTCTATGAACTGTCTGTGTGATGTTGAGGTACTCATGTGATCAGCAAGGTACCCAGATCTGTCCCCAATAGAATGTGTGTGGGACCACTGCCAGTATTTGGGATAAGAAGGACCAGTGACTATATTTGTGGTCCAGCTTGTTTTATGACAGGATATAATGACTTCATGATTCCTTCCACAACTGAATCAGTGCATGAATCCAAGCCAAATGGAATGAAACACCTTACTGATAAGTGGGCACAGACTGTCAAGTTTTTTATAAATTTGACTTGATTTTGTGATCACTGAAATAATATCACATACCTTCTCAGCTCATGAAGTTTCATTTTGTTTTCTTCACCACTTCTGGGTGCTTCTCATTTTTGTGTATTAAGTTTCTTCATGGGATTTCTTGTGAGGCGCTGAAGGTGGTAACTATGATTCCCAGAAAGTTTTCCTCATCTCAGTGTAGTGCTTTAGTTACAAAGCTGGAGATATACTGTCCAAGGTATCTGAAATTAAAGCAACTCTAAATTTAACTGGTGAAACAATTATGTCTTACATTAGAGATACATTAGTGTTGTGGTAAGTGAAAGAAATGTGTAATATTACTGGCAATAACTTTGGTGGTATCAAATAACTTGTGGGCAAAAGTGTTTGTGGCATATTAAAACCATCTATAAATAACACAGTTCACTTTTTACACAGCAGATACCCTCCACAACAGTATTCAAAATGAGTCATATAATTTAGACACTGATTTTCAATGTACTTTTCTCTAGCTTTGCAGTTACATTTCTACATAGACAAGGAGATTATAATTTTGTAGATATTACTTATAAGAAGCTTCTTAGTCATAGTGAAACTAAATGGTTAATCGTTTTGCCAGCAATGGACAAAATAGTCTATATGTATGCAATTTTAAAAGCTTATTTCTTTTCTGTTACCAGTCCATCTAAAATATTAATGAATGTCTTTGAAAAATAGGTCATTTAAAGTATACTTATTCCACATATATCTTTGATGTCAATATTTTCAGATTAGATTAGATTAGATTAGATTAATACTTGTTCCATAGATCATGAACACGACACTTCGTAATGATGTGGAACGTGTCAGGTTAATAAAAGATGTTTGTACAAGATATTACATTACACAAAATATTGCATGACACTTACGTTTAAGTTTTTTTTTCCCCTCCCTTAATTTATATCTAAAAATTCAGCCAATGAGTAGAAGGAGTTGTCATCTAGAAATTATTTTAATTTATTTTTAAATGTTGGTTGGCTATCTGTCAGGCTTTTGATGCTGTTTGGTAGGTGACCAAAGACTTTTGTGGCAGCATAATTTACCCCTTTCTGTGCCAAAGTCAGATTTAACCCTGCATAGTGATGATCATCCTTTCTCCTGGTGTTATAGCTATGCACACTGCTATTACTTTTGAACTGGGTTGGATTATTAACAACAAATTTCATAAGTGAATATATATATATATATACTGTGAGGTTACTGTGAGGATCCCTAGATCCTTAAATAGATGTCTGCAGGATGACCGTGGGTGGGCACCAGCAATTATTCTGATTACACATTTTTGAGCAATGAATACTTTTCTACCCAACAATGAATTACCCCAGAATATGATGCCATACGAAAGCAGTGAATGAAAGTAGGCATAGTAAGCTAATTTACTGAGATTCTTATCACCAAAATTTGCAATAACCCTAATAGCATACGTAGCTGAACTCAGACGTTTCAGCAGACCATCAATGTGTTGGTTCCAGTTTAACCTATCATCAATGGACACACCTAAAAATTTTGAAAATTCTACCTTAGCTACAGACTTCTGTTCAAAGTCTATATTTATTACTGGAGTTGTGCCATTTACTGTACGGAACTGTATATACTGTGTTTTATCAAAATTTAAAGAGAGTCCGTTTGCTGAGAACCACTTAATAATTTTGTGAAAAACATCATTTACAATTACATCACTTAGTTCTTGGTTTTTGGATGTTATTACTATACTTGTATCATCAGCAAAAAGAACTAACTTTGCATCTTCATCAATGTGGAATGGTAAGTCATTAATGTACTGTATATCAAGGACAGTAAAGGACCTAAGACTGAACCCTGTGGGACCCCGTTCCTGATAGCCCCCCACAGTTTGAGGAATCAGCTGTTGTTTTAACATTACATGAACCACTTATTTCAACTTTCTGCATTCTTCCAGTTAAGTATGAATTAAACCATTTGTGCGCTGCCCCCCTCAAACCATAATGATTTAGCTTATCTAAAAGAATTCCATGATTTACACAATCAAAGGCCTTTGAGAGATCACAAAAAATACCAATGGGTGATGTCCAGTTATTCAGAGCATTTAATATTTGATCAGTGAAAGCGTATATAGCATTTTCTGTTGAAAAACCTTTCTGAAAACCAAATTGACATTTTGTTAGTACTTTATTTTTACAAATATGGGAGGCTACTCTTGAATACATTACTTTCTCAAAAATTTTTGTTAGAGCTGTCGGAAGAGAGATTGGGCGGTAGTTGTTGACATCCAATGTATCCCCCTTTTTATGCAATGGTTTTACAATGGCATATTTCAGTCTATCGGGGAAAACACCCTGCTCCAAAGAGCTATTACATATGTGGCTGAGAATCCGACTTATCTGTGGGGAACAAGCTTTAAGTACCTTGCTGGAAATGCCATCAATTCCGTAAGAGCTTTTACTTTTCAGTGAGTTTATTATTTTACTGGTTTCAGAGGGAGAAGTTGGTGGAAATACAGTTGTTTCAAACTGCACAGGTATGGCCTCTTCTATTAGTAGCTTTGCCTCTTCTAGTGAAGATCTAGATCCTATTTTCTCCACAAAATTTAAAAAATGATTATTGAAAATATTTTTAATTTCTGATTGTTTGTTAGTACACTTGTCATTCAGTTTTATGGCACTAAAGTCTTCCTTTGCTCTTGGTTGCCCTGTTTCCCTTTCAATAATATTCCAAATTGCTTCAATTTTATTATCAGAGTTACTGATCTCAGACATGATACACATGCTTCTGGACTTTTTAATAACTTTTCTTAGTACTGCACAATAGTTTTTATAATATTGAACAATTTCGGGGTCAGTATTCCCTCTTGCTGTTAGATACAGTTCTCTTTTACGGTTGCAAGATATTCTTATTCATTTAGTTAGCCAGGGTTTTTATATGTTTTCTTGGAATTATGTTTAACTATCTTCTTGGGAAAGAAATTTTCAAATACCCTTAAAAATGTATCGTGAAATAAGTTATACTTCAAGTTTGCATCGGGTTCCTTATACACTTCATCCCAGTCTAGCTGCTGTAGGCTTTCCCTAAAGTTTGCAATATTTATATTGTTAATTGAACGCACTGCTTTGAAATTCTGATTTGATATACTGCATGGAGCTATGTCATGTACTGTAACTAGCTGTGCACCATGATCTGAAAGACCATTCTCAACAGGATAAGCATTTGTGTCCTTAAACTTATCTTGGTCTATAAAAAAGTTACCTATCAATGTCCTGCTGTTCTTTGTTATCCGAGTAGGAAAATCAATGACGGAGCTCAAATTGAAAGAACTGAGTTATACTACAAGGTCATTCTTCCTATTACACTCTTTCAGGGAATCAACATTGAAATCCCCACAAATGATAATTTGCTTCCCCCTGTCTGACAGATAGAACAACAAAGTTTTCTAGAAATAGCTGGAAATTCCCTGAGGGGGACCTATACACTGTTACAATTATGAAAGTGCCATCATTTAGTTTTAGTTCAGTGGCACATGCTTCCATATGTTGCTCTACACAAAATTTTTTAGTTTCTAAATTTTTTACATTGTGGAAGATTTTGACATATATGGCAACTCCTCCCGTCATATTATCTCTACTTACATGTGCAGCTAATTTGTACCCATTGATGCTAACCTTTTGCATATCAGTGACAATGTGATGCTCAGACAGACACAGCACATCTATTACATTCTCAGTTTCTATATCTTCTAAACAAAGCAGAAGCTCATCAATTTTATTCTTCAATCCCCCAATATTTTGATGAAATATACTAACATTATTTTTCACTTTACTTTTGTGAGTATCTTGAACTTTTTTAACATCTTTAGTACTTGCATGGCTGAGTTTCCCACTGGACACTGATCTTACACTAAAAAAGAGTTTCCACCATGAGATGTAGTTCCTCCCCCATTTAAAAACCCTGCTATCAGCCCAGCCAGTTTACCCTTCCCTTTCTTGTTGAGGTTTAGGCCATGTCTAGTATAGTCCCACCTACAGAGTGAATCAACAGGAACCACACCAATGTGTGACCCTGCACCAGATCCAAGTAGCCGTTCCAACTCCAAATTAACTCTGACAGAAGAGCTCAAATGAGGTCGGTCGTGGCGCTCCAGAACCGACACAAACCCAACACTGGCATGACTCAGTGTTGATGCAATCTTTGCCAGGTCACACTCTATGCTGTGCCCCAGATCTCTGTCAATACTGTTGCCCGGCCCACCCACAATAACCACAGTGTCTTCTTAGTAAAGCCTCTACATAGTGAACCTAAATCCTCTGTAACCTGCCCCAGTCCAGCACTAGGTTTGAAAAAACTTGTGACCTGGTATTCTGACCCTAATTCATCCTGCAGAAGTTGGCCCACACCCCTAGCATGTGAACTACCTAGCAACAAGACTTTCTTTCTCTTTGCAGACTGCCCTACATTCTTATTCAATTTGCTTCTGAAAGCTTGTTGAACCCTGTCTACATCTACTTCTGTGAGAGGCTCATCAGTTTCTGACTAAGGCAACATGTCAAACCTATTTTTTACATTAATAACAAAGCTGTCAGAAGAATTTCTTGGCCTGTTCCTTATGCCTGTTGCCACTTCCCACCCCTGTTTACCCTTCTCCCCCCTTAACCTGCCCAGTTCTCGCCTAGCCTCATCTAACTCAGGCTGAAGGGCAGCAATTTTCCCCTCCTATTCCACAATCTTTCTATATCTACTGCATAGCCTACAGAACCACTGATGAGTCTCACTCATTTTCCCAATTCCCATGCCACTACAATCGCCCCAATGAAAAAAGTTACTACATCCATCACACCAGACCCCGGAGCTAACGATTCTACATTGAGAGTAAGACTGAAATGATTGGTAAACTGTATAATGTATGTTACCTTTTGTGGAATAGATCTGAAGCTACTTTTATTTCTCTAAGGATAAATGAAATGCTGCATTCTGTTAAGTAGGTAAGATTAAAGTAGAAAGTATATAATTATCTTAAAGACGCTGTCTTGATGTATGAAAAACATCTGTAAACAGATTGGAAAGATACTAGGGTATGCAGATGGATTGATTGGTCATTGCAGAACAAAATTTTCAGTGGTATAATGTGCTCATATCATTAAGTTACTCCCACTGACTGATTGATGTCCTGAGCTAGTGATGTGACACATGTAGTTGCCATTTCCTCTCCTTTTCTTCTGTTCCACATTGGACCACATGATATGCCTAGTATGGTGGTAGGGGTGGCTTGCTATTCGAAGTCAAGTGGTGGGCCTCAGTCTGAACTTCACTTTCACCTTGGTTGGTTTTCTGCCTCTGCCACATGTAGCAGCTTCAGAGGTGGATTCCGTGCTTGAATATTATGAGTTGTTTGATTAAAAGCTGAATTTTTATGGCTTTCCTGTATACACAGCTGAGGGATGTGTTTTTCAAGAATTATGTTTTCAAATCTCATTTTGTGGTTAAACACTAGGCAATGTTCAGCAATTACTGATTTTTTGGCCACTTGAGGTTGGTGTGTCATTTACATTCAATGTATCTTTCTTCAACCACATGAATGGTTTGTCAAACATATACTTTTCAGCACAGCTCACATGTTATGTGACATGCATCAGGTTTACAGAGTACCAGATAATCCTTTACTGACTTAGGAAGGGATTTAGTATCGGCTAGTGGCTGGTGCATGCACTTGATTTTGTGTTCATGTAAAATTCTATGAATTTTTCCTGACATATTGCTGGAACTATCACTATGGGCTGATATTCCTCAGGTGTCAATTGAAGGGTTATCATGCTAAAGAGGCTAAGTAACAAAATGCACTTTCTAGATTATTCAGAATAAGCTTTATCCAAATAATGTGAACATAAATATGCTCTAACTTCACATTAAGGCTTGCCCATTGCAAGTTATCATTTGGCATGATACAAAATAACAAATAACCACTGACTTTTCTAGATAAATTTTCACTGAAATGCTAAATGGGCTAAGTCCACCAAACAAGTTTTGTAATATTTCTACCTATAGTAATCATTTTACTGTTTAGTCTTGACACAATTCACTGTAAAACTGTCTGTGTGCCTCAGTTATGTATTCCATCATAGTTACAAAGTCTCTTTTCTTCTCTGAAGACAATCCTTTTGCATCAGTGACCTCACTGAATGTGACAATTTTGAACTCTTCAATTTATCACCCTTTTTCAACACTCTTATTATTTCAAACTCCTCTATTTCACCAAATCTTTTTTGTTTGAATTATCCCAGGCATGATGATGTTCCTCCATAAGCAGAATGTATATTAACCTTGGTTGTGCTAATAATCCTATCAGCTGTTTGCTGAAAGTCCATCAAATAACTGCCTGTCATCTGAACAGCTTTAAATGGTTGCTTATGGTGAGCTATTGGTATGGCGTTCATTGCATCATCAGGAACAAAATCCTTCCAAATCTTTGCTCTTTTATCAATAAATGGAAAACCGTGGCCACAAGAAGAAAAGCTGTGACCAAAAGCTAAATATTTGTCTTCCGTTGACTCATAGGTACGATAGCCAATCTAGAACATGTAGAGAAACATCATGATCTGGTCTTTGATTTGAGTGCTGCAGTAATCGCTCCATATAATATATTTTTTCTTTGATGTTATATCAGGAGCATATTTTAGTACTTTAAAGTGCCAAGATGTTATGTTAATTGTTCTCCTACTACCTACACCTTCATGCCAAAAGCACATAACTGCATCACTTGGGTCATGGATATGGATGCCATAGTTATAGCTGTCTCATAGAAAACATGTCTGGATGAGTTAGAGTGGGGACAAACAACATCTGTTGCAAGTTCCTCTGACAAATTGCAAACAGCACTTCCAGACATATGTGAATCTACACTTTTTTTTATAACATTCAAATGCCTTTTAAGATTTCATATAGTCTAGTTGCAACAGTCTATTGGCCTTCAGAGAATTCCTTGTGTTTCCTTTAATATGCATGTTACACAGGTCACACTTCTTACAAGTGTCAGTTCTAGGGTGCTGAAAGTTCAGACGTGGAAAATTATGCATGAAAGTTCATCTGCAGCATAACTGAAGCATTCTGCTTTCTGTAAATTTTCTTTTAATGCCTCATAAAGCTTATTAATGTTGAGGTCTGGAGACAGATTGTCTTTGCTTGACATCTTCTGGCAATAGTGACCAACATCTTTTGGTATTAAATTTATATGTTCTGTAATCTGGCATAGGTCATGATGTAAGTACTTCTAAACATGGGCCCCTCCTCTACCATCCTGGATGCTGTATCATCATTCTTCTTCTTTTTGCCAAGGTTGAAAGTTTTTTCTTAGTCATAGCAAAAATGTCCATGAACTTATGTTTACAGACTCATTTATGATTTCTGGCACCATCAGGTACATTATATATTAATATGCTCTGTCAGCAGCTTTCTCTGAGAGTATTTCCATTTAATTTCCAATTCACAGGGATGACATCAATAAACAACCCTTGTTTGTTAAATTTCAGCACAGAATTGTTCAAAAAGTCATTCCTTCATTTGGGGTGAAATTTATGTGAATCTAGGTGACAGTTACATCGATTCTGAAAACAGATTTCCAGACAATTAGGCAATTTACATATGTAAAGAGTAGCAGAAGCCTATAACCAGAAAATAAATTAAGATAAGCTCAAAAACTACATCATTGTTTGATTTAATCTTCATTCTTGGCATTTTTCACACTGTGAATGACATGATATATCATTCACTGATAAGTCATGTTCACACTTTCGTTTAGAGTTACTATTGTTTCTTACTTTCCTTTGCAGAATTATTCATATTATTTTCACTATCCATAGAACTTTAAATGAAGACATGTAAGAGGCAGTCTACAAGATGGCAGGAGCAAGTGGGAGAGTAAACTCCTATGCCCATTCTGCCCTTACCCCATTTAGCATGAATAAGTCGTAGACATTAACTCTCATGCCATCTACTGGCCTTAGTAGTTTGGCCATAATTGAAGATAGTAAAAAACCCTGTTCACATAGCATCTAATGTGGTTGGAGACACAATTTATGCAAAACTGGCACTTAGAGCCTTTAGCATGATAATCATTCAGTTGTAGTGTGGCCTTCTGCTTCAGTGTCCATCTTATTTGGTTGTTGCTATAGATTATTCTGTATCATGGCCTTGAAGTTGGCTGGTTCTGGTGTTAAATGTTCTTTTCAAAGATCACATAAGTTCTGTGGATGAAAGTGCTTAGCACTCATTCACTTTGTAATAGGAGATGACAACTAGTTGCATGAAGGTACTGGTTCCTATCAATAGATACTGTGGCCAGTTCCTCCATCCAGGCTTCTCAGTACCAGATTATCAAAAAATGGTAGCTACCCATTTTTCTCGATATCCATCTCCATGGTGGTAGTGCATGAATTTTGTTGATTCAGAGAAACCTTGTAGCTCTTCTTTCCTGTGCAGCAATATGACAAAGGTATCGCCAACACATGTATAGAAAACTGTTGGTTTTAATGCTACCAAGTCTACTGCTATGTCCTTGAGGTCTTCTATACACACCTTTGCACGCATGGGTGACAGAGGCCTACCCATAGGTGTACCACTATTTTCATAGTAATTCTGATTTAAGAGAAAGTATGTGGATGTTAGCATGAAACTAAAAAGTTTTATGAATGTAGGCCCACATTTCTTTCCAATTAGACCTTGTGGTGCAAAAATGACCATAAGACCTGAGCTAGCCAATTTGGGTTTCTGTAATTTTTCCACAAAATGGACAGAATTCCTAAAGTGGTGTTCACCTTTGCCAGCCAATGGATTCTAAGCTGATGCCAGGTGTTTAACAAGCTGGTACATTGGCACACCTATCATGATTACTACAGGTCTCATGTGCATGCCCTCCTTGTACACCTTTGGACAGTCTTTATTGTGATGTCATCAGCCACTGATAACTGCTCAGAATGTCCCTGTTATTTTTATTAATTCTTATACTTAGCATGCCTTATTTGAACAGTTTATGTTTGATATAGTAGCTAAGAGTATTTTGGTAATCAGTTTTAACACAATTTGTGTCTCCTGTGAGGTACGTGAAACTAAAACTCATATCTTCAAAATCAAAAGTGAGGCTAAAGTGACAGATGGTGCTCAATAGATTGCCAATATATTCAACGAGCATTATGTGAACATAGCACCAAACCTAATTAAAAAGATATGCAATTCAGACATTAAAAACATAAAAATACTAGCTTGTGAAAAGACAATATTTCTGTACCAAATAACAGAATGTTTCATGAGAAATGCTATCAATAATATCTAAGGATAGTTACAGAATTTCGGATAAAGTAATCAAATATAGTTCCACCACTATAGATTCTCAGATAACTTATACACTCCTGGAAATGTAAAAAAGAACACATTGACACCGGTGTGTCAGACCCACCATACTTGCTCCGGACACTGCGAGAGGGCTGTACAAGCAATGATCACACGCACGGCACAGCGGACACACCAGGAACTGCGGTGTTGGCCGTCGAATGGCGCTAGCTGCGCAACATTTGTGCACCGCCGCCGTCAGTGTCAGCCAGTTTGCCGTGGCATACGGAGCTCCATCGCAGTCTTTAACACTGGTAGCATGCCGCGACAGCGTGGACGTGAACCGTATGTGCAGTTGACGGACTTTGAGAGAGGGGGTATAGTGGGCATGCGGGAGGCCAGGTGGACGTACCGCCGAATTGCTCAACACGTGGGGCGTGGGGTCTCCACAGTACATCGATGTTGTCGCCAGTGGTCGGCGGAAGGTGCACGTGCCCGTCGACCTGGGACCGGACCGCAGCGACGCACGGATGCACGCCAAGACCGTAGGATCCTACGCAGTGCCGTAGGGGACCGCACCGCCACTTCCCAGCAAATTAGGGACACTGTTGCTCCTGGGGTATCGGCGAGGACCATTCGCAACTGTCTCCATGAAGCTGGGCTACGGTCCCGCACACCGTTAGGCCATCTTCCGCTCACGTCCCAACATCGTGCAGCCCGCCTCCAGTGGTGTCGCGACAGGCGTGAATGGAGGGACGAATGGAGACGTGTCGTCTTCAGCGATGAGAGTCGCTTCTGCCTTGGTGCCAATGATGGTCGTATGCGTGTTTGGCGCCGTGCAGGTGAGCGCCACAATCAGGACTGCATACGACCGAGGCACACAGGGCCAACACCCGGCATCATGGTGTGGGGAGCGATCTCCTACACTGGCCGTACACCACTGGTGATCGTCGAGGGGACACTGAATAGTGCACGGTACATCCAACAGGACAATGCACGTCCGCATGTATCCCGTGCCACCCAACGTGCTCTAGAAGGTGTAAGTCAACTACCCTGGCCAGCAAGATCTCCGGATCTGTCCCCCATTGAGCATGTTTGGGACTGGATGAAGCGTCGTCTCACACGGTCTGCATGTCCAGCACGAACGCTGGTCCAACTGAGGCGCCAGGTGGAAATGGCATGGCAAGCCGTTCCACAGGACTACATCCAGCATCTCTACGATCGTCTCCATGGGAGAATAGCAGCCTGCATTGCTGCGAAAGGTGGATATACACTGTACTAGTGCCGACATTGTGCATGCTCTGTTGCCTGTGTCTATGTGCCTGTGGTTCTGTCAGTGTGATCATGTGATGTATCTGACCCCAGGAATGTGTCAATAAAGTTTCCCCTTCCTGGGACAATGAATTCACGGTGTTCTTATTTCAATTTCCAGGAGTGTATTATAAATACTTCTTTCAGGACAGGTGTAATTCTCTCAAAACAAAAGCCATCCACAATAAACCCACTCTACAAAAAATATAGTGCAGTTGACATAAATAATTCAGTTTTACTACTAACAGGCTTTCATAAAGTAATTGAAAGAGTAATTTATGAAAGGCTAACTGATTTCCTAAATAGAAGTAAAATATTGACTACTGCTCAAAATCATTTAAGGTAGAACAAATCAACAGCAGTCTTTCAGTAGATGAAAATGGCCCTATATGCTTTGGTTATGAATTAATTAAGCTGTGGGATATTCTTGGACTTATAGAAAGCATTTGATCGAATCAAATCAGACTTACTGCATATGAAACTTGATTGTAATGGGGTCTGGGGACTGGCCTTTAAATGGCTCAAGGTTTGTCTCTCTGATAGACAACAGAGAGTATATGCCATGGAGGTAAGGAACCTTTCAGATAAAATAAATAAATGAAATAAAAAATAAAAAAAACTGTGGAGTGGCCTAGAGTTGAATATTAGGGCCATTTTCATTCATGGTGTGTGTCATTTTCCAAACCATCTGAGGGCTACAGATACATTGTTGTTTGCTGATGACACAAGCATTTTTATAAAAGGATGCACTGAGGATGATTTACAGCATAATATCTTTAAGACAATAAAAGATGCAAGAAAATGGTTTAGGGCTTATGAAATTGTTATAAATAAGAAAAACATGGCATGGATGAATTCCAGTAATATTAGAAGTAAGGCTAAAAGCAGGATAAAATCTGAGATAGGGAACTACACTATTGCACAAGCTCCACACACAAAATTTCTGTGCATATGGATGGAAGAGCAATTGCAATGGGAGAAGCATATAGAAATTTTGAATAAAAAATTAAGTAAATGCTTTACTTGGTAAGAATACTTCAGGAGTGTTGCACCATTGAATCATTGTCATGTGCCTATTACACTTATGTGAACAGCTTCCTTAGATATGATGTGATCTTCTGGAGAAATATAGTTAATGGCAAAGCAAACTTTCAAACTCCAAAAAATGTCTGTTAGAATGAAGAAAGGAATTCCCCATAGAGAGCCACACCAGGAAATATTTAAAGAATTTGAAATAATGAAACTTCATAGCTTACACATTTATAAATGTGCGTGCTCTCTGAAAACTCAGCAGGAATTTTCAACATTAAGCAATCAGGTTTATAACTGCAAAATTGGAAACAGAGATGATTTTCACAAAGACACCAACTAAAAATCCCTTTACCAAAAAAGTGTACATTATCAGCCCAAAATAATTTTCAGTGCATTGCCTGCTACACTAAAAAAATTAAATAATTTCATAAATTCAAAGCAAAGCTAAAACAATTTTAATAACATATAACTTTTACAACAATGAAGAATATCTTGTTCTCTTAGGTTGTTCACAGATGATGCTGTAATTTACCGTCTAGTAACGTCATCCGAAGACCAGTATCAGTTGCAAAGCGATTTAGAAAAGATTGATGTATGGTGTGGCAGGTGGCAGTTGACGCTAAATAACGAAAAGTGTGAGGTGATCCACATGAGTTCCAAAAGAAATCCGTTGGAATTCGATTACTTGATAAATAGTACAATTCTCAAGGCTGTCAATTCAACTAAGTAAATGGATGTTAAAATTGCGAACAACTACAGTTGGAAAGACCACATAGATAACATTGTGGGGAAGGCGAGCCAAAGGTTGCGTTTCATTGGCAGGACACTTAGAAGATGCAACAAGTCCACTAAAAAGACAGCTTATACTACACTCGTTCGTCCTCTCTTAGAATATTGCTGCGCAGTGTTGGATCCTTACCAGGTGGGATTGACGGAGGACATCGAAAGGGTGCAAAACAGGGCAGCTCGTTTTGTATTATCACGTAATAGGGTAGAGAGTGTGGCAGATATGATAGGCGAGTTGGGATGGAACTCATTAAAGCAAAGACGTTTTTCGTCGCGGCGGGATGTATTTACGAAATTTCAGTCACCAACTTTTTCTTCCGAATGCGAAAATATTTTGTTGAGCCCAACCTACATAGGTAGGAATGATCATCAAAATAAAATAAGAGAAATCAGAGCTCGAACAGAAAGGTTTAGGTGTTCGTTTTTCCCGCGTGCTGTTTGGGAGTGGAATGGTAGAGAGATAGTATGATTGTGGTTCGATGAACCCTCTGCCAAGCACTTAAATGTGAATTGCAGAGTAATCATATAGATGTAGATGTAGAACATGAAAAAGTAAAATTATTTAGGCCTCTATGTGTACTGATGTAAGATGACTGTATTTACATGTAAGTTTGTATTAACTACATCCATACAATGTATACTGTTATGATGCTGTAGTATATAGAGAAGTTGCAGCATTAGAAAATTGTAGCAAAATGCAGGAAGATCTGCAGCGGATAGGCACTTGGTGCAGGGAGTGGCAACTGACCCTTAACATAGGCAAATGTAATGTATTGCGAATACATAGAAAGGAGGATCCTTTATTGTATGATTACATGATAGCGGAACAAACACTGGTAGCAGTTACTTCTGTAAAATATCTGGGAGTATGCGTGCGGAACGATTTGAGGTGGAATGATCATATAAAATTAATTGTTGGTAAGGCGGGTACCAGGTTGAGGTTCATTGGGAGAGTGCTTAGAAAATGTAGTCCATCAACAAAGGAGGTGGCTTACAAAACACTCGTTCGACCTATACTTGAGTATTGCTCATCAGTGTGGGATCCGTACCAGATCGGGTTGACGGAAGAGATAGAGAAGATCCAAAGAAGAGAGGCGCATTTCGTCACAGGGTTATTTGGTAACCGTGATAGTGTTATGGAGATGTTTAGCAAACTCAAGTGGCAGACTCTGCAAGAGAGGCGCTCTGCATCGCGGTCCAGCTTGCTGTCCAGGTTTCGAGAGGGTGCGTTTCTGGATGAGGTATCGAATATATTGCATCCCCCTACTTATACCTCCCGAGGAGATCACGAATGTAAAATTAGAGAGATTCGAGTGCGCACGGAGGCTTTCAGACAGTCGTTCTTCCCACAAACCATACGCGACTGGAACAGAAAAGGGAGGTAATGACAGTGTCACGTAAAGTGCCCTCCGCCACACACCGTTGGGTGGCTTGCGGAGTATAAATGTAGATGTAGATGTAGATGAGTGAATAAAGAGATTGAATTGGATTCAGTTAAATGCATATCTGAAGTGCACACAGGAAGTGCCTAACTGTGTGTATTATCACTTCTGAATACACTGCCAGAAAATAAAAAAATAAATAAAAAATTATTACACGCCTTTAGAGATTTTTAATTCACTCAATATTTATTATTGCAACAGTGCATGTGGAGTATACAAAATGATTACATTTACAGATCCATAGCACAAGCAGTTCTGATGTACCAGATATCAACTCATGCTGAAATACCCATATTAGTATTTAGTATAGTCTCCACTGGTGGAAATGCAGGCACTGACTCTGGCATCCAACTGATTATACAGATGGCGAATACCATCCTGAGGTACATTATGCCATGCCTGCTTGACCTGTTCACATAGGTTTGTAAGAGTTGTTGGCTGAACGGGTTCACTTCTCATCCCACCATATTCCATACGTGTTAGACTGGAGACAAGTCCAGAGATTGCGCTGGCCAGGGGAATTGCTGCACATCTTGCAAAGCATGATGAGTTTCACAGGCAATGCGTGGACATGCATCATCCTGTTGGAACAACACATCACCTTTCTATTGCAAGAACTGCAGAAGTACAGGTCTAATGACATTCTGCATGTACCAAGTGCTGGTTAGCATCCCTACCAGTTGCAGCATATTGCAAACCAGACTGTAAGGCCTGAAGTTGGGCCACTGTGTCTTGGACGAATGCACTGAATGAGACAGGGTTCACCAGGTCTAGGCAAACGACTATCACTTACATCCAAGCAAAATTTGTTTCATCACTAAAGACCATGGCATGCCACTCAATATTCCAAGTTACCCTCTGATGGTACCTGTCAAGCCATGCACTTTGATGTTGTAGTGTGAGTGGAAGATGGGTTAGAGGTTAATAACCAGTTCACAACAGTTGATGTTGACATGTCTGGGCTCACAAGGCCTCTTAGCTGTGCTGTGGTAGCTGTACAATCTGCCACTGCTGCTCTTAGAATACAATAATCCTGGTGAGTGTCTGCGCTGCCTGGATATCCACAACCTCATCTACAGATGTGAGAATGTTCATGTGACCACTGATACCAGCACCATTGCACAACTGACACAGCAAATCCAACTTTTGTAGCACTTCTTTGAAAGGGCCATCTCACCACTCTAAAGGCTGCAATTTGATCTTTTTCAAACTTGCTCAGCTGGGTTGTAGGAAACATGAGTACATCTCTATGGCATGGTTGTCAGCTTGCTTCACACATCTGCACCACACTGAGCCCTCGGGATGTGAGCATTCCTTATTAAAGGGTAACACAGATGGCACTCTGGTAGCTATGTCACTATTCTATCTGTTGGCAGATGATGTTGAAATCTCTATCAGTACGTCTACTGCCCTACTGTCCTCCAGATGGAATATGTGCTATTACTGGATCAAAGTTGATGTCATATTTCCAGGTGTATATATATATTTTTGGGGGGGGGGCAGGGGGGGGGAGGCAGTGTATTTACCTCCACCAGTAGACCAGTGCAAACTGTCACTGTGAATTGCGATCATCTCTTCATCCATAATAAGTACTCTTTCAAATGTTTTTTCAGTGAAGTTCATTCTCAAAACATTTTTCATTTCAATTTTGCTACTTGGTGGACTAACATTGAAAAAATATTTTTCTCTATGGTCTATATTTTGTGAGTTAATGTTTTGTTTGTAGATAGCTAGTACATCTATTGTTCATTCAGCTACTTACTATCATAAATCTTTCATCTTTGTAGTAAGATGAGGTACGTTAATGGTAGTCTGTAGTGTTGTCTTTTGTGTGTGAAGTATCCTGTTATTTTATTACATTTTTTTAAAGAAGTTGCAAAGTCTGACCTTTCTACCTTACAGGTAACAACAAAATGCAGAAGCTTATACTCACTTACTTGTGATGCAATATGGTAGGTTTTTGTTGTTCTGCACTTTGCTATAGCCCAGCGGAGACTGTGAGACTTTGAAATAAAATAGTAAATCTTACATCAATGTAAATTCATAACTGTCTGCCAGACGCAAGACTCAAACCCTGAGCCCCACCCCGCACTTAGGCCCAGAGTCACTCCAATGCGAATCTTTGACTCAGTTTGACATGCTTAGATGTGGCGGACTGATAGGGTTAACCACTACATATGCAATGAAGTATGTCATTTGTCAGCATCACACGTTCCATATTTGTCATCCACTTTTGAAGTGATTCTCAACGTTTGTGGCCCCATGTGTCTTATATTAAATTACTTGTCTCAGTGTCATCTACATCACTTCAGAGGTTTTTAAATATTAATAACAATATGTGGTGGCTGGAACAGGATTGTTACTAAAACTCAGGCCACTAGTATTCACTTGGTACAGCTGTTACACCATTATGATGAACCCTGAATTAACATTATGTAAGGCAAATTAATATGGTATTTGAGAAGGTGATGACGACTGCTGACAAGGCACATGTTCCAGTGGCACTAGTTGAGAGTATCAGTGGGTCAGGTGACCACTGGACATGGCCTATTTCTAAACAGGACTGGGAAGGGACAGTGGTTAAGCTTATAAATGACAGTATAATAGATGGATCTGGGTTCACTCAAGGTCAAATTGCTGTTAAAATGTGTAAAAGGGCCAGATCATTTTTAGTACAATGTCAGGTAGGATGTATTCCTGCTTGAGGAAGATACCTTTGATTATGGAAGTTAGTTCAATGAATATGGAATGAGGATCAGAAGCTATAGTAAGCTGCTTTCATCAAATTATTAGGGGAAGTACAGGTAAAGTAGAACTGATAATAGATATCAAGCCAGACATTATTTGTATCTCAGAAAATCATTTATGTAGCAAAGAAATGTTAAGGTTTCCTTTGGAGATGAACATCTCAACTGATTTCTATGCAAGAAGGTCATTGTAGAAGGGACATGTAGCCATTTATGGCTAATGTAAGGTTTCATGTAAAACAGTTGACATATCACAATATAGTAAAGACCAAATATTTGAAGCTTGTGCAGGAGAGTTTGAATTTTCAAGAAAAATATTTTAAGTATCCACAGTGGTGAGCCTCGTGTGTCTTCCATTGTAGAGCATGAAAGGCTGGCAGCACATTCGAGTTTTGTCTGCGTGTGTTCAATGGACCTGCAGTGGTAGGGTGGGGTTAATAGTGTTTCATGTGCATTGCAGCTCTTAGTTGCATTTTTGTTTATTTCTTGTGCAAGCTGAGTGTAGTGAGAATGCTTACTGTTGCAGAGAGAGTATTCTTAGTGGAAGAGGTTTTCCATGCAGGAGGAAACTTTATGGACCATGTGACACTATATGTGATTTAATTTACAAATTCCAGACAACAGGTTACATTCATGAGTCATCATGAACTGGTAGGCTCACAGTTTTAACATAATGAACATTTCAGAAATCATGTTGTGAAGTCCAACAAAATCAATGAGGAGATTACTGTAAGAGGCTAAAGTCTCTCATACAACAGCAAATAAAGCCATAATCAAAGAACTGGGGATGCATCTGCATACAATTACTGCTGTGCAACAATTACAAAGTATGGACCTTGTGAAATGAATAGCATCTGTGAATGGTTTCAACAATTTGTTGACCGACATGAATTAGTGTTTTAGATCAAACCTTTGCCTTGATTTCAACTATCTGTCTACATTAATTCCCAAAATTCACGAATTTGGTCATCAGAAAATCCACATGCCTTAAGGAAAATATCATTGCATACAGAGAAAATTCGATTGTGGGTTGCCATAACATGAGTGTGAATAATAGGGTTGATATTTTTTGACATTACTGTCACAAACATTATCTATTATTCCCAGACAATTTATCCATTTAATGCCCTGCTGAATGAATCAATCATTCATTTTTCCAACAAGACAATGCTACTGCTCAAACAGTACAACAGTCCCTACAACTTATCTTTGGAGACACAGTGATTACAAAAAGGCTCTGCCCCTGTGCTCACTGGATCTGTCTCCACCTGACTATTACCTTTGGGCTGTGCTTAAAACATTTGTGAACGGAAATAATGCAAAGACAGTAGATGAACTGAAGGCAGTGATAATTGATTATTTACATTTAATTACACATGAAACATTAGTAAAGGTGTTTGCAAATAAATGTAAATGTGTTGAGCTATGCCTTCAAGAAAGAGGAAAACATTTCCATAACCTACTGTCATACTGGTGAGTACAGTGTATGTAATTGTACATAACACAATTAATTAATTTCATTGTTTTAATTGTGATGATGTTGAATCCCACCTCCCAACATGACTGCAGTCACTAACAGTGAATCCTGGCCCCTAGCTTATACAGCAACATGTATGTGTTGCCAACCTTATGCACACCACAAGGTGAGAGATGTAGAGCTTGCCACTGCAGAGAGACTTTGCTGATGCACTGCAGGTCTTTACAGGTACTCCAGTTCAGACTATAGGGTTTCCCACTCCAGTCCTCTCAGTTCTTAAGGAAGACATGCAGTTAGTCTAGAATGGTGCATTCAATACAAACCTTCAGACTGATTCACCAGAGAAAAGAATGTTAAGAGATTAACTTAATCTTCTAATATTTTTACAAATAGTGTACTTTCCAAGTACAGTTCACGGAAACAGCAGCACAATCATAGACAATATCATCATGAATTATTCACTAGTGAATGGGTACAGAATGAGAAAAATTGGTAACAGTCCATCAGATCATGATGCAAAGATAGTAAACATATACCATGAGTATCAGAAATCCAGAAAAACATCAAATCTCTGACATAGCTGTGGCCGGAAAAAGATCCTGGAAGAATGGGACCAACAATGACTAAAGAGAATTGTTCAGTTTGACAGAAGTGCAACCCTTCTGCAAATTGCTGCAGATTTCAATGCTGGGCCATCAACAAGTGTCAGCATGTGAACCATTCTACAAAACATCATTGATATGGGCTTCAGAGCTGAAGGCCCCCTCATGTACCCTTGATGACTGCACAACATAAAGCTTTATGCCTTGCCTGGGCCTGTCAACATTGACATTGGACTGTTAATGTTTGGAAACATGTTGCCTGGTCGCAAAAGTCTCATTTCAAATTATATCAAGAGGATGGACGTGTACGGGTATGGAGACAACTTCATGAATCCATGGACGCTGCATGTCAGCAGGGGACTGTTCAAGCTGGTGGAGGCTCTATAATAGGTGTGGGGCATGTGCAGCTGGAGTGATATGGGACCACTGATACGTCCAGATACAACTCTGACAAGTGCCATGTATGTAAGCATCCTGTCTGATCACCTGCATCCATTCATGCTCATTGTGCGTTCCGGTGGACTTTGGCAATTCAAACAGGACAATGCTACTCAATACATGTCCATAATTACTATAGAGTGGTTCCAGGAACACTCTTCTGTTTTTAAACACTTCCACTGGCCACCAAACTCACCAGACATGAACATTATTGAGCATATCTGGGATGCCTCGCAATGTGCTGTTCAGAACAGATCTCCATCCCCTTGTACTCTTACAGATTATGGACAGCCGTGCAGGGTCTCATGGTGTAAGTTCCCTCCAGCACTACTTCAGACATTAGTCGAGTCCATGCCAGACTGTGTTGCTGTTGCTGCGGCACCTCTGCATGCTTGCGGGGACCCTACATGATATTAGGAAGGTGTACCAATTTCCTTGGCTCTTCAGTGTATATTAGAGCATAAGATGAAACCGTGTAGACCATTAAGGAATTTACTTAATTGGACTTTCTAGCAACATGTTAATACTAATGTCCTCTCATATAATTATTGATGACTTCTCATCATGTAAAATGTTCATCAGTGCCTCATATGTTGTTCTTTCTTGCATTCAGTTGCACTGCTGCAGTCCCAAAATGTTTTTCTATACTCAGGGGTTCAGCTTCACACATATTTTTGTCTTTAACCTCTGATTTTACAAAAATACATACATCTCCATTTTTGGCTTTCTTCCTAGATAAATAACTAATGACACTATATGAAGGATAACTATGGTTTGTAACTTTTGAACCAGTGCTCTTGAATACAAATACAGTCAACACAAATATCATTGGTGTCAGTCCCAAATTCCAGAACTTTATTTTTGAGACACTGTAGATTAAGGCTAATTATTTTTTAAGCTGTTATAACTAGTTTGAGAGGAGTTCATGCTTTTATTGTCTGATGTCACCAACTTCTTCTTGTTGAGGTTGGGTACCAAAAATCCTTTAGGGACACAAGTTTCCTGCCTCTTGACTTTCTTCCTTCGGAATGTGCTGTAACCGTTGAATCTGATGACTCGGTGGCTGCTGGCACATCAGTCACAATTTTTCTTGTTAATGATGTAGTTACCATGTGAGGTGGCGCAGTGGCTAGCACACTGGACTCACATTTGGGAGGATGACGGTTCAATCCTGCATCCGGCCATCCTTATTTAGGTTTTCTGTGATATCCCTAAATTGTTCCAGGCAAATGCCAGGATGGTTCCTTTGAAAGGGCTCGGCCAACTTCCTTCCCCATCCTTCCCTAATCCGATGAGACCGATGACCTTGCTGTCTGGTCTCCTCCCCCAAACAACCCAAACCAACCCATTGATGTAGTTGTGTAATATTTAGCTGCTTCTGATACAGGTGAAGTTGTTGCAGAGGCCTCTATCCGAAACAAATGATTTACTTCATCGTCGTTTGTGGGGAGTGAAGATTATAGTGCTGGACCTGTTGTCAGTGATTCAGTTTCATTCTCTTGTTCAAAATTTTTAGTTGCTGAGTTTGGTGGTGGAAGTGATGTGGTCAGGCCATTCTTGTCTTTAACTGCTTTCACTGTACTTAGAATTTGTTGACTGGTAAATGCTTTTCCAACTTTATTCCTGTGTAGCCCATGCCTGATAAAATGACATTCTGCAGGTAGTACCTCAACATCTGTGGCATTTGGGAGGTTTTGACATATTCTGTCAATTTTTGTATTGCTAACTGTGATTTATTTGTTGACACAGGAGTTTTCTATAAGATCATGCCTTTGTGGAATGTTAGCGATGAAGAAGTTAACATTTGTGCTTTTCTGTAATATACTCTTTAGTGCTCTTGTGGCAAGTCTACAATTATTCCTATAAACATCATTAGCACCTGTTATGATTATACATTGTTATTGTAGGCTGATATGCAGTGTTAATAAGAAAGCAATTTAGATAACTAATGGCATTAGATTACTATGTAGGAGGAAACAAGAACTGTGGTGGCATGTGCATGTTCTGAATATGTGTGCAAACTCAGTCCACTAATGTCAGCAGGTCAGTGTGTACTGTGTTGAATGTAGACTGTGAGAAGACTGCAGAAAGTGACAGGGTTTCACCACGTAGGATATCAGAAAGTGATGCATGGATGTTATCTTTGCATGCTGATGGAATGTGAAGGGGCACCCATTGTAGCCCCTTGGACCATGACCCATTACAGCACATCAGAGATGCCTTCACACTCTTATGCCACCTCTTGATCAGCCTGTTGCTTTGGGACTGATAAAACATGGTGTGAGTGCAATTGATACTGCAAGGTGGCACAGGGCTGTGAAGAGGGATGACTCGAACTGCTGGTCATGGTCTGTGGTGTTCTGATGGTTGTGTGTTCATATCTTGTTGGGGTCATCAATGTGGAAGTACAGTACTAAGGCATTCTAGAAGAACTTCTGGATAATGTATGACACAGTTATACACGAATCCTTTTACTGCACAGAATGAATTTACAGATCTTCCACACTGTTACAACATCAAGAACAGCCTGATCATCTCTCTTTTTGAAGTACCCTGGACTTGGAACACTTCTGCAAGGAACACATAAGCATGTAGTTCATCCTCTATATTTAAGAACACAATGAGTTCAACACAAGTGGTCTTCGTTACCACTACAAACATGTGGCAAACTTTGAAACTGGTTCCTAACAGGAAAATAAGTTCACAACTAAATGCAGGTACTTGGAACACAAGTCTTGGTTGAGGAAACAATACCATGAAAGTTTCTACAGTCAGAGTTCATTCTCCACTATTTTGACTACCAAATGTTTAAGCCATCTGTAATGACCTCAATGTTGACAGAACGTTAAAACAAACCTCCCTTCCTTCCTTAAATGTTCAAGTCCTTGCTCTCCTTGGTTGAAGCACATAGGAACACACTAACACGCAAGTTATGATTTGTATAAGTTCACAGTTGCTGCAGTCTTACCAAATGAGTCTGACAGAATACCAACAGGCCTGCAAGCATGTTGCCAAGATCCCTTTGTGGCAAAGGTGGCATGTGGCTAAGGTGGTGCTAGATCTGGAGTATATTCTTCTCCTGGCTGGTAGTGCCGTAACTGCCGTGATCAGCTCGGGTGCGGTCCAAAATACCTGTATGTTGGAGGCACGTTGCCTCCTGACCGGCTGCAAGTGACATTGGCAGATGCAACACTTTTTCTCCCCCAGAAATCCTCTCCTTGAGATCTCAGAGAGTTTTTGACTTGTCAGAGCTCTCAATGTTCCCAACTAATTAATCAGAAGTGCTGAAAATATTATTTTGTCACTACAGTATTCAACACAATGCAGATATTGAATGTGTTTTTCACTAGTCTCAGTCCAATTGCCAAATGAAATGAACAGATTAAATATGGGTTCTGAGAAGGGCTTATACGAGGGTTATCCACTAAGTACATTACGTTTTGGAATTAAAAATAAATAAAGTATTGGAGATTTTTTTTATTATATGCAGATGAAATCCACACTTAAATACTACTTTTCTACATAGTTGCCATTTAAATTAAGGCACTTATCGTAGCGATGGACGAGCTTGGAAATTCCTTCGTTGTAAAATTCGGCCGCCTGCGCCTTCAACCACGTGGTTACCTCTTTTTGAAGCTGTGTGTCGTCATCAAAACGCTGCATAGCCAACCACTTCTTCATTGCTGGGAATAAGTGGAAGTCGCTCGGTGCCGGGTCGGGACTGTACGGCGGATGAGGAAACAACTCCCACTTAAAAGATTCGAGAACTTCACGAGTGGCATTTGCCGTGTGGACCCGGGCGTTGTCGTGAATCAGCAAGATCTTTGAGCCCAACTTTCCCCTGCGCTTGTTTTGTATTGCTCTTCTGAGGTTGTGCAGAGTTTGGCAATACCTTTGAGAGTTTATTGTAGTGCCTCTTTCCAGGAAATCCACAAAAATCACACCTTTTCTGTCCCAAAAGAGAGTCGCCATCACCTTCCTTGCCGACATTGTCTGCATGCATTTCTTGAGGTTTTGGGGGGAATTTGTGTGCCCCCACTGCATTGACTGCAATTTTGTCTCGCAGTTCACATGCTTAACCCATGTTTCGTCACCAGTAACGATGCGATCGAGTAATGAGTCGCCATCTTTCTCGTAAGCGTCCAAAAACGCTGCAGCCATTCGCTGATTTTTGTGAATCTCTGTCAAGATTTTTGGTATCCATCTTGCACAAATGTGGTAACCAAGCTTTTCGGTAATGGTTTCGTGCAACAAACTTCGTGAAATTTGTGGAAAACTCATAGAGAGTTCCGTTATTGTGAAATTACGGTTTTCACGGACTGCGGCATCGACTTTTTCGACAAGTTCGGCAGTCACTATGCTGGGTCTTCCACTTCGCTCTTCGTCGTGAACGTTAGTTCGGCCATTTTTAAATTTTATGACCCATTGACGCACTCCATCTTCAGTGATTATGTTGTCCCCATACACTTCACAAAGCTGTCGATAGATTTCTATCGGTGTACAGCTTTTTGCAGTCAGAAACCTTATTACAGCACGCCCTTCACACTTCACGGCATTTTCAATTAACGCTGACATATCAAACTGTCACAGTAACTCAATGGAGTACAACACGAACCTCTCACTAGCACGGCAGGATGCCGACTGAGCGGCGGAATGCCATGACACAAAGATGGCCGCGCTAGCCCCGCCCCTAACGGACACAAACGAAAACCCAGATTAAATAATTACACTAAAAGTCAAAGTAAATTGTTGATATTTGCATCTACAGTGTAGAAGACGTTAAAAAGTGTCAAATATTTTGAGTGGTATTAGTACACACCGAAACAAGAAGGAAAAAAAAAACAATAAATGTATGTCTAGAAATGCTTACTTTCAGAGATCTCAAAGTACTTGTTCATAGTATGACCTCAATATGATAACCAGCTATGATGTTTTATCTCTGTCTTGTGACCTAAAGAATTATGCAATTGTTGACCCAATTGTTGTTGTTGTGTATGCTGGCATGCACTAAGGATGAAATTCAGTAGAGTCTGTGCATCATTGACTGGAGTGGTGCAGATGAATTCCTTCAGGCCAAAAGTCTAGGGGACTGAGGTGTGGGGAAGGAGGAGGCCATCTAGTCAATTCAGTTGTCCTGGTGTGTCAGTGATGGATGTTGTCACATACTGCTGCTAGAACTTGCTTGTGTACCCTCATATATGAAGCATATCTGTAGTTTTTGATGACATGTCACGTCTTCCTGCAATACAGGCAGTACATTAATGAGAAACTCCCAATAATGAGCCACAGTTAACCACTGTCATAGCATGTATGGTTCTTTTCACTTGTCACCAAATGTGTCTGACCATATGTTCATCGAGAAATGATGCTGGTGACCTGTTTCTACAATTGCATGGGGACTTCCACCAGTGCACAAAATTTGATTATAAAAATTCAAAACAGCATCTTTTGTGAATCCAGCCTTACCAGTAAATAAAATCTCAGATTTGAACAAAGGATCTTCTTGTCACTTTTGCAAGACCAATTGACTGAACTGCAATCTGCCAATGTGGTCTTGTTGCTTTATGAGATGACTGCACTGATGACATGGAGCTAACAATTCTTCATGAAGTACTGTCCAGGCAAAATGACGATTTATGCCTTTTGCTGCTTCTACCATAAAACACTGGTTCTAGTATTTTTGTCTACTAAACGTAGCATCTTAGGCATGTGGCCTAGGAAACGCCTTCAACTGGTTATGTTTCAGTGTGCTAAAGAACTTGTGTCACTAAGATTGCAAAATTGGCCAAAGAGCTTACCACGTGGCACTTTGCAAGGTGGATATTTTCAGTATAGAGAGCATGATTTCGGTGGCTATTTACATTTGCTAAACTATAGCAGAGAATCATATCTGCCACATCACTTGTGACACTGAAGCATTTGTACATGTGAATAATAAAAAAAACAGTAAATACAACAGTGAAGTCATCTTTGTAAGCAGCTAGGACTCCACAAGACATAAAATACTCACAAGGGAACAGTTCAATCCAGCATGTCAAAACTCAACCTGAAATTTTTTGAGTAGCAATAATACACCAGAAGACACACTGTTTCAAAATGTTAGCTGGTAAGGTGCACTGCACGTATTAAAACAAAAGTTGAAAATTACCAAATTTGTAGTGCACCAGGCAGCTCGAGAAATGTGCACCCCTACCGGAGGTGTAACAGACGGCACATGCGCAACACAGCAGGCACAAATCCTTGCTTGCCGAAGCCTTGGTTAACAGATCACATGGCACAATGCAATCGTAATTTGTGAAGTGAATTTCAGTTCCCATTGATAATTTCTCTGACACAATTGCACACAGTTACTATTCACTTGAACTTGCATCTCATTTAACATTCATAATAATTAGCACTCGCCTTTGCGGTATGGCTAAATGTTGATGATGGAGATAAAATTCAATTGATTTTCTTTGTATTTTCTTCATATACGCTTCCAATAGTAGCTATCTTTGTACAGGTTCCGGGGTTCACAGTAGTGCAGAATCCAATTAATGTCTTCAACCTTGCAAAAGTGAAGTATGAAGAATATGGTACAGAACTGAAATCCCCTAAAACCCCTGAACACCTAGATATGTGTTATTTATTAGTTAATCTCTTGCACATTCATTTGAATGGTGTCGACATTTTGTTAGAAATTGTGGAATCGTTAGAAGAAACAGAAATAATTCTGACAATTCCATGAATTGTGGTTCGAACAATGATTGTTGTGCTAATTGAAACCCAGGTCAAAAGTACAGGATCTTTCTAGCCCAAAGAAGACATGTAAAGTAATAGATTTGAGTGACAAGACAAAGGCTGTAGGGTAGAGCTACCTAGTTAGGTGATGAATCCAGTAGTTCTATAAATAATTATTGGATTTCGTTTTCATTGAGTTGAGGATATTTAAAAGAAAATTCTACAATTTTACCTGATTTGGTGATAAAGTTAGATATCTTTATGATATGAGTTCCTAATTTGGTAATGCACGAACATAAATTCTAAATGCGATGAAATAATTTATATATTATTGAACATTCTTATTACACAATCGAAAGGAGTGTACTGAATAAAGAAAGTTGTCAAAATTATATATTTATAATAAAAATAACCTTTATAAAAAGAAATTCAGTTCCAATACAAAGTAAATTTTTCAGGTTCAAAGTTAATAACATTAATTAAAAAAAAAAGAACTGAGTATTACTAACTCAACGGCACATACTGAAAGAGTACTTATTTCTGTCTAAACAATATCACCTCACTCATTTGTGAAACTGCAGAGATCACACATGTAAATATGCCCCACTACAGATTCGCTTTGGCAGTGTTCGTGGCAGAGAATGAAGTAGAATGAACATTGCAGCCATTTCTTTTAATTTTTTTTGTCTTTCATCTGTTGTATATTGGCCCCCACGTGTGCCACAAGTCCAGTCGTCGTCATCATTGCAAATATTTTTTTTTAACTTTTCTACCTACAGATTTCCTCATTGCAGGAGGTCTAGCTGAATCCAAAGCGGCGCTTTCTTTTCCTTTGCTAGTTTGTTGACTGCTCAGTGCACGAGCTTTTTGTTCATGTCCACTTACGAGCCTAGCCTTTGGGTCAACTGTCCTTGCACTTGTGATCTTCCTTCATACATTTCCTGCTGGCGTTCTTAGGATACTGTCAACTGGAGATAATGAAGTTGCTGGAGATTCAATAGCATCTGCCTGCGAACTCCCATCTACTTGCATCAGTAACTGATGGCCTATTTGCGGGCCCAGGATGCTCAGTGAGCTCTGATGGAGTCAAATTTTCTTGGGGAATGAAATTTTGATCAAACTGTATTATCCCACAAAACTTGAAGGCATCTTGAAGATGGTGTGGAAGTTTCTTTTATTTGGTTTCTCTGTTGGTTTTTTTGCCATAAAATCGTGCACTTCATCTCCCCAAGCACTCTTAAGTGCCGTGTAAATGGCGATGTCCAGAGGGTGGAGTGCGTGCATAGTGTGAGAAGGGAATGTAAGTAAATAGACATCATTTTCGCTAGCAAGCTCAAGCACTTGTGGAAAACTATGTGCTCCGTGCGAATCCATCAGCAGTAGCACAGGTCTTGTTGCGTTAGATTCAAGAAAAAATTGAAACCATTCTAAAAGTATTCGTCAGTAATCTACCCCTTTCCAGATACACGAACCTACAAGTTTGGTAGACAGTACCTCATGTAATCTTCATTCCATCGAGAACCTTTGTGAATTATAAATGGGAGTATCCAGTTGCCATTAGCACAAACAAAGCCTACCAAAGTCATAGTTACTCCCCATTTTGCGTATGTTCATCTGTCTACAAAACTTCTTTCCAGTCTGTTACAACCTCATTGGGCTTGTCGACGGGAATCAAAACTGTTTCATTAACATTCCACAAACGACCTTCCACCTTACTTAGAGGAGACAAGCCTAGTTTATTAATCGCATCTGAAAGTTTGTCGAAATAATCACCTATCAGAACATGTTTAGACATGGAAGCTCAGTAGGCAGACAAATTTTCCATCACTCTTGAAGTCAGACCATATGGACGTTTATAACTGAGTCACCATTTCTTGCTTGCAATTTCCTTCTTCACTACTAAAAAAATTCACGCCATGAACTGCACCTGCCAGTTCACATGACACCATCCTCACTTGTTGGGCAATAAGTCCAAATCCCATCTCTTCCACTGTAATTATGTACTTCAGTAATTCCCGTACTAATTCTAGCTCTAAGGCGATTGGGCAACCTAATTTCTTCAGACCGACAGTCGCACTATCATTATGATTTTCTGTCAGAAACCTTTTTAAAGAGCTCCAACACACCCATTCTCCTTTGTTGCATTGTAAATACTAATATGATTTTGCTGAACTGTTCTTGCTGCCCATAGCATTGCACTAGAACTTGCTCCCCTTCTAACAGCCGTGAACCGCAAGTCTCTAGAGGAACGGAAGGTTCCAAATGATTGGAAAAGAGCACAGGTAGTCCCAGTCTTCAAGAAGGGTCGTCGAGCAGATGCGCAAAACTATAGACCTATATCTCTGACGTCGATCTGTTGTAGAATTAGAACATGTTTTTTGCTCGCGTATCATGTCGTTTTTGGAAACCCAGAATCTACTCTGTAGGAATCAACATGGATTCCAGAAACAGCGATCTATTTGTTCATGAGACCCAGAAAATATTAGATACAGGCTCCCAGGTAGATGCTATTTTCCTTGACTTCCGGAAAGCGTTCGATACAGTTCCGCACTGTCGCCTGATAAACAAAGTAAGAGCCTACGGAATATCAGACCAGCTGTGTGGCTGGATTGAAGAGTTTTTAGCAAACAGAACACAGCATGTTGTTATCAATGGAGAGACGTCTACAGACGTTAAAGTAACCTCTGGCGTGCCACAGGGGAGTGTTATGGGACCATTGCTTTTCACAATATATATAAATGACCTAGTAGATAGTGTCGGAAGTTCAATGCGGCTTTTCGTGGATGATGCTGTAGTATACAGAGAAGTTGCAGCATTAGAAAATTGTAGCGAAATGCAGGAAGATCTGCAGCGGATAGGTACTTGGTGCAGGGAGTGGCAACTGACCCTTAACATAGACAAATGTAATGTATTGCGAATACATAGAAAGAAGGATCCTTTATTGTATGATTATATGACAGCGGAACAAACGCTGGTAGCAGTTACTTCTGTAAAATATCTGGGAGTATTCGTACGGAACGATTTGAAGAGGAATGATCATATAAAATTAATTGTTGGTAAGGCGGGTACCAGGTTGAGATTCATTGGGAGAGTCCTTAGAAAATGTAGTCCATCAACAAAGGAGGTGGCTTACAAAACACTCATTCGACCTATACTTGAGTATTGCTCATCAGTGTGGGATCCGTACCAGATCGGGGTGACGGAGGAGATAGAGAAGATCCAAAGAAGAGCGGCGCGTTTCGTCACAGGGTTATTTGGTAACCGTGATAGCGTTACGGAGATGTTTAGCAAACTCAAGTGGCAGACTCTGCAAGAGAGGCGCTCTGCTTTGCAGTGTAGCTTGCTGTCCAGGTTTCGAGAGGGTGCGTTTCTGGATGAGGTATCGAATATATTGTTTCCCCCTACTTAAACCTCCCGAGGAGATCACGAATGTAAAATTAGAGAGATTCGAGCGCGCACGGAGGCTTTCAGACAGTCGTTCTTCCCGCGAACAATACGCGACTGGAACAGAAAAGGGAGGTAATGACAGTGGCACGTAAAGTGCCCTCCGCCACACACCGTTCGGTGGCTTTCGGAGTGTAAATGTAGATGTAGATGTATAGACGATAAATTCTATTTTCTTCCACTCATATCGCATTTTTACGATTATTGTGCATCGTTTCCACCTTAATGTAAAAGATAAAATAAATCAGTCATACCTAAGTTGGTGGTACCATCTAATTTGGTGGTAGGCTGTATGGAAATATTTTTACTAAAAAGTTTTGTTCTATGTATGTACTAACATATAAAAGCATTGGAAACTACACATGACAATTTAAACATAAATCATGATTTTTTGGATTTATGCCTGCATCATAAACATGTTTGAGATACTTTATTTTTTCACGAAAATGCTAAGCCGATAGAAGGAGAACCGGGTAACTAAATAGTAAGCAAAAAAGATACTTCACGAAAGTTTTTGTACCATTTTGAGAATGGAATACATTTTCTGATTCTCTTTACATCAACATACCGGCATTCTTAAGAAATAAAATAAAGTAATAATTTACTCACAAAGTGAAATTACTGCTGCAATACTGCTCGCTGCCATTTCACATTTGCTACAGTCGACTAACAGTGATGAAAAGGTGGTTCAGTGTGAGAAACACAAGGAAGAAATTCTCTGCCGCATTTGATTTGCGTCGGAAATTATTTGAGTCGCTTCTATGTTAACCCTTAACGCCCCAGGTGTGGCCTCACAAACCACTAGCGTTTATTTTTACTCTGTTGCTAACGCATAGGGGTGGGGTAGGAAATTACAGAGTTATGTAGTTGTTCTCTCCCGAAGCTACAGTGATTTCCTTTGTCAGTAGCCACATTAATGTGACGTGAACCTATGTTATTACTGTTCTCTGAGACTACACCTGGGACATTGCGTTATGGATTCAGTAGCCAAGTCTTCATCTGACTTTGAGGATACTGTTTTAAAAAGGTGTGAGGACGGTTTGGGAAGTGATGTTGGATTAGATAGTGGCAACAAAATTGAAAGTGAACATAATTCAGAATAGGAACAGCGCAAAAGTGAAGACGAATTTGATTTTCCACTTGTGAAATCCTTGAATGAAACAAGTGCTCAAGATGATGAAGACGGAATTGTTGAGACTGAACCATTAGCTAAAGGTTCTGTTAGAAATATTTAGTTGAAACAAATATCGCTGGTCTTTCCGCGTGTTGGACGTAAATGGGGTGAATGCGTCTGTCCTTCACAGTTCCCACAAAAACGATACTCAGGTGAGCCGTTTTAATTTTTTGAAGAAGTTAGCAAACTCATTGATAACACCGCAGATAAAAAGTGAGTCAACAACTATCATATAGCCCATGAACTTCGTTTATCCATTTACTGTGTTTTGGTTGTATCAGAACCAAGAGTAGAAGTCGTTGTAGAACGATTGGAAAAACGCAAAAAATGCTCCACCTGTGACCCAAAAAAGAAGAGAAAGACGCCTTATATTTGCCATTGTTGCAAGAAGCCAAGTTAGCTGCATTTCTCTACAAAGATTTCCAATGAGTGCAAAGAAAACCTCTGTGAAGAAAACTACGAGGGCCGTTCAGAAAGTAACCTCCGGTTGATTTAAAAAAATACACCAAGTTAAATAAAAATATTTTAATATATACATCTTACAACTACATCTTTGCACTATTTTTCTACATAGTCTCCATAGCGATTGAGGCACTTATCGTATCTCTTCACAAGCTTTGAAATTCCTTCTGCATAAAAATCACCCGCTTGTGCCTGGAGCCAGCCTGTGACCGCATCTTTGAGCTCTTCGTCGTCATCAAACCGCTGTGACCCGAGCCATTTCTTCAAATGCATGAAGAGGTGATAATCACTTGGCGCCAGGTCTGGGCTGTAAGGTGGATGGTTGATAACGTCCCACTTGAAGGACTCAAGAAGGGCCGTTGTTCTGCGAGCAGAGTGAGGACGGGCGTTATCGTGCAAAAAAACGATACCGGAAGTCAGCATACCACGGCGTTTGTTCTGTATAGCCCATCGTAACTTTTTTATTGTTTCACAGTACACGTCTTGATTAATGGTCGTACCACGTTCCATGAATTCAACCAACAACACCCCTTTGGCATCCCAAAACACCGTTGCCATCAGTTTTCTGGCAGAAAAATCTTGCGAGGCTTTTCTTGGTTTGGTAGGCGAATTTGAATGTGCCCACATCTTTGATTGTTCTTTTGTCTCAGTGTTCACGTACTTAATCCAGGTTTCGTCACCGGTCACGATTCTGTTTAACAATGGTTCTCCTTCGTCCTCATAACGTGACAGAAAGTCTAATGCAGAGGCCATTCTTTGAGTTTTGTGGTGGTCGGTAAGAATTTTGGGCACCCATCGTGCACAGAACTTACGGTAACCCAATCTTGCTGTCACTATCTCGTACAAGAGAGTCTTAGAAATCTGTGGAAAACCAGTAGACAACTCCGACATTGAGAAACGTCGATTTTCACGAACTTTTGCATCAACTGTCTGAACGAGTTCGTCAGTCACCAATGATGGTCTACCACTCCTCTCTTCATCATGAACGTTTTCTCGTCCACTTTTAAATAAACGTACCCATTCACGGACAACTCCTTCACTCATAACTCTTGGTCCGTACATGGCACAAAGCTAACGATGAGTAGCTGCTGCAGAACATCCTTTGGCTGTAAAAAACCTTATGACAGCACGCACTTCACATTTGGCGGGGTTTTCTATTGCAGCACACATTTCAAACTGCCACAAAAACTAAACTAGCGCAGGTACGACGTTCACTCGACCACGGCTTGATGCCGACTGACCTGTTGAGTGCGTGAACGCACAGATGGCTTCGCTACTCCCCCCACAACCCGCACTGTGACCAATCGGAGGTTACTTTCTGAACCGCCCTCGTAAAAACTGGAAAATTACTAGTGTAATATCCAGTTTTTTGAATGTTTTATGGAAGTTTTTTTATGTTTTTATTATTACATGTACAATAAACAATAAAAATATAGCAAAAAGTAAAATTTAGAGCGCAGGGTATTTGAGCCTTCAGAGCATTAACATTATCATGTAATATTATGTTCATTTTGTGCAGTTTTTTGTTTAAATGCGTTTTTTTTGCAAAAATAAACTTCAAAATTATTTGAATATATTTTTTGTGTGGTATTAATGTAACCTTTCACACAAAAAACTGAATTGTTTCACTGAAAGTGCCGAATGCAATTTTTATGGTTATTGAAACATAGCGGTCTGTCAGACCGAACCTGGGACAGAGTGTGACAAAAAATGACCTTGGAAGCTAAGGGTTAACGAGAGACGAAATGACGTGTACCACGAACATAGGTATACCGACAGATACGGTTTCCTCACCATAAATTTTTTGGTAAACGAAGGAGGGAGAAATCGCTTAAAATTAAGCACTTTGCAAAAGCTGCTTCCGTTTCATAAAATCTGAACATGAATCGTGTAAATGGATGAAATATTTTCATGGAATACAAAACACACAACGAAATGAAACTTTCAAAAGTATGAAAGAAAAACTACTCCAAAGATTTAGAACTGCTCGTTAGAGTAACGGACCATTATTGTGGATGATGTACGAGACTGGACTCCCTGATCTGCAAGTGAGATGAACATTACTGATTTCTATGCTTCTTCGACTTAGTTGAATAGATCCAGAAAAGTATATGGAAAAGGAAGTCGCAAAATTTCGAGGTTCAAATAATCGTCTGCAAGATATGCCATTAATACACAGTAAAACGTAAATTCCGTCCACAGGCCCTAGCGGACCCAGCGGTAGCGACTGGCCGCCGTGTCATCCTCCCCATAGGCGTCGCTGTATGTGGATATGTAGGGGCATGTGGTCAGCACACAGCTCTCCCGGCCGTATATCGGTTTACTAGACCGGAGCCGCCACTTCTCAATCAAGTAGCTCCTCAGTTTGCCTCACAAGGGCTGAGTGCACCCCGCCTGCCAACAGCGCTCGACAGACCGGATGCTCACCCATCCAAGTGCTAGCCCAGTCCGTCAGCGCTTAACTTCGATGATCTGAAGGGACCCGGTGTTAGCGCTGCGGCAAGGCCACTGGCATTACTACATACTACTATCACAGTCTAACATAATAGTCGCGACACTCACTGCTGCAAAAGTTGTTACCGTTTGACAGATAGCGCTCCAAGTGGGGAGTAAGGTGAACTTCAGACCCGTCGTAAGCATAATGTTTGTTTTGTATACATTTCCTACGTAATTTACGAAATATTTGAGTTTTTTCTTGTCTCCAAGGGTTTGTGTAGTATCAGGAGGCATATATGTTTCTAAAAATGATTCTAAAAAAGCGCAAGTACGGAAAAAAACCATGAATCGAGTGGCAAGCTACAACACATTTGTGAAGAAACACTTGTGACGTTGGATAGAATTTCAGCTTACCACGTTCATATCAAAAGAATATAAACACACAGACTCACACATAAGAAGCACAGACATGTACCTCTACATGCAAAAGCGATCGACAGCTCATTTACCGTTCAGTAGGCCTACCATGGTTGTCATTGTCGCCTGTTGCCACAAGTACAACCTTCAACATTATATTATCCCAAGTGCGACAAGCAACTGCCAAATAGTGGGAGAAATATGTTGAAAACACTATAATGAGTTGATTTCATTACATTTCATGCAAAACCAAATATTTGAATAATTTTCAAACAGTCTGTCAGTGAACAAGTTGCTAACAAAATAATGTCATCACACGAAGGAAGCAAGGAAAATTAAGTGACTAACAACAGAAGTCAATTAAATACATACCAAAGAAATCAGCAGCCCAAATGAGCCAACTTCTTCAGTTTCTTATTTGCTTTCTTGTTGTTAGAAACTATGTCTTGATTCCAATACTTGAGCTGGTAAACGAGTCGCACTTTAACAAATATCTTGATCAACAGCAGCTTAATTTCTTCACAACATCCAGGAGGAAAATTTGGGATAGCCATCAACAAGTCCACATATAATGCACCACAGTTACTCTTGTTTAGAATGTTCATCAAAAACTGAAGCCATCTGATCTTCACAATCCCTCAAAAATAAACGAACATTTTCATTGCAAATAACCAAGCTTCCAAAACTGTCTTCATAACATTTGAAATGGCAATAAAATTTGTCATTTGCATCTAAGTCCTGGCTGTTGTCTACAAGTAGATTCCTGCACTTGACACAGTTATGTAAAGAAAAAAGTTTTTTCAATATGTAGCCAAACACGTATCTCATTCTGTTTTGTTCTCCAAGGTCTGCTGGAACTTCCACATTTGGCAGCTTTGTTGTTGAAAGTGTTTCACTACTGCATAACAACGGTGAGACCTTTAATGTTTGAGCAGATTTCATGTCCAGTATTGCCTGACCCCAGTCAATTCCTTCACAATTACTGCTTGCCGCATTAGAAGAGTTTATCAATTTACTTAATGTACATTTGTTAAGTGCGGCACAAAAACTGCCTTGGAGATGGGTTGCTGCAAAAACCACCTCTCTACCTTATAGTTGAAAAAACGTTTTCTAATGTGTCTTGGATAATTTTACGTGAGAATAAGTATAATTTTGTTCCAGTTAGCACCTCAGCAGCAAGCATTTCCAAAGCACATATATTGCTTAGAAGCCCCTTTCCACATTTTATCCTCAGGGAGTAATATATCCCATCACAGTCTAAAAATTTCCAAGTGTGAATCCATGACTTCATCACATGTAGAACATCCAGACCCTCTGAATCACTCCTAATACAGTTCCTTAGATGCACAGGCCCTTTCACACTGTATGTATTAAAGATATAAAAAATGACATTAACTTTCTGACAAAAGTCTGCAGTTCCAATTGCAGATAATGGCATACCACCACAAAATACAAGTGTGTCAATACCAGCTGCCACTGTGTCACTTAACCCACTAACTGCAGTACCCACTTTCAGTTTTGAAAAAGCTGGCAGTTCGACAGCTTTTTTAGTCAGCTTGAGAGCTAACTTGGATTTTCTGTGCAAGTCATTTGAATAGAGCTGAGAAATGTCCTTCCAAGAAGCAGTACCAACCAAACCATCATTTGATGGGTGAATTATGTCATATCTAAACAGGCTGTTTCTGATACTCTTAAACAAATGTGGGATGTCATAGAAGAAGTAGATCTTCTGCTCCTCATATACCAAACTTGGATTGTCTTGTGTAATTCCCAGTCTCTTTCTCTAGTCCACAAAATCACACAAGTCTTCACAACCAAGCCAATTTCCTTAAGTCTTTTGACTGCTTCATAAAATATAGGAGTCAAATGCATAGCTCCCACTGTTCCTTTACAAAAACAGTAGAGCAATGGCTGTTTGAAACATGAAAAAATGCCATTTATCATTATCACCAACACACTGTTGGCAATTTTAGCTGTGTGTGTATACCCCAAGTCCACAAAACCTATAACACTGTCAGAAGTGCTGTCATATGTTAAATTGGCCATTAGAGACATTTCATCCAATGGCTTATTCACTAGTTTATCATCATCAGAGAAATGCTACATCTTTTGCTTTAAAAGCTGTAATATATTGTCACTTATCCCACATTTTATTTGTATGCTTTCCACATACCTTTGTAATGTATGCACTAATGGATGCATAAAATATTCTCACAAAAACCTGTATGCCTGAGTGCTGTAATACAATAAATTTACAGCAAACAGCTTATTTTCGTCTTTCCATCTTGCAGCACGTTTCTCTTTCAGTGGCATGCTACTCTGGCTCAACAACAAGTCAAGGGCATCTTTTTTTAAATATCGGGATACTACGGTCTTCAACATTCGTTTGTCCTTGTTCACTTGATTTTTTTTGATACAGTTTCTGTCGCTGTCTGTAGGCACTTTCCTTGTCCCATAATAGTTTTGCTCGAAGTCTAGCGATTTGCACATTCTGACACTTCAGACGCTTTTGTAAGACACGAATAACTGCACTTAATCTAACCACTTCATCGTCGAAGCGAGTCTGTGTTGACGAGTCACACGAATCTGGCACTGATACATGGATAGTTGAACTGGCTGCTTCTGTGTCATAGGATTGTTTTACAGCTTTAGATGAATTGTCGAATCTTTGTGGCAGTTGTCTCTTCATCGGCAGTTGAGGTGGCTTATTTGGGATGTCAAACAGTGTGGGTACTGCATACCACACTAGTTTATTATTGTTTGCGTTCATGAAATGGTTTTGTTCAAAATTTAGCGAACAAAACCTAATATTATTATACAGGTAAATTGGATCTTTTTTCATAAGGTCTTCTCGTCTGCTATTAACTAGCCATTTTCTGCTCCTAAAACGAAACATTAATCATTAATACACATGTAGTTTGCAAGTGAATCCTGATGATATAGTTGAGTAACATGATGCTATATACCTCTCAGGATCCTTAGGAAACCTAAAACAAGACAGCTGTGGTGTCTTCTTCCTGTTGTTGCTGTGATTTATTGCACTTCAAACGCTCCCGCTTGTAAAAACCATTGTAGAAATCAAAATAAACAACCACTATTCGCTTTCACGATCGCTCTGAACTCACAGTTTAACTTACTGGCCGCTTGGGGCGCTGGTGGTGTGGTAGGCAACATAATTGAGGCGAAGTGTCGCGACTGTCAAGGAACATAGGCGACTGTTATGTTAGACTCTGGTACCACAGTCTAATATAAACAGTCGCGACACTCCCGCTGATTTTTGTTATACCCGCTACAACAGCGCCCCAAGCAGCGGAGAAGCTACGCTGCTGAATACGGTATTCAGTAAATGTAAACAGTATCGTTTATATTAATTTTTAACATGGTTTTTACGAAAGGCAGCGTATGTAGCGCAATCAATTGCCGTAATAATAGGAAGAAGACACCGCATTTGTCATTCTTCAGGTTTCCTAAGGACCCTGAGAGGTATGAAACATCACATTAGAGCGCTCTTTATTTACGATTTTTTTCTAAACTGTATTGAATTACTGAATTTGTTTTTCTTTTTTTAGGAGCAAGAAATGGTTAATAAATAGTAGAAGACAGGACCTGCTGCAAAAAGATGTCCTTTATTTGCACAATAACGTGAAGTTTTGTGCGTTACATTTCGAGTCAAACCAGTTCATGAGCGCGGAAAAGAAGACACTGGTATGGAATGCAGTTCCTAGGTTATTTGACGTGCTGAATAAGCTACACCTAGTGACGATGAAGGGAAAGTTGCCATACAAACGTGAAAGTGTTACTGCAAAACAATAAAACTGTCTCCTGACACAGAAGAAACAGCTACCACAAGTGTTCCTACACGAGAGACATATATAAAATCACTAACAACGGAATCTGCAACACAGACATCTTTTGAAGATGAAATGCTTAGATTACGTGAAATTATTCGCGTGTTGGAAAATCGTGTGAAATGTAAAAACGTGCAAATCATTAGACTTCGTACAAAATTACTACGTGACAAGGAAAGTGCCCATCGTAAGAATAAACTGCAACCACAACGTCACAGGACACATGTACAAAAGGACAAGCTCATTTTAAAAGTATTGGTTCCAAGTACTTGAAAAAAGATGCTCTCGATTTATTGGTAAGCCAAATCAGTATACCACTGAATGGAAAACGTGGTGCGAGATGGAAAGATGAAACTAAATTATTTGCACTTAATTTGTCGTACTCAGGTATACAGTTTTTTATCACACTGTTTTAGCCTTCCATCAGTACGTACCTTACAAAGGTATGTGGAAGATATACAATTAAATTGTGGGATGAATAATAACATATTTCATCTTGTAAAGCAGAAAGTGCAGCGGTTACCAGAAACTGATATAATTGTTAATTTGTCTATGGATGAGATGCCACTAATGGAAAAGTTGATATATGACAGCTCTAGGGATCGTGTTATTGGATTTGAAGACATGGGTTTCATACGTACATCTGTGGTTGCCAATACTGCATTAGTTATAATGATTAACGGCATATTCTCAAATTTTAAACAGCCATTGTTATATTATTTCTCCAAAGGACCAGTAGGAACCACCCATCTGACGCGTATATTTTTTCAAGTTGTCAAAAAACTCACAGAGGTTGGTTTGGTTGTAAAAACATGTGTGACTGACCAAGGCTCGAATTTTGTGGAGTGGAGGCACAGACTGGGTATCACACCAGTTAATCCATGCTTAGTACACGAAGGGAGTAAGATATACTTTTTTATGACACCCGACACTTGATAAAAAGCATACATAACAATTTATTCAGGTATAACATAATCCACACAACAGATGAAGGATAGTTTGGCACTGCTTCATGGAAGGACATTTGTCAGTTGTGCTCAAGTGATTGTGAAAGGAAGCACAAGTTGTCCCACAAGCCCACTAAAAGAGCTGTCCAACTGCCAGCATTTTCAAAAATGAAGGTAAGCACTGCAGTTCATGTGTTGAGTCATACAGTAGCAACAGGCATTGAGACACTTGTTACTTGTGGCACCATATCATCATCTGCTACTGCTACTGCAGATTTTTGCCAAAAAGTAAACGATATTTTTGACATATTTAATGCATATAGTGTTAAAGGGCCTGTATCCTTAAGGAACTGCATTACAAGTGCCTCAAGACATTTGGAAATATTGAAGACAATGAAGACATAGATACAGCCATGGAAATTTGTAGATGTTGATGGGAAAGATTTTTCATATAGGATTAAGTGTGTCAAAGGACTTCTGGGTAACAGAGGCGCTTTGAACATGTCTGTTGATGATGTTTTGGATGAAACCAAGTTATATTTATTAACACGCAAAATTAATCAAGATCTACTGGAAAACGTTTTCTCAGTGATAAGGCATAAAGGTGGTTTTTGTAGCAACCCACCACCAAGACAGTTTTGTGCTGCATTCAATAATTGTGCTTTAAGCAAATTAATGAACACACACAGTGTAGCTACCTCCAATTGTGAGGGGATCAACTGGGGTCAGACAATAGTGGATATGAAAGCAGCGCCCAAATTACTTGTTTCACCACTGTTGGACATCAGTGACACGAGTTCAGTGATCAGACTACCAAATGTGGAAGTCCAAACAGACCTCGGAGAGGCAAACAGCATGAGATACGTGTTTGGTTATGTATTAAAGAAACTGCTTACAATTCATGACTGTTATAAATGTAGGACAGTACTTGTAGATGGCAGCCAAGACTTAGATGCAAATGACAAAGTTTATTGTTATTTTAAAAGTTATGAAGGCAACTTTGGAAGCCTATTTATTTGTACAGATGTCAAAGAATTTTTAACTCATTGTGAGACTAAGATGACTTCTATTTTTGATGAATATGCTCACATAAGTAATTGTGGTGCTTTCTTTGTAAACATGTTGATGGACATCCCCAATTTTCCACCTGGGTGCTGTGCTGAAACCAAGCTGTTGTTAATAAGACTGTTTGTGAAAGTGAGGCTCTTTTATATTATTAAATTCAGGAATCAAGACTTAGTCTGTAGGAGCAAGAGAAGAAATAAAAAAGTGATGAAGCTCTCTCATTTGGGTTGCTAAAGTGTTAGGACTGACTCATTCATTTAATTTTGTTTTCGGTAAATGTATGAATGGGATATAATAAAGTTTTAAAACAGTCATGCTTTTTATTGAGAAAACCTGATACCACAAAGAATAAGATGGAAATTATATTTTTGGAAGCAGGCTTCCTGCAAAACAGAACGAAATGAAAAGTGATATGTCGCTTCATTTTTACACAAGGAAGAGCATGTATATACTTCGTATGTGGGATATACAGTGTGTATTCTCTTACTTTCAGTGGAATAAGTGCGATCGTATGCTACTTCTTAATTATTTCTTCAAGAATATGTTGCAGCTTATGTCACTTCATTCAATAATTTGTACTCTGTTTACTTATATTTCACAATCATTTATGTCTCTCGCTGTTCTACTAACACTTTTGACGCAAAAATATACTAACTACTTTGTAAATTACGTACAAAACGAACTAAAAACAAACATTATTTTTACGTTGCATCTGCCGTCGGATGAAGGCGAGCTTTCTGGCCTCTAGGGGCGCTAGTGTCACTTGAACTGTCAAATGGTAACAACTTTCACAGCAGTGAGTGTCGCGACTGTATATATTGGACTATGGTGATACTATAGAGAAATTCGTAGCCCATGTGAAGACTAAGATGCTTCTTATCACCAGAGATGCTGTGCGTTAACCCAGTCAGTCAGATTCCGTGCAAGAACTGCGTGGAAACCGCACTTTATCATTTAGAGCGAAAAAAAGACAAGAGTCGCTGGTGCAGTCGATGAACGCTCTGACACATTCGTGTACATCTGTTTCCACAGCTTTATATCTGTTTCCAGGAGCCTCGGGGCAAATTAGGGCCACAAAATTAAAAAAGATGAACCACTTACTTGCAAATATACATAGCAGAATCTGGAAAAATGGGAGAGAATAATTTTCAGCATTACATCCGAAATCCCTTTCATCCGCGATGTCTTATTTTTATGTACCACACTTATACATCTTTTTGACGTGAATACGTCTTTAAGACCAGAGCCACGTATGGGACACCAGTCAGTGAAACAGAAGTGAAATGTTTGCAGTGTAATACGTTTTGCGTTATGACTCCAAAATTAATTATGCGTCCTAAATTAAGTTGTGTCACTAGCAGAGTGTGTAACTAAAACGTGTTCACTTTTCGTCGTTCCCTAAGTCGAGCGGATCTTGCGGTGTGAGAGCTGTATTAACCAGCACAGCTGAGTACTGCATTGTCCACGGTATCGCCATCGCCTCTGCTGCTGCAGACTGGAAGGTCACAGGACACTGGCCGGCCGAAGTGGCCGTGCGGTTAAAGGCGCTGCAGTCTGGAACCGCAAGACCCCTACGGTCGCAGGTTCGAATCCTGCCTCGGGCATGGATGTTTGTGATGTCCTTAGGTTAGTTAGGTTTAACTAGTTCTAAGTTCTAGGGGACTAATGACCTCAGCAGTTGAGTCCCATAGTGCTCAGAGCCATTTGAACCATTTGAACAGGACACTGCGTGACTTACATATAAACGATTTATTTGTTTAAAGGAAGTCTATAAATCGCCAATGCCTATTTAGCGTGTTCGTAGCACATAAGGGAAAAGCAGCTACGTTCTATTAGCAAGAAGGCGTGCTATTCGACACGCCACGACTATGATTTATGGCTCAAAACAGGAAGTTTTGAAAGCACTTCCATTTACTATAGCGAGAAGTAACAGTTATCTACTGAATAAAGTTGTTGGAACTCGAACAGGGTGAAATACGGCTAAACTGGGAAAACGGTCCCCGCATTTTAGTTGCTTCAGCTCCAAAATAAGGTTTGACTGGTTTTCTCCGTATATCTTAAATATTAGGAAGAAGAGCAGTGTAAATGGTATTAATGGCAGATCCAAAGGTGAGAGAGTGATGGGGGCTAGGATCGATACAGCTTTCCAGGTATAAACGCCCCTTAGTCACAACGTCTGGACTGAAAAGCCTATGGCATGTGACAGCAGTGCATAGTTTACTTATTATTTCTCTATTTATTACAGAGCGTTTTTCTCAGCGATACCCCTACAGGCACAGGTGATAATCATTGAACTATACGAAAAACACGTAGATTAGATACAAACCAAGGCTTTATTCAACATTTAAACACCACTACAGATATTCGGATTTAGGTTAAGACATGTTCGATGTGCCCACCGTCATTGGCGATGATGTGGCGCAGACGAATAGCGAAACTGTGCATGACCCGCTGAAGTGTCGGAACATCGATGCTTTCATTGACCTCCTGAATGATTGCTTTCAGCTCAGCAATGGTTTTGGGGTTATTGCTGTACACCTTGGCCATAATATAGCCCCACAAGAAGGAGTGGCATGTGTTCAGATCCGGAGAATATGGCGGCCAATCGAGGCCCATGCCAGTGGCCTCTGGGTACCCCATCTAACAATACCATCACTTGCAAAGTAGGTTAGAAATCAGATTAATAATGTTGCTCACGCAGCATATGTTCGCTTTATCGGGCAACGGCAAAGTTATTGACTGTGGATGGTATCGTCAGAATGGAAATAATGAAGTTACTGTAAAAAGTCATTAATTTTGGCACTTATCTTGAATGGATTCCCACGTAGATTTCGTCGAAGTTGTTATGGCTCATCTTGTTGATTCTAGGGTGATTCCACTTTGACCGCTAGAAGGTCCAGATCTGTTTTTAGCAATATTTGAAGACCTAACAAATGCGTTTTTCAGGAAATTCTTAATGATCAAACAATCCCAGATCAGAACAATGGTATGGTAGAAATAATTTTTGACTTGGTGTTCACGATCCACATTTTTATTAAACTTCTTATAAATTCACATAGACTTCTTCTTAATTGTCATATCATCAAGAAAACAGTTTTGTATCAATCCTCATATATTTAATTTCCACTTTAACCAAACACAAGACTTGACTGTTCTTTTACAAAGCGAAATAACAACTTAACTTCTGCAAAGTGAAACAAAGACTGCTCTGTGCGCATTCGCGCCAAAACGGTTACAAGTAAGTCAAAGATTATGAGAGTCTCACAGAAATGAATACACACAAGAACCATAACACTGTAATATTTCGATACATCGGAGCACCTATACATTAATAAAAACAAATGTGAATATTGTCACAAAAATATGTCTGTTACTTCGCAGAAAAGTAGTACGATATTACTGGTATCGAGAACTGGGGTTGGAGGGCCATAATGGTCATGTAAATAAAGAACCATTACACCCAGAACCAGAATGCGGTCCCCAGACTGCTCCTTCAGGACATCAAATTTCCTCCTGCTTCGATGGGGTCGAGCTCCGTCTTGCATGAACCACGTCTCGTCGACATCAGAGTGACTTTGGATAATGGGGATGAAATCATCTTCCAAAACCTTCCTGTACCGTTCAGTAGTCACTGTGCCATCGACAAATATCGCACCGATTATTCCGTGACTGGACACTGCACACTACACAAAAAAAAATGGCTCTGAGCACTATGGGACTCAACTGCTGAGGTCATTAGTCCCCTAGAACTTAGAACTAGTTAAACCTAACTAACCTAAGGACATCACACACATCCATGCCCGAGGCAGGATTCGAACCTGCGACCGTAGCGGTCTCGCGGTTCCAGACTGCAGCGCCAGAACCGCGCGGCCACTTCGGCCGGCCACACTACACAGTCACCCATTGAGGGTGAAGAGACTTCTCGATAGCGAAATACGGATACTTAGTCCCCAAAATGTGCCAGTTTTGCTTATTGACGAACCCATCCAAATGAAAGTGGGTTGGGCCACTAAACCAAACCGTGCGTGCGCATACTAATTCCCATCGTGGCCTGCGGCCAATCGTGCAGTTTGAACGCCCTAACGCAAACCGTTCAGAAGTTATGACGATTTTATTTCATATAGTTCAATAATTGTCACACCCTGTTTAAGGAATTGTTATGCCGTTACATGCTGACATTTATTTTTGTTTATTTATTATGACGTTTCTCGCTTCTGTAGGGGCTGCCAAGTTGAGATGGGTACGTTTCAAGTGTTGTTCAGGCGCATGGTAGAAACAGAGCTGCGAACACTGGTAATTGCAATCTTTGCTATTCTGAAAGACGCAACCAAGGTGACCAACTCCAGAGCTTCCTTTGTCAACTGTTTCACAACACCGTAGACAATTTCCAGTAAGACATTAGATTTTATGAATGATTTGTGTGTACAACTTATTCTCACACTTCTTCATTTATACAAAACTTTGATTGTCTTACTTAATTCGTCGTTTTGGAACCATATTAAAATTTAAGATTTTCTCGTCACAAAAACTCTAGTTTCGTCGCTACAGTATGAGGAAGACTCTAACCACACACACGCTGCCGATATTATCCAGAGTGAAGAGGTCCAATCACCAGGATACTCTGTCTTAAAGAAAACATGGAAGGCCGGCCGGGGTGGCCTAGCGGTTCTAGGCGCTACAGTCTGGAACCGCGCTACCGCTACGGTCGCAGGTTCGAATCCTGCCCCGGGCATGGATGTGTGTGATGTCCTTAGGTTAGTTGGGTTTAAGTAGTTCTAAGTTCTAGGGGACTGATGACCTTAGAAGTTAAGTCCCATAGTGCTCAGAGCCATTTGAACCATTTTTTTGAAAACATGGAAGAATCGTGAGGCTCTCTGTCTCCTCCAGTTTACTGCAGTGCGAAATGGACCAATAGATTACAACTGGGTGGCTAGCAATAGCGACCAACAAAGGTGTGTGGAGGAGGCAGAATTATGCAATCTTCAAGAGAGATCGTGTCGCATACAAAATACACCCTGGCGGCTTTCAATAGAAAATGAATGGAATGTGTTGGTGGTGGTGGCCCTCAACTACGTACCCTCAGACTCAGAGTTGAAATATTAAATGTTTTGGCTGATTTCGTTGTCTAGGGCCTGGGATACGTAGTTGCCGCATTACAAGCCAAATAATTCTGAGTCTACAGTATATGATAAGAATACACACATGAATCGAATGGTGGAAGGTTTCTATCACTCGTCTATTGCGAATGTAACGTAGAAATTTATAAATGAAAGATTGCAATTAAATAAAATCTGCAGGTACTATCTTAAGAACTTTCAAAAAATGGCTCTGAGCACTATGGGACTTAACTTCTGAGGTTATCAGTCCCCTAGAACTTAGAACTACTTAATCCTAACTAACCTAAGGACATTACACACATCCATGCCCGAGGCAAGATTCGAACCTGCGACCGTAGCGGTCGCGCGGTTCCATACTGTAGCGCCTAGAACTGCTCGGCCACTCCGGCCGCCCTTAACAACTTTAAATGATGAGTACGATAGTAGAAGTACTTTTGAGAATGCGGTATATTTCTACAAAACACTTACTGGTGTCGATGGTCCAGCAATTAAATAAAATATAAGTTGAATAACAGGGAAACAACAGATTCCTACTGCACGTAATGAGTTGTGACTGCACGTAATTAGTTATGAACAACAACATAGCTTGCGAGATATTCACTTCTAAACGCACACTACGTCTTCACTGTAGAAGCCTCGGAAATCTCACAAATTCACAAGTCTGCACTCCGAAGTATTTCTATCTCTCTTGACCATGCGCAAACCGCTGCACACTCCAAGTCTCTCTCGCGACCGTGTGTCCGCCGAGGCTGTTTCGTCCAGCACTTCACCTGTCCTGTGCTGTCCCTCGCGCCGCACTCTCAAACTGCCCCCGTGTCCCTTCTCGAAACGATCCTCCTCCCCACTTCTATACAGTCTCACCATTAACGAGCGCTGTGATTGGCTAGAGCGCTCCCTCCATGTCTCCAAGCACCGTACACTAACAAACATATTTAAGCACATACGAAATACGGGATTTACATTTAAATACTTCAAATTAAATAAATATTCCTACGGCTGGACCATAAACACGCTCCAACACACATTATTAAATACATAATCAAATTAAATAAACGTATATCAAAGGAATAGCAACAAAAGGTAGGCCAGTAGCCTAATGTTTCTGTGCTTTCTAAAACACAGTAAATATTTAACCAATTTCTTCATGAATAGTGTATATCGGATATAAACAAAGACATAGATGAATAAATATATTTATAAGCATGCTGATACCGTTTTTTCGTGCAACTGTGGAGTACTCATGGCCTGACGCAATCGATAGCAATCGGCCACTTTGACCTCCAATAACTCATCTACTATTTAAGTTACATGCCTGTAATTCATACCAATTTAGGTTTACACTAATAGCTTTCTAAAGACACGGCGATCGACGAAATCGGACGAACCATTTAGATTTTGGAAATTCGTTGCTGGGTGTTACTTGTATAATTTATCATCAGATACTAAACTTTAAACCAATAAATGTATTGAAAATCTCATTACACCATCAGAATCGTCGTGCAAATAAAGGTAATGCACATGTTTCTTTTTGAGGTATCATGATTCATCTGGATACTATTAGTTTTTATTCGAACTGTGAAATGTCTACCATTAAGGTTTCACAAAGTCCGCCATCTTTGGCCCTCCCGGCGCACAACGTCATCAAAGAATTCCCAGCCACGTGCTCGAAGGACACGTGCTCCGGCCGTTGTGAGGCACCACACGGATGCTAACGATCTCAGCCCTGCCGCGCGGCCCTAGCGGTGGCCCCCAACTATGAACATAGAATATTTCCAGGGCGCCGCAACTCGCCAGTTTCCTCACAACCCTAACATCCTCGCGTGGCCGGATGCGATTCACAGTATGATTCCGATGATGATGGGAGCAGGTGATACCTCATGTCTCTCCAAAAGTACTCATCGTTCCCTGAACCGTCGAACACTCAAGATTCAAAAATGGGTTTAGACAATCTGATAACACATTACTGATGTCATGGTAGCCTTGATTAAAGATGAGTTATGTGAGCGAGCACCTCAGGATCGAAGCATCGGTCAGCATGCACCTGCTAATGCGCGAGTGTAGAACCCATGCTGATTTCAAAGTGCCTTTCTGGAAGAATTTTGGCGAGAGAGTACTCAAGATCGAGAAAATATTAGCATTTGATGCAGAATTATGGTAGTTCAAACTATTTGATGCAATACTTTAAGGATATGTTATAAAGAATTCAATATCGTACACTACTGTCCATTAAAATTTCAACACCACGAAGATGACGTGCTACAGACGCGAAATTTAACCGACAGGAAGAAGATGCTGTGATATGCAAATGATTAGCTTTCCAGAGCATTCACACAAGGTTGGCGCCGGTGGCGACACCTACAACGTGCTGACATGAGGAAAGTTTCCAACCGGTTTCTCATACACAAACGGCAGTTGATCAGCGTTATCTGGTGAAACGTTGTTGCGATGCCTCGTGTAAGGAGGAGAATTGCGTACCATCCCGTTTCCGACTTTGATAAAGGTCGGACTGTAGCCTATCGCGATTGCGGTTTATCGTATCGCGGCACTGTTGCTCGCGTTGGTCGAGATCCAATGACTGTTAGCAGAATATGGAATCGGTGGGTTCAGGAGGGTAATACGGAACGCCGTGCTGGATCCTAGCGGCCTCGTGTCACTAGCAGTCGAGATGACAGGCATCTTATCCACATGGCTGTAACAGATCGTGCAGCCACGTCTCGATGCCTGAGTCAACAGATGGGGCCGTTTGCAAGACAACAACCATCAGCACGAACAGTTCGACGACGTTAGCAGCAGCATTGACTATCAGCTCGGAGACCATGGCTGCGGTTACCCTTGACTCTGCTTCACAGACAGGCGCGCCTGCGATGGTGTACTCAGTAAACATAATTTCGCATTTAATGTAACCAGGCATGGATAGGAATTTGAAATTTATCTTGCTTTGAATGTTCAGCTGAAATTATTACCTTCAGCCAATTTAATTAGTAACGGTACTATTTAGGAAAACTGTTATTATTTGGTGGCCGAGCGGTTCTAGGCGCTGCAGTCTGGAACCGCGCGACCGCTACGGTTGCAGGTTCGAATCCTGCCTCTAGCATGGATGTGTGTGATGTCCTTAGGTTAGATAGGTTTAATTGGTTCTAAGTTCTAGGGGACTGATGGCCTCAGCTGTTAAGTCCCATAGTGCTCAGAGCAATTTGAACCATTTATGTTATTATTTGGGACAAGTCAATTTAAATGCCACACTTGCACGCACTCTTTGCTCAATGAGTGTCATTTCATGGTGTACCTTCACAATGGTGCATTTCCGACCTATGGTTATGTATAAAATTTTATTCAATTCGATGTCCATTACCGTGCTCTGACCTCGTTATGAGATTGTTTTTGTACATCCTATTTACCTGAACATTTCTCAGGTCTTGGTCAGAGCACAGAAAAATGATTTATTGTACATGTTAACAAAATTAAAGTTACCGTTATGTATTATGAGGTTAAACCCTCCTCACACATACGATGTTCTCAAGAGGCCGCCGTCGAAGGCTGGAACTGGCTGGAGCAGCAGTGTCTCGACCACCTCGTGGACATTGTGCTGGAGATTTGAAGACAGTGTGAAGTGTTGGTTGAACATACAGGACAGCACTGTAATGCTACAACGTCTGAACCCAGTGAGGTGTACAGAGAATAGGCTCCCCATGAGATCATGTGAAATTAAAAAGCAAAGTCGTGCAATGGATGATTAACTAAATATCTGAATTAAACAGGGATGGTCCAATTAAACATGAAATATGGGTACCACAACTCACATAGACATTGTGATAAAGGTTTCCATCAAGCTACGAAATGAAACTAAAGGTCACTATAATAATATAATTTATTGTTAAATGTATTAATATGACTGTAACCACTGAATAAACAGTATAAATAATTACAAGAGGGTACAAGGGTGCTGAAAAATGTTCAAAAGACCTTGGCATAGGTGGGTGGATTTGAAATATGAGTGACACAAAACCGTATCCTCGGGCCGATGATTGCTGAATAAGTTTGGTAGCCTAAAGAAAAGACGTAGAAAAGTACATACAACTTCCAGCTCTTTCGCCTAAGCGCACATTGAGTGCTGCTATCTTTCCGCATGGTTTACGAAACTCTGATGTAAGACAAATGACTTCACTCGTTCTCTATCACGACGCACGCAAATGCAGCCCTTGCTTACTACGCTGCTGGTACCAAGGGACAGAGGATGGCTGCAGTAGTCTCTGAGTATTCTAAGTCCAGCTATGGCATTTGTGATCAGCTCCAAAACGAAGCCATCTCCCTCTACTATACTAAACTGTCCTCTGTCTGTAGTCTCAAGATGAAGTCTTCCTCCTACAGAGACCTGAGATGTACACTCATGCTCATAAATTGAGGATAATTGCAGAATGTGGAGCCACACAACGTGACACTACACAAAACTGGCGCTAATAGTATAGGCGCGTAGGGAACACACACGACACAGGTCTGTAAGTCCACGGTATAGGTGATAAGTTGAGAAAACCGTCCCAAAACACATGTGCTACAAAACGCCACTGTTTCCTGCGCGTGTACCCCGACATCAATATGGGATATGATCACCATGCACACGTACACAGGCCGCACAACGGGTTGGCATGCTCTGTATCAGGTGGTCGAGCAGCTGCTGGGATATAGCCTCCAGTTCTTGCACCAGTGCCTGTCGGAGCTCCTGAAGAGTCGTAGGGGTTTGAAGACGTGCAGCGATACGTCGACCGAGAGCAGCTCAGACGTGCTCGATGGGGTTTAGGTCTGGAGAACAGGCAGGCGACTCCATTCGCCTGATATCTTCTGTTTCAAGGTACTCCTCCACTCCGACCGCTGTGGCCAAGCGGTTCTAGGCGCTTCAGTGCGGAACCGCGCGACTGCTACGGTCGCAGGTTCGCATCCTGCCTCGGGCATGGACTGATGACCTCAGATGTTAAGTTCCATAGTGCTCAGAGCCATTTGAACAATTTTTTACTCTTCCACGATGACAGCTCGGTGGGGCCGTGCGTTATCATCCATCAGGAGGAAGGTGGGACCCACTGGACCCCTGAAAAGGCGGACACACTGGTGCAAAATGACGTCCCGATACTCCTGACCTGTTTCAGTTCCTCTGTCAAAGACATGCAGGGGTGTACGTGCACCAATCATAATCCCACCCCATAGTATCAAACCACGACCTCCATACAGGTCCCTTTCAAGGACATTAAGGGGTTGGTATCTAGTTCCTGGTTCACGCCAGATGAAAACCCGTCGAGAATCACCGTTCAGACTATACCTGGACTCGTCCGTGCACATAATCTGGGACCACTGTTCCAATGACCATGTACCGTGTTTAAAAAATGGTTTAAATGGCTCTGAGCACTATGGGACTCAACTGCTGAGGTCATAAGTCCCCTAGAACTTAGAAGTACTTAAACCTAACTAACCTAACACACACTTCCATGCCCGAGGCAGGATTCGAACCTGCGACCGTAGCGGTCGCGCGGTTTCAGACTGTAGCGCCAGAACCGCTCGGCCACCAGCGGCCGGCTGTACCGTGTTCTTGACACCAGGCTTTACGGGCTCTCCTGTGACCAGGGGTCAGTGGAATGCACCTTGCAGGTCTCCGAGCGAATAAACCATGCCTGTTCAGTCGTCTGTAGACTGTGTGTCTGGAGACAACTGCTCCAGCGGCTGCGGCAAGGTCCCGAGCAAGGCTACCTGCAGTATTCCGTGGCCGTCTGCGGGCACTGATGGTGAGATATCGGTCTTCTTGTGGTATTGTACACTGTGGACGTCCCGTACTGTAGCGCCTGGACACGTTTCCTGTCTGCTGGAATCGTTGCCATAATCTTGAGATCACACTTTGTGGCACACGGAGGGCCCGTGCTACGACCTGCTGTGTTTGACCAGCCTCCAGTCGCCCTAGTATTCTACCCTTCACAACGTCATCAATATGTGTTCTCTGAGCCATTTTCAACACACAGTCACCATTAGCACGTCTGAAAACGTCTGCACATTACTCGCTGCACCGTACTCTGACATGCACCAACACACCTCTGCGTATGTGGACTGCTGCCAGCGCCACCATGCGACGATCGCAGGTCAAATGCACCACATGGTCATACCCTGAGGTGATTTAAACCCGCAAACCGCCCGCCAGAGCGTTGTTTCACCATGAATCAGAATTATCCTTAATTTATGAGCATGAGTGTAGTTTGAACCTTATCATTCCTTGAGATGAAGTGTTTCTGTTCTTCTGAACAAATGCTAACTGGTTCCCCCAGCGTCAGAATGTCAGTATGCAAGAACAGTGTACAGTCCGAGTTCTGATCAATGAAAAGTTTATAAAAAATGTAATGGTTTTCCTTTTCCTAACGAAGGGACTATGGTTAACCAGTACTTCTCAGTCCTTTCTCAGAGTAAATCAGTGGACAGCAAGTCTCTTCCAATTTATGTGTGTTTCCACGTTTTGTCCAATAGAAACGGCCGCACAACTACACTCGTGAGTCGCTGCCAGCGCTACAAAATTTATACTCACGAGCCAACCATTGGCCTCCTTTCAGTGTTCAAACAATTACACCTGCGGCTTCCTTTGGCCCCAACACAGATTTTTCTACAGTGTATTCCTTAAGTTCCTCGCACAAGGAAAGTTTATACGTGCTGGACACTCTTGGTCTGCCACCCCCATCGCGACCGTACAGGGTCTTCGCAGCTGTTAAAAATACTGTTCGCTTCCCAGCATATACTCGACTGAGTTCTGGCGTTCAGAAGAAACATTTTTGTGATCTGTGCACCATGCTACCCTCGGAAATCTTGTTAACTAACATAGCTGTCTAGCCACCCCAAGGTGCAGGAAAGCACTACAAAGAGACGTCGCCGGCCGGAGTGGCCGTGCGGTTCTAGGCGCTACAGTCGGTAGCCGAGCGACCGCTACGGTCACAGGTTCGAATCCTTCCTCGGGCATGGATGTATGTGATGTCCTTAGGTTAGTTAGGTTTAATTAGTTCTAAGTTCTAGGCGACTGATGACCTCAGAAGTTAAGTCGCATAGTGCTCAGAGCCATTTGAAGCAAAGAGACGTCACTGTACAGATTTATTGGAAACAGCACTACTTAGATTTGCAATCACTGTTACTGGATTTAATTGTGTGCATACTTCCAATCAGCGTTAACAATTAAAATGGATTGGCTATCCTCATCTGAATAAAGGTTTATTGACAAGGTTACGGAGCAGTTTTGTAAAAACTGTCCTGCGACTCTACATAGGGGCTGCAAAGTGCTTTCTGAGCAGTTTATACTCTCTCTCTCTCTGTCTGTGTGTGTGTGTGTGTGTGTGTGTGTGTGTGTGTTCGAGTGAGTGAGAGACGGAGAGAGGGGAGAGAAGAGAGAGAGAGAGAGAGAAATGAAAAAGCTGACGAGCTGTTATTTTCCATCACTATATACATATTACATCTACTATATTTTTTTATTCTAACAAATTATAGCATATTTACAGTCATTTTAGTGTCTAGGCTTATGTTCATGACTGATATCTGACATATTAATACGACATTATAGCAGTATGATAATAGTAAGTAATAAAACATGGTAGTCTGAAGACCTACCCGGATAGCCGCGTGCGCTAGCATGTAAGTTCCAGGATTCGGGGAGTTGCCCAAACCCGTATCGACCCTGCCCAATGTATTAACGACGAAGGCAGGTATGCTGCCTAGCGTGGATGTAGTTTTTATGCGGTTTCCTATATCTGATTAGGTGAATACTGAGCTGGTATCTACATCCCGCTTCTGTTACCTGGCTCAAAAACATTTAGGAAACGTTTGCGTACTTTCACTTTGGATAACAGCAGAAGCAGACAGACGGGGTACACATGTTTCGTCTTGGGACGGGGGTGGAGGGAGAGGTGGCGACATCCAGCCACGCTCTAGCACTAACATTGCCGAATAACATGCCGACTCCATTAAGATATGGGGAAAAAAGGCCAGGCAAAAGAAGAAACACTATGTACGAGTATTAGTATGAACATTTAAATAGTATCCCAGAGAACTCCTTCACGTGGTTGTAGGTGAAAGATCACCAAACACACTCAGTATTGTTCTAATTTGTAATAGGCTATGGGGCAAAGGTATAACTAATTTAATCTCTGGGTTGCAAACCGGATGACTTAATCAAAATGTGGCGAATTTTGATGAGTGTCACTCCCACCAGTTTTTGCAAAAGAGACAACGAGGTCGTAAAATTTGTTGTTTTTTCCTTCATACAAGCACATTTTAGTATTACATCGTCTGGGATGCATATAGGTAGCGGGGACCGAACCCTAGCTACGGAGTTGCCGATGCTATAGGAAAGTAGCCACTTGCACGCTTGACATTGTCACGTATTCCAAAACGGAATAACTTGGGCAGCACATGAGAGGCAAGAACATTAATTTGTTAAAAGAATTTACATCCAAAAATATACTCAGCTTTTGCTTTGTTGATACTGATGTATACGTTTTGAACTTAATCTAACCTAACACTGTAGCTGATGACTAAATAATCTAATTGAAGTTCAGTACGGACTACTGTTAGAGAGTGTCTAAGTTCCGTATCTCAACAGATAAACACTTTGACCATCACTTCGACTAATATCCGAAGCTCGACGTTAACTGTCCGATGATTTGAACTGGTCGGCGATTGTAGATAAATGAAGGAAACTGTAGGATGGTTCAAATGGCTCTGAGCACTATGGACTTAACATCTGAGATCATCAGTCCCCTAGAAAAAAAAAGTGTGTGAAATCTTATGGGACTTAACTGCTAAGGTCATCAGTCCCTAGCGCCCTAGACCGCTCGGCTAGTCCCCTAGAACTTAGAATTACTTAAACCTAACAAACCTACGAACGTCACACACATCCATGACCGAGGCAGGATTCGTACCTGCGACCATAGCAGTCGCGCGGTTTCGGACTGAAGCGCCTAGAACCGCTCGGCCACCGCGGCCGGCGGAAACTGTAGGACTATAATGGATGAAAATTGTAGGTACCTGTGGACAACTGGCTGACTGTCAGCGTGCGGCCGCTTAAATCTTGTGTTCGGCGTATTAATTTGGGTTATTTGAATGTCTTCCAGCGGAAGCAAAAAGTAGTTCATGGTACATGCGCCGTCTAGGAGTCGACTGATCATACTGCGAGGGTCGTTCCGAAAGTAATGTCTCTTAGTTTAATTCATGGAAACTACAGGAGATACATAAATCACAACAGCACAGCTAAATAGAGCAATATTTCAGCTACAGATTGTCATTTTTCCACATAGTAACCACCATTAGTTATACACTTTTGCCAAAAATGAACCAGAGCCTGCGTACCGCGCTTGTAAAAATCGGAACGAGCTGAGGCTAACCACTCCCTTACAGATTTGACAACAACATTCGAGTCTTGAAAATGTCCGCCACGTAGTCTATCTTTCAGGTGCCCAAAGAGATGGAAGTATGAAGGCGCTAAATCGGGATTGTACGGTGGATGTGGTTAAGACAGGCCAGCCGAATTTTGCAGTGAGTCACGTGGTCACAGACCTGGTGTGGGGCCTGGCGTTATCATGTTGAAGGTGAAAGCTGGTCTTCTTCTCTGGCCTTATCCTGGAAATACGGGATTTCAGCTTAGTCAGTGCCGTCTTGTAGCGTGCTAAACGAACAGTTTCTCCAGGCTCCAGGATATCCAAAAGAACCACATCCTGGTTATCCCAGAAGACTGCGCAGCACTTTGTCTGCAAAAAAATAGTTCAAATAGCTCTGAGCACTATGGGACTCTACTGCTGTGGTTATCAGTCCCCTAGAACTTAGAACTACTTAAACCTAACTAACCTAAGGACATCACACACATCCATGCCCAAGGCAGGATTTGAACCTGCGACCGTAGCAGTCGCACGGTTCCGGACTGCGCGCCTAGAACCGCGAGATCACCGCGGCCGGCCACTTTGTCTGCAGACGGCGGTGTCTTTAATTTGTTCTTTGACGGAGAATTCGCATGTCGCCATTCCATGGAGTGTGTTTTGGATTCCGGCTCATAGTGGTGACACCACGTCTCATCTCCAATGACGTTGCTATTCAGAAAATTTTCACCTTTAACTTCATACTGGTCCGGCAGGTCCCGACAAATTTCCATTCGATGACTTTTTTCTTCTTCAAGCATCTGTAGGACCCATCTCGCACGGACTTTGCGATAATCGAGATGTTCCAACATTGTTTCCAAGGCATTACAGCCGACATTCAGCTTTGCACACAATTCTCTGATAATTATCCGCTGATCAGCACGGATAAGTTGATCAAAAATGGTTCAAATGGCTCTGAGCACTATGGGACTCAACTGCTGTGGTCATAAGTCCCCTAGAACTTAGAACTACTTAAACCTAACCAACCTAAGGACAGCACACAACACCCAGCCATCACGAGGCAGAGAAAATCCCTGACCCCGCCAGGAATCGATCCCGGGAACCCGGGCGTGGGAAGCGAGAACGCTACCGCACGACCACGAGATGCGGGCGATAAGTTGATCAAAACGCTCTTCATTGGGAGGGGTGACAGCTGTGCAGGGTCGACCGGGCCGTGGCTTGTCATGCACACCCTTTTCACCACCTTGAAAATGCCGTACCCGTCGCCTCACATTGCTCAAGTCTATTTTATCGTCTCAATACACCTTTAGCAAGCGTCGATGGATCTCAATCGGCGCAATTTCTTCAGTAGTGAGGAATTCAATCACACATCGCTGCTTTATACGCGCGTCCTTATCACACTTCGTTTTGGAACACTCCTCTGCTGGAGCCAACTACTGCAGAACAACGGAACCACATTCAAATGAAAAAGAAAGGTTCAGAGATTATCACTACACGAAACATGTCCAGTGCAGACATCCAAAGTCAACAGAAAAAAAAGAGGCATTACTTTCGGAACGACCCTCGTATCTACGGCACCGCACTGGGGCTGCGTGGTGTGTGGCATTCACTGAAGTCTACCACTGTGTACCAGGTCTGGCGGTGACACAACCACAAGTATTCATCTTCTTTACAGGAATTTGTGTAGTTGCAATAGATAATGGCTCTGTTTTCTTATAAATTAAACCAATGCAGGACTGGATTAAACACAATTCATTCTATGATATTCGGGAAACTTTCATACTATTTTTAGGCTTTCTGACAGTTGTTATCTCACTACCAGACGTTCACTCACCAACTGGCCTATTTTCGTAGAAAAGTTCCCCATTGTATCCTTAGCACTCCCCCTCCCCCCCCCAAATGCTATAAGTCCCTGCAGATCCTCGAGTGCCATGCACTCTGCCTCGCCTTCCATATATGCCTCCCGTCCCCCACGCAGATCCTCTATGACTTGATTCCTTTCCCCCATCTGTTCCTATTCCTCGAACATATCTGCATACTCTACGCCTCCCACTGCCTAGATCCCCCTCATCCCCTGGTTGCTCCTCTCCTCTCCCATCCCCGCCCCCTGCCACGCCTTCACTGTTGTGTTCCCCCTACCCTCCATCTCTACACCCTTCATCTCCTTACCCAAGGTGGCTTCCCTCAACTCCCCCTCCCGTATGATGCCCTCTCTCCCTCCCCTTATCCCTCCTATCAACTCTGATCCCCATCTCCCCCTCCTTTCCTCTGTCCTTTCTCAGACTCCCTCTTCCCGCCTTCCATACTGTTTTTTCCCCACCTAACCTCTCTCTGCCTCCCTTCTCCCCCCGCCCCCCCCCCCCCCGGCGAGTCTTATGCATTCCCCTCCTCTGCGTTTCCCCACTCCCTGTCGCATCTGCCCAGCCCCACGCCCCCTTATGGGTCTTCGTCCTCCATCGGCTCCTTCCCCCCTCCCCCCACTTTGTTTTTCCTCTCCTTCCTCTCTTTTCTTGCCCATCATCTGTCCAGGTTACACCCGTCTGCCCTCAGCTGTAGCACACTACTGGCCATTAAAATTGCTACACCATGAAGATGACGTGCTAAAGACGCGAAATTTAACAGACAGGAAGAAGATGCTGTGATATGCAAATGATTAGCTTTTCAGTGCATTCACACAAGGTTGGCGCCGGTGGCGACACCTACAACGTGCTGACATGAGGAAAGTTTCCAACCGGTTTCTCATACACCAAGCAGCAGTTGACCAGCGTTGCCTGGTGAAACGTTATTGTGATGCCTCGTATAAGGAGGAGAAATGCGTACCATCACGTTGCCGACTTTGATAAAGGTCGGATTGTAGCCTATCGCGATTGTGGTTTATCGTATCGCGACATTGCTGCTCGCGTTGGTCGAGATCCAATGACTGTTAGCAGAATATGGAATCGGTGGGTTCAGGAGGGTAATACGGAACGCCGTGCTGGATCCCAACGGCCTCGTATCACTAGCAGTCGAGATGACAGGCATCTTATCCGCATGGCTGTAACGGATCGTGCAGCCACGTCTCGATCCCTGAGTCAACAGATGGGGACATTTGCAAGACAACAACCATCTGCACGAACAGTTCGACGACGTTTGCTGCAGCATGGACTATCAGTTCGGAGACAATGGCTGCAGTTACGCTTGACGCTGCATCACAGACAGGAGCGCCTGCCATGGTGTACTCAACGACGAACCTGGGTGCACGGATGGAAAAACGTCATTTTTTCGGATGAATCCAGGTTATGTTTACAACTTCATGATGGTCGCATCCGTGTTTGTCGACATCGCGGTGAACGCACATTGGAAGCGTGTATTCGTCACCGCCACCTTGGCGTATCACCCGGCGTGATGGTATAGGGTGCCATTGGTTACACGTCTCGGTCACCTCTTGTTCGCATTGACGGCACTTTGAACAGTGGACGTTATATTTCAGATGTGTTACGACCCGTGGCTGTACCCTTCATTCGATCCCAGCGAAACCCTACATTTCAGCAGGATAATGCACTACCGCATGTTGCAAGTCCTGTACGAGCCTTTCTGGATACAGAAAATGTTCGCCTGCTGCCCTGGCCAGCACATTCTCCAGATCTCTCACCAATTGAAAACGTCTGGTCAATGGTGGCCGAGGTACTGGCTCGTCACAATACGCCAGTCACTACTCTTGATGAACTGTGGTATCGTGTTGAAGCTGCACGGGCAGCTGTACCTGTTCACGCCATCCAAGCTCTGTTTGACTCAATGCCCAGGCGTATCAAGGCCGTTATTACGGCCAGAGGTGGTTGTTCTGGGTACGAATTTCTCAGAATCTATGCACCCAAACTGCGTGAAAATGTAATCACATGTCAGTTCTAGTATAATATATTTGTTCAATGAATACTCGTTTATCATCTGCATTTCTTCTTGGTGCAGCAATTTTAATGGCCACTAGTGTATATCATATTTGTACCAAGTTTTTAGTGCAGTGTTCAAGTGAGTGTTCAGTGTTGTGCGTCTTTCCAAAGTGTTGCGAACAGAACTCATGCTGCCGCTGGGTGTGAATTTTATATCTCTTGGTAGTAGAAAGCAGACTGTCGCCGTGTTTTTTTATCTGTCTATTATTTTACCTGTCTGCTTCCTGTGTATTTTATTAGCATAATCAACCCTTTGTCTTATGTTTTAAGTTTCACAATTTTCCGCCATTTACCATTTAAGTCACCGATTTTATCGCCTGCTTTTATTATCTATTATCTTCATCTTTTTAAAACAAATTCTGTATGCTGAAGAACGGTGTACTAAGCTGCTGCCAGCCTGGCCCCTTCGGGGGTAATCGAAACTCAATAAAGTAAAAAAAAAATGGCTCCATTTTAGTCAGTACACTGCAGACTTGTATGACACTGACCTGTGACGCAAAGCCACCAGGAGGTATTCAATCTCACGGATGCTAGTAGTCATAATACAGGGTTATTTATAAATACTTTCAGGGTTTCAGAAGGTGACTGCATGAAAACTGTAAAACATATAGAGAAGGAACACATAGCGGGTGGTTGAAATTAAAGTGCAGCTGCTCGCGAAGGTTCAGTGCGGGCTGTAATTATTGGATCCTGACACGGATCGAAGTCGTTGAAATGTGGCCGGGCAATATTCTATGGAGTGATAAGTCACTTTTTACGCTACAGGTTGCAGTGTATACACAGAACTGCCGAATTTGAGATGCTGTTAAACCACAAGTTGTGCACGAAGAGCTACTGCACTCGCCGTATGTGACTGAGGTGTGGCTACACAAGCACGTTCATTCTGCGCCCGTTCTTCTTTGAACGCAATACATCCACTGGGCCTGTCAGGTGTATCGTGACGACTGCACGTTGTCGAGAGCTCCGTGTTCAGCATGTGATTCCTGCTTTAGAAGTGCGTTGTTGTTGTTGTTGTTGTTGTGGTCTTCAGTCCAGAGACTGGTTTGATGCAGCCCTCCATGCTACTCTATCCTGTGCAAGCTTCTTTATTTCCCAGTACCAACTGCAACCTACATCCTTCTGATTCTGTTTAGTGTATTCATCTCTTGGCCTCCCTCTACGATTTTTACCCTCCACGCTGCCCTCCAATACTAAATTGGTGATTCCTTGATGCTTCAGAACACGTCCTACCAACCGGTCCCTTCTTCTAGTCAAGTTGTGCCACAAACTCCTCAGCTTCCCTATTCTATTCAATACCTCCTAATCTAATATCTACCATCTAATCTTCAGCATTCTTCTGTAGCACCACATTTGGAAAGCTTCTATTCTCTTCTTGTCCAAAGTATTTATCGTCCATGTTTCACTTCCATACATGGCTACACTCCATACAAATACTTTCAGAAACGTCTTCCTGACACTTAAATCTATACTCGATGTTAACAAATTTCTCTTCTTCAGAAATTCTTTCCTTGCCATTGCCAGACTACATTTTATATCCTCTCTACTTCGACCATTATCAGTTATTTTGCTCCCCAAATAGCAAAACTCATTTACTACTTTAAGCGTCTCATTTCCTAATCTAATTCCCGCAGCATCACCCGATTTATTTCGACTAGATTCCATCATCCTCGTTTTGCTTTTGTTGATGTTCATCTTATATCCTGTTTTCAAGACACTGTCCATCCCTTTCAGCTGCTCTTTCAGGTCCTTTGCTGTCTCTGACAGAATTACAATGTCATCGGTGAACCTCAAAGTTTTTATTTCTTCTCCATGGATTTTAATTCCTACTTCGAATTTTTCTTTTGTTTCCTTTACTGCTAGAGCGTATCCATGTGGAAACCACTGTTTTCATGCCAGATTTGGCAACACCTCATGTCGCTCGCCCACTGAAAGATCTGCTTAATGCCACCTTCCACGAATGTTTTGGCTCCAGAGATTTTGCAGATCAGATTCAAGGCCTGTAAGATCACCTGATCTGAACACACATGACTTTTGCCTCTTAGGATATCTAAAAGAACGCGTTACCAGGGTCTCTACCTGATCTGAGGGCCAGTTATAGAGGAACACATTGCTCAGATTCCACGGGTAATGCTGCGAACAACTCTTGATCACTCCGTTTCACGGATGCAGCATCTCGTCGACGTCGCTGGTGGTCATACTGAACAAAGTGAGTAAGTTACAGTTAGTGATAAAATCAGCATTACGCTTTTCTCACTTGTTTGACCTTTTCTGCCCACGTCCTGTTCCTAATCCATTACCTATGGAAACATTTCTTTACGTATTTCTTGCATTCATAGAGCCATGTTTGCACCAGATGACCAAAACTGGAACTAATTTTTTCCAGCGGAAATCGATTCTGCATAACACATTAGAATATCTACCAAGTTTCGCGGCCATACGATAATTACAGCTCACTATGGACCTGTGTGAGTAGTTGCACTTTAATGATGACCTCCCAGCAATAGTGGATAGAGCAGCTCTCCAAGTTTCGATTCGTAATACAAGCTGTGGCGTAGTGGCAGTAGGGGGAAGGCATGTCAAAACATGTACACAAATCATTTATTACGAACTGCTGCATCGAATTAGTTCGTGCCTGACGATAGGCAACACAGTTAACAGATTGACAAAGTGGCCTGCTGTCATTCCTGCCGGGGCAGTTTGTGTCAGCGACTTCAGTTAGTTACGAGAGCTGTTCGGCAAGTAAGGACCGATAGGTCGCAAAATGGAAACCACCGTGAAAATATCTTCCAGCTACTTCTGTACACAGTCGCCGCTTCGATTAAGACATTTGTCGTAGCGTTGTGCCAACTTACCAATACCCTCGTCATAGAAAGTAACTGCCTGTGCTTTCTGCGAAAATGCTATATGAGCACCTTCGTTGCCCCTGCAGAATACGGACGAGATTTGTTATGAAGAGGGAAATGCCTGACAGTTATGTTATGTGGGATGCATCAAATCAGGCGAAATCTCCCACCAGGCCTCGTACGTGGAGGGATGATGATGTTTGGTTTGTGAGGCGCTCAACTGCGCGGTCATCAGCGCCCGTACAAAGTCCCAATTTTTTCACAGTCCGGTTTTTACACAATCCCAGGCAGGGAAAAATCCCCAACCCAGTCGGGAATCGAATCCGGGACCCCGTGATCCAGAGGCAGCAACGCTAGCCACTAGACCACGAGCTGCAGACTACGTGGAGGGAGACACTATTTACTATGCATCTTTACGTGATTACTGTGCGTTCAGCACTCAAGAGAGCGACATGATGCTGTCGAGTGGCATTCTAGATACACTGCCAGACACATCTGTGCAAAGCTTCATCGGAGTTTCACTGCGGTTTCCATTTCTCTACCGATCGGTCCTTACTTCCTGAATAACCCTCGTAAATGCGTGTTTTAAAGTTAGCCATATCGCAAACTATGCCCACATACAGAACCTATAATGTGGGTTAAAAACTTGTGTTGTTCACTCTGCCTTGTAGGACCGTGCAGCCACGTTGCGTACGTTAAGTCAAGAGATGTGCTTATGTATAGCCAGTCAAGTATCCACACAGAGAGTGCATCATGGCCAATCACTACGGCGATCGTTATTGTGACTTTCTTCGACACGGCAGCAGAAAGAGACCCACTGACAGTGGTATGTCCAAAGACAATACTGGCCACCGGAGTGCCGCGAGTTGGTCTTTTCAGACGATTTACTGTACTGTGTCGTAATGGTCCAGCACCTGGCGTATGGTTTGGAATGCCATTTGGTACACAACACGATCACTTCCAGTTCGCATAGCCAATAATTTTGATAGCAGATGTCTAATTTCTGACGTGTTATCGCTGGTAACTGTGACATAATTTCGAAGTCTGTGTGACATTAACTTTCAATAAAATAACGCAGGGGTGCATGATGCCTGTGCTCTCCTGACCTACGTCGTAACAAAGATATCCGACTTTGCCTTGGCCAGCACATTCTCCAGATCTCTCACCCACTGAAAACATCCGGTAATTGGTTGCTGGAAGATTGTCACGCCACCTCTCACCAGCCGCTACGATTGGTGAATGGTGGCATACAGCTTTTGTGAAAGGTATAGTTTAATGTTAGTCAGGGCCATTCTTTTGTAGGGAATTTTGAAAGTCAGATTGCGTTGCGCTAAAAATATTGTGTGTCAGGTTAAGCACAGTCGAGTATAAATTGTTTAAAGGGGAAGTTTCATATGGCGACCCTGCCAGGATACCTCACTGGAATCTTCTGATTTTTTCTTGTAGTTTGTGTAATTAGTGTAGATTTTGTTTATTGCTAGCGCGTAATTGTAGAGAAAATCTCCTTTGTAGTCGCAGTCTTTCACTGTTGTACAGTAAAACAGGTGTGGCACGCATGTAGATTTGCACCAAGTATTTCGCAGCTGCAATTAACTAGATATTATTTTCAGTGTTATGTTAATGTGTTCTCTTATTTTTGCTCTTCAAATTGTGCTTTTCTGTGTTGTCGTGTGAAATACTGTGACAATAATGGCGTGTGAAAAACGTAATACTAGGCTCCAAACTAAATTGAGAAATGACAGTGAAGACGAAAGCAGTGTGTTAGCGCCGCAGAGTAATGAATTAACTAATGTTCCAAGTAGTAATTTGGTAATTGTGCATAGGGAAATGGAGTGGGCGGCAAACAATGGTGTAGACAGTGAAACAATTAGAGAACAGGGAAGCATTATCGATCGATCGGTCGGCAACAGCTCGCCTCAGGAATACGAAATGACAGGAAATAATCTCGCAAATATTGTAGACTCAGGTTTTGGGTCCTCACCGTTTTCTCAAATGAGTCAAGACACATTTTCTGCTTGTCAAAATGTGAATGTTGCCGGTGCAACTTCACTGCCGAATAGCACTGAGGAGCATGTTTCAGACACCAGTGCACTGTTATTACAATTAATACAACAAATGGGACAAACACAACAAAAGCTTCAAAAGTTAGACACAATGGAACATAATCTTCGAAAGTTAGACACAGTGGAACAAAATCTTAAAAAGTTAGACACAATGGCACAACACCAGAGACAAACACAACAACAGTTAGACGCAATGGAACAAAATCTTCAAAAGTTAGACTCATTGGAGCAAACTCTTGAACAAACACGTGAGGATTTAACTACTGAGTTACATCACATTGAATCGAAATGTCAAAAAGTCTGTAATGACGTAAAAACACAAATTTGTGAGCATTTCCAACCTATTTTTTCGCGTCATGAAAATGCTCTACAGAATCATGAAGCAGCCATAAAAGAACTGCAATCTACTGTTCATGAAAATCATGAGACCTTACAAGCTAAATTTGACACAGTTGCATCTACCGATTCGGTTACGCAACTTGCAAAAACTCGGGAAAACTTGAAGGACACAGTAGATTCGATTTCAACACAAATCGACAATCTGAAACTTGGTTCAGAAAAACACACTGAGGAAATGTGTTCACTATCGGAGAAAGTAGCCGAACTTTCGGATCAGTTCACTAACTTATCTACGAAGGTAGATGATAATCTGAACGACACAAAACCGGTAGTCTTTAATGACACAGAAGAGAGCGAACAAATTAGGAAACTGAAACAAAATCTGAATCAAATTAATACGCAACACCAAAGAGAAATCCGCGAAGTACAAGATCAGCTGACACAGGTAACACAAGAATTACGTATTTCAGTGGACACTCGCGCCCCAATACGGGAAGAGGGACATAGAAATACGGAACACCCACAAAATAATAACACAGCGCATTTCGGAAATTATGAAAGAAATTGGCAATGTACACCGAATTTTGAGATTGAACCGCCGACACGACGTAACAATGACCGACATGCGACTCGCCGACACGATGATTTTGACTATAAGCTGTTCATTACTACACGTAAATTCAAAACATTTACGAATTCCGGCAACGACATTCATCCACAAGCGTGGCTTCATCAATTCTCTCATTGTTTTCCTCCCAACTGGTCATTGGAGCACAGGTTAGAATTTATGTGTGGCTACTTGGAGAATGAACCAGCTGTAAGAATGCGATCGGTCATTCACGATTGCCACAATGAAGGAGATTTTTATCATGCCTTCCTCTCAGCATATTGGTCTCAAGCTACACAAGACCGAGTAAAACATAGCATCATAATGATGAAACATTTCGAACAATCTGAATTTTCCAGTCTTGTGAAATATTTTGAAGACATGTTGCACAAGAATCAGTATCTTTCAAACCCATACAGCCCTTCAGAACTCATCCGCATTTGCTTAATGAAATTACCTGAACATTTAAGAAATATCATTTTGGCAGGGCGTTGCAAAGACGACATTGAAGCTTTTCAGGGACTGTTACAAGAACTAGAAATCGACACAGACAGTCGCGGGATGCGAAAACAGGAAAACAATCACTACAGGTCACATCCGTCGCAATTCCGCGATGAAAGAAATAATAACTGGACACGACGAGGCTATTCTCACAACACAAATCGTGACCAAAACAGACACCACCCGTATGACAACCACTGGCAGAGTAATAATTACAGAGAAAGTTCGCATTTCCGTAGTAATGAATATGACAGAGACAATCATAGAAACAGACAATATGGTAACCAGAACTATTATTATCAGGGGAGACAGAATAACTTCAGACGCAACAGTTCAGCGCGCAGTTACGATTCAGGGAGAAATTCTCCACCACATGACCGTCAAACAAGAAACTATGTAAACTACCGACAAAACGACAGACCTGAATTCCATCAGAACTGGCGGGATTCAAACAGGTCAGGGCCTTCTCATCAGAGTGAATTTGTAGAAGTTCGGTCTCATAATCCCAATAACGGCGCGCGCCAACAAAGAGACAGACAATGACTCGCACCGCAGGGTGCCACGTGCGCCGGCTGGCGCAGAGAAAAATAACATAGACGCTAACCTTGAGAAAAATTCCAGTATTCTTTACCGACGTATACCACTTGACAATTGCGTTAAAGTTGAAACTCTGCGTACTAGGAAGAGCAAAGGTTTACACCACATTTCACACGTAAAACCGTTTATTGAGAGATAATGTGCTTTTTTAACTTGAGATTTTAATGCAACATTTTGGTTTATTTGAAAATACATTCTGAAATTAAAGTGCTTTCTGAGAGATACCAGATGACACAGAGGTTAGTTTATGTGACAGCTACACGACTATATCACGACGCTACTAATGTGTGACACAATTTACATTGTTGCTTTTGTGGTGTATCTGTTTTATATCTGCACAATTTTTCTGAATTCTTCTGGAAAGTAAAACATGTTTTAGTAGTAACTTTTGTGGTATAGCTACAAGGAGACAGCCTTTTCTGTAGCACAACAATACGTTACAGCACAGTACTTTCTTCATCACGGTAATAAGCGTAATAACTAAGATATCTATACGCAAAGCATTTCACTTTTGTGTATCATGAGGTAAGTACATTGACTTCTGCAGAACTTAGCTTTCGGAGGACGATAACTACGAGACTTTCACAGAGGTTATCTTACAACATGACGTACAGTTTAGCGCTACAGTACACGTATTTGAGTGATTAATTTCGCACTTAAAACATTTATTTTTTTTAAGATATTTGAAGTGCAATGATACAAGGGTTTTCCGTGATGCATTTCATTCGATTGCTGTAGTCTGTAACACCTGAGGTTATAATTACATTAACCCTCAGGGGGGTACACGCTTACTTTGTGTACCATGTGTTTGGCATGCACAAGGAACCCTAGCTAATGTGGTATTTGCTTATACAACTTTACACATCGGTACCATATTTCTCTAACACAGAATTACACAGCTATCTGATCATGTAACAAAGAAACAAACATTTTTTTACTACATTAGTGACAGATGTTTACGTAATTACACAGTTGAATAACTTCACACTTATGAAATTGCATTTTGTCAGTACTTTGTGAAGTGTTCATATTTTTTCGGAGCCATTGTGGTACTATGAGAGCTTTGAATGATGTATTTGGTATGAGATCATGATTTTAAAGTACGTTTGAGGTAGATAACACTTTTGAAATGAGCAGAGAATTCTTTTTAGGTTTTGAAATTATTGGAGGAAGCTACGACGATTTTGAGAGTTGACTGAGGTGTTATGATGTTATTTTTACGACGACGATGTGTATTATGCTGCTGAGGTATGTTTATGGTCAAGAAGCTGATGCTATATGAGGAATTTGATTATGCTACATATTTCATATAATGAAATATTAAAGAAGCGTCGACGAATATATATATATATATATATATATATATATATATATATATATATATATATATATATATATATATATATATATATATATGTGTGTAATAAGGTAAGGAATAATGAGTAGCGGTTAGGGACACTGACTTGTGAAAAAGGATGTTGGAAACCAAGAATCGTACTTTAAGAGGTAGGAAATGTGTGTAAATGCGTGAATGTATCACAATGCCGGCGAAAAATTTTTGGACACTGTTATATTTATAGGATTTTGTTTCTACACATTTGTAACGCAAATTTTCGACCTGTGAATTTTTTATATGAGACTGTCACTGTAGCGAAAACTGCTGTCGTAAATATTTCGGTATGAAAGGTAAGTGACCGTGACGTAATTCGTTGTGAGCGGCCAGGTGTGCCAGCCGCCTTGAGAAAAAGCCATTAGGTGGCAGAAAAAAAAGGGAGGCCATTATCCTCGCTATTGACATTCCTTTGTAGAAAGCATCGTAAATACGACACGCTAATAATAACTTGGAAACATTCTTACATCTGCACACCTGATTCGGACAAGTGTCTATCTACGAGAATTGAGAGAATTTCTACTAACTTATGAAATGCCTCATGACTACTGAATGATTATTTTATGCTTTACTTTGTACATAGTTGCTTATTTCATTTGATATCTGGTTTCTAGCTGCACTGCAGCATTGGTTAAAATAAAATTTAATATATGTACTAATATAGTTATTTTATGCCTACAGATCGAGTCAATAAGAAATTTATGATCTACTTCCAAGAAAATGAGGGCACATAAATAGACATTTCCCTTCACAGGAATTGCATAAATAATTTCTTTACGATTTAGTAACTTATCTGCTAGTGTAAGTTCTCGTGATGCATCACTCTAGTGTTAAGATGTAACATAGGTATTAGACATGGCCAATTTTAGTGTAATATTTTTTCTGCTTGAGCTATGTCATGTTTAGAGATAAGTTTTTTTTTTTTTTGCTGCTGCTGTTTGCCAGGCATAGTGCTACTGAATTTTAATTTGTGTTACTCTGCTAAGCCAGATTTATTTTTCTTGTTTGCTGCTCATTGCCTTATGTTAGTTGTAATTTATGTTGCTTGCTTCGCCATTTGTATTTTTGATCATTGCTGTTTGTGTTAATTGTTTTATGTGCTGCTGCATTGCCTCGTCCCTTAGTTTAGCATCTGAGCTCAGTAGATTTAAGTTAGCTTAAGAGGGGGTAGACTATATAAGAAACTAGTTGTGATGAATGGAAAGAAATGCATTGAAGGTATATGAAAACGTTTTGGGCCAAAATGAGTATTGTACAATGATCCGTAATTATTTTGAAAGAAATATGGTTAGAATACAGAAAAGAGGTACAGATAGGACTTTTTGGGAATAATGATGAACGAAGGGAGATCTCCAAGAACAAAAAAGGTTTTGTTCGCAAAATACTGCAGTACCAAAAGTTACACTGAAAACGAACCCTGTCCTTTCCATTGTGTTATCCCCCTATGTGTTTGTGTACCCTTGTGTATTTGTTTTCTTCCTGTCTCTGTGTAGTTTCATAGAATTTTTTTTCTAATACTATTCACTATGATGAGGAATACTGTTATCCTCAAATATAATTGGTTTTAATAATATGTTATTTAACTTGTAAATATGCTTAGATATTATTTATTCTGTTTTGTTTTAATGCTCATGTGTGAAGTTGATGTTTCGAAAGTTATTCTGAACTTTTATGTATCTACTTATCTCATCATTCCTGTAACATTGATGTATATGTTTATTTCTATTCTATTGTAAAACCTGTACTACAAATGTTATCTGTATTGTTATGTTCTTTAATGATGTATTTTGTACCTTTGTAATTGTATTCTCATGTTATAAAATTGTAATTGTCACCAGTTCATCATATTATTAACTTGTAAGTTACATTTCATTGCACACGTTTCTGTTGGTCATAGTATATGGACAATATGTGAGAAGTAGGGACTGTTAGTGTTTGCACGTGTGTTAATAATTCAGCAAGGGACTGGATAACAGCATTGCTGGTTCTAAGGACAATTCCAAGAACTTTGTGAGTGCACAAGTGGTGGTTATGGACTTGCTATATTATCCGCAAGACTCTTCAATGGTGATTGTACACCTGCACAGTCACAACAGATGGCTGCTGGGCATCTCTACGAGGACTACAGTGGGTCTGCATCTTTGATGACCCACCAATACCACAATCTCGACCAGGACTACAGTGGGTCTGCGCCTCTGGTGGCCCACCAATACCACAATCTCTACCAGGACTACAGTGGGTCTGCGCCTCTGGTGGCCCACCAATACCGTAATCTCTACCAGGACTGCAGTGGGTCTACTCTCTGATGACCTACGTACCAATATTCTTCAAAACTTTGACTGACTCTGCTGTGGGTTTGCTCTGTTGTGGCCCATTACCTGTCTGCATGTCAAGAGTCAGCACTCTCTTTCCGTTAGAAGGACAACACTACTTCTTCAAGACTACATGGAAATCCACTACTTCCGTGTGCATTTTGTTTTACTGCTCAGACTTTGAGAAAAACACTGCTATTTTACTGTGATGAACGATCAGGACTGTCTTTATGGACAGTGAGAAAATTTTAGCTTTTGACCAACATTATATCAGTAAGTGTGTGCATTTGATTTCTTTGTTATTGTAATTACGATTATGAAAAATTTTAACAAATATGTATTGGCCAGTGCCCATGGCTATGGTAGTCTCCGGAAGTGGGAGAACCGTCTAGAAACTGAGTGAGGATGTACACTGAAGAGCATGGGGGCTATGTAAGTAGGCTGTTTAGGTTTTTTTATTGGTAACGCCACCTCTGTATGAAAATCACTGGCTGTGCTGTGTGCAGTCTGTGGCTGCTTTGCATTGTTGTAATACTCGCCATTGTAGTGTTAGGCAGCTGGCTGTGAACAGCGCGTAGCGTTGCGCAGTTGGAGGTGACCCGCCAGCAGTGGTGGATGTGGGGAGAGAGATGGCGGAGTTTTGTAATTTGTCATGGACTGCTATATATATGATGATATCAAGGTAAATACATTGTTTGTTCTCTATTAATATCTTTCATTTGCTAACTATCCCTATCAGTAGTTAGTGCCTTCCATAGTTTGAATCTTTTATTTAGCTGGCAGTAGTGGCGCTCGCTGTATTGCAGTAGCTTGAGCAGCGAAGATTTTTGTGAGGTAAGTGATTTGTGAAAGGTATAGTTTAATGTTAGTCAGGGCCATTCTTTTGTAGGGAATTTTGAAAGTCAGATTGCGTTGCGCTAAAAATATTGTGTGTCAGGTTAAGCACAGTCGAGTATAAATTGTTTAAAGGGGAAGTTTCAAGCTGAAACAGTATGGAATGTCGTACCCGTATCTGTCATCCAAACTCAGTTCGACTCGACTGCCAGGCGTGTTAGAGCGGTTATGCTATCAGCGGTTTCAACTCTGCATACCATATAGCGTTAATGGCTATAACAGCAGATATTTTTATATTTGATACCTCAATATGTACACTCGTCAGTGCGTTGGTTATTTTTTTCTCAGTCGTCCCACAAACACGTCACAAACTTGACGACTTGATATTTTTTGCCCAGTCGTAACTGCACCCCTAAGTGGACTACACCTGTCAGTATAGACTAACCGATTTGCTTCCTTGTAAACACTTCTACACCTGACCTGCTGCCCTGGGGAAAATAAGCATTAGTGGCTTGTTCTTACCACATGTCGTTGGAAGTACTATCGAAACTAAAAACATACTACGCCTAATAGCTAGAATTATTAGTTTGCAAATGAAATAAAAACTGCTGTAGTGTTTTCTAGCATCCCTTCCTCAGTCACCAATGAAAATATCTGCACTTAAATCCGTCACAATGTGTATGTCTCACCCCTTACACTTCAAGAATAATCCACAGATTTTGAGAATTCAATAATTCTTCCTCCTATTATACACTACTACATAAGCACAATAAGTTAAAATTTCTTAATATGCTATCCTTCAAGCTGATGCGATTTTAATGGCCTCCACCGTTGACGTTATCATATCAACAAAACATACGATTGTCACTCTCTGTTCTCTAGAGTCTGTCAGTTATTGATGGAAGAAAGAGTGAATTTGTTTATTTATTTTGTTTAAAATGGTTCAAATTGCTCTGAGCACTATGGGACTTAATATCTGAGGTCATCAGACCCCTAAAACTTAGAACTACTTAAACCTAACTAGCCTAAGGACATCACACACATCCATGCCCGAGGCAGGATTCGAACCTGCGACCGTAGCGGTCGCACGGTTTCAGACTGAAGCGCCTAGAACCACTCAGCCACACCGGCCGGCTATTTTGTTTAGCCCTAATGGCCGCGATACAACACGAAAACAATAGGTTTTCCATTGCATGTACTGGTTTGGCTCTTTAATTATGCATATGTCGTGTTGCATATCTTCAGAGGAGTCCTGCATGCGAGGCGTGGTCGTTACGCTCCTAAAGCAGAATCAGATCGGGTCGTAATTACGCTAAATAAATAATTAGGCCCTCTGCGTGTCGGTTTGCTGCAGTACCCGGGAACGACTGTGTTACACGCAGTCTGTCCCTGAGACGTGTTTGCAGTGCTGTGATTCTCACAAATAAACTTCCGGCGTTGAAATAACTGGTACACCATTTCACAGTAAGTGCCTCAGCGTTATTACACTGAACAGATTAGGACGGTGTCAGCTGAAGCTTAACTTTTGGAGAGTAGTATTTATTGTTCCTTTGCAGCAGTCGTATCTGGGAAGGTGCCGGCACCAAGGTCGTTAGAGATATTGGACATTGATGAAGAAGGAAATTTTGAGTGTCCTTGATTACAGAATAATCCCCGCTTGCTGTTTCCCTGAGTTAGCGAAACCATGTAAATACTGAATCTGGACAATCGAATAAAGAATTAAATCCGGCGGAAGCTATTTAAGGCAACGAATAGTTCTGTTTCAAAGGATGGGACGGTGGCCAGTCGAAAACTGGATTGTTGAAATATGCTTTAAATCCGGTTCCTCCTAGCTAAATATTCATAATCAAACTTTTCCATAGTGTTGCGCGGTATATATTATTTTTGTACTTTCCCGTTTAGTAAGGCACACTACAGAAACTGTGCAACTTAGTCTTCCAATCGGTTTCATACTGCCTGCATCTTCGTTTCCTATCGTTTGTTAATATTTTCATCTCTGCTTCACTACTACACCGAATATCCTCTTCTGCATCTTCCAGAATCAAATTAACAATCGTGGAGGTCGTAGCATGTGCTCCACGAACGTGTACTCTCTTGTGTTGACGTTAAGTAAATCGTTATTCTGCTTCCTGATACTTTTCATCACCTTTCTCTTTGATTTGTATAGGAGTTAAAAAAGTATTCCATATTTTTGAGAGGTGTTAATATGAAACCAAACAAGACAAAAATGTCCAATAAACATGGGCTCTGAAAAACTTACAGCAGGAGCTGCGAGTATATGCTCAGTAGACGACATTTGTTTCACGTTAACGAAGACGTGCAAGTGCTCACAACTTTTTGCTATGCATTTTAGAGACCACTTTTCCTCGTCGTATCTGTCTTCTTTTGGTCCATACTACCACCTGTAAAAATATGGAAAACGTTTTTAGATCTCTGTGTATTTAAACTGTATTCTGTGCTAAGTATGCAGTTCATTCCTTTCAATAGCCCTCCTACGTCTCACAAAGTCCCAGCCCACCTTGTCGTTGGTGGTCTGCTTGAATTTTACATTTATTACCCCTCCGACAATTCATTTCGATTTCTTCATTCTTCAACGTATATTTGAACAACAGTGATAGCAATCTGAAAACTTATCTCAGAATCAGAATGTCACTGTACAAACGAAATGCATGCTTCTTGTTAATGTACGTTTTTATCTTTCCGAGGAAGAACACTTTCATATCTATGGGTAAAAACCCCACATATAGAATTTGTTCCACTAGTATTTATTTATTACGAAACGTTGGACTTATTGAATCACTGTAAAGTAATAACTGATTAGTGGCAAAAATACACTAATTTTTAAGGAAACGAAATCTTGAAAGTTAAGCACAGATAATCTTTCACTGTAATAGGTGGGAAATGTTACACGAATATCTCTGTATAGGTGTTACGTTTCAATTATATTACAACTAGAGCTGTAACACTATAGTAGGCTACCGGAGACTACCAGAAGTACGCGTAGGCTATGGTAATTTTCCTTGTGGCTTTGGTCAGTTAAAGTCGTACCCCCACGTTACCTGTACATTGGGTGTACTGCATACCTATTGGGCGTTACCTCATATCGATCGCTTTCTTTATATATGTGGTCAATGTCTTACTAGATTCCTAAAAAATAAACCGGAAGTGGGAGAACCGTCTAGAAACTGAGTGAGGATATACACTGAAGAGCCAAAGAAACTGGTACACCTCTCTAATATCGTGTAGGGTCCCCGCGAGCACGCAGAAGTGCCGCAACACGGCGTGGCATGGACTCGACTAATGTCTGAAGTAGTGCTGGAGGGAATTGACACCATCAATCCTGCAAGACTGTCCATAAATCCAAGTACGAGGGGGTGGAGATCACTTCTGAACAGCACCTGGCAAGACATACTGGATACGTAATGTTCATGTATGGGGAGTTTGGTGGCCAGCGGAAGTGTTTAAACTCAGAAGAGTGTTCCTGGAGCCACTCTCTAGCAAGTCTTGACGTGTGGGATGTCGCACTATCCTGCTGGAATTGCCCAAGTCCTCCGGAATGCACAATGGACATGAATGGATGCAGGGAATCAGACAGGATGCTTACATACGTGTTACCTGTCAGAGTCGTATCTAGACACATCAGCGGTCCCACATCACTCCAACTGCACACGCCCCACATCATTACAAAGCCTCCACCAGCTTGAACAGTTTCCTCTGATGGCATGCAGGGTCCATGACTTCGTAAGGTTGTCTGCACACGCGTACTCTCGATCCACTCAATACAATTTGAAACGAGACTCGTGCGACCAGGCAATAATGTTTCCAGTGATCAACAGTCCAGTGTCTGTGTTGATGGCCCCAGGTGAGGCGTAAAGCTTTGTGTCGTGCAGTCATCTACAGTATAAGAGTGGGACTTCGGTTCCGAAAGCCCATATCGATGATGTTTCATTGAATGTTTCGCACGCTGACACTTGTTAGTGGCCCACCATTGATATCTGCAGTAATTTGCCGAAGGGTTGCACTTCTGTCACATTGAACGATTCTCTTCAGTCGTTATTGGTCCCGTTCTTGCAGGATCTTTTTTCGGCGGCAGCGATGTCAGAGATTTGATGTTTTACCGGATTCCTGATATTCACGGTATATTCGTGAAACGGCCGTACGGAAAAATCCTCACTTCTTCGCTATCTCGGAGATGGTGTGTCCCATCGCTGGTGCGCCGACTATAGCACTACGTTGAAACTCACTTAAATCATGGTAACCTGCCATTGCAGCAGCAGTAACCGATCTAACAACTGCGCAACCGAGCGAGGTGGCGCAGTGGTTAGCACACTGGACTCGCATTCGGGAGGACGACGGCTCAATCCCGCGTCCGGCCATCCTGATTTAGGTTTTCCGTGAATTCCCTAAGTCGCTTCAGGCAAATACCGTGATGGTTCCTTTGAAAGGGCACGGCCGACTTCCTTTCCCATCCTTCCCTAATCCGACGAGACCGGTGACATCGCTGTTTGGTCTCCTCCCCCAAATCAAATCAAACCAAACAACTGCGCCAGACACTTGTCGTATACAGGCGTTGGCGACCGCAGCGCCGTATCCTGCCTGTTTACATGCTCTATATCTGAATACGCATGCCTATATCACTTTCTTTGGCGCTTCAGTGTATAAAGGGCCGGGCAACCTACGGAACATTTTTGTTCAGCATAGTTATCGTACCGTCTGCTACTTAAGAATAAACGGTATCTACAGCAAAACTGAAACTGTCGATGTTGTATTGAGGTTCTATGCGAAAATTGTCTGTCTGTAACGTGAAACAGAGGGATGTTGTAAAAATAAAGAAAACCACGCAGATTTATCATATAGTGCTAGAAACCGCAAGTTCCTCAACAAAAAGGTAAAAAAAAAAACACAAAGCAAAAATATATCAAATATAGCTTCAAAACTTTGTCGAACTTACATAAAACATGTTTCTATTGTTCAAGAAAAGTTTCACATATTTCAATAATAACAAGAAACGCTTGCCTTAGATCGTGATGAAGAATATTCTCTGAGAAGAGAATAGTAACAATAATCCTGTAAATTTTGTTATGTTTGTGCATTTAAACCGCCCTTGCGTCAAAAATAATTGCCTTGGTTACATTAAAACACAGATGTTACTCAAACAACAAATTTTGTTACTTATAAATGCAATTTATATTCAATAAAAATATAAAATACACACTGGACTATTTATGTGAAAAACAAACAACTAAACAAGCAAAGAGCAGTCGTCGGCTCCCATTTTCACTCTTACACATTGATTTAGGTTTCTTCCCCTTCCAATTCTACTGATACTACCGGTAATCCTCCATTTACTACATTTATGTAGTACAGGGTATATCAAAAAGAATCATCCCATTTGTCACGTCTAGGTTTCTGAAACTAATAAACATATACAAAGATTTTTTTGATGAACGGGAAACTCAAAAAGCTTTTTTTTCGTACCTTATCGTAGGTGTTCAGTATACCTCCCTTGAGATGCACGCCATATGTCAATGCTGTATTCAAATTGCTTTCACACTGCACCGAGCGTGTCTTGAGTTGCATCTTCCACAGCCGTTGTTATGCAATGTCTCAGTTCAATCATCGTTGTTGGTAACGGAGGTATCTAAACAAAGTCTTTTATAAGCCCCCACAAGAAGTAATCACATACAGTCAGGTCCGGTGACCTTGGTGACCAGTGATGTAAGGTTAATCGTTTGGTCCTTCCACATGCCAGTGTGGCGGTGACTCATCCTGTTGGTAAATGTAGTCGTTCGAATTCGTCTCCAACTTTGGAAAAAGAAAGTTCTCAAGCATATGTGCTTCCTCTCACAGTGTCCTCAGCAAAGAAAAATGGAGCACACACTTTTCCCGGGAAACTGCACAAAACACATTAAATTTTGGAGGGTCCCTCTCATGTACAACTTCATGTGGTTATTCCCTACCCCATATTCTCACATCATGACGGTTCACCTTTCCATTTAAATGAAATGTTTCCTCGTCACTAAACAGTAAGCGTGGAAAAAAGTGTCATTCTCCATCTTGCGAAGAATGAAATTACAGAACTCCATACGTTGTTGTTTGTCACCTTCACGAAGAGCTTGCAGTAGCTGCATTTTGAATGGTTTCATGTGTAAACGTCGACGCAACACACGCCAGACGGACATCGAGGGCATGTTGAGCTGTCGAGCTGTACGGCTAACAGATTTCTGCCGACTCCTTGTGAAACTACGGCGGATGTGTTCGACGTCTGTGTCTGACACTCGGGTCCGGCCCGGGGATTTGCCTTTACACAAAGAACCTGTTTGTCGGAATCGTTCATATCATCGTCTAATGCTCTGCGCTGTAGGAGCATCCACACCGTACCTAGTACGAAAGTCAGTTTTGGTAGAGCGCAACTCTGGTTACAACTAACCATCTTTTGCCAGCTCGTGTCAGTAATGCCATGGCACAATATAAATAGTTAAATGGAAATCGTATGGCATTACTGCCTGGGAGAAGCCATTTGGTGTAAGCTTGAGTCGACTCGAGCTATCCTTGAGTGGTCCTGTAAGATATATGTTGGACAGTCGGCTGATCGAGGATCTAATTTCCACTGACGCTCAGGTAGACGATGCCACGGGATAGGTAACGTGATTTTCTCATGTTCTGACATCTTCAGGTAAAATAAATACATAAAAATGAAACGTATATAGCGTGTTAAAAATATAAAAGAAATATAAAAATTGAGATGTGAAACAATAATTGTTATGACTTTAATTTTCAATGCCTCGTTTTCTTGTATGTTAGCACTTCCGCGAACTCGTCTGTTGTTAGTTGAAAATGACCGAATAAGTCAAAAATAGGCGTGAAACAAATGAATACTATTGGGAAGAAAGAAACTTGTATACATTTCACAAGAATGGATATCTTATAAACAGTGGAACTGTTTGCATTGCACATTCTTGTCTAATCACGGAAACAAAACCGTTCTGGAGTGCAGCACCATTCTAAGGCAGTAACATAGGCCTCTCGTTTGGTGTGACTGTCGGTCGTTTTTGCACCGCGCTAAGCGGGGTGTTACGGACCATTCGTCCAACTGACCAGGGCTATGGCAAAAAGGAAGGTCTGTCTGTCTTCAAACGGGAACCATTATCGGAGAGTTGTTATGCTTCTGCTTACAAGAGGACCGTACGAATTTCCCTTCGCCAATTCCAGTCATATTGACAGGGTGTGTAGGCACGACTAGGCCTTCACCATATGTAAACAGGGAGATGTAACTCTCAACCGTTTCCGAGATAATTGAGTTTCAAAATTTTAGGTGTGCACTTTGTAGGGTCTCTCTACTTAGCAAGCAGTTAACAGCCGAGCGAGTAAGCACTTCGTTGCAGCCGGCCGGAGTGGCCGAGCGGTTCTGACGCTACAGTCTGGAACCGCGAGACCGCTACGGTCGCAGGTTCGAATCCTGCCTCGGGCATGGATGTGTGTGATGTCCTTAGGTTAGTTAGGTAAGTACTTCTAAGTTCTAGGGGACTGATGACCTCAGATGTTAAGTCCCATAGTGTTAAGAGCCATTTGAACCATTTTTGAACTTCGTTGCATAAGTGCGATGTCTTCGGATCAAGTCTCTCTGTTAGCTTTTTTTTCTCGTGTAGTTCTAGCAACAGATTTATTATGACTGTGAAAGATGTAAATATTTAATGATTAATTTCTTCTTCTTCTTTCGAATAACCCATTTGGAGGGTACGACGAATCAACTTTGGCTACTCTTCATTGTATTAGATTTCCTTAGTTTCCAGATTTCCTTCATCCTTTTAGAGTGTTGTTCCCTTTCTTCTAGTCTAGTCTAGTTGTTTTCTTTCTCTCCTGAAATTCTGCCTTTTGAACTGCCTTTCCGAAATGTGTTCTGTTTTCTATTGTGTCTATTGTAATTCCAGCGTTTTCCATATCCTTTTCAGTCTCTATGAACCATGGGGGCTTGGATTTGTAGCTACTGAGTGATGTGAATATCCGTTTGGTTAGCCTGTTGTTATCCATTATGAAAGTATGTCCAAAAAACTGTAGTCTTCTCTTCCTCATTACATCAGTTACTTTTTCAGTTTTCAAGTATAGCTCTCTGTTTGGTCTTAACCTGTATTCAGCATTCTTTTAGCTCCCAGTATTTTCCTTAAAATTCTTCTTTCGACCTTCTCTAGTTTCTCAAGATCTCCATTTCTTGTTAGATTAAGTGTTTCTACAGCATACAGAGCTTCAGGTTTGGCCACTGTTTGGTAGTGTCTTAATTTCGTGTTCCAGGACAAGGATTTTTTGTTATAAACGTTTTTGGTCATATGATACACTCTTTTCATTGTGTGCACTCTAGTTTCTATAGCTGTCTTTTCTTTTGCATTTTATGTAATCCACTCTCCTTGGTATTTAAAGGAATCTGTTTTGGGTATTGTATTGTTGTCAACTACAATATTTTAAGGAGCATCACAGATGTTTGTCGTGAATTTTGTCTTTCCAAAGGATATTTGTAGTCCTACTTTGGCTGCTTGGTTTTGCAATTCTCTTATTTGTTATTGTGTATTATCTAGCGAATCTGCAATCAAAGCCATGTCATCTGTGAAGGCTAAACAGTCGACAGTGATCTTGTTTGGATTTCTTCCTAGTTGAATCCTTTTATTATTGATGGCCTTCCTCCATTCTCGAACTACCTTCTCTAACACACAATTGTAAGGCAGAGGTAACAAACTATCTCCCAGTCGGATACCTGAGTTTATTTCAAACGATTTTGAGAGCTCTCTCCTAAATTTTACTTTCGATTTTGTGTTTGTCAAAGTTACTTTAATTATTTCAGTTGTTTTAGTATCGAGTCCCAATTCATTTATTATTTTCATAATTTTTATCCTGAAAAAAGGAGAAAAAATTGTATTCTAAGGAGACTGCAAATAAGGAAAGATACACAAATCAGTAGCCTAGAGTTATTTTATTTATATTATTGTATTTAAGCTTAAGATAAATAAAATATGTAACCTAAGGAGCATTGTACAAATCAGGATGATAGTGATCGTAGAAACATGAAGAACAATTATTGCAGCATACAGCACAGTTAGTGAACGCCGAATTTTTGCTTGTGTATGATTTATTCAATGTGTCTAATGCAAAACAAGCTTGGTTTATGTACATCATCGGTTGTCGTTCATCACACAGTTTCACTGCATACCATGCATATCGAAGCATATCATTTAAAACTGGTGCGGACAACTGATGGTCTACGATTGACTGAATTGTTACACAACGTTCACTAGAAGATACCTCTCTATTCTGTTCGATGACGTACGCGTAATTCTGTAGTCTTGTCACACAGTTCTTCATCTGCCTGAAACGAAAGTGCCGGCAGCGAGATTCGAGCCAAAGACCGTGTGCTTATGACACTACGCAGTTACTCACTTGGTTGCTAGCGACCATACAAAGTACACAAGCTCGCCTAAAATTTTCAAGTTCAATTTTCTTGATAACAGTTAAGAGTCCCATATTTCTGTTTCCGTATGTTGAAGTCGTTCTCGTGCCCTGCATACCTTGTCAATGTGAATCAAACCGGCGAAGGGAAGTTCGTAGGCTCCCTTTGTTAGCATTGAACTAACGCGGCCCTTCGCACTGTACTTTCTCATAGTTCACAACCTAAAACTTGTAATACTCTTCTTTATTATATGATTTCATATGTGCTTATCGCCTATCGTCCAGTGGCTTATTGTGGAGTTTCTACATGTTTTATTCTGTGGTTGAAGTTTTGTGAGTGCTTCACGTTACTCATCTTTAAGGGGCGTAATGACTTTGTGTGAATTCAGCCATTCATTTGGTAACTGTTATAATGATGGCGAGAACTCTCTTTACACATTCACCAACACTGAATTTATTTATCAGGTCCTGTGGGACCATCCGAGCAAAAGCTACATGGTTATGGAACGAGTCAGTACATAGTTTACAGAATGATGACAACAAAATTTATAAGCCAAGAATTAAAGAATTAAAACACACGAATAACAGACAGTATACGAATAAATAACACATTACAGAGAAACGTTCTCAACCACTGTGAGGAAATGTTAAACAGAACAGAAGGAGTGTGCCACAAGGAAACCATTCAATGTGGATTTGAGTACTTGGGGTATTTACTCAATGCTTTTCAGTTCTGCAGAAGTACACTGAACAGAAGATCTGCTCAGTAGTGCACATCTTTCTGTGAAATGTGTAAGGACGTGTTATTCAAGTGCATATCGTTTTTCCGTCTACTGTTCACCGCATGAAGGTTGCCATTTCTTATGAATATGTCAATAATGTGAACAACAAATCCCATTGTGGAAAGGTATAGCCTACAGGAATGACACAGTTAGAATTTCGCCACATTTGAACAACGATCTACACGAAATTCGCGAACGGACACAACGGATCACTCTTACCGCCCCTTTCTAGCCTTAGAATATTCATGGTGAATTCACAGAGTTACCCCAAAATACAGGGTGATTCAAAAAGAATACCACAACTTTAAAAATGTGTATTTAATGAAAGAAACATAATATAACCTTCTGTTATACATCATTACAAAGAGTATTTAAAAAGGTTTTTTTTTTTACTCAAAAACAAGTTCAGAGATGTTCAATATGGCCCACTCCAGACACTCGAGGAATATCAACCCGATACTCCAACTCGTTCCACACTCTCTGTAGCATATCAGGCGTAACAGTTTGGATAGCTGCTGTTATTTCTCGTTTCAAATCATCAATGGTGGCTGGGAGAGGTGGCCGAAACACCATATCCTTAACATACCCCCATAAGAAAAAATCGCAGGGGGTAAGATCAGGGCTTCTTGGAGGCCAGTGATGAAGTGCTCTGTCACGGGCTGCCTGGCGGCCGATCCATCGCCTCGGGTAGTTGACGTTCAGGTAGTTACGGACAGATAAGTGCCAATGTGGTGGCGCTCCATACAGTTGATTGTGGAATTTGCAGCTCTTTGCTAGTTCTGCGAGTCGATTTTCCTGGGCTGCGAACAAATGCTTGCTGGATGCGTGCTACATTTTCATCACTCGTTCTCGGCCGTCCAGAACTTTTCCCTTTGCACAAACACCCATTCTCTGTAAACTGTCGATACCAACGTTTAATACACCACCTATCAGGAGGTTCAACACCATAATTCGTTCGAAATGCACGCTGAACAACTGTCGCCGATTCACTTCTGCCGTACTCAATAACACAAAAAGCTTTCTGTTGAGCGGTCGCCATCTTAGCATCAACTGACGCTGACGCCTAGTCAACAGCGCCTCAAGCGAACAAATGTACAACTAAATGAAACTTTATAGCTCCCTTAATTCGCCGACAGATAGTGCTTAGCTCTGCCTTTTGTCGTTGCAGAGTTTTAAATTCCTAAAGTTGTGGTATTCTTTTTGAATCACCCTGTATAACACCTCACCAGATGACAGAGCGAAACTCAGCACAATAAACCGGCTTTCGCGTTGTGTGTCAGAGACAGTGGGGATCATTCTTATTGTAAAGATGGCAGCACTCAGTTTCTGCATAATACCTTCAACCTGGTACTTCCAATAAGGTTTTCCATCTACCCTCATTCCTAAGAACTTGAAACAGTGAACTTCACTGACTGTTGGACCGTTGTCGGACAGTGAAGTTTCGCTTTTAAAAGTATTCTGTGTCAGAAACTGTAAGCACTGCTTTCTATTCCAGTCAAGGGTTAAACTGTCATCTGAAAGCCACATGCTGATGTTACTGACTACCCTGTTAGCTATATCATGTATAATAAGCTCCATGACTTTCATAATAACATATACGTCCTCGCCAAAGCGAAATTTATTGTGTCGTCTGTCCTGTTTTGTGCAGATCATTGATATGTACAAGGAAAGGCAACAGACGCAGAACAGAACTCTGCTGCACTTCTGCTTTACACAACTCTAGTCAGATTCAAACCTTTTCCCTACTTACTGACACTGGAGGGCAGCCTCTTGCTCCCTACCTTCCAGGTATAAAGCGAATCACTGTTGATATTTTTTCCCCAGTCTCATGATGTTCCAACTTAAAAGTATTTTATGGTCCTCAAAATCAACCGCTTTTGTTAAATCAAAGAAAATACCTACCGTCATTTAGCCTTGATGTTGTTTCACATACAAAAAATAAAGTGCATTTTTTGTAGACTTTCCTTTCCTGAACCCAAACTGAGAGTCTGACAGAAAATTATGTGTGCTCAGATGTGCCTCTACTCTCCTATACATTGTGTCCTTAAAAATTTCCAAAACAAACTGACAATAATTGTCTTCGTTACTTGTTTCATCCTTTTTTGGGCAAATGTTTATACGAAGTGAAAACAAGATTCGCACAGAAATTACACAATGGATTTTTACCGAATTTTCATATGCAAATGAAGAGTGGGAAATGGACAAATGGGGTATCAAACTGTCTAGTTTTGAAGGATAAAAAAAGGTTCCAAATTAATCAGGGTAATTAAGAAAAAATTCCTGGAACAGTACGCATTGCTTTCGTAAAAGGACTGAAGGATATAACGAAGTTCGAATTAAGAATATGATATTTATTTATGTCTTATCTTTGTTCACCAGCGCAAGGATGGGTTCGAAGGCTTCGTAATTTTTTGTATGCTTCATCTAGCGTGATTCTGAGCTCATCGGCAACAATTTGCGATCAGTCCATTTTCAGATATCGATCTTTGTGTGTATTACTTTCGACGTCCGATAGATCTGCTGACAGATAAAGTACACTTATGAAATTTATTCTTCTATAAGACCCGTTTCTCAGGGACTGGTACTACTATTTCGAAAGAAAAGGACAGACAAAGACGAAGACGTTAATACCAGTTTTTTAATGAAAGCAGAAGGTGGAGATGAAGGAGAAGAAGAAAAAGAGGATAAATATGTCGAGGAAGATGGTAATTATGACAATGATGAAGACGAAGGAGAAGAAAAAGAAGAAGAAGAGGATGATTATGATGACGTTCATGACTGGAAGACGGGTCCGGCAAATGGCCAGCCGATATCGACCCAAATGGATCGGTGGGGCGATTAGTTTTCTTTCTAGCACTGGAAGGGTTGGGAAATAATTCATGTGATTATGAAATAATGTCTATTGGAGATGAAGTTCGAGAATCATCAATTATTGCTCGAAGTTGCGGAAAATAAAGAGGTAAGTTGTGTATAAGAATATTCTGTCATTTCAAAGAACTTGACAAAAGGTGTATTTTACAAATTCATAAACGGTTTACGTAATTACTGTATGGGATATCGCATATCGAACAGATGGTGAGAGATCGTATCCGATTACAAAGGAGAACTGAGAATATAGTAAGAATTAAAGTGCCAATATTACAAGCTAGTCATCAAAGAAGGTGAGACCTTAGTAGATGTGTGTGTGATATTAGAAGCTAGTCATCATGTAAGGTGTGAGCTTAGCAGATGTGTATGTGGTCATGCTTGAAAATTTACTATTCCTATTGAAAATAAAAATAATGTTCTTATTAAAAGTGTAACATAAAATATGTAACTGCTCCATAACAGTGATGGCACAGAACTGGTAGAGACGACTTAGGCATGAGCAAGTCTCAGCTGGACAACTACGCATTTTTGGAAGCCGTAACTTGTTCTGTGAAAAACACATTTGCATTTTTGTCAACTAAGTGAAAAATGGGAAATTGCGCAAGTATTGACTACCTAAGTATTTCCGCTAGTCGGAACTTGTTGATAGTTGCTGATTCAGCAGGAAAATACGTATAAATACGAGATGACCACTAGTAGAAGTAACACACTGGTGCTGTTGCTGCTGCTGGTGTAGCTCCTCTCCTCATCGAATAAGAATAATGTGAGTCTAGTGTTCACTATTACACTACTGGCCATTAAAATTGCTACACCACGAAGATGATGTACTACAGACGCGAAATTTAACCGACAGGAAGAAGATGCTGTGATACGCAAATGATTAGCTTTTCAGAGCATTCACACAAGGTTGGCGCCGGTGGCAAAACCTACAACGTGCTGACATGAGGAAAGTTTCCAACCTATTTCTCATACGCAAACAGCAGTTGACCGGCGTTGCCTGCTGAAACATTGTTGTGATGCCTCGTGTAAGGAGGAGAAATGCGTACCATCACGTTGCCGACTTTGATAAAGGTCGGATTGTAGCCTATCGCGATTGCGGTTTATCGTATCGCGACATTGCAGCTCGCGTTGGTCGAGATCCAATGACTGTTAGCAGAATATGGAATCGGTGGGTTCAGGAGGGTAATACGGTGCGCCGTGCTGGATCCCAACGGCCTCGTATCACTGGCAGTCGAGATGACAGGCATCTTATCCGCATGGCTGTAACGGATTGTGCAGCCACGTCTCGATCCCTGAGGCAACAGATGGGGACATTTGCAAGACAACAACCATCTGGACGAACAGTTCGACGACGTTTGGAGCAGCATGGACTATCAGCTCGGAGACCATGGCTGCGGTTACCCTTGACGCTGCATCACAGACAGGAGCGCCTGCCATGGTGTACTCAACGACGAAACTGGGTGCACGAATGGAAAAACGTCATTTTTTCGGATGAATCCAGGTTATGTTTACAACATCATGATGGTCGCATGCATCCGTGTTTGGCGACATCGCGGTGAACGCACATTGGAAACGTGTATTCGTCACCGCCACCTTGGCGTATCACCCGGCGTGATGGTATAGGGTGCCATTGGTTACACGTCTCGGTCACCTCTTGTTCGCATTGACGGCACTTTGAACAGTGGACGTTATATTTCAGATGTGTTACGACCCGTGGCTGTATCCTTCATTCGATCCCAGTGAAACCCTACATTTCAGCAGGATAATGCACTACCGCATGTTGCAGGTCCTGTATGGGCCTTTCTGGATACAGAAAATGTTCGCCTGCTGCCCTGGCCAGCACATTCTCCAGATCTCTCAACAATTGAAAACGTCTGATCAATGGTGGCCGAGCAACTGGCTCGTCAGCCGGCCGGGGTGGTCGAGCGGTTCTAGGCGCTACAGTCTGGAACCGCACGACCGATACGGTCGCAGGTTCGAATCCTCCTCGGGCATGGATGTGCATGATTCCCTTAGGTTAGTTAGGTTTAAGTGGTTCTAAGTTCTAGGGGACTGATGACCTCAGAAGTTATGTCCCACAGTGCTCAGAGCCAACTGGCTCGTCACAATACGCCAGTCACTACTCTTGATTAACGGTGGTATCGTGTTGAAGCTGCATGGGCAGCTGTACCTGTACGCGTCATCCAAGCTCTGTTTGACTCAATGCCCAGGCGTATCAAGGCCGTTATTACGGCCAGAGGTGGTTGTTCTGGGTACTGATTTCTCAGGATCCATGCACCCAAATTGCGTGAAAATGTAATCACATGTCAGTTATAGTTAATATATTTGCCCAATGAATACCCGTTTATCATCTGCATTTCTTCTTGGTGTAGCAATTTTAATGGCCAGTAGTGTACTACTACGAGTACACCGTATTTTACTGTGTAGACTAATGGTTAGAAAATTAATCGTAGTTTTTGTTGTTGCGTAAGTCTTGTGAATACCCATGTGTAGGGCGGCTTCCTAGTGTAAATTTTCCCGTCACCAGAAACCCCGTCACGCCACTAAGTTTTAATTTTGTGCTAGTAGACAGCACACAGTTTAGATCAGTGCATTTTACTTTAAACATTTATCTTGTGCAGTAACTTTTCGGCAAACAGGATTTCTAATAACAGGTATCTGTAAATACACTCCTGGAAATGGAAAAAAGAACACATTGACACCGGTGTGTCAGACCCACCATACTTGCTCCGGACACTGCGAGAGGGCTGTACAAGCAATGATCACACGCACGGCACAGCGGACACACCAGGAACCACGGTGTTGGCCGTCGAATGGCGCTAGCTGCGCAGCATTTGTGCACCGCCGCCGTCAGTGTCAGCCAGTTTGCCGTGGCATACGGAGCTCGATCGCAGTCTTTAACACTGGTAGCAAGCCGCGACAGCGTGGACGTGAACCGTATGTGCAGTTGACGGACTTTGAGCGAGGGCGTATAGTGGGCATGCGGGAGGCCGGGTGGACGTACCGCCGAATTGCTCAACACGTGGGGCGTGAGGTCTCCACAGTACATCGATGTTGTCGCCAGTGGTCGGCGGAAGGTGCACGTGCCCGTCGAACTGGGACCGGACCGCAGCGACGCACGGATGCACGCCAAGACCGTAGGATCCTGCGCAGTGCCGTAGGGGACCACACCGCCACTTCCCAGGAAATTAGGGACACTGTTGCTCCTGGGGTATCGGCGAGGACCATTCGCAACCGTCTCCATGAAGCTGGGCTACGGTCCCGCACACCGTTAGGCCGTCTTCCGCTCACGCCCCAACATCGTGCAGCCCGCCTCCAGTGGTGTCGCGACAGGCGTGAATGGAGGGACGAATGGAGACGTGTCGTTTCAGCGATGAGAGTCGCTTCTGCCTTGGTGCCAATGATGGTCGTATGCGTGTTTGGCGCCGTGCAGGTGAGCGCCACAATCAGGACTGCATACGACCGAGGCACACAGGGCCAACACCCGGCATCATGGTGTGGGGAGCGATCTCCTACACTGGCCGTGCACCACTGGTGATCGTCGAGGGGACACTGAATAGTGCACGGTACATCCAAACCGTCATCGAACCCATCGTTCTACCATTCCTAGACCGGCAAGGGAACTTGCTGTTCCAACAGGACAATGCACGTCCGCATGTATCCCGTGCCACCCAACGTGCTCTAGAAGGTGTAAGTCAACTACCCTGGCCAGCAAGATCTCCGGATCCGTCCCCCATTGAGCATGTTTGGGACTGGATGAAGCGTCGTCTCACGCGGTCTGCACGTCCAGCACGAACGCTGGTCCAACTGAGGCGCCAGGTGGAAATGGCATGGCAAGCCGTTCCACAGGACTACATCCAGCATCTCTACGATCGTCTCCATGGGAGAATAGCAGCCTGCATTGCTGCGAAAGGTGGATATACACTGTACTAGTGCCGACATTGTGCATGCTCTGTTGCCTGTGTCTATGTGCCTGTGGTTCTGTCAGTGTGATCATGTGATGTATCTGACCCCAGGAACGTGTCAATAAAATTTCCCCTTCCTGGGACAATGAATTCACGGTGTTCTTATTTCAATTTCCAGGAGTGTACATCAACTTCAGTAGAGAAATTTATTTCTGTTTCATAGCTTGCGGTCTCAGAGTACAGTGCGAGATCTGCAAAGCAACTTTCAGTGTTACTTTATTCTCCTTTGGTATAGTTTCAAACCCAGTAGCGCCATTTGAGAGCTTATATGTATCTTATACACAGTCCGATATGGTTAGGGACTGTGCTTGTTGTCAGCGGATACTAGGAGAGTTGGTTGCTGCGCGTAAAACGCTGATAGCTGCGATGGCTACCGTCGACAAGCTTCTAGCTAATGCTCAAAGTTGCGGTGACGTCGGAGCGCCAGTGACGATTCCTGCGTCACCTTTGGTGCCACTGGAGTCCCCTGGTGACTCGGACGTCGCTGCGGCTTCTGATACGCATCACTGACCGGTCCATCCTCACTCCAGAGTGGGTGGCAGACAGTGGTGGGTTCGCTTGTTACTGGGCAGAAGGCGAAAGAGGGAGCAGGCTGTGCAGCTGGCTCCCTACGTCTTAGCAACAGATACGAGGTGCTTCCCAGTGTTGATGAGAACTCTGAGCCAGCATGGGAAGCCTCTCCTACTGGGCCAGCTGTCGATTTTCCTGCCGAGTCCGGACGAATACAGAGGGTGGGTATGCTTGTCATTGGGAGCTCCAATGTTAGACGGGTGATTGAGCCCCTCAGGGAGATAGCAAGCAAGGGGGGAAATAATTCCCGTGTGCATTCGGTATGTTTGCCGGGAGGTCTCATCCGTGACGTGGAGCAGGCCCTGCCAGCAGCTATCGAGCGCACTGGGTGTAGCCGGCTGCATGTAGTGGCACATGTCGGCACGAATGACGCCTGCCGCTTGGGTCCTGAGGCCATCCTCGGCTCCTTTCGGCGGCTGGCTGATTTGGTGAAGGCAACTAGCAACGCAAACGGGGTGCAGGCTAAGGTGTCTATTTGTAGCATCGTACCCAGGGATGATCGCGGTCCTCTGGTCTGGAGCAGAGTGGAAGGTCTAAACCAGAGGCTCAGACGACTCTGCGAAGGTATCGGATGCGAATTTCTCGACCTCCGGTATTGGGTGCAGAACTGTAGGGTTCCTCTTCATAGGTCAGGCATGCACTACAAACAGGAAGCGGCTACTAGGGTAGCGGAGTGCGTGTGGCAGGCACATGGGGCTTTTTAGGTTAGAGAACCTCTCCCTTGGGAGCGAACACGATTTGCCTGTTAAATCAGCCACAGTGACCTCAGAGAATTTTGGTCCTCCCAGATCACAGATAGAAAAGATTAATATGATTTTAGTAAACTTCAGGAACATCCAAGAGAAGGTTCCAGAAGTAGTATCGCTTACTGAAGGTTCTAAGGCACAGATAGTATTAGGAACAGAAAGCTGGTTGAAACCAGACGTTAATGAAAACGAAATCTTAAGTTGAGATTGGAATGTTTATCGTAAGGATAGGTTAGTCGCCAATGGTGCTGGGGTGCTTAATGCAGTAAAAAGTTCCATAAAATCTAGCGAGGTCATCACGGATTTCGAATGTGAATTAATCTGGGTGAAACTGAGTCAAACAACAGTCAAAAATGGTGATCGGGTGCTTTTATGGACCATCTGGGTCAGGATCTGTAGTTGTAGAGCGCTTCAGGCAGATGGTTCAAATGGCTCTGAGCACTATGGGACTTAACACCTGTGGTCATCAGTCCCCTAGAACTTAGAACTACTTAAACCTAACTAACCTAAGGACATCACACACACATCCATGCCCGAGGCAGGATTCGAACCTGCGACCGTAGCGGTCACGCGGTTCCAGACTGAAGCGCCTAGATCCGCACGGCCACACCGGCCGGCTACTTCAGGCAGAACTTGCACAATATCGTTAGTAATTTTCCTGATCATGGCGTTATAATAGGGGGTGACTTCAACTTGCCAGCTATAGATTGGGAGTGTTATACCATCAAAACTGTGCGCTACAGACAGGGAATCGTGTAGCACTGTTCTGGATGTCTTGTCCGAAAATTACCTTGAGCAGGTAGTTAGAGAACGAGACCTACTGGCAACAAACAGACCTGAAGTTATCGAATCAGTTAACATAGAGGAAGGTATCAGTGATCACATGACTGTGACTGTGACTGCGAATCTATGACGACGGGTCCTACAAGGAATGTTAAGAAAGGTAGGTAGATATATTTTCTCAGCAACGGGAGACAGGGTACAAATTTCAGAATATTTCAGCAGTCAGCATCAAATATTCGGGGATGAGGACGAAAATGTGGAGAACAAACGGAAAAAAAATTCAAAGGCATCGTTTAATATGCCCTAGACAAGAATAATCAGAGTAAGATTTTAAAGGATGGGAAAGATCCATCATGGTTTAACAACGCTGTTAGAAAAGGGCTGCGTAAACAAAGAGCACTTAACCTCAGATTCAAGAGAAGTAAAAACCTAGCTGACAAACAAAAGCTGAACGAAGCGAAAATGAGCGTTCATTGATTTCAGTAAGGCATCTGACACCGCTCCGCATTTCCGTTTAATGAAAAAAATACGAGCTTACGGAGTACCGGAGCAGACCTGCGATTGTATTCGAGACTTTATTGCAGATAGAACTCAACACGTCGCTCTTAGCGGAACTCAATCGACAGATGTAAAGGTAATATCCTGAGTACAATAGGGACGTGTGATAGGACCGTTGCTGTTTACAGTATATATAAATGATCTAGTAGAAATCGTCGGATGCTCTTTAAGGTTATTCGCAGATGATGCAGTTGTCTATACCAAAGTAGCAACGCCGGACGATAGTAGTAAATTGCAGAACGACCTGCAGAGAATTGATAAATGGTGCAGACTCCGGCAGTTGACCCTAAACGTAAATAAATGTAACGTATTGCTCATACATAAGAAAAGAAATCGACTACTGTGCAGCTACAGTACTGATGACAAACAGCTGCCGTAAAATATCTAGGCTTAACTATGCAGAGCGACCTTAAGTGGAATGACTATACAGGGTGGTCCATTGATCGTGACCGGGCCAAATATCTCACGAAAAAAGCGTCAAACGTAAAAACTACAAAGACGAAACTTGTCTAGCTTGAAGGTGGAAACCAGATGGCGCTATGGTTGGTCCGCTAGATGGTGCTGCCATAGGTCAAACGGATATCAACTGCGCTTTTTTAAAATAGGAACTCACATTTTTTATTACATATTCGTGTAGTACGTAAAGAAATATGAAAGTTTTAGTTCGACCACTTTCTTCGCTTTGTGATAGAGGGCGCTGTAATAGTCACAAACATATGGCTCACAATTTTAGACGAACAGTTGGTAACAAGTAGGTTTTCTAAATTAAAATACCGAACGTGGGTACGTTTGAACATTTTATTTCGGTTGTTCCAATGTGATACATGTACCTTTGTGAGCTTATCATTTCTGAGAACGCATGCTGTTACAGCGTGATTACCTGTAAATACCACATTAATGCAATAAATGCTCAAAATTATGTAGGTCAATCTCAATGCATTTGGCAATACGTGTAACGAAATTCCTCTCAACAACGAGTAGTTCGCCTTCCGTAATGTTCGCACATGCATTGACAATACGCTGACGCATGTTGTCAGGCGTTGTCGGTGGATCACGATAGCAAATATCCTTCAACTTTCCTCACAGAAAGAAATCCGGGGACGACAGATCCGGTGAACGTGTGGGCCATGGTATGGTGCTTCGACAACCAATCCACCTGTCATGAAATATGCTATTCAATACCGCTTCAACCACACGCGAGCTATGTGCCGGACATCCATCATATTGGAAGAACATCGCCATTCTGTCATGCAGTGAAACATCTTGTAGTAACATAGGTACAACATTACGTAGGAAATCAGCATACATTGCACCATTTAGATTGCCATCGATAAAATGGGGGCCAATTATCCTTCCTCCCATAATGTCGCACCATACATTAACCCGCCAAGGTCGCTGATGTTCAACTTGTCGCAGTCATCGTGGATTTTCCTTTGTCCAATAGTGCATATGATGCCGGTTTACGTTACCGCTGTTGGTGAATGACGCTTCGTCGCTAAATAGAACACGTGCAAAAAATCTATCATCATCCCGTAGTTTCTCTTGTGCCCCTTGGCAGAAGTGTACACGACGTTCAAAGTCGTCACCATGCAATTCATGGTGCATAGAAGTATGGTACGGGTGCAATCAATGTTGATGTAGCATTCTCAACACCGACGTTATTGAGATTCCCGATTCTTGCGCAATTTGTCTGCTACTGATGTGCGGATTAGTCGCGACAGCAGCTAAAACACCTGCTTGTGTATCATCATTTGTTGCAGGTCGTGGTTGACGTTTTACATGTGGCTAAACACTTCCTGTTTCCTTAAATAACGTAACTATTAGGCGAACGGTCCGGACACTTGGATGATGTCGTCCAGGATACCTAGCAGCATACACAGCACATGCCCGTTGGACATTTTGATCACAATAGCCATACATCAACACGATAGCTGCCTTTTCCGCAATTGGTAAACGGTCCATTATAACACGGGTAATGTATCACAAAGCAAACACCGTCCGCACTGACGGAATGTTACTTGATACCACGTACTTATACGTTTGTGACTATTACAGCGCAATCTATCACAAAGCGAAAAAAGTGGTCCAACTAAAACATTCATATTTCTTTACGCACTACACGAATATGTAATAAAAAATAGCAGTTCCTATTTAAAGATGCAGCTGATTTCCGTTTGACCTATGGCAGTGCCATCTAGCGGGCCAACCATAGCGCCATCTGGTTTCCCCCTTCAAGCTAGACGAGTTTCGTTCTTTGTAGTTTTTTGTTTGATGCTTATTTCGTGAGATATTTGGCCCGGTCACTATCAATGGACCACCCTGTATAAAACAGATGGCGGGAAAAGTGGAAACCAGACTCAGATTCATCGAAAGATTCTTCATCCACGAAAGAAGTGGCTTATAAGGCGCTTGTTCGCCCGGTTCTTGAGTACTGTTCATCCATCTGGGGTCTCTGTTAGGTAGGACTGATAGAGGAGTTAGAGAAGATCCAACGAATAGCTGCGCGTTTCGTCACGGGATCGTTTAGCTGGCGAGAGGGCGTTTCTGAGATGCTAAACAAACTCCACTGGTAGACGCTACAAGAGAGGCGTTTTGCATCACGGAGAGATTTACAATTGAAATTTCGGGACAGGACTTTTCAGGAGGAGTTGGAAAACATATTACTTACCCACACATACATCTCGCGTATTGACCACGAGGAGAAAATACGAGAAATTAGAGCCAATACAGAGGCTTACCGACAATCATTCTTCGCACGCACTATTCGCGAGTGGAATAGGGTTGGAGGGATTAGACAGTGGTACCGAAAGTACCCTCCACCACACACCATTATGTGGCCTGCGGTGTATGATGTTGATGCAGATGAAAATTTGTCACACGTTTCTCTTGGCAGGACATCCATTACTGTTATGATAAAATCCGCTACAGTTGTAAAAAGTATTTATTTCTAAAAAGTAACGCACAACCTGGTTTCAGAGCATGTATCCCACCTTCTGTTGCATATTAAAATATGAGTCCACAGAGGATGCATGACTGAGGTTAAAATAGGTTACAATATGTAAAAATAGTGCTTCCCTGGTACAACGTTGGGCTGTGCTTCGTAGGGGGCTGGTGAGTGTCTATGCAACACTGTTCGAAAGACCGCCTGTCTGACTTCGTGTGGATACATGCGTGGCGCGACTCTCAACCCGGACCGTTGTCTCCTTCTGCTAGGGGCTTTCCGGTAGATCTAGGACGGAACAGGATATCCTGTTGGAAGCTATGTACAATGAAGGCACTATTTTAACGTAGAGTAATCCATTTCAACCTCAGTTATACTTCCTTTGTGGACTCACAGTTTAATACGCACTTGAAGATGAGACACTTATCCTGACACTGGTTTGTGTTTTCCTTTTTATAAATAAAGAATTTTTACAACTATAGCGAATTTTATCATTGATGACTAAAATTTGTTGTTTATTTATTAATTACTTCCGTTTCCATGTTACAAAACGTGTAGCATCTGGGTGATGGTGGAAGCATAATACACTCCTGGAAATGGAAAAAAGAACACATTGACACCGGTGTGTCAGACCCAGCATACTTGCTCCGGACACTGCGAGAGGGCTGTACAAGCAATGATCAGACACACGGCACAGCGGACACACCACGAACCGCGGTGTTGGCCGTCGAATGGCGCTAGCTGCGCAGCATTTGTGCACCGCCGCCGTCAGTGTCAGCCAGTTTGCCGTGGCATACGGAGCTCCATCGCAGTCTTTAACACTGGTAGCATGCCGCGACAGCGTGGGCGTGAACCGTATGTGCAGTTGACGGACTTTGAGCGAGGGCGTATAGTGGGCATGCGGGAGGCCGGGTGGACGTACCGCCGAATTGCTCAACACGTGGGGCGTGAGGTCTCCACAGTACATCGATGTTGTCGCCAGTGGTCGGCGGAAGGTGCACGTGCCCGTCGACCTGGGACCGGACCGCAGCGACGCACGGATGCACGCCAAGACCGTAGGATCCTACGCAGTGCCGTAGGGGACCGCACCGCCACTTCCCAGCAAATTAGGGACACTGTTGCTCCTGGGGTATCGGCGAGGACCATTCGCAACCGTCTCCATGAAGCTGGGCTACGGTCCCGCACACCGTTAGGCCGTCTTCCGCTCACGCCCCAACATCGTGCAGCCCGCCTCCAGTGGTGTCGCGACAGGCGTGAATGGAGGGACGAATGGAGACGTGTCGTCTCCAGCGATGAGAGTCGCTTCTGCCTTGGTGCCAATGATGGTCGTATGCGTGTTTGGCGCCGTGCAGGTGAGCGCCACAATCAGGACTGCATACGACCGAGGCACACAGGGCCAACACCCGGCATCATGGTGTGGGGAGCGATCTCCTACACTGGCCGTACACCACTGGTGATCGTCGAGGGGACACTGAATAGTGCACGGTACATCCAAACCGTCATCGAACCCATCGTTCTACCATTCCTAGACCGGCAAGGGAACTTGCTGTTCCAACAGGACAATGCACGTCCGCATGTATCCCGTGCCACCCAACGTGCTCTAGAAGGTGTAAGTCAACTACCCTGGCCAGCAAGATCTCCGGATCTGTCCCCCATTGAGCATGTTTGGGACTGGATGAAGCGTCGTCTCACGCGGTCTGCACGTCCAGCACGAACGCTGGTCCAACTGAGGCGCCAGGTGGAAATGGCATGGCAAGCCGTTCTACAGGACTACATCCAGCATCTCTACGATCGTCTCCATGGGAGAATAGCAGCCTGCATTGCTGCGAAAGGTGGATATACACTGTACTAGTGCCGACATTGTGCATGCTCTGTTGCCTGTGTCTATGTGCCTGTGGTTCTGTCAGTGTGATCATGTGGTGTATCTGACCCCAGGAATGTGTCAATAAAATTTCCCCTTCCTGGGACAATGAATTCATGGTGTTCTTATTTCAATTTCCAGGAGTGTATGTGCCGAGAGACTGTCAGCATTTAATAAGGGCGAGCGACAATGGTTCAAATGGCTCTGAGCACTATAGGACTCAACTTCTGAGGTCATCAGTCCCCTAGAACTTAGAACTACTTAAACCTAACTAACCTTAGATCATCACACACATCCATGCCCGAGGCAGAATTCGAAACTGCGACTGTAGCACTCGCGCGGCTGCGGTCTGAAGCGGCTAGAACCGCTCGACCACCTCGGCCGGCGGCGAGCGACACCCCATCTTGAGTACAATACGTGTTAACACCATATCTGGAATGGCAGTACTGGTCTGTCTGTTCTCAACAATGGGACCATGTGTATGATGTATCATGGAAGACTGGACAACATGGAGACAGTCGATTTCAAAAGGAGTGATATGAACTAACGTCTGCGCCTAGTGTAAAACTGTGCGTATATAAAAATCACAATTCCTGTTCATAAGGTATCACAGAGCTGAAATGTAAGAGAGAAAATATTCGCTCCTTAGGGAAAGATTGTTTTATGTCTGTGTTTAATTCACTAGAGTGTTTGGTTCTCACATAGAAAGTCATTGGATTTGGTTCAGATCGAAATGCTTTTTCAGCAGTGAATGTGAAAATAATACAGGAGCTTCAGAAAGAGTGCTTTACAGATTCCGAACACATTTTTGCTTTTGGAGTTTATGATAAGTATGGATGTGTTTATTATACTGCAGGGACTCCGTTTCGATATAAAAAAATTGGTTGATTGTTATATTAAGGATATATTATTCATATTGTATACGTTTTTTCCTTAATATATAATTCAGTATCATTTCGATTTTCCTAAGGCAGATGCAACTGTCAAAACTTGGTTAGCTGTTACAGATATCTCAAACATTTACTCAAAGCGTAACAACATTCTGTTTACAATAGATGATATTCGAAAAACTAGTGAAGATGGATTGAAATGTGTAGTAAATTTATTTGTTTCCGCAGTTTATGATAGCACAAAAAGTGAATCTGTTTCAGTATAACAAATGATTTGTAAGGATATTAGAGTACTTTTTAACGCGAAAATTTTTACACTTTCAATATTCCTTGTTGTGTGTAAATATTCATAGTCATTCAAGTGTGTATGACTTTCTTTGGGATGCAATTTTTTTATAATAAGTTTTTTATCGAGACAATTTTTTGTTTGAGTCTCTCTTTCCCATTGCCTGTGTATTATATTGATTATGAGGCAGGACAGTATTTCACGTAAATATTATTTAAGTATGATAACAGATAGATAGGTAGATACATAGAGAGTTGAAATTTAGTGTTAAGACAATACAGTATTTAAGTATGAAAACGAGTAAAGCATAAAAGCAACGAAATTTACTGATGAGGCTACAGTATTACCATAAGCGTTTCTCTCTCTCTTTCTCTCTCTCTCCCTCTCTCTCTCGCGCTCTCTCTGTGTGTGTGTGTGTTTGTTTGTTTTTAAATTTGCCACCCACTGCCATCTTTAATATTTAAATTTCCTGCCACTTTTTTCGAATTGTGCATAGTCTTTTCTTAATGACATAATTAAAAAACTGGACAAGTGTGAGCAGGACTTGCGCGCTGAGGGTTCTGTACAAACTTGATTATGTATATAGATAGTTCTGACGAATGTGTCTGCAAGTATCGAAACAAGTGACATAAATGTCAATGTCTTTTGATTGCATTGACTTAGAAGTTTAAAATTTTTACACTGCCAAGAGATCGTAGACGTTAGTACTTCACGGAAGTTTCAACTTGACACCTCTTCCGTTTCTAGCGATTGAGCTACAGAACACTAAAAAATGGGTGTGGCTTGTGACATCATCGAAATGTCATTGACCCTGCCTCAGCATGTAGGCAACCTGCACTTTTGCACCTGCGCGCAGTTGCCTTCCTCAAGGAGAAGTGGACGCCATCTTGGATTGTGATGTCACTGGTATCGAATACTTCAGAACCGCATTTAAGAGCAAAGAGATCCAGAAACTGCATATCCATTCTACTTCTGACGTCCTATCCAGCGAGCAGGAAAGTCGTAGTTGAGCACTTTCCTAGACACAAGCGAGTGGTGAGCTGGGCACTCTTTTCGCTGGTATCTCATACATACACATACTCGTATTTCAAGTGGTACATTCTCTAGGAGTGCCAGTAGCAGTTCGGTAAGAAATTTTGGGCATCTTTTCTTCATTAAGGTTCCTCAATGAAATAAGGACTACTCAAATAGTCTCCATTAATCTCGCACCAAACTCTCATACTTCACTGCTTCGTTCAGCCTGCCAAAGCCATTGCGGGATAGTCACACAATCAGAACTGGAGCCAGGGACAGAGACTCTTGTGACATTATCCTGACTGCCTTGTCCGAGAATTACTTCGAGCAGATAGTTAGAGAACCAACTCGTGAAGCTAACGTTTTAGACCCCATAGCAACAAATAGACCGGAACTTTTCGACTCCGTGGATGTAGAAGAGGGTATCGGTGATCATAAGTCAGTGGTTGCATCAATGACTACAAGTGTAATAAGAAATGCCAAGAAAGGAAGGAAAATATATTTGCTTAACAAGAGTGATAGGGCACAAATCGCAGAATATCTGAGTGACCACCATCAAACGTTCATTTCTGAGGAAGAGGATGTGGAACAAAAATGGAAAAAATTCAGAAACATCGTCCAGTACGCCTTAGATAAGTTCGTACCGACTAAGGTCCAAAGCGAGGGGAAAGATCCACCGTGGTATAACAATCATGTACGAAAGGTACTACGGAAACAAAGAAAGCTTCATCATAGGTTTAAGAGTAGTCGAATCATAGCTGATAAGGAAAAGCTGAACGAAGCGAAAAAGAGCGTAAAGAGAGCAATGAGAGAAGCATTCAACGAATTCGAACATAAAACATTGGCAAACAATCTAAACAAGAACCCTAAAAAGTTTTGGTCATATGTAAAATCGGTAAGCGGATCTAAATCCCCTATTCAGTCACTCGTTGACCACGATGGCACCGAAACAGAGGACGACCGAAGAAAGGCAGAAATACTGAATTCAGTGTTCCGAAACTGTTTCACTGCGGAAAATCGTAACACGGTCCCTGACTTCAGCCGTCGCACGGACGCCAAAATGGAAAATATTGAAATAAACGATATCGGAATTGAAAAACAACTGCTATCACTTAGTAGCGGAAAAGCATCCGGACCAGACGAGATACCCGTAAGATTCTACAGTGATTATGCTAAAGAACTTGCCCCCTTTCTATCAGCAATTTATCGTAGATCTCTGGAAGAACGTAAAGTACCTAGCGACTGGAAGAAAGCGCAGGTCGTTCCCATTTTCAAGAAGGGTCATAAATCAGATGCGAATAATTATAGGCCTATTTCGCTTACGTCAATCTGTTGTAGAATAATGGAACATGTTTTATGTTCTCGTATTATGACGTTCTTAGATAATACAAATCTCCTTCATCATAACCAACATGGATTCCGCAAACAGAGATCATGTGAAACTCAGCTCGCCCTATTTGTCCAAGAAATTCACAGTGCCGTAGACACTGGCGAGCAGATTGATGCCGTATTCCTGGACTTCAGGAAGGCATTTGATACGGTTCCGCACTTACGTTTAGTGAAAAAAATACGAGCTTACGGAATATCGGACCAGGTTTGTGATTGGATTCAGGATTTCCTAGAAGAAAGAACACAACATGTCATTCTTAACGGTTCAAAATCTGCAGATGTAGAGGTAATTTCGGGAGTACCGCAAGGAAGCGTGATAGGACCTTTATTGTTTACAATATACATAAATGACTTAGTTGACAACATCGGTAGCTCCGTGAGGCTATTTGCAGATGACACGGTTGTCTACAAGAAAGTAGCAACATCAGATGACTCGTACGTACTCCAGGAAGATCTGCAGAGGATTAATGAATGGTGCGACAGCTGGCAGCTTTCCCTAAACGTAGATAAATGTAATATAATGCGCATACATAGGGGCAGAAATCCATTCCAGTACGATTATGCCATAGGTGGTAAATCATTGGAAGCGGTAACGACCGTAAAATACTTAGGAGTTACTATCCGGAGCGATCTGAAGTGGAATGATCACATAAAACAAATAGTGGGAAAAGCAGGCGCCAGGTTGAGATTCATAGGAAGAATTCTAAGAAAATGTGACTCATCGACGAAAGAAGTAGCTTACAAAACGCTTGTTCGTCCGATTCTTGAGTATTGCTCATCAGTATGGGATCCTTACCAGGTTGGATTAATAGAAGAGATAGACATGATCCAGCGAAAAGCAGCGCGATTCGTCATGGGGATATTTAGTCAGCGCGAGAGCGTTACGGAGATGCTGAACAAGCTCCAGTGGCGGACACTTCAAGAAAGGCGTTACGCAATACGGAGAGGTTTATTATCGAAATTACGAGAGAGCACATTCCGGGAAGAGATGGGCAACATATTACTACCGCCCACATATATCTCGCGTAATGATCACAACGAAAAGATCCGAGAAATTAGAGCAAATACGGAGACTTACAAGCAGTCGTTCTTCCCACGCACAATTCGTGAATGGAACAGGGAAGGGGGGATCAGATAGTGGTACAATAAGTACCCTCCGCCACACACCGTAAGGTGGCTCGCGGAGTATAGATGTAGATGTAGATGTAGATTATCAGCAGCCCAGTAACGGATATCTCTTACACTCATAACCCTATGATTTCTGACAGTAGCTTCATCGGTAGACAGAATTTTTTGAAGACGTCGTGATGACGTATCAAAACCGAGCGACAGAATTTGATAAGTCTTCTGCTATCCCACTGGTTAATCTGCTGGTGAAGTGACACGTCATACGGATGGAAACTGTTTGCGTACAAAATGCGAAGACCGTTATGATTACGTATTTCTGAGGCACTCCAATTTCTCTGGAGCCTCACATATGTGGATTAAGAACAACAACTGCCAGAATATCTATTTCCTTCGCTCTGCTCTTTGCAGGCTTACTCCTTTCCCTCTGTGTAGTATTCCAGTGTCTTTCAATAACAATTTTAGCACATTCGGTGAATTTTCATTCTTTTCGAACACTATGTTCGGATACTTTTGTACACACAACTCAACTGTCCTCTTCACCCTGCTTCTTCAGTCTCCGTATTGAAGTAGTATATCTAGTTTCTCTTGTATGCGAAAGACATTTATTTTTTCAGACTAAAAAGCACTCGAAGCAAGTGAACGACACAGATAGAACGAAAGCTGCTTTTCCGCAGTGCTCCCTTTATACCTGTATCATGATGGTGCAACACGTCGTTTGCTTCTTATCCGACGTGACGCATTTTTTTATTTGGGTATGGAATCACTATCTTCCACATAAGACCGTAACTGGTTTCATGTTCAAAACACATAAGTCTCAAATTATAATACTGCAGTTACTCCGAATGTAGTTGCTGGATTTGAAGGAATGAAACGCTGATGAATCTGTCTGTTTTAGAACTACGGTTCTGGCAGTAGAAATGATTAGATTACCATTTGAAAAAGCGATGCAGATACCGGCATACTGCTAATTAATGTAGCCATGTAAGAGAGTTTACGTCTTTTTGTGAGGACTTCCTCACAATGCACCTGGGTGAAAACAGAATTGTTGTTGTTGTGGTCTTCAGTCCTGAGACTGGTTTGATGCAGCTCTCCATGCTGCTCTATCCTGTGCAAGCTTCTTCATCCTTCATCCTTCTGAATCTGCTTACTGTATTCATCTCTTAGTCTCACTATACGATTTTTACCCTCCACGCTGCCCTCCAATACTAAATTGGTGATTCCTTGATGCTTCAGAACACGTCCTACCAACCGGTCCCTTCTTCTAGTCAAGTTGTGCCACAAACTCCTCAGCTCCCCTATTCTATTCAATACCTCCTCATTAGTTATGTGGTCTATCCATCTAATCTTCAGCATTCTTCTGTAGCATCACATTTGGAAAGCTTCTATTCTCTTCTTGTCCAAACTATTTATCGTCCATGTTTCACTTCCATACATGGCTACACTCCATACAAATACTTTCAGAAACTACTTCCTGACACTTAAATCTATACTCGATGTTAACAAATTTCTCTTCTTCAGAAACGCTTTCCTTGCCATTGCCAGTCTACATTTCATATCCTCTCTACTTCGACCATCATCAGTTATCTTGCTCCCCAAATAGCAAAACTCATTTACTACTTTAAGTGTCTCATTTCCTAATCTAATACTCTCAGCATCACCCGATTTAATCCGACTACATTCCATTATCCTAGTTTTGCTTTTGTTGATGTTCGTCTTATATCCTCCTTTCAAGACACTTTCCATTCCGTTCAACTGCTCTTTCAAGTCCTTTGGTGTCTCTGACAGAATTACAATGACATCGGCGAACCTCAAAGTTTTTATTTCTGCTCCATGGATTTTAATATCTACTCCGAATTTTTCTTTTGCTTCCTTTACTGCTTGCTCAATATACAGATTATATAACATCGGGGAGAGGCTACAACTCTGTCTCACTCCCTTCCCAACCACTGCTTCCCTTTCATGTCCCTCGACTCTTTATAACTGCCATCTGGTTTCTGTACAAATTGTTAATAGCCTTTCACTCCCTGTATTTTACCCCTGCCACCTTCAAAATTTGAAAGAGAGTATTCCAGCCAACATTTTCAAAAGCTTTCTCTAAGTCTACAAATGATAGAAACGTAGGTTTGCCTTTCCTTAATCAGAATTACGATATCTTAAACCAGGGTCTGGCATGGGGTCAAAACCGGACGTGAGCACGATGTGCTGCACGTGTGTGGGCCGAAGCTCGGCCTGTCTCGTGTTTGCTTCGTCATTCTCGGATCTACTCGGCATAGCTTGACATTTTATTTAGCATTTCGGCATTTTTCGGCCAATGTGACATTCCTCAATTGGCAGAATCACGTTGTCGTTGCCGTTTGCCCTACGCTATTTGTTTGTGGTATACAGGAAGTTGACAGGTCCAGTGCCAGTTCGCGCAAAAAGCGGCAATCTAGGGATCTAGCGCCACAAGCCTTTAAAAATGAATTGGAATGACAGAAGAGAATGATGAAAATTCCCAGTATCTATTATACTGTGTTTGTTTTGAATACAGTCAGAGAGAGTCCCTTTAGTCAGCCATAGTGCTCCTTCAGCAAGGTCCGAGCAGGCACACGGGGGGAGGGGTTTATTAGTTATTTGGAGCTCCAACGTTAGGCGGGTGATGGAGCCCCTTAGGGAAATAGCGAAAAGGTCGGAGAAGAAGGCTAGTGTTCACTCTATCTGCTTGCCTGGGGGTCTCATCCGAGATGTGGAGGAGGCCCTGCCGGCGGCGATTGAGAGCACTGGGTGCACCCGACTGCAAATTGTTGCTCATGTCGGCACCAATGACTCCTGCCGTCTGGGTTCAGAGGTCATCCTCAGTTCGTACAGGCGGTTGGCGGAATTGGTGAAGGCGGAAAGCCTCGCTCGCGGGGTGGAATCAGAGCTAACTATTTGTAGTATCGTTCCCAGAACCGATCGCGGTCCTCTGGTTTGGAGCCGAGTGGAAGGCTTAAACCAGAGGACTCAGAAGATTCTGCGGAGATCTGGGGTGCAAATTTCTCGACCTCCGCTATCGGGTGGAGAAATGTAGGGTCCCCCTGAATAGGTCAGGCGTGCACTACACGCCCGAGGCGGCTACAAGGGTAGCGGAGTACGTGTGGAGTGCACATGGGGGTTTTTTAGGTTAGAGAAATCCCTCCCTAGGCCCGAGAAGACGCCTCCTGAGACGCGGCAAGGTAGGAGTAGGCAAAATGCAACAGGGAATAACAATATTAATGTGCTAATAGTAGACTGCAGGAGCGTCGATAGAAAGGTCCCAGAACTGCTCTCATTAATAAACGGTCACAGCGCCCATATAGTACTAGGGACAGAAAGTTGGCTGAAACCAGACGTAAACAGTAATGAAATCCTAAACTCAGATTGGAATGTATACCGCAGAGACAGGCTGGACAGTGAAGGGGGAGGCGTGTTTATAGCGATAAGAAGTGCAATAGTATGGAAGGTAATTGACGGAGATCCGAAATGTGAAATGATTTGGGTGAAGGTCACGGTTAAAGCAGGCTCAGACATGGTAATTGGATGTCTTTATAGGCCCCCTGGCTCAGCAGCTGTTGTGGCTGAGCACCTGAAGGATCATTTGGAAAATATTTCGAGTAGATTTCCCCACCATGTTATAGTTCTGGGTGGAGATTTTAATTTGCCGGATATAGACTGGGAGACTCAAACGTTCATAACGGGTGGCAGGGACAAAGAATCCAGTGAAATTTTTTAAAGTGCTTTATCTGAAAACTACCTTGAGCAGTTAAACAGAGAACCGACTCGTGGCGATAACATATTAGATCTTCTGGTGACAAACAGACATGAACTATTTGAAACAGTTAACGCAGAACAGGGAATCAGCGATCATAAAGCGGTTACGGCATCGATGATTTCAGCCGTAAATAGAAATATTAAAAAAGGTAGGAAGATTTTTCTGTTTAGCAAAAGTGACAAAGAGCAGATTACAGAGTACCTGACGGCTCAACACAAAAGTTTTGTCTCAAGTACAGATAGTGTTGAGGATCAGTGGACAAAGTTCAAAACCATCGTACAATATGCGTTAGATGAGTATGTGCCAAGTAAGATCGTAAGAGATGGAAAAGAGCCACCGTGGCACAACAACCGAGTTAGAAAAGTGCTGCGGAAGCAAAGGGAACTTCACAGCAAACATAAACATAGCCAAAGCCTTGCAGACAAACAAAAATTACGCGAAGCGAAATGTAGTGTGAGGAGGGCTATGCGAGAGGCGTTCAATGAATTCGAAAGTAAAGCTCTATGTACTGACTTGGCTGAAAATCCTAAGAAATTCTGGTCTTATGTCAAAGCGGTAGGTGGATCAAAACAAAATGTCCAGACACTCTGTGACCAAAATGGTTCTGAAACAGAGGATGACAGACTTAAGGCCGAAATACTAAATGTCTTTTTCCAAAGCTGTTTCACAGAGGAAGACTGCATTGTAGTTCCTTCTCTAGATTGTCGCACAGATGACAAAATGGTAGATATCGAAATAGACGACAGAGGGATAGAGAAACAATTAAAATCGCTCAAAAGAGGAAAGGCCGCTGGACCTGATGGGAGACCAGTTCTATTTTACACAGAGTACGCGAAGGAACTTGCCCCCCTTCTTGCAGCGGTGAACCGTAGGTCTCTAGAAGAGCGTAGCGCTCCAAAGGATTGGAAAAGGGCACAGGTCATCCCCGTTTTCAAGAAGGGACGTCGAACAGATGTGCAGAACTATAGACCTATATTCACTGCACACTATCCATAGTAAGACACTGCACGGTGAAGCACAACTTATTTCTGATTTGATGGGGATGCGTTTAAAAACAAAATCACATTGTGGCAGGACAAATTTTGACAAGAAAACGTATATCCATTTTCGAGGCCGTTTGCCATTTCAATTGAAACAGCCCCTGTTCCTTTTCAGATGAAATTGACTGATCTGCAATGTGGTTGCTGTTTAAAAGACAAATTCTTTTACGTTAAGACTTTCCAAGAAATCTACGTTGTTTCTCTTGGAAAGAGTTTCAACGTCTGGATAATGAAGTTGCAAACGTGATAAAATATTTCGATCAAACATATGTGTGTAAAAGGTTGTTTTCGAGTTTTGTTGTTGTTGTTGTCGTTGTTGTTGTGGTCTTCAGTCCTGAGACTGGTTTGATGCAGTTCTCCAGGCTACTCTATCCTGTGCAAGCTTCTTCATCTCGCTGTACTTACTGCAACCTACATCCTTCTGAATCTGCTTAGCGTATTCATGTCTTGGTCTCCGTATACGATTTTTACCCTCCATGCTGCCCTGCAATGCTAAATTTGTGATCCTTTGATGCCTCAGAACATGTCCTACCAACCGGTCCCTTCTTCTTGTCAAGTCGTGCCACAAACTCCTCCCCAATTTTATTCAATACCTCCTCATTAGTTATGTGATCTACCCACCTAATCTTCAGCATTCTTCTGTAGCACCACATTTCGAAAGCTTCTATTCTCTTCTTGTCCAAACTATTTACCGTCCATGTTTCACTTCCGTACATGGCTACACTCCATACAAATACTTTCAGAAACTACTTCCTGACACTTAAATCTATACTCGATGTTAACAAATTTCTCTTCTTCAGAAACGCTTCCTTGCCATTGCCAGTCTATATTTTATTTCCTCTCTACTTCGACCATCATCAGTTATTTTCCTCCCCAAATAGCAAAACTCCTTTACTATTTTAAGTGTCTCATTTCCTAACCTAGTTCCCTCAGCATCACCCGACTTAATTCGACTAGATTCCATTATCCTCGTTTTTCTTTTGTTGATGTTCATCTTATACCCTCCTTTCAAGACACTGTCCATTCCGTTCAACTGCTCTTCCAAGTCCTTTGGTGTCTCTGACAGTATTACAATGTCGTCGGCGAACCTCAAAGTTTTTGTATCTTCTCCATGGATTTTAATACCTACTCCGAGTTTTTCTTTTGCTTCCTTTACTGCTTGCTCAATATACAGATTGAATAGCATCGGAGAGAGGCTACAACCCTGTCTCACTCCCTTCCCAACCACCGCTTCCCTTTCATACCCCTCGACTCTTATAACTGCCATCTGGTTTCTGTACAAATTGTAAATAGCCTTTCGCTCCCTGTATTTTACCCCTGCCACCTTTAGAATTTGAGAAAGTGTATTCCAGTCAACATTGTCAAAAGCTAGAAACGTAGGTTTGCCTTTCCTTAATCTTTCTTCTAAGTTAAGTCGTAAGGTCAGAATTGCCTCACGTGTTCAAATATTTCTACGGAATCCAAACTGATCTTCCCCGAGGTCGGCTTCTACCAGTTTTTCCATTCGTCTGTAAAGAATTCGCGTTAGTATTTTGCAGCTGTGACTTATTAAACTGATAGTTCGGTAATTTTCACATCTGTCAACGTCTGCTTTCTTTGGGATTGCAATTATTATATTCTTCTTGAAGTCTGTGGGTATTTCGCCTGTCTCATACATCTTGCTCACCAGATGGTAGAGTTTTGTCAAGGCTGGCTCTCCCAAGGTTATCAGTAGTTCTAATGGAATGTTGTCTACGCCCGGGCCATGTTTCGGCTTAGGTCTTTCAGTGCTCTGTCAAAGTCTTCACGCAGAATCCTATCTCCCATTTCATCTTCATCTACGTTCTGTTCTATTTCCATAATATTGTCCTCAAGTGCGTCGCCCTTGAATAGACCCTCTATATACTCCTTCCACCTTTCTGCTTTCCCTTCTTTGCTTAGAACTGAGTTTCCATGTGAGCTCTTGATAATCATACAAGTGGTTCTCTTTTCCTCAAAGGTCTCTTTAATTTTCCTGTAGGCAGTATCTATCTTACCCCTAGTGAGATACGCCTCTACATCCTTACATTTGTCCTCTAGCCATCCCTTCTTAGCCATTTTGCACTTCCTGTCGATCTCATTTTTGAGACGTTTGTATTCCTTTTTGCCTGCTTCATGTACTGGATTTTTATATTTTCTCCTTTCATCAATTAAATTCAATATTTCTTCTGTTACCTAAGGATTTCTACTAGCCCTCGTCTTTTTACCTACTTGATCCTCTGCTGCCTTCACTACTTCATCCCTCAGAGCTACCCACTCTTCTCCTACTGTATTTCTTTCCCCCCTTTGTGTCAATTGTTCCCTTATGCTCTCCCTGAAACTCTGTACAAGCTCTGGTTTAGTCAGTTTATCCAGGTCGCATCTCCTTAAATTCCCACCTTCCTGCAGTTTCTTCAGTTTTAATCTACAGTTCATAACCAATAGATTGTGGTCAGAGTCTACATCTGCCCCTGGAAATGTCTTACAATGTAAAATCTGGTTTCTAAATCTCTGTCTTACCATTATGTAAGCTATCTGAAACCTTCCAGTATCTCCAGGCCTCTCCCATGTATACACCCTTCTTTTATGATTCTTGAACCAAGTGCTAGCTATGATTAAGTTATACTCTTTGCAAAATTCTACCAGACGGCTTCCTCTTTCATTTCTTACCCCCAGTCCGTATTCATCTACTATGTTTCCTTCTCTCCCTTTTCCTACTCTCGAATTTCAGTCACAAATGACTATTAAATTTTCGTCTCCCTTCACTACCTGAATAATTTCTTTTATCTCGTCATACATTTAATCAATTTCTTCATCATCTGCAGAGCTAGTTGGCATATAAACTTGTACTACTGTAGTAGGCATGGGCTTTGTGGCTATCTTTGCCACAATAATGCGTTCACTATGCTGTTTGTAGTAGCTTACCCGCACTCCTATTTTTTTTATTCATTATTAAACCTACTCTTTCATTACCCCTATTTGATTTTGTATTTATAACCCTGTATTCACCTGACCAAAAGTCTTGTTCTTCCTGCCACCGAACTTTTTCGATTACGAAACTAAATAAATCATGATTACGTGGCAACCTGAGTGCGAAAATCTATGAGATTGTCTCGTGTGTCCGTATACCGCCAGTCTGAACCCGATAAAAACTATGTTATGTCTTCAGCGCGCCTAACATAATAAAGTCAATACTGAAATTTTTTGTGATCTATGCTGTTGAGAAACATATAATATGAAACCAAGTCGTGTGTAGTATAAGTGCTTTGCTATTGATACATGGCACATTTTCAGTTTTCCCCTCTTCCACCTTGTGCAGCCAGACAAGAGAGTTACGCACGCATGCAAGAGCAGAGTCCTCTTCTTGCTCGTACCTTTCATAAACGGTTCCAGAAACATTTTAGGTGTACAGATTAACTAAACCACCCCGTATAGCGCAAAAGAATATCCTTCGGCATATGTATGATATATTCCTGTGATCGGCCGGCCGGGGTGGCCGAGCGGTTCTAGGCGCTTCAGACTAGAACCGCGCGACTGCTACGGTCGCAGGTTCGAATCCTGCCTCGGGCATGGATGTGTATGATGGCCTTAGGTTAGTTAGGTTTAAGTAGTTATAAATTCTAGGGGACAGATGACCTCAGAAGTTAAGCCCCATAGTGCTCAGAGCTATTTGAACCATCTGAACCAAAAAACCTATGAACCAATCAATTGCGCTACAGATGGAGTTTGGCCAAAAATACCCAATGGAAACAGTTATGAAATACACAATTGTAATTTAAGTTAAAGTACTGTATTTTACTAATTAAAAACTACTGAATTAAAAATTAGGGCACGATTCTCGTTGAATAGCTGTTTCATGGACTGCAACATTAATAGTTGTCTTGTCCTTAACATCGTAAAATCATTTTGTTCATTAATTTTTTTTGAAATATATGTCGTCTCGTAAACTGGGGGTGACAAAAGTCACGGGATACCTTCCAATATCGTGTCGATCGTACTTTTGCCCAGCGTAGTGCAGCAAGTAGACGTGGCAAGGGCTCAACAAGTTGTTGGAAGTCCCCTGCAGAAATATTGGGTCATGCTGCCTCTACAGCCGTCCATAATTGCGGAAGTGTTGCCGGTGCAGGATTTTGTGCACGAACTGATCTCTCGATTGTCCCATAAATATTTGATTGTATTCACTTCGATCGAACTGCAGCTACCAAATAATTCGCTCAAATTGTCCAAAATGTTCTCCAAACCCATCGTGAACAATTGTGGCCAGTTGACAAATTTCATCATTGTTTGGGAAAATGAAGTCCATGAATTGCTGCAGATGGTCCCCAAGTAACCGAACAGACACGCGATCCAGTTGGCCCACTCCATTATGGAGCCTCACCAGCTTGCGCAATGTGCTTCGAAGGTTCTGTGCCACATTCTAACCATACTATTAGGGACTCAGCTGACCAGGCCACAGTTTTCCAGTCGTCTAGGGTCCAACCGATATGGTCACGAGCCCAGAAGGGGTGCTGCAGGCGATGTTGTGCTGTCTGCTGCCATAGCCCATTAACACCAGATTTCGTCCTGATGTCGTTCCTCGTACGTCCCACACTGATTTCTGCTGTTAACTGACAGCTCTACGGAAACGACGCTGCTCTCGGTGGTTAAGGGAAGACAGTCGGTGACTGCGTTGTCCGTGGGGAGAGATAATGCCTGAAATTTGGTATTCTCGGCACACTCTTAACATTGTGGATGTCGGAATTCCCTATCGATTTCCGAAATTGAATGTCCCACGCATCTAGTTCCAAGTAACATTCTGCATTCAGAGTCAGTTAATACCCGTCGTGCGGCCATAACCACATCGGAAACCTTTTCACAAGAATCACGTGAGCGCAAATGACAGTTCCGCCATTGCACTACCTTTTGTACGTTGTGTACGCGATACAACCGCCAACTGTCTATGGGCATTTCGCTATCCCATGATTTTTGGCACCTCATTGTAATACTGTTGTTGGAGGATACTTAATTGACAGATATATAATTAACTGATAACAAATTGTAATTCTTTTTCAGGAAATGTACGAGCTTGAATTCGCAGAACATGCAAAGTCTGGCATGACTCCGTACGATAAATTCTACAGTAAAAAGAAAATATTTTCTGAGTTCAACACAGCAAATACGGCGAGCGAAGCTGATCAAAAGATCAAATACCCTGCAGTATTATTACCGATGAAACCAGTTTTGGATTATTTTTTCTTATTTATGGAGACTTCTTCAATACATGGTTTCAACCACTTGACCAGTAGGAAGAGGACACCAGCTGAATAGTGAGTTACATACTTTGACTTTTATTTCTTGGGAGTAATATCATACTGCACACTTACAGTTAAACAACTAAATGTTGCGAACCACTGAAGCAACATCACGGATTTGATATGTGTGTGGTTCTGTTATTTCTGGCCGGCCGCGGTGGTCTCGCGGTTCTAGGCGCGCAGTCCGGAACCGTGCGACTGCTACGGTCGCAGGTTCGAATCCTGCCTCGGGCATGGATGTGTGTGATGTCCTTAGGTTAGTTAGGTTTAAGTAGTTCTAAGTTCTAGGGGACTTATGACCACAGCAGTTGAGTCCCATAGTGCTCAGAGCCATTTGAACCATTTTTGTTATTTCTGACGTGTGCAAAGGAACAAAGATCCAGCAGCTGTATGTATGTATCATAAAATGAAATAAATGCTGACGTCGACCGCAACTGGACGCTGATATGAATTCAATGGTGAGAAGTAAAAATTTGTGACGGATCGGAACTCAAACCCGGATTTTCCGCTTTACAGGAACGGTCACCTTAACCGTTTTTTTTCTTTTTTCGCGCATATCGCAGACAGACAAAGGAGAGGTTAAAACGAAGACTGAAAAATCCAAAGTCCGACCGAGATGCGATCCCACGCTCTCTCGGTTTCCAGGTACGCATCAGTCACCCCCCACCTTCCCTTTTTCCCCCGATACCTTACTCCAAAAAGGGCACAGGAAAGTATTCAGATTACCAGAATACGACTAGGTACACCGAAAAAAATTGAATGAAAGCAAAGCCACGACCGAGAATCGAAAACGGACCAGCGATTTGGCAATCCAACGCCTCATCCGCCATCTGTACACTGAAAAAAATGATAAAACGTGGACTTTCTCCCTAGTCAGTCACTTCTTGCTACTATTTTTAACAAGACCAACAGCATCACGAAATGGAATAACAATATATCTGAAAAGCGGCATTGACTAGGGCCGGCTAACTCAGCCGATAGCTTGACACTGAAATACAAAGTTCAACACATGACGAGTAAGTTGCCAGCTATTCATCGCCTTCGGCACAGTCTTATAGACGAAATTTAATAAGATAATCAGGCTAAATTTTTCAGTTGCTGCCTGACGAGAACTTTTAGAAATTAACACAATTTTACCAACTTTAAACTAGTCGGACACAAACCCCCTCTCAACAATTTGTTCAAAAAGAATGTAAAACTAGTAACCAACGAATGCTAAAAATACCCATGAAACTCCTGTGATAGTCCATCCAACACCGACGACTTACGAAAAGGCGATCTGAGAATAAGGTCACAGGCATCGTCACATTGAAAAGAATCTAAAAACATAGCTTTATGTGCAGGTGTAAGTTTACAATCCGGATCCCGAACAAACAAATAGGGTGACATACCGACAGGAACGGTTACCTCTTACTGTCCAAGGTACACTGGTTGGATAAAAAGTAGTGGCAACACCGCCTTAATTTGAAATATGTGCGTCACCTCTCATACTGGCTGTTTGTATCTGGTAGCACAAAGCTAGCTGAAGTAGCGTAGTGAGTGGCGACGGCAGTGTTTGAGTCAACTGCTGTGTGTCCTTCATGAAAGTCTAGAAGGTCATTTCGAGCTCCCAACAGTATGTTTAGGAAACAAGGAGAACGTGCATGTATCAAGACTGAAGTGTCACGTGGTCGTTGCAGACAGTAATGTTTTTGTCTGGCACTGAATCCTGTCATACTGCATGACAATACACGATACCACATGGTGAACACTATGCAGAAGCTGCTGAGTACGTGGGGGTGGGAGATACTGCAACATCCACCCTATTCATCCCATGCGATTAGCAACTGTTCTCCAAAATGAAGGAAGCTCTTCGTGGCACGTGCTACGACACAAGAGAGAACATCGTCCATGTCAAAGGGGGTTCCTTGCAAGACATCGACAGAAATGGATGCACTGACGTTGTACAACGCCTTCCATCTCTGAGGTAAGGAGGTCGACATGTGAGGTGATCACATTGAGGGCATGTAATACAGTGAACATCTTTAGTAACGTCTAATATGCATTATAGGCCTGTAGACACTGCTTTTTATCCAACCTATGTAGAACTGATGTACAGCATGGAATACACTACCGGCCATTAAAATTGTTACACCAAGAAGAAATGCAGATGATAAATGGGTATTCATTGGACAAATATATTATACTAGAACTGACATGTGATTACATTTTTACGCAATTTGGGGGGAATGTTGTCGTGCCCTTCAGTCTGAAGACTGATTTGATGCGGCTCTGCACTTTAGACTACTATGTGGAAGTCTCTTGATCCCTGCTTAGCTACTGCAGCCTACATCCACCGGAACTTGCTTGCTGTAGTGTGAAGCCTTGGTCCCCTCTAGATCTTTTATCTTTCCAACCTTTTTTTTTTTTAAAAAAAAAAACTGCATTCCAAATCAAACTTTCGTTAATGTCTCAATTTATGTTTTATCAGCCTACCTTTACATTAAGTTGTGCCACAAATTTCTTTTCTTTCCAATTTGATTCAATATTTCTTTATTTCTAACTCTCAGCGTGCTTCTACATCTCCATATTTCAAATGCTGTTTTTCTCTTCTTGTTTGTACCATTTACAGTGGGTGTTTCACTTCCATATATGGCTACACTGAGACAAATAACTTCATAGATGACTTTTTAAAACTTAAATTGATATTCATTGCTGAGAATTTTCTCTTTCTGAGAAACACTTTTCTTGCCATCACCAATCTCCGTTTTATATTCTCTTCTCTTCGGCCATCACCATTTAGTTTGCTACCCAAATAGCATAGCACATCTACAGTAGAGGGACTAGGCCGTTTATGGCGCATTTTGTTAGTGTGGGTTGCCTACATGAGGGGCAGGTATGCACTCAGGGGCAGACCTGTGGTTCTGCTTTGATAGACAGGTAATTAACCTATTGTTCTGCTAAGTGATTTTCCATGTCGCTGCACTTAACCTATTGTTCTCCCCCATACCCTCCCACTCCCTTCCCCCTCAGGAAATGCACCACCCCTCGCTGCTACAGGTACACTTTCAGGTCTGAGTTAACCTATTATTCTGTTAAGTGCTTTTCCATGTCACCCACATTTCCTTTTGATTGACAGGCACTTAACCTATTGTCCCACCACACGCTCCTCTCCCCAAACCCCCTCCACCTGTCACTGCTACAGGGACACTTTCAACTCTGAGTTATTGAAATAGGCCCCCCTCTCACTCTTATCAATTTGATTGACTACTTAATTAATTTCATCAATTAATTAACCTCTCTGGTGGGAAAGTGCCACGTACCCCTGGTGAAAGTTCAAATTCCATCAGGACAATGCTACCTCCATTAACACAAGAAAATGGCAGGAAGATAGGTCACATTGTCTACTTAATTAAATTGGTCAATTAATTAACCTCTCTCGTTGGAAAGTGCCACACCCCTTCCCAGGTGGTAAATTCAAATTTTGTCAGAATTTCGTTAGCGCCACGCCCACCTGGACTTGGAATAAAATATTTAGTCTCCACGACTATCCTTAACCGACCGCCACATCCCCTTACCAACCCATGTTGGCAGGCTGACATGTACTAAAGTGTACTAATGTGCACTAGCGTGCACTAAAGCATACTAATGTGCTCGAACGTGCACTATCGTGTACTAACACGCACAGTGCACACCCTCTTCCAAGATGGCGGCCGTGACGTCAGTTTATGATGCAAGTGCCACACCCACTGACTGGAAGTTTGAATTGTGGCGGGAAAAAAGGGCACCTCCACTAACCTAAGTCATCCGACTGCCACCTCTTCCTAGGAATTGGCTGGAAAAAGACTCAGTTGATCGGTCATTTGGAGGGAATTCGGTTAATCTGCGTGGAATATTGTTTAAACAATTTAGACAATGTGTGGAATATGTGGAAAGCATATATTGTTTATTTATTAAAAAAATCAGTTTGTGGGGGTTGGATATCTCTTGCTCATCATTCTTGGCTGTTTGGGAGCATGTAGATCTTGCAAGAAGCAGTTACATGGGGCAAACATGTTGCACAACCTATTGTTAGGCGCTGTACTCTGGGTTTCTTAACCTAATGTTTGGGCCTTTGTCAGCACTTAACCTACTGTTCTGTTAAGTGGTTTTCCATGTCACCGCACTTAAACAAGTTATCTCCAGTGGGGATGCCGTCACTCATCTGCCACTGTGGCATTAGGACATCTCCAGCTGTAGGATATCGAAAATTGTGACCATTTTTTTCTCTTCTGTAAGACAGTGCTTTGACTTCTGTTTACATAATGGTTCTGATTTCCCCGTCTGTGCTTAGAGACTGCTCTCTTTCCAAACAACAAGAATGCTTATATGATTAACGGTATTTTCGCGAGTGAGCACAGGCTTTTAGCGGTGAGAATGTTTGCGTATGTTGAAAGCAGGAAGGGAAACACGTGATGGACGGGCTGCCACGTTATTTTCGTAAACTGGTTCTGTCAGGGCAAGAATTTCCGTGCATACAAGCCAGGACATCACGAAAACTGCTACAAAAGTGCACATTAAGTATTTCTCGGACGCTATGCAATTTGCAAGCGTTTGCTATAGATACTGAGATTCGTTCCAGAACCACAACCTTCAAGAGGAGACATTACCTGTACATTTATCGCTGTCAGACTGTAGCAGCAATACTAATATTTAATTATAGTTACACTGGTAAATATGTTACTGACTTTCAACATTCTTGTGAGTCTAGTATGTATTTTACGATCTGTAAATAACTTTTGCGGTGGTTAACTGGCAGTGCAACTTAGCGGTCTGTGCAAAATAATTTTACTGCTGAAACTCTTGGTCTGCAGAAAAGAATGGCAAAAGATTCACTAGGAATAATCCACCCTCTGCTATTCTGGGAAGGATTGCAACATCTCCCTCTCACCACCCAGGACCCTATGCGTCATCGCATATTAGACAGACGTGAGCGGGCCTTAAAGTTCTGTGACGTCGGTATAACACCCGAAAAATTCTAACTGTATACATGGAAACAGGCCCAACTTTCACCAGCAGTGGCGTGAAAGCGATGGGTCGCGCTAGCTTGCATCCAGTAGTGGCTTGCGGTGGCGGCTGCAGTGGGAGTGGCGACGGCGTCGGGCGTCGAGTGGCAGAATGTTTTTTTTTTATGAGGAATCTTTCGTTTAAACTATATTCAATCGATTTCACCGACTAAAAGGATGCTTCGAATTAAGAAAAAATACTCCATACACGTGAAGAATACCGATTTAATTAATTTGCATACTTTTTAATATCAATGTGGTGTTAGCGGTACAATAGTTAATGGGAAGGAGTGCGTGAGTGGGTGACTTGGAGCAGAAGAGAAGGTTATGTGCAGAACACTACATTAATTTGCATTATTTTTCTGTGGAACGAAGTACAATAGCTTAAGGGGGTGGGTGACAAAGAAGAGTGAGCCGGAAATGGCGTTGAAAAGCATGTGAAATTCAAAAAGTGTACCAGAAAATGGTGGGAAGACATAGCTGATTACTTAGTTTGGTATCAAAGGTGGTACAATTGTTTAAGTGCGGTGACATGGAAAACCACTGAACAGAACAATAGGTTAAGTGCCGACAAAGGCCCAAACATTAGATTAAGGCACCCAGAGTACAGTACCTAACATTAGGTTATGCAACATGTTTGCCCCATGTAATTGCTTATTGCAAGACCTACATGCTCCAAAACAGCCAAGAATGACGAGCAAGAGAAATCCAACACCCACAAACTGATTTTTTTATAAATAAACAGTATACCATTTCCGTATATTCCATACATTGTCTAAATTGTTTAAACAATATTCCACACAGAGCAATCGAATTCACTCCAAATGATCGATCAACTGAGTCTTTTTCCAGCCAATTCCTAGGAAGAGGTGGCAGTCAGATGACTTAGGTTAGTGGAGGTGCCCTTTTTTCCCCGCCACAATTCAAACTTCCAGCCAGAGGGTGTGTCACTTGCTTCATAAAGTGACGTCACAGCCGTCATCTTGGATGAGGTTGTGCACTGTGCTTGTCAGTACACGATAGTGCACGTTCGTGCACGTTAGTACACGTTAGTGCACGTTAATGCACGTTAGTACACATTAGTTCTCTTTAGTACATGGTAGCCCACCAACATCGGTTGGTAAGGGGACGTGGCGGTCAGTAGAGAATCGTGTTGGAGACTAAATATTTCATTACAAGTCCAACTGGGCGCGGCGCTCGCGAAACTCTGACAAAATTTGAATTTCCCACCTGGGAGGGGGGTGTGGCACTTTCCCACCAGAGAGGTTAATTAATTGATCAATTTAATTAAGTAGTCAATGTGACCTATCTTCCTGCCATTTTCTTCTGTTAATGGAGGTAGCATTGTCCTGATGGAATTTGAACTTCCCACCAGGGGTATGTGGCACTTTCCCACCAGAGAGGTTAATTAATTGATGAAATTAATTAAGTAGTCAATCAAATTGATAAGAGAGAGGGGGGACCTATTCCAATAACTCAGACTTGAAAGTGTACCTGTAGCATCAAGGGGTGGAGGGGGTTTGTGGAGGGGAAGGTGAGGTGGGACAATAGGTTAAGTGCCTGTCAATCAAAAGGAAATGGGGGTTATATGGAAAAGCACTTAACAGAACAGTTGGTTAATTCAGACCTGAAAGTGTACCAGTAGTAGTGAGGGGCGGTGCATTTCCTGAGGGGGAGTGGAGTGGGAGGGGGTGGTGGGGAACAATAGGTTAAGTACAGTGATATGGAAAACCACTTTGTAGAACAATAGGTTAAGTACCTGTCTATCAAAGGAGAACAACAGGTCTATCCCTGAGTGTAATCCTGCCATTGATGTAGGCAACCCGCACTAACGAAATTGCGCCAGAAACGGCCTAGTCCCACTACATTCGACTACTTTCTGTGTCTCATAACCTAATCTAAATCCCTCAACATCCCCGATTTAATTCGACTTTATTTCATTATTATTGTCTTGCAATTGTTGATATTCATCTTATAACTCTCTTTTCAACTATTGCTTCCTTTTCACGTCCTTTGATTCTTATGAATGTAGTCTGGTTTGTGTACAAGTTGTACATAAATTTTCGCTCCCTGTATTTTATCCCTGCTACCTACAAAATTGCAAATAGTGTAGAGTCCTCATTGCCAAAACCTTTCTGTAAATCTACAAATGTTACAAACATATCAATGTCTTCCCGTGACCTACCTTCTAAGATAAGACATAGAATCGGTATTGCCTTGCATGCTCCTACACTTCTCCATGACTGAAACTTTTCTTCCCCCGAGATCGGCTTCTACCAGTTTTTCCCTTCTGATGACAATAATATGTGTCAATATTTTTCAACTATGACTTATTATAGTAGTTGTTAGGCAATTGCACCTCTAATAGCAATCAATGATATAGTCAGTTATCATCGATAATGCTACTTATCGAGAATTATTATCGAAGTACAGGTATCATCATATAAGAGTCAGTAATTATACGCAAAAAACGCATCTAATCGTTACATGTACATATGTACTTATCCAGCAGGTGCTGTTTATAACTTTTTAAAATGTGTATAAGCCGGCCGAAGTAGTCGAGCGGTTCTAGGCGCTACAGTCTGGAAACGCGCGACCGCTACGGTCGCAGGTTCGAATCCTGCCTCGGGCATGGATGTGTGTGATCTCCTTAGGTTACTTAGGTTTAAGTAGTTCTAAGTTCTAGGGGACTGATGACCTCAGAAGTTAAGTCCCATAGTGCTCAGAGCCATTTGAACCACTTTTAAAATGTGTTTAAAGAGTAGACTGTCAGCACGTGGAAAGGACGCATGATTCATAGCAATCCGATGTGTTTAGTGTTGGACCGGATGTGCATTTACACCTGTACGCCTTGTGCCCCATCGCCGTGTGCCTGTATCTGTCTCACACTCAAGAAGAAGCCAGCCTTTAGCTGCAACCCTATTTCTCGTCATTTGCACATGCGTCATTCCATTCCCATCTAGAGATAATCACGCACGCTGTTACAGTAAATGTCGCTGCGGTCGGTATATTTTGAGACAAAGACGAATTCGTAGAAATAATTGCAAGTATTGAGATAATTAATAACTTTTGCATGATGCATGTGTGAGCGTAGTTGAAAAGATAAAGATGGCGACGAGTTTACTGTTTAACAATTGTCGTTATTTCTAAGTAATGCTTCAACTGAATCGTTTAACAGAGAGAGGTAGCATAACAAAGCAGCAAACATACGGAGCTGTGGACAGGTCCACGAAGTGTGCATAAAGTGTGTGACCGATGTACATGCAATAATTATTATGGTGACCAAGGACGTTGTACTGAACAACATTACACAAGTTTTTATGCCAATTGCAGACTAATAATTATAGCTATTACGAGATGTTTGTTTTTAGGTTGGGTGGCATCTCCGCATAGGCGTGACAAGAGCAAGCTATTAACGCTTATTCTCATCTGGGCAGTAGGTCAGGTGTTGATGTGTTCATGCGTGAACACAAATCGGTTTAGTCTATACTGGCAGATGTAGTACACTTAGTGGTGCAGTTACGACCATGCAGAAAACATTATTTGTGACTTATTTGTGCGAAGACTGTTCGATGTAGTGAAAAAAACCAACACACAGGTGTGTACACATATTAAGGTGTTACATACAAAAACATCTGCATTTATACCTGTTACAGCCTGTATATCTCCCCTACTGAAATGTTTAGACTCAAGCACTTGCGCAGAGAGACCCGTGCAAATCAGAGACTTGCTTGACTTCGCAACGTTGCAGGGGTCATCTGTCTCTTTGTGGAACAGCCACATGCACCTAGTATGTGCAGAAAGTTGCACTGGTGTGAAAACACCTTTAAACAGTTACGGCACCATATGAAGGATGAACGTCCCGAACGAGTAGTCCTGTGTCCACGTAAGCAATAAAACATTTGAATTAATAATATTACGTATCTGGTCGCGGCGATAAACAGAGCTACAACTAGCTAACACACAAAGAAGAATCGATATGACTGAAAGTGTAACAAGTTTATATTTTGTTCTTGTATCATAGTCGAGGATGTTGCGTTTTGAATTGGCCGACTACTACTTTTGAGCCAGGTTATGTCGCGCTCCATTCCCATTATGATCCTGAGAGTTGTTTTCCCATAACGCGTCACGTAAGTAGTGGACTGGTTTCTATATATATATGGTGAGTCACCTAACATTACCGCTGGATTTATTTCGTAAACCACATCAAATACTGACGATCGATTCCACAGACCGAACGTGAGGAGAGGGGCTAGTGTAATTGGTTAATACAAACCATAAAAAAATGCACGAAAGTATGTTTTTTAACACAAACCAACGTTTTTTTAAATGGAACCACGTTAGTTTTGTTAGCACATCTGAACATATAAACAAATACGTAATCAGTGCCGTTTGTTGCATTGTAAAATGTTAATTACATCCGGAGATATTGTAACCTAAAGTTGACGCTTGAGTACCACTCCTCCGCTGTTCGACCGTGTGTATCGGAGAGCACAGAATTTCGTAGGGATCCAAAGGAAACGGTGATGGACCTTAGGTACAGAAGAGACTGGAACAGCACATTACGTCCACATGCTAACACCTTTTTATTGGTCTTTTTCACTGACGCACATGTACATTACCATGAGGGGTGAGGTACACGTACATACGTGGTTTCCGTTTTCAATTACGGAGTGGAATAGAGTGTGTCCCGACATGTCAGGCCAATAGATGTTCAATGTGGTGGCCATCATTTGCTGCACACAATTGCAATCTCTGGCGTAATGAATGTCGTACACGCCGCAGTACATCTGGTGTAATGTCGCCGCGGGCTGCCACAATACGTTGTTTCATATCCTCTGGGGTTGTAGGCACATAACGGTACACATTCTCCTTTAACGTACCCCACAGAAAGAAGCCGAGAGGCGTAAGATCAGGAGAACGGGCTGGCCAATTTATGCGTCCTCCACGTCCTATGAAACGCCCGTCGAACATCCTGTCAATGGTCAGCCTAGTGTTAATTGCGGAATGTGCAGGTGCACCATCATGCTGATACCACATACGTCGACGCGTTTCCAGTGGGACACATTCTATTCCACTTCGTAATTGAAAACGGAAACCACGTGTGTACGTTTACCTCACCCCTCATGGTAATGTACATGTGCGTCAGTGAAAAAGACCAATAAAAAGGTGTTAGCATGTGGACGTAATGTGCTGTTCCAGTCTCTTCTGTACCTAAGGTCCATCACCGTTCCTTTTGGATCCCTACGTAATTCGGTGCTCTCCGATACACACGATCGAACAGCGGAGAAGTGGTACTCAAGCGTCAACTTTAGGTTACAATATCTCCGGATGTAATTAACATTTTACAATGCAACAAACGGCACTGATTACGTATGTGTTTATATGTTCAGATGTGCTAACAAAACCAACGGGGTTCCATTTAAAAAAACGTAGGTTTGTGTTAAAAAACATACTTCCGTGCATTTTTGTATGGTTTGTATTAACCAATTACACTAGCCCCTCTCCTCACGTTCGGTCTGTGGAATCGATTCGTCAGTATTTGATGTGGTTTACGAAATATATCCAGCGGTAACGTTAGGTGACTCACCCTGTATACAGACACCAAATATCTTTCCACCAAGGTTATTGTATTCGAAGACCGTATTCGGAACTTCATCGTTGTCAACGGGACATGAAACAGTAAACTTCCCGAGATGTAGGTGCACAATAATACATTGAAAAAACAGCTGACTTATCGAGCTTCCCTCATGGACAACAATGTTCACGGACATATCTTTAAACACTGATTGCGGTTGTTAATCGGCAACTAAAAGACAATGAGTTTAGCTAAATGTTTATGGCCGCAAGCGGTTCCAGAACACCATTAATTCAAATGTTTTTATCGCTTATGTCTATCATTTGGTGCCTTATTTGTTTAAATATAACACAACAAACATTTGTATAACATAAAATGAAGCCCATCCTAACTTAACATATAGAAGCAGTCTATTTGTTATTTCTGATATTTGTTATTTTTTTTAACAGCAGCTGGGTAGATTCAACTAATGTTGCTAATTTAGTATACCGACTGTGAGATAACATTTTATACAAGTGTCTGTAAATGACGTGATATAGAGTTTTGTTTTATGTTCCTTAGCACACAGATGTGTTTTGCGTTAGACGTTTACTGCTGCGATAAACATATAGCTACGTTTTCGTCGCCGTCACGGACACACAAGAGTCGATATGGCTCACAGGGCAAGAAGTTTAGATTTTAACATCGTGTCAACGCCGAGATATTTATAGATGCAGTACTTGCACGGACTGGACAAGGTAGTTATGAAAAATACATTATGGAGGCTTGTCGGGATTTGAATCCTGCTTTCCAGCTACGAGTCCAATGCTTTAATCGTCTCCAATTTCGATCGGTTCGATGCCCGTAGATGACGTGTTTTTGAGGTGCTTTTCACACTAAAAGACGAGATGGTAGATGGAAGAAGGGAGAAAGGAAGATTAGAGTGAATCATCCAGGCAATTAAGAGTCCACTCTGATTGCGCAATTACAGGAAAAGAATTCAGCGTAGTCTCGTATTAAGGAACCATATTGAAATGCCACTCAAGTATTTTAGGGATTGTATTGAAAGTCTAAATCACGGTTGCCGGAAGAAATTTGAATCCCTCCTGAACACGAGTCCATTGTCTTGTAATTTATACTGCGCGGTGTCATGGAATATCTGGAGGAGAAGGCGTAAAAACGGTAACAGGTGTAAATATGGGCACTTCTTCCAAAAGAGGTATGGGAGATATGGTTGACTGGTGGCCATGATTGTACACGGTACCGCATGCTGATATGCGAATTCGTGTTTGATCTAGGCTGCAAACATTTGGAGAGTATGGAAATCGTTTTCTTTCCATGTATTTATGGTTAGTTTAAAGTAACTTCACAGTGATATCCGGAAAATTAGTCACCTATGTCTTTGCCGGCCGTTGTGGCCGAGCGGTTCTAGGCGCTTCAGTACGGAACCGCGCTGCTGCTACGGTCGCAGGTTCGAATCCTGCCTCGGGCATGGATGTGTGTGATCTCCTTAGGTTACTTAGGTTTAAGTAGTTCTAAGTTCTAGGGGACTGATGACCTCAGAAGTTAAGTCCCATAGTGCTCAGAGCCATTTGAACCACTTTTAAAATGTGTTTAAAGAGTAGACTGTCAGCACGTGGAAAGGACGCATGATTCATAGCAATCCGATGTGTTTAGTGTTGGACCGGATGTGCATTTACACCTGTACGCCTTGTGCCCCATCGCCGTGTGCCTGTATCTGTCTCACACTCAAGAAGAAGCCAGCCTTTAGCTGCAACCCTATTTCTCGTCATTTGCACATGCGTCATTCCATTCCCATCTAGAGATAATCACGCACGCTGTTACAGTAAATGTCGCTGCGGTCGGTATATTTTGAGACAAAGACGAATTCGTAGAAATAATTGCAAGTATTGAGATAATTAATAACTTTTGCATGATGCATGTGTGAGCGTAGTTGAAAAGATAAAGATGGCGACGAGTTTACTGTTTAACAATTGTCGTTATTTCTAAGTAATGCTTCAACTGAATCGTTTAACAGAGAGAGGTAGCATAACAAAGCAGCAAACATACGGAGCTGTGGACAGGTCCACGAAGTGTGCATAAAGTGTGTGACCGATGTACATGCAATAATTATTATGGTGACCAAGGACGTTGTACTGAACAACATTACACAAGTTTTTATGCCAATTGCAGACTAATAATTATAGCTATTACGAGATGTTTGTTTTTAGGTTGGGTGGCATCTCCGCATAGGCGTGACAAGAGCAAGCTATTAACGCTTATTCTCATCTGGGCAGTAGGTCAGGTGTTGATGTGTTCATGCGTGAACACAAATCGGTTTAGTCTATACTGGCAGATGTAGTACACTTAGTGGTGCAGTTACGACCATGCAGAAAACATTATTTGTGACTTATTTGTGCGAAGACTGTTCGATGTAGTGAAAAAAACCAACACACAGGTGTGTACACATATTAAGGTGTTACATACAAAAACATCTGCATTTATACCTGTTACAGCCTGTATATCTCCCCTACTGAAATGTTTAGACTCAAGCACTTGCGCAGAGAGACCCGTGCAAATCAGAGACTTGCTTGACTTCGCAACGTTGCAGGGGTCATCTGTCTCTTTGTGGAACAGCCACATGCACCTAGTATGTGCAGAAAGTTGCACTGGTGTGAAAACACCTTTAAACAGTTACGGCACCATATGAAGGATGAACGTCCCGAACGAGTAGTCCTGTGTCCACGTAAGCAATAAAACATTTGAATTAATAATATTACGTATCTGGTCGCGGCGATAAACAGAGCTACAACTAGCTAACACACAAAGAAGAATCGATATGACTGAAAGTGTAACAAGTTTATATTTTGTTCTTGTATCATAGTCGAGGATGTTGCGTTTTGAATTGGCCGACTACTACTTTTGAGCCAGGTTATGTCGCGCTCCATTCCCATTATGATCCTGAGAGTTGTTTTCCCATAACGCGTCACGTAAGTAGTGGACTGGTTTCTATATATATATGGTGAGTCACCTAACATTACCGCTGGATTTATTTCGTAAACCACATCAAATACTGACGATCGATTCCACAGACCGAACGTGAGGAGAGGGGCTAGTGTAATTGGTTAATACAAACCATAAAAAAATGCACGAAAGTATGTTTTTTAACACAAACCAACGTTTTTTTAAATGGAACCACGTTAGTTTTGTTAGCACATCTGAACATATAAACAAATACGTAATCAGTGCCGTTTGTTGCATTGTAAAATGTTAATTACATCCGGAGATATTGTAACCTAAAGTTGACGCTTGAGTACCACTCCTCCGCTGTTCGACCGTGTGTATCGGAGAGCACAGAATTTCGTAGGGATCCAAAGGAAACGGTGATGGACCTTAGGTACAGAAGAGACTGGAACAGCACATTACGTCCACATGCTAACACCTTTTTATTGGTCTTTTTCACTGACGCACATGTACATTACCATGAGGGGTGAGGTACACGTACATACGTGGTTTCCGTTTTCAATTACGGAGTGGAATAGAGTGTGTCCCGACATGTCAGGCCAATAGATGTTCAATGTGGTGGCCATCATTTGCTGCACACAATTGCAATCTCTGGCGTAATGAATGTCGTACACGCCGCAGTACATCTGGTGTAATGTCGCCGCGGGCTGCCACAATACGTTGTTTCATATCCTCTGGGGTTGTAGGCACATAACGGTACACATTCTCCTTTAACGTACCCCACAGAAAGAAGCCGAGAGGCGTAAGATCAGGAGAACGGGCTGGCCAATTTATGCGTCCTCCACGTCCTATGAAACGCCCGTCGAACATCCTGTCAATGGTCAGCCTAGTGTTAATTGCGGAATGTGCAGGTGCACCATCATGCTGATACCACATACGTCGACGCGTTTCCAGTGGGACACATTCTATTCCACTTCGTAATTGAAAACGGAAACCACGTGTGTACGTTTACCTCACCCCTCATGGTAATGTACATGTGCGTCAGTGAAAAAGACCAATAAAAAGGTGTTAGCATGTGGACGTAATGTGCTGTTCCAGTCTCTTCTGTACCTAAGGTCCATCACCGTTCCTTTTGGATCCCTACGTAATTCGGTGCTCTCCGATACACACGATCGAACAGCGGAGAAGTGGTACTCAAGCGTCAACTTTAGGTTACAATATCTCCGGATGTAATTAACATTTTACAATGCAACAAACGGCACTGATTACGTATGTGTTTATATGTTCAGATGTGCTAACAAAACCAACGGGGTTCCATTTAAAAAAACGTAGGTTTGTGTTAAAAAACATACTTCCGTGCATTTTTGTATGGTTTGTATTAACCAATTACACTAGCCCCTCTCCTCACGTTCGGTCTGTGGAATCGATTCGTCAGTATTTGATGTGGTTTACGAAATATATCCAGCGGTAACGTTAGGTGACTCACCCTGTATACAGACACCAAATATCTTTCCACCAAGGTTATTGTATTCGAAGACCGTATTCGGAACTTCATCGTTGTCAACGGGACATGAAACAGTAAACTTCCCGAGATGTAGGTGCACAATAATACATTGAAAAAACAGCTGACTTATCGAGCTTCCCTCATGGACAACAATGTTCACGGACATATCTTTAAACACTGATTGCGGTTGTTAATCGGCAACTAAAAGACAATGAGTTTAGCTAAATGTTTATGGCCGCAAGCGGTTCCAGAACACCATTAATTCAAATGTTTTTATCGCTTATGTCTATCATTTGGTGCCTTATTTGTTTAAATATAACACAACAAACATTTGTATAACATAAAATGAAGCCCATCCTAACTTAACATATAGAAGCTGTCTATTTGTTATTTCTGATATTTGTTATTTTTTTTAACAGCAGCTGGGTAGATTCAACTAATGTTGCTAATTTAGTATACCGACTGTGAGATAACATTTTATACAAGTGTCTGTAAATGACGTGATATAGAGTTTTGTTTTATGTTCCTTAGCACACAGATGTGTTTTGCGTTAGACGTTTACTGCTGCGATAAACATATAGCTACGTTTTCGTCGCCGTCACGGACACACAAGAGTCGATATGGCTCACAGGGCAAGAAGTTTAGATTTTAACATCGTGTCAACGCCGAGATATTTATAGATGCAGTACTTGCACGGACTGGACAAGGTAGTTATGAAAAATACATTATGGAGGCTTGTCGGGATTTGAATCCTGCTTTCCAGCTACGAGTCCAATGCTTTAATCGTCTCCAATTTCGATCGGTTCGATGCCCGTAGATGACGTGTTTTTGAGGTGCTTTTCACACTAAAAGACGAGATGGTAGATGGAAGAAGGGAGAAAGGAAGATTAGAGTGAATCATCCAGGCAATTAAGAGTCCACTCTGATTGCGCAATTACAGGAAAAGAATTCAGCGTAGTCTCGTATTAAGGAACCATATTGAAATGCCACTCAAGTATTTTAGGGATTGTATTGAAAGTCTAAATCACGGTTGCCGGAAGAAATTTGAATCCCTCCTGAACACGAGTCCATTGTCTTGTAATTTATACTGCGCGGTGTCATGGAATATCTGGAGGAGAAGGCGTAAAAACGGTAACAGGTGTAAATATGGGCACTTCTTCCAAAAGAGGTATGGGAGATATGGTTGACTGGTGGCCATGATTGTACACGGTACCGCATGCTGATATGCGAATTCGTGTTTGATCTAGGCTGCAAACATTTGGAGAGTATGGAAATCGTTTTCTTTCCATGTATTTATGGTTAGTTTAAAGTAACTTCACAGTGATATCCGGAAAATTAGTCACCTATGTCTTTGCCGGCCGTTGTGGCCGAGCGGTTCTAGGCGCTTCAGTACGGAACCGCGCTGCTGCTACGGTCGCAGGTTCGAATACTGCCTCGGGCATGGATGTGTGTGATGTTTAGGTTAGTTAGGTTTAAGTAGTTCTAAGTCTAGGGGACTGATGGCGTCACATGTTGAGTCCCATAGTGTTCAGAGCCACTTGAACTATTTTTTCACCTACGTCTTTGGGTTATATGTGACAGGGCGATCTTGCGTATGTGGGGTTGGTGTAAATATTGACTCTCATTTAAATATCAAAATATTCCATGGGGACTTCAAAGGCAGTTTCTCTGTTCGACACATCTCCTGTCCCCAATATTAAGAAGAGAATTTCCACAGGGGAAAGCAAAGCACTAGCGTTATGACTGGACGCCATACAAGAATCTGTTGACCCAATCGCTTGATTGGTTGACATAAGTGCTGTCAGCAAGAGGTCGTTGAGTTTTTCTGGTACTGGCCTGAGTGGAGGGCTGGGAAGACCAAAGGACTTAAAAAAAAAAAAAATCCATCTACGAAACGGTACGAGTTTTCATCAGATTCCTGCAACTCTCTCCTTGTGGACAGCGCTAGTGACATTAACAACAACAGTAAGGATACACCAGACTTAAGGGACGCAACATGCACATTTGGTGATGAAAAGTTCTTTCAAGGCATTTGTGGAGAGTTGTGGTTTCAATGTATCATATATTGCGCCCGAGCTGAAAGAGCCATTTAAGTTGGTGATTTCTGGAAATATGTGTCGATTCTTTTGTCATTTAAAATGCTTAAATAAACATGCTGCTCCTTGTAGACTAGCCTACTGTTTTGTAACGTTTTATCCAGCTTTATTAAAACATTTTAAAAAACTATGACTTTTTAGTGTACATCTTATATTGGCACCTGATTATTTTTATTGCTGTTTTGCAAGCTTTTCGTGAAACTTCGTTTTCTAATAGAAATAACTAATGTTATTCATTTTTTGCCTCCTGTCACTGAATAAAAATGTTATTTTTGTTAGTGGAAGCAAAACAAAGCCAAAAATAAAAGAGGGTGTCCATATTAAAACTTATCCTCTGCATGTGTGCAAATAGAAAAACTTGTTCGTAGTTTTGTTCACTGCTATTGCTAATACTACCAAAACAGATATTTTGTCTTCGAGTCTGAAACTACTTAGTATTGTTACTGCTACGTTTAGACAAAAAATTGCAAATGTGCTTGATTTATGTAATAGTTACAGTAGGACGTAACGAGGAAGGCCACTGCAGTATCAAATTGTAGTGGAATAAAAATTACATTTAATTACCGATGCACAGGAAGCATGTTTCACTGTCTTTCTTTTCTATCGTCACATGACGAAGACAACACTGTACTTTCCACAGACTGTCATCACAGTTACCCACAATGTGACGGTTACAGTTAAGACAGCTGATAGTCAAGTAGAAAACCATTCATGAGGCTGTAAGCCATATGGAGTTTTTATCATGTTTCATATTACTGTTATTACTTAATGTTATGACTGTAAATGCTATAATTTAATAATATTTATTGGCTTTGGCTTTAGCCGTTGAAATTTGATATTAATATTGTGTTTTCTGGAGGAAATACTAGTGATTAAAATTAATGATCTGTTAGCATACTCTGGCTCATCGCTATCTGTGTCGGTGTCGTCGGCTGTGTTCTGCTGAGCACTTCCACCTGGCGCCGCTACCAGGAGAATCCTACAGTCATTTCCATGGAGCGAGACTACCAAGAATGGAATACATCATTTCCTACAGCTACACTCTGCCCACGAATGGCACCCAATGATAGAAAGGTGCAAGCACTCTCAGCCAAGTACGTAAAACATTGAAAAATGTTAGTTTTATACGTGGCAATGTCTATTAATGAGTGGGAACACATATTGTTTTACATAGCTGTTATACGAGAGCACAGTGATACGTCTCAGGTTGGCACAAAGGTGACACCGATTTCAACGAAATTTTGTTTGTACTGTGTTGCTCAGTAACGTAAGTATAGTTTTATGTATATCAATTCTTAAGGCAGTCGTGTTGTCTTCTTTCGTTCAAATAAATAAATAAGTATACCGTGCCATCCTACAGACAGCAGTTTTGATAGTTTCTTGTCCACAAAAAATCGTCTAAAACTGGGGTTCTAGAAGCAGCGTCCTCCTATATTCTTAACAGTTATGCAATTATTATTATTACTATCGTTATTATTATTTACAAGCCTTACACATCATGAAAGTTCGCTGCACGTTGATCCATACAGATTTTTTCAGTTTCAACATTTTGTTTACAGGGAACGTGCAACTTCATTAAATTTCTTAAAGCGTTCATTAACGATTCTGATAACGGTTGCAGTACTTATATTAGGCGGCTAGTTTCAAACCTTACAGGTTCATTTTCAAATCTAGCCTACTGAGGCTACAAAAACAGTACACATTTGTCAGTGAACAGTGAATGGAAAGGGGAATTACAATAAATAGTTCAAATGTAAGAGAAATTAATTGTAAATCATGTCGGGTCATGAAGTCTGCGTCTGAATGGTGCTGTAATTCATAGTGGCGCTATATGAAAAAATTGTTCATGCAGCATGCATGACCAGTGACGCAAAATTGTTTCGAATTACGTAAAATGCTTGAATATTCGTATTTCAGTATCTTAATAATAAACATCAAAGTTGCAACATATACTTTATAAATGTTGCCATAGTGAATATCACTGTCCACGTGTGCCTCTTACCACCTCAACATCAAAAAGTGGAAGTCAACTTAGCCAATAGCAATAGGGAACTTATGATAGCGCTAGTGTCGCCCCATGTACAACAGCAAGTCCGCAGCCAATGGGCGTGTCGCGTTTTAAATGCGGATGGGCCTAAGAACCTTCATTAAACTTGACATCAGTACAATGAATGACACCAATGTATAAGTATCACGTAAATACAAATACTAGTGCCGCGTGTACACATATTTGAACATAACAGAAGCATTTCATGTTCAGATCAATGGGGGCATCGATTTAAAATGGGGGCATCGCAGCGTCTTTGTTAACCAGTCACATTTAATAGAAAGTACAATAAAACTAATAAAAATCACATTTGTTGCTCCATTACAAGTTTTGAGTCATACACACAGATGGTTATCTTCCAAAAGTCTACATACGTAAATAGTATGCATAAACAAAATATTTAAAAAAACATTACATATCGCTTGCTTAGGTAATAGATTTTCTATAGAACAGTTACGTAGTCCTACTAAAACAGGGTCTCGTGGCACATAATCATTACGACATCTCGTCATGCGCGACAACATTGAAATCGCCTGTACTCATGGTGCGTATCCTTTCATGTGAGTCCTGCTGTAAATGATGGAGGACGAATACTGAAATACGGATATTCAAACATTTTACATAATTCTAAACAATGTTGCGTCACTGGTCATGCATGCTGCATGAACAATCTTTTTCATATAGCGCCCCTATGAATTACGGCACCAGTCAGATACAAACTTAATGACCTGACATAATTTACTAACTGGACATGCTAATCAAATTACAGGTGCACTAAAGTACTCCCCTACCAAACATTTTTTCAAATTCAAGAATCATGATCTGACATATTTGCTGGCTTGAAAAGTATATCTAATGACAGATTACATTCAATTGATGTGATGTCCACTAAAAAGCCCTCTCGTACGACACAGTGTGCTACGTTCATACAGCGGGCAGTATTTTCTATTTATTCGCTGTGAGATCATCATACATCATTTTGGGTACCTTATGCAGTATTTAAAAATTGAAAAGGCCAGTATGCGTAGCCTGCAAGTGAAAGACTGCATACCGTCAAGTAAAAAACGAAATAAAATAAAGTTAAAATTAAGAAATAAAATTTAAGAAGTCAAGAAATAAAATTTTAAAAATCAGACCATTGAGTGCAGCCTCAGCGTACGAGCCCTTCTGCACGTCATCTACACACTTTATTTTAAAACCATTTAATAATAGAGATCGTGCCATTAATACCTTGGCCGCTGTTAGTGTCCTTACCATTTCGCAGTTATAGGGAAATGGCACTGGCTTCCCAGAATGAGTGATAAAGTAACTGGTTAATTTAATGGGCGTTCAGTGAAATGTCCATATGTGACTAAGTACTGGGTAAGTGCAGAGTCCTTTCGTTACAGTGATCTTGCCCATGTGCATGGTATTAAGTAGGTTCAAGAAATCACGAAAACAGAAGTCACTATAAGCCCCAAGTCAATTTGGGGAGCGTGATTATACGATGATAAGCTCTAGTTGGTCAACCGACACGTCCACTTATAGAATCACTATCCTTACTGTAGCCAATAGTTTTTTGTCCAGCCCCCAAGACAGCTATGGGGAGTGTAACCATAACAAACGTATAAAGTAATCGGACTAATGTGTTAATATTCAGCCATAGTATGGCTATGTAAATAGTTAAAGCACAACATCTATATACGCAGTGTTATTAACGACTTACGGGTAGCCGGCCGGTGTGGCCGTGTGGTTCTAGGCGCTTCAGTTTGGAACCGTGTGACCGCTACGGTCGCAGGTTCGAATCCTGCCTCGGGCATGGATGTGTGTGATGTCCTTGGGTTAGTTAGGTTTAAGTAGTTCTCAGATCTAGGGGACTGATGACCTCAGATGTGGAGTCCCATAGTGCTCAGAGCCATTTGAACCATTTTGAACTTACGGGTACATAGTTCGCAAAAATGAGTTTTTACTTGAACTATTGTTCTGCAAAACTTTAAAATGTAATATAAAATCTTCTGTCACTTTATGCTGCTAACTAATGGTTTGCAACAAAGCTGTGATCCTTTGCTTGTCGTCGCCAGCAGATGATGGGACAGCAGTCAGGCACACACGCAACCATCTTTACCAACTACCAAAGTGAAACAGCCAATCACATCCCCGTATTTTACTGGCCATTAACATGACACAACCAATCCCCCCCCTATCTTTGTTCTCCATAACTCCCATTTGTCAGTGAACATATTTCGATTATTGCATTGAACTGGAACACGGCATAATGTTGATATTACAGAACATTTATAAAAAGTTGTAAGTGCACACACACACACACACACACACACACACACACACACACACAAACACACACACACACACAATATTTATGTCTATGTTAGTACTACACCTAACCTGACGTCAAAAACATAACGGTGAAGTCTGAAATTAAGTGTCAAAATGGTATTTCCATGTTTAAATTGTTCTATAACTGTACAAAACACATGTGCTCTGCTAATTTATAACATGCTAAGAAGGTAGTTCACAGTTCCTCAAAACTCTATTTCAGGCTACCTTACTGGTGGTACAAAGGTTGACATTTCTTCATCAGATGTTTTAGAAGCTTTTAATTAATGCACCACCACACCAAGCACCAATTTAGGTGGGAAGAAGATAATGTATAACGTTCTGTACAAGAACAATATAATCAGTGTTACTGACTGGCTAATATATGTCTCTTATTTTTTGCTCATGTTTATCACGTTTATCCACTGACATTAGCCTACATTTGTTGACACTTTATCACAACAAACTATTCTAAAAATGGTGCAATTTGACGAGATAGTTAATGTTCTATTTTACCTAAACTGCATATTTTAGCAATACATAAGTACATAATGCAGGAGAGATAAAATGTAAAAACAACACAACACTTTCAAAGAAAATGATTGATAAAGTCCTACACGGAGAGTAAAGTTCAATATCTCGAAAATATTACATTTTGCACCAAAATAAAATTGTTGGTCGAAATACATAACGGTTTCTAGCACAAAACATATGCAAATTGCTTAGCATAATATGCAAATATAATTACGAATCTCTGATTGGAAACAAAGATTTAATCTTTGCGTCAAAATAAAACTATCTGAATTTTATCCATTACTGTCGGTGTTGCTTCTATGACTGTATTATTTTTGTGAAATAAAAACACAACCACCACAACATGCATGATGCATGTCAAGCCCTGGGGCCTCGTCTTTGGTTGCCCGATTAGTCAACATCATTTTTCGAATTAGGTAACCAGTGGTCTTGTTAAGAAGATGCATATACACTCCTGGAAATTGAAATAAGAACACCGTGAATTCATTCTCCCAGGAAGGGGAAACTTTATTGACACATTCCTGGGGTCAGATACATCACATGATCACACTGACAGAACCACAGGCACATAGACACAGGCAACAGAGCATGCACAATGTCGGCACTAGTACAGTGTATATCCACCTTTCGCAGCAATGCAGGCTGCTATTCTCCCATGGAGACGATCGTAGAGATGCTGGATGTAGTCCTGTGGAACGGCTTGCCATGCCATTTCCACCTGGCGCCTCAGTTGGACCAGCGTTCGTGCTGGACGTGCAGACCGCGTGAGACGACGCTTCATCCAGTCCCAAACATGCTCAATGGGGGACAGATCCGGAGATCTTTCTGGCCACGGTAGTTGACTTACACCTTCTAGAGCACGTTGGGTGGCACGGGATACATGCGGACGTGCATTGTCCTGTTGGAACAGCAAGTTCCCTTGCCGGTCTAGGAATGGTAGAACGATGGGTTCGATGACGGTTTGGATGTACCGTGCACTATTCAGTGTCCCCTCAACGATCACCGGTGGTGTACGGCCAGTGTAGGAGATCGCTCCCCACACCATGATGCCGGGTGTTGGCCCTGTGTGCCTCGGTCGTATGCAGTCCTGATTGTGGCGCTCACCTGCACGGCGCCAAACACGCATACGACCATCATTGGCACCAAGGCAGAAGCGACTCTCATCGCTGAAGACGACACGTCTCCATTCGTCCCTCCATGCACGCCTGTCGCGACACCACTGGAGGCGGGCTGCACGATGTTGGGGCGTGAGCGGAAGACGGCCTAACGGTGTGCGGGACCGTAGCCCAGCTTCATGGAGACGGTTGCGAATGGTCCTCGCCGATACCCCAGGAGCAACAGTGTCCCTAATTTGCTGGGAAGTGGCGGTGCGGTCCCCTACGGCACTGTGTATGATCCTACGGTCTTGGCGTGCATCCGTGCGTCGCTGCGCTCCGGTCCCAGGTCGACGGGCACGTGCACCTTCCGCCGACCACTGGCGACAACATCGATGTACTGTGGAGACCTCACGCCCCACGTGTTGAGCAGTTCAGCGGTACGTCCACCTGGCCTCCCGCATGCCCACTATACGCCCTCGCTCAAAGTCCGTCAACTGCACATACGGTTCACGTCCACGCTGTCGCGGCATGCTACCAGTGTTAAAGACTGCGATGGAGCTCCGTATGCCACGGCAAACTGGCTGACACTGACGGCGGCGGTGCACAAATGCTGCGCAGCTAGCGCCATTCGACGGCCAACACCGCGGTTCCTGGTGTGTCCGCTGTGCCGTGCGTGTGATCATTGCTTGTACAGCCCTCTCGCAGTGTCCGGAGCAAGTATGGTGGGTCTGACACACCGGTGTCAATGTGTTCTTTTTTCCATTTCCAGGAGTGTATAATACAAAGTGACAAACTGTGACTACAATTTTGACAAAAAAATTTGAAATATATTCTGGTCACAATGCGCTACTTTGTAATGTACCCATTTACTCTCAACAGGACTAGCAGTAACTTAAAGTTAAAACATGAAGTAGACTGTTCTTGCACCTGAAGATGAGCCCCAATACTTCAAATGCGTCATGCATTGATATAAAAATCACGATTTTTGACTGAAGTTTTTTTTATTTTGATAAAATTCTCCTGTTATTTGTCAAAATATGCACACACTTCGAGTACAAAATGCATATCGTGTACTGTAGTAACTTAATTTTTCTGTAACATTTAAAAAGTACATAGGATTTAAAGAAACCAAGAAATTACTTTATTGTATATCAAATTATGTAAAAATTAGTTCTATAATATTAGAAAACACATAGCTTTACTACTGATATAACTTGCATGTTAAAATGCATTGTTGGTGAGAATACGTCCATCTTTGTAATACCTTTTTAGGGAACCCAAAATTATATGTATTGTTTATCGAAATAAATGAAATTTTGTTCTATAACATTATAAATCACGCATGGCATTATTGCTGATATAACTTACAGGTAAGGCTGGACTTCTTGAAAAGCATAGTTCAACTGTTGTGCCACAATTAACCCAAAAATTTTCAATACTATTTCTTTTTATGTTGTAGAACACTTTGTCTAAAAGTCAAAAAGTTTTAATTTTTTATAGCATGTGACCCAAGTCATTGACCTACCCATCATGTCACAATCCAGAATGGCAGCAGGCACACCCCCTTCTCTGTGACATAACAAGCCATGGCCCATTCCCCCTCCCACATCTCTTCAGCCAATCAGAATCCAAGATGGGAGATGTAATCCCTCTGTGCTAGTGAGAAATTAAAAAAAAGGATCCAAGATGGTAGAAGTAGCCCAGTTGTGGGTTGTAACCACTCCCTGCCCTCTTCTGTCCACACCCTTCTCCTCACCTTTCCATTTTATTGACAAGTACAGCTTAACCTGCAACACTGGCAGTGTTTTCATGAGTATTTTGACATATGATACACATATTTTAGATGTGGAAATATTTAATTTATCAAGTGTGGTATAGTAATCAAACTACAGTCATTAAGACGTGGGATGTATGGAGAATAAGGATGGGAACTGCCTGTTTCTTTTCAATGGGCAAGAAAATACTGGGATATGATTGGCTCTTTCATTTTAATTGCCAGTAAATATGGATATACCTTTGCATATATATATATATATATATATATATATATATATATATATATATATATATATATATATATATGTGTGTGTGTGTGTGTATTCTTTGGAATAATAGTTGAATAGTCTTCAGCAATTACGTATTCCCGGTCTTCAATAACGTTGCATAAGCGAACGTTCGTTCTAAATACTTATAGTGAGTTGTAAATGTATTATGACGTTGAAAGGCTCCATAATACACTGAACTGCATATCTCAGTGTTTTTTGTGATATATCTGTTTGAAATTCTGTAGTAGACAGAATATTTCTTGCCTTCAAAGCACTTTGGCTGATCTGTTTCCAATAGAGAGATATGGCTTAAACTGGAGAAGAAAAATAGCGCGAAATGGGGTATACAGAACAAGATGGTGGTGGTGGTGGTTCTGTGGTACATACTGACTGGCTGTTTCGTTTTAATGGGCTGTGATTGGATGAGACTGGATTGGAGGGGAGGGCAAGGAGTGGGGTGGACAGAAGGGAGGTTGATGTTTTTTTGAGGTCAGTACACACTGTGTCTCCGAATCGATATTGAATTCCTGCTTAGAAGAGTCCAATGACACGAAAGCAAAGTAACAGTTGAATGGTTACATAGGGGATGACATAGTGTTGTAGCCCCTCCCCGATGTTTATTCGATTTGTACATTGGGCAGGCAATAAAGGAAACCCATGAGAAATCTGAAAAGAGAATAAAGGTTCAGGGAGAAAAAAATAAAACCTTTGAGGATTACCGATAACGTCGTAACTTTGTCAACCACGGCAAAGGATGTGGGAGAGCCACTGAATGGAACGGTTGCGTCTCGAATTAGATAATAATGTGAACATCAACAAAAGTAAAGCAGGTGTAATGGAATTTTGTCGAATTAAATCAGACGATACTGGCCGAATAAAATTAGGAGCGGAGAAAGTAAAAGTATCAGATATGATTTGCTATTTCGGCAGTAAAATAGCGGACGACAGCCGGCTAAACAATAGGTAAGCATTCAAGGGGGTACAGCAATGTCTCCCTCGGTTCTCGTTTCATTAGGGAACATGGAGAAAATTATCTTATAGGCTATGATGATGATTTTTTGTTTTATTAATTACAATTTAATTGCAGTTAGGTGCTCATTTTCAGTATTTATTTTCACAAAGAGGTGTGACATGTTGTCTTTTATCCTTTACAAATCACACTTATAGAACACTAAATATCTTTCCACCACTACTGTTGACATAAGAGCATAATAATATGCCGATCAGGACTGATGACCTTAGCAGTTAAGTCCCATAAAAAAAAAAAAACAAAAAAATATATGCCTATCATGTTAACAAAATTAACTTAAGGTCGTCACCAGGGTTTCAGTACTTGTTACTCAGCCAGAAACGGAATATTGGAAGACGGAATATAACAGGAGTGCGTTATCAGACGATGATTGTTCTCTTGGCGACTGTAGTTGAATGAGCATGGCAATCGGCTGGCATCATCTCTTGCTGGCGGTATAGTTGCGTATTCTCCTCTACTGCAAACCATACGGGTTCCTATAGCTGGCCAAAAGAAGTGCTGTGGGCGTCTCAGCACCTTCTGGTCCAATGATAACATCTGTGGCGGCTTTCAAGGGCTGCCTAAAGCTGCAGGCACAGTGGCACCGGCACTGGAAAAGAACCGTTCACTCTTTCCTCAGTTTGCACACAAGTTTTACGAATACATCAGATGCAGAGAGAAACGTTCTGTTACATACTCGAGATGATTCGTGGTGACACTGAAAAGCAAGAATACAAACACATTTCTCAACTTCTAATAAATTCAGCAAATAAACATATGGCAATCAACCTGAAATGGCTGACATTCGTTACGTGTGTGAAAGACAAACAAAATTCTTAGAGTAAAATAGTCTGAGCAAAACCAGCTCACATAACAGATTCACCGCCCTACTGGCATAGAAACATCAGCAAAAAGGAATAACAATTCGTGGGCAGATAATGCCCCTGCTATAGTAGAAAATAGATCCACTACAGTAACTTTAAACAACAGAATTAACATAAGCCACCTTTCTCAACTGAACATATAATTTTTTGAGGTTATGATCGAGACCTATAATTTCCGATATAGAGTTTGCCCGAGTAGCATTAGGTGTAGACACGAAGCTGAAAAGGCTAGAGAGACACATAAATTCATAATATAATAATCGATAACGTTCAATCAATTGTTATTAAATTTTTAAATTGTTAGAAAGTGATTTTATCCAAAAGGCAATGAATTCAGACGATGGATTCCGAGTGCGATTACACTATGGACTTTTGCTAACACTGTTGTGAGTGATGAATAAATGTTTCGTAAAACGTGACAGAATTAGAATCAGTCAGTTAACCTTTCCTCTATAAATCGGGTTCCCACCTGCTAACACACGACAATATCACCAACACGCAACCCAGCACAATACAGTTCAATGAGCCTCCGTGGGACGTGGTTTGACTTAATAATGTAGCTGTGTTTTATGGTAAATCAGCGTTAAATGTCACAGAACAACAGGTCTCGCTTGTTTGCAAGGAGGATGTTTCAGTTTTTCAGGAAAATAAGTTTCAGATAATTTTTAACTGTGTTCCTTTTCAAAGAATGAACTATAACATTCAAAAATCTTAAATAACGTGGGGGAATACACTGATTAAAATATTTTCCAAAGCAGAAGACACTGAAGCCGATGAAGGTAAGTTTGGAGAATTGTAATGTCACTAAATATAAACAAAAAACAAAATAATAAAAATAAAACAACACAAAAATAAAATCACCACCGTGAAATTTCTGTAGTGTTTAAAGAAATGCCAACGAACAGTGTTATTGTTTATAAGAATAACCTGTTATGTGTCTTTTCCTACGTTCTAGTTTGAGCACAAGGGCTTTTAAAGCTGCTTCGTTCTTAACGCAGCTAACTCAAGTATCCTACGGAGCAAACATGAATAATTTACCATTAGATCCTGATCATAAATTCCATCCGGAAGAATACTTAAATCTAATATATGCGGTATGTACAAATTGAATTATTTAAGGTTTTTCCACAAGGTATTTTCAATACAGAAATGCCTTTTTCTCTTTCCAGGTCACTAATAGTTTTGGTTACAGCATAGGGACTAACGTGGGCGCGAGTATTCCGTTTCTTATTCAGCATACTAATGAAATGGGAATTTGTTATACTTACAATACGAACGTCTCACAGTATAACTCCAAACCGTAAGTAGTGAATTGCTATTGATAGTTGTTGTAGTTTCCTGAACATGAACTTACTTTGGTTCTTATCCTCGTTTCTTGTGAGATGAAGCGATGAACTTAGAGCTCCCTGTTTGTATTTGCTCTTTTCGCTCTGTCGAAAGGTACTGGGACGCTAACAACTGGACGCTGCACCACCCTGTGAATCTGATAAGCGGGAACGAGCTAGACGGCGACCTGTTTTCGCAGATCATGAACATGCATGAACCATCGATTGTGCGTAATTTACTATAGATCACTTATTTTATGAACAAAAATTAATTCTAAGTTTAAGACCTCGTCATTTTTTACATTTACTTCATTAAGGAGTTAATATTTCAAAATGTTTGCTTATCGTAGCTAACAAACACTATCGTTCCATGTCCATTTCTTGGTCACCCTTGTTACCGTGGAGGCGGAAGAGCCGGAGATGGCTACTTAAAACGGTAGTAGTAGAGTTTTATTACTAAAATTATAGCTTCTAAGGCGAAAATTTATGGTGAGGGCCAGTTCCGGAGCCAATGTGCTGCAGGAATATACAAAAATCTGTCACTTAATTTCTTTCAGTTCCATTGATAGGCCTAACAAAATAAAACACGGCACAACATTTAGCAAGCATTTATTTTAGCCATCGGCGTTCCACCACGTAGTGTTCCTAATGACCGCAACGTGGCCTTGACGTTAAGTTCTATTTTGTATCTCGCTGTCAGAAGAAAAAAGTCTACAAGCGCTGCACGCATTCTTCGCTATGCAGTATGACGTCACCGGTTGCAGGGAGTATCATGAGCAGAGTTTCGTGATAGCAGTGCACGATGTTGTTGAATCTGTGACAGCTGTGTAGGATGTTGGTCAAGCTGTCACTGCTGTGTACGATGCTAGTGAAGCTGTGACTGATCCTGCTGAAACTGTGACTGCAGCACACAATGTTGTTGAATCTGTGACAGCTGTGCAGGATGTTGGTCAAGCTGTCACTGCTGTGTACGATGCTAGTGAAGCTGTGACTGATCCTGCTGAAACTGTGACTGCAGCACACGATGTTGTTGAATCTGTGACAGCTGTGTAGGATGTTGGTCAGGCTGTCACTGCTGTGTACGATGCTAGTGAAGCTGTGACTGATCCTGCTGAAACTGTGACTGCAGCACACAATGTTGTTGAATCTGTGACAGCTGTGTAGGATGTTGGTCAAGCTGTCACTGCTGTGTACGATGCTAGTGAAGCTGTGACTGATCCTGCTGAAACTGTGACTGCAGCACACAATGTTGTTGAATCTGTGACAGCTGTGCAGGATGTCGGTCAAGCTGTCACTGCTGTGTACGATGCTAGTGAAGCTGTGACTGATACACATTATGCTGCTGAAGCTGTGACAGCAGCACATGATGTTGAATCTGTGACAGATGTGCCTGAAGTTGGTGAACCTATGACTGCTGCGCACAGTTACAGTGAAGATGTGGCTGCTGCGCACGATGCTGATGAAGCTGTGACTCCTGCTCATCATCCTGGAGAAGTTGTGATTGCTCCATACAATGGTCATACAGCTGTGAGAGCTACATACGATGTTGGTACGTATCCCACTGCTCCATAATGGCTCTCGTGTTGATAGTGGAACTCCAGGGTACCAAGGTTTGTTGAGTAGTTGAGAAAGTAGATAGTAAACTTAATGAATGTAAAGATATGAGGGGAAAGACTGCAGAGAATGTTGTTGAGGTGCGGTAGCTGGAAAAAGTTGGAAGCACAGGAAGGTACAATGTATATTTCGTAAAGGTATATATTGTTGTGGGAGTAGAATATAGGTGGGTGTAGATAACGTTGTCATGGTGGTAATAAATATACTCATTGTCGATGATGATTAGAAGTAAATGTAAAACAGTGTTGAGTTTTTATTTTCCTTATTGTGATTTCGTTTCACTTTTGGATAGATTGGCACCAGTTAAGTACCTATTTTTCAACCATATATGTATGAAGTACAAAACTGAAAATAAAAAAACTCTGAAGTTTCCACTCATTTAAACTGGTGGTCATGATGAATCGAAGAACGGCTTCGGTGGTGGTGAAGTTGATATTATACTGCAGAGAATGTTGACACAGAAACAGCCATCATTATACTGCAGGTGGTATGTCGAGGGGGTGACGACCGGCTCCAACTAAACTGTAAGAAACACAAAGCAGTAACAGACATTGGCTGCAAGCGGGCATTGATTGAAATCAATGGGGAAAGTTGAAAATTTGTGCTAGACTGGGATTCGAACTAGCGTCTCCCGCTTACTAGGCAGATGATCTCACCACTTTTTTTTTCTTTTCTTTTATTCCTTAGACCTCTTCTACTTCAGGCGTTGGCCCCTGTCACCCGTACTCCTCCTGAAAATCTATCTAATCTAAAAACAAAAACAAGGTAGTGCCACCGCCACTTTAACCATAAAAGCTAACTAGGACGGTTGTTTGCCGCCACTTCAGACTCCGCCCACGAACAAAAATTAAATACGCCTCTGAACGTTTTATTTAAAAAAAGAAAAGGATAAAGGAAGGGGTACAATACTTTTATTATACTTTATTTGTTTTCATTTTTTTCTTTTTTTCTTATTTTTAATCCTTTTTTTCTATCTGTTTTTTTTATCTTCTTTCGGCGCTGTCCACAGCAGCCAGATGGCGGGATGTCCAGGTCGTCTTCTCGTTCAGTGAGGGTGAAACACCCTATAATTACTGTTCCGTTGATGTGTCTCATCAGTCCATCATGTGTTACACTTCAGTCTCTTCTCACATCTGGTACACCCCAATGGTATGGAGGGCGTGTAAACAACGACTCCAAATAATTCGCAAAGAGCGAACCATACGGCGCTTTGCACCGTAAAACCGTGTAGTTGCTCGTTAACTAATGCAAAAAATCTAACAACCTTGCAACGCTCTCACTAAAAAAGTATGACAATGCCGCACCCTTAACCCACACCGTGGCGTTGTGACGAGTAGCAGGGAAGTAAGTGACGTCGGGATGGATCAGTTCGGTGGGCTCTACGGACTGAGGCGTCCGTCGCAGCAACAATGCCAACATGCGCCGTGTGAGGAGCCAGCAGTCGGCAGCCGTACCACAAACGAAACGGTGCCTGTCGGTGTCGACAGCGGCATGGGGCAAAGAGGATACTCGGTAAGATGTATCATGTTAAGCGTTGTCGCGTGGGGAATTTTTCAGTCGTTATAACATACCACAGCTTCCCTGGGAAGGAAAGGCGAGTGTATGTTACTCCATACCCGCCTCCAGCCAACCGCCGGATGCAGCGTTCAACCTCATTAGCAGGCAGCGTCCGTTGAAAGTAGCGGTAGAAGTCCTTGGTTCTAGGAACCCGCGTGGTCGGTATGACATCCAACAGATAATTCATGTCGACCAGATAGGTGCGAATGTGACACAGTGCTGGCGTGATATACCGAACAGGAATTAGCGGCAGGAGGGACTTGGCCACCATCTCCTGAATCAGTGTACCAGGGAAAGTGCCCTTGTCCGAAGTACGTAGGCGATGCATCGTCCGCAGGAAGAGAGCGCGTTCCCTGTTGTTTACGTTTAGCATTCCAATGCCGCCTGCATGTGTGGGAAACGTTAGCGTCTCGTAACGGTTCTTGAACACCCTACCCTCGCTGAGAAAATGGGCGCCTGGAACTTGGCAGTTACCGTAACCGCCATTGGGAGAACGTGTGTGTAATGATTGAGTTTCTGAGCGAGGTAGACGTTGACAAAATGTACCAGATTGATCAAGTCAGGTGTTCGAAAATTATGGAGACGAACTTGCGTGCAGATCACATTAAGTAGTCTGCGATACGTATCTGCTGCTGTACGCTGCACATTCCCACGGAAAGTCACTCCCAAACATTTCATCGCTGGGACTTTCGCAGTGGGCACTCATATTCAATCCTCTGCCCACATCCATGAAGTGCGACATTCGCAGGTTGATACGGCTCCTGGCTACCTCGCCGTGTCGCTGAAACCACGTGATCGCCGTACTTATATCTTCCTCTGGGGCTGTAGGCACATCACGGTACACATTCTCCTTTAACGTACCCCACAGAAAGAAGTCGAGAGGTGTAAGATCAGGAGAAAAGGCTGGCCAATTTATGCATCCTCCACGTCCTATGAAACGCCCGTCGAACATCCTGTCAAGGGTCAGCCTAGTGTTAATTGCGGAATGTGCAGGTGCACCATCATGCTGATACCACATACGTCGACGCGTTTCCATGGGACATTGTCGAGCAACGTGTACGTGTGTTCGTGTACCTCATCCCGCATGGTAATGTACATGTGCGTCAGTGAAAAAGACCAATAAACAGGTGTTAGCATGTGGACGTAATGTGCTGTTCCAGTCTCTTCTGTACCTAAGGTCCATCACCGTTCCCTTTGGACCCCTACGTAATTCGGTGCTCTCCGATACACACGATCAAACAGCGGAGGAGTGGTACTCAAGCGTCAACTTTAGGTTACAATATCTCCGGATGTAATTAACATTTTACAATGCAACAAACGGCACTGATTACGTATTTGTTTATATGTTCAGATGTGCTAAAAAACTAACGTGATTCCATTTTAAAAAACGTAGGTTTGTGTTAAAAAACGTACTTCCGTGCATTTTTGTATGGTTTGTATTAACCAATTACACTAGCCCCTCTCCTCACGTTCGGTCTGTGGAATCGGTTCGTCAGTATTTGATGTGGTTTACGAAATATATCCAGCGGTAACGTTAGGTGACTCACCCTGTATGTTGCATGCCGACATGAGCGCCACCACATATCTATTCGAGCTTAACGCCGTGTCTATATTACTGCCACCTCCCAGACATGTTTGGTCGGCATGAATCTCATTTCTGACAACAGCGAGGAGGCGAGCACGAAGAACGCGGGCGAACAGCCTGTAATCCGAATTCACTAACATCAACGGCTGGAAGTCTTGGAGTCTGCACCCCCTATTTGGTTTTGGCACAGAGATGATCATGCCCTCCGGAAATTCGGGAGGGTCGTGAAAGTCCGGATCCAGGAGTTCACACAGCACATCTACCATCAAACTTCCCCCATCAGGTCAGAAAAGGTGCTATAAAATTCAAGTGGAAGACCATCAGGTCCAGAGGAATTGGTTCTCGCGCCCCGTGGCAGGGCTATGTGCATTTCTTCCCACGTGATGGCTTCCAAGAACGTGGCGTCGCCTTGCGCCATACCCGAAGGTGGCAGGACGTGCAGGACGTCCGCATTGTCATTGTCACGCCGTTGATCTGCTAGATAGAGAGTGCGGTAATAATCTATGAGGGCACGGGAGATGGCGTTGTGTGTGTCTGCGCGTTGCCCGTTTGCAGGCATAGCTGCCGTGATGAGTCCTCTCTTATGATGTTCCCGTTCTCTGACGATGTGGTAAAGAGAAGCACGTTCCTCTGGGATGGAATCTTGCAGTGTCGCTCGAACCCGCGTGCCGTCCAGTCTGTCAGCTGTGATCTGCAGAAGCCGTGCTTGGGTGCGGTTGACGATCATTTGGCGCTCTGGCCAAGGTTGTTGCAACACTAGTTCTCGCAAGACCGTTTAGTGACACTCAGAGGTCGATTGGAGCCAAAGTGCCCTGTCTCGTCCATACGCCATGAGCGTGCGACGAAGAGCTGGTTTGGCGCAGTATGTCCACCATCGTGTTGTGGAATCATAGGTATGGCGCTGTCGCTTACATTTGTGCCAGGTAGCACTGACAGCTACACGGCATCCCTCTTCCTGGAGAATGTTAACGTTAAAGAGTCCAAGGACCTTTACTACGACTCGTCCGTTGTCGTGGCAGAGTCATGGCGCAGATGAAGGCCTGATGGTCGGTGAATGCAGTGGGCCACAGATCAGCACCGACAGTCGCTGCCGAAGACCTCAGGAGACGTAAATCCTGTCCAACCAGCTGGCCGAGTGGCTGGTGAAGTGTGTATATCCGCGTCGGTCACCGTGGATTAGTGTCTATATATCATGCAAAGTGAGATCCCTGACCTTAGCATGGACATGAGACACGGTGAGGGACCTGATCCTCAGGGCGTAAGACGCTGTTAAAGTCCCCGCCCACTGCCAAGTGCTCTGTAGCGCCCTGAAACAATGGAGCTATCTTAGTGGAGTATTAGTGTGGTCGTTCTCGACGCTTTGCGCCGGCCGCGGTGGTCTCGCGGTTCTAGGCGCGCAGTCCGGAACCGTGCGACTGCTACGGTCGCAGGTTCGAATCCTGCCTCGGGCATGGATGTGTGTGATGTCCTTAGGTTAGTTAGGTTTAAGTAGTTCTAAGTTCTAGGGGACTGATGACCACAGCAGTTGAGTCCCATAGTGCTCAGAGCCATTTGAACTATTTTTCGACGCTTTGCAGTACCAGACGGGGCATACATATTCACAAGGCGGACTGTGTCGATGGTGAGCGCAGTGCCTCTCGCTGATGGCAAATACTGAATATCTGTTGTTTTGATGCCATCTCGTAGTAGTATCGCCGTTCCTCTTGAAGGAACACGCTATCAATGTCCGCCGCCCGAATCATGTCCTTTAACAACTAGGTTTCGATCGTGGAACTAATGCCGTTGACATTGACTGTACCTATCCAATACATCTGGGTCATTTGATAGTACGATGATGTATCCTGCAGTCGTTTAAGCCAGTAAGCGCCACTTCGTCCGTCCGACCGTCCCTGCCACCCACACTGTGTATATTATTGATCGGCTGAGACAAGATGTCCGTCCAACGATCCACCGGCCCCGTGCATTTGGTATTCACTCGAGTCTGATGTCATTCTTTCCATCTCCATCTCGGACGCCCAATCACCAAGCTCGAGGGGTGGTACGTTAGGCGACGCATGACGTTCATCTGATGTCTTAGCCGCAAAATCGCCAGCAGTCTCGTCGGTCAATTGAGTATGGTCAACATGGCTTTGTCCTCGGGCGGACGTTGCCAGCAGCAAACCAGGAACCGTTGGAGTGAGGTCCACAGCCCGGGCCACAGATGGATTTTCCTCATCGTCCTGCAATGTGTCATCATCTCGCGAAGCATTTCCTCTTCTTTCTTCGCTTGGGCGACTTCTGCTTGCGGGAACGTGTGTCCGAGTCCTGTGGATCACGACAAACAGTAAGGCACCTCCCGCATCTCCGTGTCTGAGCTCGAATCGATCTTCTGGTGCTCTCCTTCCTCACAAGGCTAGAGAGCAGACGTGGTCGCCACTGTCGAGCACGGCGATGGTTCCGATGGAGGCTGCGTCGTCGCGGTCGCGGAAACTGGGCCCGCGGTGTCGGTAACTGGAACGGAACAACATCCGCGTCCTTCACGTTCCTCGCTGTCTCAGCGTATGTAATAGGCAGCGTTGTCGGTTGCGATGTAGGCGTCGTGTTTGCACGTGGTATCTGGAAGAGGCGTCCCTGCAGGCATTCAGAGCGTACATTTCCTTCCTGCCCGCACCCTGAACATGTCCGCAGTTGACCGTCATAAATAACGATCGCTCGACAAACAGCAACGGTCACTTACGATGGGATGTGTTTGCGCAGTTCGATTCGCACCTAACAAACTCCATTCAATACAGGATACGTCTCGAATGTATGCCACTTTTCTTCCACGTGACTTAGTACTTCCCCGTAAGGCCGCAGCGCGTCCACGACAAGCGTGGCTGGAACTTCAAACGGCAGCTCGAAGATTCGTATGTTCCGAACGCCGAATCCTGCATGGTTGACAGTCACTACACTCACGTTGCCGTCCGAGTGGTGGAAACGATATCCGTCGGTGGAACGGCGAATAAGCCGTTCGCACGCTGCTTCATCGACAAATTTCAGGTAAACTGTGCTGAAGACGATCGAAAGATATATACCGAGTAGTTTCTGTGGATCGACATGCATTACTTCACGCAGGAAACGCTCTACTTCGTATGCCTTAGGTCTTGCGCACTGTGGATGGAACGTTAATTCAATCGTGGTCTTTCTATAAGAAAGCGCCATCGTCGCCCGAGGTGATCTCTTTACACTGCAATACAAGTGGCCGCGCGAGTAAACAACGGTCCGCTTGCGGAGCGCCGCACACAGCCCCGCACACGTCCGCTTCGCAACACGGCTCAGAGCCAACTGCTCCACTTAGCCAGCGCGACATAGCTGTCGTTCCACCTGCACAAACTACCGTAGCACGCCTCCCGACAGTCCCAAATTCTCAATTTATCCGCACACTACTCATGTAGTGACCCTTGCCCGTCATTCTTATTACTCGCGGCATTTCGCCGATTCCCATAACAGTTCGTTCCGGGTATGCATCTACCACGAAGAAATCATAGGCCATCTCGCCTTAACTATTACATATACAAGGTGAAAAGTATTTAAACCGACAAACTCTGGGAGGTTGTAGGGGACATCAAAACAAATATTTTCCCCTAATGTCATTTTTCCATATGAGGAGTATTTAAACCGGCAGAGGAAGATTTCTCTGGCGGGAAATTAATCAAACCAACAAACACTCTAGCCGGCCGGAGTGGCCGTGAGGTTCTAGGCGCTACAGTCTGTAGCCGAGCGACCGCTACGGTCGCAGGTTCGAATCCTGCCTCGGACATGGATGTGTGTGATGTCCTTAGGTTAGTTAAGTTTAATTAGTTCTAAGTTCTAGGCGACTGATGACCTCAGAAGTTAAGTCGCATAGTGCTCAGAGCCATTTGAACCATTTGAACAAACACTCTACCTCTGCTAATCCACGTTTCTGGGAACCGTCGGTCCAGGAACCGACGCACACGATAACTGAAATGTGCCGGCGCCCCGTCATGTTGGAACCACATGCGTTGTCTTGTAGGGAGCGGGACGTTTTCCAGCAATTTTGGCAATGCTCTGGCGAGAAAATTCCAATATTGCCTGCCATTTAATGGCCTATTAGCAGATATGGCCCAATTAAACAGTCGACAACAACACCGGCCTACATATTAACGAAGAACCACACTTGATGAGCGCTAGTAACTGTGACATGTGGGTTACCCTCACTCCAAACATACGAATTGTGCATGTTGAAGACTCCATCACGCCCGAACGTTGCTTCCTCGGTAAACAACACAGAGGATGAAAATGTAGGATGCATTTCACACTGTTCCAGGTACCACTGCGAAAACTGTGCTCTGGGTGGATAATCAACTGGTTCCAGGTTGTGGACACGCTGTAAGTGAAATGGACGTAACAATTGCTCTCGAAGGACTGTTCTTACATTCGTCTAATTCGTCCCCATGTTACGTGCAATTGCACGAGTCCTGATTGAAGGATGCCTCTTCACATGCTCCAAGACAGCTTCCTCAAATTGCAGCGTTCTTACCGTGTGACGGCGTCCCTGTCCAGGTAATCTGCTTAATGACCCGGTCTCATGCAGACGTACACAGCAGCAAAGGTCGTATGATGCGGGATTCGGCGATTAGGGTGTTAGTGTTGATAAACACGCTGTGCAGCTCGTCCGTTGTGGTGCGCTACGTAGTACGCACCAACCGTATCAATGTACTCACTCCAGGCGTATCGCGCCATTAGTAAACAGAGACAATACAGTACTACACTGGTGGACAGCAGTTTCCTACAACTGAAGAACGTAATACGGCCTCTAACAACTGAAGAGCGTAATACGGCCTCCACCGGTTTAAATAATCCTCATAGGAAAAAATGACATTAGGGAAAAATATCTATTTTGATGTCCCCTACAACGTCCCAGAGTTTGTCGGTTTAAATAATTTTCACCCTGTATATGTAGTGAGTGTTCCTTCGGAGATGTCATAGGCAACTATACGAGAAGTGTTCGAACGGCTGCAACAAAACTTCCTGAGATAGTGTTATGACTATAAAGCAATTGGGTGACGCCGTATTGAAAGAACTGTGAATGTTGCTTGTGCAGGTAGAATAAATTATTTTTAGAAAAGAGTCTACTTAGATTTTTATCGTCGTCAACAGACTAAGTGTGAATTTGAACCTTTCGACTTTTGGTTTGTGATAATCGAATGAGGCATTTGCGAACGAGGTTTCCTTATCTCAGACTGACACATCTGTTATTTCCCAGAATTCTTGACAGTTTCTGTCATTATCATGGAAACTCGACGGGAATCCTAAGGGGAGTATTGCTTGGCACACACAGTTCAGTGATTCCTAGAGGGTCTATATGAAAGTAGAACACATTGTGTATCATGCTTTAAGGTGTACCGTCGCTAGCAGAACAGGTTATGTAACTAACTGATACATGATGGTCTGCTAGCCTACTTGCGTACTGTCATGCCACATAGCACATCTGATCATTTGACTGGAACCCCCTAGATTTTTCTTCGCAACCGAACGATTTAATATAATGCTTAAAAGACTGGACACATTCTCGGAAGATTTGCGTTTCAAATCCTCGTCTGGCTATCAAAATTCAGTTTCTTTCGGAGCTTCCTTAAATCACTAAAAGGCAAATATCGGAGCGGTTCCTTTCAAAACCGTTTACGCGATTTCTTTCCCCATCCTTCCACAATGAGAGCTTCTTTCTGATGCGCAAAAACTTCAGTAATGCTTCTACACAGATTGTGACAATTTTTCGGGAATAGCTTGGAATATTCCTATGAGGGAATAAATCAGAGATATAATGTTTGGACACTTTTATTACAATTTGAACATATATTGCAAAGCTAAAAGCACTACCAGCAATATTATAGTGGCATGCTATATTACACTGTGTCGCTAGTCCTCCATTGAAGACTCACTCTCTTCTTGATTTGTTAGGAACACTTTAGTCTCTTCTCCCGAGGGCTGTCTGTATGGATGTCAACATAAATTTTCTAACCGCTTAAATTGTTGTTGTGATCTTCAGTCCGAAGACTTGTGTGATACAGCTCCTCACGCTAGTCAGTTCTGTGCAAGCCTCTTTATATCTGCATAACTACTAACCTGCTTACTGTAATCAGACTGTGGTTTCCCCCTACAGTTTTTTCCATTCACATTTCGCTCCATTATCAAACTGATGGATGTTTGATGTTTCAGAAGATATCGTATCAACCGATTCCATCATTTAGTCACGTCGTGCCATAAATTTCTTTTCTTCGCAGTTAGATTCAGTGTCTAGTCATTAGTTATCCTACTGTGAAGTGTATGAACGTGACCCATCAATTTTATACATGTGCTGTGAGCATCTTGTACCCGCAGGATAATATATAGAGATAGTTTATTTATTTATCGTATGACATACATCGCAATTCATATACACTTATACACAATTTAATTACAAATTGACATCCAGACAGTGAATACAATCGACAGCCTCCTCTGTTGCAGCTGGGAAGTCGATGGAGGTTCCCTTGTAAGCTCAAACTAGACACTCTCCTATCATGTGCCAGACTTTGTTTTTCAGCACCGCAGTCGCAATTTGGAGTTGATATCTTTCCCCATTTGTAGATGGTGCCAGCACTTCTTCCGTGGCCAATGCGTGTGCGATTTAAAGTTGCGATTTAAAGAGCGACTGACTGCAGCCGAGTGGCTTCTCATTTACCATGAATCTTTGGCATTTTGGTGGGCATTGTTCTAGTTAGTGTTGTTTCCAGAGACTGTGGATGTCAAAGTTATGTCTTTAGCAGTGAGTACTAGTGATCTTCTTGATCTAAGACTTCTGCGCTCCACCTCAGCTGTATCTACATCTACATCTACATCCATACTCTGCAAGCCACCTGACGGTTCTCTCTTCTATTCCAGTCTCGTATTGTTCGTGGAAAGAAAGATTGTAGGTATGCGTCTATTAGGGCTCCAGTCCCTCTGATTTTATCCTCATGGTCTCTTCGCGAGATATACGTAGGAGGGGGCAATATACTGCTTGGCTCCTCGGTGAAGGTATGTTATCGAAACTTCAACAAAAGCCTGTACCGAGCTACTGAGCGTCTCTCTTGCAGAGTCTTCCACTGGAGTTTAATCTATCAGGTCCGTAACGTTTTCGCGGTTACTAAATGATCCTGTAACGAAGCGCGCTGCTCTCCGTTGGATCTTCTCTTCTCTTCTATCAACGCTATATGGTACGGATCCCACACCGGTGAGCAGTATTCAAGCAGTGGGCGAACAAATGTACTGTAACCAACTTCCTTTGTTTTCGGACTGCATTTCCTTAGGATTCTTCCAATGAATCTCAGTCTGGCATCTGCTTTACCGACGATTAATTTTATGTGGTCATTCCATTTTAAATCTCTCCTAATGCCTACTCCCAGATAATTTATGGAAATAACTGCTTCCAGTTGCTGACCTGCTATATTGTAGCTAAATGGTTCAAATGGCTCTGAGCACTATGGGACTCAACATCTTAGGTCATAAGTCCCCTAGAACTTAGAACTACTTAAACCTAACTAACCTAAGGACATCACACACACCCATGCCCGAGGCAGGATTCGAACCTGCGACCGAAGCAGTCCCGCGGTTCCGGACTGCAGCGCCAGAACCGCACGGCCACCGCGGCCGGCTTGTAGCTAAATGATAAAGGATCTTTCTTTCCATGTATTCGCAGCACATTACACTTGTCTACAATTGCCATTCCCTGCACCATGCGTCAATTCGTTGCAGATCCTCCTGCATTTCAGTACAATTTTCCATTGTTACAACCTCTCGATATACTACAGCATCATACACAAAAAGCCTCAGTGAACTCCCGATGTTATCCACAAGGTCATTTATATACACTCCTGGAAATTGAAATAAGAACACCGTGAATTCATTGTCCCAGGAAGGGGAAACTTTATTGACACATTCCTGGGGTCAGATACATCACATAATCACACTGACAGAACCACAGGCACATAGACACAGGCAACAGAGCATGCACAATGTCGGCACTAGTACAGTGTATATCCACCTTTCGCAGCAATGCAGGCTGCTATTCTCCCATGGAGACGATCGTAGAGATGCTGGATGTAGTCCTGTGGAACGGCTTGCCATGCCATTTCCACCTGGCGCCTCAGTTGGACCAGCGTTCGTGCTGGACGTGCAGACCGCGTGAGACGACGCTTCATCCAGTCCCAAACATGCTCAATGGGGGACAGATCCGGAGATCTTGCTGGCCAGGGTAGTTGACTTACACCTTCTAGAGCACGTTGGGTGGCACGGGATACATGCGGACGTGCATTGTCCTGTTGGAACAGCAAGTTCCCTTGCCGGTCTAGGAATGGTAGAACGATGGGTTCGATGACGGTTTGGATGTACCGTGCACTATTCAGTGTCCCCTCGACGATCACCAGTGGTGTACGGCCAGTGTAGGAGATCGCTCCCCACACCATGATGCCGGGTGTTGGCCCTGTGTGCCTCGGTCGTATGCAGTCCTGATTGTGGCGCTCACCTGCACGGCGCCAAACACGCATACGACCATCATTGGCACCAAGGCAGAAGCGACTCTCATCGCTGAAGACGACACGTCTCCATTCGTCCCTCCATTCACGCCTGTCGCGACACCACTGGAGGCGGGCTGCACGATGTTGGGGCGTGAGCGGAAGACGGCCTAACGGTGTGCGGGACCGTAGCCCAGCTTCATGGAGACGGTTGCGAATGGTCCTCGCCGATACCCCAGGAGCAACAGTGTCCCTAATTTGCTGGGAAGTGGCGGTGCGGTCCCCTACGGCACTGCGTAGGATCCTACGGTCTTGGCGTGCATCCGTGCGTCGCTGCGGTCCGGTCCCAGGTCGACGGGCACGTGCACCTTCCGCCGACCACTGGCGACAACATCGATGTACTGTGGAGACCTCACGCCCCACGTGTTGAGCAATTCGGCGGTACGTCCACCCGGCCTCCCGCATGCCCACTATACGCCCTCGCTCAAAGTCCGTCAACTGCACATACGGTTCACGTCCACGCTGTCGCGGCATGCTACCAGTGTTAAAGACTGCGATGGAGCTCCGTATGCCACGGCAAACTGGCTGACACTGACGGCGGCGGTGCACAAATGCTGCGCAGCTAGCGCCATTCGACGGCCAACACCGCGGTTCCTGGTGTGTCCGCTGTGCCGTGCGTGTGATCATTGCTTGTACAGCCCTCTCGCAGTGTCCGGAGCAAGTATGGTGGGTCTGACACACCGGTGTCAATGTGTTCTTTTTTCCATTTCCAGGAGTGTAGAATTGAATTGACACCAAGAGCTCACAACAAGTGAATTATATAAGATGCCTGCCCTGGTATTTGCCTTTTAACATGAGCATTGTATGACTTTATTCTAATTTAACATATAAATAAATTACACGAGACGGGTTGACCTGGTGTAATAAATGAGGAAGGAATAAAATAAAAAAAAAACAGCTTAACATATGACTCTCTTAGCCGGCAAACGGTGAATACTGTGCCTTGCTTCTTTATGAGCATCTAACACATTGCAAGGAAATTGAAGAAAGCAAAAGAAGAATGCGCGGCTAGGAAAGCGGGCGTTTTCTGTATTACCATCTTCATAGCGTGGTCAGCGTGGCCGTGGAGTCGGCTGATTGCGTGCGGCTGCATCGAGACTCTGCCGGCGACGTAGTTGATAGCGTCTAACATGCCCTACGCTGAAAATAGTGACCGAAACCTGCTACTGGAAGTTATCATTACTGGACGACGGTATGCGTCGATCTGCAAGTGCAAACCTACCTGAAACTGCATAAAATAAAACTCAAAACTGTTCTAACAGTACTACCGTCATCGGACATGTAGTAAATCAAAATGTGATCCTGAGTTAAGCTCTTGATAACGCGCACAGTGAGTGAAGCTCGCCTACTTGGATCTAACAAACTTTGATTTCTACGCTGCTTGCGACGAATGCAAAGAGCATCGTCTCATGACAAGCGATAAGAGAATCATTGGGACCTATCGGAAGCAGTCAAGAGTGAACTCCTGCCTCCTCAGATGCAATATTCGGAATCCCCTATACTAGTGAACTCCTCGCACTTGGGGAGAGAGAGCCGCTCCCCTCCAGCATCTTGTCTCAGCCCTTCCGCAAATTACGTAGCTCGTACTATTTTTCAAAGCGAACCTGAGATTCTTGCCAATGAAGAGCTCCGTTTCAAAATTTCTTCCCTCCTTGCCGTCGCATTCCGCGAGGAAAAGAGAGCGATACCCTGTGTGAGACAGTACACAAATAAACCGAGACTTCTCCCTTTGAGTATTGCCACTACGTTCCCAGGTATTCCGCTCGCGGGAAACGGCCAAAATTCCCCGGGCGACTTGAGATTATTGGACACCCAAGTCGTGCTGTTGCTATTCAACTCGCCGCTCTGTCCGTGTTACCTAGAATCGTGGCTGAGCTGTTTCTCGCTCTAAGTTTGTAGTTTCCGCTGCCTCGGGCACACGTGCGAATGTCCACGGCTTCCCTCGGCAGCGTGTTGATGTATGCAGCGTCTTCGCCTGCCGCTAATCCTCTGGGGGCCTGCCCTCTGTGAAGCGTGCCGACATGGGCGCGCGACCGCCGCTCGCCCGTGGGCGCACTACATGTGTCCACCTGGTCGCCGGGCTTCCCAGCTGGGAACGCATCAGAAGAATTCCTTTGACGCACAAAGTGTACCAAGTTTGCAAAGAGAAGAATCATAGCCCTTTACCGATGCTTAATGACACAATTATTCACCTCCATCACACTTCATATATTGCAATAAACTAATGGCTGATTTTAAAAGCAATTATCTCCTTTAATTATAAACATGAAAAGCTTTGACGCTTATCAACCTTTGCTCATTGTGTTTTGACGATGCTCACAATAAATAACTTAGTTCACAGAAATGACGGTAAACCTCTGGTTATGAGCAGAGTGGATGTCTTAAGGGGCTCCGGAAAGGCTCAAAATCATGAAAAGTTCAATTTTTACTTTTTTGCGTTTTCTGAATCTGCAGACTATTACCTTTTAATAGATATATAATTTATTCAATTCCGAAGACTACAACTATTTTTAAATTTTTTTTGAAATGTGTTCTACATGGGCGTGACCCACTGTGGCGCTGTTAAACTGCTGTCAAATGGTGTTATTATTAACGTCCGTGTTCATCAGGTACATTTTAGTGATGTGAGATAAAGTATGTGTTGTGGCTAACCTGTGATGGTTCAATATATATCGCTGGTGTGATTGTCGATTGTTTCATGTTTATTTACTCTGTCGTTATCTCGAAAATATTCGTAATTAATTCTGTTTCTTGAGTCTCTGTTTTGTTGAAGTATAATAATGAGTAAAAGTAAAGTTATTAGAAATCCTCTGAAGGCTTTTAAGAAAAGGAGAAATGTTGGAAAGCCAAAGGTATGTGTTATTACTGTAAACAATAAAGACGATAACCAAGTGAGTGAACCTAACCTCTCAAGTACACCTGCCCATAGCAGTCAAAGTGGGAAAGAAAATACTTCACAGAAGAAGCTTGGTTCAATGAGTGAAAACTATGAATGTTTTATGGGCGAATCGGATGTGAATGAAATATTTGATATGTCGGTTCTCAAAGGAATTTTTTCAAACTGTGTAAGATGTATTCATTGTAGTGAAGTTGGTCTGGAACTCTCCATAATAAAGCACGTAGGACTTGCTAGTGAAATACAACTGAAATGTGATAAGTGTTCATACATGACCACCTTTTGGAACAGTGTTGCAATAACTGCAACTGAAGAAAATGGTAGCAAAATCTACGAACACAAATAAAATGTAAAAAGTTCAACTTCCTACCTCAAATACTTTGTGAGGAAAGATGTAATTTATAAGCGTTATTTTAACATTGCAAGCATAGGGCGTTCCGGAGCCCCTTAACTCCAACCATAATGTGCCTAGACCTGCGCCACAGGATTCAGAGCAGCAGGGTCCCTCTAAATGAATGAATGGCACGTTATGAAGGGTGGTCACAATGTTTCAGTTATCACTTCAAAAAATAAAGTTATGTAATTACGTTTTGTTTATTTGTTCACAAGTATGTGCCAGTAGACCTGATTTACTCTGAATTCGTTACGAAACGGTTATCATAAAATGCTGTTAGACGAACCAAAATAAACGGTGCAGTCCACTGATAAAATCTACTGTCGAAATCGTTTCTGTGTATGAAGGGGAACAATAACACGACAATTTTTGCTGCCAGGTACTCCATATCAGTGACTCCAGTAGTCATTAGACATCGTGAGAGAGCAGAAAGGGGCGCTCCGCGGAACTCCCGGACTTCGAACGAGGTCAGGTGATTGGGTCACTTGCGTCATACGTCTGTACGCGAAATTTCCACACTACTAAACATCCCTAGGTCCGCTGTTTCCGATGTGATAGTGAACTGGAACCAGAAGGGAGACGTACAGCACAAAAGCGTACAGGCCGATATCGTCTGTTGACTGACAGAGACCGTCGACAGTTAAAGAGGGTCGTAATGTGTAATAGGCAGGCATCTATCCAGGCCATGACACAGGAATTCCAGGATCCACTGCACGTACTGCGAAAGTTAGCCGTGAGGTGAGAAAACTTGTATTTCATGGTCGAACGGCTGCTCATAAGCCACACATCACGCCGGTAAATGCCAAACGACGCCTCGCTTGGTGTAAGGAGCGTAAACATTGGACGATTGAACAGTGGAAAAACTTTGTGTGAAGTGATGAATCACGGTACACTATGTGGCGATCCGATGACGGGGTGTGGGTATGGCGAATGCCCGGTGAAAGTCATCTGCCAATGTGTGTAGTGCCAAAATTAAAATTCGGAGGCGGTGGTGTTATGGTGTGGTCGTGTTTCTCATGGAGAGGGCTTGCACCCCTTGATGTTTTGCGTGGCACTATATCAGCACAGCCCTACATTGCTATTTTAAGCATCTTCCTGCTTTCCACTGTTAAAGAGCAGTTCGTGGATGGTGACTGCATCTTTCAACACGATCGAGCCACCTGTTCATAACGCATGGCCTGTGGTGGAGTGGTTACACGACAATAACATCCCTGTAATAGACTGGCCTGCACAGAGTCCTGACCTGAATCCTATAGAACACCTCTGGGATGTTTTGCAATGGCGACTTCGTTCCAGGCCTCAGCAACCGACATCGATACCTCTCCTCAGTGCAGCACTCCGTGAAGAATGGGCTGCCATTCCTGACTGAACGTATACCTGCGAGAGTGGAAGCTGTCATCAAGGCTAAGGGTGGGCTAACGCCATATTGAATTCCAGCATTACCGGTGGAGGGTGCCATGAACTTGTAAGTAATTTTCAGTCAGGTGTCCGGATACTTTTGATCACATAGTGTATGTGAAAGAGCAGGGGCCGGTCCGAGTGGCCGAGCGGTTCTAGCAGCTACAGTCTGGAACCGCGCGACCGCTACGATCGCAGGTTCGAATCCTGCCTCGGACATGGATGTGTGTGATGTCCTTACGTTAGTTAGGTTTAAGTAGTTCTAAGTTCTAGGGGACTGATGATCTCAGAAGTTAAGTCCCATAGTGCTCAGAGCCATTTTTGAAAAGACAGGGATTATTCGGAGAGGAATGAGCAGTAAGAGGTACACCACAAACAGATAGCTGATTTTAACCAGATTATTCCCTCTCACGGGCAGTGACCCTTCCTCCCACGTTTGATGTCTTTTTGACTCAACAGCGAGGCAACAACCTCCAACGGAAATGGCATATTCTGTCTCATTGTTTTCGATTCAGGCCTCAATGGCAGTTGTACCCGGTTGAACGTATCCCATGACCTGCTACTAAGGTTGACGATACTTGTTTTTCCTATATTGATAGAAGCAAGGCGGAATTTTGTATATTTTGTACTATTTTCTCTGCTACATGCACTTGTAGTATTGCTTGTACTGTGCTAAGGAAATTAGAGCAGGTAAGAAATTTCCATCAATTCCAGTCCTTCCAGATCACATGCAGTTCTCCAGTGAATGTAGTGTACTCATTGTGAAAGCGAATCCAGAAGTCATCGTTCGTGAAACAACTAAACTAACATCGGAATCCTCTTTCTTTAAACCGTCGTATTATACGATTTCATAACATCAGTGTAACTGTGCAATATTATAGAATAAAGATTTATGAGCCACATTCCGCCCCGATAGCTGAATGGTTGCCGGCACGGTAGCTCTGCGTGTTCGGTCAGAGGGCTGCTCGCCCTCTGTAATAAAGAAACTGAGTAAATAAATCAACGATCAAGTAGAACGGATGTCTTGTGACGTCCACCAACACCAAACGCAACGAGCAATACAAAAAAAAGGGGGGGGGGACGGGTTGGATTCCCGGCTGGGTCGTGGTTGGGTTGGGTTCTACTTGGGGGAAGAGTTGGGTTGGGTTGTTTTGGGGAAGGAGACCAGACAGCGAGGTCATCGGTCTCATCGGATTAGGGAAGGACCGGGAAGGAAGTCGGCCGTGCCCTTTCAAGGGAACCATCCCGGCATTTGCCTGGAGCGATTTAGGGAAATCACGGAAAGCCTAAATCAGGATGGCTGGACACAGGATTGAACCGTCGTCCTCCCGAGTGCAAGTCCAGTGTGCTAACCACTGCGCCACCTCGCTCGGTTGGGTCGGGGATTTTCCGCTCAGGCACTGGGTGTTGTGTCGTCTTCATCATTATTTCTACCCATATCCGGCGCGCAGGTTGCCCAATGTGGCGTCGAATGTAATAAGACCTGCACCAAGGCGGCCGGACCTGCCCCTTCAGGGGCCTCCCGGCCAATGACGCGAAACGCAATTTTTTTTTATCAGTTACAGCTAAGGAACATGTAGCAGAGGTGCTAATTTGCTCCAAGCTCGGATAGAAACATTGATAGGAGCCCAACTCATCTCTAGAAGGCAGTTTCTCGGACAAACCCCAAACGTACAAGTTGCTCTCAATACAGTCGTTCCATCGTTGCGAGGACAATGGGTAATTATGCATGTATCTGTGCCTTGGGAAATATTTTATACTCTTGCCACACCACGAAAAATCACTGTATGATGTTATGCGGATTCTCACCATAAGGTAACAGCGGCTTGGAATAGGGAACAATTCCAAAACAATTAATTCTTCAGTTTTAGTCCTGCACTACCTTTTACTTCATGTGATTCCTCAACATATTCCTTCCAAATCCGTTTGTTCACTTCCACGGATGGTGACCGAGCGAAGCGGCGCAGTGGCTAGCACAGAGGAATCGCATTCGGGGGGACGACAGCTGAAATCATTGTCCGGCTCTCCAGATTTAGGTTTTCAGTGATTTCCCTAAGGGATTGTTCTTTTGAAAGGGCACGGCGGATTTCTTCCTCATCCGTCCGTAGTTCGAATCTGTGCTCTGTCTCTAATGACACCGTTCACGACAGTACGTCAATCATTGTCCTTCCTCCCTCCACGGATGCTGCCATCTACAAATTTTTATTTAGTACGCCCTGTTCACTTTTCTTGGCTTTTTGTTTGTTAGGTACCTAATTTTTCTATACATTTCTTGTAATTTACCTTGATTTATAATTCTTAGGTCTGTAGCTCGTGGTCTCCCGGTAGCGTTCTCTCTTCCCGAGCACAGGGTCCCGGGTTCGACTCCCGGCGGAGTCAGAGATTTTCACTTGCCTCGAGATGACTGGCTGTTGTTGTGTCATCATCATCATTCATCCCCATTGCGGTAGGAGGAAGGCAATAGCAAAACCACCTCCCCCAGGGCTTTGCCTAGTACGGCGCTGCGGGTCTCCCGCATCGTTCCCTACGCTGTGTTACAACGTATGGGACTTCATCATTTAATTCTTCAGTTTCTTCACTCTGGGGTTCCATCCACTCCTCTCTGGTTTGATAAATAAGTCTTTCTATTTCTTTATTCTGGTCTATATATTTTTTTTAAATTCTATAAAGCCGGCCGGAGTGGCCGAGCGTTTCTAGGGGCTTCAGTCTGGAACCGCGCGACCTCTACGATCGCAGGTTCGAATCCTGCCTCGAGCATGGATGTGTGTGATGTAGTTAGGTTAGTTAGGTTTAAGTAGTTCTAAGTTCTAGGGGACTGATGACCTCAGATGTTAAGTCCCATATTGCTTAGAGCCATTTGAACCAATTCTATAAAAGACTGTGCTCCAGAAGCAAAAATTAAAACCTACACGCAATTAGATGTATTTTGAGTTCTGGTTATAGACCCAAGTGATAATTCTTCTTATTGGTAGGAGTCTCAACAAGCCTGAAACCACTGCATGCCACTGTAAACGCTTCGCATATGTAAAGTCTAAAGAGAAAACCTCATTCCATTTCTAACTGCAGGTCGGCCTGATCAAAACATGAGAACTGTGGTGCCACTATGGGAGATCTGCGATTTTTGGGAGACTCGTTGTTTCAGGTGTATATCCACGGGCCCAACGAGATTCCGGACTCCGCTATCCGCCACACGCAGCTACTTCGAAACCAATACAAGACTCTGGACCTGACCGGCATGGCCATATACAGCACGGCGAACACGCACTCGCTGTCGGTGAAGCAGCGCAAGTGCCGCTTCCTGCACGAGAGCAACCTGCTCATCAGCCCCGTCTACACGTACAACATGTGCCGCATGCAGTGCCGCATGCAGCTGTCCTACGACCTCTGCGGCTGCGTCGCTCACTTCTACCGCCCTGTCCGTAAGTACTGGGCATCCGCGTCTTCGCCTAGAATCAACATTGAGCAACATTGAGTTCTTACTACTACAATTGATTCTTAGGAAGTGAAATAGAAGAGAGAACGTTCTCATTCACTGTGGTGACATGTGGAGGCAATGTGTAACGTTTGTATGACATATTCAGAATTCGATATGAATATATTATACACTACTGGCCATTAAAATTGCTACACCAAGAAGAAATGCAGATGATAAACGGGTATTCATTGGACAAATATATTATAACTGGCATGTGATTACATTTTCACGCAATTTTGGTGCATAAATCCTGAGAAATCAGTACCCAGAACAACCACCTCTGGCCGTAATAACGGCCTCGATACGCCTGGGCATTGAGTCAAACAGAGCTTGGATGGCGTGTACAGGTACAGCTGCCCACGCAGCTTCAACACGATACCACAGTACATCAAGAGTAGTGACTGGCGTATTGTGACGAGCCAGTTGCACGGCCACCATTGACCAGACGTTTCCAATTTGTGATAGATCTGGAGAATTTGTTAGCCCGGGCAGCAGTCGAACATTTTCTGAATCCAGAAAAGGCCGTACAGGACCTGCAACATGCAGTCGTGCATTATCCTGCTGAAATGTAGGGTTTCGCAAGGATCGAATGACAGCCACGGGTCGTAACACATCTGAAATGTAACGTCCACTGTTCAAAGTGCCGTCAATGCGAACAAGAGGTGACCGAAACGTTTAACCAATGGCACCCCATACCATCACGCCGGGTGATACGCCAAGGTGGCGATGACGAACACACGCTTCCAATGTGCGTTCACCGCGATGTAGCCAAACACGGATACGATCATCATGATGCTGTAAACAGAACCTGGATTCATCCGAAAAAAATGACGTTTTGCCATTGGTGCACCCACGTTCGTCGTTGAGTACACCATCGAAGGCGCTCCTGTCTGTGATGCAGCGTCAAGGGTAACCGCAGCCATGGTCTCCGAGCTGATAGTCCATGCTGCTGCAAACGTCGTCGAACTGTTCGTGGATATGGTTGTTGTCTTGCAAACGTTCCCATCTGTTGACTCAGGGATCGAGACGTGGCTGCACGATTCGTTGCAGCTATGCGGATAAGATGCATGTCATCTCGACTGCTAGTGATACCAGACCGTTGGGATCCAGCACGGCGTTCCGTATTACCCTCCTGAACCCACCTATTCCATATTCTGCTAACAGTCATTGGATCTCGACCAACGCGAGCAGCAATGTCGCCATACGATAAACCGCAATCGCGATAGGCTACAATCCGACTTTTGTCAAAGTCGGAAACGTGCTGGTATGCATCTCTCCTCCTTACTCGAGGCATCACAACAACGTTTCACCAGGCAACGCCGGTCAACTGCTGTTTGTATATGAGAAATCGGTTGGAAAATTTCCGCATGTCTGCACGTTGTAGGTGTCGCCTCCGGCGCCAACCTTGTGTGAATGCTCTGAAAAGCTAATCATTTACATAACACAGCATCTTCTTCCTGGCGGTTAAATTACGCGTCTGTAGCACGTCATCTTCGTGGTGTAGCAATTTTAATGGCCAGTAGTGTAGCTTTCTATGTCTACACCCATACTGTGTAAACCATAGTGAAATGCGAGGCGCAGGAAGTTTACCTTTCTACCGGTCATTAGGATTTCTGTTAGTACCATTCAGGAATTGGGCTCGGGAAAAATGATTCCCTGAACACCACTGTACGCATCGTAATCACTTAATTGGTTGCTACGGTGGCAGGTTCGAATCCTACCCCGGGCGTGGATGTGTGTGATGTCCTTAGGTTAGTTAGGTTTACGTAGTTCTAAGTCTAGGGGACTGATCACCTCAGACGCTAAGTCCCGTAGTGCTTAGAGTCATTTGAACCATTTCGCTCAATTGTTGCTTCATTGATTCACGGGCGTCGCGTCGGATGATGTTGTGGAGCTGCACAATATTTCTGCGAGACAGCTGTTCGTCATCCTCAGGTGCTCAGTAAGCATCTGACTAGCAGCTGCCTCGTTGAAATACAGTGCAGCTTCCACAACACTATCCGACGCGACGCCCGTGAACCAATGAAGCAGTTATTACGTTGGGAATATCTCAAACCGTACTTTAATTTTGTTCTCACAGTCACTACGGCTGCGATACATATGGGTTGTAGTGTACGCTATCAGATCAGATATATCCGGACACTCCTATGTAATACGTAGTTAACGACTAGATGTCACGAAGATGGACCAACCACTATAAAAGAAGACAGGGATATTGTGTGAAATTAGAATTATATTAATACCTTCAGCTGTTGACGGGCGTTGATGTATATCAACGGGGACAGGTGAAAATGTGTGCCGCGACCGGGACTCGAACTCGAGATCTGCTTACATCGCAGACGCTCTATCCATCTGAGCCACTGAGGGCACAGAGGATAGTGCGACTGCAGGGACTATCTCGCGCACGCTTCCCACGAGACGCACATTCTCACCTTGTTTGTCCACACACTACATTCGTAGTGTCCCACCCCAACACATTCATTATTCGTGGAAGACATTCTTTCCAAGTCCCGTAAGAGTTCGGGGAATATGTGTGCATCCGCACAGAAGAAGAAGGTCATGGCCTGTATACTTATATGGATATGGTGTCTGTTCTTTCGGACAGGTGAAAATGTGTGCCCCGACCGGGACTCGAAGCCGGGATCTCCTGTTTACATGGCAGACGCTCTATCCATCTGAGCCACCGAGGGAACAGAGGATAGTGCGACTGCAGGAACTATCCCGCGCACGCCTCCCGTGAGACCCACATTCCCACCTTGTATGTCCACACACTACATTCTTTCGGACATGTCCGAAAGGACAGACACCTTATCCATATAGGTATACAGTTCTGGCAATACCGGCCATGACCTTCTTCTTCTGTGTGGATGCACACATATTCCCCGAACTCTTACGGGACTTGGAAAGAATGTCTTCCACGAGTAATGAGTGTGTTGGGGTGGGACACTACGAATGTAGTGTGTGGACATACAAGGTGAGAACGTGCGTCTCACGGGAGGTGTGCACGAGATAGTCTCTGCACTCGCACTAGCCCCTGTGCCCTCGGTGGCTCAGATGGATGGAGTGTAGCCGGCACGGTAGCTCAGCGTGTTCGCTCAGAGCGTTGCGTGCTCTCTGTAATAAAAAAACCTGAGTCAAGGAACGAACGATCAATTTGAATGGATGTCTTGTGACGTCCGCCCCGACCAAACGCAACGAACTATATCGAACAAAATGAGTAAAAAAAAAAAAAAAAGGTGTCTGCCATGTAAGTAGGAGATCCCGGGTTCGAGTCTCGGTCAGGGCATGCATTTTCACCTGTCCCCGTTGATATATATCAACGCCCGTCAACAGCTGAAGATATTAATATAATTCTAATTTCGTTCTAGACAGCTGCAGTTCGTCATTGGTGTCTGCTTTTTTGGATATGTCCGAAAGAACAGAGACCATATCCATATAAGGGATATTGTGATGTCAGCAGAGAAGCAGCAACAGGTGTCAGTGAGGAGAGCTCAGTAACTTCGAATGTGGAGTAAGCATTGGATATCATCTGAGAAACCAATCCATCAGGGATGCTTCACGTTTCTAGAGTTGCCGATGTCGACCGTACGTGATGTGACTGTGAGATGGATATCCGAAGGAAAAATCACAACTAAACCAACACCACTCAGACCTCATATACTTGCGGACATGGACCGTCGAGCATTCTGGAGGATGTTTGTAAAAAACCGCACGAAGTATGCCGAAAGAATCACTCGTGTTTTCCAAATTGCTGCCAGCAGTCTAGCTATCTCAACAGTTGTGGGTAAGGAGATAGAGGTGCAATGGTCGAGAAGCTCCTCATAAGCCACACATTTCTGTGGTAAGTGCTAAGCGACACTGGACGGTGGATAACTGGAAACGAGTGATCTGGAGTGTTGACTTACGCTGTACCCTGTGGAAATGGGATGGAAGGGTTTGAATTCGGCGAAAGCCTGGGCAATGTTGCGTGCCATCATCTGTCGTGCCAATTGTTATGCCAGAGCCACGGTAGCCCCTTAGGGCCGGCAACCCATATTACACCACAGAGGATGGTGTTGTGTATGTCCAAGGCGTACCTAAAGCACATTGGTTAACACAGGCATACAGGATAATGAAATCAGACATTCCGAGCACTGCTTCCTGCAGGGGTAGCTCGAGCCACGGCCTGCAGGAAGTATTAGTACGCCAAAACCTGACTGGCTGGAGACATTTAGGTGCTAAAACAAGCCCCGAATTTCAGTTCACTCCGGATGCAGACCTCGTGGGCTTCGACCACTGAAGATGACGTCCTCGTCTCGGAATTGGACTTTAACTGGCGTGTGTGTGTGTTTTACCACGAACCTTTGTGGAAAAATTAGAAGTGAACTTTTCTATGCCTCAATTAGGAGACTATTACTGGCATCGTTACTGTTATCTTTCTTTTGTTGTTCAGTCATCAACCTTGTAAACTTACATAAATAAAAGTTGTGTCGGTGACAAATTGCAGATTGTCAGTTGCAACACCAATAAAAAAGAGCGAAAAAAGTGGCGTAACGATATGGTTTTCGGTGTGCCCGCTTTATTGCGTTTAAGAAAACGCTAAATGCAGAAGGACGTATAAATACATTTCACAGCATTGTGTACTTCGTACAGTAGAGGAACAGCTCGGGGAGGAAGATTCTGTCAGCGTTACAATGCACCCTGTGTTAGAGCAGCATTTGTGAGACAATGGTTTGTGATCAGTAACATTCCTAAAATGGATTGTCCCGCCCAGAGTCCCAACCTGAACCTAACAGAAAACCTTTGTGACCAGGTGGAACTTCGACCTCGCACCACACCCTAGCGTCCAAGAATATTGTGGTTTCGGCTGTTGGGGAAGAATAAGCTGCCATTTCTCCACAGCCGTTCAAACGTCTAACTGAAGGTGGCCCCAGTAGAGTTCTAACTGTCGTAAATGCGAAGGGTGGGCGCATCCCAAATTAATGTACACTAACAGGTTTCCAGACACTTTTGATCAGATAGTGTATTCCTGGTTTGATCACTTAAAGCTGGTGTTTGAAATTATCTAAGTAGATTTTCTCGGGACTGTTTTTGTCTGTCTACAAGTGAGTGCCAGTTCAGTTTATTCAGCATTTCTGTGACACTATCTTGTAGGTCAAAATATACTTCAAACATTCATACTGCCTTTCTTTGTATACTTTCAGTATCACCTGTTAGTACTGTAACCGCCGTCTTTCACCTCTTTTAGCAATGGCTGAGCCTATTTCGTATCCCCACAAACAGATATATTTGTACACTACTGAATATGAATATATTGTACACTACTGGCCATTAAAATTGCTACACCAAGAGGAAATGCAGATGATAAACGGGAATTCATTGGACAAATATATTGTACTAGAACTGACATGTGATTACATTTTCACGCAATTTGGGTGCATAGATCCTGAGAAATCAGTACCCAGAACCACCACCTCTGGCCGTAATAACGGCCTTGATACGCCTGGGCATTGAGTCAGACAGAGCTTGGATGGCGTGTACAGGTACAGCTGCCCATGCAGCTTCAACACGATACCACAATAGTAGTGACTGGCGTATTGTGACGAGCCAGTTGCTCGGCCACCATTGACCAGACGTTTTCAATTGGTGAGAGATCTCGAGAATGTGCTGGCCAGGACAGCAGGCGAACATTTTCTGTATCCAGAAAGGCCCGCACAGGACCTGCAACAAGCGGTCGTGCATTATCCTGCTGAAATGTAGGGTTTCGCAGGGATCGAATGACAGGTAGAGCCACGGGTCGTAACACATCTAAAATGTAACGTCCACTGTCAATGCGAACAAGAGGTGACCGAGACGTGTAACCAATGGCACCCCATACCATCACGCCGGGTGATATGCCAGTATGTCGATGACGAATACACGCTTACAATGTGTGTTCACCGCGATGTTGCCAAACACGAATGCGACCATCATGATGCTGTAAATAGAACCTGGATTCACCCGAAAAAATGAAGTTTTGCCATTCGTGCACCCAGGTTTGTCGTTGAGTACATCGCAGGCGCTCCTGTGTGTGATGCAGTGTCAAGGGTAACCGCAGCCATGGTCTCCGAATTGATAGTCCATGATGCTGCAAACGTCGCCGAACTGTTCGTGCAGATGGTTGTTGTCTTGCAAACGTCCCCATCTGACGACTCAGGGATCGAGACGTGGCTGTACGATCCGTTACAGCCATGCGGATATGATGCCTGTCATCTCGACTGCTAGTGATACGAGGCCGTTGGGATCCAGCACGGCGTTCCGTATTACCCTCCTGAACCCACCGATTCCATATTCTGCTAACAGTCATTGGATGTCGACCAACGCGAGCAGTAATGTCGCGATACGATAAACCGCAATCGCGACAGGCTACATTTCGACCTTTATCAAAGTAGGAAATTTGATGGTACGCATTTCTCCTCCTTACACGAGGCATCACAACAACGTTTCACCAGGCGACGCCGGTCAACTGCTGTTTGTGTATGAGAAATCGGTTGGAAACTTTCCTCATGTCAGCACGTTGTAGGTGTCATCACCGGCGCCAACCTTGTGTGAATGCTCTGAAAAGCTAATCATTTGTATATCACAGCATCTTCTTCCTGTCGGTTAAATTGCGCGTCTGTATCGCGTTATCTTCGTAGTGTAGCAGTTTTAATGACCAGTAGTGTATCTTTCTTAGTGTAGCTCAAAATTCATCTTTTCATTCTTTTTTGGGCTGCTATTAGTTTTCGGACAATGAACTAATTCAATGTCCATGTCTCTCAGCCATAAGTTATTCCTGGCAGTATACATTGGTCAAAGCTGTTTTTCTTAGCTGCCCCGACATCTTGGACTTGAAAACTGAGGAGTATCTTCAATAAGCTTGCCAGCCTAATTCAATACATTGAAATATTTCTGGTTTTAAATCTCCTTCCGTATTTAGCAGGTGACCCAGATAGATATATTCTGTGAGCCTCTTACGTTGCATGCTTCCCACATATGTTTCCCCCTAGTGTCCATACATTCATCATCATCGTCCATTCGTAGACATATTCTATGACCCTTTGAAGTATCATACTCCCAACAGATGTATGTCCGTCTGGTGTTCATTCATTCATCACGATCTTGGTTTTATCATTGTACATTTTTAGACCAACTTCAGAGCAGACTGAGGCAAGTTCACTAACAAATATTAGAAGTTCTTCTATACTATTTGCTAATAATACAATATTGTCAACGGACCTCAGGCTGTTTTAAATCTCTTTCCCAGAATTTGCATTCCCTTTGTTTTACTATCTAATTTACACATCGATTTTTCGAGGACTACTGAGAAAAGTTGTTTCCCGGCCTTTTCGATGGGAAATTCATTGGTTTCTTCAACTACATTTACAAACGCTGTGAGGGTTTTGTACATTTTGTATAAAACTTTTTATATAGACCTGTTCTATCCCTTGCTCTGTTAGAGCCTCAAACACTGCTGGGTGACTGATCGAATCGAATTCCTTTTCGTACTCTATGAAGGGAAGAGGTAGATGGTATTCATCTGTTCTATTAATTGTTTCATGTAGAGTGAGGATATGATCAGGTGTACTAAATCCTGCGCGGAATGCAACTTGCTCAGTGGGTTGGGCCAGGTCAAGTGTAGTGTTCAGTTTGGTGTTCAAAATTCTAGTTAATGTTTTGTGCCGTACGGACAGGAAGCTGATAGGGCTATAGTTCTTTGTATCTTTTGTACTACCTTTCCTGTGTATTAGTATTATTTTGGCTTTATCCCAGTCTCTTGGTAATTTGTCATTGTCCAAACAATTAGAAAATATTTTAGCTAAATGTTTTATAGACTCGTCATTCAACATGTTTAAAATATCGAGTGGGAGATCATCACTACCTGGAGCGGTTCCTTTTTTCATATCGTATAGATTTAAGTGTCAGGAAGTCTTTTCTGAAAGTATTTGTATGGAGTGTAGCCATGTATGGAAGTGAAACATGGACGATAAATAGTTTGGACAAGAAGAGAATAGAAGCTTTCGAAATGTGGTGCTACAGAAGAATGCTGAAGATTAGATGGGTAGATCACATAACTAATGAGGAGGTACTGAATCGGATTGGGGAGAAGAGGAGTTTGTGGCACAACTTGACCAGAAGAAGGGATCGGTTGGTAGGACATGTTTTGAGGCATCAAGGGATCACCAATTTAGTATTGGAGGGCAGCGTGGAGGGTAAAAATCGTAGGGGGAGACCAAGAGATGCATACACTAAGCGGATTCAGAAGGATGTAGGTTGCAGTAGGTACTGGGAGATGAAGAAGCTTGCACAGGATAGAGTAGCATGGAGAGCTGCATCAAACCAGTCTCAGGACTGAAGACCACAACAACAACAATGTAGCATGTTTGACTTCTGCGTGGAGTACTTCTGCTATTTCGGAAACAGAGGCATTCAATTCGTGTAGGATTCATATATTTTAATTTTACAATTAATCGTTTAAAATCGCGAAGAATAAAATAAAACGCGAAGAAAAGATGGTGGTAGTGGGAATCAAGCCCTAGCCGAGAAATTACCACTCAGTGTGCTTGGAAACTTTTTATAACTTAGTTTTTTTTACCATTTTTTAAACTAGGACCCTAAGGTATCAGGTCGTTGGTTGGCAGAGACAGGATTGGCAGAGGCGGCAACGCGAAGCCTGTTCACAACGTCTTCTTCTTCTTCTCGTTCCTGGGTATGTAGTCCAAGGGATGAAACGTTTTGGCTATTTACAGGCGCAAAACACAACATACAGGAAGTAAAGGTGTCATTAAACACAAGCAAATGTAAAACTGCTCCCAAATCCGTCTAGATTCAACGAATCCACGAAGAAGAAACGTGACCCTACAACGGTCAAGTTGGCGTGTATCCAGGTTGGCTTCTCACGAACTAAAAATGATGTATAGTCCCCTGGGTACATCAGGCGTGAACATAAGTTCCTAAACCATGATCTACCTTCTGACTTCTAGGCCACTGCTCCGTTAGGTCAACTGCTCCTCAAAAAGCCCCCTACTCTACACTTGCACCGTACATCACATGCACATTCTAAGAAAAACTCATCTGATGCTCTGAGAAATGTAGCACTCATAGAGCCAGAAGACATGACGCCACGTCAGAATATGCAAAGTCGAAAACAGACAGCTGCGTCCCGTCTCAGAGTTGGTCGTAGCACGGTTGACCATTATTTCAGTACTTGACACTGGTTTTTAGTTTTCGCCGAGAGAGCGCTACAAGAGAAATGGAGTAATATTAGTGCAATTCACGGCTCACATTGGAAGAGAAATGGCACAATTTTAGTGCCATATTTACAGTGCACCTTAACACAGTAGCACATGATAACCGACCGCCATTCGCTTAGCCATCTGAGTGTAAGATAGTAATGGGACTGCTCTATTTTGTATACGCCTCCGCAGTTACCTTACTGGCTGGGTGACTTCACTGCACATCTTCATAAATTTTATATCACATTAGACGTAAGGAAAAAATTACAGAATTGTAGGGAAATAAAACAATTTTGTGAAAAAAACTGCGTTTGCATATTGGGAAGAGGCAGCTTGTACAATCCAGTAACCTAGTACCGACTGGATGCAGCAGTGGGATTTATACCACGGAAAAATGTCCGTTTCCATTACAGTACAAACTCTCTGCATTATAATAATTATTATTCGCTGCCTACACCCATATGTCAGAAATCTTTACAATTTCCACTTAAGCAATATTACACTAATTTATACATACACTTAGACAAAGCTGTATTCAGGGAAATTACCGAAATTTACAACAGAACTTGTGGGGTTTTAATGTAAACACTAGATGTAAGTGGCGGATGACGTCACACAATTATAATGAAATAGAAGAATGAGAGAGCATTCTAAATTATACGTCAAACTGTGCAATACATGGACGTAATAAAATGATGTTCACAAAAGATATCAAATAGAATTAAGCTACAGTATAAAAGAAGATGATACCACATATCTACTATAGATTACTAGGTAGATGGTGAAACATTCTTAGTTAGTTCCATGTTCATGCATCATTTGAACGATCAATCACAATGATCTCGAATCAATCATTTTTACATCACGTCACAAATTAATTTGTATACATGGATTCATGATGACCATCTACAACTGCTTCTTTTTTAATATTCATAAGTGAGTTTGTAAACGCTACCCACAACCATTTACACATGACAATAATACAAATTCTTCTGTTCAATAGGATGAGTTGTTAAAGAGAAACTCTTGCAGTTTGTTTTCAAAGTATAGTTTGGTGCCTTCCACACATTTTATACTGCTGGGTAAGTGGTCAAAAATTTTCGTTACAGTATTGTGCACCATTCTTTGTGCTAGAGACAACCATAATTGGAGCAATGAATGTCATTTTTCCTATTGGTACTGCAATTACATAAATCATTGTTTCTTTTGAACTACAGTGGATTATCTACAACATTCTGAGTGAATAAATACACTATGTGATCAAAAGCATCCAGACACTCCCAAAAACATACGTTTTATCATATTAGGTGCATTGTGCTGCCACCTACTGCCAGGTACTTCATTCAGCAACCTCAGTAGTCATTAGACATCGTGAGAGAACAGAATGGGGCGCTCCGCGGAACTCACGGACTTCGAACGTGGTCAGGTGATTGGGTGTCACTTGTGTCATACGTCTGTACGCAAGATTTCCACACTCCTAAACATCCCTAGATCAACTGTTTCCGATGTAATAGTGAAGACGTACTTTGCGCTATTGACCAACCGTGCACCCAGTGAGTGATGATAATACAGTTTTGGCACCGATTTCAACGGCCTTTCTGTCTTATGCAGAGAGCATCTCTGATATATTGGTCTTATTTTTCGTAAATATAATGTGAAATATATTTTATGGCCTCCATCTAACATTAGGGTCCGTTTAGATTACGTTAAGGATGATCTTGGTTTTTGTAAGGCAAGTGTCTATCGTATTCCTTGTAGCTGTCGGATATCATATACTGGTCAGGCACCCAGGATCGTGGAAGACCGGTGTACTGAACATAAGCGTCAACCACGCCTAGACGAGGAAATCGGCTATTGCAGAACACTGTCTTGACACCGGTCATCCAGTGGAATATAACAACACGGAGATTCTGGCATGCACTTCTTGCTACTGGGATAGTGGTATTACGGAAGCAGTTGAGTTTAAAGTAACACGTAATCTTGTAAATAGAGAGATAGGTTTCTGCGTAAGTTCTGTGTGGAATCCTACTCTCTCTCTCTTGTTAAAAAACAGTGGTATATAGTTAATGCTATTTCACCCGTTCTTTAATAATTTCACTATCGGTAACTTCTGGCATCAGTTATCTTTGGCTGTACATTGGCGCTAGTGTTTACCGTGTGTGTGTGTGTGTGTTTCCGGAATTGCCCTGCAAACCGAGGTTTTAAATTCCCTTCTACACCACTTACTTGCTGCAGTTTTGACTCGAAAATTACAGGGAGTGCACCTGTCGAAAGATCGACGGTTGTCGGCGATGTCGTTTGGCTGCATTCCCGTATTCGATCCACATGATGTCTATATTATCATAGTTCTCTATATATTTGAAAGAGACAAGAAGCTCTTGCACCTTATTACTCAGTCGCGTAATATTATGATTCAATAAGCTAATTTGATTTTTCTCTGTATTTTTAAGAATTTTGTGTGACTCCTTTCTTGTATCAACTTCTTTCATGGCAGGGTGCCCGAATCCAGATTCTGACGATAAAAAGCACCCCTCTGACACCAGTAACCATAGAGATCTTGCTTTGTGCCTTGGAGACCTCCGTGCATTTTCTGCAAGAGTCTCAGCCAACCTATCTTTCCCTCCCTTGTTCATGTATAGGTCGTGTCTAGTATATATTAATTTCCAAATTATATTAACAAACACTGCGCTCGTATGAGATTCCATTTTAGTCAGCAGCGGCTTGCTCAACTCTGTGTTTACACGGTTCACAGCAGTGTTAACACCGGAATGATCACGGTGTTGTAGGACTTCCACAAAATTGTTTAGTTACTACTCCTATTTCATCCAGGTCATCCTTGTACTGTAGTTTCCGTCTTTAGCGAGGCTTTCCCCGGCTCCACTTACTCTGATAACATGAAACTCTTTGTCAAAATCTTTACACAAGTTCTATCCACCCTCTGTCAACTGGCTAATGATAGCACCTGTGTTCACAATACTTGTGACCTGGTACCCTTATCCTAATCTACCCTGTACCATCTGGCCAACACTCCTGGCGTACCTACTTCCAACAGCAAAACCCTTTTCTTTCTACTCGCTTTTGGTACTGACCTACACTTAACTTTTTTGCTAAAAGTACACTGCACCCTGCTGTGATCTACACCCCCGTTCTACTAAGGGGAACAAGTTAAACTGTTCTCCTAGGTAAACTGACGTTCTGTGGGATTGATGGTATAGCAAACTAATAGATAATTTCATATCTGACTAAAATAATGCGGAAAGTGGTACTTAGTAATTCAGCCAATATATTCCGCGGCAATAATTCTGGCTGGGGAGAGGTCCACTACTATTCCTCATATATAAACCATCTTCCATCTAATATACAACGAGCAGAATTAGCTCTTTTTAGCGATGGCACTAGTATTATAATCAATCCAGGCATACATACAGAAAAAGAAGAAATGGTAAACAATATTCTTACACGCATCATTGACTGGTTTTCTGTGAATGGTCTCACCCTCAATTCCTGCAAAGACAACATATTCAATTCTGCACATCTAGGGGTACAATACCAGTGATAAGTGTAACACATGCTGAGGAAATAAGAACTTCGCAGTTAGAAGGTGCCCATATGGATGAGAAAGCAAACTCGAAAAAGCAGATTTTGTAACTACTGAAACAACTCAGTCCAGCCGCATTTCCACTTATAGTCACTGCGAATCTTGGGAAGAGACATATTAGTAAGCTGACGTATTTTGCATATTTTCATTCAATAATGTCATATTGAATAATATTCTGGGCTAACCCATCTTTAAGAAAGGAAGTCTTCGTTGCTTAAAAACGTGTTGTAAGAATAATATGTGGTGCTCACCCACGATCATCTTGAAGACATCCGTTTAAGGTCTTCGACATTATGACTAATGCTTCGCAGTATATTTATTTCATCATGAAATTTGACATAAATAATACAGTTCGAAGGGAGCAATGATATACGTAATTACAATACCAGAACGAAAAATAACATTCATTACTCCACATGAAGGTTGTCTTTAGCAAAAAAGGGTGCAAAATGCTACAAAAAAATATTTCGATCGCTTATCAAGTGACGTAAATTGTCTGACAGAGAGTCAAGTATGAGTACAAACTGAGGAAGTTTCTCGTTGACAATTTCTAATATTTCGTAGATAATTTGTGTTTTTGTAATGTGCAATATGTCGTGCATAGGAAGTACTAACTCAAATTTGCAAAAAAAATAAAAAATGTTCAGAATGCAACCATATATACAAATTAATTTGCGATGTGATTCGCTCCACATTGTTACGATTTATCGTGAAAAATGATCAGTGGAACATGAAACTAAGTAACTGTCGGATTATGTATTGGATGGATCGAGTAAACGATGCAAATACGAACTGTCAAATATGATTGTGCTACAATATATAAGGGAGATAACACAAGGTATCTGTATTTTAATAAATATATGATTAAAAAGGTTCAACTTCCATGTTCTGTAAAAGGATATGGCTGAAATTGACAGCATCAAACTATTGTGATACCTAAATTATACGTTAATACATTTTTCTCATCATGTCAGACTCCTTTAGAGAGAAACAGCAGTTTCAAAATCTTGTACATTCACGTACAGGGTGCAACTTTAATCGATAGTTTTTACCGACACCCGGTCCAGGTTAATACTTTCATGCTATTCCTGACTTATTTTAAACCTCGTTGGAGGTGGTTAATTCATGATTAAATGTTTTACTACCACACTCACAATAAAAGTCGAATGGAATGTCTATAAAAACTCGTATCTAATTATGAATGAAAATATGCTCCTATATACTTTCCGATTCATCATATTACATACATCGACCAGTTACTTCTCTTAGAGACCATTTATCACATATTCTGTCATCTTGCAGCTAAGGATGTCGAAGGGAGGTATGTTAATATAGTTTTAACGTCACAGTTGTGGGGAGAAACCATGACACATTTGGATGTCAAAAGGGTTAATTTATGATAGGGTGTCTAATATATGCTTTAAATTATAAGAAAAATCTGGGAATTGCGTGTCAAAATCAATGACTGTGCACGAAAACAAAGATCTCTGATCGTATATTGAAAATTCATTTTATTTTTGTACCAAAGAAAACAGTATTATTTCCAAGTCTGAATTATCTGTATTGTTTTGTCAAAAATCTCCTCTTAGTTCTGCTAAAACTGATAACAAAGTAATCCACACATTATAGTGGCCCCTGTACTTACAGTTTCGAATCAATAAAATTGTTGCATGTGTACGTAAAAGAAAATTTATGTCTTAGTACAGTCACGCACACTGTCTGAGAAAAATAAAATTAAGTACTGAACGAGTTCGATTTCTTCGTTCCTAGAACCAATATTTTATCACGAATCGTGCTAATAAGATGTGTTATGTCTCATTTCTCACTTCTTTTTTCCAGGGAAATTCCCTATATGTGATTCTGAAGGGATTAACTGCCTTAGAGAACATTCTGGTAAGTGAAAGATTGTAAACTTCACTTAAAAATCAAATTTTCGTTATAGTCATAACGTTATGTAACAACGTGAGTACGTTGTATTGTACAACACGAATGTGTCGAAATTTCTTTTCAGTTTTTCTGACGTTGCTACAAGCCTGAAATTAGTTTATAGGCAGTGTTTGATATAATATACAATCTGCGACGGTAAACAATGCTTTAATGAAGATATTATGTTCGAAAATGCTATCTGAATTCTGTTCGAGAAAGAATGACAGATTTTCCGCAACACTATTTTCAAGGCATGGTTTAATTGGAGGTGGTATGCCATTGACTTCTACCAACCTGAAAACTAGCTCACGTTGCTAGTTTTGGGGGGAATCTGAAAATCGATACAATCTCATTTTTTCACATATAGCAGGCATTTAGATGGGTTAACGTCACATCAACATTGTTTGCTATCAAGGAAGCCAACAAGTCGCCCTGGCCCATTTTTCTATACCTTACTGGCAGTTGTATCCATGTTTGAGTACTACGTAGTAACTTACTTAGAACTGCCTCAAATGCTTACAGGACCATAGTTGTCACATAACCAAATATTGGAATGGATTTCTGAAGCTCATTTTCCGTAGATTTTCTGAAGACTCATTCATTTTACCTTCTAAATGATGCAATATGCCTGTATGTAAAAACTTCATGAAATATTACAACTGTATGCTGGACCAGAACAGTATCTATGGTGAACAAACCGTTTTCCTTATAGTAACTGACAAATGACCATAAACAGTAAACTCGGGAACTTCACACTAGTTATTGCGAAATCAAAAGTGCTGCACTACACCTGCTTGGGAAATTAGTTCGTATTGGGTACTTAGCAGATTTTCGAATAGAACAGTGTATTTGTGGACTGACGAAATGGAAACACATGAAATGAGAATCGGTACGGGCCACAACGGTAGCTCTTAATGTTCTCACGGGGGGGTTGTTATAATATCATTATTCACCGTATGTATTAAAGAGTTGCCAGGTAACGTTAGTTGCGATATGAAGTGTTTAGCAGATGGCGTTGTTATATTTTGAAAAATGTGGGACTGTCCATTACCTGAATGTGCAACAGCTCTTATCTCTTGTCGTAGGATTACGGTGACATAATTAGCACCAGTATCATCAGATAAATAGACTATACCAGACTCTGTACAGGGTGTCCCAGGAGAATTGGTAAATATTCGGGGATATGACAGGGAAGCTGATTTGAAACAAAAGACTTCATGCGGACGTATGCTTTTTCCGAATGGGTTCCGAGATAGACCACATTTAATGTACTCGTATATTAGTTTTTGGACTAGTAGTGCGCACGTATGTGGCTTACTCACCCTACCTCTTTGGCATTTATTCTAACCCAACCTACCTCGTTCTTTTCAGTCTCTTTGTTGGAGATGTCTTTCTGTCATCAAACTACCAATTTCAACGTGCAGTTGTCCCTGTTGTGTTGTGAGCGAGTATATCAGAGAGAAACATCCGTTAAGTGTGTTTGTACACGCACTTGCTAAAATGCCACGCATCTACACTGATGAAGAATATACAGATATGGTGTATGTTCACGGCTTCTGCTCCTGTCGAAAAATAACGTCGGCGCTTTCCGACACTTCAAATTCATGACCATCGAGTATTTGCCAGTTTTCAACAAATTGGGTGATATATGTATTCTTCCAAGCTTACATTTTTCTTCCGAACATGGAGTTCAACAACCTGTGCAGGAACAGCAACACATTTTTAAGATGGTGCAGCACAATCCAACAACCATCATACGGAGACTTTCTACGCGTATCAGTGTCCAATGAACACTCGCATGGCGAACATTGCTTGAAGTGTACTTGTACACATTTCACATAAAACAACAACAATGTACATTAAATATGTTCTATCTTGGAAACCTATCTCGGAAACCGTTAGGAATATGGCATACGTCCATATGAAGTTTTTTCTTTCAAATGATCGTTTCTGTCATATCCTGAATTCTGACCATTCCTACTGGGACGCACTGTATAATGTAAGGTTTAATTCGTGACGAGAAGGGTGGGAGGGGGATTAATTTTTAGGTTTTGGTGGAATACATTACAGCATCACATACTAGCATATAGACTGTTACCTAGGATGTTGCGGTTGGGGCTGGTTTCGTGCAAAGGGGATAAGCGTTTTCAGTTACACTGGTCCTTTGGTGAAATACGAGTATCTTCGCATGTTACGTAGGACCTCGCTGTCTATGCCTGGCATTCTGTAGGAATGCTTTTTTTTCTGTACTGAAAATAAACCCGCATAAGGATGAGAATTTAATACTGGAGAAGCAGTTCAATAGCGTTCGGTCAAGCTGTTGATGGTATTACACTTCCCATTCCCGTCTGTGTAAATAGAAAGCATTTGTCAGTAGGAATAATAAAAATTGCGACTGTAGACTAAAGCAAATAATTGTTTCTCATCGTTTCATGTTTGTGACCGAAGTCTTTTGATCATTACAACTATGAAGCCGTACGATTTCCTATAAACTGATATCATTAATAAATAACCATCTGGATAACATGTAAATACATAAGATTGATTTTTATGGACTTGATGATGATCTATGTGGTCGTAACTAGCGATCAATAAAACGTTTTTATCCAGACAGCAGCATGTACAGGTGGTCATGACCTCTTTACAATTTGCTATTTGAGGTTACTGTCTAAGTGGTGCTGGCTATCTCCTAATAATTTGAGATGTGAAGTAAGTTATGAGTATGGGTTAAACTGAGAAATACGAGGTTTTTAACGAAGTATGATAAGACATTACAGAAAAACGAGGTGATGGATTGCTGGAATGAGGGAGAGTGAAACAGATTATAGTAACTTAACAGAGGAAGTTTGAAACTTGGACTGAAAATCAATTGTAATCAAACTAAAACAACGCAAAAAAAGAAAATAGTTTGAACAAAAAATAAGTTTTTCGTTTAGGGTTACTGAAAAGAGCGACTGGACTGACAGCAATATAAATAACAGGAACAGAAAATACCATAGAATGCTTTGTTAAACTAAATAGAGTTTTCAGAATCAAGTTTCCGATATGTCTCAAGCTGGGTGTCTATTATTAGTGTACACCATATGTAACTTATGGCAATGAAACAAGTACTTTTAATGTAACTGAACAGTGTTCCCCGATGGAAACAGGACAAATACTTGTACAACTGTGCGAAATTTAGCGAACAATGGAGACACCTGTGTTGAGTATTACCGAGAGAAATGGAAAAAAAAAAAAACAAAAGCCACAGACTGAGTGAAGACGTAATTACAACTGTTTAGAAATCACTTTTCTCTGATGTTTCAGATTCTCTCATCAAGGTGATCGATCCCAAAACGCAGAATAAAGTTTGTGACTGTCTGCCGCCCTGTGATGACGTCAATTACATGATTGAACTAGAAAACGACATACCATGGCAAGTAAACAAACTTTTAAATACATTATAACATCAACGGTACATTCATGGGTCTACAATTTCATACTAATTGTTGTACAGGGTGTACTATTTATTTTGACCACCGCAAATAACTTTTTGTCCAGAAAAAAATCTATTATTGTTGACTTAACGGTGGGCGTGCAATTTTCTTGGGTTCCCATTTGTTTACTGTCAACTCCACAAACGGACGAGCCACGTTATCCCAGATACCTCACTGTGTGTTACTGCAGAAGAGTCAAAGTCTGGTTTGTGTTATGTTTCTAGTAACGTCACGTTTACGCAAATGGTACACTGTGATACACTTGTTGAGGAGAAATATAGGGCGTTATTTAAAAACTATGTACTGCTTTTCATATCTTCGATAAGTACAATGTCAAAAGAAAGGTAATCGTTGTGGTTAATGTCCACCTGGTAGCTAAACAACATTTAGTTGGCAACTTTATTTGGCTTCCGGACAAGTCATTACTGAGTGGTCGTTAAGATTAATGGTACATCCTGTAGAAAATCACTAAGTTAGACACGTCACGACATAGCGGCAATCATTGACAAAGGTCCTAGTGGAAATGACGCGCTGTAGCCATCGTCCAACTTCTGGATGCTGAGTAACAACGTCAATTACAAGGTGAATGACTGTGATGAACGGTTTCTTAGCGCTCTGTTGTTCTTCTGTTACTCATGGTCATAGAAATAAAGAAATCAAAGAAGGTTGAACCTGTTGCAGGAGCGTAGTTTAATCCCTTCGTCCATCACTGCAGGGATCACAGACCTCAACACACCATTTGACGTACACCATCAAAAGTGTCACATGCCCCCGCCGTGAGTTATGTACGGGACAAAATATACTAAGGAGACAAAAGTTGTGGGATAGCTATATTCACATACACAGATAGCAGCAGTATCGCTACACAAGGTATAAAAGGGCGGTACATTGGCGGAGCTGACATTTGTAGTTGGGTACTTCATATGAAAAGGTTTCCGACGAGAATTAACAGACTCTGAACGCGGAATGGTACACTACTGGCCATAAAAATTGCTACACCACGAAGATGACGTGCTACAGACGCGAAATTTAACCGACAGGAAGAAGATGCTGCGATATGCAAATGATTAGCTTTTCAGAGCATTCACACAAGGTTGGCGCCGGTGGCGACACCTACAACGTGCTGACATGAGCAAATTTTCCAAACGATTTCTCATACACAAACAGCAGTTGACCGGCGTTGCCTGGTAAAACGTTGCTGTGATGCCTCGTGTGTGGAGGAGAAATGCGTACCATTATTGATAAAGGTCGGATTGTAGCCTATCGCGATTGCGGTTTATCGTATCGCGACATTGCTGCTCGCGTTGGTCGAGATCCAATGACTGTTAGCAGAATATGGAATCGGTGGGTTCAGGAGGGTAATACGGAACGCCGTGCTTGATCCCAACGGCCCCGTATCACTACCAGTCGAGACGACAGGCATCTTATCCGCATGGCTGTAACGGATCGTGCAGCCACGTCTAGATCCCTGAGTCAACAGATGGGGACGTTTTCAAGACAACAACCATCTGCACGAACAGTTGGACGACGTTTGCAGCAGCATCGACTATCAGCTCGGCGGCCATGGCAGCGGTTACCCTTGACGCTGCATCACAGACAGGAGCGTTTGCGATGGTGTACTCCACGACGAACCTGGGTGCACGAATGGGAAAACGTCGTTTTTTCGGATGAATCTAGGTTCTGTTTACAGCATCATGATGGTCGCATCCGTGTTTGGCGACATCGCGGTGAACGCATATTGGCAGCGTGTATTCGTCATTGTCATACTGGCGTATCACCCAGCGTGATGGTATGGGGTGCCATTGGTTACACGTCTCGGTCACCTCTTGTTCGCATTGACGGCACTTTGAATAGTGGACGTTACATTTCAGATGTGTTACGACCTGTGGCTCTACCCTACATTCGATCCTTGCGAAACCCTACATTTCAGCAGCATAATGCACGACCGCATGTTGCAGGTCCTGTACGGGCCTTTCTGGATACAGAAAATGTTCGACTGCAGCCCTGGCCAGCACATTCTCCAGATCTCTCACCAATTGAAAACGTCTGGTCAATGGTGGCCGAGCACCTGACTCGTTACAATACGCCAGTCAGTACTCTTGATGAAGTGTGGTATCGTGTGGAAGCTGCATGGGCAGCTGTACCTGTACACGCCATCCAAGCTCTGTTTGACTCAATGTCCAGGCGTATCAAGGCCGTTATTACGGTCAGAGGTGGTGGTTCTGGGTACTGATTTCTCAGGATCTATGCACCCAAATTGCTTGAAAATGTAATCACATGTCAGTTCTAGTTTAATATATTTGTCCAATGAATACCCGTTTATCATCTGCATTTCTTCTTGGTGTAGCAATTTTAATGGCCAGTAATGTAGTTCAAGCTAGTTGCATGGGACCTTAAATTTCGGAAATTGTTAGGGAATTCAATATTGCCCGATCCACAGTGTCAAGAGTGTGAGGAGAACATCAAATTTCAGGCATTGCCTGTCACCACGGATAACGCAGTGGCCGACGATCTTCACTTAATGTGCGAGAGTAGCGGCGTTTGCGTGGAGTTATCAGTGCTAATAGATAAGCGACATTGCGTGAAGTAACCTCATATATGAATTTAGGACGTATGTGGAACGTATCCGTTAGGACAGTTTGGCGAAATTTGAGGTTAAAGGGCTACGGCAGCAGACGACCGCCGCGAGTGGCTTCGCTAACAGCCTGACATTGCCTGCACCACCGCTTCTAGGCACGTGAACATGTCGGTTGCACTTTAGATGGTAGGAAGAGTCCCGAGGTGGTAAGAGCTGATGATAGGGTATGGGTGTTGTGCAGAGCTCATGAAGCCATGGACCCAAGTAGTCAACAAGGCACTGTGCAGGCTGGTGGTGGCTCCATAATGGCATGGGCCGTGTTCACAATGAATGGACTGGGAACTCTGACTAGAAATGGTTATATTCGTCTACTTGGAGAGCATTTTCATCCGTTCATGGACTTCATGTTCCCAAACAACGATGGAATTTTTATGAATGGCAATGGGTCATAGCACAGGGCCATAGCTGTTCGCGATTGGTTTGAGGTACAATCTGAGAAAAACTGAGATTCCAACTCCCACTTCTCAGCCATTTTCCCGTGGTAGAATTTTGTAAAAAACGACGTTTCGAACTCTCAGTTAAGGTTTTTTTTAGATAGCTTAATTAGCTACTTTTTCAACTTGGGAGAGAGAGAAATTCTCTCCAATGTGGAGTGATTCCTGGCTGTCCTGACTGAGAAGAAAAAAACTTGTAACAATAAAAAGCTGCTGAGCTTCCCACGGGAATGTAGAGATGGTTCAAATGGCTCTGAGCACTATGCGACTTAACTTCTGAGGTCATCAGTCGCCTAGAACTTAGAACTAATTAAACCTAACTAACCTAAGGACATCACACACATCCATGCCCGAGGCAGGATTCGAACCTGCGACCGTAGCGGTCGCTCGGCTCCAGACTGTAGCGCCTAGAACCGCACGACCACTCCGGCCGGCGAGAATGGAGAGACGAGTATATCCCCGCCAGCCTGTCTCACTCCAGTTTCTAAGATAAGTTTTGCCTCTGAGCACTATGGGACTTAACATCTGAGGTCATCAGTCCCCTAGAACTACTTAACTCCAAGGGTCTAACGCTGCCTCGGTCACCAGATGGACGTTCTCTTGGGAGTCAAGTCTTTTGTCGCCGACGGAACACGTACAGTTGATTGTATCCCTCCCACCCTCCTAATGACGATGTAACACATCAATTGCGTCGCTATTCAATACATCGGTCTCCAGCCGATTTGTCTCCAAGGGTCTAACGCTGCCTCGGTCACCAGATGGACGTTCTCTTGGGAATCAAGTTTCTTGTATCCGACGCAAACTGACAGATAATTGTAACCCTCCCACCTTCGTAATGAGGATGCAACACACATATTGCGTCGCGATTCAATACATCGTTCTCCAGCCGACTTATCTCCAAGAGTCTAACGCTGCCTCGGTCACCAGATGGACGTTCTCTTGTGAGTCAAGTTTCTTGCATCCGATACAAAACTGTCAGGTAAGTATAACCATCGCTCCGTGTAATGAGGATGCAACACATAAATTGCGTCGCGATTCATTACATCAGTCTCAAGCCGACTTTTCTCCTAGGGTCTAACGCTGCCACGGTCGCCGTATGGAAGTTCCCCTGTAAGTAAAGTTTCTTGTTTCCGACTCAAAACTGACAGTTAATTCTTACCGTCCCATCCTGGTATTGACGATGGAACACACAAATTGCGTCCCAATTCAATAAATCAGACTCCAGCCGACTTCTCTCCAAGCGACTAACGCAACCACAGTCACTGGATGGAGGAACTTCCGTGATTCAAGTATCTTGTCTCCGACGCAAAACTGACAGTCAATTGTAACCCTCCCACCCTACTAATGACGATGGAACACACAAATTGCGGCGCGATTAAATATATCAGCCTCCAGCCAACTTATCTCCAAGGGTCTAACGCTGCCTCGGCCATCAGATGGACGTTCCCTTAGGAGTCAAGTTTCTCTTATCGGACGCAAAACTGACAGACCAGTGTAAACCTCGCACCGTCGTAATGAGGATGGAACACACAAATTGCGACGTGATTCATTACATCAGTCTCAAGCCGACTTTTCTCCAAGGGTCTAACGCTGCCACGGTCACCATATGGACGTTCTCCTGTAAGTAAAGTTTCTTGTTTCCGACGCAAAACTGACAGTTAATTATTACTGTTCCACCCTCCTAATGACGATGGAACACAAACTGCGTCGCGATTCAATACATCAGTCTCCAGCCGACTTCTCTCCAAGCGACTAACGCAATCACGGTCACCGGATGGAGGAACGTCTGTGATTCTAATCTCTTTTCTCCGACGCAAAACTGACAGTCCATTGTAACCCTCCTACCCTCCTACTGACGATGGAACACACAAATTGCGTCGCGATTAAATACATCAGTCTCCAGCTAACTTAACTCCAAGGGTCTAACACAGCCTCGGTCACCAGATGGTCGTTCTGTTGGGCCTCTACTTTCTTGTATCCGACGCAAAACTGACAGATAAGTGTAACCCTCGCGCCCTCGTAATGAGGATGCAACACACAAATTGCGTCGCGATTCAATACATCGGTCTCCAGCCGACTTATCTCCAAGGGTCTAATGCAGCCTCGGTCACCAGATGGACGTTCTCTTGGGAGTCAAGTCTTTTGTCGCCGACGGAACACGTACAGTTGATTGTATCCCTCCCACCCTCCTAATGACGATGGAACACATAAATTGCGTCGCCATTCAATACATCGGTCTCCAGCCGATTTGTCTCCAAGGGTCTAACGCTGCCTCGGTCACCAGATGGACGTTCTCTTGGGAATCAAGTTTCTTGTATCCGACGCAAACTGACAGATAATTGTAACCCTCCCACCTTCGTAATGAGGATGCAACACACATATTGCGTCGCGATTCAATACATCGTTCTCCAGCCGACTTATCTCCAAGAGTCTAACGCTGCCTCGGTCACCAGATGGTCGTTCTCTTGTGAGTCAAGTTTCTTGCATCCGATACAAAACTGACAGGTAAGTATAACCATCGCTCCGTGTAATGAGGATGCAACACATAAATTGCGTCGCGATTCATTACATCAGTCTCAAGCCGACTTTTCTCCTAGGGTCTAACGCTGCCACGGTCGCCGTATGGAAGTTCCCCTGTAAGTAAAGTTTCTTGTTTCCGACTCAAAACTGACAGTTAATTCTTACCGTCCCATCCTGGTATTGACGATGGAACACACAAATTGCGTCGCAATTCAATAAATCAGACTCCAGCCGACTTCTCTCCAAGCGACTAACGCAACCACAGTCACTGGATGGAGGAACGTCCGTGATTCAAGTATCTTGTCTCCGACGCAAAACTGAAAGTCAATTGTAACCATCCCACCCTACTAATGACGATGGAACACACAAATTGCGTCGCGATTCAATACATCAGTCTCCAGCCGACTTCTCTCCAAGCGACTAACGCAATCACGGTCACCGGATGGAGGAACGTCTGTGATTCTAATCTCTTTTCTCCGACGCAAAACTGACAGTCCATTGTAACCCTCCTACCCTCCTACTGACGATGGAACACACAAATTGCGTCGCGATTAAATACATCAGTCTCCAGCCAACTTATCTCCAAGGGTCTAACACAGCCTTGCTCACCTGTTGGTCGTTCTCTTGTGAGTCAAGTTTCTTGTATCCGACTCAAGACTGACTGATAAGTGTAACCCTCGCACCCTCGTAATGAGGATGTAAAACACAAATTGCGTCGCCATTCAATACCTCAGTCTCCAGCCCACTTATCTCCAAGGGTCTAACGCTGTAACGGTCACCAGATGATCGTTCTCTTGTGAGTCAAGTTTCTTGTATCCGAAGCAAAACTGACAGATAAGTATAACCAGCCCACCGTCGTAATGACGATGGAACACACAAATTGCATCGTGATTCATTACATCAGTCTCAAGTCGACCTTTCTCCAAGGGTCTAGCACTGCCACGGTCACCCTATGGACGTTGTCCTGTAAGTAAAGTTTCTGGTTTCCGACGCAAAACTGACCGTTAATTCTTACCGTCCCATCCTGGTATTGACGATGGAACACACAAATTGCGTCGCAATTCAATACATCAGCTTCCAGCTAACTTAACTCCAAGGGTCTAACACAGCCTCGGTCACCAGATGGTCGTTCTCTTGGGCCTCTACTTTCTTGTATCCGACGCAAAACTGACAGATAAGTGTAACCCTCGCGCCCTCGTAATGAGGATGAAACGCACAAATTGCTTCGCAATTCAATACATTGGTCTCCAGCCGACTTATCTCCAAGGGTCTAATGCAGCCTCGGTCACCAGATGGACGTTCTCTTCGGAGTCAAGTCTTTTGTCGCCGACGCAACACGTACAGTTGATTGTATCCCTCCCACCCTCCTAATGACGATGGAACACATAAATTGCGTCGCCATTCAATACATCGGTCTCCAGCCGACTTGACTCCAAGGGTCTAACGCTGCCTCGGTCACCAGATGGACGTTCTCTTGGGAGTCAAGTTTCTTGTATCCGACGCAAACTGACAGATAATTGTAGCCCTCCCACCTTCGTAATGAGGATGCAACACACATATTGCGTCGCGATTCAGTACATCGTTCTCCAGCCGACTTATCTCCAAGACTCTAACGCTGCCTCGGTCACCAGATGGTCGTTCTCTTGTGAGTCAAGTTTCTTGCATCCGATAAAAAACTGAAAGATAAGTATAACCATCGCTCCGTCGTAATGATGATGGAACACATAAATTGCGTCGCGATTCATTACATCAGTCTCAAGCCGACTTTTCTCCTAGGGTCTAACGCTGCCACGGTCGCCGTATGGAAGTTCTCCTGTAAGCAAAGTTTCTTGTTTCCGACCCAAAATTGACAGTTAATTCTTACCGTCCCATCCTGGTATTGACGATGGAACACACAAATTGCGTCCCAATTCAATAAATCAGTCTCCAGCCGACTTCTCTCCAAGCGACTAACGCAACCACGGTCACTGGATGGAGGAACGTCCGTGATTCAAGTATCTTCTCTCCGACGCAAAACTGACAGTCAATTGTAACCCTACTAATGACGATGGAACGCACAAATTGCGTCGCGATTAAATATATCAGCCTCCAGCCAACTTATCTCCAAGGGTCTAACGCTACCTCGGCCACCAGATGGACGTTCTCTTGGGAGTCAAGTTTCTCTTATCGGCCGCAAAAATGACAGATCAGTGTAAACCTCGCACCGTCGTAATGAGGATGGAACACACAAATTGCGACGTGATTCATTATATCAGTCTCGAGCCGACTTGACTCCAAGGGTCTAACGCTGCCACGGTCACCATATGGACGTTCTCCTGTAAGTAAAGTTTCTTGTTTCCGACGCAAAACTGACAGTTAATTATTTCTGTTCCACCCTCCTAATGACGATGGAACACAAACTGCGTCGCGATTCAATACGTCAGTCTCCAGCCGACTTCTCTCCAAGCGACTAACGCAACCATCGGTCACCGGATGTAGGAACTTCTGTGAGTCTAGTCTCTCGTCTCCGACGCAAAACTGACAGTTAATTATAACCCTCCTAATGACGATGGAACACACAAATTGCGTCGTGATTCAATACATCAGTCTCCAGCTAACTTAAACCTAACTAACCTAAGGACATCACACACATCCATGCCCGAGGCAGGATTCGAACCTGCGGCCGTAGCAGTCGCGCGGTTCTGGACAAGCGCCTAGAACCGCTCGCAAACCGCGGCGCCGGCCGCTGGTGGCCGAGCGGTTCTGGCGCTTCAGTCTGGAACCGCGCGACCGCTACGGTCGCAGGTTCGAATCCTGCCTCGGGCATGGATGTGTGTGTTGTCCTTAGGTTAGTTAGGTTTAAGTAGTTCTAAGTTCTAGGGGACTTATGACCTCAGCAGTTGAGTCCCATAGTGCTCAGAGCCATTTGAACCATTTTTTGAACACCGCGGCCGGCTAAGATAAGTTTAATTCGCGAAAAAAAAAAACATTCTACGAAGCTGCTCTCTGAGCGGAAAGGTTTTATAAGCAGCATAGCTCAGTATACCGGACTATTTAGAAAACATCTGGGACTGCCCAGCATGTGTCTGCAGTTTGTGACATCTTGGCCGCACACACCTTGCTGGCACCGAAGCAATTGTTTTGTTTTTCTTTATTGTCATTTTAATACCTTATATAAGGTAGGCCGGCAGCGGCAAAACTACGCCGCTCTTCGGCCACAGATATTAAAGTAGAACATATGAAGACATAGAAAAACAAAGCAAAACGATGGATGAGGCGTAGTAAAATAAAAAACGTTCAGCACTGTTACACGAACATAGGCGACAGAAATGACACACGTGAACAGTGGAGCATGGACGGTGAAACACTAAGGCACTAAACACGATGGCACACAAAACACCGAAGGCGCACGAATGTTCACTGTTCGTGTACGAGTCCGGGGAAGTGCCAAAGGGGAAAAGGTGGGGAGGAGGGAGAGAGGAGGGTGTAGATTCCAATGGCAGAGGAGAGGGGAGGGGGAGGAAAGAAGGTAGGGGGTAGGGGAAGCCTGGGGCTTGAGAAGGAGGGAGAAAGGCAGGAGGGAGAGAAGGAGGGAGGGTGCCCTTATGAAAAACACAGGGGATGGAAGGGAAGGATTAAAGTTGGTAGGAGGGGTAGATGGAGGGGATGAGGGCATCATCAGGGAGGGGCGGTTGGTGGAAGTCACCTTGGGTGAGGGTATGGAGAGTAGAGAGATGGAGAGCAGGTGGGACGTGAGAATACAGGTGCGGCAGTGGACGGGGGTGGGAAAGGATGGGAGAGACAAGCGGGTGAGAGGGAGGTGTAGAGGATCCGTATCTGTTCGAGGAAAATGAGGAGGTGCGGGAATGGAATGAAGTCATACAGGATCCGTGTGGGGGATGGAGAGCAGGTGGGACGTGAGAATACAGGTGCGGCAGTGGACGGGGGTGGGAAAGGATGGGAGAGACAAGCGGGTGAGGGGGAGGTGTAGAGGATCCGTATCTGTTCGAGGAAAAGGAGGAGGTGTGGGAATGGAATGAGGTCATACAGGATCCGTGTGGGGGAGGGGAGGCGGATGCTATAGGCGAAGTGGAGTGCATGGCGTTCCAGGATTTGAAGGGATTTGTAAAAGGTAGGAGAGGCAGAGATCCAGGCGGGATGGACGTAGCAGAGGATAGGGTGGATGAGCCGAAACAAACAATATGGGACCTGTAAATATGTACTTGGTGGTCAGTGTCTGGGGCGCCATTTCCTTCTCCAAGCGGCCTAATATTTAGAACTAGTCTCCCACAGGAACCTCCAGGGGCTGATAGCCATTTGCCTTGAGGGTCTTTCAAGGATCCATCAGATTCGTATTACAGAACAAATATGGGACATGCAATTACGAGAATGTACTGAAAAGTAATGCCTCCAAATTCCCTCTGCTGAAACGTATTTGCACCACACTGCCGCTAGAGGACTCCGAATTGTGTGTAACATCTCGGTATGTAACGTAAAATGTGTCAGTGCATAAGAAACAAGGTGCTGGAATCGAGTTTCGAAGTCAGACAGTTCGTCCACACATGACAATGCCAGACCGCAGGCGAGTGCTGCAAAATTTGCAACAATCCGACGCCTTGGGTTCACTGTCATTGGTTACCCTCCATACAGTCGCGATTTGGCCCCATCCGATTTTCATCTTTTTCCAAAACTTAAAGAACACGTTCGGGGACTGCACTTTGATAGTGATGGTTCAAATGGCTCTGAGCACTATTGGACTTAACATCTATGGTCATCAGTCCCCCAGAACTTAGAACAACTTAAACCTAACTAACCTAAGGACATCACACAACAACCAGTCATCACGAGGCAGAGAAAATCCCTGACCCCGCCGGGAATCGAACCCGGGAACCCGGGTGTGGGAAGCGAGAGCGCTACCGCACGACCACGAGCTGCGGTCCTCTCTCCAGTCCTAGCAGAACAGCATTATGTCCACTCAGGACTCCACCAACTATCAAAACAGTACCGGGGATGCGCCCGCCACCCCAACTCACCTGCCCTTTTCTAGTGACGCGGAGAAGGAAGTTTGCACGTTACCGGAACTCAGGCCAATAGGACGGGCATGAGCTTCTGTCAGAAGATTACATGCTGGAAACTGGTTTCAGGATGAGCCCAGTACAATGCTCTGCTTTAGTTTCATCATCCGTGTGAATGATAATTGAAACATCTCTCTAACCATTAGTGGATAAATAATTTACTTTATGTACTCGTTTCGAAGTTTAATTTAATTTTATCGTCTAAAGAAAGCACAGAAGTGCGTAATTTTCATATTTTCAACATTTTCTTTTCTGAAGTAAGCTATGCTGTTTCAGGTTTCTCGGCACAAATATTAAGTGGGGATTGACGAAGTATCCCCAGATGAGGCTCAAACGTGATGTGCTTTTCGGATTTACAGACTTATTAGGTAAGATTGTGTTTATGTTACCTTGCCCAGTGTTATGTTGTGTTGAATCATCAAGTAAATTTTTTCCGTGTCTTCTGCCTGCAAGGGCTTAAAAAGCATGTCAATAGTTTGCCAAATGTGTTCAAGGATTTAACTGGTGTATCATATCACTACTAATATTTTCCAGACTGGAACTTAAGTATTACAGGGACTACCACTATATGAATCTTGAATAAAAACTGCACCAAAAAAAGTGAGCAAAGTTACTGGAGGCGTGTGGTCGTTGTAAAACTGTTACCGAATCAAAGGATAACATACCACATATTTTTGTTTCATGTAGCTGGAGAAGCTTGCATATGACCTACATTAATAAAATTTGAGCATAACTGGAAACTAAAATGTTCGAATTTCAATTGAGACATCAGTGATGCTTTTGGGAAAATGAAAAACGGACCCTTCTAAAGGCGTAGTTAGCGGAAGGCTGAGAGAAATTAATAACGGTAATGAATTTGTAATGGGCAGTCAAATAAAAACTAGACACAAATGTGAAAAAGTAAGTAAACTATTATTTCAAGATTAATCGCCTTAACAAAATTAATGCCACTGTGAGTGTAAGACCTCCATAGAAAAATGTTTGCGGTTGTCTACGGAACAACGATTGTACTTAGGCGTGCAGATTTTCGTCCGAATGTCTTTCTTCACGGCTAGAAAAATGTGGAAATCGCATGGAGAGAGACTGAGACTACATGGCGGATGTATAAGAGCGATTTCCAAATTTTTGGAGCCCTGGAGAAAGACATTCGTGGCCGTCAATTTGCTTCGGACGAAGAGTTGCACAACTGAGCACAACCATGATTCCGAAGCTAACCATAAACAGTTTTCCCTGAAGGCACAGACCGTCTCGTATCATAGTGTACTTTGGGGCCAAGAAAAATCGACTGCTGCAAGCTTCGCTACGATAGAGGTTATCTCTCAACTCACATCACCGTGTAGGCGTCCACTAGCACAGTAAAAAAAATTCAACTGGTGGGTTAATGACGTAAAATTCTACTTCGTGTTGAGAAGGTTAGTGGTAGTTGTTTGTGGCTTTCGCAAAGGGAAGCGTAAACAATTAGAGTGCATGAGTTAGCAACATAAGGTACCAACTACAGTCAGTTATCAACAACGAGGTTCGTTACAGTGTTATTTCAGTCGCCTTCTTACAGCACTCTTTACTGGGGATAGAACTTGCATCACTTTCCATTCCTATGTCATATCAGTTGCTTGCGATTCTTCCAATCAGAAATATTTCTTTCACACTGAGGTGACAAAAGTCACGGGATATCTTTTAATATCGTGTTGCATTTTCTGTTGCCCGGCGTAGTGCAGTAACTCGACGTGGTATACTCAACAATCCCTTGGATGTCCCCTGCAGAAATGCTTAGCCATGCTGCCTCTATAGCTGTCCATGATTGCGAAAGTGTAGCTGGTGCAGGATTTTGTGTACAAACTGATCTCTCGACTATCTACCATAAATGTTCGACTGGATTCATGTCGGGATAACCCGGTGGTCGAACCATTCTCTCGAACTGTCCAGAACGTTGTTCAAACCAATCGTAAACAGTTGTGGCTCACTGACATAGCGCGTCGTCATTCATAAGAATTCCATTATTGTTTTGGAATATGCAGTCCATGAATGGCTGCAAATGGTCTCCAAGAAGACTAGATGGACCAGAGGACCCAGTCCAACCCATGTCAACACAGCACACACGACTATGGAGCCACCACCGGCTTTCACAGCGTTCTCTGCCTCGTGATGACTGGGTGTTGTGTGATGTCCTTAGGTTAGTTAGGTTTAAGTAGTTGTAAGTACTAGGGGACTGATGACCATAGATGTTGAGTCCCACAGTGATCAGAGCCATTTTGGCTTTCACAGTGCCTTGTTGACAACTTGAGTCCATGTCCTCGTGGGATCCGCGTCACACTTTAAACTTACCGTAAGCACTTACCAACTGAAATCGGGACTCATCTGACCAGCCCACGGTTATCCAGTCGTCTAGGGTCCAACCGATATGGTCACGAGCTCAGTAGAGGCGCTGCAGGCGATGTCGTGCTCTTAGCAAAGGGTTTCGCGTCGGTCGTCTGCTATCAGAGCCCAATGACGCCAGATTTTGCGACACTGTCCTAATGGATACGTTCGTCCTACATCCAACATTGATTTGTGCTGTTATTTCAGGCAGTGTTGCTTGTCTGTTAGCACTGACATCTATACGCAAACGCTACTGCTTTCGCTCGTTAAGTGAAGGCTTTCGGCCACTGCATTGTCCGTGATGAGAGGTAAAGCTTGCAATGTGGTATCCTCGGTACACTCTTGACATTTTGGATCGAGGTACACTGAATTCTCTAACGATTTTCAAAATGGAATGTCCCATTCGACTACCTCTAAGTACCACTCCCTGTTCAAATTCTGCCAATTCTCGTCATGCGGCCATAATCACGTCGGACACCATTTCACATGAATCACGTGAGTATAGTTGACAGCTCCGCCAATGCGCTGTCATTTTAAAATCTGTGTTCGCGATAGTGCCGCCATCTGTGCATATGCATATCGCTATCCCATGACTTTCGTCACCTCAGTATATGTTTCGTCTCCTTCAAACTTTTCTGTCATTCAGGTTTCTCCACTGTTTTAATGATTAGATTCGCAGACTTCCTAGTGACCCATCCTGAAGAATGGTTCAAATGGCTCTGAGCACTATGGAACTTAACATCTATGGTCATCAGTCCCCTATAACTTAGAACTACTTAAACCTAACCTAAGGACAGCACACAACACCCAGTCATCACGAGGCAGGGAAAATCCCTGACCCCGCCGGGAATCGAACTCGGGAACCCGGGCGTGGGAAGCGAGAACGCTACCGCACGACCACGAGCTGCGGACCCTGAAGAATGACAATGAACTATTTGCACATAACACAGCTGACCTTATGGCAGATTTGATTAAAATTTTAAGAGAATCATCCTTAATTACAGACACCTAAGTGTGGAACTTCAGCTAGAGCTAGTACTGAGGTATTTTTCTGAAGCTTTTGCTGTGTCGAGGGCAACGGCCTTGCCGCAGTGGTTACACCGGTTCCCGTGAGATCACCGAAGTTAAGCACTGTCGGGAGTGGTTGGCACTCGGATGGGTGACCCTCCGGGCCGCCATGCGCTGTTGCCATTTTTCGGGGTGCACTTAGCCTCGTAATGCCAATTGAGGCGCTACTCGACCGAGTAGTAGCGGCTTCGGTCAAAAATACCATCATAACGACCGGGAGAGCGGTGTGCTGACCCCACGCCCCTCCTACCCGCATCCTCCACGGAGGAAGACACGGCGGTTGGATGGTCCCGGTAGGCCACTCGTGGCCTGAAGACGGACTGCTTTTTTTTGCTGTGTCGAGCGTATCTCTACACAAGAACCACGCAGGAAAAAAGAAAGAATTTGGTACTGGAACAAAGTGTCCACCTGTGACGCCTGTGTGCCGACACGAACACTGTATGCAATTTCGCCGTGTTAGTCCAAATTATTTTTGAACAGAGGCAGCCTTCATTCAGTTCCTTTTAGAAACAATGGCTGATACACCATATTCAAATTAGCAACATACCAACTTGAGGCGTCGCCTTTAGCAATGTTAATGTGAAGTTTTAACCTCACATTTCATTGACAATCACGTTATCAGAGATCGTATTCTAAATGTTACATTTATACCAAAAACAGAATAACACCGGTCGCGTGACGTGCAATGTCGAAGTAGAGAGGGGACAAAAATATGGAACACCACAAACACAACACATTGCATTGTCTAATACGCAGTAGGAAAACCATTCCAGTCGTCTCGGAATGGATAAATACAGATCCTGTTTGGTTTTCGAGGGAATCTTGCAGCATTCTTCCTGCAAAGTAGCGGCAAGTTAAGTTAACGATGATGCAAATGGATAGCGATCACTCAACCTTCTCTCCAAGGCAGATCTGGTGACTGTGGTGACCAGGGAAGATGTGATAATTCATCCTTGTGCTCTCAAAATCAGACCTGGAAGATGCGAGCTGTATGAACGGAGGCCCTGTCATATTGGAACACAGCCAAAATGACCGCATAGTCCTTAGCAGTTAGTGTGACCTTGCACAGTAACGACGGGGCCCACGGAATACCACGCTATGGGCGCCCAGATCGCGACATAACGCCCGCCATGCTTCCACTCTTGGGATATAAATTCAACCAAAAGTTGGAAACACTGTGAAACGAGACTCACCCGACAAAATAACTGCATCGTCCAGGTTTTATAGCTTCAGCACCAAGTTTTCCTGTTACGTGCATTTGCACCACTGATGAGTGGTTTTGGAATTCCAGCGCGCCCTGCACTTCACTGCTTATGGTGTTCCTTTTGTGCCGTTTTGTTCAGCACTGACTTTTGCAGATTTTATTGTCTTATTTTTCTTCACAGTCCTCTTCAATCGCTGTCCGACACGATTGCTCAGCACACACTTTCGTCTGCGTAGTGACTTAGCAGATGACTTTTTTCCGCTTTCCAAATATGCGGTAGAAATATTGGATGCGATGCTTCCTGAAACGTCAAATGCTTCGTCTGCATTGGTCGCGAAAACATCCATCATACAAGACCCACATTCGAACAAACTTAGCTCCGATGCGTAATGTAGTCTGATCATGATTGGCAATTGGAACATATTGTGGACATTTGAAAGGTAATGTTCGTGGACAAATATAACAGGACAACCCCCAAGCCTGGCCAGCATATTCATTTATGTTCAAGCTTGCATTTCTCGCTCTGTTTCATTGTCACGTAGTGCAAGGTAGATGCATTTTATTTACAACGTGCCTTATTGTTCCAGTGTACATCGGTGGTACAGCAGGATTATGCCTCGGATGCAGCGTCCTCAGTTTCATAGAAATTATTTACTTCTTCACCATCCATCTTTTCTGGTTCGTCGTTAAGGGTAAAAGATTGTGCTGTGTAAGAAGAATGGACTCTAGATAATCAAGATATTCTCCTGATAATAAGCAATATTTTATGTAGAAAATGGACAGGTGCCTTTGAATAGACAAACTAGCTTTCTATTGTATTTATTCATAAGTCGCAACATATGCCTAACACAACAAGAATTTCTTTAATACGGATCGTGGAAATATCATGTTTAAAAGGTCACCCTTAGAAGAAAATAGAGAGAAGACATCTTTGCATGATGTGCTGAACCGCCGTGTTACTTTATCTTTCGTATTTACACTAACACTTTCTCTACCTGTGGCTTAATTGTAAAAATTATTTCTCAAGATAAGTCAATTACACTCGCTGAACAATAAACACAAACACTAAGGCATCTGACCATCTCTTCAGTGATTATCAAAGTCCTGACATGTAATTAATATAATTTCATATAAAAATAATACTTATTACATATAGCTTCTATTATTGTAACGCAACACTCCAAATATGTAACGCTGTAGTTTCTATGTGTGTGCTTACATATGTAAATCTCGAATTAAATTTAATTAATGTTACACTAAGTACACATACAGTAATTAAATATTGACTTAAATTACGGGCGTGTTGCATTACAGGTACTGCGTTGTGTTTTTGTGCACGGAAAGTTTAATAAAGTACTACGTAACTAACTCTACCTGAAACTGTAAACAATCTTCCATAGTCAGAGTCAGTTTGAATGAACACTTTGTGGGTGTTAATCCGTATCATTCTGACAGTTTTGCCGCTCTGAAGGAGACTGCTGCTAAGTTTGTCAGAACGTTGATTTTTTATTTGTGTTCAATGTTTCAAAATAATGCTAACACCCAAAATGTTTTTATTCAAATTCTATGTCTACTACTGCAGTAAAAGTTCCGTGATAACAGTCGCTAACAGCCTTAATCGGCGTTTACACTTACTATCAGCATCTCGTTACTACAAAAAAGGAAATACATTTTTGCTCATATTATCCTGCAAGAACCTGCGGAACTCAAACTTATAACAAGATCTGTTCAGATTAAGCAACAAGTGAAGTTTCATCTTGTGAAACTGGTAAATGGGGCAGACTGAAATCAAATCCGAATCTGAAACGGAAACCGTTGGTCTGTTACATTTGTCATCTTGCGTGTGCTTTCAGGACATTTTCAACACCGATGTTGGAGATTTACAGTCTTGTTCCCCACCTTTGCCGCTGAGACGCGCTCAGTTAAAACACATGACAGTAATGCAAAAGCATATAATTTACACCAGTGGTGGTCAAGCTGGGCCACTAGTGGGCGTTCCAGCTTTGGTGAGAGAGTATTCGTGCGGAACGATTTGAAGTGGAATGATCATATAAAATTAATTGTTGGTAAGGCGGGTGCCAGGTTAAGATTCATTGAGAGAGTCCTTAGAAAATGTAGTCCATCAACAAAGAAGGTGGCCTACAAAACACTCGTTCGACCTATACTTGAGTATTGCTCATCAGTGTGGGATCCGTACCAGGTCGGGTTGGCAGAGGAGGTAGAGAAGGTCCAAAGAAGAGCGGCGCATTTCGTCACAGGGTTATTTGGTAAGCGTGATAGCGTTACGGAGATGTTCAGAAACTCAAGTGGCAAACTCTGCAAGAGAGGCGCTCTGCATTGCAGTGTAGCTTGCTGTCCAGGTTTCGAGAGGGTGCGTTTCTGGGTGAGGTATCGAATATATTGCTTCCCCCTACTTATACCTCCCGAGGAGATCACGAATGTAAAATCAGAGAGATTCGAGCTCGCACGAAGGCATTCCGGCAGTAGTTCTTCCCGCGAACCATACGCGACTGGAACAGGAAAGGGAGGTAATGACAGTGGCACGTAAAGTGCCCTCCGTCACACACCGTTGGGTGGCTTGTGGAGTATAAATGTAGATGTGGAGGGGCGGGAGGTGGTATGGGTTGTGGAAACATTTTTATTAAGTTTTCATAATATTCCGACAAAGTATTTTCTAAGTAATTTTTAGGTTGATGCACGAGTTTGCAGCGTTTTTGTTTTGTATCTTGGTATTCCGGTGGCACTAGGTTTATTTATCGATTGTCATTTTTTCTTTGCTATGTGAGTTTACTTGTCATTGTGTTATCTGGAGACAATGAGTGGAGCTGTGGACACTAGAAAAAGGAATGCCAAGTGGAGAAATCGGAACATTTGCGACATATCCTTCTGTTTGAGTTCAGTAGAGGGGTGATGTCAGTGGAGGCATCCAAAAACATTTGCGGTGTGTATGCAATAATATCATTCGACAGAGCATGGAAAGAAAAGAATTTTATCGTTTTAAGGAGGATCGTTTTGACATTAATTACTCTTTACGTTCAGGACGACCTTCGGGGTCTGATGAAGATCGTTTAAATGTACTAATCCACAACGATCCACGTCAGTGTACGCGAGAACTGACAAATGTGGTGAGCTGTGATCATTCCACCATCGTGCAACATTTGTATGCAGTCGGGAAAGTTCAAACATTGTTTGTGTGGGTACCGCAGGCTCTCAGCCAAAATCACAAAAACCATCTCTAATTGCTCGTCATCAGTTGCCTCTTGAACAACACCGACTATTCCCATAACGTGTCGTTACTGGTGACGAGAAATAGCGTCTTCGTGCTAACGTAAGGAAAAGGAAGGAATGGTTTAACCCAAAATGTCAGCAACGTCCCGTACAAAGAGCTGCACGCATATCCAAAAAATGTTATGCATCTTTTGGAACAGCGGCGGCGTGGTGGAGCACGAGTTGCTTCCCAGGGTGTAACCGTCCCTGCTGACATTTATTGTCAACAACTGAAACGTCTTGCAGACGCAACCGAAGACTGCGTGAAGTGATGCTCCTGTAGATAACATCCTCCCGCATTCTGCAAGACTAACAAAAACCACTATACAAAGTTGTATTGGGAAGTCATTCCTCAGCAGTCTTTGCGCCCTCAGCTTTCACCTTTTCCAGCCTCTATCGAACAACTTTGAAGGAAATTTCTTTCTGGATGAAAATGCGCTCCACACATGGCTCGATCTGTTCTTCACCCCAAAACCATTTGACTTCTACAGTCACGGAATCGAACAGCTACCCCAGCATTGACAGATTGTTGAAAACAGTGTAGGAGAATATATTATTGATTACTAAAGTCTCTTATGTGTATCTATTGTGCTTATTAAACGTATAGGAAAACACTACATACTTACGCACCAACCCAGTATTATTTTATACTTCAACTTCTTGTAACTCTCCTTCATAAATTTTGTAAAGCAAAGTTACTTCCCTACTTTATAAATCTCTGTCGCTGTGGAACTGGTGAGTGATTATAAAATTTTACTACTAGCAGAGACACCAAAGTGAGAGGTATGTAAAAAAGGTCGACTACCTCCGATTTACATGGTCCGGAACATATTGTCGAAGAAGAAGCTGAGTAGCGCAGTCGCCGTAGTGTAGTGGTTATGATACTAGATTGTTGCATGGAGGGTCGAACTGTAAAATTTTAATTTCTATATTAGGTTCGAGTACAAGGGAGGAAGTGGAACAGACATAAACCCAATCTCTCGTCCTTCATTTCCCTTTAAAATGGTAAAAAAGTCGAGACCCAGGCGAAGTTACGTTCCTACAATGCCGCATGAGGCACCAAGGAAGACTGATGTCAGGAGGACCCAGGATAACCAATCAGTATGTTTCCACTGCGGACGGCCGGGATATGTGGTGCGCTATTGTCGCGAAAGGCGGCGGATATTTGACGACGCCCGCGTCAGAAGACACCAGACCGATCTTAGCCGACGCCAACTCCTAGACGACAAAGATGAACAAGAAGATGTGGGTGCAAGACGACGTAGGTCACCATCGCCGCAAGCTAGCCGCTGGAGAGGACGCTCCCCAACACGCCGATCAAGGTCTCCATCGCCGTTTAGAAGCTCCAGCGACAGGCAACAAGCGGAAAGGTAATGAAGAACGTAGCGGCAAGGGAAGTTCTAAGAAGATCACCGCCAGGGCGAACATCAGTCATCGGGAGTTGGAGTACGCAGGACCGATGACTCGTTCCCAGACTAGGACGACGTAACTCAGAGACGCTATTCTCTTAAGGAGGGAGCAATGTCGCAGTCGTTGTAGTGTAGTGATTATGATACTAGGTTGTTGGATGGAGGGTCGTGAATTCAAAACTCACCTAAACTGCAGAATTTTAATTTCTATAATCGGTTCGCGAACATTCTAGAAGTATCCACAAATGTCCAGAATCATTGTAGTGGAATGTTCTGTAGCTGTATATATACCGTACGTGTTCTGGCAGGAGGCAGTTCGCTCCGCCCTCTTCTATGTGCAAGTGCTGAATAAACATTCGTTAAGTTAGTGTTCGTCATTCATCTACACTACTGGCCATTAAAATTGCTACACCACGGAGATGCTATGATATGCAAATGATTAGCTTTTCAGAGCATTCATACAAGGTTGGCGCCAGTGGCGACACCTACAACGTGCTGACATAAGGAAAGTTTCCAACCGATTTCTCATACACAGTTGAACGGCATTGCCTGGTGAAACGTTGTTGTGATGCCTCGTGTAAGGAGGAGAAACGCGTACCATCACGTTTCCGACCTTCATAAAGGTCGGATTGTAGCCTATCACGATTGCGGTTTATCGAATCGCGACAATGTTGCTCGCGTTGGTCGAGATCCAATGACTGTTAGCACAATGTGGAATCGGTGGGTTCAGGAGGGTAATACGGAACGCAGTGCTGGATCCCAACGGCCTCGTATCACTAGCAGTCGAGATGACAGGCATCTTATCCGCATGGCAGCCACGTCTCGATCCCTGAGTCAACATATGGGGACGTTTGCAAGACAACAACCATCTGCACGAAAAGTTCGACGATGTTTGCAGCAGCATGACCTATCAGCTCAGCGACCATGGCTTCGGTTACCCTTGACGCAGCATCACAGACAGGAGCGCCTGCCATGGTGTACTCAACGACGAACCTGGGTGCACGAATGGCAAAACGTCATTTTTTCGGATGAATGCGGGTTCTGTTTACAGCATCATGATGGTCGTATCCGTCTTTGGCTACATCGCGGTGAACGCACATTGGAAGCGTGTATTCGTCATCGACATACTGGCGTATCACCCGGCGTGATGGTATGGGGTGCCATTGGTTACACGTCTCGGTCACCTGTTGTTCGCATTGACGGCACTTTGAACAGTGGACGTTACATTTCAGATGTGTTACGACCCGTGGCTCTACCCTTCATTCGATCCTTGTAAAACCCTACATTTGAGCAGGATAATACACTACCACATGTTGCAGGTCCTGTACGGGCCTTTCTAGATAGAGAATATGTTCGAATGCTGCCCTGGCCAGCACATTCTCCAGATCTCTCACCAATTGAAAACGTCTGGTCAATGGTGGCCCAGCAACTGGTTCGTCACAACACGCCAGTCAGTACTCTTGATGAACTGTGGTATCGTGTTGAAGCTGCATGGGCAGCTGTACCTGTACACGCCATCCTAGCTCTATTTGACTCAATGCCCAGGCGTATCAACGCCGTTATTACGGCCAGAGGTGAGTGTTCTGGGTACCGATTTCTCAGGATCTATACACCCAAATTGCGTGAAAATGTAATCACATGTCAATTCTAGAATAATATATTTGTCCAATGAATGCCCGTTTATCATCTGCATTTCTTCTTGGTGTAGCAATTTTAATGGCAAGTAGTGTACTTACACCTTCCTCAACGTGCACGAGTTTTGTCCTGTAGATGGAAAAACCTCTGTATTGGTATAAAAGGACATTCCACTATAGGCACAAGGGTCAAATCCTCGAGGAACGGAGACTCATATAAAAAAAATCTTGTATAACGTCAACAAGAAGAAGGCTCGATGGAAACTTTGTGTCTTACAAAGAGGTTGTCAGACTTCGCTTCCATATTTGATTAAGCCAGCTTTGTGAACGCACTTGACGGTGACCTTTTTGAAGGAACCATTCCAGCATTAGCTTGAAGTGTAGACAAAATACCTAAACTGCTTGGTCGAATATAGGTTTAAACCTCGATCTTGCAGAAAATGAGGAAAGAATCTTACTCACTGGACTACCTCGCTCAGTACAATAATAAATACAAGCTCACTGGACAAAAAATTATTTATATCTAGAGAAAATATCAAACTGTGGAGTCATGATCGATACCACCACACTGGCGTCCCACAGTTGATAATGTAAATACAGTTTTCCGTCAGACGCCGAAAGCAATCATGCGAGATCCATCGGACCCAATGGAACGTGCCTGCTGAGTCACACCTCCAGCGGCTCGGTACCACGACCGCCACTGCTGCCAGGATATGCTATGATCGGCGGCAGCCACACAGCCCATTCGCAACGAGGCACGGCTAAATCGCAGTGGAGCGGCCAGGAAGACGCAACCAACTTGCGGCGCTGTCACTATCGCTTCTACATTACTTAAGAGTGCCTCACCCCACGATGCTCATGTTGCTATTGTATCAGATGGACTTTATTGCTGCACATTCTTTTGTAAGAAGACTTAGTACGCTTCGAGAAAGTTACCAGTTATGTAAAGCTTCTGTTTACTGTATTTATATCCGCCTTGTCCTGGCGCAGGGTCGGCCATGGTTAATCGGATTTGCCGCCACCTTGTACCCCCTAGGACGGAATTAGTGTACCCCAACTGTCTGTGTCTAATGGAATCCATGAAATAGTGTGAATGTGTTCAGATGTCTGCGAGCTGTGTAACTGAGGTGGAACGTGGGAACCAGCCCGGTATTCACCTAGCGGGATGTGGAAAACCGCCTAAGAACCACATCCAGGTTGGCCGACACACCGGCTCTCGCCGTCAATCCGCCGGGCGGATTTGATCCGGCGGCCGCTCGCCTACCTGAGTCCAGGAAGCAGCGTGTTAGTGCTCTCGGCTACCGTGGCGGGTTCTGTTTACTGTATTTACCTGCTCACTAATCTTTTCTCCTATTGTCCACCTTTGCTACAGCGACAGCTTCTTCATACCTCTATAGCCCACCTATCATTACCGTTGTGCACGAAGTAGTACACAACACAAGCATCATTCAATACTTTGTAATTCCACCCCTGGACTTGATAACCGCCTGGATTCTGTTAGGAAGGGAGTCCACAAGGTTGTGCAAGTACACCGTATCCAGGCTAAGCCACTCGCTATGGATTTGATATCGCAGCTCCACGAAATTGTAGGGGTGATGATCTCGGAGTTTTACCCTCTATTCCAACATGTCCAAGAGATCTTTTTATATGTTTCAAGTCAGGTGACTTCAGGCCAAACGAGATTTAATAGGGTGAGGCAGTATTCAGAAAACCAGTCAAAAATTCTTTCAGCGCAATGAAATTTGCTGTGTCGTCTTTATGTGTATGTATGAGCAATGGACACATTCTAGGTGACAGACTACAAATGATGATTGCACGCGGTTCCTATTGCAATGTCCCCTCGCTAAGGTGTTGGTACGGATCTCCATTCACTACATGCAGCAATTATTGCCGTGTTTGGAAGCGATTTTGATTCACGAGTTATGAAACGCGTCTCTGGTCCCTCTCAGTCAGAATTTTCTGCCGCGCGGAGTGGCCGCGTGGTTAGAGGCGCCATGTCACGGACTGCACGGCCCCTTCCGCCGGAGGTTCGAGTCCTCCCTCAGGCGTGGGTGTGTGTGTAGTTCTCAGCAAAAGTTAGTTTAAGTAGCGTGTAAGCCTAGGCACCGATGACCTCAGGAGTTTGGTCCATTAGGAATTCACACATTTTCAGCATCTTTTCCCGGCCACAATTCTGACGTCTTGTTTCGTGGCCACATGTGTTACACCACTGTTGTAGACACGTTGAACAGTTCGACGTGAAACGTCAACAAATCCAGCAACTTTACACAAGGTATGGCCATGGGCACGGCAAAACAAGATTGTCCGTTTCGCCACTCTGTCACATCCTTTCATTTACCGATGTTTACGCACAATGTTCGCTTGAAACATAAATGTCTCTCGGTCCGCTACTGCCTTATGTTCACCTAGAGGACGTGCTTGTGCGGTTAAGCATGTGACTAGATCGCTGTTCCATATTTCAAGGCTTAACGATTCATCTGTGCGTTCTGGGGTGACTAATATTTTGACCGGTGAAAATTTGTTATGCATATTGACATAGAAGGGGATCAAATCGCATAACGTATTGGAGGAACAGAGCAGACATTTTGAGAACGCATAGTTCTAAGCACTGGAATAATATGCACAACTTCTCTGCATGATTGCTAATACGATACATGCAGTCGAAATTTTCAAGTCTAATAATGATTATATTTGCAGTTACGATACATGCAGTCGAAATTTTCAAGTCTAATAATGATTATAATTGCAGTTAATATCTCAATTCTTTTCAAGAATTCACGAACTATATTGCAATTTTGGATTTCAAAGTTAAAAAAATCGAAGAAAAAGCACTGTAAAAATATGAGATACGCAGAGTGGTGAACAAAAATGTAGAATCAACAAAAAAACAACACATTGCAATGCCTAATAGTGTGTAGGAAACAATTTGACATTCAAAACAGCTTCCAGTCTTTTCCGAATGGATAAATTTGAGAGAATCCTGTATCATTCTTCCTGCAAAATAATGGCGAATTGAGGTAACTACACTAATGGACATTAAAATTGCTACACCTCGAAGATGACGTGCTACAGACGCGAAATTTAACCGACAGGAAGAAGATGCTGTGATATGCAAATAATTAGCTTTTCAGAACATTCACACAAGGTTGGCGCCGGTGGCTACACCTACAACGTGCTGACATGAGGAAAGTTTCCAACCGATTTCTCATACACAAACAGCAGTTGACTGGCGTTGCCTGGTGAAACGTTGTTGTGATGCCTCCTGTAAGGAGGAGAAATGCGTACCATCACTTTTCCGACTTTGATAAAGGTCGTTTGTAGCCTATCGTGATTGCGGTTTATCGTATCGCGAGATTGCTGCTCGCGTTGGTCGAGATACAATGACTGTTAGCAGAATATGGAATCGGTGGGTACAGGAGGGTAATACGGAACGCCGTGCTGGATCCCAACGGCCTCGTATCACTAGCAGCAGAGATGACAGGCATCTTATCCGCATGGCTGTAACAGATCGTGCAGCTACGTCTCGATCCCTGAGGCAACAGGTGGGGACGTTTGCAAGACAACAACCATCTGCACCAACAGTTCGACGACGTTTGCAGCAGCATGGACTATCAGCTCAGAGACCATTGCTGCGGTTACCCTTGACGCTGCATCACAGACAGGAGCGCCTGCCATGGTGTACTCAACGAGGAACCTGGGTGCTCGAATGGCAAAACGTCATTTTTTCGGATGAATCCAGGTTCTGTTTACAGCATCATGATGGTCACATCCGTGTTTGGCGACATCGCGGTGAACGCACATTGGAAGCGTGTATTCGTCATCGACATACTGTCGTATCACCCAGCGTGATGGTATGGGGTGCCATTGGTTACACGTCTCGGTCACCTCTTGTTCGCACTGACGGCACTTTGAACAGTGGACGTTACATTTCAGATGTGTTACGACCCGTGGCTTTACCCTTCATTCGATCCCTGCGAAACCCAACATTTCAGCAGGATAATGCACGACCGCATGTTGCAGGTCCTGTTCGGGTCTTTCTAGATACAGAACATGTTCGACTGCTGCCCTGGCCAGCACATTCTCCAGATCTCTCACCAACTGAAAAGTCTGGTCAATGGTGGCCGAGCAACTGGCTCGTCACAATATGCCAGTCACTACTATTGATGAACTGTGGTATTGTGTTGAAGCTGCATGCGCAGCTGTACCTGTACACGCCATCCAAGCTCTGTTTGTCTCAATGCCCAGGCGTATCAAGGCCTGTAATTACGGCCAGAGGTGTTTGTTCTGGGTACTGATTTCTAAGGATCTATGCACCCAAATTGCGTGAAAATGTAATCACATGTCAGTTCTAGTATAATATATTTGTCCAATGAATACCCGTTTATCATCTGCATTTCTTCTTGGTGTAGCTATTTTTGTGGCCAGTAGTGTATGATGGAAGTGGATAACGATTGTGATCTTGTGATTAGTAGCCAGGGGAAATACAATTAACCCTCGTGCTGACAAAACGGTGTCTCTTCAAGCACCAAACACTTCGGGTATCTCGGCTACGGAGGCATCCATAATACGAGCATCAGCAGTTTGTCAACCTTTGCATGCACTGAACTCCGATATAATGCACTCACAATTACACAAAACACCATTCCGACCATGACTTACACTTTCAACGTACTGAGGACATTGCACTAGTGCCGTTCGTGATCAAATACAACAGCGCAACCTGTAGGCACGGCTAGCATATGCATTATCTTAAGCATGCATTTCTCACGATGTTTCCATATTTTTGTCCAACCCCCGTATCTTTCAGTGGTATCCGAGCTGGCGACGTTGCTCGTTGGTTTGGAGACAGTACAGAAACTCCCTTCTACGACATTGAGTTTCAACGTAATATATACTAAAACAACTAAAAAACAACGTTTTGAATTAAAATCACACTTAAACATATCAACACACCCCAAGCCAATCTACCCACTCAACACTCAGCCATTACTTCAATCCCACATCCAAATGAAGCCTAGTCGTTACTAAGTTAGGCTGTCGAAAGTACTGACAAGCAAATATGACTGATCGGTAAATGTACAGAATTTAGCACAAGAGAGAAAGCTAATGTTAAACAGATAGTAGAAGATAACTGGCAGGCCTGTGTGCTTACTAAGGAGAAGCATACATGGCTTTAGTGAAAGTAAAGAAAACACCATCGAGAACTATATGAGCGTCTAAATACGCGAGACAGAGAGAAGAAACTATTTAAGGTGACCACGTGCAGAAAAGAAGGCTCGATGTTATCGAGCATTACATTTACGTCAAGGCGAAATGAGCGTCATATTTCACAGAAGTCGGAACTTAGTTTTAACGAGGTCATCAAACAGAATTACATTACTGGCTAATTCAAGAAGGCAGGCTATTTAATGACTGAACCGAAATTATCAGTTTTGACGAAGTAACTAGAGCTGTGAACACCATGAAACATTTTAAATGCTCTGGCCTAGATGACAGAACGTACAACTTCGGGAGAAATTCTATCTTGGATGGATATTCCGGCTGACAGTTATTCAAAGCAATATCTGTTATCTGATATATACTTAGTGACTCATTGACAAAAATAATACCGAGCGAGGTGGCGCAGTGGTTAGCACACTGGACTCGCATTCGGGAGGACGTCGGTTCAATCTCGCCTCCGGCAGTCCTGATTTAGGTTTCCCGTGATTTCCCTAAATCGCTCCAGGCAAATGCTGGGATGGTTCCTTTGAAAGGGCACGGCCGACTTCCTTCCTCATCCTTCCCTAATCCTATGAGACCGATGACCTCGCAGTTTGGTCTCTTCCCCGTAAACAACCCAACCCAACAAAAATAATAATAATCAGCTTCAGGAACAAGGGTGACTCCACTTTGTGTTCTAGTCACTGTATTTTTTTCGCCCCTATACAATGAAGATATTTGAAATAATCGTTACCACTTCATCTAGATTCCTCATAAGTGTGGGATTCCGTAAACTAATACCATCTTCGGTACCCATTAAGCCGGCCACGGTGGCCGAGCGGTTCTAGGCGCTTCAGTCCGGAACCGCGTGATTGCTACGGTTGCAGGTTCGAATCCTGCCTCGGGCATCTATGTGTGTGATGTCCTTAGGTTAGTTAGGTTTAAGTAGTTCTAGGGGACTGATGAAAAAAATGGTTCAAATGGCTCTGAGCACTATGGGACTCAACTGCTGAGGTCATTAGTCCCCTAGAACTTAGAACTAGTTAAACCTAACTAACCTAAGAACATCACAAACATCCATGCCCGAGGCAGGATTCGAACCTGCGACCGTAGCGGTCTTGCGGTTCCAGACTGCAGCGCCTTTAACCGCACGGCCACTTCGGCCGGCCGGGACTGATGACCTCAGATGTTAAGTCCCATAGTGCTCAGAGCCATTTGAACTATTTTCGGTACCCATTAAGTCATTGGTAACATCGACAGACAGCCACACCAATCCACAGTACACACTTCGGTTTTGAAAAAGAATTTGATTGTATTCCACAGCGACCTATTTGAATTGTTCGTCATGACCGTACGGTGCATGAACATCTCATCACCTGGATGAAAATACTGAGCAGAGCCACGGGAATCTGCGTGAATTGTCCAGCTGACCTGTCTTCTGGAGACAGTTGTGCTTTGGGTTGCACCATTGGTCAGAGCTGTCATCACGTTTGCTTACTTTGGTCACGAGTAAGAACTGCAGTAGAAACTAGACTGTCCCTTGTTCTACTATGATGATTTCTGTTCCAAAAAACCTAAATTGCAGCGACATATCAGGTGAGAGTATCATCAAATCAATCAATCTGATCTCGGTTAAATATTCTAAAAACTGAGTTCTTCGAAACTGTTCCTACTCATAGAAAAAGTAAAGAAGTGGACGTATACTAATATTCTGCGTCGCACCTACAAAGTGAAAGCAGCATCTGTAGCGAATAAATACATGTGATAAACGTAGCTCAAATACGATGATGGGTGCCCGCTGAGGTATGCACAAAAAAACTGCAGTCCATCGAAAGGTCAAGATATACAAGATGCAAGATGATCGTTCACCCTGTAGCACTATATGGTAACCGTGGCAACTGAAAGACGCTTGCTTATCAAGGAAATATCTGTGCTACATTGGAAAATAGGCGTAACCGTAACTGACCATATCACGAACGATATTATGGTAGGAAGAGGGAAAATGAGCGAAGGCCACCTTTGCTCGAATGGGCACGTCCATGTAGTGTTGCCAAAACTAGATTTAACATGGGAGCCAGCGGCTGATAACACATGGACTACACAAGTACAGTCAACAAGTGGCATTATCATCGGTATGAAGATTGTTAGGCTCCGCTTAGCTACGCTGTAGACTGAGTAAAATAGCTATCCAACTTCGGAAGAAACATACCCAGATTAAGTGGTAAAAGGCTAGGAAGCAGAAGAGGAAACAGAAAAGGCTAAGATAAGCTTTTCTCGTCCCAGAGAAGGATGGTTGCATTTAGGCTACCATGGTAGACCAGGAGCTACTGTACCCGCCAGGGTAGCCGAGAATCAGGTAGGCGCGCCGGCCCCAGATCGAATCTGTCCAGCGGATTAACGACGAGGGCCGGTATGCTAGCCAGCGTGGATGTGGCTTATAGGCTGTTTTCCACATCCCACTAGGTGAATACAGGGCTGGTCCCCATGTTCCGCCTCAGGTACACGACTCGCAGACATTTGAAAACATTCGCACTATTTCATGGCTTACACTGGGCACAGACAGCAGGGGCACACTAATTGCGTCCCGGGGGGTTTCGGGGTGGCGATAGGAAGGGCATCCGGCCACGCTCTGCAATTAACACTGCCAAATCCACAGTAATAAGGCCGACCCAGGGACAAAGGCCGAAAGGAAATGATGATGATGGTAGACTAGGAGTTACTCTCTATGTCCTCTTGAACAGTATACGTAACATAACTCTTCATTTTCACTTGAATTAAAAACACCGATAAGCCTTCTCATTCTCAAGTACCTAAAATGGAGCATGGTCAGCTTATGACATATTTACGACATGATCATCCGGTTTCACATGAAGTCATACGAGATGCTAACGCTCCCCTTTCTAGACACAGTGCGTTACCTACTAGTACCGAGAGTGTTTACAGCAACGCCAATGTTCACCAATTGCTTTCGGTGACGGTTAATGGGAATAAGTAATTCAAAAATAATGTTTAAATGCAGTTTGTGACCAGATATCGATATAAACATGGATTAAATTTCAGTTTCCAACACCACACAACATAACTTACCGATCTGTTAAAAATATGAGCTCCCAAACGCATGGGTAAAATAGATGGAAAATTTCCAAAAATAAAAAGACAGTATATCACCGATACATTACTCCAATCCTGCACAAATGCGAACTCCATATCCTCTGCCAACGAAGCTTCAACAGTCTTACACTCATAGAAAATGAAATCCGTCGTGATGATTCTAGTACCTATCAGATCTAGCTCACTTCTCCATATAGAGGGCTCTCCATTAACTTCAATCCTTTCATCTCCCTTCCGCCTCATAATCAGTGTCAAGCCTCCACACGCACCCCAGATTCCATGCGTTTTTCCTGAAGCAACCCTTCCATGTTCCAGTCATTTAGATCACCTGAGCCGTCACTAGCCCATGCATAGCACCACTAGTCCTTCCACTCTGAACTTATGCTCCCAAGTGCTGATCCTTTGTTTTCAGTTCAGTGAAGTGCTTCATTTAACCCTCATCAGGTCAATTAGCTCTGTTTAAAATACGTTAAATTATTTTTTACGTTCTTTACATATATCCATTCTTATAATAATTTTTAAAAAAGTGTAAGCCAAGTAGACTACTGATCATAGTATGTAGCATCAAACTGCGTGCACTAAAATTGAAAATATGTCATCATAATACCAAATGGAGATGGGGCTTAATCAAGTACTGTACATAAAATGGAAGAGTAGGTGTTTAGAGAGGGCACTGTCATACAGACTGGAGCGACACAAATATTTCTGTAAGTAAATAACCTGTATCAACGACTCGTCCTCTCCTAGCCCTGTGCAGTATTACAGTATGTGCTTTGATTAATAAACATGAAATGACACAGAATTATACTGATCCTTCTCAAGAAACATGATACATGCTTTTCGAAAAACCCAAAATTTGTACACTCCTGGAAATGGAAAAAAGAACACATTGACACCGGTGTGTCAGACCCACCATACTTGCTCCGGACACTGCGAGAGGGCTGTACAAGCAATGATCACACGCACGGCACAGCGGACACACCAGGAACCACGGTGTTGGCCGTCGAATGGCGCTAGCTGCGCAGCATTTGTGCACCGCCGCCGTCAGTGTCAGCCAGTTTGCCGTGGCATACGGAGCTCCATCGCAGTCTTTAACACTGGTAGCATGCCGCGACAGCGTGGACGTGAACCGTATGTGCAGTTGACGGACTTTGAGCGAGGGCGTATAGTGGGCATGCGGGAGGCCGGGTGGACGTACCGCCGAATTGCTCAACACGTGGGGCGTGAGGTCTCCACAGTACATCGATGTTGTCGCCAGTGGTCGGCGGAAGGTGCACGTGCCCGTCGACCTGGGACCGGACCGCAGCGACGCACGGATGCACGCCAAGACCGTAGGATCCTACGCAGTGCCGTAGGGGACCGCACCGCCACTTCCCAGCAAATTAGGGACACTGTTGCTCCTCGGGTATCGGCGAGGACCATTCGCAACCGTCTCCATGAAGCTGGGCTACGGTCCCGCACACCGTTAGGCCGTCTTCCGCTCACGCCCCAACATCGTGCAGCCCGCCTCCAGTGGTGTCGCGACAGGCGTGAATGGAGGGACGAATGGAGACGTGTCGTCTTCAGCGATGAGAGTCGCTTCTGCCTTGGTGCCAATGATGGTCGTATGCGTGTTTGGCGCCGTGCAGGTGAGCGCCACAATCAGGACTGCATACGACCGAGGCACACAGGGCCAACACCCGGCATCATGGTGTGGGGAGCGATCTCCTACACTGGCCGTACACCACTGGTGATCGTCGAGGGGACACTGAATAGTGCACGGTACATCCAAACCGTCATCGAACCCATCGTTCTACCATTCCTAGACCGGCAAGGGAACTTGCTGTTCCAACAGGACAATGCACGTCCGCATGTATCCCGTGCCACCCAACGTGCTCTAGAAGGTGTAAGTCAACTACCCTGGCCAGGAAGATCTCCGGATCTGTCCCCCATTGAGCATGTTTGGGACTGGATGAAGCGTCGTCTCACGCGGTCTGCACGTCCAGCACGAACGCTGGTCCAACTGAGGCGCCAGGTGGAAATGGCATGGCAAGCCGTTCCACAGGACTACATCCAGCATCTCTACGATCGTCTCCATGGGAGAATAGCAGGCTGCATTGATGCGAAAGGTGGATATACACTGTACTAGTGCCGACATTGTGCATGCTCTGTTGCCTGTGTCTATGTGCCTGTGGTTCTGTCAGTGTGATCATGTGATGTATCTGACCCCAGGAATGTGTCAATAAAGTTTCCCCTTCCTGGGACAATGAATTCACGGTGTTCTTATTTCAATTTCCAGGAGTGTACTTATAAATGTAATTCAAAATCCTTGTTGTAAATTATAGCAAAACGGGTGTAAGTAGTAAATGGAAGCGATAAATATGAAACAGTTATTTTCAAAACTACCTCAGCATTCACTTTCTCGGTTAAAACCATATTAGGAAATCAAAATTACATACCACATACTCAAAAATATGTTCTGTATATCATTATTTAAGTACAAAGGTTGATGTAATGAAATATTGCATAGATATAATATATTCAAAGATGTATATATAGATAAATAAATTTAATTCGTTGACTGGATAGTTTTACACCAAATTTATCTTCAAGGGAATTGAATGTTAAGCATGTCTTTAACCATTCACTGCTTTTCATTTACACTACTGGCCAATAAAATTGCCACACCAAGAAGAAATGCAGATGATAAACTGGTATTCATTGGACAAATATATTATACTAGAACTGACATGTGATTACATTTTCACGCAATTTGGATGCATAGATCCTGAGAAACTAGTACCCAGAACAACCATCTCTGGCCGTAATAACGGCCTTGATACGCCTGGGCATTGAGTCAAACAGAGCTTGGATGGCGTGTACAGGTACAGCTTCAACACGATACCACAGTACATCAACAGCAGTGACTGGCGTATTGTCACGAGCCAGTTGATCGTCCACCATTGACCGGACGTTTCCAGTTGGTGAGAGATCTGGAGAATGTGCTGGAGAGCGCAGCAGTCGAACATTATCTGTATCCAGAAAGGTCAGTATAGGACCTTCAACATGCGGTCGTGCAATATCCTGCTGAAATGTTGGGTTTCGCAAGGATCGAATGAAGTTTACATCCATGGGTCGTAACACATCTGAAATGTAACGTCCACTGTTCAAAGTGCCGTCAATGCGAACAAGAGGTGACCGAGACGTGTAACCAATGGCACCCCATACCATCACGCCGGGTGATACGCCAGTATGGCGATAACGAATACACGCTTCCAATGTGCGTTCACCGCGATGTCGCCAAACACGGATGCGACCATAATGCTGCTGTAAACAGAACCTGGATTCATCCGAAAAAATGACGTTTTCCCATTCGTGCACCCAGGTTCGTCGTTGAGTACACCCTGGCGGGCGCTCCTGTCTGTGATGCAGCGTCAAGGGTAACCGCAGCAATGGTCTCTGAGCTGATAGTCCATGCTGCTGCAAACGTCGTCGAACTGTTGGTGCAGATGGTTGTTGTCTTGCAAACGTCCCCACCTGTTGCCTCAGGGATCGAGACGTAGCTGCACGATCTGTTACAGCCATGCGGATAAGATGCCTGTCATCTCTGCTGCTAGTGATACGAGGCCGTTGGGATCCAGCACGGCGTTCCGTATTACCCTCCTGTACCCACCGATTCCATATTCTGCTAGCAGTCATTGTAGCTCGACCAACGCGAGCAGCAATGTCGCGATACGATAAACCGCAATCACGATAGGCTACAAACCGACCTTTATCAAAGTCGGAAACGTGATGGTACGCATTTCTCCTCCTTGCACGAGGCATCACAACAACGTTTCACCAGGCAACGCCGGTCAACTGCTGTTTGTGTATGAGAAATCGGTTGGAAACTTTGCTCATGTCAACACGTTGTAGGTGTCGCCACCGGCGCCAACCTTGTGTAAATGCTCTGAAAAGCTAATCATTTGCATATCACAGCATCTTCTTCCTGCCGGTTAAATTTTGCGTCTGTAGCACGTCATGTTCGTGGTGTAGCAATTTTAATGGACAGAAGTGTATAATGTGTAGGAGAAACATTACCTTCTCAGTAAAGTTAAAACTGTCACTCTCAATATCAGCGACACTACGTGTACATCCAAAGTTCAGATAAATTTGCAAAGTTCAATGACGTAGTAAAATGGTTCAAATGGCTCTGAGCACTATGGGACTCAACTGCTGAGGTCATTAGTCCCCTAGAACTTAGAACTAGTTAAACCTAACTAACCTAAGGACATCACACACATCCATGCCCGAGGCAGGATTCGAACCTGCGACCGTAGCGGTCTCGCGGTTCCAGACTGCAGCGCCAGAACCGCGCGCCCACTTCGGCCGGCAATGACGTAGTAATTTGGTGACTTGCGGTTAGGACTGATATCCCTGATGCCAGTACGACGGCTTCCCAAGCCCAGGAAACACGCACGCCTCATATTTCATTGCCATCGTTGGCCAACTGAGAGAGAAAATGAAGTGTTTTCCGGTAAGTTCCACTTAAACATGCACTGCAGTGATCACAATGAAAACAGCATCCACTGTCTCAGGAAATTTTTAGCGCTGACGGCCCTAACCCTCTTTCAGACAATTACACTTGTCATCTTCCAGCAGAAAGATATTCGACCATCTGTCTTTAGAAATGTGCGAAGTTCGAAAATGGACGTGTACCTCTGTGTCTTCCGCCTGCAAATTCGCCTGACATGCCAAACCAACAAAACTTTTAATATGAATGACAATAACTTGTTCTTTACAGTCCTCCAACAACATGCTTTGTGGAGTTTCAATCGAACTACGTACTGGGAGATTGCCAACGGACACATTCAGGCCGTCTCTGATTGCATACCATGCTCTTTGGAAGCTGAGAGTGCAGGGCGTGTTGGGTTCATACGATACTGAATTTTCAAAATTAGAAATGATGCATAGCTCTGTATTACTAAACATTTGTACCCAATATTTGGTACAAATTTTATTTCATGTGTATTTATTCTCCCCGATGTAGTAACGTTAATAAACATGTACATTGTTTTCAAAATTTAAGGGAAAAAGTATCTTTCGCATGATGTTTTACTGTCAAGTAATATAACTTGATGAGACTTGGACCATACATACAAATAAATGCTATAGTAAAGTACAGTACAGTACAGTACAGAAGGTAATTGAGAGAAATACGCAATAACACGAACAGAAATGGCACTGCTATTCAAAAACAATAATTACTGGACATGGTCCTTAATAGAGTGTGTAATAACCACGTCGATTTAGAAGAGATATGATCTAGTATTAGAATAAAATTTAAGATAGCTTCGTAGGACTTAAGACCAAATAAGACAGAAGTACCGATTACTCTGCATCATTGGGGAAAGTGGCAACAAAAGGACTATTCACGTTGGTGTGTAGAAAGTGTGAATCTGGCGACATACCATCTGACTTTCGGAAAAATATCAGCCACACAATTCCGAAGACTGCAAGACCCGACAAGTGCGAGAATTATCGCATAATCAGCTTAACAGCTCATGCATACAAGTTTATGACAAGGATAATATACAGAAGAATGGATAATAAAATTGAAGATGTGTTAGATGACGATCAGTTTGGCTTTAGGAAACGTAAAGGCGCCAGAGAGGCAACTCTGATGTTGCGGTTGATAATGGAAGCAACACTAAAGAGAAATCAAGACACGTTTTTAGGATCTGTCGACCTGGAAAAAGCGTTCGACAATGTAAAATGGTGCAAGATGGTCGAAATTCTGAGAAAAATAGGGGTAAGGTATAGAGAGAGACGGGTAATATACACTCCTGGAAATGGAAAAAAGAACACATTGACACCGGTGTGTCAGACCCACCATACTTGCTCCGGACACTGCGAGAGGGCTGTACAAGCAATGATCACACGCACGGCACAGCGGACACACCAGGAACCGCGGTGTTGGCCGTCGAATGGCGCTAGCTGCGCAGCATTTGTGCACCGCCGCCGTCAGTGTCAGCCAGTTTGCCGTGGCATACGGAGCTCCATCGCAGTCTTTAACACTGGTAGCATGCCGCGACAGCGTGGACGTGAACCGTATGTGCAGTTGACGGACTTTGAGCGAGGGCGTATAGCGGGCATGCGGGAAGCCGGGTGGACGTACCGCCGAATTGCTCAACACGTGGGGCGTGAGGTCTCCACAGTACATCGATGTTGTCGCCAGTGGTCGGCGGAAGGTGCACGTGCCCGTCGACCTGGGACCGGACCGCAGCGACGCACGGATGCACGCCAAGACCGTAGGATCCTACGCAGTGCCGTAGGGGACCGCACCGCCACTTCCCAGCAAATTAGGGACACTGTTGCTCCTCGGGTATCGGCGAGGACCATTCGCAACCGTCTCCATGAAGCTGGGCTACGGTCCCGCACACCGTTAGGCCGTCTTCCGCTCACGCCCCAACATCGTGCAGCCCGCCTCCAGTGGTGTCGCGACAGGCGTGAATGGAGGGACGAATGGAGACGTGTCGTCTTCAGCGATGAGAGTCGCTTCTGCCTTGGTGCCAATGATGGTCGTATGCGTGTTTGGCGCCGTGCAGGTGAGCGCCACAATCAGGACTGCATACGACCGAGGCACACAGGGCCAACACCCGGCATCATGGTGTGGGGAGCGATCTCCTACACTGGCCGTACACCACTGGTGATCGTCGAGGGGACACTGAATAGTGCACGGTACATCCAAACCGTCATCGAACCCATCGTTCTACCATTCCTAGACCGGCAAGGGAACTTGCTGTTCCAACAGGACAATGCACGTCCGCATGTATCCCGTGCCACCCAACGTGCTCTAGAAGGTGTAAGTCAACTACCCTGGCCAGCAAGATCTCCGGATCTGTCCCCCATTGAGCATGTTTGGGACTGGATGAAGCGTCGTCTCACGCGGTCTGCACGTCCAGCACGAACGCTGGTCCAACTGAGGCGCCAGGTGGAAATGGCATGGCAAGCCGTTCCACAGGACTACATCCAGCATCTCTACGATCGTCTCCATGGGAGAATAGCAGGCTGCATTGCTGCGAAAGGTGGATATACACTGTACTAGTGCCGACATTGTGCATGCTCTGTTGCCTGTGTCTATGTGCCTGTGGTTCTGTCAGTGTGATCATGTGATGTATCTGACCCCAGGAATGTGTCAATAAAGTTTCCCCTTCCTGGGAAAATGAATTCACGGTGTTCTTATTTCAATTTCCAGGAGTGTAGTAATACGTACAAGAGCCAAGAGAGAATAATGACAGTGGACGACCAAATACGAAGTGCTCGAACTAAAAAGGATGTAAGACTGGGATGTAGTCTTTCGCCCCTACTGTTCAATTTGTGCATCGAAGAAGCAACGACAGAAATAAAAGAAAGGTTCAGGAGTGGAATTAGAATTCAAGGTGAAAGGGTATCAATGATGCAATTCGCTGATGATTTGCTATCCTGGGTTAAGGTGAAGAATTACATGAGCTGCTGAATGGAAGGGACAGTCTAATAAGTATAGAATATGGATTGAGAGTAAATGGGAGAAAGACGAATGTAATGAAAAGTAGCAGAAATGAGAACAGAGAGAAACATAACACCAGGAATTAATGATCACGAATTAGATGAAATTTAGGAATTCTAGTACTTAGGCAGCAAAATAACCAATGACAGACGGACCAGGGAGGACATCAAAAGCAGGCTAAAACTAGCAAAAAGGGCATTCCTGGCCAAGGGAACTCTACCGGTAATAAACATAGGCCTTAATTTGAGGAAGGAATTTCTGAGAATCTACGTTTGGAGAACAGCATTGTACAGTAGTGAAACATGGACTGGGGGAAAACCAGAACAGAAGAGAACCGAAGCATTTGAGATGTGGTGTTACAGACGAACGTTGAAAATTAGGCGGACTGATAAGGTAAAGAATGAGCAGTTTCTGCGCAGAATCGGAGAGGAAAGGAATATGTGGAAAACACTGACAAGGAGTAGGGACAGGATGATAGGACATCTATTGAGACATCAGAGGGAGCTATAGAGGGCAAAAACTGCAGAGGAAGGGAAAGGCTGGAATACATCCGGCAAATAATTGAGGACGTAGATTGTAAGTGCTACTGTGAGATGAAGAGGTTGGCACAAGAGAGGAATTCGTGACGGGTCGCATCAAACCGGTCAGAAGACTGATGACAAAAAAACATGTACGGCGTACGGAACTGTATGGTAAATGGTGCATGTGGACATGCAGCAATACATCTTCCCACCGCATTCAAAATGTGCTCGGTGGGAACGGATAGGTCAGACCATTCGCCGAAAATTGTCTCGTTGTAGGAACTCCTCCATCTGCACTGTTCGATGCGGTCGCGCATTGTCATCGATAAAAATGAAGTCAGGGGTGAATGCACATGGGAAAGGAGTACAGTGTCACAGTAACAATGACCAGTGAATGTACAGTTTAAGACATGGCGGTCAGTACGCCCACGCAACATTACGCTTCCCCATGCCGTAACACCTGGATCACCAAAGCAACTATATTCGAAAATGGTCCTGGGTGCATAACGTGTTCCCATCTCTCGCTCTATGAGGGTACATCCAGCGCTGGTAGAAGAATAGAACGCTCTACCACACGGACTCCTTACCATGTGGGACCATCACGAATCGTGGGGCTTAAGTGTGATTATTGTCTTAAAATAAAAGTGTCATTTCTATTCGTCTCACTTCTTATTTAATTAAGTTACCTTCTGTACTATATTGTAGCAGTTCTTCCTAAGTACTGTCCAAGTTTCATCGAGCTATGTTACTGGGCAAGGACACATCATGCGAAAGTTACTTTCGGCCGCCTTCAGTTTTGCTCAGCACTGTATTTACAAGAAACTCACGAAATTCCGAAGTGACGAAATACTCCGTTTTGAGTAGTAGAAATCACCAATGTGGAGAAATGAAGCTACCTTACGAATCATGAATAATTTCAGAGGTGCTCACTGTGTTGCTACACTGGAAAAATCATTCAGAAGGAAAACAAACCATTAACCGTGACACACATATAGCATTTATTTTTATGAAGTATTTATTAAATAAACCTAGTTTACAAAATAGTGAAGAAACACATCAATATGAAACTCAGAATAACAATTTTATAATAATTTGGATTAAAGCTCACCGAGGAACGGCTGACGCAGAGAAAATTGATGCTCTTGCTGGAAGTAGGAACTCCCACTGGTGTGTCTAAATGCGACAAAAAACTACCAAGAATCTCAGTTCTAACGTTCATTTTAAGACAAATCGGAATCATTTGTTAAAACTACCACATGGAAGTGCACATTAATCAGTTGTCAAACGTGACATCACTCGTCTCTGAAGCGAACACAAGAACAGAGCAAAAATTGTGTAGTGGTATCTGCACAGTTTCTGGTTTCTCTGCGTTAACTTCGAAGTGATATCTTGTAAGCAGCCCTCCAATATTGGGTAAGTACGTGTTTTTGTGTAAAGTGATGAACACATTTTATGCCCTGAAATTTACGTCTATAAAGTAATGATAACGCTGTCTGACCTTTTTACTAATGGTAGGAGAGGGCGAGCTCACACATAACACAACAAAAGGGGAAGTTACTCGCAAATTACAGCTGAATATTGAACAGGTGCATGATATTGTTAACCACATAGAATATAACCTCGAAGTGTTGCAAATTGCACCTAATTGGCCCGATTTGTTCAGGGACAAATGTATTTGTTATCTGTTGCCTACTTTGCCTAATAACCTACAAACAATGATCCGCAATCACGTAGTGTCAGCAGCAGAAAATCTGGCAGTAACTGCATCAGCTTCAACTCTAATCTAAGCAAAAGGAAGAAGCACATCATCCCATAAAAGTGCATAAGAATTCAAACATGGAGGTAGATACGCGTGACTATGATTGGTAGAAGCAGAGAAAGATGTGAGTTAATTTAATTAGCCAAATCTAAATGCAAAAGGTAAGCAGTATAATTTACCAATAGATTTGGGACACAACTATGGTGGCGATGAATAAACATCGAGTAAAAATAGCTAACATTCCTCATGAACAACATTCCGGATTTGCAAAAGAAATGCTATAACAGATCGCTTGAAAACTTGGTTGTGAGTGCAAGAAGCTACTTGTAAGTCGCTTGAGTTTACAGATGCTTAATACTGAGACGGATTCGGATCACCACGTGTTCCGAATCAAGTACAGTGTGAGCAAGAATCTGCGCAAAGAAACACGTGAAAACAGTACGACTTTACCTAAAATGACTTGTACCATAATTCCCAAACATATGAAGGCAATCGCGATGTTTGTTGTTTGGTGCGATGACAACATAGTACCGATGTGTTCTGGTCGAAAGCGTTCATATTCACACTAGCCAAATGTCTGCAAAACTGCTCGCTACAACTTGCTGGCCTCGGCGACGAACAAGGAGGACGTGGTCTCTTTGCCCAGAATTCTACCACTTTACGTTCCCATTGTCCGAAGCCGGTCAAAGCTCTCCATTCGCAGTGGCAAGATATGGTCACACTCTCTCGTTTCGGCAGAGATACCTGTTCTAGCAGAAAGAGACAGCGGACGCCTGAAAGTCTGTCATCAAAGAAGTGGCTTACGTCGAGCGTGGAGTAATTCTGCGGTGAATGAAAGACATTAGTCTCAAAACGGCCGTCTTTCGATCTTAATCATCCTCACTAATATTACACTTGTCCGCATTGCCTATGTTGTATGATTGATGCGTTAAATCACATTTTCGTTGGATTAATTATTTTCCCAACCATACTCGCAAAGCATTCCATTACTATATAGAGTAATGGAGATCCTAATTCTTTAAAAATTATATAAATGGTAGAGGATTCTCAATTGAAACTGCTGTTGTAGTCTTCAGTTCGAAGACACTTAAACGTTATCTAAACGACAAACAAAAGTGCTGTTACCATTTCTATAGTAGATAAAACTGTTTACCTATAGGTAACTATAGATTTGTGTTACATTTTAATAACAGCGGGCCTAAGGTATTTATTATACAAAATTCGCTTGTAACTTCACAGTTTATCACAGTATTCCATGGTGAATACTAACGACAGACCTGTAAAGAAAACTAACACTCTAGATCTTTAGAGTATGAGCCACGCCTGCAAGACCTCATGCAAGAGCAAACAAGCCGTGAGGTGTAGACTCGACGTATATTCCAGGTTCCAGGACCACAATCACTGGTTGCTGCGATAGAACTAATCTATATCTCTTGGCACCTTTTTTTTTTTTTTGCTCTTACGTTGTTTTAGTTAGATGTCTCAATTTTTTCTGCATAGTTAATATTTGTTTTAGATTAAGTTTAATAGGCTACACAAAACGCTGATAGCGCTGCCATTCTTTCGATTATTCTTACTAGAAGGCGAACCAAAAAGTTCATGTTGTAAATAAATTATAAATAATAATAATGCACCATATATTAAATGCATTACTGTACCTTCCTGTAACGATTAATGCTGCATCTGCGATAACCAGCCATTAACCGTAAACAATGCCAAATTTCACTATGGACACACCATAGATAATTCTGTGTTGGTTTTCAAGTAACGTCACCAACGTCGATAGGGCAGGCAGTTGTTTCTTGTGAAATACAAGCAGTTTAAAAACGCGTTCCTCATACCCATCACTCTTTCAAAGCCTGAAGCAATTATTTCTGGCCATTACTTCACAGAATACTCAGTGTAGGAGTCTCTACATTCTGTATAATTGTGGTTCAGGATCTGCTACGTTTTTATTCTGGCGATCAGTAACATTCTAATAACCTGCTTTAATGCCCTATTTTTATATAACAGTCTAAATTGTTGGTGGTCGTACAGTGTTGGTGCAATGTCTAAGTACGTCTAACAATGAAAGCATGGATTACGACCGAAGGCTCTTTTATATTTTAAAACCATAATTCCAAATAATGCATTTAGTTTAAAGCTGCCCAGCCCCTTGGTAACAAAAATAGTGTCCCAGTTGCTTGAAAAACGTTATCGAATATATATGAAACCTGTAATACAACTTCCTACTCCACTGTTCTTGGTGTTATTTCTAAAATACGGTGCATGTTCGCAGTTTCTTCTTATCATCCTTTACTTACAACTGTGGAAGTCGTGTTTATATGTATCTTCTGCGTTTTCTGTTTCAGAAATATTTCATTTCTGATGCGTAATTGAAATTGATTTATCGAAACTGAAATTAATTTATTTGCCTTTTAAAAGTGGTTGTGTTGTGTAAGGCATCGTCAGTGCATAATTATACAAATGGTTAACATATACAAATATTATTACATAGATATTGTTTATCTTGTACTCACCACGTAATTAGTTTTGGTGAGCAGATTGCATGGACTAAAAATTAGGTTGTATGCCCTAAGTTATAATTTGGTTTATTCACAGTCACACTGATAACAAAAGATCATCTTTGTTTATTACAGCCGGCCGAAGTGACTGAGCGGTTCTAGGCGCTACAGTCTGGAACCGCGCGACCGCTACGGTCGCAGGTTCGAATCCTGCATCGGGCATGGATGTGTGTGATGTCCTTAGGTTAGTTAGGTTTAAGTAGTTCTAAGTTCTAGGGGACTGATAACCTTAGAAGTTAAGTCCCATAGTGCTCAGAGCCATTTTTGTTTATTACATAAAAATCATTTGTAAAATGGAGCTTCCTTGCTGTCACTATGTCTCTCCCACCATTTGAAATTCTTTCATGTCATCTAGTTGTGAGTTAGATATTTTGTAGAAAAATATTTTGCCAGCAAGTTAACAAAAATATTTTAGACTTTACTTAACAGAGTCCAAGACACGTCCCGCAAGTTCCTGTTTCTAGTTACATATGAGTGTACATCTAATCTACTTTCATAATTATGAAGATTCTGTTTAGCATGCGTAAGCAATATGAGTGTGTATAGACCGGGGGCTGTAAGTGAATTGTACTCAATAAAGTATTATCTTCAAGATGTGAGTTATTTAAACAAAAATACATCTAATGGCTTTCTTCTGTTTGCGCTCGTCCGATAGACTGAAATTCAAAACCGATGTGTCGCTTGTAATCGTTTACCCGTTGATCGCGGCGCTGATAGAACGTACAGCTGGAAATACCCCGATATGGGTAGTACGACCTTCAGACGACCTCTGGGCGCTGGATTTCGGAGTGAATTGTCCCGCCAGAGCGGGCGGCGCAAGCGAAGGCCGCTTAGGTGCAGCTGTCATGTGTGGGGTTGCGAAACGCGGTCTGTATCTGTGGCTTTCGGAACCAGGTCAGCCTGGCAGGCGCTGCCGCCACCACTGCTTCTGACGTGAAAGTGCTGCCGGCCGCCGCTTACCTACACTTTACGCTCCATAATGCATAACGACCGGCGCAACACGTGGCCGGCCGCCGGCACCGCCCATATTCACGAGCAGGACATCCACACACGACGTGAATACCGTCTGAGAAGGTGTATAGGAGGAGGCACGAAGCGCATGCAGCGTCTGTGGAAGACTGCAGGGTGAAGGTTAGACTTAAGTGACTCGTCGTCGTCTCGATCACTAGAGACGGCACCCTAACATTTAAGTAAGGACTGGATGGGGTAATCGATCGAGCTCTTGCGGAAGGAACTTGTGACGCTGCTATCTCGGCGTGTACAGGGTGCGGTGCTTAAATCCGGACAAATGAAACTTTTTTTAAGGCAAATTTATTAAAACAAAATACAAATGAAAATGAAAATCGTTTTACATGTAAGTGCTGGTATCTTACAAAAGTAACTTTACTCGATGTAGCCCCTTCAGCCGTAATCACCGCCTGAAATCCTGTCCTGAAGCGATCTTGGGCATTCTTTAAAACAGCGCTGTGCATATTCGCGAATGCAGTTCGATAGCGATGCGTCGACATGCGGTATTAGGGTACCTCGTCTTATTGGTGATTCTTTCGGCTACGCTCCAAACATACACTACTTACCATTAAAATTGCTACACCACGAAGATGACGTGCTACAGACGCGAAATTTAACCGACAGGAAGAAGATGCTGTGATTTGCAAATGATAAGCTTTACAGAGCATTCACACAAGATTGGCGCCGGTGGCGACACCTACAAAGTGCTGACATGAGGAAAGTTTCCAACCGATTTCTCATACAAAAACAGCAGTTGACCGGCGTTGCCTGGTGAAACGTTGTTGTGATGCCTCGTGTAAGGAGGAGAAATGCGTACCATCACGTTTCCGACTTTGATGAAGGTCGGATTGTGGCCTATCGCGATAGCGGTTTATCGTATCGCGACATTGCTGCTCGCGTCGGTCGAGATCCAATGACTGTTAACAGAATATGGAATCGGTGGGTTCAGGACGGTAATACGTAACGCCGTGCTGCATCCCAACGGCCTTGTATCACTAGCAGTCGAGATGACAGGCATCTTATCCGCATGGCTGAAACGCATCGTGCAGCCACGTCTCAATCCCTGAGTCAACAGATGGGGACGTTTGCAAAACAACAACCATCTGCACGAACAGTTCGACGACGTTCGCAGAAGCATGTACTATCAGCTCGGAGACCGTGGATGCGGTTACCCTTGACGCTGCATCACAGACAGGAGCGCCTGCGATGGTGTACTCAACGATGATGGTATGGGATGCCATTGGTTACACGTCTCGGTCACCTCGTGGTCGCACTGACGGCACTTTGAACAGTGGACGTTGCATTTCAGATGTGTTACGACCCGTGGCTGTACCCTTCATTCGATCCCTGCGAAACCCTACATTTCAGCAGGATAATGCACGACCGCATCTTGTAGGTCGTGTACGGGCCTTTCTGGATACAGAAAATGTTCGACTGCTGCCCTGGCCAGCACATTCTCCAGATCTCTCACCAACTGAAAACGTCTGGTCAATGGTGACCGAGCAACTGGCTCGTCACAATACGGCAGTCACTACTCTTGATAAACTGTGGTATCATGTTGAAGCTGCATGGGCAGCTGTACCTGTACACGCCATCCAAGCTCTGTTTGACTCAATGCCCGGGCGTATCAAGGCCGTTATTACGGCCAGAGGTGGTTGTTCTGGGTACTGATTTCTGAGGATCTATGCACCCAAATTGCGTGAAAATGTATTCACATGTCAGTTCTAGTATAATATATTTGTCCAATTAATACCCGTTTATCATCTGCATTTCTTCTTGGTGTAACATTTTAATGGCCGGTAGTGTAGTAATCTAGGGGTTTCAGTCCGCAGCTCGTGGTCGTGCTGTAGCGTTCTCGCTTACCGCGCAAGGGTTCCCGGGTTCGATTCCCTGCGGGGTCAGGGACTTTCTCTGCCTCGTGATGACTGGGTGTTGTTTGATGTCTTTAGGTTAGTTAGGTTTAAGTAGTTCAAAGTTCTAGTGGACTGATGAACATAGATGTTAAGTCCCATAGTGCTCAGAGCCATTTGAACATTTTTTTTTTTTTTTGAGGGGGTTCAAATCCGGGTTACTCGGGGCCAGAATTCCTTTGAACAGAACATGTCAATGTTATTCGAGAGCCAGTTTTGGACTAAATGGCTCGTATTAGGTCCTCCTCTGCCTTCCGACGCATTGTCGCTCGCTGACAATCAGTACTGACGCCAGTTTCCTCAGCGATTGCCATTGGTCCTCCTAAATCAGCACCTGTGTCTTTCCGATGACTGCTGTAGTTCGTGACAGGCGTTTCCCGGAATAAGGTTATGTTGTTGCGTTAGCGGAACCTTCCCTAAGCTTCTCCAAAGCATTCTACTTGGTCACAGTATCGTAAACAGTTGACCTCAGGTACGCGAAGAATCGAACTATTTCAATGGGGGAACGCCCAACCCGAACATTTTGGAGAATCGCGGCTCTTCGGTTGTACTCCGCACTTCTCAGTAACATATCGGCTAATTCGAGGTTCTGACAGTTTACTAGATGCCTATAGCTTTCAAGAACGCCAATCGCGACCACTACGGAACTAAGACATGGCGAGAAATTCAGATTGAAATTTGCCCTGTTTAAGCGCCGCACATTGTACATGCGACTCTTCAGTTCTAGACAGCTTACGTTTTATTATTGAGTCGCTGGAGACGACGTAAGGAAGCCGCAAATGTCTTCTGTATGATTCAAAATGCAATCCGAAAAAAAAGAAACAATCGTATGAAAACCAGCAGGCTCCGATCGCCAACGAGACCCAGAACGCAGTAAATACTAGCGCCCATGTACCTACCGTGCTGACTTCCAGTTAGCGTTCGATAAGGACGAGCACACTGGATATCAGACCAGCTGTGTGACTGGACTGAAGAGTTCCTAACAAACAGAAAACAGCCTGTCATTCTTAACGGAGAGGGATCTTCAGACGTAGAAGTAACATCGGGTGCACGCCAAACGAGTGTTACAGGATCATTCCCTTTCACAAAATATGTGTGAGTGACCTAATGGATAACGTCGTAAAAAATAGTAACACTAGAAAATTGAAGGGAAATCCAGGAAGGCCTGCAGAGAATTGGTGCTGGGTGCAGGAGTTAGCAGTCGACCCTCGGCATAAAGAAAGGTAATGTATTGCGCATAAATAGGAACAAAGAACCATTAATGTATGATTAAAAGACACGAGAACAGTCACTATAAGCTGTGACATCCATAAAATATATAGGAATATGGACGCGGAGAGAATTAAAGTAGAGCGACTACATAAAACCAATAGCAGTTAAGGCACATGCCAGACTAATATTCTTTGAAAGAATCCTGAGCAAGTCAATCTATCCACAAAGGAGGTACCTTACGAAACTCTAGATTGACCAGTACTTGAGTATTGGTCGTCAGCCTGGGATCCGTACCAGATAGGATTGATAGGGGTTATTGTTACTATCCAGATGACAACAACGCGCGTCATCACGGGCTCCTTCAGTAAGCATTAAACAGCTACGGAGATGCTCAGCCAGTTCCAGTGGCAGATGCTACAAGAGAGACATTGTGCACTGACTGGTTTATGTTACAATTTGGAGAGAGTACGTTACTGGAAGATTCAACGAATACATTGCTTCTTCGTACTTAGATTGGTGCACAAGTTCGTAGAGTTTGGTTTTGCATGTTGGTATTACGGTTGCTGTGGGTTTATTTTCCGATTATAATTTTTTTATTTGTAGTTCGCTGCTGCTATTTTAGTTTACATACTGTCATTTGGAGATGGTGAGTGGAGCTATGGACGCTAGAAAATGGAGCGCCAAGTGGAGAAATCGGAAAAGTTCCGACATTTTCTCCTGTCTGAGTTCAGTAGAGAGGTGATAACAGTGGAGACAGCCAGAAACATTTGCGGCGTGTTTGGGGATAATGTCACTGGACAGAGGACGCCAAGATAACGGATTTATCGTTTTTAGGAGAATCATTTTGATATGAGCCATTCTCTACGTTCAGGAAGAAAAAAATGGTTCAGATGGCTCTGAGCACTATGGGACTTAACTTCTGAGGTCATCAGTCACCTAGAACTTAGAACTACTTAAACTAACCTAAGGACATCACACACATCCATGCCCGAGGCAGGATTCGAACCTGCGACCGTAGCGGTCACGCGGTTCCAGACTGTAGCGCCTAGAACCGCTCGGTCACATCTGCCGGCATTCAGGAAGACCTTCGGAGTTTGACGAAGATCGTTTAAACGCATGAAACAACAATGATCCATGTCAGTGTACGCGAGAACTGACAAATGACATGAACTGTGCTCATTGCACCATCGTACGACATTTGCATCCAATGGGAAAGATTCAAAAATCGGGTGTATGGGTACCGAATGCTCTAAGCAAAAATCACAAAAATCAGCGGTTGACCATATGTGCATCTCTGCTTGCTCATTATCAATTGCCTCGTGAACAACATCGACTATTCTTAACCTATATCGCTCTTTATCGTTACTGGTGACCAGAAATGGCGTCTTTATGGTAACATAACGAAAAGAAAGGAATGGTGGTGCCCAAAACAAAACAGCAACGCCCTGTAAAAAGCCATGTAATATGTTATGCATCTGGTGGAACAGCGACAGTACGGCGTACTACGAATTGCTTCCCCGAGGTGTAACCATAACTGCTGACATTTACTGTCAACAACAGATGTCTTGCAGACTCAGTCCAAAAACAACGACCAGGAAGACTGCATGAAGTAATGCTGCTTGATGAGAACTCCCATCTACATTCTGCTAGACCAGGGCTTAACAACTGGCCGGTTTTGAGCGCGAGTACTCGCGTCTGCTCAGGCACGTGCTCGCGAGCAGCTGCAAGGTCGTGGAGTAGGGAGGGAGGGAGGGGAGGGAGGGGAAATGCGCGCGCACGTTTGAATAGGGCCGCAGCGTGCCTATTGAATTCGCGCCGACTGTGTAACGTTTAAAGTACTACGATCAGCTCTTAGCAGTCACTTCACTGGTTAAGAATCATGTCAAGTCGCCGTTGTGTAACCCCAACCATGTTTTCGCAGTTCAACCCCCATTGGGAGGAATTGTATCTGTTCACAGAAAAAGATGGTGTTGCAAAATGTTTAGTATGTCACAAAATGCTGAATTCTTTTAAGAAATTTAATTTGCAGCGACATTATATGTCGTACCACGCGAAAGACTATGGACGTGGAAAATGTGATTGACCAGATCGTGCACAGGAAGTTATTAAACTTAAAAGGAAGCTATCTGAAGATCTGGACGACGAAGAAAAATCAACTGAGGCAGCTCTCAGAGTGGGTTACAAAATTGCTTTGCTTTTAGCAAAATCCCTGCGCCCCGTAACTGATGGCGATTTAATAAAAGAATGTTTGGTAGTTGCAGCGGAACATTTGTGTCCATCTCAAGTTGAACAGTTTCGGATTGTGCCATTATCTAACATGACCATTATGCGTCGCATACAGGACATGGCAGACGACGTCCAGAGCCAGCTTTCAAATATCTGTAAAGATTTTATGGCGTATTCTCTAGCTCTGGACGAAAGTGTTGATATCACTGGAATAGCGCAGCTTGCCATATTTATTAGAGGTTTTAATAGAGATCTTCAGGTGAGGGAGCAGCTCCTCGATGTAGTAGCCATGAAGGACACTACAACCGGAGGTGATATTTTAAGTAGTGTTGAAGAAAGTGTTGAAAATATAGGATTGTCGTGGAACTCTTTAGTTTCAGTGTCTACAGATGGTAGAGGCATACACTAAGCTAATAAAATTATGTGGCACGTGTACATTCTCCATTATTTGTTTCATTTGTCGCAGTAATAATTCGTGAGTGATATCCGTGCAGGTGGCCGCGGATTTACATCGACTGGCGGCAGCTGTTGTGTACCCCACGTGACTCTCCCCACTCTCCGCTCTGGTCCGGTAGTGGGGGTAGCGTGCTCGCGCTGCTCCGTGCTCGCGCCTTGCTGCTCACAGCTTGCTCCGCGAGCACGTATGTTGTGAAGCCCTGTGCTAGACTGACAAAAAACACTTTACACGAGATGGGTTGGGGGGGTCATTCCGCACCCATCTCATTCACCTAATATTTCGTCTTCATATTTTCACCTTTTCCGCCCTCTATCGGACGACTTTGAAGGAAGTTCCTTCCCGGATGTAAATGCGCTCCGAACATGGCTTGACGAGGCGACATTGGGTACACAAAGTACCGTCCACCATTCACCATAAATTAGCCTGTGGAGTATAGGTTTAGTTCTTGGAATTGGCACGCTCCCGGAAATTCTTGCTGCAGCTTAATAAAATGGCTCTGAGCACTATGGGACTTAACATCTGAAGTCATCAGTCTCCTAGAACTTAGGACTACTTAAACCTAACTAACCTAAGGACATCACACACATCCATGCCCGAGGCAGGATTCGAACCTGCGACCGTAGCGGTCTCGCGGTTCCAGACTGAAGCGCCTAGAACGGCTCGGCCACACCGGCCGGCCTGCAGCTTTATCGCGGAGGTCTATAACCAGCATTTCAAGCACTTTACTTTCAGTATTAATTGTCGTTGGCGCTTTGCAAGCACTAGGACCAACGTATTTTGATCCCCGCGTTCACTTCTATCAGTGGATTATCTACCATAGTGGTGTAGTGCCGAAGTTCATACTGTTTGTATTGTTCACGGATGAGGCCTCATTCACCCGTCACGTTGTTTTCAACAGCCATGTCTGGAGTGAGGAAGGTCCACACACTACCCACGTCGGTGGCGGCCAGTAACGTTTCTCTGTCAACGTATGGACGGGCATTGTCGAAAGTCACCTTGAAACGGTACAATAGTTTCCGCTCTATAAGCAGCAGGTTTCGCTGCTCGCTCTCACCGAGAAATACAAACAGAGGCGGTTCTGCCGCCAATTTTATTACATGACGCGGCCGGCCGCGGGTGCAACAGAACCCATGTGGACGGGTGGAAAGAAATGTGTCAGGCTTCATAACACGTATTTATAAGTGACGTGTATTAGGCATTTCTTGTACGTGAACGTGAATCAGCACATAAACTCTCCTAATACTCCTCACACCTTTCCGTAAAGCGTGGCCAAATCTTAGTTGGGAAGTAGTTCTGTAGTATAGTACCGCCAACCTCAGTCCTGGGTAGGGGATCAGAGAGACATCACAGGCAGGCAAAAGTCAAAGACGCTCCAGTGTCACAAGATTTGAGGTGGAGAGGTTGGTCACGGCCAAGTGGTTCGACCATCCCCTCCACCAGAGCCCAGGAAGACCTCCGGGTGCCCGCCATATTCGGGGGTGTTACAGAAGACGGGTAAGTGAGCAGACGTGCCCTCAGTGCGTCTGTCTCAATGTTCACGCATGGAAGAGAGGTATTTGAATATTTGTACTAATTCTTTTATTTCTAGCTTTGGACTGTGTAAGGAAATGAATGTTCTCATTTAATTTCGGAAATTTGACCCCCTGTGTTAACGTATCTGGTCCCCAGTCTGCCCGTTATCCTCCTCACATAGTGAATGTCCTATGTAAAATATTGGGAGACTTTGGTGGTATTAATTTGGCCAACGAAATTCCGTCTTGCCCGTAGAAATGTGCGTGTAGATTAGTATATAATATACTCGAGCTACACTCCTGGAAATTGAAATAAGAACACCGTGAATTCATTGTCCCAGGAAGAGGAAACTTTATTGACACATTCCTGGGGTCAGATACATCACATGATCACACTGACAGAACCACAGGCACATAGACACAGGCAACAGAGCATGCACAATGTCGGCACTAGTACAGTGTATATCCACCTTTCGCAGCAATGCAGCCTGCTATTCTCCCATGGAGACGATCGTAGAGATGCTGGATGTAGTCCTGTGGAACGGCTTGCCATGCCATTTCCACCTGGCGCCTCAGTTGGACCAGCGTTCGTGCTGGACGTGCAGACCGCGTGAGACGACGCTTCATCCAGTCCCAAACATGCTCAATGGGGGACAGATCCGGAGATCTTGCTGGCCAGGGTAGTTGACTTACACCTTCTAGAGCACGTTGGGTGGCACGGGATACATGCGGACGTGCATTGTCCTGTTGGAACAGCAAGTTCCCTTGCCGGTCTAGGAATGGTAGAACGATGGGTTCGATGACGGTTTGGATGTACCGTGCACTATTCAGTGTCCCCTCGACGATCACCAGTGGTGTACGGCCAGTGTAGGAGATCGCTCCCCACACCATGATGCCGGGTGTTGGCCCTGTGTGCCTCGGTCGTATGCAGTCCTGATTGTGGCGCTCACCTGCACGGCGCCAAACACGCATACGACCATCATTGGCACCAAGGCAGAAGCGACTCTCATCGCTGAAGACGACACGTCTCCATTCGTCCCTCCACTCACGCCTGTCGCGACACCACTGGAGGCGGGCTGCACGATGTTGGGGCGTGAGCGGAAGACGGCCTAACGGTGTGCGGGACCGTAGCCCAGCTTCATGGAGACGGTTGCGAATGGTCCTCGCCGATACCCGAGGAGCAACAGTGTCCCTAATTTGCTGGGAAGTGGCGGTGCGGTCCCCTACGGCACTGCGTAGGATCCTACGGTCTTGGCGTGCATCCGTGCGTCGCTGCGGTCCGGTCCCAGGTCGACGGGCACGTGCACCTTCCGCCGACCACTGGCGACAACATCGATGTACTGTGGAGACCTCACGCCCCACGTGTTGAGCAATTCGGCGGTACGTCCACCCGGCCTCCCGCATGCCCACTATACGCCCTCGCTCGAAGTCCGTCAACTGCACATACGGTTCACGTCCACGCTGTCGCGGCATGCTACCAGTGTTAAAGACTGCGATGGAGCTCCGTATGCCACGGCAAACTGGCTGACACTGACGGCGGCGGTGCACAAATGCTGCGCAGCTAGCGCCATTCGACGGCCAACACCGCGGTTCCTGGTGTGTCCGCTGTGCCGTGCGTGTGATCATTGCTTGTACAGCCCTCTCGCAGTGTCCGGAGCAAGTATGGTGGGTGTGACACACCGGTGTCAATGTGTTCTTTTTTCCATTTCCAGGAGTGTATAAATTGTAAAATCGTAATATCTGTAAACTGGAACAATTGCTGCAATCGCTGTAAATCAAGTGTTAATGTTTAAAATAAATAGGTTATCAATTGTCATCAATCTTTAACGTACCATAAAAATCACAAAGAAGTCAAGTTAAAGGAATTCATTTAAGATAAAAGATATGGAATGCAGGAAACCACACATCAGCGTGTGAGCCCTCCAGCCCCTTGCCTAGTATCATACAGAAAGGCACCTCTAGGTAGCGCCTTCAAGCTCCCCTCCCCAGTTATCCGTTACGCAATTTTCATTCAGGGCTTGACGACATCAACTTTTATCTGGCGTCCCTAGGCAAGGAGGTTTGACGGTAAACTTTCAACCTAATAGGATACTATTTGATGTTTACCCGTTTGAGTAGTCCACGTTACCTGCGAGATGTGCTGCCTGTACCCGTCGTTTTCTGTGAAAGGAAGAGGTTTCAACACGACGGTGCACCAGCCCACTTCGATGTTAGTGTCCGTGAGCAGCTGAACAATACGTACCCTCATCGTCGGATTGGAAAGGGAGGTCCTGCTCATGGCCAGCGCGATCGCCACATCTCACAACTTTGGACTTTTGCCTCTGTGGTTACCCCGAGACGCTGATGTATGAAACTCCCGTAGAAATGGATGAAGACCTGCTATTAAGGTTCAGGCTGCCTGTCTCCTTGTACAACAGACATCTCACGCCTTTGAAATTTTGCCTCTTTGGTTAGACTGAGACTTTGGTGTTTTGTCTCCTGGTACAACAGAAAACACAGATTTTTGAGAGAGTGCAATAGAAATTGATGCGCAGTTGCCATGTATGCATTGAGACTGGTGGTCATCACTTTGAACAATTACTATGAGCTACGATGTTTTAATGTTGTGTACGCTTTCCATGACCATAACACTATGAATATGGGTTTCCCACCATTGGTTCTCTATCTCAATATAATCGGTAATGGACCCACTATCACTTGTTTTAATTTGACCCAAAAAGTTTGAGACTCCCTGTATAGAAGAATCAACAATGCTTCCATAAGCAGCGGCCAAGTGAAACTCCGCCTCATGCGCGAGATCCAGAAAGCAGCCGATAACATAGTTCAAGTTGATGCTGTGTTTCTTAGTTTCAGATAGCCTTACATACAGCCTCGCACCGTTATTTAATAAACAAAATTCATTTATATGGAAAATGGCTCTGAGCACTATGGGACTTAACATCTGTGGTCATCAGTCCCCTAGAACTTAGAACTACTTAAACCTAACTAACCTAAGGACATCACACACATCCATGCCCGAGGCAGGATTCGAACCTGCGACTGTAGCAGTCGCGCGGTTCCGGACTGAGGGCCTAGAACCGCTAGACCACCGCGGCCGGCTTTATATGGAGTATCCGAACAGATACACTACTGGATTGATGGCTGTCTAGCCAACAGCACTCGGAGACGCTCCGTGATATGTGGACGTAGCCACGCAGTTGTGTGAGAGTGCCAGTGTTATTCAAGATATACGTAAGCCTAGGTGAGATGGCGAATAGCATGTATAGTCCTATGAGGCTCCTCGCTGTTTTAATCATATACGGAACAATTGTGTACAGGTATGTGACATCGTCAGAAACTTGTTTCGAGATGCATTTGAACGTGCAGGCGATCTGCTCATCGTGCGAAGTTTAGTAGCTGACTGCGAACATAAATAAAAGCGACGATGTTGTTGTCTTCAGCCCGAAGACTTTTGATACAGCTCTGCACGCTAGCCTGTCCTGTGCAAGTCTCTTCACTTCCGTATAAGTAGTGCAAACTATACCCACTGTCAAGCGCTTACTAGGGCTATCGTCAAGTCTTGGTCTCTCTACATTTTTTCCGCTACCAAACTGACAATTCCTTAATACCTTAGAATGTGTCCTGTCAACTGATCCCTTCTTTCATCCAGTCCGTGATATAAATTTCTTTTTTCCTCAGTTCTCTGCATTACCTCTTCATTAGTTACACGATCTACCCACGTAACCTTCAGCATTCTTCTGTGGCACTATATATCAAAAGTTTGTAGTCTTTTCTTTTCTGAACTGTTTCTTTCACGTTTTACTGCACTCCACTCAAATATTTCCAGGAAAGACTTCCTAACACTTATATGTTAGATACTAACATCTTTCTCTTTTTCAGAAACGCTTTTCTTGCAATTGCCAGTCTGCATTTTATCTCCTCTCTACTTCGGCCATCATCAGTTATTTTTCTGCTCAAATAACAAAAGTCATCGACTACTTTTAATGTCTCGTATCCTAATCTATTTCCCTCAGCATCTTCTGATTTAATTCTACTACATTACATTATCCTTGTTTAACTTTTCTGGATGTTCATCTTAGAACTCCTTTTCAGGACACTATCCAGTACCCTCAACTGGTCTTCCAAGTCCTTTGCCGTATTTGAAAAAAATAGAATGTCATCAGCAAACCTCAGTTTTTATTTCTTCTCCCTGAACATTACTTCCCATTCCAAATTTGTCCTTGGTTTATGTGTATCATCTCATATCTTAGGACGTACCTGTGTGCTCTTACTCTGGCTATTGACTACAAGATCTGGTTGGGAGGGGGTGAGGGGGGGGGGAGAGGGAGTGGAAGGAGACTTTCTTCAGCCTGGAGCTTATAGGCCGTTGTTTATAGTAGATTGCTAGAGCAACAAAGGGTATCTAGCCACTGGAAGAATGCGCAGGTCATTCTCATTTTCAAGAAGGCTCGTGTGACAGATGCACATAGTTGTAGGCCTATATCGTTGACGACAATTTGTTGTGAAATTATGGAAAATATATTTTGCTCACAAATCACACTGAAGCGCCAAAGAAACTGGTAAAGGCATGCGTATTCAAATACAGACATATTTAAACAGGCAGGATACGGCGCTGCGATCGGGGACGCCTACATAAGACAACAAGTGTCCGGCGCAGTTGTTAGATCGCTTACTGCTGCTCAAATGACAAGTTTATCAAGATTAAAGTTAAGTTTCAACGTGGTGCTATAGTCGGCGCAAGAGCGATGGGACACAGTATTCACGAGGTAGCGATGAAGTGGGGATTTTTCCGGACGACCATTTCACGAGTGAACCGTGAATATTGGGAATCCGGTAAAACATCAAATCTCTGACATCGCTGCGGCTGGCAAAATATCCTGCTAGAACAGGACCAACGCCGATTGAAGAGAATCGTTCAACGTGACGTAAGTGGAACCCTTCCTCAAATTGCTGCAGATTTCAATGCTGGGCGATCAACAACTGTCAGCGTGTGAATCATTCAACGAAACCATCGATATGGGGTTCCGGAGTCGAAGGCCCACTCGAATACCCTTGACTGCACGACACGAAGCTTTACTCCTCGCCTGGGCCCGTCAACACCGACACTGAACTGTTGATGACTGGAAACATATTGTCTGGTATGACGAGTCTCGTTTCAAATTGTATCGTGCTGATGGACGTCTACGGTATGGAGATAACCTCATGAGTCCATCGACCCTGCATGTCAGCAGGGGACTGTTCAAGCTGGTGGAGACTCTGTAATGGTGTGGGGCGTGTGCAGTTGGAGTGATGTGGGACCTCCGATAGGCTTACATGCTAGCCTGACAGGTGACACGTACGTAAGCGTCCTATCTGAGCACCTGCATCCATTCATGTCCATTGTGCATTCCGACGGACTTGGGCAACTCCAGCAGGACAATGCGACACCCCGCACTTCCAGAATTGCTACAGAGTGGCTCCAGGAACACTCTTCTGAGTTTAAGTACTTCCACTGTCCACCAAACTCCCCAGACATTAGCATTGTTTAGCATATCTTGGATGCCTTGCAACGAGATGTTCAGAAGAGATCTCCACCTCGTACTCTTACGAATTTATGGATAGCCCTGCAGGATTCATGGTGTCAATTCCCTCCAGCACTACTTCAGACATTAGTCGAGGCCGTGACACGTCGTGTTGCGGCAATTCTGCGTGTCCTGGCAGGTGTACCATTTTCTTTGGCTCTTCAGTGTATGGCTATTTGGAGAAGGAAAAACTCCTCTGTAAAAATCAGCACGGATTCCGCAAATAGAGATTTTACGACACTCAACTTGCTGTGTTCGTCTATAAGATCCATAGCGTTGCTGACAACGGCACTCAAATTGATCCCGTGTTCCTTGACTTCAGGAAGCATTTGACACCGTCCCACACTGCCGTTTAGGGAAAAGATACGAGCTTTCCGAGTATCGGATCAGATTTATTAGTGGACTCAAGACGTTATTGCAGACAGAATCCAACACGTTGCACTTAACGCAGAAAATCTAGTAAAAAGCGTCACAAGCTCTTTAAAACTGTTCGATGATGATGCGGTTGTCTATAAGAAAGTAGCAACACCAGAAGGCAGCATCGATTTGCAGAATGACCTTCAGAGGATTGATAAATGGTGCTGGCTCTCGCCGTTGACCCTGAACGTAAATAAACTGTAAGTCCCCATGGTGTTTGTAACATTCATCGCTTATATGTGTGGTTGCCCGATATTGCTTCCGCAATGGAATCTCACGCCAGCAAATTATTAAAATGACCCTGCCATTGAGAACCTGCACCTACGGATTTCCGTAAAACAAAATATCGTGTTGTGGTTGTACTTCAGTTTAGCACATCAAACCAATTACACCTATCGGGATGCTACTAGAATGAATCTCAACTTGGATACCGTAAATGATTTATTCTCAGAAAACATGTAGAGTACACCACTCGGTACTTTGAGAAGAATGATGTATATGTAGATGTCATATCCTAATATTCCTAAATGGGTTGTGGCTGGAGCCTACATGACTGGCTATCAGTGAGAGTAATTTGCCCACGATATCTAATGTTTCCAACATCAACTGTAGAAAAAGTTCTCAAGGCCCTGCCAGATTGCAGCTTCTTACAGAAGCGCTGTAAGCAGGAACAGAACATCACCAATGAGAATTTCTACATACTGCTACTGGTTCTTATTGTCACAAAGGTGTATATGTAAAATAACTTGGTGGAGTGGTTTTGAAGCTGGTGAAATCGGAGTGTCTAGCGGTAGAACTAGTGGAGTTGACGTGACAAGTTGTGAAACTTCTGAAGACGGAATTTGTGTTTTTAAGAGCATATCATTTCGTAAGTCTGGAGTTAGTGATCCTCCATCATCAATGAAGCCACTTTTACGGTACAGAAAGCCTGAAAAGCATTCGAAAGTACGTTGCCATTCGTGGGCATCGAAATCTCATTGGACACCCACTTTTTTCTGCGAGTGTTGCCTTTAATGACCTTGGAAGTTTCGATAAAAAAAGACATCAGAGCTGGCTGGGATAAATTTCTGTGCAAATTTCAGTGTGGTGTTTTTACTACCTTTCTGCCCTACTGACTTTGAACTTTATTCCTATTTTGTTGTTGTTGTGACTGTCAGTGGGGGTTGCAAGTACCCAGTACGATGCGGTGCACTGATTTGTTCGCGGTGAACATATTCCAGTCCAGTGATCGGATCTTGGAATCTTTCTTGAAAGTACAGGGTGATGAAAAAGTCAGTATAAATTTGAAAACTTAATAAACCACGGAATAATGTAGATAGAGAGGTAAAAAATGACACACATGCTTGGAATGACATGGGGTTTTATTAGAACAAAAAAAGTTCACAAAATGTCCGACAGATGGCACTGGACAGCAAAACGTCAGTGACTGCGCATGACGATCGTGTATAAAAGGTGCTGTAATGAGAGAGAGAATCAGATGCGCCAGCAGTCGCAGCATGTTGATGTTACCTGAAAAGGCGCTTTTAGTGAAGCTGTATTATCAGAATGGGGAATGTGCTAGTTCAGCGTTACGATCTATCGCCATAGGAAGGGGATTCGAACGGGTAAAGGTCCGTTGACAAATTCAGCTGTGGCGAGAATGATTTCGAAGTTCGAAGCCACGGGTTGTTTAGACGATAGACCCAGTAGTGGCCGACCGAGCACAAGGCGTAATGGTGCTGAGACAGTTCAAGGAGAAATGGAGACTGTAGCGGGTTCGTCTATGCACGGGGAAATCAGCGCTCGTGCAGTCGCACGTCGCACCGGCATTCCATACACTACTGTTTGGTTGGCACTGAGGCGTATCCTCCGATGCTATCCGTACAAAATCCATCGGCATCATGAACTGTTACCTGGCGATTTAGTGAAGCGGAGGGCATTTGCTGTGTGGGCGTTTCAAAAGATGGCGGAAGATGACGATTGGTTGAGTAACGTGTTGTGGACCGACAAAGCTCATTTCACCCTCCGAGGGCCTGTCAACGCCCATAACTGCAGAATTTGGGCTACCGAAAATCCTAGAACTGTCATGGAAACTCAATTGCACGACGAGAAAGTCACGTTATGGGTTGGATTTACCCCATCTACCGTTATCGGGCCTTTTTCCTTCGAGGAAATGTGTGATTCTGGTTTTGTAACTGCTACCGTGACGGGTGAGAGGTACGCCGATATGTTACAGAATCGCATCATCCCCAACCTGGCTGATAAACACCTGCTGGAACGTACGATGTTTATGCAGGATGGCGCTCCACCCCATATTGCTAGGCGCATGAAAGATCTCTTACGCGCGTCGTTTGGTGATGATAGTGTGCTCAGCCGCCACTTTCGTCATGCTTGGCCTTCCAGGTCCCCAGACCTCAGTCCGTGCGATTATTGGCTTTGGGGTTACCTGAAGTCGCAAGTGTATCGTGATCGACCGACATCTCTAGGGATGCTGAAAGACAACATCCGACGCCAATGCCTCACCGTAACTCCGGACATGCTTTACAGTGCTGTTCACAACATTATTCCTCGACTACAGCTGTTATTGAAGAATGATGGTGGACATATTGAGCATTTCCTGTAAAGAACATCATCTTTGCTTTGTCTTACTTTGTTATGCTAATTATTGCTATTCTGATCAGATGAAGCGCCATCTGTCGGACATTTTTTGAACTTTTGTATTTTTTTTGGTTCTAATAAAACCCCATGTCATTTCAAGCATGTGTGTCAATTTGTACCTCTCTATCTACATTATTCCGTGATTTATTCAGTTTTCAAATTTGTACTGACTTTTTGATCATCCAGTAGAAAGCTACAGGTCTGCTCGCGTGCCGCTGTGGTTAAAATATGCCGTGGATGGCAAAATGGCGCTATCCGAAACTGGTGCCAACCCAACTGTTCTGCACCACTAGCCGTAGATTACAGCGGTGAAGCCGCGAGGGATTAGCCGAGCGGTATGGAGGCGCTGCAGTCATGGACTGTGCGGCTGGTCCCGGCGGAGGTTCGAGTCCTCCCTTGGGCGTGGGTGTGTGTGTTTGTCCTTAGGATAATTTAGGTTAAGTAGTGTGTAAGATTAGGGACTAATGACCTTAGCAGTTAAGTCCCATAAGATGTCACACACATTTGAACATTTTGAACAGGGGTGAACGACGGGTGCGGAGATGAGTACGGTCGAACAGACGTGCAACTATTGAGCAACTGACTGCCTACTTGAACCAAGGGGCTAGCAATAGTGTCTGCTCAACGACTGTCCAGTGAACGTTGCTACCCTCCGTAGCAGGCACCTGGTTCGTGCTAACTGCTGTTCATCTGCGGCGAAGGCTGGAATTTGCACGCCAGTACCGCAACTGGATGTCCACTGAGTGTCGACAGGTGACCTCTTAAGACGAATCACGTTTTATGTTCCGTCGAACAAATGGCCGTTTACGTATACGGCGTGAAACGTTTGAAAGCAAACACCCTGTAACAATCGTTGCAAGGGTCCAAGTCGAAGGGCATTCACTGATGATTTTGTCATGCTGGAAGGCCCAATGGATCAACACAAGTGTACATCTATCCTCGGAGACCATGTACACCCCTACATCCAGTTTTTTTTCTCGACACGATGGCATCTACCAGCAGGACAATGCAACGTGTCGCACAGCTCGCAATGTGCTTGCGTAAATCGGAGAGCATCAAGGTAAGTTTAGTGTACTCCCCTGGCCACCAGACTCCACGAATTTAAAATCAGTAGAGAACCTGTGGGACCACCTCGATGGGGCTGTTTGCGCCATGGATCAAATGGCTCTGAGCACTATGGGACTTAACTGCTGAGGTCATCAGTCCCCTAGAACTTAGAACTACTTAAACCTAAGTAACCTAAGAACATCACACACATCCATGCCCGAGGCAGGATTCGAACCTGCGACCGTAGCGGTCGCGCGGTTCCAGACTGTAGCACCTAGAACCGCTCGCTCAGCGCGGCCGGCGCGCCATGGATCCTCAAGCGGGAAATCTAGCGAGTTTCACAGCGGTCCGCGCTGCCGAAGGCGGTTATTCACGCTCTTGACAGGTGTTCACGTTAGTGCGACTGAACAGTAGAATTATTGGCTTTGGCATTGTTGAAGTTACACCCTGTTTCACAAGACAAAGCTACTGACGATGCTTATTTTCACATATGCATCATTAGAGAGAATCAACCTGGGTCCGCCAATAAACGTTTTCAATTCAGTCTGTGGAGCAGTGCTTCACGTGATTTGCGTCGCTCGCCGGATACTACCACTGACCACTGACCGTGGCCGCGAGTGTAATTTCGCGCGACGCCTCGGAACCTTTGAGGCACGGACGAAAGGAACATTTCATCCTTTATTATTTGCTCAATCTACAGACTGAATCAAATCAGGGAATGGCTACAGCCCTGTCTCACTCCTCGCTAACCACCGCCTCCCTTTCATGTTTCTCGACAACTGGAGCCTTTTTTTCTGTATAAATTATAGATAAGTTTTCGCTCCCTGTAGTCTATCTCTGCAACCTTTAGCATTTCAAAAAGTGTTTTCCAGTCAACATTCTCAAAAGGTTTCTCTAAATTTACAAATGATATAAACATACGTTTGCTTTCCCTCAGGCTGTCTTCTTAAACAAGTCGTACAGGGTGACACACCCGGACGGTTTTGAATTGTGTAGTACTGAGGGCGCACTGGTGGGAGGTGGTCGTGGAGGGGATAGTTCTGATCCACACAAGACGCCATTTAATGTACTCAGTCACTATGGAGCAGCGGGACTTGTAACGTCGAGTGTTTGTCTATAACAGTTTCGTGGAAAGTGGTGAGTCTATTATTGCTATGCAGCGATTGTTTCTTGCAAGGTTTAATATCGGTCGACATGGAGCTGTTCCGAGCCGTGACATAATCCTCAGATGAGTGGAAAACTTCAGATCAACTGGAAACATACTGGATAAGGAGCATCCAGGCCCGAGACGCAGAGTAACGACATCAGAAAATGTTGAAAGGGTAAGGCAAGTGGCAGTCAGAAGCCCAGGACGGTCAGCTAGACGTCATGATAGTGAGTTACAAATCAATCGTGAATCGGTTAGACGAATTTTGGATAAAGAATTAAAGTTCCATCCCTACAATATGCTCATTGTCCAACAACTTAAGGAAACTGATTTTGCTGTACGAGAAGACTTCGCTTACAGAATGCAAGTGATTTTGGGATCCAATGAAAATGAAATTTTATTGATGAGGGATTAAGCTCATTTTCGTTTAAACGGGACCGTGAATAAGCTAAACCTACTTTACTGGGCTCCAGAGCATCCACACCTTATCCACCAGCGTCCTCTACACTCAGAAAAAGTAACAGTCTGGTGTGCTCTTGGCTCTGTTGGCATTGTTGGACCTTATTTTTTTTAAGAGAACGGGTCCACAGTTACTGTTAATTCAGTTCGTTACATTCGTATGCTTGAAACATTCTTGAAACCAGAACTAAGAAGACGACGAATTCCTTTAAAACGCGTTTGGTTCCAGCAGGATGGGGCAGCATCGCACACCGCAAACACTTCAATGATAGTTCTTAGACACATCTTTCCTGGCCGGATTATCTCACGTTTTGGCAATCTTCCTTGGCCTCCCAGGTCTCCCGACTTGTCAGTATGTGACTTTTTCCTGTGGGGGTACCTTAAGAACTGTGTCTATAACCACAAACCACGAAATTTCGACGAGTTGAAGAATGCAATCATCCAAGAAATTGCTGCCATCCCTGCAGAGATTTTAATCCGTGTGATGGAGGATTATGAGAAGAGACTTGAGTCCTGTATTCGAAATGATGGACGTCACCTTGACGACATTATTTTTCACAAATAACTTTGTTAACTAAATTGCAAATAATGAGCTGTGATTTTGTGTAAGTAAACATGCATTAATTTTAAAGCTGGCTGAGTATTATTTCATTAAAAACCGCCCGTCTCCCGTGTATCACCCTGTAGGATCAATATTGCCTCGCGTGTTATTACTAGTAGCCAGAACCCAAACTGATCTTACTCTAGATCGGCTTCGGCCAGCATTTGGATTCTTCAGTAAATAATTCGCGTCAGTATTTAGCAGCCATGGCTTGTCAATGTGTCGGTTCGGTGATTATCACATCTGCAGCGCCTACCTTTTTTGGAATAAGAATTATTACATTCCCTCTGCAACACCGTCTTCAAGTTCATCTCCCTGATAAAAACCCTCTAAATATTCCTCTTATCTGTGGGCCTTCTCTTCCTATCTAAGTATGGGCATGGTCATCCGAGCTCATATACTTGCTTCTGTTTCCTCCAAAGGTCTCTGTAACTTTCATATAGACAGAATCTCTCCTTTCCCCTGTAAATCCATGCTTCTACAGCCTTGCAAAAATGATGGAGCCATGTTTCATGACCTGTCACAATTCTTCCAAGAAATTCATCTCCACCATTCTCGTACTGTTCCAAAAGTTCGCTGCATACCGTTTTTCTTGTTTCTTTGTGAGCCGCTGTCAACATCCTGGGAACTCACTCGGCACAAATCTTTTTAACGACAACACTTTCAGTATTCTGCAAACACTTCCTTCCCGTATCCCAACGTAGCGTGACAATTCGTTCACTGTGATGCGTCTGTCAGCAGTCACCAATTCGTTAACTCTCTGCACATTGTCTGGAGTGTGTGCAGTACAAGGCCTACCGCTGCGAGGACAATCCTCAATATTGCTGTGCCTGCTTTCATCAAGTAACCTGCTTGCCCACCAACTAACTGTACTGCGATCGACAGCAGCATCTCCATGGACATTTTTCAACCTCTTGTGGATGTTTCCCATTGTCTCGTTTTCACAGCACAGAAATTCTATGACAGCACGTTGCTTCTGACGAACGTCAAGTGTAGCAGCCATCTTGAAGACATGCTGTGACGGCGCCACTCACGGGAACAGGTTGAACTAAGTTTGAAAACAGGCGGGAAGGATGTATCTATACAGTGTAAAACTTTCTCACATGCAGAATGAAAACTGTATTTTTACAAAAATAGTGTGCATTTCTTTTGGAGTGACCCTCGTATGTTGTACTAGGCTGGTAAATTGACAGAATTTCAGGGAGCTTCCGCAGAGTCGGGGGTCGTACTAACTGGCAGCTGCATCCCGCCTGGGAACAGACTTTCACGAGTTATAAGGACTTCGCCACAGCAGAGGATGGCTCCTCCACCCGCTGGGCCAGAGACAGAGGCCAGTCACCGGTCTGCTGGTCTCTGTGTGCACTGTGCCACTTTGGTGACGCAGGCAGATTTTTGTGCAGAAACTGAGCAATCGTCTGGCAGACAGGTCGCTCAAGATACCCTACGACAGTGTGGAATAAAGGACTCGTAACTGAAGGGGACCTGTCATGGTCTGTTTTATTCATCCAAATTGCACCCTGTAGCTCCTGCTGGCAACTGGTCGAAAGCTAGTGGTAACAAAACCGACAGTGGGTGGCCGACCCGTGAGATAACATCGACCAAGTCCGTGGGTGTATTAAAGCTGCGTTTTTTTTTTTTTTTTTTCGTGTGACTAGGGCCTCCCGTCGGGTAGACCATTCGCCTGGTGCAAGTTTTTCGACTTGACGCCACTTCGGCGTCTTGCGCTTCGATGGGGATGAAATGTTGAAGATTAGGACAACACAACACCCAGTCCCTGAGCGGAGAAAATCTCCGACCCAGCCCCGAATCGAACCCGGGTCCTTAGGATTGACATTCTGTCGCGCTGACCACACAGTTACCGGGGGCGGACAAGCTTGCGGTGTATGCGGTACTGTACAGGAGAAACCATAGTTGGTCGGTGCCTAAAAATGTTGACACAGTGTGGTTAGGCGCTTTCGTTCCTGGAAGTCAGGAAGACGAAGGGTGGGTTTGCTTGTACGGGTCTGAGATGCAATATTTTGCGAGAGTTGTAGTCTGTACCAAAAGGTTAATATTTAGTTTAAACTTGCCAAATTCGGAGATTGGTTAGCGGATAAATAAGCTTTTCGGAGGAGAGAGGGCAAGGTTTGTTACACAGCATGCCATTGGGAGCTCATATAACAATCTTGCAGCTTCTTGTACCGCAGGATCATGGCAAGTTCACGCTGGCAGAGTGATTGCGGGTTGATAGTGTCGAGTCAGTGTTAGGTCCGTTGTTCTAAAGTCGATGGTTCAAACCTAATGTAACCTAAAGACAGCACACAAATCCATGCCAGAGGCAGGATTCGAACCTGCGACCGTAGCAGCAGCGTTCAAATGGCTCTGAGCACTATGGTACTTAACATCTGAGGTCATCAGTCCTCTAGACTTAGAACTACTTAAACCTAACGTAAACTAAAGACAGCACACAAATCCATGCCCGAGGCAGGATTCGAACCTGCGACCGTAGCAGTCGCGCGGTTCCGGACTGAAGCGCCTAGAACCGCTCGGCCACCGCGGCCGGCTAAAGTCGAGGGTATCTGGTTTGGTTGGTTGATTTGTGAGAGGGGACCGTACAGTGGGGTCATCGGTCCCATCGGATTAGGGAAGGATAGGGAAGGAAGTCGGCCGCGCCCTTGTAAAGGAACCATCCCGGCATTTGACTGAAGCGATTTAGAGAAATTAAGGAAAACAACCTAAATCAGGATGCTAACCACTGCGCCGCCTCGCTCGGTAGTATCTGGTCTCAAATTACGTTGTATGCTATGAATCGCTCATAACTCAAGTAGTCTGTTTCCTGTATGTGTTTTCAAATGGTTCAAATGGCTCTAAACACTATGGGACTTAACATCTGAGGTCATCAGTCCTCTAGACTTAGAACTACTTAAACCTAACGTAACCTAAAGACAGCACACAAATCCATGCCCGAGGCAGGATTCGAACCTGCGACCGTAGCAGCAGCGTGGCTCTGGACTGAAGCACCTACAACCGCTCGACCACAGCGGCCGGCTATGTGTTTTCCTTTACCCCACAATGATTGATGCAATCATCACATCCAATTCGGAATCATGTCTTTACTTCATTCCGATCGAATACGAGTTTAGTACCAATTGCTTTCTCCTTCCAGTTCCCACAAACTTAACCGCTCAAATGTCCTTTGTTAGATGTACTGTACGGGTCCTGTTCGTCCATCTACACTCCTGGAAATTGAAATAAGAACACCGTGAATTCATTGTCCCAGGAAGGGGAAACTTTATTGACACATTCCTGGGGTCAGATACATCACATGATCACACTGACAGAACCACAGGCACATAGACACAGGCAACAGAGCATGCACAATGTCGGCACTAGTACAGTGTATATCCACCTTTCGCAGCAATGCAGCCTGCTATTCTCCCATGGAGACGATCGTAGAGATGCTGGATGTAGTCCTGTGGAACGGCTTGCCATGCCATTTCCACCTGGCGCCTCAGTTGGACCAGCGTTCGTGCTGGACATGCAGACCGCGTGAGACGACGCTTCATCCAGTCCCAAACATGCTCAATGGGGGACAGATCCGGAGATCTTGCTGGCCAGGGTAGTTGACTTACACCTTCTAGAGCACATTGGGTGGCACGGGATACATGCGGACGTGCATTGTCCTGTTGGAACAGCAAGTTCCCTTGCCGGTCTAGGAATGGTAGAACGATGGGTTCGATGACGGTTTGGATGTACCGTGCACTATTCAGTGTCCCCTCGACGATCACCAGTGGTGTACGGCCAGTGTAGGAGATCGCTCCCCACACCATGATGCCGGGTGTTGGCACTGTGTGCCTCGGTCGTATGCAGTCCTGATTGTGGCGCTCACCTGCACGGCGCCAAACACGCATACGACCATCATTGGCACCAAGGCAGAAGCGACTCTCATCGCTGAAGACGACACGTCTCCATCGTCCCTCCATTCACGCCTGTCGCGACACCACTGGAGGCGGGCTGCACGATGTTGGGGCGTGAGCGGAAGACGGCCTAACGGTGTGCGGGACCGTAGCCCAGCTTCATGGAGACGGTTGCGAATGGTCCTCGCCGATACCCCAGGAGCAACAGTGTCCCTAATTTGCTGGGAAGTGGCGGTGCGGTCCCCTACGGCACTGCGTAGGATCCTACGGTCTTGGCGTGCATCCGTGCGTCGCTGCGGTCCGGTCCCAGGTCGACGGGCACGTGCACCTTCCGCCGACCACTGGCGACAACATCGATGTACTGTGGAGACCTCACGCCCCACGTGTTGAGCAATTCGGCGGTACGTCCACCCGGCCTCCCGCATGCCCACTATACGCCCTCGCTCAAAGTCCGTCAACTGCACATACGGTTCACGTCCACGCTGTCGCGGCATGCTACCAGTGTTAAAGACTGCGATGGAGCTCCGTATGCCACGGCAAACTGGCTGACACTGACGGCGGCGGTGCACAAATGCTGCGCAGCTAGCGCCATTCGACGGCCAACACCGCGGTTCCTGGTGTGTCCGCTGTGCCGTGCGTGTGATCATTGCTTGTACAGCCCTCTCGCAGTGTCCGGAGCAAGTATGGTGGGTCTGACACACCGGTGTCAATGTGTTCTTTTTTCCATTTCCAGGAGTGTATAACGTTTTTGTTTTTCCTCTTGCAGTTTATAGTAATAATTTTTGGTTAAAATAGACCCGCCTTTGCTTTCAGCAGTTAGATGAACGACTTAATTTAATTATAGTCAGAGATGCCAAGGACCACACCGTAGGCTCGTTTGTCAGGGCCTTTAATTTCCCAATCGTTTCTGTTGCGCACAGATTGTCACATCACGTCTGAGTCGGAAAGGGTTCACTCAGTGCGTATCACAGGCACAGCATCTATCTAGCTATAGTTCAGATGAATTGCCGTGCTCGTCTCTTGTCGGCGTCTTTGAATACGTCAACTCCTATCTCGTGTAAGGATAACGAGACTGAAATAGAGAAATTTGGGGTCATACTGAGGGTTACAAGTAATCTTTGTTCCATCCTACTTTTCGCGATTTAAATACGTACATGTAAAATATACCGATACACTGTGTACCCTATTCCTCCCACTGTATAGTGAGTCACAGAGTGCAGATGTAGATGTGGATGTAGATGCAGATATCAGCAATCCCTCTGTCTCTCTAACCTAGCATGACCGAATCTTCTCCATGGAAGACTACTGCGTCTACTTTTGATTACTTACACCATTTTCCAACCAGATGCCAGAGGGTAAGAGGCCATTGTCCGAGGGCTATTCCGAAAGTAAGGTCCGATAGGTCGCGAAATGGAAACCACGGTAAAAATCAAAAATGTTTTATTTGCAACAGTTAGATACACCTTGCAGCTACTTATCTCCATAGTCGCCGACCCGACTTAGACGTGTATCGTAGCGTTGTACCAACTTTCCCATACCCTCGCTATAGAAGGCAGCCGCCAGTGCTCTCCGCCAATTCTCTACGCTGGCCTACGGCTCGTTGTCTTGTGCCGAAATGTTGTCTTCATAACCAGCGGTTCATGTGACCTGAGCTGAAACTCAGAGGGAGACAATTACGGGCTGTATTGTGGGTAATCTCACATTTCCATTTGAAAACGATGCAGGAGCATCTTCATTGCCCCTGCAGAATGCGGCTGAGAATTGTCTTGAAGACGAAACAGCACGACAGTTATGTAATGTTAGCTGCATAGCTTCAGGGGAAATTTCTCACCAGGCCCCCGTACTTGGCGGCAGACACTATTTTCTAGACATCTTTACGCACTCACTGCGAGCTCAGAAATGAGAAGAGCGACGTGATGCTAACTGGGGTTATACTAGAGACACTACCCAACACATCTGTGCAAAGCTTTATCGGATTTTCATAGTCGTTTCCATTTCGTGACCGATCGGACCTTACTTTCGGAATAGCCCTCGTATATTTTTCATTGCCTTAAAATGTTGAAAGCCTGTTCTTGTCGCATATATATCAAATTCTATTCTTACGCCCAACAATGTCCTTACTAGGTGGCTGTCTTTCCTGAACATTATAAATCAAACCGTTATACACCCGGTAAAAAAGATAGGCACTTTTACTATTTAGTGAAAGGTCGATGCCAGAGGCACTAGTTGCCTTAGACTGGTAACAAATTTCACCGGATTCAAGGAAGAGGTCGGTCAGAAAATAATCTGTCATTCACCTGAAGTTATTTAGCGAAACTTAAATGAGAAAGTTTTGATATGAATTTCTGGAGAGTTACACTTTAATACAAGTGAAGTCTTAACACCGTACCATCGTCCGCCCCTGGTAGCTGAGTGGTAGCCGCGCGGGATTAGCTGAGCGGTCTCAGGCGCTGCAGTCGTGGACTGTGCGGATGGTCCCGGCGGAGGTTCGAGTCCTCCCTCGGGCGTGGGTGTGTGTGTTTGTCCTTAGGATAATTTAGGTTAAGTAGTGTGTAAGCTTAGCAGTTAAGTCCCATAACATTTCCCACACATTTAAAAAAAAACTGCCGGCACGGTAGCTCAGCGTGTTCGGTCAGAGGGTTAGCTACCCTCTTTAACAAAAAAACTGAGTGAACTGCTCAACGAACAACCTGAACGGGTGTCCTGGGACGTCCGCCCCGAACATACACAACGAACAATTTGAGATTAAAAAAAAAAAAAAAAAAAGTGGTCAGCGCGAAGGTATGTCATGCCTCAAGGCCAGGGTTCGATTCTCGGCTGGGTCGGAGATTTTCGTCGCTCAGGGACTCGGTATTGTGTTGTCCTTATCATCATCATTTCAGCCCCATCGACACGCAAGTCGCCGAAGTGGCGTCAAACCGAAAGACTTGCACCCAGCGAATGGTCTACCCGACGGGAGGCCCTAGCCACACGGCATTTCCATTTACTGTATCATCACAGCTGCTAAAGTTGCAAGAACGATGGCGTATTTCAAGAACTGTCTGTATCAGCAATTGAAGTATAAAATATGTAAAAAGAAATTGAAGAAGTCTAAAAGCGTTACATGGAAACAACACGTTTGTATGCTGCGGCAATGACTTAAAACACTGTGCTGTAGTCGAAGTAGGAACTATAAACTGTACAAGAAAACTTTAAGCTCATAGCACTTGTGTTTGACTTTCTGAAGGAGTGAGCCTTCGTTTCCAGCATCACAGGGGACTGGTAATCAATGTAGGCATGCCACAGTGGTGACTATGAGCACATTTCGAGCAAGTAACATGATTTCAGCGAGATCGTATTGCGCTACCACGCCCTAGCTGACTGGCACAGCTCTCGTAACCCCAGGCGAAGTAAAAGAACAAAAAATGGTTCAAATGGCTCTGAGCACTATGGGACTCAACTGCTGAGGTCATTAGTCCCCTAGAACTTAGAACTAGTTAAACCTAACTAACCTAAGGACATCACAAACATCCATGCCCGAGGCAGGATTCGAACCTGCGACCGTAGCGATCTTGCGGTTCCAGACTGCAGCGCCTTTAACCGCACGGCCACTTCGGCCGGCAGTAAAAGAACAGAACTGGCTCCAGTTCACAGGCGAAACAAACATTAAGAGGCTGCCGGCATTTCAAATTGATTTCGTTTCCAGTATCCGACCGTGGAAGGAGTCTACAGCGTTCCTACTAGCAGGGGATGCCTGACATTACATTAACTAGAAAAATATTTAGAAGTAATAAAAACACAGCTATATTCTGAAATCATCAGCATCTACATCTACATACATACTCGGCAAGACACCGTGCCGTACATGGCGGATGTTACGCTGTACGACTACAAGTTGTTTCCTTTCCAGTTCCACTCGCAGATAGAGCGAGGGAAAAACGACTATCTGTATGCTTCTGTATGAAACCTAATTTCTCGTATCTTATCTTCGTGTCCTTAAGCGAAACGATTGTTGGCGACATAAGGATCGTTCGGCAGTCAGCTTCAAATGCTGTCTCTCAAAATTTTCTCAACAATGTTACATTAAAAGAAAGTCGCCTTCCCTGTAGAGATTATTATGTGAGTTCCCACAGCATCGCCGTAATACCAGGGTACTCTTCAAACCTAGCGGTAACAGATCTGAACTGCTTCGATATCTTGCTTTAATCCGACCTAATGCGGACCCCAAACACTCGAGAAACTGGTCGCACCAGCGCCCTATATGCGGTCACCTTTACAGAACCACACTTTTCCAAAATTCATCCAATAAACCCCAGTCACCATTCGCTTTCCCCCACCACAATTTTCACATGGTCGTTCTACTTCATATCGCTTTGCAACGTTATGCCCAGATATTTAATCGACGTGTTTGTGTCAAGCAGGACACTACTAACGGTGTATCCAAACATTACGAGTATTTCCTACTCATCCCCAGTAGCATACATTTTTCTTCATTTAGAACCAGCTACCATTTATTAAAATGTGGTGCTACAGAAGAATGCTGAAGATTAGATGGGTAGATCACACAACTAATGGGAGGTATTGAATAGTATTGGGGAGAAGAGGAGTTTGTGGCACAACTTGACAAGAAGAAAGGACCGGTTGGTAGGACATGTTCTGAGGCATCAAGGGATCACAAATTTAGCATTGGAGGGCAGCGTGGAGGGTAAAAATCGTAGAGGGAGATCAAGAGATGAATACACTAAGCAAATTCAGAAGGATGTAGGTTGCAGTAAGTACTGGGAAATGAAGAAGCTTGCACAGGATAGAGTAGCATGGAGAGCTGCATCAGAGCAGTCTAAGGACTGAAGACCACAACAACAACAACCATTTACAACCATTTATCACACCTACTAGAGATTTTTTCTAAGTAATCTTGTATTATCCGACAGTCACTCATCTTCGACACCTTCCCACACTCCACAGCATCATCAGCAAACAACCGCAGACTGCTGCCCTACTGGTCCGCCAGATCATTTATGTATGTAGAATATAATAGCGGTCCTATCACACTTCCCTAGGACACCCCTGACGATTCCCTTGTCTCTAATGAACACTCGCCGTCGAGGGCAACATAGTGAGTTCTATTACTTAAGAAGTCTTCGAGCTACTCACATGTCTGGGTACCTATTCCGTATGCTTGTCCATTCGTTAACAGTCTGTAGTGAAGTACCGTGTCAAATGCTTTTCGGAAATCTAGAAATATGGAATCAGTCAGTTGTCCGTCATCCATGGTTTGCAGTGTATCAAGTGAAAAAAGGACAAACTCAGATTTCCTCGAGCGATGCTTTCTAAATCCGTTCTGATTCGTGGGCGTAAGCTTTCCGGTCTCTAGGAAATTTGTTATATTCGAATTCAGAATATATTCTAGAGTACTGCAGCACACTGATATTAAGGATATTGGCCTGTAATTTTGCGGGTACGTTCTTTTACCCTTCTTATATACAGAAGCCACCTGTGATTTTTCCCAGTCGTTTCCAACTTCGGACTTGGCGTGAGATTCGCGATAAATCAAATGGTTGAAATGGCTCTGAGCACTATGGGACTTAACATCTGAGGTCATCAGTCCCCTAGAACTTAGAACTACTTAAACCTAACTAACCTAAGGACAACACACATCCATGCCCGAGGCAGGATTCGAACCTGCGACCGTAGCTGTCGTGCGGTTCCAGACTGAAGCGCCTAGAACCGCTTGGCCACCTCGGCCGGCTCCCGATAAATGCAAGCTAAGTAAGGGGCCTATGCCATGAAGCACTCTTCGGAAAACTCAACTGGCATTCCACCCGGGTCTAGCGACTTATTTGTTTTCATGTCCTTCAGTTATTTCTCTACGCCAGGGATGCTAATTTCTATGTCATCCATACATGACTGCCGGCCGCTGGTGGCCGAGCGGTTCTGGCGCTACAGTCTGGAACCGCGCGACCACTACGGTCGCAGGTTCGAATCCTGCCTCGGGCATGGATGTCTGTGTTGTCCTTAGGTTAGTTAGGTTTAAGTAGTTCTAAGTTCTAGGGGACTTATGACCTCAGCAGTTGAGTCCCATAGTGCTCAGAGCCATTTGGACCATACATGACTCGGTGTGATGATCAAAGGACGGTATGTTTGTAAGATCCTCCTGCGTGAACGACTTCTTAAACGCGGAATTTAGAACTTCAGCCTTCGTTTTGCTATCTTCAGTTGCCACACCAGACTAGTCAACCAGTTACTGGATGGAAACCTTCAACCCTCTTGGTGATTTTACATACGACCAGAATTTTCTCGAGCTTTCGGCCACATCTTTTGCTAACATATGACGGTGGTAGTTGTTGCATGCTTCGCGGGTACATCTTTTCACAGACACGTGAATCTCTACTAAGTTTTGCCTGTCATTTTCGCTTTCTCTTTTGAACCGAGAGTGCAACAACCTTTCCTTCCTCAGCATTTTCCGAATGTCGTTGCTAAGCTACGGTGGGTCTTTTCGCTCCTTAATCCACTTACTAGGCACATACTTCTCCAGGACACGATTTACAAACTGTTTAAGCTTTGCTCATAATTCCTCTACGTGCATCACACTGAAGCTAAATGAAATTCATACTCTAAGTGAGACACTAACAACTGCTTATCTGCTCTTTCTAGCAGAAAACCTCTCCTAGCCTTCTTAACTGATTTAATAACTTTCGTTAGCGTGGTCGCTATGATGAAGTCATGATCACTGATTCCCGTCTCTATGCTGTCACCATCAAGATGGTCCGGCCTGTTTGTAGCTATAGGGTCTAAAATACTTCCATTGCGTGTGGGCTGCCGAACTAGTTGCTCAAGGCAGTTTTCGGAAAACCTGTTCAAAAGTACTTCGCAAGACTGACTGTCTGCACCCCTTGCAACGAATCCATAGACATCGCATTCTCTACTTCGTAGATTAAAAAATGGCTCTGAGCACTATGGGGCTTAACTTCTGAGGTCATCAGCCCTCTAGAACTTAGAACTACTTAAACCTAACTAACCTAAGGACAACACACATCCATGCCCGAGGCAGGATTCGAACCTGCGACCGTAGCGGTCGCGCAGTTCCAGACTGTAGCGCCTAGAACCGCTCGGCCACACCGGCCGGCTACTTCGTAGATTAAAGTCGCCTCCTACTAGTATTGTATGATCTGGCTATTTACCCGCTACTGACCGTAGACCTTATTTGAATGACTCAAGAACTGTCACAGTAGAATTAGATGGACGTTAGAAATAAGCAACAGTTAACTTGGTTTCACCTAGACCTGTTACACGCGACCAGACAACTTCACTATCACATTCAAATCCAACCTCAATAGAGACAATACTTTTGTCAACTGTAATGAACACTCCCCCTTTTACGCCGTGTAACCTGTCGTTCCGATAAGCGTTCCATGACTCGTTATGTATCTCACAGCATACTAGATCGGGTTTTAGCTAGTTATCGGTCCCAGGAATAATATGGGCGTGACAAGTTTCCTGCAGGGCAGAAAATTCTAGAACTTCGTTACGAATAATTCGACAATTTACTGATCAAATTTTAATACTCGAAGCGTCTTGGCTCTGAACGCGGTCTGATGTCTCTTTCTGCGTATCGACTTGCAAGTGTTCATCAGAGTACCTCTAACTATGGCATAAAAAAAAATTGCATTCCACAAGTACTCCGCTGTTTGCTTTGAGTAGAGCACCCTGGACCTAACAAGGGTAGTCCTAAATTCCCCATCCGATACGCAGGTCTAGAAATTTGCAGCCAAGGCAGTCACAGAATCGCCGAAGCCTTTGGTTGAGACTCTCCACTCGACTCCAAACGAAAGGATCCCGATCAACAATGCTGGGAACATTGCTGCAAATTGCGAACTGTGTTTTCACCACGTGACCGAGACCAGCAGTCTTTACATCCTCCGCGCGCCGCCTGTATGAACTGACGGTGGACTGAAAACCCATGCCAAAGGCGTCGTTGGTGCCGACGTGAGCCACAACTGCCAGACAACTACATCCTGCACCCTCGATAGCCGTAGGCAAGGCCAGTTCCACATCTCAGATGAGGCCACCCTGCAGACATACCGAGTGGACGTTGGCTTTTTCTCCAGCCCTGAACTCTATCTTCCTAAGGGGTCTATAACGCAACGCGCCTAATGATGGAGCTTCCGTGAACAGCAGACCCCTGCCCACGTTTGTCTGCTCGGACCGTAGAGAAGGAACGGCCACCTGTCACTCACAGGGCGAATAAGCGACGGCAGACGCCCAGCCTCCACACTGAAACTACTCCTCGAGCTGCACGAACGCGTTACATCCCGCCACAGACCTTGCTGCGAGGGCGCGGTGGTGTTTCACTGGGAGGTGCCCCGACAGCAGAGCCCGTGAGCGAAACAAGCGCCACCTACGGTGCCCCATTCGACGCTCTAGATTCTTCGCCACCAGTACATCCCAAGGTAGCAACCTGAAGGCAGTTAACCTTAGCCGGCAGGAGTGGCCGTGCGGTTCTAGGCGCTACAGTCTGGAAGCGCGAGACCGCTACGGTCGCAGTTTCGAATCCTGCCTTGGGCATGGATGTGTGTGATGTTCTTAGGTTAGTCAGGTTTAAGTAGTTCTAAGTTCTAGGGGACTGATGACCTCAGAAGTTGAGTCCCATAGTACTCAGAGCCATTTGAACCAGTTAACCTTAGCCACAACCCCATTCGACTGTTATCGAACTGCGGCTAGTTACTTCTACGTTCACATGCATGACGCACGCATACTACCTCTTCTATCAAAACTAACTGAAGAAGTAAACTATAAAAGCTGACAGCACCTGGATATGCAACTTGTTACCCTTCTGACCTGTCACCAAGGGACGCTCCTACTTTAATCAGCTTTATAGCTGGTTATTCAGAAGAAATGACAAATGAGCTACAGACTGCCTGAATTTGCACTTACAAAACACGAGATTTAACCTCTTAAAAACTGACTGAAAAGTAATGCCTCCACCTTCGTAACTCTTCAACACTTGGTAGCATTGGTATGCGGCAGGTACTGGCTTGTTCCGTAGCCTCTTCTCTACAGTTGTAATTTTAATTTTAATAATCAACAGCCTCAGTTGACCGTTTACCTAGAATTTACCTACGTTTCAGTCAGGATAACTCAACCTTCTTCAGAATAACAGTAACTACCATTTGTCCATAGTGGACATAGTCAAGCTAAATCTACAAATCCATAAATTATCGTCAGACTGTAAAAACTTACCTGAAAGTGCCTCGGCCCCACTTATTCTGAAGAAGGTTGGGTTATCCCGACTGAAACTGAAATTCTAGGTAAACGGTGCAACTGAGGCTGTTGATTATTAAAATTAAAATTAATATTTATACAGTTGCTGACAGGGCCGCGAAATGTTGAAGATATTATCTTCTCTACAGCTTCAATTGGTGAGAAGCCTTAACATTGAACGCTTGTGTTGTTACAGTACGGAACCCTCGGCAGACGGTCGGTCAATGCGTGCAGTCATTGAATTTTTGACAGAAGAACTTGTCGCCCCAAAGGAGATTCATCAGAGAATAAAAGCAGTTTATGGTGATTGTGTTGATGTGAGTACTGTTTGTCGTTGGGTGAGTAAGTTTAAAGATGTTGAGGCGGGAACATCTAACCTGCGCGACAAGCAAAGAGTTGGACGTCCTGTGACAGCAACCACCGAATTTCACAAGCAAAATTTTGACAGACTGATCCAGGACGATCATCGTATCACTCAGAGAGAAACTGCAAGCACAATCGGCATTTCACATTATTGCTTTGCTTAGCTATCGGAAGATCTGTGCACGATGGGTACCCCGGATGCTGACTCCTGAAATGAAAGTGCACAGACTTGAAATTTGCCAGGAACCTCTCTCGCGTTACGAGAATGAAGGTGACGCCTTTCTCCATTCAACTGTGACAGGAGACGAAACGTGGGTACACCATTACGACCCGCAGACGAAACGTTAGTCTATGGAATATCGATACATTGACTCGCCCAGAAAAAGAAATTCAAGACGCAGCGCTCAGCTGGAAAAATCATGGCCACAATGTTATGGGACGCAGATGGTGTTATCCATGTTGATTTGCTTGATCGTGGAACAACAATAGAATCAGAGCGTTACATCACAACTCTGCGAACAATGAAACGACGGCTAACAAGGGTCCGAAAGGTAAAGGCAAATGTTTTCCTGCAGCATGACAATGCCAAACCACACACTTCACGTGCCACCACAGCAGAACTTTAGAGACTGAATCCCACCACTGTACAGCATTCTAAATACAGTCCAGATTTAGCACCGTCTGACTTCCATCTGTTCCCGATAATGAAAGACGATCTGCGGGGACAACATTATGCTTCTGATAAAGATGTTGAGAGAACTGTGAGGCTATGGTTACGGAAACGGAGTGTCGACTTCTTCCGTGACGGCTTCAGAAAACTCATTCATCGTTGGCAGAAATGATCCAATTGGCTGGTGATTATGTGGAAAAGTGAATATTGGTAATTAAAGATCACATTCTAAGAATGATTCCTGCGTTTGATTTATTAAAATATTCCCATTCAAACCCAATTAACGAAGGTGGAGGCATTACTTTTCATTCAACCCTCGAACAAAAATACGCACGAAATTTAAGCAATACACACTGCTAAGAAAATACAGGAACATTTAAATAAAATAGTAATGGGAAAGGATTCTGTTAAACCGAGGGCAGCCTTCACTAACATTACACACTACAAAATGACACAGTGAACAAGGATTTAACCACAGCTACACACACGCACACACACTCATCTAAGAACTAATTGGAGAGAGAATGCTGAACGATTATAAGCAGATCAGTGTCACAATGGGTGGGGAGCGGGTGGGGCGGTGAGGTGATAGGGGGGCGGGGAACTTGTTGGCTCTTACTGCATGGCTGGTACCATTGGTCTGCAGTCGAATCCCAAGATACTCGTGATTACAACGCGGAGGAAACGGAGAGCGAAATCGAGTGACATTGCAATGCTCTGTTCAAGGTAACGAACAGTTGACTGTTGCTGGCCGCTGTGGCCGAGCGGTTCCAGGCGTTTCAGTCCGAAACCGCGCTGCTGCTACGGTCGCAGGTTCGAATCCTGCCTCGGGCATGAATGTGTGTGATGTCCTTAGGTTAGTTAGGTTTAAGTAGTTCTAAGTCTAGGGGAGTAATGACCTCAGATGTTAAGTCCCATAGTGCTTAGAGAGTTGACTGTTACTGCAGCATGGTGATGAATGCCTACTGCGAGACGCGGCTATGAAAGGAGACGCGGCTGCAGCTGCTGATCTGTCTCGGATGCTCTAACAGAGTGGTCGCCAAACTCGTCAAACTTCTGAGCTACCGTACCGTTTTTAAATTCTTCACTGATACACACACGAAAAACGTAAGGTGCACCACCTCACACGTATACAATCAACTTCAAGGCTGAAAAAGTAGTATTGTTGACTGAACGTGGCAACAGCGCGTGGGAAACGAGCACTCGTTGTCGTGAGCGCAGTCTGAGCTTAGTGGAGCAATCCAGATTAGTCAAACCGGGCGTTTCCGCGATCTACCGACGATGTCCGAGCGAGCTACTAGTAGCTCGCTGTCGACTGTTTGGCGATCACTGCTCTAACAGAATGGCGGCGGGCGAACCTTTCAGAGGCTGACTGGCGCCACCCTTTGCCTCAGACTTCTAAAACCAGCTCCGTTCCCATTCTTCAGGACGGTCGAGCGACTGTTGCTCGGCTACTGGGACACAGAAACTGTCCACTTCCATTATGCACCTATCCTGGCGCAATCTCAACCGTCACAACGGCGAGCTTTTCAGTATCTATCCCATGAGCAAGAGAACGCCTATTTCAACATGGACTGTTTTTAACAGTGTTCCATCAAGTTTCAGGTGTGCAGCCGCAAGAATTCTCCTTCTTCTTCTAATATTTCGGCCGTATAACGTTCAGGCATCTTCAGAGTGAGCCGCAAGACTGCCGCTCCAATGTTTTTTTCTTTTTTCCTTTATTGTATTTCAATTCCCCATCGGGACGGGCTGGCAGCAGCATATGCGCTGCTCTTCAGCCGAAAGACATAGAACAAATAAAAAAAAGACTTTAAAAATATCAAAGGAGAAAACATGGTGAACATAGATATAAAAAAGGAGGAGCATTATGGAAGACAATAGACAAAAATGGGGCGACTGTAAAATGGAGATAAAAACCGTAAAATGTAGCACACACCAAAAACCACATACTGGGACAGTTAAAAGAACACAAGGCACAGTATTACCAGAGCATAAAAGTATCGACAGATGGCGTAGCACATAATAAACACTGACAGTGACACTAAGTACAAGGCCAGCACACAATTAAAATCACACCTCTAGATGCACAGGAGAAAGAGCACTAAACACAACACTGACGTGGCACACTGACGATGAACAAAACGGAGGATCTGACAGGCGCAAGGAGATGAGTGAGACCGGAAGAAGGGAGGGAAGGGAACAGAGGGGGGAGACAGGTAGGGGCGCGTCGAAGATGGCTAGGTAGGGAGGGACGCGGGAGGGAAAGAGGCAAGGATGGGGTGCAGGGTCTCAGGGGGAGGGGGGGCAGTAGGAAAATCCGCTCTGGGAGAAGGGGAGCGCTCCACTTTTTTTTTGTTTTTTTCCTTTATTGTGATTTCATTCCCCTGCCCCATATGGGCAGGGGAGGGCTGTCAGTGGCACAATCCGCCGCTCTTCAGCCGAGTGACACGATCTTAAAATAAAAATAAAATGGTACATACATAAGGCGATAAAGGGGAACTTAAAACAGAGTAATGGGAGAAAATGAAGGTAAAAAATGTAGACTAACACGGAGACGTTCATGGAGGACAGTTAAAAAAGTCACCAGAAAGTTAAACACAGTTGGCGATTCTTCAAAACTCAGAGAAGACACTGAATGGACATGCACACGTTAAAAGTCGGCCACAGTAGTAAAAACACTCCGGAACAACACACATAAAACCCACTTGGACCACACACGATGAAGAAGAAAACTGCCAGGTGTGACCTGCCGAGGGAAAGGGCAGAGAGGATGGAAAAGGAGGGGTGAGCAAGGGGCAGCAGGGGAAGCGGCGGGATGTAGAGAGGAGGGGCGTCAGTGGGTACACAAAGAGGCAGGAGACACGTGGGGTGGGAGACGAAGAGGGAAGACAGGGCAGGAGGGAGTGCAGAGACACTGAAAGGAGGCACAAGAGATGGAGGGGGGGAGGAGGGGGAAGTCGCTAAGGAGGAGGGAGGGGGAGGAGAGGGAGCCCTGAGTAGGAGGCAGGAAGATGGGGTTAGAGTTGGTAGGAAGGAGATGTCAGGGCAAAGATCATCATCCGGGAGGGGTAGACGGTGGAAGTTGCCTTGGGAAAGGAGATGAAGGGTGTGGAGATGGAGAGAGGGTGGGACACAACGGTAAAGGCGTGGCAACTGGTTGGGGGTGGAGAGGAAGGGAGACACCAGGGGGTGAGGGGGATCAAAGCGGCGGACAATATATAGTGTGCGGATGTGTTCAAGGAAAAGGAGAAGGTGGGGGAGGGGGATGAGGTCATAGAGGATGCGCGTAGGGGACAGAAGGTGGATGCGGAAGGCGAGGTGGAGCGCATGGCGTTCGAGGATTTGAAGGGCGTTATAGAACCGGGGAGGGGTGGAAATCCAAGCTACACTGGCATAACAGAGGATAGGGCGGATCAAGGATTTGTAGGTGTGAAGGATGGTGGAAGGATGCAGACCCCACGTCCAGCCGGACCGGAGTTTCAGGAGGTGGAGGCGGTTGTGAGCTTTGTTTTGGATGGTAAGGAGATGGGGAGTCCAGGAGAGGTGGCGGTCGAGTGTGAGGCCAAGGTATTTGAGGGTAGGAGTGAGGTGGATAGGACGGCCATAAATGGTGAGGTAGAAATCATGGAGCCGGAAGAAGCGGGTGGTGCGGGCAAGATGATCGCCTGGGTCTTGGAGGGATTAACATGGAGGAACCACTGGTTGCACCAAGTGGTGGATTGGTCAAGGTGGGTTTGGAGGGTACATTGGGACTGTTGAAGGGTAGGATAAAGGGCTAGGAAGGCGGTGTCATCAGCGAACTGCAGAAGATGAACAGGAGGGGGAGGTTTGGGCATATCAGCAGTGTGCAGGAGATAGAAGAGAGGGGAAAGGACAGAACCTTGGGGCACGCCGGCAGAGGGATAAAAAGTACGGGAGTTGGAATTGTGGATAGTCACATAGGAGGGACGATGGGAGAGGAAGGAAGCAACAAGACGGACGAAGTTGATGGGGAGAGCATAGGTCTGGAGTTTGAAGAGGAGCCCAGGATGCCAGACATGGTCATAGGCGTTCTGGAGATCAAGGGAAACAAAGATAGCGGAGCGATGGGAGTTAAGTTGGAGGGAAAGAAGATTGGTAAGGTTAAGGAGGTGGTCGTCCGTGGAGACAGAATGCCGGAAGACACATTGGGTAAGAGGAAGGAGGCAGTGCTGGTTAAGGTGGTGGTGAATACGGTGAGAGAGGAGGGCCTTGAAGACCTTACTGAACACGGAGGTGAGGCAGATTGGACGATAGGAAGAGGTATCAGAGGGGGGTTTGTTAGGTTTAGGGAACAGCAGGACACGGAAAGTCTTCCACAGGTTGGGGTAAAATCCAGTGGAGAGGAGGACATTGTAAAAGATAGCAAGGACAGACAGGAAGGACGGAGGGGATTCCTTGAGGTGACGGTGGGTGACGCTATCATGACCAGGGGTGGTGTTGCGTTTTGAGCAGAGGACTAGTATGATGTCGTGTGCGATGATGGGAATGTTGATGTCTGAGGGAGGTAACCAATCAAAATACTGGAAGCTAGGGGGCGAGCGGAGGGGGGGGGGGGACAGAGGTGTCAGTGCGGTCAAGGACAGTGGGGAAGAGGGAATAATCAAAATGGGGATCGTCAGGAATGGAGAAGACCTCAGATAGGTGGGAAGCAAAATGGTTAGCCTTACTGAGGTTGTCAGGAAAGGGTCAATCATCATGGAGGATGGGGTAATTCGGGGTGGGATGGCTACCAGGAAGGCAGTGGAAGGCTGACCAGTACTTGGAGGAGTTGACAGGGAGGGTGAAGTTGAGGCGTGTGCATGTCTGGCGTCAGTCCCGGTGTTTCTTTGCTGTAAGGGGGTTCCGGATATGTCGCTGTAATTGCCGGTGGCAGGTGAGAGTATCCCGGTCATGAGTGTGGAGGAAGGAGCGGTAGAGCCTGGCTGCAGTCTGGAACCGCAAGACCGCTACGGTCGCAGGTTCGAATCCTGCCTCGGGCATGGATGTTTGTGATGTCCTTAGGTTAGTTAGGTTTAACTAGTTCTAAGTTCTAGGAGACTAATGACCTCAGCAGTTGAGTCCCATAGTGCTCAGAGCCATTTGCACCATTTGGTAGAGCCTGCGGGATTCACGCAGAAGAAGGACGGCCTGTGGAGGAAGCATAGAGCGGTGAGGGTGGATGAGTTAGGTAGGGACATGAGTCTCCACTGTGTCAGTGATGGTCTTCTGAAGGAAGGAAGAGGCATGGGTGATGTCATCAGGGTGGTGAGGGGCTGGCTTTCGACCTGGAAGGCAATGGATTCCCGGTAGGCATCCCAATTGACACAGTGGTAGTCATGGACAGACTGGAGGGGTAGCTGGGCGGGTGGCTGCAGTGGCGGGACAAGTAGAGGAGATGGTGACAAGGACAGGGAGATGGTCACTACCAACGAGATCAAGGACATCAACGGCGATGCAACCAAGGAGGTTGGGTGAAGCGAGGATAACATCGGGGGTGGAGTTACTTTCAGGACGGGTGTGCTGTGGGAGAGGAACAAGGTCACCATGGAGGGTGGCAAGGAACTGATGCCACCACCGAAGGGTGGCAGGATCACGGCTGTGGATGTTGAGGTCAGCGGCGATCACATAGGTGGAGAAGGTATGGCCAACATGGCAAATGAAGTCAAAGGGGAGAGGAGCTGTTGGGCGGATATAGATGGAGGCACAGGTGATGGTGAGGGAGGGAAAAAATAGGCTGAGGAGAAGGTGTTCGGCTGGGTCATTGAGGAGGGGTTGTGGCCAGACAGGGAGATGCCTGAGGTGGCCTATAGCGACCCCGCCTCAGGCTAGGGGAAGGGGAGTCTCAGTGCGGTGAAGGAGATAGGGGCAGGTGCGAACAACATGGTGGTGTTGGCGGAAGGTTTCATTAAGGATGAAAGAGTCAACCTGGTGCTGGGAGAGGGTATGCATGAAGAGGTATTTGTTTGCAGGGAGGGAGCGAATGTTGAGGTAGAGGAGACGATACTGTTGATGCACCAGGGGGTTTGGGGTGGGAAGGGTGCGGGAAGGGGAGAGAGGGGCTTAAACGAGGGTGTTGAGGTGGGTGAAGGTAAGGGAAATCTGCTGGAGTGTGTGGGGGCGCTGGAAGGGGTGGATGTTCTGCAGGACAATGGTGAGGAACCGGATGATGTCTTCTGCTGTAGGGGGTGGGTGGAGGGGGAAGGGTGCGGGAAGGGGAGAGAGGGGCTTAAACGAGGGTGTTGAGGTGGGTGAAGGTAAGGGAAATCTGCTGGAGTGTGTGGGGGCGCTGGAAGGGGTGGATGTTCTGCAGGACAATGGTGAGGAACCGGATGATGTCTTCTGCTGTAGGGGGAGGGTGGAGGGAATTGTTAGGGTGGATGGGTGGGTCAATGGGGCGAATGGGGACAGTGAGTTCAGGGTTGGTGGGAGGGGGCTTGGCTTTGCATTTGGAGGAATAAGTGGGGTGAGGTTCATTGCAGGTGTTGCATGAAAGGGGGGAGGCAAGGTTGGGACACTGTTTAAGGAAGTGGGAGGCTTTACAATGGGGGCAGGTGGGTGGGTTCTTGCAGTTTTGGGTGAGGTGATCATTGTACAGAAGACAGCGCTGGCAGCGGTAGGATTGAGGAGGGGAAGGGGACGGGTCAACAGGGTGGCGGCGGTTGAAAATCAGGGCTCCCTGGGTGAGGAGGTGGTCGATAGAGGAGGCGGATTCTGTAAATATACGTATGAGGAAAGCAGGGCCAGAGGAGTTGTAAATACGGCGGGCAGAGCGGACTTCCAGGGCGGGGTGGGCGTTCAGTTCTGCCAACACCTCAGCCTCCGTGACCACAGGGCTGAGTTTTGTGATGACGGCGGTGAGGGTCGGCGGACGACGAGGCGGTTGGGGCTGCCGACGAGAGGAAGATGTAAGGAATGGGGTGAGGGATGCGTGGGGCCCAAAAGTGATGCGGGGAAGGCGCCAGAGGAGATCAGTATGGAACGATGGAGAGGGAGACTTGATGAGAACAGAGTCTCTGCGAGAGATAAGGTGGGTGATGGGTGCACTGGGGATGTACGTCTGGATTTCAAGGGTGAGGGTGTGGGCATCCAGGAATTTCGGATCAGGGTTGGTTAGGACGAAGGTATATAGGGAGGGGGCTGGAGAGGAGGGAGGTAGGGTGGTATCCATAGCGATGTCAGTGGTAGGTGGGGCGGGCAGTGGCTTTTTGGATGAGGGAGAGAGGTCGCCACTGGGCCGTTTGGAAGATTTTTTGGAAGGTGTTGCCTGGGAGGAGGGATGAGGGACTGGATGGATGGGGAGGTGGTGGGAGGCAGGGCCCTCCTGTGAGGCAGTAGCACTGGATGAGAGGGTAGGGTGCTCTGTGGTGGCGACTGTGGCGCGGCGGGCGGTAACTCGGGCACGGGTAGCAGTGGTAGTTGCAGGGGGGAGAGGGGGAAAGTCGTATCGGCGGGCGACAGGGGCGGGAGGGGGGTGGCATCAGGGGCAGGGGCAGGGGCAGGAGCGACATACAGGTGGGGATACAGTGATGAAGAGGAGATAGATGGGGAGGAGACTGTGAGTAGGGGAGGTGGATGAGACGGGTTAATCCCAGAGGAAGCAATCCATGACGTTACAGTGGGGGCAGGTGAAGGGGAGGTGTAGATGATGGTGGTAGTTGGGGCGTCCATGATTGCAGGCAGAAGCGAACACCGAGAAACGGCGGCAGCGGCGGCGGCAGAAGAAGCAACGAGCACCAAGAGACGGCGGCAGCAGCGGCAGCGGCAGAAGAAGCGGCGAGCACCAAGAGATGGCGACCAGGCGGCGGCGGCGGCGGCGGCGGGCAGCAGCGACGGCGTGCAGACGGGCAACAACACGACAGGCACGGTTGGGGCTCTTCCACGTCGAAGATAATCCTGAGAGTAGCTCAGGCAGGCAGTGCTCCACTCTTTTTTTCTTTATCGTTATTTTAAAACCTGTACAACAGGCAGGCTGTCAGCAGCATTCTACGCTGCTCTTCAGCCATAGAATACACAATGAGAAAAAACAGAAAGAATACACATAAGTTACAGAACGGTGGGCAAGAAAACAGTGGACACATAAAGACAAACACGGAGCCATTCACACTCGACGTTAATCCACACTGCAAACTGTTGACACGACGCACAAACACTGAAGATGGCGATAGCACAGGTGAACGATGGAGTGCGACGGTGAACACTGAGCACTAAACACGACGACACACACGAGACACTGATGGCGATGATCTCCGGCGCACGAAAGTCCACGTAGCGTGTGCGAGTCCAGGGACCTGCCAAGAGGGGAAGAAGAGTGAGGGGGGTGGGGTGGAGAGGGGAGAACAACGATGCCAATGACCGAGGAGATGGGAGGAGGAGTAGAGGGACAGGGGAGGTGAAGCCCGGGGGAGGAGTGGGGAGAAATGGAGGAGTGAGGGAGGGTGGCCAAAGGAACAAACACAGGAAGAGGGAGGGAGGATCAAAGTTGGTAGGAGGGGTAGATGGAGGGGAGGAGGGCATCATCAGGGAGGGGGAGCTGGCGAAGCCACCTTGGGAGAGGGTAAGGAGGGTGAAGAGATGGAGACTGGGTGGGACATGGGAATACAGGCGCGGCAGCGGGCGGGGGTGGGAAAGGATGGGCGAGACAAGTGGGTGAGGAGGATCGAGATTTCGGGAGCTGTACAGGATCCGTATCCGTTCAAGGAAAAGGAAGAGGTGGGGTAACGGAATTAGGTCGTACAGGAACCGCATGGGGGAGGGGAGACGGATGCGATAGGCGAGGCGGAGAGCATGGCGTTCAAGGATCTTAAGGGATTTGTAAAAGGTAGGGGGGGCAGAGATCCAGGCAGGATGGGCGTAACAAAGGATAGGGCGGATGAGGGATTTATAGATGTGGAGGATGGTGGAGGGGTCCAGACCCCACGTACGGCCGGAAAGGAGCTTGAGGAGACAGAGTCGGGAGCGTGCCTTGGCTTGGATTGTCCGGAGATGGGGGGTCCAGGTTAGGCGACGGTCGACGGTGACGCCAAGGTACTTAAGGGTAGGGGTGAGGGCGATAGGATGGCCATAGATGGTGAGATAGAAACCAAGGAGGCGGAAGAAAGGTGTGGTTTTGCCTACAATGATCGCCTGGGTTTTCGAGGGATTGACCTTGAGCAATCACTGGTTGCACCAAGCAGTGAACCGGTCAAGATGGGATTGGAGAAGGTGTTGGGAACGCTGTAGGGTGGGGGCAATGGCAAGGAAGGCAAACTGGAGAAGGTGGACGAGGGGTGACGGCGGCGGCATGTCCGCCGTATACAAAAGGTACAGAAGGGGGGAGAGGACGGAGCGTTGGGGCACACCGGCGGAGGGAAAAAAGGTGTAGGAATCCGTGTTATGGATGGTGACGTAGGAAGGACGGTGGGAGAGAAAGGAGCCAATCAGACAGACGTAGTTAATGGGAAGGGCGAAGGTTTGGAGCTTGAAGAGGAGACTGGAATGCCATACGCGGTCATAGGCACATTCGAGGTGCAGGGAGAGGAAGATCGCGGACCGGCGGGAATTTAGCTGTTCCGAAAGGAGATGAGTGAGGTGGAGGAGAAGGTCATCGGAAGAGCAGGACGGTCGAAAGCCACACTGGGTAATGGGAAGGAGGCGGTGCTGGCGGAGATGCTGGTGGATGCGTCGGGTGAGGATGGATTCCAGGACCTTGCTGAAGACTGAGGTAAGGCTGATGGGACAGTAGGAGGAGACGGCGGATGGCGGTTTACCGGGTTTAAGGAACATCAGGATATGGGAGGTTTTCCACAGGTCGGGGTAGTAGCCAGTGGACAGGACTACATTGGAGGGCCTGGCCAGGGTGGAGAGGAAAGTGACAGGAGCTTCACGAAGGTGGCGGTAGGTGACACGATCGTGACCATGAGCAGTGTTGCGTTTTGTGCGGAGTGCAGCAATGAGATCCTGTGTAGTGATAAGGGTATTGAGTTCCGTGTGTGCAATGTTGTCCAAGTACTGGAATTCAGGTGCGAGGGGAGGGACAGCGGTGTCAGTTCGATCGTGGACATCCGGGAAGAGGGAGTAATCTAACTGGGGATCGTCGGGGATGGAAAAGACATTGGAAAGGTAGGAGGCAAAGTGATTGGCCTTACTAAGTGTGTCAGGGAAGGGGTGATCATCATGGAGAAGAGGATAGTAGGGGGAGGGTGTAGTTCCGGTAAGGCGACGGAAGGCTGACCAGAACTTGGACGAGTTTATAGGTAGGGTAGCATTTAAACGGGTGCATGCCTGTCGCCAGTCCTGGCGTTTCTTAGCCGCGAGCAAGTTTCGGATGTGTCGCTGGAGTTGCCGGTGGCGTCGTAGAGTGTCCGGGCCATGCGTGTGGAGGAAGGCACGGTAGAGACGGCGGGATTCACGGAGGAGGAGGACAGCCTGCGGTGGTAAGGTAGGGCGGTGGGGGTGGATGGCGACAGTAGGGACGTGGGCCTCCACGGCCTCAGACAAGGTCTGCTGGAGAAAGGAGGCGGCATGGGTAACATCGTCAGGGTTGTGGTAGGTGAAGGGGTGGCCTTCGACCTGGGTGGAGAGGGTATCCCGGTAGGCATTCCAGTTGGCACGGGAATAGTCATGGACGTACTTCGGGGGAGGGTCATTACGAGGGTCGGGGTGGGGGCGACGACCGTCTGAAACGGTGAGGAGGACAGGGAGATGGTCGCTACCAATGGGGTCCAGGACATCCACCGCTATGCGGCCAAGGAGGTTGGGGGAGGAGAGGATGACATCGGGAGTGGAGTTGGATTCGGGGCAGGTGTGCTGGGGAATGGGGACAAGGTAGCCTTGGAGGGTGGAGAGGAACCGATGCCACCACCGTAACTGGATGGGGGAGCGACTATGGATGTTGAGGTCGGCGGTGATCACGTAGGAGGAGAAGGTACGATCAATGTGGGAGAGGAAGTCGAAAGGAATAGGGGCTTTAGGGCGGACATAGATGGTGACGCAGGTGACGGTAAGGCTGGGGAAGAAGAGACTAAGGATCAGGTGTTCGGTGGGCTCGGGAAGGAGAGGTTGGAGCCAAACCGGGATCTGGCGGTGGTGGCCAATGGCAACTTCGCCACGCGCAATCGGGAGGGGATTATCGGAGCAGTGGAGAAGGTAGGGTGAAGTGTAGATGGTGCGGTGGGGTTGGAGGAAGGTTTCATTGAGGAGTAAGGCATCCACGCGGTGGGTTGCAAGGGTGTGCATGAAGAGGTTTTTGTTGGCGGGAAGGGAATGGATGTTGTTGAACAGGATACCGTTCTGTCTCGCCATGACAGGGATTTAGACGAAGGTGTTGAGACGGGAGAAGGTGAAATGGGCCTGGTTGTGGGAGTAGGTGGCATACATTTTTAGGTGGAAGATGGAACGGGCGGCGAGGGAGACATGTTGGAGGGTGTGAGGGCGCTGGAAAGGGTGGACGTTTTGGAGGACAGTGGTGAGGAACCTGATGATGTCCTCAGCGGTGGGGGGGGGGGGGACGAAGGGAATTGCCAGGAGGGGTGGGGGCGGCCAGAGGATGGACAGGGACGGTGAGTTCAGGAGTGGTCGGAAGGGGTCGGGCCTTACACTTTTGGGAGTAGGTGGGATGGGGGAGATTGCAGGTATTACAGGAGGGAGGGGATTGAAGGTTAGGGCGCTGCCGGAGGAAGTGCGCTTGCCTACAATGCGGGCAGGTGGGGGCCTCGCGGCACTCAGCTGTTGGGTGTGCGTTATAGCGCAGACACCTCTGGCAGTGCAGGGATTGAGGAGGGGAACGGGAGGGGTCGACCTTATAGCGCTGGTTGAAGAGGAGGGCACCCTCCTTCAGGAGACGGCCAGTGGAGGGGGCATCCTCGGAGAAAACCCGCATAAGGCGGGTGGGGCGGCCGAGTTAAAAATGCGGTGGACCGCCCGCACCTCCAGCGTGGTATGCGCCTCGAGCTCTGCCAACACCTCCTCCTCCGTGATCGTTGGACTAAGCTGAGTGATCACGGCGGTGAGGGTCGGCGGGCGACACATGGGTTGGGGTTGGTGGGTAGGATACGGAGAAGGAGCAGGGGTGAGGGAGGCGTTGGGGCCAAAACGGGTGATGGGAAGGCGGGAGAGGATGTCAGTATGGAGGGTGGGGCTGGGGGAGGAGACGAGAACGGAATCCCGTCTGGGAGTGAGGAGGGAGATGGGGGCACCAGGGAAGTGTTGGCGGAGGAGGAGGGAGAGATTCCGGGCCTCGAGAAGGGAAGGATCGGGACGGGAGAGGAGGTATTTTTATAAAGGGCGGAGTAGGAGGAGGAGGCGGAGGGAGCAGGGTCAGATGGGGAGACATCCATGGCATCCTGGGGGGGGGGGAGAAGGAGGACGGGCGGGGCGTTTTTGGGAGCAGAGGAGGTGGTGGTGCCACTAGGCCGTTTAACGGCGGCAGAAGGGTGGGCGGTGACATGAGGGACAGGAGCTATAGGGAGGTGGCGGGAAGGGGCAGGTCCCGACGTGGACGCAGCAGACGGCGCTGGAGATGGTGACGGTGAAGGCGACGGCGACGGCGACGGTGGTGGCGTTGATGGTGAAGGCGAAGGCGATGGGGAGAGTTGGGCACGGGCAGTGGCCCGACAGGCCACCACCCTAGGATGGGGGAGTGTGGGGAACGGATCAGAGGGAGAGGAGCGGGAGGAAGAATCTGGAGAGGGGGCGACAAAGAGCGAGGGCGAAGGGAAAGTAAGAAGAGGAGGGATGGAAAGAGGGGGGTGTGACTGGGCAGACCATGTAATGGTGGTGGTGGCGGCGGAGGGCGACGTGTAGACAATGGCAGTGGTGGTAGTAGTGGCAGTGGTGGTGGGGGCTGACATGACGACAGGGATAAGCAAAAAAGCACAGGACGAAAAGAAGAGGAAAAACGGGGGACGGACGAAGACGGGCGAAGACCAGAGTCCCACGCTGCTGGCGCTGGCGCTGGCGCTGCTGCTGCTGCCGCGGACGTGGCCGGGGCCGGGGCCGCTGCTGCCGCTACTGCTGCTGGAGGGCTGGCTGGCTGCTGCCGGCTGGACCGCTGCTGCCGGCTGGACCGCTGCTGCTGGCCGGGACCGCTGCTGCTGCTGCTGCTCGGTGGACCGCTGCTGCTCGACTGGCTGGCTGGCCGGCTGGCATCTGAAAACCTAGCGCTTCGATTAGTGCTGGAATGGCAGAATCGAAGGGCGGTATCCTTTCGGAGTAGCGCCGGAGATCCTGAGCGCCCCACTGCTCGCTGCGTCCCTTTATACTCGTGAACCGCGCAACTGCGCATGCGGCCAGAGATGCAAATGCGCCAGAGACGTTGGTCGACGGTAGAGGTGTGCACAACGCCCAAGCACATCTATGACTCCGCAGTCGATCTGTGTTGGCATGTCGATAGATCATTGTGAGCTGCAATGTGACGGCGTCTTTGTGAGTTTTTTACATCAAGTGCCGGATTCCATGACTTATCAAGGTTGAAACCACTATCTCTATTAATTTAATTCGACGTCAAGCGAATATCAATTGTCTCCTTTACTATCGAGTCCCAAAATGATGATGTAGTTGCAACATTTCGACGTTGTCATACAACATACTGTGATCAGTGTCAATACAATGCTCTGCCACTGCCGAGTTGTTAGGTTGTAAAAGTCGTCTGTACCACCGGTGTTCTGTACATCTTTCTTGGACAGTACGAGTTGTCTGTCGAATGTAAGAAAGACCACATTCACATGGAATTTTGAAAACTCCAGATTTTCGGAGCAGCCTATCATCTTTGACGGAGCCCACGAGTGCAGCTGACTTGGGTGGAGGAAGAAAGATCACTTTGCTTTGTGTCTGCTGAGAATCCGTCCTATTTTTCATGAGAGGCTACCCACTATGGCAGGAAGGCCATCGATTTAAAGGTTTCTTCGTCTTCTTCTGCTTTCTTTGTGGTCTCTTTCGGTTTCATTTTCAGTGCCTTGTGTATTTGCTGTGGGGGGTACCCATTATCTTCAAACACTCTTTGTAAGTGGGAAAATTTATCTTGCAGACTGCTTCCGTCAGAAATAATATGCGCTCTGTGGGTCAAAGTTTGGAGAACAATCATCGTCTGGGCAGGATGGTGACAACTATTTGCACGTAAATACAAATACGTGTGTGCTGGCTTCCGATAAACTTCATGTCCCAAAGTGCCATCCCCTCTGCGCCGAAACAGTTTCCGCCATTTGAGTAAGTTATAATTCCTCTCAAAGGGACGACAGCCTGTGTGTCAGTAATTACTACACTCCTGGAAATTGAAATAAGAACACCGTGAATTCATTGTCCCAGGAAGGGGAAACTTTATTGACACATTCCTGGGGTCAGATACATCACATGATCACACTGACAGAACAACAGGCACATAGACACAGGCAACAGAGCATGCACAATGTCGGCACTAGTACAGTGTATATCCACCTTTCGCAGCAATGAAGGCTGCTATTCTCCCATGGAGACGATCGTAGAGATGCTGGATGTAGTCCTGTGGAACGGCTTGCCATGCCATTTCCACCTGGCGCCTCAGTTGGACCAGCGTTCGTGCTGGACGTGCAGACCGCGTGAGACGACGCTTCATCCAGTCCCAAACATGCTCAATGGGGGACAGATCCGGAGATCTTGCTGGCCAGGGTAGTTGACTTACACCTTCTAGAGCACGTTGAGTGGCACGGGATACATGCGGACGTGCATTGTCCTGTTGGAACAGCAAGTTCCCTTGCCGGTCTAGGAATGGTAGAACGATGGGTTCGATGACGGTTTGGATGTACCGTGCACTATTCAGTGTCCCCTCGACGATCACCAGTGGTGTACGGCCAGTGTAGGAGATCGCTCCCCCCACCATGATGCCGGGTGTTGGCCCTGTGTGCCTCGGTCGTATGCAGTCCTGATTGTGGCGCTCACCTGCACGGCGCCAAACACGCATACGACCATCATTGGCACCAAGGCAGAAGCGACTCTCATCGCTGAAGACGACACGTCTCCATCGTCCCTCCATTCACGCCTGTCGCGACACCACTGGAGGCGGGCTGCACGATGTTGGGGCGTGAGCGGAAGACGGCCTAACGGTGTGCGGGACCGTAGCCCAGCTTCATGGAGACGGTTGCGAATGGTCCTCGCCGATACCCCAGGAGCAACAGTGTCCCTAATTTGCTGGGAAGTGGCGGTGCGGTCCCCTACGGCACTGCGTAGGATCCTACGGTCTTGGCGTGCATCCGTGCGTCGCTGCGGTCCGGTCCCAGGTCGACGGGCACGTGCACCTTCCGCCGACCACTGGCGACAACATCGATGTACTGTGGAGACCTCACGCCCCACGTGTTGAGCAATTCGGCGGTACGTCCACCCGGCCTCCCGCATGCCCACTATACGCCCTCGCTCAAAGTCCGTCAACTACACATACGGTTCACGTCCACGCTGTCGCGGCATGCTACCAGTGTTAAAGACTGCGATGGAGCTCCGTATGCCACGGCAAACTGGCTGACATTGACGGCGGCGGTGCACAAATGCTGCGCAGCTAGCGCCATTCGACGGCCAACACCGCGGTTCCTGGTGTGTCCGCTGTGCCGTGCGTGTGATCATTGCTTGTACAGCCCTCTCGCAGTGTCCGGAGCAAGTATGGTGGGTCTGACACACCGGTGTCAATGTGTTCTTTTTTCCATTTCCAGGAGTGTATTTAAAAGCTTCTATTCTCTCTCATGTTTCTTGAATGGTTTGATTCGCGATTGAATTTTTAAGTACTTCGTAATAAAATTGATGTTCAAACTGTGAATACACCGTCAGGTTGTTCATCGTCAATGGGTCCTGAATCTGTCACCTGATTCATTACTTACTGATTTCCATGAGACTCAACCTTTGTTTTCGATTTCGTGCGGTCAGCCGCTCACGCGTAACAGCAGGTGGCGTTCTTGGGAGAGATTGTAACACGTGATGTTACACTATTATAAGTGCACAAGAGGATGGACAGCCCTTCCAAAGAATTACACAACAAGCTGGACATGAGTTGTTCATCTGCAAGCTATTGTTAGTGTCAGGGGTTCAAGAACAGTACATCTGCTTTGTGTTGGGACAGCAGCGGCATACAGATTCAATCCTAGATCACAGTATCAGACGATGAGGTGCTGATCGCATGCCTACCACTACACACATATTGAGGATCAATGTTGCACCCTGAGTGTCAGCCAGAAATATTGAAAAACTTTTCTCGGAAGACCGGCTACGACCAAGCGTACTGCGGTTCAGTCATCTATTCTTACTTAGTCACTGTGCTGCCCACTTTCAACGACGTTGGAAAAAACGCAATTACAGGAATGAATGACCCAAAGTAATGTTTAGTGATAAGAGAAGATTTCAACTTGATGTCGGAATATTACATGAAATGAGAAATACACTACTGGCCATTAAAATTGCTACACTGCGAAGATGACGTGCTACAGACGCGAAATTTAACCGAGAGGAAGAAGATGCCGTGATATGCAAATGATTAGCTTTTCAGAGCATTCACACAAGGCTGGCGCCGGTGGCGACACCTACAACGTGCTGACTTGAGGAAAGTTTCCAAACGATTTCTCATACACAAACAGCAGTTGACCGGCGTTGCCTGGTGAAACGTTGTTGTGATGCCTCGTATTAGGAGGAGAACTGCGTACCATCACTTTTCCGACTTTGATAAAGGTCGGATTGTAGCCTATCGCGATTGCGGTTTATCGTATCGCGACATTGCTGCTTGCGTTGGTCGAGATCCAATGACTGTCAGCAAAATATGTAATCGGTGGGTTCAGGAGGGTAATACGGAACGCCGTGCTGGATCCCAACGGCCTCGTATCACTAGCAGCCGAGATGACAGGCATCTTATCCGCATAGCTGTAACGGATCGTGCAGCCACGTCTCGATCCCTGAGCCAACAGATGGGGACGTTTGCAAGACAACAACCATCTGCACGAACAGTTCGACGATATTAGCAGCAGCATGGACTATCAGCTCGGAGACCATGGCTGCGGTTACCCTTGACGCTGCATCACAGACAGGAGCGCCTGCGATGGTGTACTCAACGACGAACCTGGGTGCACGAATGGCAAAACGTCATTTTTTTCGGATGAATCCAGGTTCTGTTTACAGCATCATGATGGTCGCATCCGTGTTTGGCGACATCGCGGTGAACGCACATTGGAAGCGTGTATTCGTCATCGCCATACTGGCGTATCACCCGGAGTGATGGTATGGGGTGCCATTGGTTACACGTCTCGGTCACCTCTTGTTCGCACTGACGGCACTTTGAACAGTGGACGTTGCATTTAAGATGTGTTACGACCCGTGGCTCTACTCTTCATTCGATCCCTGCGAAACTCTACATTTCAACAGGGTAATGCACGACCGCATGTTGCAGGTCCTGAACGGGCCTTTCTAGATACAGAAAATGTCCGACTGCTGCCCTGGCCAGCACATTCTCCAGATCTCTCACCAATTGAAAACGTCTGGTCAATGGTGGCCGAGCAACTGGCTCGTCATAATACACCAGTCAGTACTCTTGATGAACTGTGGTATCGTGTTGAAGTTGCATGGGCAGCAATCCAAGCTCTGTTTGACGCAATGTCCAGGTGTATCAAGGCCGTTATTACGGCCAGAGGTGGTTGTTCTGCATGCTGATTTCTCAGGATGTATGCACCCAAATTGCGTGAAAATGTAATCACATGTGAGTTCTAGTATAATATTTTTGTCCAATGAATACCCGTTTATCATCTGTATTTCTTCTTGGTGTGGCAATTTTAATGGTCAGTTGTGTATGTCACCGTGTGACACGTCCACAGCGGCATTGGGAAGAATTGAGGTGAAATTTCGTGTGATTGTGATATCATAAACCTGCCGTACACTTCACATGAATTTATGAACTCTGGCCTCGTTTTTGCGTGTCGCTACCTCCCCTGAGGGTAGGCAACCCTTTAGAAAGCATTATGTTTCCTCACGCCTGCAGCAGGCGCCAGAGCAGCCGCGGAGAACCTCTCAGCTGAATGGATGTCAAAGTCTCTGCACAGGTCATTTTTAAAGTGCTAAACAAAGGTGCGCGGGTGGCTCGGAGGGTGTTAGAGGGACCCTTTGCCATCTTATTCACGCACGTGCTAACATTGCATCCCCTACCCTCATGATCATGCTACAGGAGGGCGCGAAATACGAGGACTGGAAAAGCGTGAAGATCTTTTCCTGTTTCCTGCTTTGAATCACGTTCAAATTTCGTCGAATGATTTTGAACAGTCAGTTGTGGGTCCACCCTGCATACAAAGAAAAAAATATATGGTGGTGGAGCTACACTCTAAAAGTGGTCAGATCACGTTCAAATGGGTTGCAGCACCATGATTTCTTTAGAGAAGTGTTGAATCGTCTGAGTATTATCAGCAGTGTCTGACATTATCAAGAAGTCGTCCTGTTGCTCAGAACACTACAAACTGTAGTTTTCGACTGCGAAATGTTTGGGAAGCAACTCCCCGAGGTAAGTGGCGGTTTATTAGACCCCATTATGCCACCTCCTGAGGCCTTTTTGTGTGGAATCCCGACGGCTGTGTGCCTGAAAACTTTTCCTCGTCCACCCTTAAACTAACTGTGTGAATTCAACGCTGAGTGTAGTGGTTCTGACCTCCATCGCAGAGGCGTCAACAGAAAGGGTGAAACGTGGGGAAGAAGCGGTGGGACTACCTACCCATCGTGTGGCAAGTCCATGGTGGTGTTGGGCAGAATTGTGGTGAAATTTGGTGCCAATATGGTATCATTAAGTCCCTTTGCATCTCGCATGGACTTCTGAGGCTGTTTTCTTTCGCTTGTATCTACACCTTGCTGTTTCATGCGGCTCGGAGCCCAAGGGTGACATATCTACATCTATATCTACATCCATACTCCACAAGCCACCTGACGGTGTGTGGCGGAGGGTACCTTGCTGGAGTACCTCTATCGGTTCTCCCTTCTAGTCCAGTCTCGTATTGTTCGTGGAAAGAACGATTGTTGGTATGCCTCTGTGTGGGCTCTAATCTCTCTGATTTTATCCTCGTGGTCTCTTCGCGAGATATACGTAGGAGGGAGCAATATACTGCTTGACTCCTCGGTGAAGTTATGTTCTCGAAACTTCAACAAAAGTCCGTACCGAGCTACAGAGCGTCTCTCTTGCAGAGTCTTCCACTGGAGTTTATCTATCATCTCCGTAACGCTTTCGCGATTACTAAATGATCCTGTAACGAAGCGCGCTGCTCTCCGTTGGATCTTCTCTATCTCTTCTATCAACACTATCTGGTGCGGATCCCACAGCGGTGAGCAGCATTCAAGCAGTGGGTGAAATAGTGTACTGTAACCTACTTGCTATGTATTCGGACTGCATTTCCTTAAGATTCTTCCAATGAATGTCTGTCTGGCATCTGCTTTACCGACGATTAACATTATATGGTCATTCCATTTTAAATCACTCGTAATGCGTACTCCCAGATAATTTATGGAATTAGCTGCTTCCAGTTTCTGACCTGCTGTATTGTAGCTAAATGATAAAGGATCTTTCTTTCTATGTATTCGCGGCACATTACACTTGTCTACATTGAGATTCAGTTGCCATTCCCTGCACCATGCGTCAATTCGTTGCAGATCCTCCTGTATTTCAGTACAATTTTCCATTGTTACAACCTCTCGATATACTACAGCATCATCCGCAAAAAGCGTCAGTGAACTTCCGATGTTATCCACTAGGTCATTTATATACACTGTGAACAGCAACGGTCCTATGATATTCCCCTGCGGCACTCCTGAAATCACTCTTACTTCAAAAGACTTCTCTCGATTGAGAATGACATGCTGCGTTCTGTTATCCAGGAACTCCTCAGTCCAATCACACAACTGGTCTGATAGTCCATATGCTCTTACTTTGTTCATTAAACGACTGTGGGGAACTGTATCAAACACCTTGTGGAAGTCAAGAAACACGGCATCTACCTGTGAACCCGTGTCTATGGCCCTCTGAGTCTCGTGGACGAATAGCGCAAGCTGGGTTTCACACGACCGTCTTTTTCGAAACCCATGCTGATTCCCACAGAGTACAGTTCTAGTCTCCAGAAAACTCATTATACTCGAACATAATACATCTTCCTAAATTCTACAACTGATCGACGTTAGAGATATAGGTCTATAGTTCTGCACAGCTGTTCGACGTCCCTTCTCGAAGACGGGGATGACCTGTGCCCTTTTCCAATCTTTTGGAACGCTACGCTCTTCTAGTGACGTAGCAGGGGACCGCTCTTTTGCAACATTATAGGGGAAGTTTACAGGTGAATTTGACCCGAATTTAAAACATTCGCGTCGTAATGGGAGACAATTACGGTGTTTCAAAAAAGTTACCCTTTCATTACGTTTCTCAGTGTATAACGACATCCAGCCTATACCGTGGCCATTTCAACGACTGGGAGATGTTCCTCACAAGAACGACGATGTCTATGCTTACAAATCCGTTGTTACAACACGCTCGTCATCTGATTTCCTCACCTGTCCACAGATAAGCATGTGTAGGATACGCCCGATGGTCCAGTTTACGTTACAGTCTTCCACGATTCACCACAGGTGGGAAAAGTATAGAACTATGTCCCAACGGAGCGAGGTGTCATAGTGGTATGACACTAGAATCACTAACAGGAGGGCTGGGGTACAAATCACTATCGCGTCAGACTTAGGTTTTCCGTGGGTGCTCTAAATCACTAAAGATAAATGCTTAGATTCTTCCTTTGAAGAATTTACAGTCGTATTCCTTCCATATCCTTCCCCAGTCTGAGCTTGCGCCACGCCTCTAACGATCCGCCGTTTACGGAACGACCAGTCCTAATCTACCTTCTGTTTTCCAAGATGGTATGCCACAGGTCGACCATTATATCTACTCTCAGTTGCCGCAGTTCATTGTACCCAGACGGGTCTATACAAGATACTGTAATTTTTGTTCTAGACAGTCTGTCCATACATGAGATTGTAATTATGATCACACAAAGCTAAAGTGCGTGACATGTGAAGAAAACGTCAGTAATTGTTCCGGGTAGTTAATTATTCCAATTTCGTTTGAGCAGCTATAGGGTATAATTTAAATTAATGAAAAGATTTTTTATGAAACATTTTGACATAATTTTTTGTAATTGTCCCCCAAAACTTCCAGAAAATGTGTGAAATACGTTCTTATTGCACCAAACCGCTGCTATGAAATCTTAATTCGTTCTGTAATTACTTTAGACATGATCATCATCATTTAGATTTAAAGGATGATTTCATAGCAGGTTTTTGGTTGTGCAGGAATATCTTTCATTCGGTTTTGGAAATAGATCCGCCTGTAATCGGAGCAAATAAATTCTTCATTTCCCTGACAAGGGAGACACCCATGTAAAGCAGGTCGAGGGTGGCACTCCTGAAGTTAAGGTCCATGTCTGCCAGATGTAGAGTCTGCACACTGCGCTTTATTTACTTTCGTGAGAATCCAGATACTTTCTGTTAACAATACGTTCTTCGGACAGACACGGCAGTCGTTGATGATGAGTGGAACTCATAGATTAAAACCGCTGTTAGGTGCGCAACAACATCTACTACCTCTTAGTTTAATTTTTGTTGCAGAAAACGAACATTTTCAGTAGTCTCAGATTGCATATCAAAACAAAAACCCATCAAGATTGAATGTCTACCTAAAACCACTGCAGCGTATCGCTATAACAACATCTACACTCCTGGAAATTGAAATAAGAACACCGTGAATTCATTGCCCCAGGAAGGGGAAACTTTATTGACACATTCCTGGGGTCAGATACATCACATGATCACACTAACAGAACCACAGGCACATAGACACAGGCAACAGAGCATGCACAATGTCGGCACTAGTACAGTGTATATCCACCTTTCGCAGCAATGCAGGCTGCTATTCTCCCATGGAGACGATCGTAGAGATGCTGGATGTAGTCCTGTGGAACGGCTTGCCATGCCATTTCCACCTGGCGCCTCAGTTGGACCAGCGTTCGTGCTGGACGTGCAGACCGCGTGAGACGACGCTTCATCCAGTCCCAAACATGCTCAATGGGGGACAGATCCGGAGATCTTGCTGGCCAGGGTAGTTGACTTACACCTCCTAGAGCACGTTGGGTGGCACGGGATACATGCGGACGTGCATTGTCCTGTTGGAACAGCAAGTTCCCTTGCCGGTCTAGGAATGGTAGAACGATGGGTTCGATGACGGTTTGGATGTACCGTGCACTATTCAGTGTCCCCTCGACGATCACCAGTGGTGTACGACCAGTGTAGGAGATCGCTCCCCACACCATGATGCCGGTTGTTGGCCCTGTGTGCCTCGGTCGTATGCAGTCCTGATTGTGGCGCTCACCTGCACGGCGCCAAACACGCATGCGACCATCATTGGCACCAAGGCAGAAGCGACTCTCATCGCTGAAGACGACACGTCTCCATTCGTCCCTCCATTCACGCCTGTCGCGACACCACTGGAGGCGGGCTGCACGATGTTGGGGCGTGAGCGGAAGACGGCCTAACGGTGTGCGGGACCGTAGCCCAGATTCATGGAGACGGTTGCGAATGGTCCTCGCCGATACCCCAGGAGCAACAGTGTCCCTAATTTGCTGGGAAGTGGCGGTGCGGTCCCCTACGGCACTGCGTAGGATCCTACGGTCTTGGCCTGCATCCGTGCGTCACTGCGGTCCGGTCCCAGGTCGACGGGCACGTGCACCTTCCGCCGACCACTGGCGACAACATCGATGTACTGTGGAGACCTCACGCCCCACGTGTTGAGCAATTCGGCGGTACGTCCACCCGGCCTCCCGCATGCCCAATATACGCCCTCGCTCAAAGTCCGTCAACTGCACATACGGTTCACGTCCACACTGTCGCGGCATGCTACCAGTGTTAAAGACTGCGATGGAGCTCCGTATGCCACGGCAAACTGGCTGACACTGACGGCGGCGGTGCACAAATGCTGCGCAGCTAGCGCCATTCGACGGCCAACACCGCGGTTCCTGGTGTGTCCGCTGTGCCGTGTGTGTGATCATTGCTTCTACAGCCCTCTCGCAGTGTCAGGAGCAAGTATGGTGGGTCTGACACACCGGTGTCAATGTGTTCTTTTTTCCATTTCCAGGAGTGTATATGTTGATCTTACTGCTGAGGTCAAGTGTCCTGTTGACTACGACGATTACTCTGATGTTTACCATAATTCTTCGTTACACACGCTTAGGAAACTTCCGCGCAGAACCCGTAACTGTCAGTGTCCCTATCGTGAGGTCTTCCCGGTTTAGTTGTACTGGGTTTCTCTAAATACCTTTGGGAAAACGTCGAAGCCGGGATGATTCCTTAGACAGGGGAACCTGTGAGTTCATTCTTCATCCTTGTCCAATATGAGCATATACTTCGTCTCTAATGACCTCGAAGCGCTGCAGTCATGGACTGTGCGGCTGGCCCTGGCGGAGGTTCGAGTCCTCCCTTGGGCACGGGCGTGTGTGTCTGTCCTTAGGATAATTTAGGTTAAGTAGTGTGTAAGCTTAGGGACTGATGACCTTAGCAGTTAAGTCTCATAAGATTTCACACACATTTGAACATTTAATGACCTCGAAATCAACGGGAAATTATACTATAATATTCCATCGTTTTAATACCACGGACTGCAACAAGGTAAATAATTAATTCCGATTCCTAGTCAGTACCAAGTCAATTAGATAAAACGCGTTGTCCCTCTTGGCGACGTACTGTCTGTTAATGCAATCGAGAGAAAGCCGTGGGACATCAATAAGAAGTGATGGCAGACTCCTGTTCAGTAAATATACTCGAAGAGCCCGTCCAGTTAGCCGTGCGGTCTAACGCACGGCTTTCCGGATTGGGAAGGAGCGCCTGGTACCCGGCACGAATCCGCCCGGCGGACTTGTGTCGAGGTCCGGTGATCCGACCAGTCTGTGGAAGGTTTTTAGGCGGTTTTCCATTTGCCTCAGCAAATGCGTGCTGGTTCCCCTTATTCCGCCTCAGCTACACTATGTCGGCGATTGCTGCCCAAACAAGTTCTCCACGTACGCGTACACCACCATTACTCTACCACGCACACATAGGGGTTACACTCGTCTGGTGTGAGACGTTCCCTGAGGGGTCCACCGGGAGCCGAACCGCACAATAACCCTGTGTTCGGTGTGGGGCGGCGGAGGGGTGAAGTGGACTGCGGTAGTCGTCGTGGGGTTGTGGACCACTGCGGCTGCGGCGGGGACGGAGCCTCCCCGTCGTTTCTAGGTCCCGCTTAACATACAATACAATACAAATATACTCGAAGAGCTGGAACGGAAGTAACACTTATAATTTCACTTTGTACATTACTTTCTAACGCGCGATAGGTAGCAGTACGGAATTATTAACAATTAAGATAAATTACTTGACTTTCTCCAAATTCATTGGCTCGAATCTAGCTGATTGTAGTAGAATTTCCCGAGTGCTGAGCAAAGTAGAGATAATCATCTGTGTTGTTTTATGACATGTAGAATTCACTTGCTGAATTTAATGGGCCGACGTTGATAGTCTCATTGCGTACATCTGTCGATGGCTTCCTAAAGATGCTTATAGCGCATTGGATTATATTTAGGTGTAAATTAAGTTTCAGACTTGCGGGTCAAAATAACATTAGCAAAGATAGTGATGAAATAAAGCGTATACACTGCAATAAGATTCAGATAACACAAGTCCAAAAATATCCTAAATTTATTCAGTAACTTCATTTTATGCTACAAAAATAGACAGAAAAAAATTTAAAAAATGTGATACTGCGTCCTACTTGACAGTTAGAGTAGCCCTAGAACATTTTATTTTATTGTTTTAACTATATCTTAAAACTACACACCTCGGTTTCATTAAATGCGTAGACTGAGGAAATAAAAAATAATAATAATGGAAAAAATTGTTAGGTTATGCTTAGAAAGAAGTTTATAAAACCTTCACTAAAGGAAAAAACACATTATATGCACATGTGCTAGAAGAAGGTGCCTATATGCACATGTGCTAGAAGAAGGTGCCCAGAGACACTCTGCTTCAGAATCTGTTACACGCTTCATTACTGATACCTGATGCAAAATGGATATCATGCCAGCTACGTCATCGGAGTGAAGCCTTAATCCATACACAATACCTGGTAGATACTCTTCTTAAACGGCGCAGAATGTCTGTAATGCTAAACCGCTGACGTTCACATCCTATATAAAAGGCATACTGAACAGTGCCACAAAATTGATGACTGAAGAAGATTTACGGTAGCTAATGTCCGTTCTTACTAGACACAGAAAACTCTAGGTATATGTGAGCAGAATTCAACAGTTTCGTCAACAGAGTGAATTTTAATGCCCTAGGTGCGATCAGATAGACAGTTATGGTTACTAAATAAAATTACTTGGCGTAAATGAATAAATAAGTTCAGTTACAATATCCTTGGATGCACAAAAAAATTGCAAGGAGATGTCGTTGTCAGTAACCAATAGCATATCCATTTATCTTCTTATTCTTCGTCGCCTTTTTCCCGTTTCTCCATGGAGTCCACATTGTTCAAATGGCTCTGAGCACTATGGGACTTAACATCTTAGGTCATCAGTCCCATAGAACTTAGAACTACTTAAACCTAACTAACCTAAGGACATCACACACATCCATGCCCGAGGCAGGATTCGAACCTGCGACCGTAGCAGTCCCGCGGTTCCGGACTGCAGCGCCTTGAACCGCACGGCCACCGCGACCGGCGGAGTCCACATTGTCAGATGGATTTTGACAATGTTGGTAATACAAGTGGTTGTTGACTTGATGCCCTAACTGACGCCACTACCACACCAGGACGGAATTTGTGCACCCCATTTGTCAGCATCCAGAGTAAATTTCATGTTCAACTGTGAGTACGTTTTCGAAATGTTTTCGTAACGTGTATCTGAGGTGGGACGTGACTAACAACCCAGTACTTACCACATACAGGCTGGACGGTTCGGCAGCCCGCGTCGTTAATCGCTACGAGGATTCAACCTTTGGCAGGCTTTACTTCCCAAAATTACGCAAGCGGTGCGTTAGCGAGCTCTGCTACCCGGGAGAATCCGTTCCTTCATTTATGAAGTCCAGAGTAGCATGTTGCTGCAGTATAGACACGCGACATGGTGGCTAGCGTCGTGTACCGTTATTAGCCTAGACCAGTGGTTCCCAACAGGTGGTCCGCTATGCCAGAGGCGTCCGCAAGCTGCTATTAGAACAAATATATTAAATATATTTCGTATGATAACAGATTTTTTTGATTTGACCGCTTCCTGCATGAGCAGAAGATTAGTGCTATGGTCAAAAAGTGTCAGAACTGACGTCAAGGATAGAAAATGAGTCACTAACTAACTTTTCTACTTTAAAACAATTCTTGGAGTCATCAGAGGAGAATTTGTCTGACCAGATCAAGTTCAATGTACCCGAGCATCTACGCAGCCTAGCCACCACTTTTAGAGGCTATTTCCCTGAACCTGACCCTGACGACAGATGGATTCGAAATCCCTTCAGCTGTGAAGAAATAGACAACATCCAAGGCCTCACTGAAGAAGAGCAAGATCAACTGGTGGATCTATCCAGCGGTGGTACGATGATACACATTTTCATCGGTGAAAAATTTCAGACTTCTGGGCATCAGAACACAAGTATTACAAGAAACTTGGAGATAAGGCAATGAAAAAGATCCTTCCATTTGCAACCATCGGTGTGAGCAAACATTTTCTTCCATGTGTTTCATGAAAAACTAATATAGGAATCGGCTCGATATGCGGTCGGATTTCAGAGTGAAAGTTTCAAGTTTGGAATGTAATATTTCAGAAATAATGGCCTCAAAGGTCAGATTGAACTCATCCAATTAAGAACTGAAAATTAAAACTAACTGTATACTGATGGAATACTCTGTTGTAACTGTATTTTTTCAAATAAATAATGCCTTGTATGAAATTAGTGTTTTCTTATTTTTCACACATGTCTACACATTGCACTCTCAAGTGTAGTAAACTTGAAAGACCAATAGACTCAGTTTTAATTTTTTCCTGTCATTTTCAGTTCATACTCAATTTTTATTTTTTTTAAGGAGTTTGTTATACAAAACACCAAGATTTGAAGACAAAGATTTTGAGCAATAATAAAAAATTTAACAATAACAATGATGGCTAAATTGAAAAAGTTTTAAGCTCAGTATTTTTTCAATAATGAATATGTCAATGTTTTTTTTCTAAGTACCAAAAACAGAAAACGTTTAAAAAAGCTCTTAATTTGGCTTTTTTAGGTGCTTGATACTATGATATGACAAGGTACCAATCATGCTCGATGAGGGGGTCCTCGAGAAAATTTTGTTGGGAATCCCTGGCCTAGACCGCTCAACGCTGCATTCTGATTAGGCACATTATGTTATGTTATGTTAACCGGGAACCTCGAAACGACGGAGAGGCTCCGTCCCCGCCGCAGCCGCAGTGGTCCACAACCCCACGACGACTACCGCAGTCCACTTCACCCCTCCGCCGCCCCACACCGAACACAGGGTTATTGTGGGGTTCGGCCCCCGGTGGACCCCCCAGGGAACATCTCACACCAGACGAGTGTAACCCCTATGTTTGCGTGGTAGACTAATGGTGGTGTACGCGTACGTGGAGAACTTGTTTGCGCAGCAATCGCCGACATAGTGTAGCTGAGGCGGAATAAGGGGAACCAGCCCGCATTTGCCGAGGCAGATGGAAAACCTCCTAGAAACCATCCACAGACTGGCCGGCTCACCGTACCTCGACACAAATCCGCCGGGCAGACTCGTGCCGGGTACCGGGCGCTCCTTCCCGCCCGGAAAGCCGTGCGTTAGACCGCACTACCAAACCGTGCAGGCCTGATTAGGTATCACTGTATAACATAACTGACTGCTTTATTGTGATAGGTCATCATCAGTAACACAGGGCGTCTAAAACCTTTACGGTCGACTTGAAACAGGTGGTAGTGTATGCACAACCGATTGTGTTGAGATAAGGAACCAATGGTCGGAAACGCATGTTTATTTTGTTATGGAGATACAAAGCGTACACCGCGTAACAACAACGTAGCTCATAGTAATTTTTCAAAGCGACGGCCACCATTCTCAATGCATGCATTCCACTGGTGCCGCACGCACATCACTATCCCTGGTGTCAGTTGTCCATGGTGAGTTGTGATACTTTGTGTGACGTTACTCGTCACGTGAGTTGGCTGACATGAATTTAATACAGGGTGCGGTGGGATGTAGTGCACGTAAAGTAGCGCGAATGTGCAGAGAACTCTTTCGCAAAAGGTGTCATCCTAACTGGAAGACGTTAAGATCCATAGATACCAACTTACGAGAGACGGGTCATTCACGCCACAGAGAGCCAGTCAAGGTTCCTGCCTCACGTGTCCGAACACTAGACGTTGATGAGATGGTGTTGGATCGTGTGTCCCACCACCCAGCAATAAGCATCTGTCAACTTTCCCGTGAAACGCATTCTTCGAAGGATATAGTGTGGAGAGTACTGCTGGAAAAGGTATTACACTCGTGTCATAAATAACGTGTGAACGCACTGGGATCAACGGCTTTTGATCCCCGCGTTCACTTCTGTCATTGGATTATCCACCACAGTGCTGTAGTGCCGAAATTCGTATAGTTTAGCCCGCATCTCGTGGTCGTGCGGTAGCGTTCTCGCTTCCCACGCCCGGGTTCCCGGGTTCGATTCCCGGCGGGGTCAGGGATTTTCTCTGCCTCGTGATGGCTGGGTGTTGTGTGCTGTCCTTAGGTTAGTTAGGTTTAAGTAGTTCTAAGTTCTAGAGGACTTATGACCACAGCAGTTGAGTCCCATAGTGCTCAGAGCCATTTGAGCCATTTTTTTCGTATAGTTTGTGTTGTTCTCGGATGAGGCCTCACTCACCCGTGATGGTGTTTTCAACACCTGCAAACTGTCATGCCTGGAATAAGGAGAATTCCGATGCCACCCACGTCAGTGGCCACCACCAACGATTCTCTGTCAACGTGTGGGTGGGCATTGTCCAAGATCACGTAAAAGGACCTCATTTGCTGGGTCTGCATTTGACTGGTCCACGTTGCCTGGTGTTCCTGCGAAATGTGCTGCCACATTTCTTTGACACCGTACCTGTTGTTATCTGCGAAAGTACGTGGTTTTAACACGACGGTGCACCAGCCCACTTCGATATTAATCTTCTGTACCCTCATCGCTGGATTGGAATGGGAGGTCCTGACTCGTGTCTACAGCGATCACCGGATTTCACACTTCTAGACTTTCTCCTCGCGGTTCTAGGCGGTTCTAGGCGCTTCAGTCTGGAACCGCGCGACCGCTACGGTCGCAGGTTCGAATCCTGCCACGGGCATGGATGTGTGTGATGTCCTTAGGTTGGTTAGGTTTAAGTAGTTCTAAGTTCTAGGGGACTGATGACCTCAGATGTTAAGTCCCATAGTGCTCAGAGCCATTTGAACCATTTTTGAACTTTCTCCTCTGGAGTTACAGCAACACATTGGCGTATGAAAACCCCGTAGAAATGGAAGAAGACCTGCTTGCTAGGGTCCAAGCTGCATGTCTCCTAGTACAACAGACACCAGTGGTCTTTGAGAGATTGCGGCAGAACTTGATGCGTCGTTGCCATGCATGCACTGAGACAGGCGATCGTGACTTCGAACAATTACTATGAGCTACATTTTGTGATGTGGCTTACATTGCGCATATCCGCAGCACAATAAATATCCACGTTCGAGCATTGGTTCCCAATCTCAATACAATCGGTTGTGGATTCACTATTGTTGTTGTTGTTGTGGTCTTTAGTCCTGAGACTGGTTTGATGCAGCTCTCCATGCTACTCTATCCTGTGCAAGCTTCTTCATCTCCCAGTACCTACTGCAACCTACATCCTTCTGGATCTGCTTAGTGTATCCATCTCTTGGTCTCCCTCTACGATTTTTACCCTCCACGCTGCCCTCCAATGCTAAATTTGTGATCCCTTGATGCCTCAAAACATGTCCTACCAACCGATCCCTTCTTCTTGTCAAGTTGTGCCACAAACTTCTCTTCTCCCCAATCCTATTCAATACCTCCTCATTAGTTACGTGATCTACCCACCTTATCTTCAGCATTCTTCTGTAGCACCACATTTCGAAAGCTTCTAGTCTCTTCTTGTCCAAACTGGTTATCGTCCATGTTTCACTTCCATACATGGCTACACTCCATACAAATACTTTCAGAAACGACTTCCTGACACTTAAATATATACTCGATGTTAACAAATTTCTCTTCTTCAGAAACGATTTCCTTGCCATTGCCAGTCTACATTTTATATCCTCTCTACTTCGATCATCATCAGTTATTTTGCTCCCTAAATAGCAAAACTCCTTTACTACTTTAAGTGTCTCATTTCCTAATCTAATTCCCTCAGCATCACCCGATTTAATTTGACTACATTCCATTATCCTCGTTTTGCTTTTGTTGATGTTCATCTTATATCCTCCTTTCAAGACACTGTCCATTCCGTTCAACTGCTTTTCCAAGTCCTTTGCTGTCTTGGACAGAATCACAATGTCATCGGCGAACCTCAAAGTTTTTATTTCTTCTCCATGAATTTTAATACCTACTCCGAATTTTTCTTTTGTTTCCTTTACTACTTGCTCAATATACAGATTGAATAACATCGGGGACAGGCTACAACCCTGTCTCACTCCTTTCCCAACCACTGCTTCCCTTTCATGCCCCTCGACTCTTATAACTGCCATCTGGTTTCTGTACAAATTGTAAATAGCCTTTCGCTCCCTGTATTTTACCCCTGCCACCTTCAGAATTTGAAAGAGAGTATTCCAGTTAACGTTGTCAAAAGCTTTCTCTAAGTCTACAAATGCTAGAAACGTAGGTTTGCCTTTTCTTAATCTTTCTTCTAAGATAAGTCGTAAGGTTAGTATTGCCTCACGTGTTCCAACATTTCTACGGAATCCAAACTGATCTTCCCCGAGGTCCGCTTCTACCAGTTTTTCCATTCGTCTGTAAAGAATTCGCGTTAGTATTTTGCAGCTGTGACTTATTAAACTGATAGTTCGGTAATCTTCACATCTGGCAACACCTGCTTTCTTTGGGATTGGAATTATTATATTCTTCTTGAAGTCTGTGGGTATTTCGCCTGTCTCATACATCTTGCTCACCAGATGGTAGACTTTTGTCATGACTGGCTCTCCCAAGGCCATCAGTAGTTCTAATGGAATGTTGTCTGCTTCAATTTGACCCAAAAGGATTGAGACATCCTGCATATCACCAATTCTGTTATTTACACGTATTATGCAACATTTTTGACATACTCAGATGCTCTCTTGTTCACCAGATGCACAGAAGTGTAACACTAAGCACGCAACATTAGAGTGCAATATCGCTTTGCCCTTAACATGCACATATAGAGTCACCAGACAAAATATGAGTCACCATCTTATTTGGACACACTGGTTGAGTTGGAGCGCTGTAGATGAGGTATAGTTGGTATCGCGTGGTCATGGGGCCCTCTACCGCAGAAGTAAGTCAAGGCAGTGAAGTGGTGTGATTATGCGAAATGACTGTACCCAATTAACGCTGTAAGTTGGGTCGACGTGCAGACCTAACAGAATGCTGGGGAGTACCCAAGACATATCGTGAATGAAGTTACTCGATTTACTTGTATATCGACGCAGACTGCCCGACGTGCCTACAAGAAATAACAATGGTGTGCCACTCGCAGCAATGTAACATGTTACAAGAACAGTATTAAAAAGAAAGTAATCAACAGGGACCGCAGACAAGGGGCACTCCTAGTCAATGGCACTCGCTTTCAAACTCGACAGGAACTGCTGATGTCAGTAAATATAGGTCCAGTTCAAGCAGTTTCAAGTGTCACACTAAGCTGCATGTCTTGTGTGGGCTTAATAACACAAACTGAACAGTAGTTAGCGGAAACGAATCACGATTTTACCACTTTTCAAATGATGCAAGACGTCTAATTCTCTGAGGCCCACTGAGGAGTTTAGCTCAAAGTGCATGGAAGGTGTAGCTCAGAACGGAGGCGCTTCTGTGAGCTTTTGAGTGCATTTTTCGGCCCATGATTTGGACCTACACATTCACGTTACCGCGGACGTGAACCAGGGTGTCCATATCAACATTTTCGGTGACCAAGAATTGCTCTTTCTTCTACATTTTCCTGATGAGTATGCTGTGAAAACTTCCGTCTTCTAAGACTCCAATATCCGTGGTCACACGGATATGTGCATACTTTGGCGAACAGTCAGGCATTCTATACTTATATGGATATGGTGTCTGTTCTTTCAGACATGTCCGGAAGAACAGACACCATTGATGACCTGCAGCTGTCTAGAACGAAATGGGAATTATATTAATACCTTCAGCTGCTGACGGGCGTTGATATATATCAACGGGGACAGGTGAAAATGTGTGCCCCGACCGGGACTCGAACCGGGATCTTCTGTTTACATGGCAGACGCTCTATCCATGTGAGCCACCGAGGGCACAGATGATAGCGCGACTGCAGGGACTATCTCGCGCACGCCTCCCGCGAGACCCACATTCTCACCTTTTATGTCCACACACTACATTTGTAGTGTCCCACCCCAACACATTCTTTCCAAGTCCCGTAAGAGTTTGGGGAATATGTGTGCATCTGTACAGAAGAAGGAGGTCATGCACGGTATTGCCAGAACTATATACTTATATGGAGCTACGGTCGCAGGTTCGAATCCTGCCTCGGTCATGGACGTGTGTGACGTCATTAGGTTAGTTAGGTTTAAGTAGTTCTAAGTTCAAGGGGACTGATGACCACAGATGTTAAGTCCCATAGTGCTCCGAGCCAAAACCATTTTTTTTGAACTTATATGGATATGGTGTCTGTTCTTTCGGAAATGTCCGAATGAATATGGTGTCTGTTCTTCCTGTAGTTGCAGGTAGCAGATATACATATAGGACTCGTTTCACTTGACTAGCATTCTCAAACAGCCACAATGTCTAAATACTGTGCTTGGAAGACACTGATATCCGGTAAGAACAGTCGACACAATAGATCGTCGGGAAAGCATCAAGACTTCGATCAGATCTTGCCAGCAAACAAAGGGAACTCCATAGTCGTTATGCAACAAACTGACTATGATGAGGAAGTTCGTCTACTTCTGGAGGACCTTGCATACAGGCTTTTGCGATGTGACCGTACAGGCGCAGTGGACACGCATGAACAGAGCTCTCTTGAAGGTAACAGACATGCCTGACAAGGTCTTCTAACAACTGCAGTTTAGAGCGCCAGTTCCACCTAAACTGTATGGAGTGACGAAAGTACACAAAGCGGGCACGGCACTACGCCCAGTTGTCAGAAAAGTTGGTGCATCGACGTACTGTTGTGGACATATGTGAGGAGATGTGTTGACCACAGTCATGACACAGAAGACTTCTTGAAAAGTCTCAAGCAGCTACTGTACATGTCACAGCATCTGCTATAACATTCAGTTTTGATGTGGTATCCTTGTTCACCAACTTTCCACTGAAAGACTCGCTGGAACTCATATCAAATTTATCGATGCACATATGGACCTGTTCAGGCACATACTGACTTCAACACATTTTCTGTATGAAGGCCAGTTTTATGAGCAGACAGAAGAAGTGGTCATGAGCCGCTCCATTTCTCCAGAGGTTGTCAACCTATTCATGAAAAAATTTCTGGAGGAAACATTAGAGATGGCAAACCCATATGCTTGTTGAGATATGTGGATGATACCTTTGTGATCTGGCCTCATGCTAGGGAGAGACTGAATGAGTTTTTGAAACATTTTAACTCCAAACAAACAAACAAACGCCGTTCGGACAAGCCGTGAAGGCCCAACGGTACCGACCAGCCACCGTGTCATGCTCAGCCCTTAGGCGCCACCAGATACAGAGGGGCATTTGGTCAGCACACCGTTCTCCCGACCGTCGCCAGTTTTCGTAACCGGTGCCGCTACTTCCCGATCACGAAGCTCATCAAGTGGCCTCACAAGGGATGAGTGCACCCCGGACGCCAACAGCACTCTGCAGACCCGGACGGCGACCCATGCTGGCCAAACCCGACAGTGCTTAATTTCGGTGATCTGACGGGAATCGGTGATACCACTGCGGCAAGGCCGGTGGCTACATTTTAACTCAGACCACCAGCCGGCCGCTGTGGCCGAGCGGTTCTAGCCGCTTCTGTCCGGAACAACGCGACTGCTCCGGTCGCAGGTTCGAATCCTGCCTCGGGCGTGGATGTGTGATGTCCTTAGGTTACTTAGGTTTAAGTAGTTCTAACTTCTAGGGGACTGATGACCTCACATGTTAAATCCCATAGTGCTCAGAGCCATTTGAATCAGACCGCCAAAATGTAAAGTTCACCACGGAAATGGAGAAGGATGGACAGTTGCCGTTTCTGGATATACTGGACAAAATGGGGCAGCTCGGTCGTTTCGTCACAGTGTGTATTGCAAGGCAACACACACTAGCAGAAGAACAGAATTCTGTAGACACTGGTCCACGGAGTACACATCTCGTCAGACCATGACAGTGCTGCTATCAGAAATAGAACATCTATACTAAGTCTTCTGCAAAAATAGATGCACGGCGAAACAGATTCTGAAACCCTTTCAATTACCCATTCTGTAACATGGTAGAGACGAAGAGCAAGATTAAACAAAGACTGTAGCTTACCTCAGCGATGTTGGATCTGTTTCTGCCGAGACCATGAGTATTCTCAAGAAGCATGACATCAAGTGTGTGTTCTGTTCACTTACCAAAATAACAGGACTACTACGAAAGTTGAAGATGCCCCTGCTTTACGCAAACCAGGTATTTATAATACACATTGGCAATGTTGCATTTCGTACACTGGCCAAACAGCTAGGTCAGTGGACATCAGATGCCAAGAACATTAGTGGCACACCCGCCTGATGTTGTTGTTGTGGTCTTCAGTCCAGAGACTGGTTTGATGCAGCTCTCCATGCTACTCTATCCTGTGCAAGCCTCTCCATCTCCCAGTACCTACTACAACCTACATCCTTCTGAATCTGTTTAGTGTATTCATCTCTTGGTCTCCCTCTACGATATTTACCCTCCACACTGCCTTCCAATACCAAATTGGAGATCCATTGGTGCCCCAGAACATGCCCAACCAATCGATCCCTTCTTCTAGTCAAGTTGTGAGAAAAATGTCTCTTCTCTCCAATTCTGTTCAATATCTCCTCATTAGTTATGTGATCTACCCATCTAATCTTCAGCAATCTTCTGTAGCACCACATTTCGAAAGCTTCTATTCTCTTCTTGTCTAAACTATTTATTGTCCGTGTCTCACTTCCATGCATGGCTACACTCCATATAAATACTTTCAGAAACGACTTCCTGTCACTTAAATCTATACTCGATGTTAACAAATTTCTCTTCTTCAGAAACGCTTTCCTTGCCATTGCCAGTCTACATTTTATATCCTCTCTACTTCGACCATCATGAGTTATTTTGCTCCCCAAATAGCAAAACTCATTTACTACTTTAAGCATCTCATTTCCTAATCTAATTCCCGCAGAATCACCCGATTTAATTCGACTACATTCCATTATCCTCGTTTTGCTTTTGTTGATGTTCATCTTATATCCTCCTTTCAAGACGCTGTCCATTCCGTTCAGCTGCTCTTCCAGGTCCTCTGCTGTCTCTGACAGAATTGCAATGTCATCGGCGAACCTCAAAGTTTTTATTTCTTCTCCATGGATTTTAATTCCTACTCCAAATTTTTCTTTTGTTTCCTTTACTGCTTGTTCAATATACAGATTGAATAACATCGGGGAGAGGCTAAAACCCTGTCTCACTCGCTTCCCAACCACTGCTTCCCTTTCATCTCCCTCGACTCTTATAACTGCCATCTGGTTTCCGTACAAATTGTAAACAGCCTTTCGCTCCCTGTATTTTACCCCTGCCACGTTCAGAATATGAAAGAAAGTATTCCAGTCGACATTGTCAAAAGCTTTCTCTAAATCTACAAATGGTACAGGCAACTAAATCAGTCATTGTCGAACACTGTCAGGAACTTAGTCATACCATAATCTAGGAAAAAACGACCCACAGATAGCGCGACGGTGTCGTAAGAGAGCCACCAGAGATAAAGATGGCGAGAAACATCATGAACCGTGGCAATGGATACCAACACGGCTAAGCCTGTGATGTCTGCACTGGAATTGCTAAAACGCAACGGCTGCAGCAGCAGAACTCAACATAAAGAACTGAGAACACGGACACGGGCAAGAACGCCAGGCAGAGCACAAGGAGCACGGTGCCGATATATTTTTTTTTACTGGAGAGTTGTCGCCTTTGGTAACTTAGTCTTATAGGATGTGGAGGTAATGGGTTTTGTTTTCTCTTTATTGTATGCGCTTTCATAGGGGCCGCTGTTGCTCCGGTGGGCCCTTTGCACCTACGTATTGGTGTTGGTGGGATTGTTAATCTTTGTTTTACTTTTTACAAAATTCCCTAGGGGTTTTACTTTCGACATTGTAGGTGCCTAGTCCGGGGCACCTTCTGTAATGCCTCTTGGAATTCGATATCTGTACCACCGTTGGGATGTGGCTCTGAATACGTTTTCTATTTGTTGTACGATACCTCTGCTGGCGTCTACTTTAGCAAAGAACCTCCGAATATGCTCTGTAATCTTCTCTGTTACTAGCTTGTCTCTTAACTCTTCGTTAATTTCTCATGTCCGCGACCATCTATTGGCATCAGATGTCCACCTCATGTATTTGTACTGCAAGGGTTGAAGTTTTTAACGTTGGAGGGGCATGCAGTTCCCCATGACGATACACCGTAGAAAAGTGATGGTTGGCTTGTGGCTTTACAGAAACATAGCTTTGTTGTACGGTTTAAGTCCTTACTTATAAAAGATGTAATGAATGCTCATAATGGTGTAGGTTTGTTTCCTGTCCTTAACGTGCTCGGAGAAGGTAAGCTCTTTATACAGAATAATTCCTATGTATTTAACTTCAGTAGACCAGGGAATCTGCTGATTCCATACCGAGAACAGAACGCCAGATCGCTGACAGACACACCGCTCCGAAAACGGAACGCCAGCTTGCGGCCAGGGACAGCAGATCGAAGACTAAAAGTCTCACAACGCTTCTAAAGGGAACGGACCGCAAACAGAGCACCCAAAACCGACCATGAAAGGGGGAGGCAGTAGAAATAAATATAGGACCCGTTCCACTCAACTAGCAGTTTCAGGTAACGCTTGATGAAAAAACGCGTGAAGTTGTAGAATTATTGTGCGTGGACGACACTGATATCCAGCAGAACACTCAACATACTATCAAGATGCTTTCAGATCGCCGGGAAACCTGAAGACTTACAAGAAAAACCGTGTTTACACTTGGCAGAATTAAAATTATTTCTGGTCTGTATCAGTTTTCATACTAACGCCGGCACGGTAGCTCAGCGTGTTCGGTCAGAGGGTTAACTGCCCTCTGTAATAAAGAAACTGAGTAAATGGATAATGACGAACTTAAACGGATGTCTTACGACGTCCGCCCTTAGCAGATGCAACGAACGAAAACGAACAGAATGAGATTTAAAAAAAAATGCTAAGGAGCTGATTTAAATCTACAACTCAGCAAGCCCCATCTATATATCGTCCCTAATTATGATTTCTGACTGATTAACACCGAGTGAAAGAGCAAAAATCAAAATTTGCAACCTTCTTGGATAATCCCCTTACCAACTTCAAGGTGTCAGATACTGCAGCAGATAACATCTACAGTGGTAGGTACTGGAGGTACGTAAGGATTCAATTCATGAAACCCAAAATGCTGCTAATAATCTTCTAATTGTTCTACAACATAACAATACGTGAAGATTTTTCTGTGCGTTTTAGCAATTTCATTTCAGCAATATGAGAGGTGTAATTACTTCCATATGAACGTGAGTCACATACGTGAAGCGAGAAACTAGACTTTCACTTTTGTGTAATAAAAAAGAAACATTCAGAATAACCTTTCTGCCAATTGGGTACAGGCGACAGACGGAGGTTCCGACTGTTTTCGGTCGGTATGAAATCAAAGAAAATGGCTCCACGCAGACGGTATGCGGTCATGTCAAGAGTTAGGAAGAGGAGGAGGAACCGTTTACTTCATGATTGATTACAATTGCTCAACTATGGCTACACAGTAAGATACACTATGTAATCAACAGTATCCGGACACCTGGCTGAAAATGACTTACAAGTTCGTGGCGCCCTCCATCGGTAATGCTGGAATTCAGTATGGTGTTGGCCGACCATTAGCCTTGATGACTCCCACTCTCGCAGACATAAGGTGCTGGAAGGTTTCTTATGGAATGGCAACCCATTCTTCACGGAGTGCTGCACTGAGGAGAGGCTGGCAGATGACGTTCACGTGGCATTCTCCATACCCACACCCTGCCATCGGATCGCCATATTGTGTACCGTGATTCGTCACTCAACACAATGTTTTTCCATTGTTAAATCGTCCAATGTTTACGCTCCTTACGCCAAGCGAGGTGTCGTTTGGTATTTACCGGCGTGATATGTAGCTTATGAGCAGCCGCTCAACCATGAAATCCAAGTTTTCTCAGCTCTCGCCTAACTGCCATAGTACGTGCAGTGGATCCTGATGTAGTTTGGAATTCCTGCGTGATGGTCTTGATAGATGTCTGCCTATTTACACATTGCGACCCTCTTCAACTGTCGGCGGTCTCTCTCGGTCAACAGACGAGATCGGCCTGTACGTTTTTGTGTTGCATGTGTCCCTTCACGTTTCCACTTCACTATCACATCGGAAACAGTGGAACTAGGGATGTTTAGGAGTGTGGAAATCTCGTTAACAGACGTATGACGTAAGTGACCCGAAATCACCTGACCACGTTCGAAGTCCGTGAGTTCCGCGGTGCGCTTCATTCTGCTCTCTCACGATGTCTAACGACTACTGAGGTCGCAGGTATAGAGTACCTGGCAGTAGGTGGCAACAAAATGCATATAATATGAAAAACTTATTTTTTTGGTGGGGGGGGGGGTGTCCGGATACTTTTGATCACATAGTGTACAGGGTGGTCCATTGATAGCGACCGGGCCAAATATCTCACGAAATAAGTGTCAAACGAAAAAAAATACAAAGAACGAAACTTGTCTAGCTTAAAGGGGGAAACCAGATGGCTCTATGTTTGGCTTGCTAGATGGCGCTACCATAGGTCAAACGGATATCAACAGCGTTTTTTTTAAATAGGAACCCCCATTTTTATTACATATTCGTGTAATACGTAAAGAAATATGAATGTTTTAGTTGGACCACTTTTTTCGCTTTGTGATAGATGGTGCTGTAATAGTCACAAACGTATAAGTACGTGCTATCATGTAACACTCCGCCAGGGCGGACGGTATTTGCTTCGTTACACATTACCCGTGTTAAAATGGACCATTTACCAATTGCGGGAAAGGTCGATATCGTGTTGATGTATGGCTATTGTGATCAAAATGCCCAACGGGCGTGTGCTATATATGCTGCTCGGTATCCTGGACGACATCATCCAAGTGTCCGGACCGTTCGTCGGATAGTCACTTTATTTAAGGAAACAGGAAGTGTTCAGCCACATGTGAAACGTCAACCACGACCTGCAACAAATGATCATGCCCAAGTAGGTGTTTTAGCTGCTGTCGCGGCTAATCCGCACATCAGTAGCAGACAAATTGCGCGAGAATCGGGAATCTCAAAAAGGTCGGTGTTGAGAATGCTACATCAACATCGATTGCACCCGTACCATATTTCTATGCACCAGGAATTGCATGGCAACGACTCTGAACGTCGTTTAAGGTTCTGTCACTGGGCACAAGTTAATGTATGGTGCGGCATTACGGGAGGAAGGATAATTGGCCCCCATTTTATCGATGGCAATCTAAATAGTGCAATCTACTCTGATTTCCTACGTAATGTTCTACCGATGTTACTACAAGATGTTTTACTGAATGACAGAATGGCGATGTACTTCAAACATGATGGATGTCCGGCACATAGCTCGCGTGCGGGTGAAGTGGTATTGAATAGCGTATTTCATGACAGGCGGATTGCTCGTCGAAGCACTATACCGTGGCCCGCACGTCACCGGATCTGACGTCCCCGGATTTCTTTCTGTGGGGAAAGTTGAAGGATATTTGCTATCGTGATCCACCGACAACGCCTGAAAACATGCGGAAGCGTATTGTCAATGCATGTGTGAACATTACGGAAGGCGAACTACTCGCTGTTGAAAGGAATGTTGTTACACGTATTGCTAAATGCATTGAGGTTGACGGACATCATTTTGAGCATTTATTGCATTAATGTGGTATTTACAGGTAATCACGCTGTAACAACATGCGTTCTCAGAAATGATAAGTTCACAAAAGCACATGTATCGCATCGGAACAGCCGAAATAAAATGTTCAAACGTACCTACGTTCTGTATTTTAATTTAAAAAACCTACATGTTACCAACTGTTCATCTAAAATTGTGAGCCATATGTTTGCGACTATTACAGCGCCATCTATCACAAAGCGAAAAAAGTGGTCCAACTAAAACATTCATATTTCTATACGTACTACACGAATATGTAATAAAAATGGGGGTTTCTATTTAAAAAACGCAGTTGATATCCGTTTGACCTATGGCAGCGCCATCTAGCGGGCCAACCATAGCGCCATCTGGTTTCCCACTTCAAGCTAGACAAGTTTCGTTCTTTTTAGTTTTTTCGTTTGACGCTTATTTCGTGAGATATTTTGCCCGGTCACGATCAATGGACCACCCTGTATATCCAAACTACAAGCAAGATGTTTTAAGGTGTTATATATCAATTTCATGCACTTGGTTCTGTCATTTAAGGAAAGCAGAAATTTTGCATGACGTGAAACAAGTCGGTCAGACAACTAGCGTTCTTGTTTCAACACCACAACACAAACGGGTGCCATGACCGGGAAGCATGGACTACTGGTAAATGGCGCCGCATTGTGTTCCTCGTAGAATTGCTGTTTTACGCTACTCCAGATGACCATCGTTGACGAGTGTGCCTTTGATTAGGGGAGATTTCCCATTCTTCCATTGTTTTAGATAGGCACAATTGTCCTACTGCCTAGCTTCACGATGCGGGGAGCCATCGGGTATGACTGTGAGGAATCGAATGGCATCATGGTACGTCACGAACATCCTGAGTCATGTGTTTCGTCTCAGGCGACAGTATTGTGACGAAATTTTTCAACGGAGCAATGCTCGCCGACACATGGCCAGTGACCCTATGAGCTACCTATGTGACGCTGAGGCATTCCTAGGGTCAGCAAGATACGCCGATATGTCCCACGATATAACGCGTTTGGAATCTGCTCGGATGTAAACTCCGTCGCAGCACCAGTATCCAGGGAATCAAGGGTGAGTTGAAACAGTTATGGGCTATCCTGCCTGAGGTGACGATACAGCGGCTTTATGGCACCCTTCCCATCAAAATCCCTGGATGTATCTTGGCCAGAGTGGGTGGAACATAATTAGACTCATGCTGCTAAGTTCTTTGTTAATATGACTCGATTTTGTAATCTCCGAAATGACATCACACACTCTCTCAACTAGTGAAAGTTTCCTACCTCTTACCTGTTTCTCGATTAGAGATAAAGTTTCTGGTGTGGAAAGTCGTACTCTACTTTTCAAAAGATCACTGAACGAATCAACAACAATGTTATCATTTCGCCTTAACACATTAAAAACGTTACATGACCCCCACACCTTCTTGGACTACGTAAATGTCAGTTACTCAGAGTCGATTCTTACAACAAAACACAAAATTAATATTTAATTGTAGATGCACTGTTTAATCGTGGATTTAGCAGTTGTAATGAACATACTGAATCTTTGTTTGCGTAGTTACCTTCTGTTGCAGCTGTTTAAATCAGTTATTATTGGTTACTCTGCCCTAAGTTTACTGCAGTTACTTAAAGAGTAATTTACAGTGACAGCAAGCTTGAGACGGAGAAACAAATAAGTAATAATGAATTGTTATCACAGGATTCAGTTTTGTTAAATTTTCCGGGCCTGATGCGACTATAGTTCTCACATAGATGTGAGATAAGATACTGCCTTATAAATGTTTGAATGCTTTTCAGTGAGCTGACCAAGAAAACGCCCACTTAGATGAAGTTTTAGTTGGAATCATTAGTTATTTCAAATATCCGAATTACCTTATTATTCTTCCTCGAAGAGATCCTACAACAATTGACTAACATCTGTTATTTCTAATGCCCTGAATCTTTCTTCCAATATGATTTACATTTTTGCTGGACAAATATAATAACATGTCTTATAATACTCGCCATGAACAACGGAAATCAAGCCCTAGCACTATTATGAAGCTGTGGTATCATGTTTTTAATTGCACATGCAGTCGGGCATACACAAACAGAAACAGCAGCAGGTCGCAACTATGCTTGTTGCCACTTGCTCTGCCCTCCTCTGTGGCTGCACGCCCCAACTAAAATTAGACCACAAACAACAGCACACCCAGCCGAGCACATCACACCATGAGTAGGATTTTAGGAAGGGCGAAGTAGAAAAACATGTTTAGCATAATCTGCATTTACGGGGCATTTTCGGGAAATAAATGTCGCCTAATAGAATAAGTTGATGTAGAAGCGTTAAACCACTGAAGAAACGCGAAAAATTGGTGTCACGGAGAAACAAGTATGCCACTCAACTTCGAAATGCCCACAAAGAGTCATACCGTAAATCAGCTACAAATCAAGCCCGTACTGAACAAAAATAAAGTGAGAAAGAGCAGAGGTAGAATTTCTTCTGTGTCATTTGAAATTTATAGTTTCGCAAGCAATACCAGATGCTTCCAAGGTTTTGCTGTAACGATGAACATCTGCGTTCTTAGCTCGACTGTACTTTCCCAACATTTGTCGCGTACTGGTCTCGCAGATGACGTTGGTTATTAATTCGAAACGCTATTACTATCCTAACGAAAACAACAAGAAACAAACGCTCCTTGGACCAGATCCTTCGGTATCAGGAGCGATCAAAACATTTCCGACTGAAGACCATACTAACCTCCTGCACACATCGGTTTTCATATACCGTATCGAAGTCGTACTGGGTAGCATATACACTGTAGCAACGCCCTTAAAGCGAAATATTTTGACCAGCCCTTATTTCCTGTGGTACTGTGGTGTACATCGTATAGATTATGTATACGTTAATGCTTTAGGTGTTTCCTTCACGCAGTATGTGCTTGCACCAATAGCAAATTCAACAGTTTAATTCCACACTTTCGCTTTTGGTACACTTAGTTAGTTACCTGTCCGATTTAATCAGTGTCTAGCGAGAATTTTCCTGAAATGTCTCACGCAGTGTTTGCATGTTCTTAAGAGACACACGATATTGTCCCGAACCTGACTATCATACAAACATGCAGTTTAACATTTCGATGCTAAAAATAACATAAACTGTCCTTAGGCAACAGTTTCTTATAAATTCTTGCTCAGAACTTACTCACCAATATTAAAAAAGATTTCGAAACCTGAAAATAGAGTGTCCAAAAAACGTTTTCTAGTTGTGGTGCTTACCTTTTACAACCACAGCTGTCCAGTGGAAATAAATAAATGACACTTGAAAAATGATATTCATATCGTTTTTTTCGCTCTTCTTGGAGGGTTCGTGGGAAGAATGACTGCTTGTACGCCTTTGTGTGGGCTGTGGTTTGTCAAGTCTTGTTTCACGGCCTAAACGGGGTCCATATGTAGGTGGAAGAACAATATTTGTCGATCTAGACTAAAAACTGGTTTCGTATCATACATTTTATGCATACTGGGCAACACAGTCATACATTTACTGAATGAAAGGGACAATTTCCAACATTATTAGAACTCTTCTTCATTCCACAAAGTCTGTCACACCGGAGACCTATAGAACCATTCAGGGGAAGACTTTGCTAATATGTACACACAACTGATAAGTCTTTACTTTTCCTTTCCTTTATCCCATATCTTCACAGGGTCGACGTGTTAACTTATGGACTTGCAGTGTTAACAGTTGCGGGTAGCCGGATGCCCTTACTATTGCCTCTCCTCTCCCGTCACCCCTACCCCCTTACCCCACTCGACACTGTCCTTCACCCCTACCCCACCCTGGGACGGAATCTGTGCACCAGATACATCTACGCCAAATGTTATCTCACGTGCAACACACAAAACTAATTACTGTGCATGATCAAATCAAATTCACCATTGACGGTTAAGCAAAGAACTGTATTAACGTTTTAGATATTACATTGACGAAAACATTCACCATTCATATGTTAAACCATTAAGAACAGAACAACTTAGAAACCAAAATAAACCGAAGTACATCGTATGAATACACTGCCATATTCATCCGTATTTCACCTTGTTCTAGGTAACTGCCTTTTCCCGACGTTGCGTTCACAGTATTTACTTACAGTGTCTTTGCGATTATGTAGTGTGCTTTTTCTACGTTCGAGCACTCTACGTCTTAAAAATCCGAAACTAGTTGTAGAACGTAGAAGGTGTCTAACTAAATTCGGCCAAAGTGTAAAAATGCTGCCTCAGTTTAAAAATTTGTTCTCGAAATTTTCTTAGTAGTGTCTTCTTACGAGGCTCTAACAGATCAAGTTTTACAGTAGCCTTGAGAAGTTTCCTGCCATAATACAAAATACTTAAAGAAGAACTGGCGCTGGAGAAAAAGCGCGAACTCAGAGTTTCGAAGTATGGAAAAATAACTCGAATTTGCTCTTTTCACAGGAATAATTTCGGCATTTCCCTTTACTGAAATAACATAAAACATGAAGTTCCGTGGCGGAACGAGAGGGTGAACCTTGATCTTTACAAATGGGGTTCAAATGGTTCAAATGGCTCTGAGCACTATGCGACTTAACTTCTGAGCTCATCAGTCGCCTAGAACTTAGAACTAATTAAACCTAACTAACCTAAGGACATCACACACATCCATGCCCGAGGCAGGATTCGAACCTGCGACCGTAGCGGTCACGCGGTTCCAGACTGAAGCGCCTTTAACCGCACGGCCACACCGGCCACACCGGCCGGCACACAAATGGGGGTCCAGCATCTTCACAACTGAGTAACATTACTCAAACAAACAAGAATGTGGGAATTTGTACAATCCTCCACACACTCTCAATTTCCCCTGTTACTTATGCATGTTATACGCCGCAGTGAAGCACCCAAAGGGGAGGAGAAAACGAAATGAACCTTTATGGATTGTGAGGGTATGTGATATAATTTCAGTGATTATAAAATCGAATCACATTTAGAAAGAACATAGCAGTATGAGCCCGCTCTGACCTTGCATCCAGCGGTTGTTGGGAACGGTGTCATAAAGCAGTCTTCTGGGGTAGTATGCACCGCAGATGTTGATATCCTCGGTACTGGGGCCCTGGGACGGAGTTAACGTCTGAAGTGTTACCACACGTGTTCAGTCGGAACAGATGTCGGGATCTTACTGGCCGCAGGAATACCTCAACATAACGCATCACGATACTGTCGCTTTAGAGGCAACAGATGAGGACGCAAGACACTGTGACGTCAGAGTTCTCTCGATAACTGCTAGTAGTGATCTGAAGTCATAACATATGGCTCCCCACACTATGAAGCAAGAAGTAACAGACTTGTGCCTCTCCAGAAAGGAACATCTTCCCAAGTTGCCGTCATACACGCCGACGGTGGTCATCCGCGGTAGTGCAGAACAGCGATTCATCGCCGAACACAATGCGGCGTCGTTAATCGGCAGTCCATGCTTCCAAGCCACAGCACCACTCTAAACGCAGCCGTTTTACACACATCAAAAACAGTTTTGCATCACCTCGATTCCGAGAGTTCCGCAACCTGCACAGAAAATTGCAATCGACATCAACATAAATATCATTTCCGCCCTTTTTATTGCTCGTCAAAACCACGCATTGCATGTTGTACCACCATACAGAGAGACCTTCAGAGGTGGTGGTCCAGATTGCTGTACACGCTGGTACCTCTAATACCCAGTAGCACGTCCTCTTGCATTCAGGCATCCCTGTATTCGTCGTGGCATACTATCCCCAAGTTCATCAAGGCACTGTTGGAACAAATTGTTCTACTCCTGAACGGCGATTCGGCGTAGATCCCTCAGAGTGGTTGGCGGGTCACATCGTCCATAAACAGCCCTTTTCAGTCTATCCTAGGAATTGTCGATAGGGTTCATGTCTGGAGAACATACTGGACACTTTAGTCGAGCGATGTCGTTATCCTGAAGGAAGTCAGTCACAAGATGTGCACGATGGGGATGCGAATTGTCGTCCATGAAGACGAATGCCTCGCCAATATGCTGCCGATATGGTTGCGCTGTCAGTCGGCGGCTGGCATTCACTTATCGTACAGCCGTTACGGCGCCTTCAATGGCCACCAGTGGCGTACGTTGGCCCCACATAATGCCACTCGAAAACAGCAGGGAACCTCCACCTTGCTGCCGGCCGGAGTGGCCGTGCGGTTCTAGGCGCTACAGTCTGGAGCCGAGCGACCGCTACGGTCGCAGGTTCGAATCCTGCCTCGGGCATGGATGTGTGTGATGTCCTTAGGTCAGTTAGGTTTAATTAGTTCTAAGTTCTAGGCGACTGATGACCTCAGAAGTTAAGTCGCATAGTGCTCAGAGCCATTTGAACCATCCACCTTGCTGCACTCGCTGGGCAATGTGTTTAAGACGTTCAGCCTGACCGGGTTACCTCCAAACACGTCTCCGACGATTGTCTGGTTGAAGGTATATGCGATACTCATCGATGGAGAGAACGTGAGGCCAATCATGAGCGGTCCATTCAGCATGTTGTTGGACCCATCAGTACCGCGCTGCATGGGGTCGTGGCTGCAAAGATGGACCTCGCCATGTATGTAGGGAGTGAAGTTGAACCTATTGGCCACAGTTTGAGTTGTAAGACGACGTCCTGTGGCTGCGCGAAAAGCATTATTCAACATGGTGGCGTTGCTGTTAGGGTTCCTCCCAGCCATAATCCGTAGGTAGCGGTCATCCACTGCGGTAGTAGCCCTTGGGTGCCTTAGCGAGGCATGTCATCGACAGTTCCTGTCTCTCTGTATCTACTCCGTGTCCGAACAACATCGCTTTGGTTCACTCCGAGAAGCCTGGACACTTACCTTGTTGAAAGCCCTTCCTGGCAAAAAGTAACAATGCGGACGCAATCGAACCGCAGTGTTGACCGTCTAGGCATAGTTGAACGACAGAGAACACGAGCCGTGTACCTCCTTCTAGATGGAATGACTGTAACTGATCGGCTCTCGGACCCCCTCCGTCTACCTCCGTCTAATAGGCACTGCTCACGCGTGGTTGTTTACATCTTTGGGTGCGTTTAGTGACATTTCTGCACAGTCAAAGGGACTGTGTCTTTGATACAATATCCACAGTCAACGTCTGTCTTCAGGTGTTTTGTTAACCGAGGTGACGCGAAACTTTTTTTGATGTGTGTATGTTGTGTCGTTAACAGCTGCGTACGCATGGGAAGGTAATTTCCTGGTCCAGCTGCTGCTAGTCTCCGACCACCAGTGCAAGATGACACAGAATAGTGCACAGAGTCCATTTCTTGTTCTGGGATGGCAGCCACAGATGTGAAGGGGTTACGATGTGCTTGTTGTATAATACGGCAATTCTCCCTCTGGTAGTATGACGTGGTCGATCCAAAGTTTGACGAGCAGTACGTCCGCTGTCATGATTCCACGGGTGCCAACATAAGGCTACTGTCGCATCCGAATGTCCCATAAATCTGGAAATTTCACTGTTCGTCCCGACAGGGATATGGTGACCTACAATGGAGCCCCACGGAAACTCTGTCGGGTGTTGATAACGCTGTCTCATCCGAGTAGGCGACATCTCCGAGCCCTTAACAGTGATCACTCAACATCAGATACTGTTCAGGCTCCTTATACAGGGTGATTTTTTCCACCGTATACAAACTCTATGGTTTGATCGATGAGAAGATATGGACTAAAAAGGTCTGGTGAACGTATGTTCGGAAATGCATGGTTTCCACGGTGGAGATCACTTATTCAGTCAGACATTGTTACAGAAACTGCGGTCTAATACGCGCTGTATCATGCAGCCCCAGTTACAGTACGTGTTGAAAATGGTTTCCATGTACCTCAACGGATGCGTGTACGCGCCGTAGCAAGTTCTGTCAGAAACGTTCACATAGGCCAGGCTGTATCCGAATAGTATCAAGGGCAGCATGAATACGCCGCTCTAGTGTCTCCACATCTGGAATGGGCTCTGCATACAAGATACTTTTGAGATGGCCCCATAACCAGGAATCTCACGGGTTGAGATCCGGTGAACGAGAAGGGCATGCTACTGGACCCTCTCGTTCGGTCCATCGACAAGGGAAGACACGATTCAGATGAGTCTAGACGTTAACGACGAAGCGGGCTGGAGCGAAATCATGTAGCAGCCACATAACCTTTCGAATTATCAGTGGCACTTCTTCCAGCAGGGGAGGCAAATTCACACGCAAGAAACGCCGATAGTTCCGGCTTGTTAGGCTGGTCCCAAAATACGGTCACCAATTATCCCGGTCCATACATTCCGGCTGCACCGATGCTGATGATTCGCTGTCGCCATACAGTGGGGGTTCTGCATACTATCCAGCAAATGACTGTTATGACAGTTGAAGATACGATCCGCGTGAAAGTGGCCTCATCTGTGAGTAGAGTGGATGACACAAATCCCGGAATTGTGGTTACCTGGTGAAGAAATCAGTGACATTACTGCTCCCGGTGTGGAAAGTCTGTCACTTGTAAGCCCTGCACACGTTGTATGTGATAAGGGTAGTAACACTCGACATGGACAATGTTCCACACAGCCGTCTGGCTTACCCTATACTGACATGTCAAGTGCCTAGTACTGACAAGTCGGTCGTCTTCCACAGTGTTAATCACATTTTCCTCCAAGTCTGGTGTCCGAACATTTCGGATACGTCCTTTACGATTTCCTGCTTCCTGAAACGACTCTGTCTGCCGGCCGGTGTGGCCATGCGGTTCTAGGCGCTTCAGTCTGGAACCGCGTGACCGCTACGGTCGCAGGTTCGAATCCTGCTTCGGGCATGGATGTGTGTGATGTCCTTAGGTTAGTTAGGTTTAAGTAGTTCTAAGTTCTAGGGGACTGATGACCACAGATGTTAAGTCCCATAGTGCTCAGAGCCATTTGAACCATTCGACCCTGTCTCAGACAAACTGCGAATCACTGCTGCAAACATTGAATGCTGTGGTTGTTGGCGGCGAGAATAGGCCTCCTGATGCAACCTTGCTGCCCACCGCCTGTTGCCATTTGTCTTTCCATAAATAAAAACCATATCGGAAAGCTCTCGATTCGAATACAGAACCATTACGTACAACGATGTATCACATCAGCTACAAGGTGTGTCAGCAAGAGAAGTGAATCGTACACAACATTACCAGTTACTATGGCAGGAGAGGGCGCTAGGGCATGACTTACGTGGAACAGACCACCCTCTAGGAGGAACCCATATATACTGTAACTGTTGCTGCATGCTACAGCGCTTATTACACTCATGCTCATAAATTAAGGATAATTGTAGAATGTGGTGCCACACAACCTGGCACTAACAAAACTGGCGCTAATAGCATAGGCACATAGGGAACACATACGACGCAGATCTGTTAGTCCACGGTATTGGTGATAAGTTGAGAAAATCGTCCCGAAACACATGTGCTACAAAACGTCACTTTTTCCTGCGCATGTACCCCGACATCAATATGGGATATGATCACCATGAACACGTACACAGGTCGCCATACTGCGGATCAGGTGGTCGAGCAGCTGCTGGGGTATAGCCTCCCATTCTTGCACCATTGCCTGTCGGAGCTCCTGAAGTGTCGTAGGAGTTTGAAGACGTGCAGCGATACGTCGACCGAGAGCATCCCAGACGTGCTCGATAGCGTGTAGGTCTGGAGAACCGGTAGGGCACTACATTCGCCTGATATCTTCTGTTTCAAGGTACTCCTCCACGATGGAAGCTCCATGGGACCGTGCGTTATCATCCATCAGGATGAAGGTGGGACCCACTGCATCCCTGAAAAGGCGGACATACTGTTGCAAAATGACGTCCCGATACCACTGACGTGTTACAGTTCCTCTGTCAAAGACATGCAAATGTGTACGTGCACCAATCATAATCCCCCCCCCCCTTGCGGTAGCGTTCTCGCTTCCCACGCCCGGGTTCCCGGGTTCGATTCCCGGCGGGGTCAGGGATTTTTTCTGCCTCGTGATGACTGGGTGTTGTGTGCTGTCCTTAGGTTAGTTAGGTTTAAGTAGTTCTAAGTTCTAGGGGACTGATGACCATAGATGTTAATTCCCATAGTGCTCAGAGCCATTTGAACCATTTTTTAATCCCACCCCACACCATCAAATCACGACCTCCATGCAGGTCCCTTTCAAGGACATTAAGGGGTTGGTATGTGGTTCCTGGTTCACGCCAGATGAAAACCCGGCGAGAATCCCTGTTCAGACTATACCTGGACTCGTCCGTGAATATAACCTGGGACCACTGTTCCAATGACCATGTACTGTGTTCTTGACACCAGGCTTTACGGGCTCTGCTGTGACCAGGGGTCAGTGGAATGCACCTTGCAGGTCTCCGGGTGAATCAATCATGTCTGTTCAGTCGTCTGTAGACTGTGTGTCTGGAGACAACTGTTCCAGTGGCTGCAGTAAGGTCCTTAGCAAGGCTACTTGCAGTACTCCGTGGCCGTCTGCGGGCACTGAAGGTGAAATATCGGTCTTCTTGTGGTGTTGTACACTGTGGACGTCCCGTACTGTAGCGCCTGGACACGTTTCCTGTCTGCTGGAATCGTTACCATAATCTTGAGATCACACTTTGTGGCACACCGACGGCCCGTGCTACGGCCTGCTGTGTTTGACCAGCCTCCAGTCGCCCTAGTATTATACCCCTCATAACGTCATCAATACGTGTTCTTTGAGCCATTTTCAACACACAGTCACCATTAGCAAGTCTGAAAACGTCTGCACACTTACTTGCTATACCGTACTCTGACATGCACCAACACACTGCGTATGTGGACTGCTGCCTGCGCCACAGTGCGACGATCGCAGGTCAAATGCACCACATGGTCATACCCCGAGGTGATTTAAACGCGCAAACCGCCCACCGGAGCGTTGTTTCACCATGTATCAGAATTATCCTTAATTTATGAGCATGGGTGTAGACCGCAGTCTCTGTAATGATTGAATAAAAAGTCTCTAGCACGGAAACTATGCTTTTCCGATGAATGTCCATTAGACCTTTTTTGTTCCTTATCGTGTCATCGATCAGTCCCTAGAGTTTTTACGCGATGGAAAAAATCACCCTGTATACCCTACCGGGACTGGTAACAACGCTAAACAGGAGCAACACTAATGCACTATGGTGATTATTCTATTTGTCCCAGAGGATTGTAACTTTAATCATTTGCATACCCATCGATTGCGTGTACGTATACGAAGTTACTCTGACGTCCGGCCGTGTCTTTTGGGTACTTCAATTGGTTTATAATTGCAGAGGCTTCCGCGGCCAGAGTCAGTCGACATAAAAGTTTTCTGGGTATGGTAGCGCGTCATAATGTGAAAAAAAAAGAAAAGAAAAACTACTGCTGCTGGAGAAAAACCGGCCTTCTTCTGGGTCTAATGGCGCGTTCTAGCTATGCAGTGTCCTTTATATTTTGTTGTTACTGGTCACTGCGCATGCCATTAAGTCATAATTTTAAAAAATGGTTCAAATGGCTCTGAGCACTATGGGACTTAACTTCTGAGGTCATCAGTCCCCTAGAACTTAGAACTACTTAAACCTAACTAAACTAAGGACATCACACACATCCATGTCCGAGGCAGGATTCGAAGGTGCGACCGTAGCGGTCGCGTGGCTCCGGACTGTAGCGCCTAGAACCGCTCGGCTACACCGGCCGGCACATAATTTTAAAAAAGGTAGTTAGTTTCATTGGCCACTTAAGGAAGAAGGAGAGGGAACTGTATTTTAATAGGTTATTGTGGTGGATGGAGAACGTATCCCCCTGTTGTCTATTGTCTCTTGTGTTATGTGCCATGATTGGTGGTCACCGTCGAATGAGAAGTTGGCTGCTGTCTACCAACTGCTGGACGTCAGCCGCGCGGCGGCAGTTACTGGCCGGTAGTGCTCGTGCCTCGTGTTGACAGTGCGGTCTGTTGGGCTCTGATTGCTGGCAGCCAAGATGGGGCAAGCCTGAGTCCATCCTCCCTGCTCATGCTGTGAGGGTGTTTAAGTAATTCGATGGCCTCTCTGATTTTGAGTTTCGTCACAACTGGCTGCTTGGCCAACACGCAGGCTTCGCTGAATTTTATTTCTTTTCCGCAGTCTTACTGATTAGTGTGTCAGGCAGTGTTTGAATGTATAAGTTTATAAAGAATCACTTCCTGTATTTCAACAATCATGAAATGCTAGCATATTTCAAACTTAGCCGCTCTTCTCTTGAAGATGATCCATGTGAATGTCATCGCAAATCTGAGGCCACAAATAAAAACGTGCACAATGTGGATTGGGACGACTGGTAATTAAAGGTGTACGAAATAGTCGACAGCCGGCCGGAGTGGCCGTGCGGTTCTGGGCGCTACAGTCTGGAACCGAGCGACCGCTACGGTCGCAGGTTCGAATCCTGCCTCGGGCATGGATGTGTGTGATGTCCTTAGGTTAGTTAGGTTTAATTAGTTCTAAGTTCTAGGCGACTGATGACCTTAGAAGTTAAGTCGCATAGTGCTCAGAGCCATTTGAACCGTTTTTTTTTTTTTGAAATAGTCGACAGCACAGACACCTCAAAAGTAAAAGCATGGTACATTTTACATAAAGGATTATTACAGGACATCTATGGGCTAGACGAGTACCGCATTTGTTAAATTCCGAGGAAAAGCAATTTCCCACTAATGTTTCTGGGGTACTGAAGATAATGAATGTGTTAGTGTGCGTAGATTTGTTAGTGTAGATGAAACTCGGGTCTCTCTCTTCACGTAGGAAACAAAACACTGTGAAAATACTGGCTATAGCCGACGATTTGCAACAGAAACGACGGACTCAACTCCCTATGTTCTAAAGGACTATTGTTAATATTTTCTGGAATGCAAAGGAGTTTGTCGTATTCAATACCTTGCAGATGCAAATCAATAACTACAAAGCAAGGGAGAGTGCTGAACTTGGAGGATAGTGTACCTAGAAGTACATGGTGTTTCCTGGTCGGTGTTCAGTCTAATGACTGACTTTAGAATCACATAAAGGAATGCGCTCTAGAAACGGCCGCCCGCATCTCGTGGTCGTGCGGTAGCGTTCTCGCTTCCCACGCCCGGGTTCCCGGGTTCGATTCCTGGCGGGGTCAGGAATTTTCTCTGCCTCGTGATGGCTGGGTGTTGTGTGCTGTCCTTAGGTTAGTTAGGTTTAAGTAGTTCTAAGTTCTAGGGGACTTATGACCACAGCAGTTGAGTCCCATAGTGCTCAGAGCCATTTGAACCATTTAGAAACGGCCGTCAGCAGTTTCCGGCAATTTCTGCTGTTTTTGTTGAAGTGAGAGCTGAGGTTGTGTTTTATGCAGTGTGTATAAATATTACAAGTACTACACATTTAAGCTCTGCGTAACAGATTAAAGTTATTTCGTAGACTACTGTTAATTATTCAGTCACTGAGTTAAATGGTGAGTAAATTGCAGTATACTTTTAGGAATAATTGCATAACGTGTCTATGGTTAAGTAACCCCCCCCCCCCTTCAGGGTAGCCGAGAGCGCTAACGAGCTGCTTCCTGGACTCGGGTAGGCGCGCCGGACCCGGATCGAATCCGCCCGGTGGATTAACGACGAGGGCTGGAGTGCCGGCCAGCCTGGATGTGGCCTTTAGGCAGTTTTCCACATCCCGATAGGTGAATACCGGGCTGGTCCCCATATTCCGCGTCAGTTCCACGGCTCGCAGACATCTGAACACATTCGCATTATTCCATGGAAGTACACTCGACGCAGACAGTTGGGGTACACTAATTCCGTCCCAGGGGGTACGGGGTGGTGGCAGGAAGGACATCCGGCCACCCCTTAAATATTAACATGACAAATCCGATTAATGATGGCTGACCATGCGCAACTGCGGGACATGGCTCAAGCGATAGATAGATAGATAGATAGTGTCGATAGTTAAGCCATACTTCGTTGGTCGTGCACCATCTTATACCTTGAAACGGAGGAAAGTGATATTCGCTAATGATCTGAGTTTCTTTAATGTGTTAACAATTGTCCTTGTCTTTATAATTGAAAATTAACTGAGCTTCTTTAAAGTCTCGACAGTTATTCCTGTCTTGAAAATGGAAAATGGTTGCCAATAGCTTCTATGATAAAAGTTTTATACTTGTAACTGATTCTGATAATAATTCTTAATATGTTTAATTTACTGAATATTAGTTTGGGTTGAGTTGTTTTGGGGAAGGAGACCAGACAGCGAGGGCATCGGTCTCATCGGATTAGGAAAGGATGAGGAAGGAAGTCAGCCGTGCCCTTTCAAAGGAACCATCCCGGCATTTGCCTGGAGCGATTTAGGGAAACCACGGAAAACCTAAATCAGGATGGCAGGACGCGGAATTGAAACGTCGTCGTCCCGAATGCAAGTCCAGAACTGAATATAAGTGTTTAGTAGGTAAATAATTAACACATAGGTTATTAAATAAAATAGAGACAAAAGTTTCTCGTTTGTAACACTTTTAAATTTGAGTAGAATAATAGTCGAGCAATACGTGGATATATACACAACTATATATCTTTTTGACATATATAAGCACTCCGTCTTCAGGCCACAAGTGACCCATAGGGGCCATCTGACCGCCGTGTCATCCTCAGTTGAGGATGCGGATAGGAGGGGTGTGTGGTCAGCACAGCGCTCTCCCGGCCGTTAAAATGGTTTTCTTTACCGCAGCCGCTACTATTCGGTTTTGACATATATACCATGTGTAAAAATAAAGTGAGGAGTAAATAGCCTACAGTGACTCCCCAACTCAGCTGTCTTTCAAAATATCTTCCGCCTCCATGCCCGCATAGAATTCTATATTGTACTAATTGTGATTGGCCTTATCTCATATCTACTACCGACATTTCATAATGACACATACCTTAAGCTTCGTGTTGTGCGGATGTCGAAAGGAGTTCATACACGGCATTCGGTAAATGGTCAGTAGTAGCGTTGTAATCATGTTGGATAATAATACATTCTGCCACCGACTGGAGTGCCAAAACTGACGAAAGGAATGCGTAACTACGAAAAGGACGGACTGCATACTCTTCCTGCACGCCCTGTCCTGTTTCACGCGTGAGTTCGTGATCAGGCAGTGAAACTCATTGCTGATGATGTATTAGTGATACAAATTTTTTGATGTAACCTAACAGGCTGATGCTGAGTATCATTGCAATGAAAACCGCCTGATTTCAAAATAGTCGCAGTTGTTGTATTCGAGGGGCATACGTCCTCCCGTGGTACATCCATGTCTCCAAGATTGTCTGCTCGATTAGCAGCATAACGATGTACAAACTATTCATTGCTTACTCCCTGTTCATAGTTTTGAAAGAAACTGACGGAGACTTGGGACCGAAAATTCGAGAATGTCTTTTTGAATCTCCAAATAAACTTTTGGCGGCTTTGAAACCTGGAAAACTAACGTCTATGTCAAAGGATATTTGACAGAAGTTTTCTTTCCCAGAGCGGGAGAAAAACCTGTAGTATTGTTACATTCTTAAGGTGGTCATTGTGAAAGTACCGTTTTATGTATCATACCTGAGGACAAGGAAGTTGTTTATCTGGTGATTCCGAAACGTTCGACGGAACAGGTACAGCCGATGGATGTATACGGCCTTTGATGGTGGAAGAGAAGATTTTGAGATATACTTCTGCTGAATGATTATGACGTGAGTCTTCGTTTGAGAAACAATATAATCGAGTTGCAGTCACTAGTACATAATTAATTCCCTTCACCGAGGTTTTCCATTATACTGAAACATGCCCGGTACAAAACAGGATATTTAGAGGATCACCCGCTACTATTTAAGAATCCTGCTGAATCTTGTTTTATATTGTATTGTCCATCGTGTGTATTATGTGAAAAACTTCCTTTCATTTTTATGAGCATGATCTAAAAACATTAAGTTTTAAGCATTTCTTAACAGATTATTATTATTGTAATTATTTAGTATCATAATAAATAATTACTTTTATTTTCAGTCGACGATATATACGCATTTGAAGAGGTATACTAAAAACATCAATTTAAAACTTAGAAAACAAACAATCAGTTTAATCATAAAACAAAATAACGTTAGACAAATAATGGGAATAATAATGAACGTTTAGATAGTTTAGTTAAGTATGTTGAAAATACTCCGACAGCACATTATTTGCAACTTACATTGCGAAAATGGAATTTCAGAAACCAGCTTTATTACACGTGGTTGGATGTGGTATGAAACATTCTTTAACTTATGTTGTAACAAAAGTTTTCATTTTACAAAATTAATTAATGATGGTAGGACATTTTTCACAATTTCAAATGATTGCAAAAGTTGATTATACAGTTTTCAAGAACGTTAATTACATTCCAAATTCTATATGAAACATAATTTTTTTATATTTTATGACTCCAAAGATATTCCCTCTAAACCCAGTCTGCTAAATTACCTTCCGGGGAGAGGTTCACTCGTTGAAAGGTGAAATACTGAAAAACGAAAAAATACGTATTGCATTATATTGACCCCTCTGACTAACCACAAAGTTTAATCAAGATCGTTTGTTTACACCTCAGAATGTTCCCTCTTAAGTTACGCTCAACTCGCAAGTGTTTCTTTACTCACTAGCGTGAGAAGTGTTATTTTCTCAATGTCAGATGAAATTGCTGTTGCAAGAAGTTCTGCACGCAGATTTAAAATGAATGCCACACGTCTTACTACGCAAATCCAGACTGTATGCAGGACTTAGGCTGCTCGTTTCATAAAAATTTTCAAGCCAATGCAGTCATGCTGTGTAGCACTAAAGCTTTAACATAAAAAGTGACAATCAACAGAAATCTTTTTACACTCCAAACTGATGTGGACTCTCTTCCACGCTTTTAAATTTTGAACCGTACAAACTGGATGCAAATACACTTCTTCTTCTACTTCTTTCGCTTGAGCCTTTTCCCGCAGTTGTCGCAGGGTCGGCGTGGTTAAAACGGATTTGGCATGGTTAATTTAAAGGGGTGGCCAGATGTCCTTCCTGCTGCCACCCCATACCTCCCAGGACAGAGTCAGTGTACCCCAGCTGTCTACAGCTAGTGTAAACCATGAAATATTGTGAATGTGTTACAAGTGTCTTCGAGCCGTGTGACTGAGGCGGGATGTGGGGACCAGCCCGGTATTCTCGTAGGGGGACGGGGAAAACCGCCTAAAAACCACATCCAGGCTGGCCGGCACACTGGCACACGTCGTTAATCCGCTGGGCGGATTCGATCCGGCGATGGCGCGCCTACCCGCGTCCAGGAAGCAGCGCATCCGGCTAACCTGGCGGATCCGGAAGCAAATACACTCTGACACAGAAAAAAAAAACGACGCACCACGAAGGTATTATCCGAATAGGACGGAAACCGGTAGATGTGATGTACATGTAGAGACAAACAAATTATTACAATTTCAGAAAAATTGGACATAGCTTCACTAACTGAGTAAGTCAATAACGTGCTGGTCCACCACTGGACCTTATGGGAACAGTTATTCAGCTCGGAAATGATTGGATGTCCTGAGAAGATATATAATGGCAAATTCTGTCCCCCTGGCACGTTATACCGAAACAATCGCGAACCGGTTTGAGAGCCCTACCCATATGCTCCACACATTCTCAAATGGGGAGAGACCCGGCGACATTGCTGGCCAAAGTAGAGTTTGGAAAGCACAAAGACAAACAGTAGAAACTCTCGCCGTCTGGGAGCGGCCATTATCGTGCTGAAATGTATGCCCACGATGGCCAGGTATGAAAGGCAACAAAATGGGGCGTAGAATATCGTAGATGAATCGCTGTCCTGTAAGTGTGACGCAGATGACAGCCAAAGGGGTCCTGCTATGAAAAGAAGTGGCATCCCAGATCGTCACTTCACTTTGTTGAGCGCTATGGCGGGCGACAGCCGGGTTGGTATCCCACGTATGTCCGGCAGTCTCCAAACACATCTTCTCTACTGATCGGGGCTCATATCGAAGTGGGACTCATTACTGAAGACAATTCTACTCCAGTCAACGAGACTCTAAGGCGAAGACATGTCTGGAGACTCCCGGACAGCGGTGGAAACCCAACCTGACTGACATCCGCTATATGGGCCGACAGCCAGGAGTGATGGTCTGCGGTGCCCTTTCATTTCATAGCAGGACCGCTTTGATTGTCAGCCACGACACTTTTACAGCACAGTGATACGTCGACGATATTATACTCTCCGTTTTGTTGCCCTTTATGGCATGCCATCCTGAGCTTACATTTCAGCAAGATTATGCCCGCCTGCACACGGCGAGAGTCTCTACTGGTTGTCTTCGTGTTTGCCAAACCTTAACTTGGCCAGCAAGGTCGGCGGATCTCTCCCAATTCAGAACGACTGGAGCATTATGGGTAGGGCCCTCTAACCACCTCGGTATTTTGACAATCTAACTCGTCAATCGGAAAGAATGTGGCACAACATCCCTCAGGAGGACATCCAACAACTCTTTCAGTCATGCCAAACCGAATAGCTACTTGCATAAGTGTCAGGGGTGGAACAACGCGTTACTGAGTTGCTCAATTTGTGAAGCTCTTTCTGTTTGATAAATCATTCAACTTTTCTGAAGTAGTAGTCTGTACATGTACATTACATCTACCGATTTCTGTCCCATTCGGCTAATTCCTTCTTGGTGCGTCGCTTGTTCATTTGTTATTTTTTATTTCTTTTTGTTTTTTAAAGTGTGACACACCAAATCTCGGTCTGTTCTCTAAATTTGGATTTTCGGCGCATGACCCCTTCAATCTGGTGCGGGTTACGGTACTCCACACTCGCCTTTGCACTTGTTAAGCAACTATGCGACGATTTTTGATAGCAAAACTACAAGTGTTTTGGATTATAAGGAACATATCATGCTGCGGTATACAATGACATCCATGTTTTGCAAAACAAGTCACAAGCCTTTTGCTTTGAGCGATGAACGTCGTTTGGAGTTGAAACGATTACAGGAAGAAGGTGTCTTGGGAACGATCGTTAACAGCGACGGGCTGCACAGATGGTGGTCGTCGAGAAAAGAGATGGATCTGTGCGAATCTATCGTGGTTTAAAGCCACAATTAATACACAAACGGCTGCGGGTACGTGTCCAAATCTCAGAGTGGAGGATTTTATGGCAAAATTCCTCAAGACACAATTTTTGCAAATATCCACCGAAAGGAAATGTTCGGCTGTTGTAACTGAATATACCATTTCAGTGCAAACATTTGCGGTAGATGAAAGCATATTTTCACTGTTGTAATTAAGGTGTTACAACACATGCAAGCAATATCTAAGTAAAAACTTGCTTGACAGGGCGGGACTAGAACAGTTATATTGGAACATAATAAGAAATAATAAATTAACTCGAATCCCTTACAGACCAATGGAAAAACTGGTAGAGGCCGACCACGGGGAAGATCAGTTTGGATTCCGTAGAAATGTTGGAACACGTGAGGCAATACTGACAATACGACTTATCTTAGAAAATAGATTAAGGAAAGGCAAACCTACGTTTCTAGCGTTTGTAGACTTAGAGAAAGCTTTTGACAATGTTGACTGGAATACTCTCTTTCAAATTCTGAAGGTGGCAGGGGTAAAATACAGGGAGCGAAAGGCTATTTACAATTTGTACATAAACCAGATGGCAGTTATAAGGAAACAAAAGAAAAATTCGAAGTAGGAATTAAAATCCATGGAGAAGAAATAAAAACTTTGAGGTTCTCCGAGGACATTGTAATTCTGTCAGAGACAGCAAAGGACCTGGAAGAGCAGCTGAATGGAATAGACAGTGTCTTGAAAGGAGGATATAAGATGAACATCAACAAAAGCAAAACGAGGATAATGGAATGTAGTCGAATTAAATCGGGTGATGTTGCGGGAATTAAATTAGGAAATGAGACGCTTAAAGTAGTAAATGAGTTTTACTATTTGGGGAGCAAAATAACTCATGATGGTCGAAGTAGAGAGGATATAAAATGTAAACTGGCAATGGCAAGGAAAGCGTTTCTGAAGAAGAGAAATTTGTTAACATTGAGTATAGATTTAAGTGTCAGGAAGTCGTTTATGAAAGTATTTGTATGGAGTGTAGCGATGTATGGATGTGAAAAGTGGACGATAAATAGTTTAGACAAGAAGAGAATAGAAGCATTCGAAATGTGGTGCTACAGAAGAATGCTGAAGATTAGATGGGTAGATCACATAACTAATGAGGAGGTATTGAATAGAATCGGAGAGAAGGGAAATTTGTGGCACAACTTGACTAGAAGAAGGGATCGATTGGTAGGGCATATTCTGAGGCATCAAGGGATCACCAATTTATTATTGGAGGGCAGCGTGGAGGATAAAAATCGTTGAGGGAGACTAAGAGATGAATGCACTAAACAGATTCAGAAGGATGTAGGCTGCAGTAGGTACTGGGAGATGAAGAAGCTTGCACAGGATAGAGTAGCATTGAGAGCTGCATTAAACCAGTCTCTGGACTGAAGACCACAACAACAACAAATAACATTTGTTGATATTGATGATGCGCAAGTTTCGATAAGTTTGGTAAAAGTTTGATGTACGATTCTTGATGTCCCAGACCTAAAACTGTGAAAATCTGAATGAAGTTGCTGTCTCTTGGCAGTCTATGATTTAGTCACTACGACTGCATGCCTTCTTAACGGTACTGCCTGAAATCTCACTCTGCAGGAGCTGCACAAACTGCTAGCGCTGCAGAATACTGAGCGAGTGGTGGCGGCGTATCGTCTTTTTGTCTGTTGGCTGAGGATCTCCAACTACGCCAGTACTAGGAGGAAGTAAAGTAATCCACGGTTGGTAGCGCTCTCTCTGGCAGTTGGAACCACTGTCGGAGGACAAATACGACGCTGTGAGGGTTGTACGGCGGAAGCAGAAAGACAGTTCCGGCTGGCGGACGTCACTTCGAAGAGGCTGCTGGTAACTGAACTAAGAAGGCATTGGCATGTCGTCGTGCCAATATGGTGGCGACCTCTCGTAGTATTGCTGTGTACCTGTTGAGCCAAGTACACAGCATCTCACTTCTAGCGGGGCAGGGCGGGACGGAATGGAGGTGGCGGTTATCAGTGAAACAACCGGTTTTCGGTTACATCGATTTTTTTAGTGCCAGTTTAACCTGGTTATTAAAACCGCTCAAAATGAGCGGTATATGAAGTAACTTATTTCCTATTTTTTATTCCTGTTAGATACTGCAAAGAAAGCAGAAAGCTAACAGATATTGAAACATTTTGACTCCATCGTTTCAAGATACGTAGAATCAGCATATTAAATTAAATAGCCAAATAAAAGAAAACTTAGTTCGTCCCCCGTTCTCTGTTTTTCTGGAAAAGTGGTTTAAAGCCACAATTAATACACGAACGACTGCGGGTACGTGTCCAAACCTCAGAGTGGAGGATTTTATGGCAAAATTCCTCAAAATACAATTTTTGCAAATATCCAGCGAACGGAAATGTTGGAGTGTTGTAACTGAATATACCATTTCAGTGGTTGAATACTAAAAAAAAGCACCTGTATTTTCCTATTGACTCTAAATTTTTGAAACTTTGTTCAAAAATCATGTTGTAATCGAGGATCATATCTGTATTTGGGCATTACACACACTCAGTGCTAAACACTGCAACTAAGGTTCAACAACTCTACTTTTGTGTGAATTGGTCCGTTTTCAAGGGCTACAAGCAGATAAAGTCCTATTACCTAGACACAAGCAGATCAGCTACTTTCTGCTTTTATTGTAAACTATGAATGAACTGGGGCGCTAAAAACCATGAGCACCTACACCACATCATCGTTCATTGTGATATTGAAGCAGTTATTCATGTTTCTAACATCTGTTGACCTTATGGTGAGCCAGGTTCATCTGTGCTGTAAGCCCATGACGTATACAGGGTGGTCCATTGATCGTGACCGGGCCAAATATCTCACGAAATAAGCGTCAAACAAAAAAGCTACAAAGAACGAAACTTGCCTAGCTTGAAGGGAGAAACCAGATGGCGCTATGGTTGGCCCGCAAGATGGCGCTGCCATAGGTCAAACGGATATCAAATGCGTTTTTTTAAATACGAACCCCCACTTTTAATTACATATTCGTGTAGTACGTAAAGAAATATGAATGTTTTAGTTGGACCACTTTTTTCGCTTTGTGATAGATGGCGCTGTAATAGTCACAAACATATGGCTCACAATTTTAGACGAACAGTTGGTAACAGGAAGGTTTTTTAAATTAAAATACAAAACGTAGGTACGTTTCAACATTTTATTTCGGTTGTTCCAATGTGATACATGTACCTTTGTGAACTTATCATTTCTGAGAACGCATGCTGTTACAGCGTGATTATCTGTAAATACCACATTAATGCAATAAATGCTCAAAATGATGTCCGTCAATCTCAATGCATATGGCAATACGTGTAACAACATTCCTCTGAACAGCGAGTAGTTCGCCTTCCGCAATGTTCGCAAATGCATTGACAATGCGTTGACGCATGTTGTCAGGCGTTATCGGTGGATCACGATAGCAAATATCCTTCAACTTTCCCCACAGAAAGAAATCCGGGGACGTCAGATCCGGTGAACGTGCGGGCCATAGAATGGTGCTTCGACGACCAATCCACCTGATATGAAATATGCTATTCAATACCGCTTCAACCGCACGCGAGAAATGTGCCGGACAGCCATCGTGTTTGAAGTACATCGCGTTTCTGTAATGCAGTGAAGCATCTTGTAGTAACATCGGTAGGACATTAAGTAGGAAATCAGCATACATTGCACCATTTAAATTGCCGTCGATAAAATGGGGGCCAATTATCCTTCCTCCCATAATACCGCACCATACATTAACCCGCCAAGGATGCTGATGTTCCACTTGTCGCAGCCATCGTGAATTTTCCGTTGCCCAATAGTGCATATTATGCCGGTTTACGTTACCGCTGTTGGTGAATGACGCTTCGTCTCTAAACAGAACGCGTGCAAAAAATCTGTCATCGTCCCGTAATTTCTCTTGTGCCCAGTGGCACGACGTTCAGAGTCGTCGCCATGCAATTTTTGGTGCATAGAAATATGGTACGGGTGCAATCAATGTTGATGTAGCATTCTCAACACCGACGTTTTTGTGATTCCCGATTCTCGTGCAGTTTGTCTGCTACTGATGTGCGGATTAGCCGCGACAGCAGCTAAAACACCTACTTGGGCATCATCATTTGTTGCAGGTCGTGGTTGAAATTCCACATGTGGCTGAACGCTTCCTGTTTCCTTAAATAACGTAACTATCCGGCGAACGGCCGGACACTTGGATGATGTCGTCTAGGATACCGAGCAGCATACGTAGCACATGCCCGTTGGGCATTCTGATCACAATAGCCATACATCAACACGACATCGATCTTTCCCGCAATCGGTGTAAGGTCCATTTGAACACGGGTAATGTGTCACGTAGTAAATACCGTCCACACTGGCGGAATGTTATGTGATACCACGTAATTATACGTTTGTGACTATTACAGCGCCATCTATCACAAAGCGAAAAAAGTGGTCCACCTAAAGCATTCATATTTCTTTACATACTACACGAATATGTAATAAAAAGTGGGGGTTCCTATTTAAAAAAACCGCATTTGGTATCCGTTTGACCTATGGCAGCGCCATCTACCAGGTCAACCATAGTGCCATCTGGTTTCTCCCTTCAAGCTAGACAACTTTCGTTCTTTGTGGTTTCTTCGTTTGACGCTTATTTCGTGAGATATTTGGCCCGGTCACGATCAGTGGACCACTCTGTATATGAGCATCCACGAAAACGTTTCTCAATGCTTTGTCTCATATTCGGTTGAATTTGGACTTGACGACAATGGGCTTTAGGCCTTTACGATTCACAGCCCCTCGACTGTTAAGTGTTAAGCCATGTCTTCAAATGGTCTCACAAGTTTGTTGTGGTTCCTTTTCTATTTAGTCTTTTAAATCAAACGGAGTGTTCATCTCCGGCAGTACTCCGCAAGGTTACCGCCCTTCGATTGTGCCATTCCAACGCTAATCGAAGTGCTAGGTGCCAGCCAGCCAGCCAGCCAGCCAGCCAGCCAGCCAGCCAGCCAGCCGAGCACAAGCGGTCCAGCCGAGCAGCAGCAGCAGCGGCAGCAGCGGCAGTAGCAGTGGTCCCGGTCCCGGTCCCAGTCCTGTCCGGCAGCAGCGGTCCCGGCCAGAAGCAGCGGTCCAGCTGGCAGCAGCCAGCCAGCCCTCCTGCATCAGCAGAAGCAGCCGCGGCAGTCCAGCCAAACAGCCAGCCAGCCAGCCAGCCAGCCAGCCAGCCAGCCCACCCAGCAGCAGCAGCAGCAGCAGCAGCAGCAGCCTCCTGCCACCCATCGTCGCCGTCGCCGTCAGCGCCAGCGCCAGCAGCGTGGAACTCTGGCCCTCTCCAGCTTTTTCCTCCCGCTCCTTTCCCTCTGATCCTTTCTCCCCACTCCCCCAGCCTGTCACTGCAGCTCCAGCTAGGGTGGTGGCCCGTCGGGCCTCTGCTCATGCCCAACTAGCCCCATCGCCTTCGCCGTCACCGCCACCACCGTCGCCGTCGCCGTCGCCTTCACCGTCACCATCTCCGGCGTCGACTGCTGCGTCCACGCCGGGACCTGCCCCTTCCCGCCACCTCCCTATAGCTCCCGTCCCTCATATCACCACCCACCCTTCTGCCGCCGTTAAACGCCCTAGTGGCACCACCACCTCCTCCGCTCCCAAAAAGGCCCCACCCGTCCTCCTTCCCCCCCCCTCCCCCAAAATGCCATGGATGTCTCCCCGCCTGGCCCTGCTCCCTCCGCCTCCTCCTCCTCCTCCGCCTCCTCCTCCTCCTCCTCCTCCTCCCCCCTCCTTATACAAATACCTCCTTTCCCGTCCCGATCCTTCCGTTCTCGAGGCCCGGAATCTCTCCCTCCTCCTCCGCCAACACTTCCCTGGTGCCCCCATCTCTCTCCTCACTCCCAGACAGGATTCCGTTCTCATATCCTCCCCCAGCCCAACCCTCAATACTGACATCCTCTCCCGCCTCCCAATCACCCGTTTTGGCCCCAACGCCTCCCTCACCCATGCTCCTTCTCCGTCACCTACCCACCAACCTCAACCCCCGCGTCGCCCGCCAACCCTCACCGCCGTGATCACTCGGCTTAGTCCGACGATCACGGAGGAGGAGGTTTTGGCGGAGCTCGAGGCGCATACCACGCTGGAGGTGCCCCACCTGGCTTATGCGGGTTTTCTCCGAGGACGCCTCCTCCATTGACCGTCTCCTGAAGGAGGGTGCCCTCCTCTTCAACCAGCACTACAAGTTCAACCCGTCCCGTTCCCCTCCTCAATCCCTGTGCTGCCAGAGGTGTCTGTGCTATAACGCACACCCAACAGCCGAGTGCCGCGAGGACCCCACCTGCCCGCATTGTAGGCAAGCACACTTCCTCTGGAAGTGCCCTAACCTTCAATCCCCTCCCTCCTGCAATACCTGCAATCCCCCCCATCCCACCTACTCCCAAAAGATTAAAGCCCGACCCCCTCCGACCACTCCTGAACTCACCGTCCCTGTCTGTCCCCTGGACGCCCCACCCCTCCTGGCAATTCCCTTCGCCCACCCCCTACCGCTGAGGACATCTTCAGATTCCTCACCATCGTCCTTCAGAATGTTCATCCTTTTCAGCGCCTCCACACTCTCCAACAAATATCCCTTGTTGCCCGTTCCATTTTCCAACTCAAAATGTACGCCACCTACTCCAACAACCAGGCTCATTTCACCTTCTCCCGTCTTGACACCCTTGTCTAATTCCCCTACCGCTGAGGACATCTTCAGATTCCTCACCATCGTCCTTCAGAATGTTCATCCTTTTCAGCGCCTCCACACTCTCCAACAAATATCCCTTGTTGCCCGTTCCATTTTCCAACTCAAAATGTACGCCACCTACTCCAACAACCAGGCTCATTTCACCTTCTCCCGTCTTGACACCCTTGTCTAATTCCCTGACATGGCGCGACAGCAACATATCCTTTTCAACAATATACGCTCCCTTCCTGCCAACAAGAATCTCTTCCTGCACACCCTTGCCACCCACCACGTGGATGCCTTCCTCCTCAATGAAACCTTCGTCCAACCCCACCACACCGTCCACACTTCGCCCTACCTCCTCCACCCCTCCGATAATCCCCTCCCGATTGCGCGTGGCGGAGTTGCCATTGGTCACCACCGCCAGATCCCCGTTCAGCTCCAACCTCTACTTCCCAACCCCACTGAACACCTAATCCTTAGTCTCTTCTTCCCCGGCCTTACCGTTACCTGCGCCACCATCTATGTCCGCCCTAACGCCCCTATTCCCTTCGACTTCCTCTCCCACATTGACCGTATCTTCTCCTTCTACGTGATCGCCACCGACCTCAACATCCATAGTCGTTACGCCGCCCAGTTACGGCGGTGGCATCGGTTCCTCTCCTCCCTTCAAGGCGACCTCATCCCAATCCCCCAGCACACCCGTCCTGAATCCAACTCCACTCCCGATGTTATCCTTCCCTCCCCCAACCTCCTTGGCCGCATAACGGTGGATGTCCTGAAGCCTATTGTTAGCGACCATCTCCCTGTCCTCCTCACCATTTCAGACGGTCGTCGCCCTTGCCCCGACCCTCGCAATGACCCTCCCCTAAGTACGTCCATGACTATTCCCGTGCCAACTGGAATGCCTACCGGGATACCCTTTCCACCCAGGTCGATAGCCACCCCTTCACCTACCACCACCCTGACGATGTTACCCATGCCGCCTCCTTTCTCCAGCAGACCTTGTCTGAGGCCATGGAGGCCCACGTCCCTACTGTCGCCATCCACCCCAACCGTCCTACCTTACCCCCACAGGCCATCCTCCTCCTCCGTGAATACCGCTGTCTCTATCGTGCCTTCCTCCGTACGCGTGACCCGGACACACTACGACGCCACCGGCAACTCCACCGACACATTCATAATTTGCTCGCGGTTTAGAAACGCCGGGACTGGCGACAGACATGCACCCGTTTAAATGCTACCCTACCTATCAACTCGTCCAAGTTCTGGTCAGCCTTCCGTCGCCTTACCGGAACTAAACCCTCCCCCTACTATCCTCTTCTCCATGATGATCACTCCTTCCCTGACACCCTTACTAAGGCCAATCACTTTGCCTCCTACCTCTCCGATGTGTTTTCCATCCCCGATGATCCCCAGTTCGATTACTCCCTCTTCCCGGATGTCCGCGATCGAACTGACACCTCTGTCCCTCCCCTCGCAACTGGTTTCCAGTACTTGGACAACATTGCACACACGGAACTCAATGCCCCTATCACTACACAGGATCTCATTGCTACACTCCGCACAAAACGCAACACCGCTCCTGGTCACGATCGTGTCACCTCCCGTCATCTTCGTGAAGCTCCTGTCTCTTTCCTCTCCACTCTGGCCAGGCTCTACAATGTAGTCCTGTCTACCGGTTACTACCCCGACATGTGGAAAACCTCCCATATCCTGATGTTCCTTAAACCTGGCAAACCGCCGTCCGCTGTCTCCTCCTACCATCCCATCAGCCTTACCTCGGTCTTCAGCAAGGTCCTGGAATCTATCCTCACCTGACGCATCCACCAGCATCTACGCCAGCACTGCCTCCTTCCCATTACCCACTGTGGCTTTCGGCCGTCCTTCTCTTCCGACGACCTTCTCCTTCACCTCACTCATCTCCTTTCCGAACAGCTAAATTCCCGTCGCTCCGCAATCTTCCTCTCCCTGGACCTCGAACGTGCCTATGACCGCGTATGGCATTCCGGTCTCCTCTTCAAGCTCCAAACCTTCGCCATTCCCATTAACTACGTCCGTCTGATTGGCTCCTTTCTCTCCCACCGTCCTTCCTACGTCACCATCCATAACACAGTTTCCTACACCTTTTTCCCCTCCGCCAGTGTGCCCCAACGCTCCGTCCTCTCCCCCCTTCTGTACCTTTTGTACACGGCGGACATGCCGCCGCCGTCACCCCCCGTCCACCTTCTCCAGTTTGCCGATGACACCGCCTTCCTTGCCATTGCCCCCACCCTGCAGCGCTCCCAACACCTTTTCCAATCCCATCTTGACCAGTTCACCGCTTGTTGCAACCAGTGGTTGCTCAAGGTCGATCCCTCGAAAACCCAGGCGATCATTGTAGGCAAAACCACCCCTTCCTTCCGCCTCCTTGATTTCTATCTTACCATCTATGGCCGTCCTATCGCCCTCACTCCCACCCTTAAGTACCTTGGCGTCAGCCGCGATCGTCGCCTCCCTGGACTCCCCATCTCTGGACAATCCAAGCCAAGGCACGCTCCCGACTCTGTCTCCTCAAGCTCCTTTCCGGCCGTACGTGGGGTCTGGACCCCTCCACCATCCACACCTATAAATCCCTCATCCGCCCTATCCTTTGTTACGCCCATCCGGCCTGGATCTCCGCCCCCCCTACCATTTATAAATCCCTTCAAATCCTTGAACGCCATGCTCTCCGCCTCGCCTATCACATCCATCTCCCCTCCCCCACGCGGATCCTGTACGATCTCATTCCCTTCCCCCACCTCCTCCTTTTCCTTGAAAGGATACGGATCCTGTACACCTCCCGCAAACTCGATCCTCCTCACCCGCTTTTCTCCGCCATCCTCTCCCACCCCCACCCGCTGCCGTGCCTGTATTCCCACGTCCCACCCGGTCTCAATCTCTCCACCCTCCTTACCCTCTCCCAAGGTGGCTTCCGCCATCTCCCCCTCCCTGATGATGTCCTCCTCCCCTCCATCTACCCCTCCTATCAACTTTGATCCTGCCCCCCCCACTTCCGGTGTCCTTTCCTTTAGGCACCCCCCCCTCCCTTCTCTTCCCTACCCTTTCTTTCCTTTTCCCTCTTCCCCTCCCTCTACCCCTCTTCCCCCGTGCTTCCCCTCCCCATTCCTCCCCCCTATCTCCCCTGCCCTTGGCATCTCTGCTCTCCCCTCTCCCTCTTCCACTCCCCTTCCCCCTCCTCCTCTCTTGGCAGGTCCCCGGACTCGCACACGCTCAGTCAACATTCGCGCGCCGGAGATCATCTCCATCAGTGTCTCGTGTGTGTGCCTTCGGTTGTGTTTAGTGTTTGTTCGCCGTCGCGCCACCACTGTTCACGTGTATCGTCGCCATCATCCATGTTATGTGCGCCGTGTCAACTAGTATTAGTGATGTTTCTCGTCCAGCGTGAACGGCTCCATGTTTTATGTTTTTTAGTGTCTACGTTTTTTGCCCGCCGTTTTGATTGTATTCTCTGTGCCACCTGTATGTATTACTTATTGTAAAACTCAAGGCTGAAGAGCGGCGTACTCTGCTGCTGACAGCCCGCCTTGTGTAAGGTGATCAAAATCACAATAAATAAAAAAAAACCTGGAGCGTTGTGCATCATTAATACCGCACTTCGTAAAACACTTCCCGACTAGGGTTGCCGACCGGAGTGGCCGTGCGGTTCTAGGCGCTACAGTCTGGAGCCGAGTGACCGCTACGGTACCAGGTTCGAATCCTGCCTCGGGCATTGATGTGTGTGATGTCCTTAGGTTAGTTAGGTTTAAGTGGTTCTAAGTTCTAGGGGACTGATGACCTCAGAAGTTAAGTCCCATAGTGCTTAGAGCCATTTGACTAGGGTTGGGTTGATTTGAAGGGAAGAGACCAAACAGCGAGGTCATCGGTCTCATCGGATTAGGGAAGGAAGTCGGCCGTGCCCTGTCAAAGGAACCATCCCAGCATTTTCCTAAAGCGATTTAGGGAAATCACGGTAAAGCTAAATCAGGATGGCCGGACGCGGGATTGAACCGTCGTCCTCCCGAATGCAAGTGCAGTCTGCTAACCACTGCGCCACCTCGCTCGGTCCAGACTATGGATGGTGTCATTCTGTAATACGACTGATGTCCAACGACAATAGCAAGAAACTACCGTATGGACAAGATGGGGCAAGTCTTGCACACTGCGTCTAGCAAGCCATGCCAGTTGGTCACAAGTACATTATCGTCGTGGCAATGCTGTACCAATTCTTATGCCATGTGTTTGTTGCTTTTGTCTGCCGGCATTGTTATCAAAATAGCTCTGATAGCTTTTCCCATTTTCTATTGTAATGCAATCTTTCAAAGCACTGGAAATCTTACAAATAAAAATTACTGTTTTTTTTTTTAATGAAAAGGTTTATTTGAAAACTGTGCATCTTCAAATGGTTCAAATGGCTCTGAGCACTATGGGACTTAACATCTGAGGTCATCAGTCCCCTAGAGCTCAGAACTACTTAAACCTAACTAACCTAAGGAGATCAGACACACCCATGCCCGAGGCAGGATTCGAACCTGCGACCGTAGCGGTCACGCGGTTCCAGACTGAAGCGCCTAGAACCACTCGGCCACATCGGCCGCCAAAACTGTGCATCTCAGCACTGCTGCTGTGGCTAACTGATATTTCGTTTTCTTTACCTGTTTATTAGTAAAAATATAAAGATGACTTGTTATAAGCAAAAGCAAACAAATACCGAATCTGAAACAGTCGGTTTTTGCCATCCCTACAAGGAAGCTAACAAAGGTAGCTGGCTTCATCAGTTTCCTGCTTCCTGACTTGCCGGTGTGTGTGTCCGGTGGGTTCACGCTAGAGATCAAAAACGAAGCGCGTGTCAGTCGAATTTTGCGGGTTGCATACGTTATCGAGGTGCTGTTGTCACATCAGTGCTAACGGCCTTCCTTCGTTGACACTGCAGTTCCACGAACAAGAAAGCTCTGAGAACTATGGCGCTGCGTTTGCTTCATACTTGACTTGTTCTTTCTTACAGCGGCATGCAGAAGTGTAAGACTTATGGTGACTTATTACATAGCCGGCCGGAGTGGCCGAGTGGTTCTAGACGCTACAGTCTGGAACCACGTGACCGCTACGGTCGCAGGTTCGACTCCTGCCTCGGGCATGGATGTTTGTGATGTCCTTAGGTTAGTTAGGTTTACGTAGTTCTAAGTTCTAGGGGACTGATGACCTCAGAAGTTAAGTCCCATAGTGCTCAGAGCCATTTTTTTTACTTGTTACATATATTCAAATACACATACATACACATGCATATCAGCTGGCCGGTGTGGCCGTGCGGTTCTATGCGCTTCAGTCTGGAACCGCGTGACCACTACGGTCGCAGGTTCGAATCCTGCCTCGGGCATGGATGTGTGTGATGTCCTTAGGTTAGTTAGGTTTAATTAGTTCTAAGTTCTAGGCGACTGATGACCTCAGAAGTTAAGTCGCATAGTTCTCAGAACCATTTGAACCATTTGAACCACACATGCATATCCACACACCATACAGACTAAAGCGAAATTCGAACACTGGGGCTTCGCCGGGCGACTGCTCACATGCCAGCGATAAAAAATGTCTGTCACAAAATTTCGTCCGGCTCGTACATCCGGCAGAAAAAGGACGTTAAAGAGTGGCAATCGGGCAACACTGTAACCACATGCATAGTAACTAGCTCTGTCAACAACTGAAATAGATTTGTACAGTTGGTGCAGTGGATAGAGCACGCAGGAGATCGAGGGTTCGATCCTGGGTTCAAGAATACGTTTTTCACTTGGTAAATGTAGTCTAAGTTGTACGATGTCTGACATCATAATCGTAAACTGCGACTGCAGCGGGTTCTCTGGAAAACATTTGCACTTACATACGACAGTCGTAGAAATGGACTGTGCGGCTGGTCCCGGCGGAGGTTCGAGTCCTCCCTCGGACATGGGTGTGTGTGTTTCTCCTTACGATAATTTAGGTAAAGTAGTGTGTGAGCTGAGGGACTGATGACCTTAGAAGTTATGTCCCATAAGATTTCACACACATTTGAACATTTTGTAGAAATGGAACAGCCGGCCAGGGTGGCCGAGCGGTTCTAGTCGCTACAGTCTGGAACCGCGTGACCGCTACGGCCGCAGGTTCGAATCCTGCTTCGGGCAGGGATGTTGGTGATGTCCTTAGGTTAGTGAGGTTTAAGTAGTTCTAAGGTCTAGGGGACTGATGACCTCAGAAGTAAAATCCCATAGTGCTCAGAGCCATTTTAGAAATGGAACATTGGTCAGCTTTGAAAGACGCCATTTCCACGTCGTGGGCTCGAATTTATTCCGACCACTTCCTCTACTAGAAGCGAAACCTGTTTTCTTTGTACCCTTCTCAAATGATCACAAAGATTAGTACCAACTACTATACTTGTCTCGTTCACGTCCATTACATTTCGTTAGGACCTTCCGTTACCAATGGAACTAGCAACGTGCTGGTCGAATAATGTCCAAACTCGGTTACTATTTGTATGTATTATCACTATGGTCCCATTAATTGTCTCAACTGTTTATTTCTTCAGAATGAGATTTCCACTCTGCAGCGGATTGTGCACTGATATGAAACTTCCTTGGAGATTAAAACTGTGTGCCGGTTCGAGACTCGAACTCGGGGCCTTTGCCTTTCGCGGGCAAGTGCTCTACCAACTGAGCTACCCAAGCACTACTCACGCCCCGTCCTCACAGCTTTAGCTTCAAAACGCTCTTTGTCTCATTCGGCTGCGAGATGCCGGAGAGTCAGGACGTGCGTTTCCGTCAACCCCGTTTTGAGTTTATGTAGCACGGCACAATGGATCATTCTGTAGAGCAACGGTACGCTATCAAATTTTGCGTTAAACTAGGGAAGTCCGCCACCGAAACGTTTCCATTACTTCAGCATGCCTTTGGGATGATTGCTTGTCCAAATCACAAGTTTTCCGATGGCACTAGTCTTTCATGGAGGGCCGAGAGGAGATCACCGACGAACCACGCAATGGACGGCCATCAACCGCACGAGTCGACGAAAATGTGACGCGTGTGCGCGATTGTTTGAACTCTGACAGACGGCTGAGCCTTCAGTTGATAGCACAAACTCTAAATATGTCAAAAACAACCGCTTTACGCATTGTGACCGAATATTTGAACACGAGAAAAGAGTGTGCCAAACTCGTCCCAAAAGTGTTGACCGACGAACACAAGCACATGCGAGTGCTTCGGTGCCGAGAAATGTTGGAAATGTGTGAAAATGATCCTCATTTTTAAAACTCAGTTATCACTGGTGATGAGTCGTGGATTTTTGAGTACGACCCCGAGACAAAAAGGCAGAGTTCAGAGTCGCACATCCCATCGTCGCCCTGTCCCAAGAAGGCATGCATTAGCAAGTCCAGGATCAAAACCATGCTCATTGTCTTCTTTGACGTCAGAGGCATTGTCCACAACGAATTGGTACCTACAGGGACTACAGTGAACTCAGTTTTCTACTTCGAAGTGCTCAAAAGACTGAGAAGGAGGGTCTCGCACTGCCGAAGCGACATCAAAGACACGTGGCAAGTTCACCACGACAATGCGCCGAGTCACAGAGCCTTCATTGTCAACGACTTCCTGGCCAGGACCAAAACTCCATTGGCTCCCCAGCCTCCGCACAGTCCTGACCTGACTCTCACTTGACTTTTTTTTTGTTTTCTCGGTTAAAAGGAGTCAAGAAAGGAAAACATTGGGACACGATTGAAAGCATCCAGGCGCATGTTACATCAGCTCTAAAGGAGATTCCGGAAAAGGCATTCCAGGATGCCTTCCAGGAATGGAAACTCCGCCTCTAGAAGTGTACCGACGCAAGAGGGTGCTATTTTTAAATTTTTGATTATTTGTAAGAATATATTCAATAAATGATTTTTTATGAATTTTGTCGCATTACTTATGGAACGCACCTTCTATAAATCTGAAATCATCACTGTCTGAAATATATGAACAGTAGACTAATTTCCAGTCTAATGGTGGAAATTTCTTACAGAAAGGTTGCCTGTGTAGTGGAAATGCCATGAGTCTGCGGTTATACCTGCGATCTCTCCTTCTGAGCGAGTCGAGCCAGCGGCAGAGACTCGCGAGTCGAGTGTTCGAGTACAAGGAGACGTCATGTTCGGAGATGACGTCACAAGACGAGCTGACGAGATCATTTCTGATCTCTGGTGCACACCAGCTCCTCCCCCTCGCATTTGTCCATGGCACCGTGGGAAAACCACACAGAACCATGGTGATGGGGCAGGTGGTCAAGTGTTTGCCATTTAGACGTTGATAGGTTGGTCTACTCTAAGGTGTCGGGGACGATGTCCATTTTCATCGGCTCGTCGACGGCCCCGCTCTGCTGGAGGAGCTGGAGGGAGCTGCTGCGATCCACATCGGCAGTTCTCTGAGACGGTTGGCTGCGTACAGGTCCTCTGATTCTCTAAAAGAAACTAGCCCCAAAGTTCTACCAATATGCATGTGAGCGTCGTGCCGCCTGTTTTAATTTTTATGGGGCATTGCAGCTTCATGCGAATATTTTACTCTGAACACTACATTATCAGGCGGGTCTATGACTTAGCTTTGGACACATCTCTTTTGCCCATACTTCTATGTTGTAATGAGTACCGGATCGTATAATTTAAGCTCGGCTTGTGAATGCACGAGTGGCTTTAAATTTGACATTAATGTATGATTCGACCTTACATGTAGTTTTTCAGTTGGAGATTGTCATCTTGTGGAGTGGCCCTGTACTGAAAGAGGACACCCATAAAACATTGTCTTCATTGTACCGTTGAACAAGCTTCGTCATGTGAGACTTTGAAGTTCGGAATGGTCTTTCAGCAAGTCCATTGTCATCAAGATGAAATGGTATCGCCTCTTACTGTGAAACGCTGTTGGTTTCACAAAACTGTTCACATTCTTGGGATAAAAATAGTGTGCCATTGTCAGTGACAATAGATTTCTTCAATTATTGAATACAGAAGGCGAAACCGAAATAGTCTTTGTTGAAGATATCAATGACATATGTGTCACAATTGGTAATTTTGACATTAGCAGCATTCCAATGTCTTTATCAATAATTTTTCAGTAATAATGCTCTCTGGCAATGCGTTTCATAGCAACTATGCCCCAATGGCATTGATGTAGCATCTGCAGTACCATAGATTTAAGCACCGCAGGGATAACCACTTGTGTCTTGCCTCATTCTGAATGTAACAGAATGGCACCTTCGTACACTGTAGCTGTATGCCACACATTCCAATAATATTTAATGTCTGGCTGATCTGAGAGAAAACAGGATCCTTAGGTTCAAGTTTGGCGATTAAGTTAGAGTTGAGTGGGAAACTTTCCACGATGTCCCGAGTACTAATATATATTGAAAAAAAAAAAAAAAAAAACTTCACCTGATGACTCAAACATTTTCTCTCTTCTTATTCGCAGACCTGAAAGCAAATATGCATTTGCGTGTTGTGTTGTGCTGTGGATCTCCCCCCGCCCCCCCCCCTTCCCCCCCAACATAATTTCATGGTAGTAATTCAACAGCAGTAATGCCTAACGCTGCAAATGTTGAGCTGCCGATGTAATAACAGTTTTATTCAGCCAAAAGATAGCCACAGAAGGTTTGTGGTCTGTGAGAAGGGTAATTTTACGTTCGTAAATGTAATCATGAAATACTTTAAACCAAATATAATGGCGGGAGCTTTGTTGTAAACTAGACTGTAATTTCTTTGTGACACTATCAGTCTTTAGAACGAACGCAGTTGGTCTTTTAAAACCATGATGTCGATACAACAGAATGGCACCTATATCATAGCCTGTAGCATTCTCATGATCGATGATCCATGGGACTTTGGCCGTTCATTTACGTGATAATAAGGAACACCTGCAGCCGTTATTTTGACGTTATTTTATTATATTTCTACGAGTTTCAGTGATTCAGCACACCATCTTCAAGCCTGTGTGCATAAACAGTAACTTACCAACCATACAAATACAAAGACAGATCAAAAACAGAATAAGAATCAAGGACAATACTATATAACTGAATTTATAGTAATCACTTGATAAAAACCAACAGATAAATTCATTGCTACATACTTCAAATAGAAATATATACAAGGTCTTTCAGAAGTGATGATCAACAATTCACACACGGAAAGTACAGACCAAAATTACCTAAAAAGCTCCAATAAACATGGATCTGCAAATCAATTAATGACCGCTGGATACCACGGTATTTACGGTGGTGTCTCAAGATTTGGGATCGGCTATCTGTTTGTCTATGCATGCGCACCTACTTTCCCCCTCTGTGCTCTGTGCCGTACCAATCTCACAATCAGTTACGAATGTCGAGGTACCACGGACAGAGGTTACACCAGTATCTGGGAGTATGCGTGCGGAACGATTTGAAGTGGAATGATCATATAAAATTAATTGTTGGTAAGGCGGGTGCCAGGTTGAGATTCATTGGGAGAGTCCTTAGAAAATGTAGTCCATCAACAAAACACTCGTTCGACCTATACTTAAGTATTGCTCATCAGTGTGGGATCCGTACCAGGTCGGGTTGACAGAGGAGATAGACAAGAGCGGCGCGTTTCGTCACAGGGTTATTTGGTAAGCGTGATAGCGTTACGGAGATATTTAGCAAACTCAAGTGACAGACTCTGCAAGAGAGGCGCTGTGCATCGCGGTGTAGCTTGCTGTCCAGGTTTCGAGAGGGTGCGTTTCTGGATGAGGTATCGAATATATTACTTCCCCCTACTTATACCTCCCGAGGAGATCACGAATGTAAAATTAGAGAGATTCGAGCGCGCACGGAGGCTTTCCGGCAGTCGTTCTTCCCGCGAACCATACGCGACTGGAACAGGAAATGGAGGTAATGACAGTGGCACGTAAAGTGCCCTCCACCACACACCGTTGGGTGGCTTGCGGAGTATAAATGTAGATGTAGATGTAGAAGAGTACGCTGACAAGAACTTCGTGTATGGCAAAGTGAATGGCAGTGCCCTTGAGGCTGCACGATTGTAAGAAGAAGCTTTCCCTCCCCGCAGGCAGACCGACAGGCGTACATTTAACCGGTTACATCAGCGACTTAGGGAAACCGGGAGTTTCGTACACCACGTACGAGAAGCTCGGTCCGGGTCCATAACATTTGATGCTGAGGAAAGGGTGTTACACATTGTTCACGAACGTCCGACTACTTCAACAAGGAGGATTGCTACGCAAGAGTGGGCCCTGAGTCACAGCAATGTGTGGCGGATTTTACATCAGCAAGTACTCTATCCATGTCATCTCCAGCGAGCGTAAGCCCTCAATAATACGGACTTCCCTCCTAGAGAGAATTTCTGCCAATGGGTGCAACAACAATGTTCCCTGAATCCCCTGTTTGTAAATAGCATTCCGTTCACAGAGGAGTCACAATTTACCCGTGATGGAATTATTAACTACCATAACTGCCACATCTGTGCCGATGTCACTCCTAATGCAACACACGTATCACGACATCACCAGCGTTCTTCGTTGAACGTTTGAGCAGGACTGCTCTGAGACCGCATAATCGGACCACACTTCCTACTACAGAGACTAACCGGACTGCAGTATATGCGGTTTCTATGGCCTGTGCTTCCAGATGTACGTTATGATGTCCCACTGAACCACCGCCTGAACATGTTACGAACGTTAAGGCACCATGGACATTACGACTCACATCGCCCCAAATGTGACAGTTCTGGTAGTTAAAATTCCGTCACGGGTAAATCGAGAATCCTTTGTGAACGGAATACTACTTACAAACAGGGGATTCAGGGTACACTGTTCTACAGCTACATTTACATTTATACTCCGCAACCCACCCAACAGTGTGTGGAGGAGGGCACTTGACGCGCCGCTGTCATTACCTCCCTTTCCTGTTCCAGTCGCGTATGGTTCGCGGGGAGAACAACTGCCGGAAAGCCTCCGTGCGCGCTCGAATCTCTCTAATTTTACATTCGTGATCTCCTCGGGATTTATAAGTAGGGGGAAGCAATATATTCGACACCTCATCCAGAAACGCACCCTCTCGAAACCTGGATAACAAGCTACACCGCGATGAAGAGCGCCTCTCTTGGAGAGTCTGTCACTTGAGTTTCCTAAACATCTCCGTAACGCTATCACGCTTACCAAATAACCCTGTGACGAAACGCGCCGCTCTTCTTTGGGTCTTCTCTATATCCTCTGTCAACCCGACCTGGTACGGATCCCACTCTAATGAGCAATACTCAAGTATAGGTCGAACGAGTGTTTTGTAAGCCACCTACTTTGTTGATGGACTACATATTCTAAGGACTCTCTCAATGAATCTCAACCTGGCACCCGCCTTACCAACAATTAATTTTATATGATCATCATATCGTTCCATACGCATACTCCCAGATATTTTACAGAAGTAACTGCTACCAGTGTTTGTTCCGTTATCATATAATCATACAGTAAAGGATCCTTCTTTCTATGTATTCGCAATACATTACATTTGTCTATGTTAAAGGTCAGTGACCACTCCCTGCACCAAGTCCCTATCCGCTGCAGATCTTCCTGCATTTCGCTGCAATTTTCTAATGCTGCAACTTCTCTGTATAATACAGCATCATACGCGAAAAGCCGCATGGAACTTCCGACACTATCTACTAGGTCATTTATATATATTGTGAAAAGCAATGGTCCCATAACACTCCCCTGTGGCACGCCAGAGATTACTTTAACGTCTGTAGATGTCTCTCCATTGAGAACAATATGCTGTGTTCTGTTTGCTAAAAACTCTTCAATCCAGCGACACAGCTGGTCTGATATTCCGTAAGCTGTTACTTTGTTTATCAGGCGACAGTGCGGAACTGTATCGAACGCCTTCCGGAAGTCAAGGAAAACGGCATCTACCCGGGAGCTTTTATCTAATATTTTCTGGGTCTCATGAACAAATAAAGCGAGTTGGGTTGTTGCACCCATTAGCAGAAATTCTCTCTAGGAGGGAAGTCCGCATTGTTGAGGACTTGCACTCGCTGGAAATGACATGGATAGACTACTTGCCGATGTAAAATCCGCCACCCGCTGCCATTCGCTTTGCCATACATGAAGTTCTTGTCAGCGTGCATGACGGTGATCCAGCACATTTTCATTTACGAGTGTGTCGGCTTCTAACTCGGACATATGCTCAACATTGTATAGGTAGAGGGGGGCCTGTACCAACGCCTCCAATGTCTCCGGATTTATCTCCCATGGATTTCTGTGTGTGGGGTCATGTCAGAAGCCTGGTCAACGCTACCGAGGTCAACTCTCTTGAGGAATTAGGCTTGCGGATCTAAGCAGCCTTCCAGCATTTACAGAATTCCCCACGACTGCCTGAGAGGATCCGCAGTTCACTTCAGACACGAGTTCAATGTTGCATTCAGACGCATGGAGCACATTTCAAACACCTACTGTAACGTTTAAAGATGCCATGTGCTCCTAAACACAGATGAAGCGTGACAGAAAATGTGTTGTACCTCGACAACGGTTGGTTTGTGGACCCATGTTTATTGGACATTTTTAGCTGCTTTTTCCTCTACTTTCCACGTGTGAATTACTGACCATCACTTCTGAAACACCCAGTATAATATACAATGGCGAATTTCCACGCTATAAATTGTACAAATATATTATTTATTAATGAAATCAATAACTAACTATTGTATGATTAGGAATTTGACAGTTACATGGTAAACTAAACATCAAAATCTTGAAATAGCCTAGACATCTAAAAAATGTAGCTGTAGAAAATGACAGATAAATGCGCATCAAAAAAAGTTTTGCATCATCTCGGTTCCGAGGGTTCCGGAACCTGTACAGGAAATTGGAATAGGGTTAATATAAACATCATTTCCACCCTTTTTATTGCTCATGAAAACCACATATTGCATGTTGTACCACCATACAGCGCTATCTTCAGAAGTGTTGGTCCAGATTGCTGCACACACTGGTATCTCTAATACCCAACAGCACGTCCTATTGTATCGATGCATACCTACAGTCGCCGTGGCATACTATCCACAAGTTCATCAAAGCACTGTTGGTCCAGATTGTCCAACTCCTCAACGGCGATTCGGCGTAGATCCCTCAGAGTGGTTAGTGGGTCACGTCGTACATAAACAGCCATTTTCAATCTATCCCAGGCATGTTCGATAGAGTTCATGTCTGGAGAACGTGCAGTCCACTCTAGTCGATCGATGTCGTTATCCAGAAGGAAGTCATTCATAAGATGCGCACGATCGGAACGCGAATTGTCGTCCATGAAGACGAATGCCTCGCCAATATGCTGTCGATATGGTGCGCTATGAATTGGCGGATGGCATTCACGTATTTTACAGCCGTTACGGCGCCTTCCATGACCACCAGCGGCGTACGTCGGCCCCACATAGTGCCACCCAAAAACAGCAGGGAACCTCCACCTTGCTGCACTCACGGGAGTGTGTGTAAGGCGTTCAGCCTGAGAAGGTTGCCTCCAGACACATCTCCGACGATTGTCTGTTTGAAGGCATATGCGACACTCACCAGAGTGATGTCAATCCTAAGCGGTCCATTCGGCATGTTGTTGGGCCCATCTGTACCGCACTGCATGGTGTCGTGGTTGTAAAGATGGACCTCGCCATGGACATCGGGAGTGAAGTTGCGCATCATGCAGCCTATTGCGCAAAGTTTGAGTCGTAACACGAAGTCCAGAGGCTGCACGAAAAGCATTATTCAACATGGTGGCGTTGCTGTCAGGGTTCCTCCGAGCCATAATCCGTAGGTAGCGGTCATCCACTGCAGTAGTAGCCCTTGGGCGGCCTTAGCGATGCATGTCATCGACAGTTCCTGGCTCTCTGCATCTCCTCCAGGTCCGAACAACATCGCTTTGTTTCACTCAGAGACGCGTGGACACTACCATTGTTGAGAGCCCTTCCTGTCCCTTAGACTGTTCAGAGATGTCAGTAAACGTGCCCAAAGATGTCCACAACCACCCATGAGCAGCGCCTATTAAATGAAGGGGGTCCGACATCCGATTAGTTCCAGTCATTCCATCTAGAATGAGGTACACGGCTCGTGTTGTCTGTAGTACAGCCATGCCTAGACGGTCAATACCGCGGTTCGATTGCGTCCGTATTGTTATTTTGTGCCAGGAAGGGCTCTCAACAAGAGAAGTGTCCAGGCGTGTCGGACTGAACCAAAGCGATGTTGTCTGGACCTGGAGGACATACAGAGAGACAGGAGCTGTCGATGACATGCCTCGCTCAGGCCGCCCAAGGGGTACTACTGCAGTGGATGACTGTGTGCACAGTAGGCTGCTTGATGCACAGCTTCACTGCCAACGTCGATGGCGAAGTCCACCTTTGCAACTACGACACCATGCACCGCGGTACAGATGTGCCCTACAACATGGCGAATGGACCGCTCAGGACTGGCATCGCGTTCTCTATACCGACGAGTATCACATATGCCTTTAACCAGACAGTCGTCGTAGACGTGTTTGGAAGCAACCCGGTCAGGCTGAACGCCTTAGACACACTGTCCGGCGAGTGCAGCAAGGTGGAGGTTCCCTGCTTTTTTTGGGGTGCCATTATGTGAGGCCGACGTACGCCGCTGGTGGTCATGGAAGGTGCCGTAACGGCTGTACGATATGTGAATGCCATCGTCCACCCGATAGTGCAGCAATATCGGCAGCATATTGGCGAAGCATTCGGCTTCATGGACGACAATTCGCGCTCCGACCGTGCACATCTTGTAAATGACTTCCTTCAGGATAACGACATCGATCGACTAGAGTGGACTGCATGTTCTCCAGATATGAACCCTATCGAACACGCCTGGGACAGATTGAAAAGCGCTGTTTATGGACGACGTAACCCACCAACCACTCTGAGGGATCTACGCCGAATCGCCGTTGAGAAGTGGGGCAATCTGGATCAACAGTGTCTTGATGAACTTGTGGATAGTATGCCACGACTAATAGAGGAATGCAAGAGGACGTGCTACTGGGTATCAGAGATACCGGTGTGTACAACAATCTCGACCACCACTTCTGAAAGTCTCTGTGTATGGTGGTACAACATGCAATGTGTGGTTTTCATGAGCAATAAAAAGGGCGGAATTGATGTTTATGTTGATCTCTATTCCAATTTTCTGTACAGGTTCCGGAACTCTCGGAACAGAGGTGATGCAAAACTTTTGATGTGTGTAAAATAACGCAAAACGACGGCTGCAGGTGTTTCATTTTATAACGTTAATTCCATTGTGTCTTAACATAACTTCACTTTTTATTATTATCCACTGCATTACGTTCGAGTGTCTGGTATTTTTGTCGGTTATGCCGTTTTGCACACCTAATCCCCGACTCATGTCTTTTTACAGTAATTACAACGTGTGCACCAATAGAGACAAAACAGCCTATTTTGTGGTTTACACCACGTGGAAAAGATTGTACTCTAGAATTCCATCACTTGAGTACTCACTGTTCAGTCGAGTAGCGTGTCGGCCAGTGTTTTCCTGGTCTGGCCGCAGAGTTCGCTTTTCCCGTGGTAGTTCAGCGTCCTCGCAAAGTAATACTTCGGCATGTACATGCTTTTGTTCACATGCCCAAATTAATGGCAGATAGTCTAAATGGTTCAAATGGCTCTGAGCACTATGGGACTTAACATCTATGGTCATCAGTCCCCTAGAACTTAGAACTACTTAAACCTAACTAAGCTAAGGACGTCACACAACACCCAGTCATCACGAGGCAGAGAAAATCACCAGATAGTCTTGTAAAGACGAGTTTGTTAGGCTACGTAGGTCCTTTTTCAATTTATTGTCAGTGTATGATAAGTATGTTTCTAATTAGACAGTCTGCATAAGATTTGGTACACTGATCATTCGCATAGTGAAATTTACATTCACTTGTCAGACCATATAATTGAGTAATCCATCCTTTGTAGCTCTGATTTGCTACTTTGAAACACAGAAAGAGTCCGTGTACGGTAGAAGAAACACGATTTTATGACTAGTATATCTTTCATGCGAGATTAGAAGGGAGTCACAGGTTCACAGGTAGGCTGCAATTTCTAGAGAAGTTGGCTGGCCATACTTTGAGTATACTGGTTTCAGGCCTAAAGTCTGCGATCCTATGTCGAAAAATGTGACGGTGGCATCTGAAATTATAGTTACTTTTGGTCTTAGTCCTTGCTTTCTCCAGTTTTGGCCAAGGGCGCTACTAAGAGCTCTTTGCTTGCTGATAATTGTTGTAATAATTGGAGACACTTCCAACTGTGCTTCAGTCTAGTACTAGTGGAGATACAGATCTTTCCGGCAACAGTCACTAAAGAAGGCGCACCGCCGACACCGTCTTCATAGCCAGTGGTTCTTGTGAGCAGAGATGAGACTCAGGAGGAGCCAATTAGGGACTGTATTGTGGTTGATCAATCACTTCTCATCGGAAACGCTGCAGGAGCGTCTTCATTGCCCCTGCAGTGTGCGGTCGAGAATTAGCATGAAGAAGGAACTGCTCGACAGTTGTGTTATGTGGACTGCATGACACAGGCGAAATCTCTAACCAGGCCCTCATACTTGGCGGGAGACGCCATTCCCTACGTATCTTTACGTGCTCACTGTTGACTCAAAACTGAAAAGAGCGACGGGACACGATCGACGGACATACTAGAGACACTGCCCAACACATCTGTGTAAAGCCTTACTTGATTTTCCCAGTGGTTTCCATTTCGCGACCGATTGGAACTTACTTTCTGGACAACCCTCGTATAAAGCTACGTTGTTAATTTTTCTTTGTTTGTAGGCTCAATTTTTGGGACTACCCCCTGTTATTGGTCTGCTGTTGATCATTCGTTATGTTTCTCAGAAATAAGCGTAAGTTTTGTTTCCGGTCTCGCGTATACAAGCGTATAGACATTTTCAGACGTAATTGGTATGGTACCGTCTGTATTGTTTCCCATTAACGTTTTTTAATCGATGAACGTATTTGTCTACGGGATATGACAGATCTTTGAAATATGAGCACATTGATATAACGGTTATAAGTGTTTAAAGAGCAGAGTTTCGCTCAAATAGTCGAGAATCGTGTTAAATTTGAGGCCGAAGAGCGTCGTAACCTCGCAAGTTCAGCTTCACCATTTGATGTTGTGAAGATCAATACGTGAAACTGCACTATGACAACTTCACGTGCGTACAATCTCAAGACGAATACTGCGAATGATTTTTCCTGAAAGACACTGACGGAAAAATATCATTGCTCTTCTCTTTCCAAGAGATATACAGGGGCTGAATAAAGATATCGAAACACCGGGAGGAATGCATGCTTGAATTCAAATGCAGGCACTAGCCAAGCCTGCAGATTGTGCTGTTATATCTGACTACGAATGGCACTTGTCTCGTGTCGTTAATAAGTTGCAAGTGTCAGCCGAGGTCAGAACAGTGTTCTGTGTTGTAGCGAGTGTATTATGGTTCAAATGGCTCTGAGCACTATGGGACTTAACATCTATGGTCATCAGTCCCCTAGAACTTAGAACTACTTAAACCTAACTAACCTAAGGACAGCGAGTGTATTATGTCTGTGCTCAGCGCATTCTAACGTGGGAAAATTGTTGGTGCTCGTATGGTGTGTGCTTGCGTAACAAAGGTAGCGGAAGTGTTTGGCGTTGTACGAGACACCGTATCGAAGATTTATACCGCATACACAGAAAGCGGAGAAATATCATCCGCTAAACCAAAACGCGGACAAAATTTTGTGCTGAGTGATCGTTCAGACGGTCATTTAAGACGATTGCAAAAGTCACTGCGGAACTCAATGTCGCGCTCGCGTACCCTGTCAGCAACAAAACAACACGAACAAAGCTCCATAAACTGAGAATTGCAGGGTGATCTGGAATTCGAAAACCACTCATTAGTGATGCAAATACCCATAGCATGAAAACGTGGAGCCGAAGCCATAAAACCAGGACTACGGAGCAACGGAAGAATGTTATTTTTTCTGGTGTCATACTGTTTTCAATTTCTGGCCGAGTTTACGGCCCAGGAGTGAAACATGGCGGGGTTTCGGTGAGGATTTGGGTCGCCATATCGTGGTATTCAGTGTGCCCCATGGTTATTCTGTAAGATCGCATTACTGCCAAGAATTATGTGACCAATTTGACTGATCAGGTCATTCCATGGTACAATGATTTTTCTCCAGTAGTGATGTTGTGCTCCAAGACGACAGGACCCCTTTTCATACAGCTCGTAGCGTCCAGAACTGATTTTATGTGCGCGACGATGAAGTGTCGCATATGCCCCGCCCGCCACAGTCACCAGATCTCAATATCATTGAGTCTTTGTGGTCTACCTTGGAGAGATACCTCATGAGGTAGCCTTGTCTAGTACTAATTTTATTTTTATTTATTAGTTTTCTTTATTAATAGAAACTGTTATGTAGGCATGCTATTCCCATTTTGTCTTAAAGGTTTTCCTGTCTACTCCATTGTTATTTATGTACCGTTCAATTTTTACTTTTTCATTGCAGTACCACCACATTGTCAAAGATGTTACTTACAGTATGTTTCTACTTCAATCTAGACGTGTTTCTTCTCTTCCAATGTTGTTTGCAAACATGGTAACTTCTTTGGTGATAATACTCAATAAATGTCTTAAGATGGCCTTGTAAGCCGAAAACCGGTTAACAATAAAAGTAATATTTTAGAACAAAAGCAAACTGCTGCTTTTCATTTATTACGTCTATATTTCCACATATAGTAAAACCTGGCTAATTCGACAACTGAAGCAAAACTGACCGCCAGTAATGATACTGTGTGGTACAGGTAAATTAGGCCAAACAGATTTCCAGGCAAGTACTAAATGGCTGTGCAGATTCCGGAAGCAGCACATCTCTTGTAGAAAAGTATATGGGGAAAGTTTAACGGGGGATTTTGCAAGTGTTGAACCCTTTCATAAAGAATTGAGAACTGTTTTAGAAGAAGTAAATTTGTCTTTCGCTCATGTTAACAAACTGACTAGTAATGGAAGTCTATCTCCGACAATGCATATGGCAGCAGGAAGCACAGTTCAACATCTGGTCATAAAGTGTGCAAGGAACGAATCACTGGTCCTTTGTGAGCTACTTCACACTGTTTAAACCTACTCGTAAGTGGAAATCTGTAGAACTGAGCAATTAAAATAATATGTAGCATCTTCCACACATCTATAATGCTAAGAAAAAGGCGTGGGTTACCATACAGTTAGTCTCTCACAGGTTCAAGAACGACTTCGTACCTAAAGTTCAAAATTACGAATTCAAAAGTTAACATTTAAACCCGAATTTTTTAAAGCGATATTAATTTTAGACAATAGACGTTCCCATACCCCTGATCTACCTGGTGATGATGGAATGATTAAGTATATATTTCTCCCTCCAAACACTACTTCACTGATCCAGTCTAGGACAGATGAGTGGTCCTTGTTTGCAAACGCCTTGTAACTAGACGAGTTTACGGTGTTCTTCAATTCTAAATACAATGGCGGGGGCAATATGGGTGAACAGGTGCTAACGAAACTAAAATTTATAATAAAAAAAGTGTCATTTTCAACTGAGCCAGCAGCTGAAATGAAGCTAAAAATATGGCACCTAAAATGTGGGATCCTGCCCACTCGTCTAACATAGGGTGCCTAGGAAGCTATTTTCTCGGGTAGCTAGACAACATTGAAGCAAATCTTATTGATGGAGTTTATTACAGTATATTAAATAGGCAATACCTAACATTGCCTTCTTACAATGATGGATCGCAAGCAAAGGTGACATGTAAATAACCAATATCCTTTGATATATACAATTCCCATGCAAGCTAATAGTAACAGTTCACAAGTTGCAGCTAAAGCGTTTGGATCACAGCTCGTCTTCTAGTGCGGCTCTTCTAGTGCAGCCGAGACTAGGTTTTTTTTTTTTTTTATTTTTTTTTTACTTTATTGTAATTTCATTCCCCTGACCCATGGACAGTGGAGGACTGGCAGTGGCACAATCTACCGCTCTTCATCCAAACGATTGTACAACAGACATGAAAGGGGAATGCTTACAAAAAAGGGGGTGATAAAAGGGGGCATAGAAAACACAGCAAATGGATGATGGTGTAAGTAGGCTGTATAGGTTTTTTTATTGGTAACGCCACGTAGCGCTCTGTATGAAAATCACTGGCTGTGCTGTGTGCAGTCTGTGGCTGGTTTGCATTGTTGTTGGCTATTGTAGTGTTGAGCAGTTGGCTGTTAACAGCGCGTAGCGTTGCGCAGTTGGAGGTGAGCCGCCAGCAGTGGTGGATGTGGGGAGTGAGATGGCGGAGTTTTGAGAGCGCATTATGGACAGAGACAGTAAATTTGTAAGACTGGATGTCATGAACTTATATATATATATATATATATATATATATATATATATATATATATATATATATATAATGACTTTTGAACACTATAAGGGAAATACATTGTTTGTTCTCTATCAAAATCTTTCATTTGCTAACTATGCCTATCAGTAGTTAGTGCCTTCAGTAGTTTGAATCTTTTATTTAGCTGGCAGTAGTGGCGCTCGCTGTATTGCAGTAGTTCGAGTAACGAAGACTTTTGTGACGTAAGAATTCATGAAAGGTATAGGTTATTGTTAGTCAGGGCCATTCTTTTGTAGGGATTACTGAAAGTCAGATTGCGTTGCGCTAAAAATATTGTGTGTCACTTTAGTGAATGTCTGAGTACATTCAGTTTTGCTCAGCTGTTTGAAAATCAAATAATGTAAGAGGTTTATCAGCACAGTAATTCATAAGATTTTCTAAGGGGACGTTGCAATGGGGACATACACAGGGGGGACAGTTAAAAAGTCGACATAAAGTTAAAAGAACAGAGCTGCCAATTCGTTGCGCACTTAAAAGCAGAAAAGTCAAACACAAGTTAAAAGTCGGACACAGTATAAAAATCGCACAGAGCGAGACACTTAAAAAATAAAACCACTGCAAACGACGGAACACTCACAAAGAATAAAAACTGCTGGTGGGGACCTTCGCTTACGTTGTCTGTAATTCTTACCAATGTATCACTATCCATTATATGGTTGTAGCAGTTTGTAATCGCTATATTCATTTTGAACTGCGTTATATTCACGTGTTCCATTAGAACCATCAGTTTGGTGAGAATGTCAGCAAATGTCGATAAGCAGGATGCCAGCTGATTAGTACAGACCAGTACACTGAGGGCGTTAACGCCAAAAGTGCATGGCACGAGAACGGCACGGTGCGGTGGCAGGCAGCTCTGAAAGGCGACCCCGCTCAACCAGCTGGCTGTGGCGAAAGCGACCTGCCGGCTAATGACCCACGGCGTTTGCACAGCGACAGCGTAATGTTACCTGCTCGGGGCCCACACCCTGCAAAGCTATGCAATAACAGGTTGATCAAACCTGCAAATTTTATGTTGCTTCTGCCTGTCTTAGAGGACATTTCTCTACCTGAAGCGCTTAGAGATCTATGTCCTTGCCTAGTTTAGTTATTCTCCTCAGCAGTTTCAGAAGGCGGAAAAATTGACACAGTTGAATACTTGATACAATATTGTAAAACGTCTGGAAACACGAAGATATCGCAGTGATTAAAATTAGAAGACGACACATTGGCAGACGTGCACCAGTTCATGCACTCGTAATATGGAGGATAACGGTTAAAATCCCCGTCCAGCTATCAATATTTCAGTTGAATTCTGGGATGGTTCTTTTGAAGGGCGATTTCCTTCCCCATCCTCCCCCAGCCTGACTTTGCGCTCTCTCCATCGAGAATAAGTTAATTACCCGGCACAGTCACATTTATTTCCTAAGAAACCACGGAGTCTCGCCCATAGCAGTGCTCCAATGTCGCGCCAATAATGCAGGCGAAGCTGTACCGTCCATAATTGCCAAACGATAAAGACAGCGATCATCACACTCGATGGGTTGCCATGTTATGACGCCATGGTTAAAACCGCTATGCCTCTCCCAAACATTGGAGAAAATAGACCAGATTGCCGCCATTCTCGCCATCGACGATCATCCGAGGTAGTAGTGTGTTCAAATGGTTCAAATGGCTCTGAGCACTATGGGACTTAACTTCTAAGGTCATCAATCCCCTAGAACTTAGAACTACTTAAACCTAACTAACCTAAGGACATCACACACATCCATGCCCGAGGCAGGATTCGAACCTGCGACCGTAGCGATCGCGCGGTTCCAGACTGTAGCGCCTAGAACCGCTCGGCCACCCCGGCCGGCAGTAGTGTATTCGGTCATACACACGTTTGTAACTGTAGCATGTACTAAATACGAGGGCAGTTCAATAAGTAATGCAACACATTTTTTTTCTCAGCCAATTTTGGTTGAAAAAACCCGGAAATTTCTTGTGGAATATTTTCAAACATTCCCGCTTCGTCTCGTATAGTTTCATTGACTTCCGACAGGTGGCAGCGCTGTACGGAGCTGTTAAAATGGCGTCTGTAACGGATGTGCGTTGCAAACAACGGGCAGTGATCGAGTTTCTTTTGGCGGAAAACCAGGGCATCTCAGATATTCATAGGCGCTTGCAGAATGTCTACGGTGATCTGGCAGTGGACAAAAGCACGGTGAGTCGTTGGGCAAAGCGTGTGTCATCATAGCCGCAAGGTCAAGCAAGACTGTCTGATCTCCTGCGTGCGGGCCGGCCGTGCACATCTGTGACTCCTGCAATGGCGGAGCGTGCGAACACACTCGTTCTAGATGATCGACGGATCACCATCAAACAACTCAGTGCTCAACTTGACATCTCTGTTGGTAGTGCTGTCACAGTTGTTCACCAGTTGGGATATTCAAAGGTTATTTCCCGCTGGGTCCCTCGTTGTCTAACCGAACACCATAAAGAGCAAAGGAGAACCATCTGTGCGGAATTGCTTGCTCGTCATGTGGCTGAGGGTGACAATTTCTTGTCAAAGATTGTTACAGGCGATGAAACATGGGTTCATCACTTCGAACCTGAAACAAAACGGCAATCAATGGAGTGGCGCCACACCCACTCCCCTACCAAGAAAAAGTTTAAAGCCATACCCTCAGCCGGTAAAGTCATGGTTACAGTCTTCTGGGACGCTGAAGGGGTTATTCTGTTCGATGTCCTTCCCCATGGTCAAACGATCAACTCTGAAGTGTATTATGCTACTCTTCAGAAATTGAAGAAAAGACTTCAGCGTGTTCGTAGGCACAAAAATCAGAACGAACTTCTCCTTCTTCATGACAACGCAAGACCTCACACAAGTCTTCGCACCCGAGAGGAGCTCACAAAACTTCAGTGGACTGTTCTTCCTCATGCACCCTACAGCCCCGATCTCGCACCGTCGGATTTCCATATGTTTGGCCCAATGAAGGACGCAATCCGTGGGACGCACTACGCGGATGATGAAGAAGTTATTGATGCAGTACGACGTTGGCTCCGACATCGACGAGTGGAATGGTACCGTGCAGGCATACAGGCCCTCATTTCAAGGTGGCGTAAGGCCATAGCATTGAATGGAGATTACGTTGAAAAATAGTGTTGTGTAGCTAAAAGATTGGGGAATAACCTGGTGTATTTCAATGCTGAATAAAACAACCCCTGTTTCAGAAAAAAATGTGTTGCATTACTTATTGAACTGCCCTCGTAATTTCCTAGCAACCAGTCAAAAGTTTGTATTAAGTCTCATTACTGAATGCAGATCCTGCTTTCCTAACCTCTCTGTTGTGACCATTATTCACTAGTTGGGGAAAGCTTTCATTACCTACCTCCACCTCTGGGTCTGGGCTTGGAAAAACTAACTCCTTCCTTGGGGATAGTCCTTTAGAGAGGACCACGCTTCTACCAGTCAGTGTCTACAGCGAGTGATGTGGACAGAGTGGAACACGTGAATACAGCGCAGTTCAAAATGAATATAGCGATGACAAACTGCTACAACAATTTAATGGATAGTGATACATTAATAAGAATTACAGACAACGTAAGCGAAGGTCCAAAATTTCGATCGTAGTGCCAGCTCAGTGAACTGGAGGCCAGATATGGATGTTAACACATTTTTAAATCAACGTCTTCCGAACCGTTGGAAGTGCCGTACTTGACATGACGTCGCTGTGTCCAGTTCTCGACCACCTAGATATCCAAATCTGAGACTCATGGATCTGATTTAATGGGGTTATGTCAAAGGTCTTGTATACTGTATGTGTCTCCTTTGCCGAAAACTATTCCACTACTCAGAATTAGCATTTGTAGTGTGTTCGCGGCGATGAGTCCACATATACTTCAGAGTGTATGGCGTGGAATGAATTATCGCTTAGATGCTATCCGTGTGTCCGACGGGAGTCATATAGAACACCAATAAACTATGTAAATTTTTTTACACTTTCTATCACTGTTTCTGTAATTCATTAGCTATAGCCGTTTATGATCTCAATATTAATTTCGAATAGCCCTACATTATGTCATGGTCTTTCTGACACGTTCTACATCCTGGAGGTCCTCCTCACTACGGATTAATTGGAATGAAAGTAAATGTAACCTAATCTAATAGCCACCGATAATATCACAGCTTTCGAACTAATTTCGCGAATATTTACTATTGGAAAACTTTCTGTAGAAAGAAGAAAGTACGATCTATAGGTGGGAAGATCATGAGCTCCTATTTGATACTATGAAATTTGCGGAAAAGTGTTAATGGATTCTTTTTGTTTTCTTAAAGCTTCATAGAGCATATAATTTAATTTCTGTAAACAGAAATTCTAAAATGACCTCTGGATACCAGGTACAGAAAACCCTAGTCTTACTTGGCGAAATAAATAATTAAATAAACCAACTAAATAATACTACTGCAGGACAACTCAGCTTGGCTTTAAATAGAATCACACTTGCTTTTCGTGTTGATTGTGAGGCAGTCATTGCTACGAAGTAGGGAAACGCACAAGACAAGTCGAAAGTAAGAGCGCGGCCTGTGGTACTGTCATTTTCCGCTAGACGATGTATACGTTTTTGATGTAACTGTCACATTAATAATTTAAATTTCAACGTAGTCCACATTCAGAACAAATTTTCTGAATGACAATAATCTGTCGCAGTGGTTGCCGTTTGCACCTTTTATTTCATATTCTTCTCTACTGTGCAGTGTCGGCTGTGTATCTATCCTAGTAGATAGTGTCGGAAGTTCCATGCGGCTTTTCGCGGATGATGCTGTAGTATACAGAGAAGTTGCAGCATTAGAAAATTTCAGCGAAATGCAGGAAGATCTGCAGCGGATAGGCACTTGGTGCAGGGAGTGGCAACTGTCCGTTAACATAGACAAATGTAATGTATTGCGAATACATAGAAAGAAGGATCCTTTTTTGTATGATTATATGATAGCGGAACAAACAGTGGTAGCAGTTACTTCTGTAAAATATCTGGGAGTATGCATGCGGAACGATTTGAAGTGGAATGATCATATAAAATTAATTGTTGGTAAGGCGGGTACCAGGTTGAGATTCATTGGGAGAGTCCTTAGAAAATGTAGTCCATCAACAAAACACTCGTTCGACGTATACTTAAGTATTGCTCATCAGTGTGGGATCCGTACCAGGTCGGGTTGACAGAGGAGATAGAGAAGATCCAAAGAAGAGCGGCGCGTTTCGTCACAGGGTTATTTGGTAAGCGTGACAGCGTTACGGAGATGTTTAGCAAACTCACGTGGCAGACTCTGCAAGAGAGGCGCTCTGCATCGCGGTCCAGCTTGCTGTCCAGGTTTCGAGAGGGTGCGTTTCTGGATGAGGTATCGAATATATTGCTTCCCCCTACTTATACCTCCCGAGGAGATCACGAATGTAAAATTAGAGAGATTCGAGCGCGCACGGAGGCTTTCCGGCAGTCGTTCTTCCCGCGAACCATAAGCGACTGGAACAGGAAAGGGAGGTAATGACAGTGGCACGTAAACTGCCCTCCGGCACACACCGTTGGGTGGCTTGCGGAGTATAAATGTAGATGCAGAGTTTAAAATCTATAGTATAACCCTCAAACGGTCTTGTTTCGTTAAAACTACGTCATTTTCCGCTTATGGATGTAGAAGTGTTTATTCTGCTCTTGCAGTTTCGGCGGAAAGCCATTGTCAGTTATCTGTGTACTCGGATCTTCCCATAATTTGCTGCGTGCACCGTGGCCCATCTTTATACTCTCTTATATTTACTTATACACTATTGTACTGGCAAATGATATGTCACGTCATGGGTATACAAGAAGGACACGCTGTCCTGTTGTTTATTTTAAATTTTGGCCACCACACTGCATTTTAACAATGTATGACTAAAGGAAGTTTTGAGTGCAGCTCAAATAAACTGTTGAGCAAAAACATTATGACCACTGTTCACCGAAAGATCGAATGCCGTCTGCTCGCGTCGCGGGCACGTGACGCATTAAGGAAAGCTTATAAGCGAATCAGAGACATAACCGACGTTGAGAAAGGGCAAATTGCTATGTCCCGGTATCTGGAAACGAGCCTCTCGCAAACGAAGTAGTTGTTAGCCTGTTCACATGCTGCTGTTGCGAGCATCTACGGAAAGTGATTGAAGGACAACTGTCAACATCAGTAACTTAGAAGTAGATGTACTGGGAGTAGTGAAGCAACTTTAATCACTTAATCAATGCAACTCTTCCGGTGTAAACTGTATACTAATAAGGTTCCTTTCAGAATATGCTGATACAATTGCTGCATACTTAACAATCATATACATACAACCGCTCGCTTGACCGAAGATCCGTACCCAAAGACTGGAAAGCTGGAAATTTGTGGTAAGGTCTTATGGCACCAAACTGCTGAGGTCATCGGTCCCTAAGTTTAATATAAATTAATCTAACTTAAACTAACTTACGCTAAGGACAACACACACACCCATACCTTCTTTTACAGAAGCTCGAAATTTAGCGCGGACTTCAATGACAGATTGTTTATAATAGTTTCCACAGCGAAACTTTGTCTCGAAACCAGGCAGAAAATCCAAAGCGATTCTGGTCGTATATGAAGTATGTTAGCGGCAAGAAACAATCAATGCCTTCTCTGCACGATAGCAATGGAGATACCATCGAAGACAGTGCTGCCAATGCAGAGTTACTAAAGACAGCCTTCCGAAATGCCTTCACAAAAGAAGACGAAATAAGTATTCCAGAATTCGAATCGAGAACAGCTGCCAAACATGAGTAACGTAGAAGTAAATATCCTCGGAGTAGTGAAGCAACACAAATCACTTAATAAAAGCAAGTCTTCTGGTCCAGACTTTATACCAATTAGGTTCCCTTTGGAGTATGCTGATGCATTATCTCCATACTTAACAATCATATACAACCGTTCTCTCGACAAAAGATCTGTACCCAAAGACTGGAAAGTTGCACAGGTCACACCAATATTCAAGTAAGGTAGTAGGAGTAATCCACTAAATTACATACCCATATCATTAATGTCGATATGCAGCAGGATTTTGGAACATACGAGGTGTGGCTAGAAAAAAACCGGACTAGTACTGGTGGAACAATAAAACGAATGCAATAAGGCTGAAAGTCGCGTGGCCTGTCACGTGACTCTCGCTCCGCCTACTGCTCGAGTTTCATCTGCCTCCTGCACTCAGTCTGCCCGTGGCGTCTGTTTTAAGTAGTTGACGTTTTGTCTGTGCGTCGGAAAATGTTGAGTGTACAGAAAGAACAGCGTGTTAACATCAAATTTTGTTTCAAACTAGGAAAATCTGCAAGTGAAACGTTTGTAATGTTACATCAAGTGTACGGCGATGATTGTTTATCGCGAACACAAGTGTTTGAGTGGTTTAAACGATTTAAAGATGGCCGCGAAGACACCAGTGATGACACTCGCACTGGTAGACCATTGTCAGCAAAAACTGATGCAAACATTGAAAAAATCGGTAAACTTGTTCGACAAGATCGCCGTTTAACAATCAGAGCAGTATCTGAGTTAACAGGAGTTGACAAGGAAAGTGTTAGGCAGATTCTTCATGAAAGTTTCAACATGAACAAAGTGTGTTCAAAAATGGTTCCAAAGTGTCTCACAATTGAACAGAAGGAACGCCGAAGAATGATTTGTTCTGACATCCTGGAAAACATTGAAAGTGATCCCACCTTCTTACAAAATGTTATTACTTGCGATGAATCGTGGTTTTTTACTTACGATCCCGAAACTAAACGCCAATCGATGCATTGGAAAACTCCTGGTTCTCCACGACAAAAAAAGCACGAATGTCAAAATCGAAATTCAAGGCAATGATGATTGTTTTTTTTTTTTGACATCAAAGGGATTGTGCACATTGATTGGGTACCAGAGGGACAAACAGTGAATCAGCATTACTACATTAGCGTCCTGGCTACCCTACGTGAGCGAGTACGGAGAAAACGGAACGATTTGTGGAGAAAAAAGTCATGGATCCTTCACCAAGACAATGCCCCAGCTCACAGTGCGTTGTCAGTGAAGACGTTTTTGGCAAAACACAACATTCCCATCTTAGATCATCCACCTACTCACCTGATTTGGCCCCCTGTGACTTTTTTCTTTTCCCTAAAGTCAAGTCAGCTTTGAAAGGAACTAGATTTGAGACTGTTGAAGCAGTAAAATAAAAAGTGACGGAATTAATGTATGGACTTACCGAAAATGATCTGCAGCATTGCTATGAACAGTGGAAAATTCGTATGGAGCGGTGTAGAGACCGAGGAGGAGAGTACATTGAAGGAGATAACATGAAATTGTAAATAATTGTAAATAAATGTTTTTTCCAGCATCAGTCCGGTTTTTTTCTAGCCGCACCTCGTACATTGTGTTCGAACATTATAAATTGCCTCGGGGAGAATGGTCTACTGACACACAGTTAACACCGATTTAGGAAACAACATTCTTGTGAAACACAACTAGCTGTTTATACATACGAAGTGTTGAGTGATATTAACAAGGGATTTCAAATTGATACCATATTTCTAGATTTCCAGAAGGCTTTGGACACTGTACCACACAATCAGCTTGTAGTGAAATTTCGTGCATATCGTCTCTGTTATGTGACTGGATCCGTGATTTCCTGTCAGAGAGTTCACAGTTGGTAGTAACTGACGGAAAGTCATCGAGTAAAATAGAAGTGATTTCCGGCGTCCACCAAGGTGGTGTTATAGGCCCTCTGCTGTTCTTTACCTATATAAATGATTCAGGGGACAATCTAAGCAGCCGTCTTAGGTTATTTGCAGATGACCCTGTCTTTTATCAACTAGTGAAGTCATCAGAAGATCAAAACAAATTGCAAAATGATTTTGAAAAGATATCTGTACTGTGCGAAACTTGACAATTGACGCTAAACAATGAAAAATGTGAGGTCATCCACATGAGTGCTAAAAGAAACTCGTTAAACTTCAGTTACACGATAAATCAATCAAATCTAAAGGCCGTAAATTCAACTAAATAACTAGGAATTACAATTACAAACAACTTAAATTACAAAGAACACATAGAGAATGTTGAGGAAAAGGCAAACCAAAGACTGCATTTTATTGGCAGAACACTTAGAAAATGTAACAGATCTAATAAAGATGCCGCCTACACTACACTTGTCCATCCTCTTCTGGAATACTGCTGCGCGGCCTGAGATCCTTATCAGATAGGATTAACGGAGTACATCAAGGAAGTTCAAAGAAGAGCAGTACGTTTTGTATTAAGGGCAGAGAGTGTCTCTGAAATGATACAGGACTTGGGGTGGACATCCTTAAAACAAAGGCGTTTTTCGTTACAGCGGAATCTTCTCACAAAATATCAATCACCAGCTCTCTCTTCCGAATGCGAAAATATTTTGTTGACACCGATCTGCATAGGGAGAAACGATCACCATAATGAAACAAATTAAATCAGAGCTCGTACGGAAAAATATAAGTGTTCTTTTTTCCGCAAGCTGTTAGAGATTGGAATAATAGAGAATTGTTGCGAAGGTGGTTCGATGAACCCTCTGCCAGGCACATAAGTGTGATTTGCAGAGTATCCATGTAGAAACGAAGAGTAGGTGACAAGGAGTTGAAAATCCACACCTCACCACACAACGTGGAGGTCGGAGGCTTGCACTGTCTGGTAAGGCAGGACATGTGGCGATCAGGGGCAAATCTGACGACGGAATACAATGCTGCTTGAGGCACAAGTGTTTCAGGCACACTGCTCAGCGCACGTTTTGAAATACGGGGTTTCACTGTTCACGGCGTCACGTTTCCCATCGCAACCCAACAACATTGACGTTTACTATTCCAGTGGGCACAGGATCTTTGAAATTCAACCGTGGATCAATGGAAGCGTGTCCTCTCGTCGGATTAATGACTTATTAATAGACGACGTCACCGAAGTTAGCCGGGATGGTTCCTTTGCAAAGGGCACGGCCGATTTCCTTCCCAATCCTTCCCTAACCCGAGCTTGCGCTCCGTCTCTAATGACCTCGTTGTCGACGGGACGTTAAACACTAACCACCATCACCACCACCGAAGTTAAGCACTGTCGGGCGTGGGCGGCACTGGGATGGGTGACCAAACGGGCGGCCATGCGCTGTTGCCATTTTTCGGGGTGCTCTCAGCCTCGTGATGCCAATTGAGGAGCTACTCGACCGAATAGAAGCAGCTCCGTTCAAAGAAAACCATCGTAAGGACCGGGAGAGCGGTGTACTGACCACACGACCCTCCTACCCGCATCCTCATCTGAGGATGACACGGCGGTCGGATGGTCCCTATGGGCCACTTGTGGCCTGAAGACGGAGTGCTTAATACACGACGTCAGCAGTCGTGTCCTAAGATACTGTCTTCCAGGTGAACGGCTGTTCGAAACATGCATCTCGGCAAGGACGTAGGCTGGTGGGGACAGTTTTATGCTATGTGGGTCACTCACCTGGGCTTCCATGGGGTATGTGATAGTCACAGCTTTGGCTTACGTGAACATTGCCGACCATCTGCATCCCTTTAGGCACAATGTATTCTCCGACGGCGGTGCACCATCTTGCATATCGAGCGAGGCGGTGCAGCGATTAGCGCATTGGACTAGCGTTCAGGAGGACGACGCTTCAAAACCGTGTCCGGCCATCCTGATTTAGGTTTTCCGTAATTTCTCGAGATTGCTTCAGGCAAATGTCGGGGTGATTCCTCCGAAAGGGCACGGCCGATTTCTTTTCCTATCCTTCCCTGATCCGAGCTTCTGCTCCGTCTCCAATATCCTGGGGGGTTGGGTTGGGTTCTTTGTGGGAGGAGACCAGACAGCGAGGTCATTGGTCTCTTCGGATTAGGGAAGGAAGCAGGCCGTGCCCTTTCAAAGGAACCATCCCGGCATTTGCGTGGAGTGATTTAGGGAAATCACGGAAAACCTAAATCAGGATGGCCGGACGCGGGATTGAACCGCATCCTCCTGAATGCGAGTCCAGTGTGCTCCAATATCCTGGTTGTCGACGAGACGTTAAACACTAATCTCCTCGTCCTCGTCATCATCCTGCAGGAAAACTGTTGGTGTTACAAGGCCAGAATTATGCTACAATGTGTTGGGGAGCATGATGGTTAGCTCATGTTGACGTCTTTTCCACAAATTCTCCAGAATTGAGCCCGATGGAACATACGTAGGAATTTATCGGGCGGCAGCTACGCGCCTACAAACCATCGACCTGGGCATTGCATGACCGGTGTAAGGCATCTGGTGGCACGAACCTCCGGAAATCTACCAGGAACGTTTCGAATCCGTGCCACGCAGCTTCGTTGCTGTACTGCGTTCCAACGACAGAGCAACACGCTATTAAACAGGTAGTCGTCATGTTTTGGCTCGCGAGTGCATGAACGTTTGGCAGTACACATTTGTAAAAGGCTACACAGCTGACACTTAGCAGTCGTGGATAGTAAAAAATATAAGGAAATTTTAGCCGAAACAATGGCAGCCAGTGGAACAAATTTTTGTCGTTCAGAAAACTCAATCAAATTGTTATCCTAATTTCATTGAGTAAGCATGACTGTCACCTTCAACTAAAAGAAGGTACACCGTGTACGGTGATACAGTGCATAGTTTGAGAACCTTGTACTCTCTATTGTGCACCGTTTTTGAGGTTATTGTTTAATGTAGTATACTTCACAAAAGCTGGACATAGAAATCTAGAACTCACACCCAAATGTGCCACTAAACCAAATCAGTGGCTAATCTGATATGCATATTCATCCCGTTCTAAATCCTCTGCAGATTTCGCAAATTACGTGACAGTCGTGTGAAGCTATACGAGCTGTTATTTTAAATAAATGTGATGGTGGACAAATACGTCTGTTTCATGGTGTTGCAGTGATGATGGACAAATTTAGCAACATAAAACTTTTTATTCCCCTGGAAGCTTTCAGTATCGATTAGGTGTCATTCCGGGAACCTACATATTTACTCACACATCGCCGTTGTATCAAATGCAGCTGGCATTGTTGAACTTTAAAATGCCAAATTACGTTAACGCAGGGTATAATTATTTTACAGTTAGGTAGAAATGATCATGATGGGCCAGCCGCTGTGGTCGAGCGCTTCTAGTCCGGAATCACGGGGCTGCTACGGTCGCGGGTTCGAATCCTGCCTCGGGCATGGGTGTGTGAGTCCTTAGGTTAGTTAGGTTTCTGTAGTTCTAAGTTTAGGGGACTGATGACCTCAGATGTTAAGTCCCATAGTGCTTAGAGTCATTTGAAGATTTTCTTTTTTTTATCATGACGGATTTCTTCAGTACAAGGATACCGGTGCGACATCTCACTTCTGGCCTTGTGAGTTTGGCCAGAAGTACAACGGACAAACAGTGCGCACTGTGGAACAACGCAGGAAAGAACATGAGAGGTATTATCGCCTAAGCTATCCGGAGAAATCTGCGTTAGCTGAGCATGCGTTAGAAAACGGTCACCACATAAAATTTGACGATACCTCTGTCGTGGCTCGCACTAACGGCTTCTGGGACAGTTTAACAAAGGAAGCTATTGAAATAAAAATTACCGCAAACACCCTGAATAGAGACGGTGACTTGCTGCTCAGCGCTGCGTGGGATCCAGCGATCGCGTGGTTGAAGAAGGCACATCGAACGTCGACTCAGAACATGCCCATATATGGCAATGTCACGGGCACCAGTGACGTCACAGCCGGCAGCTAGCGTGTATAAGGGCGCACCAACAGCCCACTGGCAGTCGTACCACTTGACAATGGCCAAGGAGTGCTTGGCTGAAAGCTCGTGTAGTTTTAAGCAATTGACGCGGCTGGAAACCCGAGAACATTTTATTCCTACAGGGGAAGTCTGGCGATTCCAATTGGACATTGCAGACTCTTGTAACATGTCGAGGTAACCAACCACAAATGTTGACGGGGGTTTCACTGAAAAACAGCAGACCAATGACGCAACTGTGCATAACAGTCAGCGCCACACATTGACCTTGGGACTGTCCCTTTCCATTTCACGTGTGGCAAGAGGACTCTCTGATCTCCCACATACGAATATTATGAGTGCTCAGTTTTCCTGACCCATGAAAAGTTGATTCGGCAGAGAAACGAATCTTTTCCAAATGATCATTCCCAGTGTTGATCTCGGCTAATATATCCATTGCAAACTGTCCACGATGAGGCTTGCCTGTCGACTTTGGTGCCTGAACCTTGTAGGCATAAGGAAGTAACCTTTTATGAAAAACTTTGTGCACTGTTTATCGTGGCAGATCTCACTTTCTGGCCGTCTTATACAATGATTTTATAGGACTCCTTGCAGATGCCTCTCGTACCTCGTGTACGTTGGCGTCTGAAATAGATGGATAAGATGTCCCCTGTTATGGAGAACGCTAACTGTTACCTAATTGTTTCGCATGCACAACTCCGTTTGGATTCGCCTATGACGTCCAGAGTATGTGAGGGACTATGATCTAATATTTTGTTCCTAGTAGGAAATTCCTTGTCATATTCTGCTTTTAGGAACCGTGCTCGCGAGATAACATCGCCAGGTCTTTGGGAGTGTTAGATATGTGGAATGTGTGGCCCGTTTCTTTGAAAAAGTGCCACCGCGTCTTTGTGTCGCCAGGACTCAGAGGTTGTTGAAATGTCTCATGCTGTACAGAGCCGGAGACCCTAAGATGGGTCAGTGCTTAAAAAGGGAGAAAGAGTGTGAGTCAATGCGCCTTCTTTGCAAAAAAACGAAGCATGGATTTGCTCGCATTGGTCTGAGATGCAAGATTTTTCGATAATGGGAGTCTGTACCAAATTGTTAAAATTTATTTAAACTTGCAAAATTCAGAGAATTGGTAGTGGATAGATAAACTTTTCGGAGGAAAAGCGCAAGGTTTACCTCACAGCATCCCATCTAGCTCATCTAACGGTCTTGAGGATTGGCAAATGGACAGTTTTTTGGTGGAACATAGAGCTCTGAGGAGCGTGGTTCAGCACACTTTTTTCATTTAGACTATTCGATGAACTGTTGGACAGAGTCTTCTCCCAGACGTAAAGGCTGACTCATTTGCAGGCTTCTTGTACCACAGCCCCATAGGAAGTTCACACTACCAGCGTGATTACGGGGGAAATTGTAGAGTCAGTGTTAGGCGCATTGTTCTTAAGTTGAGCGGATCGTGTTTCGAATTACATTTTGCACAATAGCTCCCTCATGACTCAAGTAGTTAGGTTCCTGCATGTGTTTACCATTACACTACAATGATCGATGCAATCATCTTGTCCGATTGGGAATCATGTGTCTAATCCTTTCTGATGATGTTGATAATGTTTGGTTTGTGGGGCGCTCAACTGCGCGGTTATCAGCGCCCGTTCAAAGTTACAATTTTTACACAGTCCAATTCTTTACACAGTCGAGTCAAGCCACTGCCACGAATAATGACGATGAAATGATGAGGACAACACAAACACCCAGTCCTCGGGCAGAAACAATCCCAACACGGCCGAGAATCGAACCTGGGACCCCGTGATTCAGAGGCAGCAACTCTCGTCACTAGACCACGAGCTGCAACGTCCCTTATGTTGACAAGCAAGTTTGGCTCCAGATGCTTTCCTCTTCCGTTTCCAGCGTACTTTGCCGCGCAAAAAAAATGGCTCAAATGGCTCTGAGCACTATGGGACTTAACTTCTGTGGTCATCAGTCCCCTAGAACTTAGAAATACGTAAACCTAACTAACCTAAGGACATAACACACATCCATGCCCGAGGCAGGATTCGAACCTGTGACCGTAGCTGTCGTACGGTTCCAGACTGAAGCACCTAGAACCGCTTGGCCACACCGGCCGGCTTGCCGCGCAGTTTTGTACAGAATCTGCATCCAATTTCCTCTTTTTGTGTCGTTTGGAAAAGTGCTTGTTTCAGTGACAAATAATGTTTTGCCTTTCTTTCGTCCTTTCTTTTATAACAATAGATGTTGGTCAAGTGGAAACATTTACGAGCGGTCTAAGGCGATGCAGTCGTGGACTGTGCGGCTGGTCCCAGTGGAGGTTCGAGTTCTCCCTCGGGCATAGGCGTGTGTTTGTCCTTAGGATAATTTATGTTAAGTAGTGTGTAAGCTTGGGAACTGATGCCCTTAGCAGTTAAGTTCCATAAGATTTCATACACATTTGAACACATTTATTTGGAAACATTTATGCTTTCAGTAGTCAAATGAACTGTTTAATTTCATTCATTATTATTAATTACGGCAAGGACCGCACGCACTACCCACTTGTCAGCACCATTAATTTCTCAATCTTTTCCGTTGTGCACAGTTCATCACATCACATCTGAGTCGGAGGAGGGCGATCTGCATATCGAGGGGGTTAACTCGACACTTATCAGGACTCTCGCAATTTATTTTAAAGACAACGTCACTTTCTGTGATTTTTGCTTATACTAACGGGACGGATCAGCTTCGGAAATTTAAATCAATTTTATCTGTGGAGAGACTTGAGAGTAGGGCATTTGTAATAAGCTGACATTGCGCTGTATCAGATCTAAAACGTAGATGCTTGCCTTCTGTGTACGATACTCTTTCATTGAGCCATCTGAGGACCGCAGGTTAACAAGAAAATCTCTGTCCAACTTGGAACAGTCAGAAGCGACATTTGAGGTGTACATGCTAGGCTTGTGCAGAATGACATGCCCTTGCATGTTGCTCGAAATCATGCACAGCAAATGAGGTGCCGACTATGTATTTAAATGTCAAGTTTAAGTCAGAATCCTACTAGATGACGTTTCTCTCGTAAACGGAAACGCCGTGTGGCTAGGGACTCCCGCCGGGTAGAGCGTTCACCTGGTGCAAGTCTTTCGAGTTGACGCCACTTCGGCGACTTGCGTGTCGATGGGGATGAAATGATGATGATAAGAACCACACAACACCCAGTCTCTGAGTGGAGGAAATCTCCGACCCAGCCGGGAATCGAACCCGGGCCGTTAGGTATGACATTCCGTCGCGCTGACTACTCAGCTACCAGGGGCGGACATTTCTATGGTGGGTTAAGTAGATCATAGTCTCACTTGCTGTTCATGAGTTCAAGCACTGTTCAAGCATTGTTCAATCAGTTTCTTTAAATTATTTTATTTTTTATTTGAGGCAATTTGTTTCACAAAAAATTTCAACGGTTGTCTGAAATTTTTTATTATACATGTTGCCTAGATACCATATGTTTATATGCAATAACTCGCTTATCTCTAGCAGCTCAATTTAATGATAGTCCACGTCCTTCTATTGCATACGGTACAGCCAGCGTCCTGGTAACGTTACCATTCAGCGCCTTTCCAATGTTGTCATAACTTAAACTAATTCTATTGCACAGGGCGAATAACTTAAAACATAAGCAGCTAGACAATTGGCATGCAACAACAAACCAGCCACTTGCCCTGCTCCTCTTACGTAAGCAAACCACACACTATAATTCTTGTTTTCTATGTTTAGGCCGTAATTAGTAGGTTATAAATCTCATTAGTATTACAATTAATGGCCCATAACTGTCTATTCAATTTCGATAATTTATGGGCAAGATGGTGGCCGAGCCGGCCGCGGTGGTCTAGCGGTTCTGGCGCTGCAGTCCGGAACCGCGGGACTGCTACGGTCGCAGGTTCGAATCCTGCCTCGGGCATGGGTGTGTGTGATGTCCTTAGGTTAGTTAGGTTTAAGTAGTTCTAAGTTCTAGGGGACTTATGACCTAAGATGTTGAGTCCCATAGTGCTCAGAGCCATTTGAACCATTTTTTGATGGTGGCCGAGAAGTGCACTTGTGTTCATGTTTATACAAGTGTTGGCTCTGAGCACTATGGGACTTAACATCTATGGTCATCAGTCCCCTAGAACTTAGAACTACTTAAACCTAACTAACCTAAGGACATCACACAACACCCAGTCATCACGAAGCAGAGAAAATCCCTAACCCCGCCGGGAATCGAACCCGGGAACCCGAGCATGGGAAGCGAGAATGCTACCGCACGACCACGAGCTGCGGACTTATACAAGTGATACTTTCAGCCCAAAGAGATGATTTTCACAACAAAGGTGACAATTTATGACAAAAAAATGGTGTCCTCCGTGCCCCGTAGGTGCAGTGTGGTCCTGATGGTCCCCCAACATCAGCCTCCCTCACCACTGCCCCTCGTTGGGCACCCAGAAGCTTGAGACGGATTTAGCGTAGATACTGTGTCGCAGTGTTGTGGTACGATGTTATGGGACCAAACTGCTTAGGCCATCGGTCCCTAGGCATACACACTACGTAATCTAACTTAAACTAACTTACGCTATGGACAATACACACACACATGCCAGAGGGAGGACTCCAACCTCCGATGGGGTTGGCTGCGCTGAACGTGACAATGCGCCCAAGACTGCGCGGCTACCCAGCGCGGCGTTCGTACTGTGTACCTCGATTGAGCAACAGCGTCAGCAACAGAAATTTCGGATCATATTAGAGATTTCGTTTTTCTTACGAATTTACTGCAGGGTACCGTGCCCAATGGTATTTTATGTAATGTAAGACAACCACAACCGTCCATGTCTTACAGACACAACACATATGGCGCTGTGTATAGTTTTCAAGCAATTTGTTAGCTGTTGTCTATTTTCGGCCAGTATTCCGCAAATATCTATAATTCCAAGAGGTATAAACTAAAACCCTTTTTACATCGGTTTGTTTTAAAGAATTAGGTATCTAGATTAGCTAGTTTCTTGAGGGGCAAACTTACTCCGAAGGTACATACATGCGCAGGTAATTTGAGTCTCAATCGTGTAGGCTACGACGCATTCCCTGTCTACTTCGTTCATACTAACACAAAGCAATCCCATCCAAATGTTATAAATATGAGTTAGGTTATGCATTAAATAAGCGCTTGTACGGAACATTCGATTTTATTCGTCCCTTGATGGCATATCCCTTTAACACGGTTTCTAACCCCACTAGCACTACATTTAGATATCCTCATAATTCACGATCTACACTGAGATGATATACGTCAGCCGGCCGTTGTGGCCGAGCGGTTCTAGGCGCTTCAGTCTGGAACCGTGCGACCGCTACGGTTGCAGGTTCGAATCCTGCCTCGGGCATGGATGTGTGTGATGTCCTTAGGTTAGACGGTTTAAGTAGTTCTGAGTTCCAGGGGACTGATGACCTCAGATGTTAAGTCCCATAGTGCTCAGAGCCATTTGAACTATTTGATATAAGTCATGGGATACCTCCTAATGTCTTGCCGGTTCTGTATTACTCAGCATAGTGCAGCAACTCGACGTGGCATGGACTCAGCAAGTCGTTCGTAGTCCCCTGTACAAATATTGAGCCATGCTGCCTCTATACCCGCCCATAATTGCGAAAGTGTTGCTAGTGCAGGATTTTGTGAACTAACTGACTTCTCTATTGATGATGAAGTCCCATACTCCTTGACAGAGCGTAGGGGAACGATGCGGAAGACCCGCACCGCCGTACTAGGAGGTGGTTCGCCATTACCTTCCTCCGACCGTAATGGGGATGAATGATGACGATGAAGACGAAACAACAACACCCAGTCATTTCGAGGCAGGTGAAAATTCCCGACCCCGCCGGGAATCGAACCCGGGACCCCGTGCTCGGGAAGCGAGAACGCTACCGTGAGATCGCGAGCTGCGGACGACCTCTCTATTATGTCCCATAAATGTTCGATAGGACTCATGTCGGGCGATCTGGGTGGCGAAATCATTAGCTCAAATTATCCAGAATGTTCTTCAGACCAATTGCAAACTACTGTGGCCGGTGACATGGGGAACTGTCATCCATAAATAAAAGTTCCATAATTGTTTGGGAGCATGGAGCCCATGAAAGCCGAACATAAACAACTCAAGCCAACGATTGGTTCAGTTGGACCAGAGAACCCCGTCCATTCTGTGTAAACAGTCCGCACCATTATGGAGCCACCTCCAGCTTGCACAGTGGCTTGTTGACAACGTGGGCCCGTGGCTTCGTGGGGTCTGCGCTACACTCGAACCTACCATCAGCTCTTACCAAGTGAAATCGGGACTTATCTGACTAGGCCACGGTTCCCAGTCGTCTAGAATCCAAACGACATGGTTACGAGCCCAGGACAGGCGCTGCAGGCGATGTCGAGCTGTTAGCAAAGGCCCTCGCGTCGGTCAACTGCTGCGATAGCCCGTTGGCGCCAAATTTCGCCTCACTGTCCTAACGGGTCCGTTTGTCGTTCGTCCCACTTTGATCTCTGCAGTTACTTCACGCAGTGTTGCATGTCTGTTTGCACTGACAACTCTACGCAGACGCCACTGCACTCGGTCGTTAAGTGAAGGCTATTGCGTTGTCCGTGGCGCGATATGAAGATTGGCATTCGATATTCTTGGCACAGTCTTGACAGTGTAGTTCGCGAAAGACTGAATTCCTTAATAATTTCCGAAATGAAATGTCTCATGTGTCTAGCTTCAACTACCATCCCGCTTTCCAAGTCCGCTAAATGCAGATGATAAACGGCTATTCATTGCACAAATATATTATACTAGAACTGACATGTGATTACATTTTCACGCAATTTGAGTGCATAGATCTTGAGAAATCAGTACCCAGAAGAACCACCTCTGGCCGTAATAACGGCCTTGATACGCTTGGGCATTGAGTCAAACAGAGCTTGGATGGCGTGTACAGGTACAGTTGCCCAGGCAGCTTCAACACGATACCACACTTCATCAAGAGTAGTGACTGGCGTATTGTGACGAGCCAGTTGCTCGGCCACCATTGACCAGACGTTTCAACTGGTGAGAGATCTGAAGAATGTGCTGGCCAGGGCAGCAGTCGAACATTTTCTGTATCCAGAAAGACCCGTACAGGACCTGCAACATACGGTCGTGCAATACACTGATGAAATGTAGGGTTTCGCAGGGATCGAATGAAGGGTAGAGCCACGGGTCGTAACACATCTAAAATGTAACGCCCACTGTTCAAAGTGTCGTCAACGTGAACAAGTGTTTACCGAGATGTGTAACCGATGGCACCCCATACCTTCACGCCGGGTGATACGCCAGTATGGTGATGACGAATACACACTTCCAAGGTGCATTCACCGCGATGTCGCCAAACACGGATGCGACCATCATGATGCTGTAAACAGAACCTGGATTCATCCGAAAAAATGACGTTTTGCCGTTCGTGCACCTAGGTTCGTCGTTCAGCACACCATCGCAGGTTGCTTCTGTCTGTGATGCAGCGTCAAGGGTAACCGCAGCCATGGTCTCCGAGCTGATAGTCTATGCTGCTGCAACGTCGTCGAACTGTTCGTGCAGATGGTTGTTGTTTTGAAAACGTCCCCATCTGTTGACTCAGGGATCGAGACGTGGCTGCACGATCCGTTACAGCCATGCGGATAAGATGCCTGTCATCTCGACTGCTAGTGATACAAGGCCGTTGGGATCCAGCACGGCGTTCCGTATTACCCTCCTGAACCACCCGATTCCATATTCTGCTAGCAATCATTGGATCTCGACCAACGCGAGCAGTAATGTCGCGATACGATAGACCTCAATCGCGACAGGCTACAATCCGACCTTTATCAAAGTCGGAAACGTGATGGTACGCATTTCTCCTCCTTTCACGAGGCATCACAACAACGTTTCACCAGGCAATGCCGGTCAACTGCTGTTTGTGTATGAGAAATCGGTTGGAAACTTTCCTCATGTGAGCACGTTCTAGGTGTCGCCACCGGCGCCAACCGTGTGTGAAAGCTCTGAAAAGTTAATCATTTGCATGTCACAGCATCTTCTTCCTGTCGGTTAAATTTCGCGTCTGTAGCACGTCATCTTCGTGGTGTAGCAATTTTAACGGTCAGTAGTGTATGTCACATACACATACATATAGATATACAGGATAATTATAATTAAAGTTAAACTTTTAAATCGTTGTAGAAATAACACCACTGGTCAGAACGACGTCAATTTCCGACGGAATATTATTGCAGAAGGGGGAAAACGTATGCCAGAAGGAAAATAAATAGTTGCGAAATGTAGCAATACATGGCGCTGTAAGCGTCATAATTTAATAGTGGTCCACTCTCGCTATTGTGTATGGTGTGATAAAATTCCATCACTATTTGTAAGATCACAAGTTCTATTTAGTGACATATCACAAGCCTTTGCATTCATTGTTTCATCCGTCAAAGCCGGTTCTTACACGCACTGCTCAAAAATTGCAACGATGGGCTTTGTTCCTTTCGCAGTATCAGTATGAAATTTTGTATAGACCTACGGCAAAGCATGACCATGCAGACGCCCTATTCCGCCTTCCGATTGGCCCCAGACTGATTCTGATGCAACTGCTGCATCTTGTTGCCAAATCGGTTTGGAAGACTCTGAACTGCTAAAATCTTGTCCCTTGCACTACAGAAAAATTGCACAGGCCACTGATGCAGACCCAGACCTCAAGATTTTTTTGCATTACATTCGCACGTCTTGTCCTCGTTTATCGAACAGTATCCAGAACATAGTTGTGCGCTGATACTTTGCTCGTTGGAATAACGCTTCAGTTCAACAGGGTGTTATTCTAGTTCAAAATGACAGTGGACAATCCCGTGTGCTTATTCCCAAAAAGTTGCAAAAGGATGAGGTGTGATCGCTCCATCAAGGAAATTGGGAGATTGTTCGCACTAAACATTTAGCACACCGGGACTGTACTTGGCAGGGCATGGACGCCCACATTGAACAGATGACGTCACACTGTGGCGCATGCGTGGAGAATCAATCCACTCAGCCACAAACATTCTCAGCTTGGTCTAAGACTCAATCGCCCTGGTAACGAGTGCCAATAGTCTTTGCAGGGCCATTTTGGAAAACTCATTGGCTGATAGTGTTAGACTCTTTTAGCAAGTTTCCATTTGTGGTGCCTATGAACTCTACCATGTCTCGTAACAGTATTCAAGCGTTGTCCTCAATATTTTGCATAGAAGGTTTGAGGGAAGTACTTGTGTCGAAGCCGATCCATGTGGCCGAGCGGTTCTAGGCGCCTCAGTCTGGAACCGCGCGACCGCTACGGTCGCAGGTTCGAATTCTGCCTCGGTCATGGATGTGTGTGATGTCCTTGGGTTAGTTAGGCTTAAGTAGTTGTAAGTTCTAGGGGACTGATGAGCTCAGATGTTAAGTCCCATAGTGCTCAGAGCCATTTCAACTTGTGTCGCACGGTGGACCACAGTTCACTTCACATGACTTTGAACAGTTTTGTGAATTCAATGGCATTCGTAATCTGACAAGTGCTCTGCGTCAACCACAGTGCAATGGAGAAGCAGAATGCTTTGTACGCACTTTCAGGTAACAGATGGTCAAGCTTCGCACCACCCACACATAGGAACAGTCGCTGCAACTCTTTCTCACCTCCTATCGCCCACACCCACGAGACGGACCATCACCGGAAGAACTTCTGAATGGCTGTTTCCATCGGATGCTGCTACACTTGCCCCACCCACCCCAGCATCTGGCGCCGCCAATGGTCCACAAGTACCGCTTTGCACCGCGCGATCTCGTTCTTTTCAGAATTTATGGCAACCGTGGTCGCTGGAAACGAGGGGTGGTCCATGAACGCATTGGCTCTTACATATATTTGATTGCAGGCCCTGACGGTTTGCACCGCCGCCACCTGAACCAAATTCGCGCATGTCATTTGCCCCGTGATATGCTGCTTTCTTCCCCCACATTCACGGCTTCACAGGACTGCGCTGTCTTTACAGCTACCCACTGGTGCCACCAGGGCCGGACGGTGTGGCCGAACGCTATCTAGGCGCTTCAGTCTAGAACCGCGAGTCCGCTACAGTCGCAGGTTCAAACCCTGCCTCGGGCATGGATGTGTGTGATGTCCTTAGGTTAGTTAGGTTTAAGTGGTTCTAAGTTCTAGAGGACTGATGACCTCAGATGTTATGTCTCATAGTGCTCAGAGCCATTTGGTGCCACCAGGGCACCCCAGGAGAAGCGGATGGACGATGCGCCCTCGCACCCACTGTCCCCACTCACTGACACCATGTACCTGGACCGGCCATCGCCATTGCCATCGCCGTCATCGCCTCACGACACGCTCTCAGGCCTGGATGTGTGGCCTCACAGCAGTTTTCTGAGGGATATTTCTGTTGCCTCACAAGCCAGGTAGTGGGGTACGGTCGGGAGTATGCTGGCCTCCAGTCACGGCTTTTGGCCCATCACTACGTCCAGTGCCCTACCCCCTCCTTGTTGTCGTTCACATCTTCACTGCATGACAACAGTGTGGCATTTCGAATGTGCTGGCGTAAGCTGGCGCCAACACACCGTGCAGCGTAGAGGTTGCGAGAAGATCGATAGAGGCCAACAACAGACTCACAGGAAACCTGCCGCCAACGCCCTCTTGGCTGTCAGTATTTAGATCGCTGCCGCCAACTGGAGGGACAACCTGTCACACCGAGCGAGTTTCAGTCTGTCATCGGTTGCAGCCCTGAGGGAGTCGCAGTAGCAGTTATTTCCGCCGCTAACTCAGAGACACGCAACACATATCGACCAGAATAGTGTATATAGCGGACCTGTACTTCACCAGCAGTGAGGTTACTGTGGACTAGAATGGAAGAGCGTCTACCTTAACGACTATCTAGAGTTAACTAATTTTTTATTCTTAGGAATAAAGAACCCAGTTATTATATGTGTGCAGTTTGTGTTATAGAAAGAGGATACCGGCCACCAAACAATATTCTCTCCTTGCTCCCTTGGAACAGGCCTGCAGAGACAACGTCAAGACATAGAAATAATTACTTTACTTTGGCAATTACTATAAAAAATCTTCAAGTTGCAGTAAAATGAATAATATACTATAGACTCTGTGGATGATGTGGAAGAATAAGTGGGGTGTGAACCTTCTTTAATGAGTTTTGTGCCTGTAGATGGATGGAATAACATCTAAATAGGGAGACTGGATTAACATTGCCGAGTAGTAGACAAAATTCTATAATTAAATATATAAAATCATCTTGCAGGTAGAATTTTGCGTGTGGTTGGAGCTCTGTAATATCTGCACCAACGGAAAAAAAATCACAAAACCAAGAAGGAGCTGTGCGATGTAAACGTAAGTTGATTGGCGTGTTTATACATCTGAACGATGATATCTAAACAAATTTCGCACCTGTCGCATAAGAGTGCCACTAGTAGCATCACTATGATGACTCAACTCAGGTTTGCTTTAATTAAACGCTGTAACTATCATGAGAGTTAGTTACGTTTGATACTGGACGTGGTGAGTTGATGTTAGTCAAGAAAGCCTATAAAGCGACAAAGACGCCATTATCAACATTTCACGAGTTGGAACGGGCTCGTGTAATTGCGCTATATGAGACTGGATATTCTTTCCGCTATATATCAGAAAGACTTGGCAGGAATGTAGGCACTCTACATGATAGCTGGTAGTGGTGGTCACGAGAGCTTACGGTTGCAAGAAGACTGGGCTCTGGACGGCCACATAGCACTATAGGACTACCGCGAGGGGAGACCGTCGTGTTCGGCGTATGTTTCTAGCGCATTGTACTGCACCTGCAACAGCAATATGAGCAGCAGTTGGCACCACAGTGACACAACGAACTGTTACAAAGCGATTACTTCCAGAACAGCTTAGGGCCAGACGCCCTTTAGCGTGTACTCCAAAGACGCAAAAGCACCACCATTTACGACTTCAGTGGTGTCAAGCAGGAGCTCATTGGAAGGTATGGTGAAGGTCTGTTGTGTTTTCTGATGAAAGCTGGTTCTCATTCGGTGACACTGTTAGCCGTGTGTTGGTTAAAAGAAGGCCAGTTGGGGGCCTGCAACCAACCAATACGTGCGTTAGACATACTGGACATATCCCTGGAGTTATCGCCTGGGATGCGATTTCGTATGTTGGCAGGAACACTCCCGTGGTTATGCCATGCACACTGACTGCAAATCTGTACATCAGTCTGGTGATTCGGCCTGTTGTGCAGCCATTTATGAAAAGCATTTGGGTGTGTTTTCCAACAGGATAACGGTCGCCCACATACCACTGTTGTAACCCAGCGTGTTCTGTAGACTGTCGTCATGTTGCTTGGCCTGCCCGGTCAACAGATCTGCCTCCAATCGAGCAGATATGGGACATCATCGGACGACATCTCCAGCATCACCCACAAACAGTATTATCCATCCCTGGATTGCCATAGCAAGTGCAACAGACATGGAAATCCATCCCACAAACTGACAAACAGCTCCTGTAAAACACAATACATGCACATTTACATATTTTCATTGAACATTTGGTCAATATACCGGTTATCAATTGTGGTGTGCGTACTGTAAGACTTTCAGTACACATACCATCAGATTATTTGACCTGTCGCTCTAACGAAGTAGGCGAGTGTAGCAATATGTCTCATGGTCTTATCGTGGCGTGTTTATCTTCTGCCATTAAGTCATACAATAGAAATGCCACTTGCACGCTTAGAGTAGCAGATTGACGGTGACCAACTTTAAACAGAACTTGATTAATTTTCACACACGTTTATTAAAATAATAACAAGCATAAAAATTACTTAACATGGTTCTGGATGCTATTTACAATTGACAATCTGTAGTTCCTTTGGTACTGGTACGTTAATCTTATTCTCACATATATCTCTGATACTTGACAAAAGTGTCTATACATTTATCTTGATGGCTATGTACAAGATTATGGTAATCTTATTAGGCGCAGACTGAAACTTGACTATAGACTGGTACAGACAAATGTAGAACTCGTACAGACTGGTACAGACTAATGCAGCGTGGTACAGACTGGTGTAGACAAATGCAGACTGACTAATTGGAGGTCTGTACACTCGTTATAATACCTTGCGCGTTCATGTATCACTGCGCAAGTGTGATCCGCGAGGAGAAAAAGGTTCTACGTTAGCAGCAATCTTTACGGCTGCATTACATATTAATACGCGGATCGGCAGAAGCAGAATTTGGTCCATCTCTATGGCAGCGCCATCTCGTAGTGCGGAGACGGACGAGCGCTGCGCCTGCGCTGTTGTGCTTAGCGGGGCGCGCTGTAGTGGGAAAGTTGTGTACGCACTGACTACGCAGAACTATGTACACAACATCAATGTGCTGCAGCGGGCGAACTATTTGGAGGCATGGCAGACGGATGGTGTGTCAGGAGGCACTCTCCCAGTTCGCGACTTGCTGATTCCTCAGGGAAGAGGAGGTGGTTGTAATCTGTGCACACCGGTGCGCGCAGTAAAATAAGAGTGGCTTTTAACCATTTATTTCTGCAAATACATGTCTCCTTTAGTGATGATACGGTGGCCCTCTGCCCACCCGCCAGGTTAGCCGCGCGCGCTAACGCGCTGCTTCCTGGGCTCGGGTAGGCGCGCCGGCCCCGGATCGAATCCACCCGGCGAATTAAAGACGAGTGCCGGTGTGCCGGCCAACCTGGATGTGGTTTTAGGCGGTTTTCCACATCTCCCAGGTGAATACCGGGCTGGTCCCCACGTCCCGCGACCGAGCGAGGTGGCGCAGTGGTTAGCACACTGGACTCGCATTCGGGAGGACGACGGTTCAATCCCGTCTCCGGCCATCCTGATTTAGGTTTTCCGTGATTTCCCTAAATCGTTTCAGGCAAATGCCGGGATTGTTCCTTTGAAAGGGCACGGCCGATTTCCTTCCCAATCCTTCCCTAACCCGAGCTTGCGCTCCGTCTCTAATGACCTCGTTGTCGACGGGACGTTAAACACTAACCACCACCACCACCACCCACGTCCCGCCTACGTTACACGGCTCGCAGACATCTGAACACTTTCGCACTATTCCTGGGGGGTACGGGGTTCAGCAGGAAGGGCATCCGGCCACCCCTTCAACTAACATTGCCACATCCGATTAACCATGCCGACCCTGCGTATCCGCGGGACAAACGGCACAAGTAAAAGAAAGAAAGAAAGACGGTGGCCCTCTGCCGCTGCTTAGCCGGGCGCACTGCGAGCGGCTTGCAGCTACTCAGGAAAAGGATGCTGCGTCTCCACTCTCCGCACACGAAGAAGGTGGTGCATGCGTATGTGGCTTACACACGCTGACCTAGGAGATCCTCGATCCCTTCTCATAACTTTGGCACATCTTTGCTCTCTGAACAGCGATGACAGTTGTCGGGTGGTCGAGAAGCGCGCCGATCCTAGCCTGCCGCGCAGGTAGGCCTCGTGGCTCCGCTGAAGTGTCAGGAACGCTGGTGTCTTGGCCTATGTCGACACGGAAAACCCCCAGGCCTTCCCGACTGCGTTGGAAGCTGTTAGCGGCACCGAACTCGTGACTGGTGCTTAGGGAGAGGAAGACATCCCTCCAACGCCTGTTGGCGGTGTTGAGTACGAGCAGGAAATGTACAACAGACTTATACCCAGCGTTAATACCGTGTCAGGGAATCTTCTGACCAACTATCTTCTGAACTTAAATGCTGGAGTAGTGTGAAATATCGGCTGATGTCGACCCAATGTCACTTGTAATGACCACATAGGCTTTCCTAATATAAGAGGGACGTTTGAAAAGTCCGTTCAAAGTCCTAGAGATGGCACCATCGGTGCGTATCGAGGTCATGTTTAGTTAGTAGCATCTTTGGAAAGAACGCACACCAAGTTTCAGCCATATTGGTCTATTTCTTTATGTTTGGCATTCGTGTGAATCAAAGAAGTCGAGTGATTGTCAAAAAATGGACGAAAAATAATTTCGTGTGGCGATTAAACATTACTTCATGAAAGGCAAAATGCCTCATAAGACTACAGAAAAGCTTGCTAAACATTACGGTGACTCTGCACCTTCGATTAGAACAGTTTATAAGTGGTTTCAAAATTTTCGTAATGGCCACATGAGCACAAGTGATGCTGAACGTTCTGGACGCCCTGTGGAGGTTACGACTCCAGAAATCATTGATAAAATCCATGATATGGTGACGGATGACAGAAGAGTTAAGGTGCATGAGGTTGCTAGTGCTGTGTGCATCTCGAATGAACAGGTACATAATATTTAGCAAAAACATTTGGACACGAGAAAGCTGTCCACAAGATGGGTTCCGCTATTGCTCACTCTTGATCAAAAACAGAATCGTGTGAAGTGTTGCAAGGCTGGTTTGCAGACGTTCAGGAAGAATCCACAGGATTCAAGCGTCATTTCGTCACTCTGGATGACACATGGATGGATTACTATACTCCTGAGACCAAACAACAATCTAAACAATGGGTTACCAAGGGAGAATCTGCACCAAAAAAGGCTACGACCAGTCCTTCGGCCGGGAAGTTTATGGCAACTGTCTTTTGGGATTCGCAAGGGATAATCCTCACCGACTATCTGGAAAAGGGAAAAATTATTACAGGTGCATATTATTCATCGTTATTGGACCGTTTGAAAACAGAGATGTAAGAAAAACGCCAGCGATTACACCGCAAAAATGTCCTTTTCCATCACGACAATGAACCAGCACACACCTCAGCAGTTGTAGTCGCAAAATTATTGGAAACAGGATTCGAACTCATTTCACATCCCCTCTGTTCTCCAGACTTGGCTCCCTCTGACTACTGTTTGTTCGCCAATTTGAAGAAATTGCTGGGGGGACAAAGATTTTATTCAAACGAGGTGGTGATTGTAGTAGCTAATAGCTATTTTGCAGACTTGGACAATTCCTATTATTCGGAAGGGCGCAACAAATTAGAATAGCATTGGACGTAGTGTATAAGTCCAAAAGGAGACTATGCCGAAAAATAAAAAAGGTTTATCTAAGTAGTTTTTATATTTTTGCACGGACTTCTCAAACTCCCCTCGTAAATGTACCAGCGATCGATATCACGCCCTATTGGCTTAACACATTTGTTACACCAACAGACTGGTCTGTAACAATATTGTGTTAACCTTCTTGCGTTGGTGACGCGGCTTCTTACTTCACGTAAAAGGTGACATGATACTTCTCAGTTGTATTGTCTTACTAAGCTTCTGCTGATGCTAGCTACCGAGTTCATGCAAAGCGCTGATGTTCTGCTTTCCGCCTGGCCTGCTAACGTGATGGAACGGTGTAGTTTCGTGTCGCACTTGTTAACACTCCTGCACGGAACACAAAGTGAATGAGGTCTCACAGTTATGAAACTCTGCGGCCAGCTGCCTGATACTGAGTTGGTACGTAACACTACCATCATTTCATATTTGCAATGGTTTATCTCGCACTGACATTAACCTGTAATCTTGCAATGTTAATCACTTAGATATGTAACCTAGGCAAATGTATTCCCAATATTTTATCGCTCTGCATTACTTTTCGGTTTTGCGATTTTTTTTCCATCAGTGTATTTATTTAATACCCGCCAGGGTAGCCGAGAGTGCTAACGCGCTGCTTCCTGGACTCAGGTAGGCGCGCCGGCCCCGGATCGAATCCGCCTGGCGAACTAATGACGAGGGCGGGTGTGCCAACCAGCCTGGATGTGGTTTTTAGGCGGTTTTCCGCTTTCTCCTAGGTGAATACCGGGCTGGTCCCCACGTCCCGCCTCAGTTACACGACTCTCAGACATTTGAAACACATTCCCACTATTTCACGATTTACACTAGCCGCAGACAGCTGGGGTACACTACCTCCATCCTGGGGGGTATGAGGTGGCGGCAGGAAGGGCATCCGGCCACCCTTTAAAATTAACACACCAAATCCGGTTAACCATAACAGCAGACCCCGCTAGTCGGGATAAACGCTTGGAAAGAGAGAGTGTATTTATTTAATATGTATTGTGCATTATGTGTGTTGAGGAAAACCGATGATTTTTCAAGAGATTTACACAAGGAAATGGTCGAAGCCACCATCACACGTTTCATCGTGATATGCTCAGAATGTCATAGAGATTTGTCTGCAGGGCTGGACCGAGACAGGGCATCCCATTTTTCTACCTTTGGGTGTTTAATGACTGAGGGAAAGGCTCTTTGAGCAGCCAGCGACGGTAAGACTCGGCAGCTCGCATAATAAATATCTGTCTTTGCGTCCACTGTGTGTTACTGGGAAAGGCATACTTGTGTTATTTCAGATGAGGTGAGGCAAGTCACACGCAGAAACGAGGCAGCACCCATCGTTATATCAACACACGAGCACACTGGAGTAAGTAGTGCAACGAATGGTGTAAAACAGAGTGACAGAGTGTCTCAAGATTCTGGGTGTCATATGTGGCATTGGGGGGTGGGGAGGGGGAGCAACTGGTGGTGTGTGTCCATCAGGAGCACACTGCATCAGTGGGAGAAGGACAACGACACTTCTTCGGATCATAAATTGCCAACTTTGTGATGACAGTTATCACTTTACACTAAAAGCATTTGACCATTAACTAACGTTTGCATAAACATGAGCGCAAGCTCACTACTTGGCCGCCATGTTGTCCATAAAGTATCGCAATTAAATTGACAGTTATGAGCCATTCATTGAAATTATAATGACAGTTGTAGCCCATTGATTACATACTAAATAATCAAAACAAGGGCTCAAGTGAGTGTCTTGTTTACATAAGGGAAGCTAGAGCGAGTATCTGGTTTGTTTACACAAGGAGAACAATATGCCCTTAAGCGTCGTATGCCCGTGGTCCCCCTACTAACACACGCCCTATTTTTGTAAACGGTTCACAGTACCGCAACGATGGTTTCGTTATATGATACTGAGCAGGGTCACACAGTTTTGTTACATGTGTAATCCACTTAACACTTTTATCAAACCGCAATATTGATATTTCATTCTTCTATGTAACAATACACATTTCTTAACGGCATTATAGAGCTGTTGAAACGACAGAGCTAATACTGGCGTTGAAATTTATCTTTTAAGTGTCCCATGAATGAGATAAAATTGAAATGCAAGGTGGCCGGAAGCGTTTATTGCAGTGTGAACACAGTCCAGTGGAGCTCTCATGCCAAACTCCGTAGCTCTCAGCACCAACGAGATACGCGTACTCTACTTACATTAAACGTAGTAGTTAGCTGCTACTGCTGTAACTCGAACTGTATAGTACATTCTAGCATATCAGAGGAGAGATAGGAAAACAATATCGAGTGTGTATGTACTGATCTTTAAGTGAGCAGCATTTATGGAAACGAGTTAACGGACGAAAAGTTTCATAAGACGATGGAGCCTAGCATGAGACCTCCACTTGCCGGCGTTTATACTGCGGAAGTCTAAGGCACTGTAGTCATGGACTGTGCGGCTGGTCCCGGCGGAGGTTCGAGTCTTCCCTGTCCTTAGGATAATTCAGGTTAAGTAGTGTGTAAGCTCATGGACTGATGACCTTAGCAGTTAAGTCCCATAAGATTTCACACACATTTGAACAAATATTGCAGTAGCCGATTTCAATTTTATTTCACTGTCGGGATATTTACAACGCCAATGTTAACAACCGTGGTATCAGCGTACTCGTCTTCCCAAAAATATTAGAATGTCGTTAAAAATCTTATCATTGCGTTACAATAAGCTACTTGCTTCATTAGCTCAGTTGATACAAAGTTAAATGGATTAAACAAACAACTAAGTTAGAAGCCATCCTGTGTACTGACATATCTCGAACAATTCACGAAATTAAAGGAGTGCGAGGCTTAGGAGATTTATTCTGTTTATGGATTGTTTAAATTTCTCAGCTAATGGAGTTGTAACACATACATTTAGTATTTCATCTACTAATATTGTTCGATAGCCGCCCAGCATCTGCAGCAAAATTGTTGTTTATATTTGTCTCATATAGATCTCCAGTTTCGACCGAGCGTTGTAGCGAACTGATTAAGACCCTAATACGTAATCGAAAGGTTTCAGTTCCTCCCCCAGCTGTGCAGATTTAGGGCTAAATCTGTTCTAGTGAATACTTGGCATCAGCTATTTCTTTCTCCATTGTTGTCTATCAGTGCTACTGAGCAGGCTCTAGCGATCTCAACTTCGAGGGTGCATGAAACTTCAAGTTTCTTTCTTTAGCTGGGCGGAAAGTACGATCTTTTCCAGCGTTAAGGAAAGTTAACATCTACATGGTAACACTAGACTGTGGGTGCACGAGAGAAAATGGTGGGGTTCAACATGGCTTCAGTCATAAGTTCGTTACAATGGTAATTCTCGTTTAGTGCTATAACGGTGAAGAAAGTATCCAGTCGTGGTCTTGTTCAGGTAATAATCGCGATGAAAACAGACAGGTGGCAATTTGAACCTAGCACTTCCCGAATGGAATCAAATGGCTTACTCACAATGCCTCCTTGCTCTGCCTCTTGAAAGATATAAGTTTCCTTCTTTGGCTGTTATTCACTTTCATTTTATTTTTATTTTGTTTACTACGACGTTTCGGCTGTATTACCTGTTTCAAGCAACTACATGCACATCAGGAAAATGTAATTAGAATAGAAGGTACAAGGCAACAACTATTTATAGTCACCACAATGAAATCAGAATAAAAACAGAACAAAAAGAGTAATTATAGTGTTTAATCTGATAACTACAGATGTTTTTGCTTACAGTCACATAATTTCATGAGTGGCTGACCTGATAAAAAGAAGGTAAACAAAAAATTAGACACTTTATACGTACTGGTAAAAATAGCAAGTAATCAGAAGTTCAAAAGATCATAAAATGGTTCACTTTACCGGCCTTGGAATCTGTAACCATGTTATTTTGTTACAGGATAAACAATATCACACAGCCAACACATTTATTAGTGTGAGGGAACATTAAAATTTATGCAGCAGCACCTCGTGGAAAGTATGTCAAAGATAGACCTGTCTGCACCGGTGTGTGATTTATGTTATGTGACATATTAATATGAATGTTAGGAAGGCAAGGAGGAGAAGAATAATTTGTCTTCATTCCGTGTATTAGGATCGTAACTTACACTATTGAAACACAAATTGTTCCAGTATACACAGTTTATTATAAAGAGTTTACAATAATAAAAATTAAGTAAAATCATGCACAGATTCCCATCTTCCTACTTAACAACAGAACAGTTAGGCTGTTCACCCTCTTGCTACTAATTAGTAGCCAATTGTACCACAGGTATGGAAAGAGGTTTCACTGCGACGCAAAAGATACATGACAAATGCCGAAGATGTAGAGATGGTAAATAAGAAGCAACCTTCGACGATTGCAATTATGGGAAACAGGAAGATCCGTAATAAAACTATGGGAAATTACTTCTCATATTATTAACACTCGAACATGGTAATGACTGTCTAGAACTATCAACTCTTGAAGCTAACGTCTACCACATACTGCGTCGCCTATGTTCTATACGTGAGTTACAAAAGTAGGCAAAATCGCTTGGAGAATACGGCACGATGTTTTAAGTTTTCTAAGAAATGAATCCTTGCACACTAACTGAAAGCTCCCGGGAGAAATTCTGTCACAGTGAAACTGAGGAAAGAGAGAGCCGGATACGGATAGCTAGGGAGTATTCTCAGAATTGCTTCTGTCACGGCCACCATTTACAGTTTCTGCGGTGAAGCTGTCTTCGCTTCCCACGTAGCTGCAGCTGCTCCCTAACGTACTGTATATATTTCTGTCTCATTAAAACTTCCTCCAAAAGATAAATACAAAACGTGAAATAAACTCTACATATTACAGAAATAAGGATATTACTTTTACTCATTATTGAAGTATCTGTAATTGCATAAAGAGTCAGGGGGTATAGTTATTTCGTAAATATGCAGCTTTTACGTCACAATACTATAGTGTCTCTGGGAAAACCATGTGGTTGACCTGTTAAAACGTTTAGGTTTTCCTATTTTACCCATAAGAATAGTTCTCACGTTTGGGGACACAGAAATCAGAAAGTTAACATATTTTACATATTTTCATCACTGATGTCTTACAGGGTAGCATTCTCAGGTAACTTCTCGTCTTAAGCAGAAATTATTCACTGAATATGGGAAAGTAATTATAAATATATGTGTTCACTCACATAAATCTTGCAGGCACCTGTTTAAAATCATTTGAAATACTGACCACAGAACCGAAGTACATTTATTCACTCATGAAATTTGTTCTCAGCAATCAATTTCAGTTTGAGAATAATAGAGATTATTCATCAATATAATACAAGAAGGAAAAGTCATCTACACTTCCCTGTACTGAATCTTTGTCACAGAAAAGAGTGTTATACTCAGCTATAAAACTCTTTGATAATCTTCCAGTTGAAACAAATGTCTAACAGACAGGAGAAGTGTAGAGTTATTAGAGGAGCTAAAAAGAAATGCTTTTGTTGCGTCACACAAATGACACAGGTGCACAGTGCTCCCGCTGGGGGTCTTTGAAGCGTTTGACGCTGGACTTCCTTTAGGCCAACGTTCACAGTTGTTTTGACTGCTTCATATGCAACATGTTGACATTTGGATCTGATCTGCAACACATTTATATCTTATTGCTAGGAAAGATAAGTTTTCATTACTGAGAGTAAGGTCCACGTTCGTGGATAAGCAATATTTCATTACTATTTTTCTATTTTGTGTTTACATGAAAATTTCTACTGATGAATACAGCTTCTTGTTGGATGATTTCACTCCAACCGAGTTAGCCGACATGGATCTCATTTACAGGGAGGCACGATGACACAGTCGAGTAACAAGGTGCGTGTATGCAGAACGATTTCTAGGGAGAGAGTTACTAAATTGTAACATATTTCAAACACTTGATGGCCGTCTTCGTGAAGCAGAGTCCCATAGATCAGACCGAGGGGAAAGTGACAAACCTCGGAGTGTGCAAACTGCTCAGATCGAGGAAGCTGCATGGCAGCGTATTGAGGACAACCCCAGCACCAGCACACTATCCACAGTTGAGGAACTACATGTCTCCACGGCCAATGTATGGATCGTCCTACACGAGACGTACTTGCATCCGTTCAAGTATCATGAGGCATTCGACCTATCAACTGACGACTTTCCCCACCATGTGGCGGAATTCAGCTAATGGTATCTACGAGTACACCAAATTGTAAACATCCCTGACGAGGCAACCTTCACAAGGGCAGGAATATTTAACAACCACAATATCCAAGTCTGGACCCGCCAGGGTAGCCGAGAGCGCTAACGCGCTGCTTCCTGGACTCGGGTAGGCGCGCCGGCCCCAGATCGAATCCACCCGGCGGATTGACGACGAGGGCCAGTGGCCGGCCAGCGTGAATGTGGATTTTAGGCGGTTTTCCACATCCCGCTAGGTGATTACCGGGCTGGTCCCCTCGTTCCGCCTCCGTTACACAGCTCGCAGACATCTGAACACGTTCACACTATTTCATGGATTCCACTAGACACAGACAGTTGGGGTACACTAATTCCGTCCTGGGGGTTACGGGGTGCCGGCAGGAAGGGCATCTGGCCACCCCTTAAACATTAATATGCCAAACCCGATTACCCATGGCAGACCCTGCGTAACCGCGGGACAAGGCGCGAGCGATAGATAGATAGAATATCCAAGTCCGGCACTTTGAAAATCCTAAGGCAACTCGTATGTTCCACCATCAACAGAGAGTTATCATAAATAAATGGGCTGGTATTTTTGCAGTCGATATCGGAGAACATTTAGACAATGTTTTCCCCAATTTTAAATATTTTTCTCCAATTATTGGCTTGCGAGGGATGGGCCAGAACCATGGCCACCATGTTCTCCCGACCCAACCGCTATGAGTTTGCTTTATTGTGAGGGATATGAAATGTTTGTTTGTACGAGGTACCGATAGACACTCCAAAAG